>NC_052047.1:144353653-145553653 GCF_903992535.2 Arvicola amphibius | reverse complement strand
TCATTTAAAATGATATTTTATTGTTGTTTTGAGACAGTGTTTTACTATGCTGCCCTGGTCGTCCTGGAACTCTCTATGTAGACTTGCAGTCGGCCTCTGCCCACCACCCCCAAAAGTGCTGGGATTAAAGGAGTGGCCACCACACTGGTTTAAACACATGTTATTTGTGTGTGTGTGTGCACACAAATGCATCACCACACATGTCCAGACCAGAGGACAACTTTCAGAAATGAATTCTCTCCTTCCATGTGGATCCCCAGAATTAAATTTAGGTTGCTGGGCTTGGAGGCAAGCACCTTTACCCACTGAGACTTCTCACTGGCCCAATACCTTACTTTTTGAAAGGTAAGATCTTGCATTAAACGCACCGACTGGCACGGCCAGTTGGATAGCAAGTCCTGGGGTCCTCTGGTCTCCACCCCAGTAGTGGGGTTATAAGCATGCATCCAAGCCCAGGTCTTCATGCCTGCATAGCAAGCGCTTTCCTGACTGATCCATTCCTACAGTGACATCTCTGTCTTTGGTCCTGAGCACCAGAGTGGGTGGTGTGGAGGCTCTCTGGTTTCTTCTCCCAGATGAGGAGGAGGAGCCGCCCACACTAACAGCTCTGTTTGAGCTCATTCCTTTGGTTCCTGTGAAAAGGTGACAGGCCCTCCCACTTCTAGGGAACTGGCAGGAGCCAGCCCCAGAGGACAGGAGGGGATTTAGGGGCCAGGCAGAGCTCAAGACAACTGAGTGTGGGCTGAGCGAGCTGGGGACAGCCACTGTCAGCAGGCGGTCAGCAGGTGAGAAGGGTAGTCTGTCCCTCTGCCTCCTCCCCCCAAGCAAGGAGCACCACTTCTCTTACTCTCTATGGCACCCTGCTCCCTGCCTGGCTCTCAGAGGGGCGCTGGTGGCTCTGAGGATGTTCTCCAAAGGGGGCCTTCCCTCCCTAAGAGAAAGCAGTTAAGGGAACCTTGGAGGCTGAGGCTGCAATCTTGGAATTCACAGCTCTGGGTTCCCCGGAGAACAGGGATGAGGAAGATGTTCCAGTCCACCTTCTCATCCCCTTTCAGAACTAGCCTTGCCTCCGTCAGCCAGAATCCACACAGGACTAGGAGTCTGGATTAAACACCCTTGGGATACCATGGGGCACAAGGGCCCACCGAGGGAAAGGGTCCTGTCTCTGTCAACACTGTGATGCGTGAGAGGACCTGCACTCTGACCCTGACAGCTGGGCTTGTAGGTTGAGCCACCATCCCCTGGAGGTTCCAGGAAGGATCCTTGGTGACGAGCAAGGGGGTGACAGTCGCGCTGGTGGCTCTGAGGATGTTCTCCAAAGGGGGCCTTCCTTCCCTAAGAGAAAGCAGTTAAGGGAACCTTGGAGAAGTTTTTGGATCAAGAGAGGAAGCAGGGTCTAAGCGGGGGAGGGGGGCGCTCTCTAGGAGTAGAGAGATAGCTAAGGTGCCCTCCTGGGCAGGGGACACAGCCCAAGCTGGGAGTGAGACTACAACACCAACTACACAGTGATCTCTGTCTCTGTCACTGTCCCCTGTACCCCTCCCTCTCTGTCTCTCTGTCCCTGTCTTCTTGTCTGTGTCTCCCCATCTCTGACTCTCTTAATCTCTCTGTCTTTGTCTCTTTCCTGTAGCTGCTCTTCCCTGGAAGCCCCTGTCTCCAGAACTTGGGCCTGGGTCCTCATACCTGGAACATCCGCTGAGAGAGGTACTGTTCTGGGATCCCCTCCACTGAGAGCACCAGGAACCCTCCTACTGCTAATCAGTCCCCAAGAAGATTCAGGGTCCTGAGACCCATCACCAAAGCCCAGACTCTGGCAGGATGCTTCGGAGGAGTCATAGTCCTTCAGGACCATGGGGGTTCAGTGTCCTGCTCCAGATGGAGTGTGTAGGAAGTCCCCTAATGCCTCACCAGCACAGAATAGAGTACCCTGGAGTCAGAGCAGGCATCATCAGAGACGCCTGGGTGGGTGCCATTAGGGACTTGGAGCCCTCACACTAGTACATGATGGAAAGGGGGTCCTGCCACCTGTGCCCCCTTTGCTTGAATGTGGTAGGCCTCTGCAAGGGATACCTCATACAGGAAGGGTTGGCCAGCCAAGATGAGGGCAGAGAATGATGCACAGCAGATGCTGGGGAGGGGGCAAGAGCATGCGCAGCTAGGCAGGGGGCCATGGCAACTCGAACTCCTGAAGCTAGGGACTCAAGCTGTCTTGCCTTCCACACTCAGAGCACAGCAGCTGGGCAGCGAGCACCGCCACCCTTTGCAGGGGCCTCCCGGATCACCCGCGGAAGCTAGCTGGGATGTTCTCCATATTCAACATCTGGGGCACGTTCATCAATGTGCTCTTCTATCTCAGCCTCATCGTCAGCCTGGCGGGGCTGGCAGGCAACGCCCTGCTGCTCTGGCACCTCGGCTTGCACATCAAGAAGGGCCCCTTCAACATCTACCTGCTGCACCTGGCTGCCGCCGACTTCCTCTTCCTCGCCTGCCAGGTGGGCTTCTCTATCTCTGAGATCGCCTTGGGCTATGAGGGCACACTCCACTTCCCGGTCATCTTCCTATGGTTTGCGGTGGGGCTCTGGCTGCTGGCTGCCTTCTCTGTGGACTGCTGCCTCAACTACATGTTCCCCTCCTACTGCAGCCCCAGCTGCCGCCCCCGGTACACCTCAGCTGTGCTCTGCCTTCTGATCTGGGCATTGACCATGCCGGCCGTGCTCCTGCCAGCCAATGCCTGTGGCCTGCTGTACAAGGGGATGAGCGTGTTCATCTGCCTCAGATATCACTGGGTCAGCGTCGTGTGGCTAGGGGTGCTGGTGAGCATGGCCTGTGGGGCCAGCATGATTCTCTTGATCTGCGGGAACTGCTGCTCTTTGCAGCCACCCCCCAAGTTCTGCAAGGTGGCCCAGTGCCTCGGGATCCTGCTGTTCTTCTGTCACCTGCCCATGGTTGTCTACTGGAGCCTGCGGCCGGTCATCGCATTCCTGCTCCCCTTCTTCTTGCCGTTGGCCACCCTCCTAGCCTGCGTTGACAGCAGCGTAAAGCCCCTCTTGTACTACATGAAGGGCCGGCAGCTCAGGAAGAAGGAGCCGCTGCGGGTTGTCCTAAACAGGGCTCTAGGAGAGGAGTCCCAGTCAAACCTTGGGGGTTTATCCCTGCCTATGAGCCAAGCGTAGAGTGGCCATCCTATGCTCACTTGCCCTGCCCTCAGAGCTGCCAGGGATCCCCAGTCTTGCTCAAACCCTTGCCATGTCCCAGCTCTGGTTCTAGAGACTTCAGGGCTCCCTCACATAAGCAGGGGAGAAGGGAAAGAGTCCAGGTTGCATGTTGGAAATTTAAAGGGCATGTCAAGGAGGACAGGAAGAGATAGAGGGGCAGGTGCAGGAAGGAGGACCCCAGAGCTACAGTGAAAGCATGTGCCCTGCATCCTTCTGCCCCATGGTACTCAACCCAAGAAAACTGCCCCTCAGCCCCAGTGGGCCAGATGACAGGAGCTTTGCCTCCTCCTGCCATAGATGGGCCAGGTGACTGGCGGCTCAGCACCAGCTCCTGGGGAGCATTCACTGCTCTTGGGGACACTGGCCCTTCAGCTCTGGGCACAGAGGTTTTATGTTGGGGGCATCCACTACAGGGCCTCTTCTAAACTGCTGTTTCTCCCTCCCTCATCCCAACGTTTGCTACAAAGCCTTCATAGTACAGGTGACTACACTCGGCTGCCTCCCCAATTCTCCAGCCTGGTGTTACCAATGAAGGCCACGAGGTGGCGCTGTTTTACCATTAAACAGACCCAATCTGTCCCAGCCCCAGGGCCACCCCAAGATGCTGCATCCTGGCTATTTCTGCCTCTATGGTACCCCAGAGCACCCCTGGCTCCTTCTACTGGGTACTTCTGCTCTCAGTGCCAGCAGGGCTCCCCTGACTCCTCCCCAGATCCCATCCCCATTCCTCTGTTCCTCCAAGATTGTGCTCAGTCAAGCTGTTTTTGTAAACTCCACCTTGGTTGACCAGTCAGCTTCACCTGCAGTTGGAGAAAAGAGGAAGAGAGCCGAGCTTCCAAAGTGCACATTGTTTTTCTATGTTTTATGATGGTTCTTTAAACATAAAAAAAACTACTTTGATTGTCATTCTTAAAACATTCAAGCCCTGGGCTTGGAGAGATAGCTCAGCAGTTAAAAGCTCTGGCTTCTCCTCCAAAAGACCTAGGTTCAGTTCCCAAGACCCACATGGTAGCTCACAACCATCTGTTCCAGGGGGGATTAGGTGAGTGACCTCTTATGGCCTCTCTAGGCACTGTGTACACACAGTGCACAGACGTAACACTTGGACACATACAATAAAAATGAAAAGAACAACTTTCAAATCTTCCCAAGAACACCAGGAAAATAAGCTGCCAACACACTTTCCAGTCAGATGAAAACACAGGGTATGAAAACAACCTTCCACCTGTGTCTGATAGACACCCTCAGAAAACTCCTCCCTTTGTGTGTGGATAGGGAAGGGCAGGTGTATAGATGCCCATGTGGGTTGAGTGTAGGCACACACACAAACACACACACACGTGCACGGAGGCCACAGGCCGACCTCGGGCTGTTGTCTTCAGGAGCCATTCATGGTTTTTGAGACAAGAGTCTCTCGCTGGGCCCTGGGGCTTTCTGATTCAGCTGGGTTCGTGGGCCAGCAAGTTCCTAGGATCCACCTGTCTCTATCTCCTCAGCAGTGGGATTCCAAGCAACACTGCGCCTGAGCTTTACATGGGGACCGGATTCAGGACCTTAGGCTAACATGGCGTGTACTTTACCAACTGAGCTGTTTATTTTGATATTTTAATTAAAAGTAAAGATGTTCTTTCTGCCTATGTGGGACCCAGTACAGTGACCTGATAGCTACTAGATCAAGTTGTGCTTCCCCATTTGAAAGATAAATATGCTACTCATTCTGGGGACTCTGGAGTGGTGTAGGAGGGTCTTTTTTCTATGTGTTGTTATGATTGGTTGAATAAAGAAAACAGCCTTGGCCTTTTGATAGAGCAGCACTTAGGTGGGCGGAGTAGACAGAGCAGAATGCTGGGAGGAAGAAGGCAGGCAGATATAGCCACCATGGAGCCAGCCGCCAGGTCAGACATGCTGAATCTTTCCTGGTAAGCCATGACCTCATGATGACACAGATTATTAGAAATGGGTTGAATCAAGATGTGAGAGTTAGCCAATAGTCTAGAGCTAATGGCCAGGCAGTAATTTAATTAATACAGATTTCTGTGTGGTTATTTTGGGGGTTAAGCTAGCCAGGCAGTAGGACGCAGCCCGCTGCTACTCCTACTACACTGGAGAATGTTCTTAAAATGGAAATAAAACCCTGCTTGTAGCTCCAACCAAGAGGAGCCACCTCTGTAGGGTTTTAATCCTCCCCAGGACGCAACTGTCGCAATTCCGTGTCCCTAGCCCTCCTTGAGACGAAGCCCTCCAGACTGCAGTGGTTCTGACGAGGAGAATCCGAGACCTGTGAGACCCTTAGATGAAAGGCCAACATAGGTTTAGGAAGGGTGGGACCCAGCGGAGGAGGCTGCTTTGGGGAGGCAGAGTAGGAAAGAACGGCCGATTCTTTATGATCTTCACACCAGACCCCAAGGAACAGAGTGGTCCCTTCCCAGAAGGTTTGCCACTGGGATAAGGGTGGAATAAACCTGAAGTCATCTTGCATCCTCCTTGCCCAAGGACACAGATGCAGGGCTCTGTAAGGCAGCCATCTGCGCATCAGAGATGACAGGCGAGTATCACAGCAGCCGACAGTCCTGGGGCATATGATAAATGGCTTGGTCTAGACAGATGGCAGGGTGGGGTGGGGGAACACAGGACCTCTGCTCTCCAGGCCATTGCTGGCTGTGAGGATACAGTGAAGCCCAGAGGCAGCAGCCATGTCTACCCTAAAACTAGTGGGGCTCACATAGAGTGTCAAGGCTGCCCTTGGGCTGGCTTAAGTTGGGGCAGATGCAGAACAGATCTGACTCCATCTCAGGGTGGCAAGGTTCCTGCCTTCTGGCACCTCTATAGCTAGATGACATCTAGGGGTCACCGGGCAGCTCAGAGTCCGGTCTGCAGATGTTTTCCAGGACAGCTGAACCAAGCCATTAGCACCAGACAGCCTGCTCCAACCTTCAAGGCCAAAGACATCACCTTTCATAGCAGGCAGAGATGCCCCGTGCACCCTGCCCACCTGACCTCACACCTCTTCCTTGCTGCTGTATCTGTCCCTGCTTAGAGCATTGTCTGTGGACTCTGTGGTGCTGTAGCTCCTGGCAGAAGAATTTGTTCTCTGTTCTTCTTACCTGTCTGGGTACCACACATGCACACTGCCACAGAAAGCCTAATGTGGGGGTTCTTTCCCCTACAGCTAGTGTGTTGTCTGCCTGCTTGGTTCTGCATCTCTCTCCAGCAGGTGTGCTCAGGAGGGCTCAGAGTCAGCAAGCAGCAGTCACTCTGTCCCTGGAGGGGAGGAGGAGCCAGGGCCCTTGGGTGTGGTGCTGGGGGTGCAGACCCGCCCCAATGATTCCCATCCCAAGGACTTTTTTTCTGTATTACTCTCCATCTTATTCTTAATCCTGGAGCTCACTGGTTTGGCTGAGCTAGCTTGCCAGTGAGCTTCAGGGATCCTTCTGTGTCCACTTACCCAGTGCTGGGGTTACAGCGTCACCACGCTCAACACACACGTTCGACATCTTCTATGGGTGCTGAGGATCTGAACTCAGGTCCTTATGCTGTATAACAAGCACTCTCCTGACAGAATCATCTCCCAGCTCCCAGATTAACAGTTTAACAATGGTGTTTCCTGACTATGAATGAGATCTTGCCCTCCGCCTCCCTGCAGCTCCCGTGCTTCTGTAGGCTATCCTTTAGGGCTTATACAGATGTCTTGGCACATATCTTGCCAACTCTCCTTGACGGATTTGTGGTTTCTGCGTGTTGTGTAAACACGATCTCCTCTCTCTTGCTTTCCATTTGTCAGCGCTGGCTTGATTTGGATGTTGACCTAACACCATCATTTCCATCTTCTGCATTCACTGACGTCTTCCAGGATCTTCGTGAAAACTTCTGAGATTTGCAAATAATCAGTCTCTATCTCGTGTGAATTCTAATTGGTCAAAATACTACAAATCCGGAGTCAGATATTAGGGGGTGAAAGCTGAAAGATCAGAGAAGCAGAGCAGCCAGGCACTAGTTTTTACCTCTACGAAATCCTCAGACCGAATGGGGTATCCCTGACTCTGCAAGTCCTCAGGTGAGCTCCTGCGTTATATTCCTCTCTCCACCCAGCCATATTCCTTTCTGTCTCTACCTCCCAGTGTTGGGATTAGAGGTGTGGGACTCCCAAGTACTGGGATTAAAGGTGGGAGCCACCAGAGCCTGGCTGTTTCTCCTTTTAGACTGGATCAATCTCGTGTAGCCCAGGATGGCCTTGAATCCACAGAGATCCCTCTGTCTCTGCCTCACGAGTGCTGGGATTAAAGGTGTGTGCCACCACTGCTTGGCCTCTACGGCTAACTAGTGGCTCACTCCACACTCTGATCTTCAGGCAAGCTTTATTTGTTAGATCACAACAAAGCATCACCCCTCTCTCTGCCTTTCATGCTATCCTATTGCTTCATCACAAAGGCCTTCTTTATAGGCACCGCTGTCTTATCCCCGTTTTACAGGGAAAATGCCTTTCCTTCACCACTACACACAGCTCAGAGGCTCAGCCATTAAGAGAACTCGCTGCTTTTGCAAAGGACCAGGATTTGGTTCCTAACACCCCCGGGACAGTTCACAATTACCTGCAACTCCAGTTTCAGGGGATCTGGCTCCCTCTTCTGGCATGTGTGAGTGCTTGCAAGCAAACGCTCAATATATATGTGTGTGTGTTTATATATATGTGTGTGTGTATAATATATATATATAATATATATATATATACACTGATCCAGATGCAGGCATATTGCTGATTTGCATATCCCCACTATGCTGGTAATTTCCACATATTTCCAGTTTCCCAAAAGCATTTCAAATATACATGCATATGGATGCTATCAGCTGGTCCTTTCCTTCCTCTGTTAAGATGATCACACTGTATTCCCCCTTTGTCTGTTAATGGAGTGATTTGCATTAATTTTGTTGTTGTTGTTTTGAGACAAGGTTTCTCTGTGTAGACCTGGCTGGCCTCCAACTTGGAGATTTACCTGCCTCTGTTTCCTGTCTGCTGGGATTAAAGGTGTGCACCACCACCACCAGCTACACTGATCTTTTTCAAAATATGTTGTATTATTTTTGATTATGTGTATGGGGCGGGGGTGCACACATGAGTATGCAGCTGCTCACAGAGGCCCCCAAAGGAAGCCAGAATCCCTGGAGCTGTTGTGACAAGCAGCTGGGATCTCCCGACACGGGTACTGGGAACCAAACTCTGACCCTCTGTAAGACCAGTACATGCTCTCATCTGCCAAACCATCTCTCCAGCCCCTGCACTGAATTTTCTGCAGCGCTAAGGATCCAACCCAGGCCTTTGCTCACGCCAGGAGAGCACTCTACCAGCGAGCCCCACTCCAGCCCAAATGACACCGATTCATCTCCCAACACTGACCTCGAGTTTCTTGGATAATCCTCATTTGATCATGATATATTATCCACCTAGCAGATGCACAGGTTGAACTTGCTCATGTTCTGGTAAGGATGTTTACATGTCTGTACACAAGGGAGACTGGCACCTGTCCACTGTTGAGTGAACTGTTGTTTCTGGGGAGTCACGAAGAAAACATCTACTTGCTTCAGATAATGCATCGATAGACTAACAGTTTCACCAAGTCCAGCCTGATGAACCAATGGCCTAGTGGGGTTCTGGGAGTGTAGGTGGCTGCCACCTAATAGCTGCATTACTGAAAGTCCCACCACAGCATAGATGCTTACTTCCCCGGAGAGACATAGATGTAGGTCCCCCTTCATTAACCTTCTACTCTGTATCCTGATGCCTGCTAGGACCACATACAGCTGGGACAGAATTTCCTACAGCTAAGAGGGAAGAGCAGATAGGAGTGGCTGGAATCTCAGGGGAAGGTCTATGGCCATCCTACTCACCCTCCATCGGGAGCATCTATAGGCTGCATCCTGAGTCTCTTGTAGGTCATCACAACTGATCTGATGAAAATATAATGCTATTATGCTCGGAGGTCAGTGCTCCCGGATCCTTCTTGGACATCAGTGCTCCGGGACCCTTTTTTCCTTGTAAAGCCCTTGAAGAGGTTCAAATGTTCTTTGAAGAGAACAGGAGAGGTTCATTGCTCTTTCTCCCCTCACTGTGAATTTGTAGAAAACCAGTATGTTTCACCAAGGAAGCCCTCACAAGAGCAGCTACCATTTCTTTTTCACCTGTTTGCTTTTGCCTTTTTTAAAACAAAAAATTCATTGTAGCTGGGTGTAGTGGCACACGCCTTTAATCCCTACCACTCAGGAGGCAGAGGCAGGCACATCTCTGTGAGTTAAAGGCCAGCCTTGTCTACAGAGTGAGATTCAGGACAGCCAGAACGACATAGTGAGATCCCGACTTGGAATTAAAAAAAAAAAAAAAGCAAAAACCATTTTAAAGTGAAGGGTCTGGAAATAAGAATGAAAATATAAAAATAGAAATATAGACAGCAACAATTAGAATGTAGAGGTTTAGGGTATAGGAAGAGTGACATATAAAGCTGTAAACCTAAGCTAACTACCAACAGCTATCTCAGCAGATTACAGATCAGTCATTCACTGTGAGCTATTTTCTCGGATGCTTGGGAAGCCTCCATCAGTTTAGGTCATTTCAGTTTACGACTGGCTGTTTTATTTACAAGGTGAGAGCTTCTCCCTACAAATTGAGAGTAGTGTCCTGGCCATTCTTGATAAACGACAGATGTGAACTGAGTTAACCTTTAGGAGACAGAGATACTGACCTCTGGGTTAGGCTCTGTCTCTGGTTTGGGAAACTGGCGCCATCAAAGAAGAGGCATGGGGCTCCAGTATACACTGCCTGGAGGAACCAGGAGAGACAGTGGACAAGGTAGAAACACGGATTTGACTAATGAGCTCTGATAATGGAGGTTGTAAAGTATGGCAGTCCGTATCTGAGCTTTATCTTGAGATAGTGTGAAAAGCTTTCTGCTATCTCCTAAGTTCTCAGCGTAAAAACCAGTTAATTCTAATTTATTAACCTTCTGGTATTACTAGGAGTCCCTTTTCTGACTAATTGCTAAAGACACCTGTTTTCTTGCAATTAGTGACTTTCGTTGTAATCTCCTCTAAAACATATTTCATGAAAGCTGCCTAGTTACCCACTGACATTAGAACTCACTCCCCTCCTTAGGGTCTATGTTAACTGACCCCACGGGTCAGGGCAAGATTGTAAAAATTCCTTTGTTCAGAGCTAATGCTTGGTGCCCCTACTATAAAATGTGGGTTCAAAAACCTGCCTTTTGCCACAGCCTAACAAACACCATCTCTGGCTGTGGTCTCAGCTAGCTGATAAGCTTCTGTGCCCGTGGTGGTTTTTTTTTTTTTTAATCTTTATTTTTTATTTAAGTTTGCTTCTGGCTTTCCTAGGATCTGGTTTCTGGAATAAAGTTCGCTTCTGGTTTATTAGACTTGGTGGTGTTCTCATCTTTGCGCGACCCCCCTGGACCCAACAAAAGAAGATTGACTTGATCTGATTTATACGTGTGCGTGCTTATGTCTGTGTGAGTGTAAGTATACCCATGGTCCAGCACCCTCTGGGGCCAGGAGAGGACATCAGAGCCCTTGCAGCTGGATTTACAGGTGTCTGTGAGCTGCCCAGGGTGGGTGCTGGCTTCCAGAGTCTCATCTCATGATTGGGCAGCAAGTGTTCTTAATTGCTCATCTCCTATAGTTGCCTTAAATATACATATTTATTAGCAGCGAATATATTTATTTATTTAGCAGCAAATGCTAAAACTTGGAGTTCCTGGGAGGGAAGAGCAATCACCATAGACATACAGACTCTCTGGGTTCCTTTATGTGGAAAAGAGAACAGTGTTATTTTACAGTTTGGTGTGCTAAAGGGCAGAATTGGGTTACAGGGTTACTGGGATCATCAGGCCTTACCTAGAGCTTTGGAGGTCAGAAGGGCTCAGAGCTACCTGTGAACACACTTCCTCAAGGCACACCTGAGGGCATTTTCTCCTGACTATCAGATTGCCCTGCAGTATTCTACAGCCAGAGAAGCGGAGATTAGTCACAAATTATCCTTGAATTTAGGTTTGTCATTGAAAGTTTCACAGGCTGTCTGCACAGCAACAAATATATCTTCCGTGTAGCCCTGGTTAGCCTTGAGCTCCCTGTGTAGATCAGAATGGCCTCTAACTTCTGGTATTCCACCTGCCTCAGCCTCCAAAGTGCTGGGATTACAGGCATGTCCTTCATGATTGACGGATAACAAACTGTCCACAATGACTTCCCTGCCAGTTTAGGAATCTACCTCATCCTAGCCCTTAGCTCGACAGGAGAAGAAAGTCTGAGGCCCAGCCAAGCAAGGTAACTGATGTAACTGGTACTCAGCAGAGATGGAGCCAGGGCCTCTGCTTAGGCGTCTGCCATGCTCAGAGCCTTGGCTCTGCCAAGCACCTGTTATGTGAGCCCTGCAGAACCTCAGTAGCCCAGAGGCTCAGGCCTGGCGGAGATAGCCCCAGCCCCTCTAAACAAGCATACAGTCCCTCCAGCAGGGGCGGCAGGTGGCTAGACAGAGTTAATGGTCTGGAAGAGGCTGGCTACAGGAGGTGCCTAAGAGACGCTGAGTAAGGACCTTTGGTAGCTTCCTGTGGAGAGGTAGGTAGACCCAGTTTCACCAAAGGCCAAGAGCCAAGCAGACAGATGGGGCCTCCCCTTGGAATCAGCAAGGCCTGGCAGAGCGCCATCTTCATTAGTGCCTTATTAGATCATGGGGGTGTTGCTTAGAATATGCACAGGGAAGGGGGGCAACTTCTCTCAACACAGGACAGCCACTCTGGAGGAGAGTTGGGGAGCTATTCCTCACCCCAAATATTGCCTCCTTTCTCTCACAGGCTCCAAAATCCTATTGGAGCTGCGCTTTAGTGGGGTAAAGTTAGATAAACTGACCCGCCAAAATAGGAAAGGAAAATGACATGGGAGATCTTTTCTTACAGAAGAAAAGATGGACTAGCGTTGGCCACAAGCAAGAGGCAGAAGAGCAACCATATCACCCAGGTGCTGCGGTGAGAAATGCGGGGGCCCTGAGCATCCAGGAGAGCTCTGGAACTGGGGTATGGCCTCATACAAGGTCCACCCATATATTCCATATCATCCCTGCCACTACACACTCTTCGTCACTGTCACCATCACCTCTCACATCAATGTCACCACCACCGTCCACCCTATTGTTGCCACCAGCACCATGAGCACCATCACCACCATCACCACTATCAGCATCATCACCCCCATTGCCACCATCACTACCACCCTTACCATCACCAGTACCAACACAATCATCGCCATCATCAGCAATTTCATCAACACCACGGCTTTTTTCATCACCATCACGACCACTCCTCCCCTAAGGCATCCACACCGCCTGCCAAGGACAAACGCCAGCTCAAGTGATCGTGGGGTCAGAAGCCATGCCTTGAACTTGATACTGTCATGATCGGACCGCAGCCAGCTAGGTGCCCAGTTGATGCTGAGTCGAGGAAAGGGAAGGGAAGAAGTGAAAAGAGGAAGGGAGTAGAGAAAATGAGCAAGGAAGAGGGAGAGGAAGAAGTAGGAGAAGATGTAAGCAGGAGATCAGAGAGGGATTCCGGGAGGGAGGGGAGTGGGGAAGGAAGCATAGGTGGGTGGCAGACAGGGAGAGGACTGTAGCAGGCTTTATCTTTGGGCTGCCATCCAGCTCCCAAATAAAGACACGGAGATTTATTATTAGTTATGATTGCTTAGTCTTAGCTTAGGCTGATTTCTAGCTATCTCTTACGACTTAATTTAACCTGTTTCTCTTCACCTATGTTTTGCCTTGGGATATATATATATATATATATATATATATATATATATATATCCTTTTTTTTCATTCTGTTTGACCTACTTCCCCACTTTCCTCTGTGGCTGGCTGACTGGCAGCTGCCTGGCTGGCTGGCCCAGGGCATCTTCCTTCCTTTCTCCCTCATTCTCTCTTCTCTCTCCTCCCAAGCCTAGAGTCCTTCTACTTATTGTCTCTGCTCCGCCTATCCCTCTACTGCTTAGCTATTGGCCATTCAGCTTTGTATTAGACCAATCAGGTACCTTAGGCAGGCAAGGAAGAACAAATGCAACACATCTGTATATAGCTAAACAAATGCAGCATAAACAAATGTAACACATCTTTACAGAGGACGACAGGGGTCTGCAGGTGTCCTCTTGGCCAATGCTAGGAATCCAGCCCCAGCTGCTGGGATCAGGATGCCCAAGGAAACCAAGGGCGCCCAGGATGAACAAAGTGAAGATCTTACAGCTACTCCTCATGTCCTGCTTGTCCATAAAGCAGCCTCCTTCTGCCATAGTACCCACCAAGTACACATAGGATACTAAGCTCCCCATCTCCTGAAGTCCCCCCACAGTGTCCAGGACAAGCCAGGGAGCCTCTGAGAGGGTCAGTGCCCACATCTACACTCTAGGCAACAGGACACCTTCCAGGAGGAGCGTCTGAGAGTTGGGTGAGAGAAAAAGCAGATCCCCGTGTGCTTCCTACGCACTTATTATCACAAACTTCATCATCTCTTTACAAAGGTCACTTCTCCTAACCCTTACGAAGTGGGTAAACTGAGGCACAGAGAGAACCTATGTTCTGCCGGCAGGTGGCCTCTAAGGCCTCCTGTTTCCTCTTTGAGGTGGACAGGGCAGGGGTGGCCTGCTAGATTGAGCAACCTCTGCTGCTCAAATCCTGTGGCCCTGACCACTCTCCCCTGCACTCTCTGGATAGGTTCACTATCCAGGAGTCTTTGCCAGGGGGCAGAGCCAAGCGTAAGCAAGCTGGTCCTTGTCACATAGCAACACACAGGGGCAGATACCCACTGTGGGGAGGCAGGGACAGTTTTGCTGACATCCTAAGTACAGCAGAGAGACACTAAGACTGTCTGTCCAACTGCCTCCCACCCCCACAACTACCCCCATGGAGCCCTTATGGAGCAGGCATGGGGCTTCTTCCCAAAGAGGTCTCCTAGAAGCTACAGGGGAGGAAGGACACTGGACACGAGAGGTGCGAGAGGGGAAAGGGCCAGGAAAAGGTTGGGCATTGTGCTGGGGAAAAGCTGGTG
Source organism: Arvicola amphibius (assembly GCF_903992535.2). Taxonomy (NCBI): domain Eukaryota; kingdom Metazoa; phylum Chordata; class Mammalia; order Rodentia; family Cricetidae; genus Arvicola; species Arvicola amphibius. The sequence continues at coordinate 145,539,348 of NC_052047.1, read as the reverse complement.
CCCACGTAATGCACACTGCACTAGAATACCAAAGGTGGGTCACACACCTCTATGCTTTGTCCCCGGAGGAGAAAGACCATAGAGGGGTTAGGGTGTCTGTCAGTAGGGTCTTCGGTGCTTGTTATAGAGCTATTTCTCCTCTTGCAGCCCGTACCCGAATCAGCCGCAGAAGAGACAGCCCTGGTGTTAGGTAAGCGCAGCTCTCACCAAGGCAGCTCCTGCTGCATCCAGGTCGGGCTGGATGCCCAGAGGAAGGCTGCAGAGGACCATGCTGGAGGGGACCGTCGTCCCCGAACATCACACACAGGACCATTGTGAGTCATTATTTGTAAGTCTCTGGGGTTAAGTTCCAGTAGTGAGCCTCTCAGCCTTAAGTTGCGTGCCTCACGCGCCCTCTACACAGACCCACACTCGCCTGTGGCTGCTGCCATCCCGCCAGGAAGAGCCTTCACTGGAGGCGGGGCGGTCGGGTCCTGTTTGCTATTGGTTCTGAGCGGCTAGTTGGAGGCGGGACTAGCCCACTTCGGTGGCCAAACCCACTGGAGATCGCAGAGCTGAGCGTGGCGAACTGAGGACCAGCCTGGAGGAGAAATCCGCCCCGCGCCCTCATGCCGTGCTGCACGGTGAGTGTGCAACACCCCCCACCCCACGCCGCGGAGCCTTGTCCCATCCCTGAGCCTACGCTGCTGAGATGCGTTAGGAATCTGGGGGTCTGGAGTCATGCGGGGAGGTTAGGGACCCTTTAGGGTTTTCTGCTGACTTCAAAGTTTGCACTTGTTCAGCTGAACCAGACGTGGGAGGGTCGGAGGGGCATCTCTGCTCAGGTCTGCTGTCACCCAGAAGTTGTCAGCCTCACTGGCGGATAGCAGGCATGATGGGAGCAGGCAGCTGGTTCCAGCAACTCTGAGGTACCTTGGGCAAGATGCTGCATTGCACCCACACGCAGGGGCCTGCTCCCTTGTCAAGGTGGCTACTGCCACCACCACAGCCGGCACTATTGCCAAGAGTGGCGAGGGACCTGCATGTGCTTCCTTGGTAGGGAAGCCCAACAGGCTCAGGTCCTATGCCTCCTCCTGCAAAGCCCTCTTCCAGGCTGGCTCAGACTTTCAGCTTAGTTCACTCTTTGAGAAGAAAGGGGCTGTTTCTAAATTCATAACTTAATATTGCATTGTGAGATTTGGGGCAAAACTGAGGTGCTCTTTGGACATATCTCTTCATGGTAGGAATGGGGATGCTGGGGTCAACTGGGAGTCAGCAGGCTGACTTTCCCTGGGTGGGGCTAGCTGAGGTCTTTGAGCATAGTTGGTCTCCTGGGACACTGACTGGTGCAGGTTCCCAGTGGTTCTCCACCTGTGGGTCACGATCCCTTGGGATCACATATCAAATATCCTCCATATCAGATCTTCATAACAGTAGCAAAATGACAGTTAATAATAATTTTATGGTTGGGGGTCATCACAACATGAGGAGCTATATTAAAGGGCTGTAGCATTAGGAAGGTTGAGAACCACTGCCCTAAGGAGAAGTTGGCTTTGTGACTGATATGAAGAGACACACCGCCTACCCCGCACTGCCCATAACCTGCCCCCTCCATTGCCCGTATGATGTCTAAGTGCCATGGGTGTGTAGGAGACATAGTTATCAGCTCTTGGGATGGATCTTGAGAAAGGAGCTTCTCTACCCTGGCTCTAGACGTTTCCAAGAGCACATGTGTGGAGCAAGGCTGGTCTGAGACCCTCAGTGCTGGTCAGTGTGGGGGTGCTGGGGTCACATGAAAACTTCCAGGGGGGAACAGATGCCCAAGGCTCTTGCGCCTTACTGCAGCTGCAAAGAAGCAGGGTTTCTCTGCAGTTCTAGACCCCAAGGGGCTCTGGACTCTGGGTGGTAGTACTGGTTAGAGAGGACAGAGGCAGTGATGGAGCCTTTGGGACCTCATGCTCCCCAGGTACTAGGAAAGTCGGGGTTACCACTCTCCATGGCCAAAGCCCAGGAGGAACAAGGGTGACGGCTGCTGCCCGCTCTCTGCCAGCCTTTATGTAACACACCTTGTGAGAGGCAGCCATAGATGGCTTGCCTGCCTACCGGGGAGCCCTGGTTCCTGAAGGCTCTTCAGACTCACGGGCTTTCTACCCTTGTCATTTCCATGTGCCAGCCGAGGGTCCCACCCACCAGCGACTGCTGTGCTCTGGAGTCTTTGGAGCATCATGCCAGAACAGCCCTGTTTCTAGGCAAATATGGCAGCTGAGCAGCAGAGGTGGGGAACCTGAAGCTGGAGCCAATCCTGACTCTATGGCTTTGGAGGACCACAATGCCATTCTGCACCTCAGTCTCCCCATCTGCAAATGAGAGATGTGCCTGCGTAGGACATGCATGCTCAGGGGGACAGCAGGCTTGCTGTAAAGGCTTGAGCACCATGCCTTGAAGAGCTCGCAGCACCAAGTCACCTAAAACTGCAGGGCAACTCCATGACATAGTCCAGGGCCCAGGACTGCCACTAATCCTAGGAAGATAGAACTAATGGGGCTAGATGAGTCAGGTATGGTCGAGAGTCTGAAGCTGGGGCTCCAGGGTCCTGTGAGTCCTAGCTGTCTGCTTCTCTAAAGGTCTTAACAGGATGTGGAGTGCTATGGCCCTCGTTACAACAGTGCCCCCTGCATTGCCCCTCTGGATGGTCCTTGTCTAGCTGATGGAGTCATTACTGTTTCCCAACTCTGTGGCCCTCTCTGTATCTGGAGCGGAGTCTATGCCCAGACCTGTATCACTACGCTGTCCTTTACCCTCCCCTTAGCGACAAGCCCTCAACTCCACTGACTGCTGCCGTGCTCTTTCCTATGAGGTCTCACAAGCAAGGCAACAAAGGGCCAACACAGGGCAGTGGAGCCAGACAGCTGCCTTGCCCTCCTTGTATGTCCCTACTCCTGCCTGTCTGCCTCTTTGCCTCTGATTGGGTGCCCCAGGTAGCAAGCAGGCCACATCCCCAGGTGACAAGATCCAGGTCTAGGTCTCAGTGTATACTGTGGCCAGTGGGCCAGTGAGTACACCTGCCAGACAGCCTCTCCAGTGGGCCCTTGTGGCTTGTGGGTTCTGCCTTCACCCTGTTCCCAGATCTACTAGGTAGTGCACTTTCATAGTGTCCCAGGATTTCTGAGACATCTACTGGACCAGTCAGAGCAGTACAAACACCTCTGCCCTAGCAACCCTGAGCTGACTTGACACGTGGTGACAAGGAAGCCCTCGGGAGAGGTCCCCAGGCTGAAGTACTCTATTCTATGAGCTAAGCTTGCCCTGAAATCAGTAGCTGGGATGGAGCAGAGACCATCCCAGGGAAATGGAAAATGAGACATGGGAGGTTTTCATCGAGGCTCTTCTGACCCTGCGTGGAGCCCATCAAATAACAAATGTAGGGTAGGTGGCAGGGACCAAGGCAGGGACAGTGGGGCAAGGTTGTGTTCTCAGGACCTAGGCTCAGATGCCAGTCTTGATACCACTATGCTGGAGTGAGCATTTATAGCCTTCTCTGCTGTGCTTTTCCTGTCTGAGAATAATACCCATGATAGCGACCGCCCGCTGTGTTCGGCAGAACTCAATGCTTGCAGATTGTTTGCATGGTGAGTAGTGAGATCGGTGTTTTGTGTGTTGGCCCTGGTGATGGTCAGGCCACTGGAACATCACTCATTTCGATGTGACATTGCATATGGACAAACTGGAAGTTTGGATTTATATTCACTTTGGTTTTTTGGGAGAGTTTCCTATAGCCTAGGCTAGTCTCAAAATGCCTATGTATAGCCAAGGCTGTCTGAACTCCTGATCCCCTTGCCTCTACCTCCTGGTTTCTGGGACTACAGGCATGCATCACCACACCCAGCTGAGGACTCAGAGTTTTGGTACTTTTAACACAGCATGTAGACTCAGGTACAGTGCCCACAGGACCCACTAGCAAAATATCCTTGAGCTTTGGGACCCAGCAGGGTCAGTCCCCTCCACAAGAAGATACCTCACAAACAAGGGCTACATTGAAGGAGCCTGTTGGAACCTGTATGCTAGGCTCTGCTTTAAGGACTGCTGTCCTTAAGAGGTGGGACCTGCTGTGCTTTGTAGACACCAGGCCTGATGTCCTGATGGCTTAGATGGCCCCTAAGCCCAGGCTGGGCCCCATCCAGACATCTCTCACTGCCTGGGAGACTGGGCCCCATGTACTCTCCCTCAGGGATCTCTGGCTCCCAGTTCCTCGACATCCTTTGTCTCTGGCCGGCTCCTGGCCTTGGCGAGCAGGAGGAGGTGAGGACAAGAATAACAATTGGGCTGAGAAAGGCCTCTAGAGCTCCTGTTTCCAGCCAAGGAGGAGAGGAAAAGAGCTGGCGGGAAGTGAAGCCAGCAGGTGCTCAAGTGAGAAGATGCCTGAGAGCCCCTGACTGATGAGGGCCAATTCAAGGCCACCTTCTACTGAGGCCACAGCCATGGTTGGGGTAGAGGATCAATGAGCCACAGAAGCCAGGAGCAGGGATGACAGGAGGAGGGGGTGTGTTTGGGTTGGTGGCTGCTGGAGAGGGGCATATCTTATCTGGATGAGGGACAGGGAGGGCTTGACAATAACAAAGTCCCAATATTGGGCTTATTGCTCCTCTTCAGTCAGAGCCCCATCCCCAGACCTCATGCACCCCAAGCCTCTGGACCCTCATTGCACGAGTCAGACAAGACAGATCGCTCCACCCTATCTCCTCCTCACAGTCTCCAGGGCGAAGCTGGAGCAGAAACAAAGGTACTCGAGGCCTGCCAGGCAGAGAAACCTGCAGGACGCCCAGTGCCAGGGTGACCTGCGACTCTGTCCTCATCTTTCACCTCCCTCTGGTGAGAGTCACACCTTGGCTGAGTCAGGAGCTGTCCTTCAGAGGACAGCAGTCCAAGGTGGCTCATCATTTGTCCTTGTCACACCAGTGTCTGTTTCTCCAGACCCTGCTGTTCTAGGAGTGGGTGGCTGCCACGTCTTTTTGGCTCTGTCTCCAGACCCAGGGACTGTCCAGAACCATCTCAGGCTGGGGCTCCCTGGTATCACAAGAGGCGGGAGACATAGTTGCTGCAGCTGTTGGAGAGACAGCAGGCAGGGAGGGGTGGCGAGGGGGGATCTCCAGGCAGGCTGCCCATCCATCTTTTTGTGTTTAACCATATGCTCCCCAAGACAACAGTCTGCGAGATGGGACTCAGTCTCACTCGCCACCAGATGGATTCCCCGGGGACATACAGGGCCTGACCCTCACCAGATTCGTGTCACCCCTGAGCGCTGAACAGCTGTGAGGCTGCTGCTGGCTGCCCATCTGGGCCCTGAACTGGCCTCCCTGGGCTTCTGAGCCAAAGGTTATGATGAGCAAACTCTGCATTTCTCCAGACCTGGGACTTGTCCTTGTAACTGGTACCCTGTACCTCACCTCAGCTGTCCTTGTCAAGTGTGTGGGAAAAGCAAGGTCACACAGACCTCCAGCACAGGCGGGGCATGAGGAAGGAGGCCCAATAGCAAGATAATCTCCAAACAGTTAACAAAGCTCTGTGGCCAGTGTCAGAATGCTCTCCTCTGCTCTCTCTCCTCGCCAGGCATTGTGGGTCCCTGGCCAGAGCCCAAGTACCTATGTCTGCAGTCAGTCCACGCAGACATGCTACGTATGTGTTCCCTGGTGATCTCAAAGCCCAAATGGGTCTGGAACCCAGCAGCACTGCTCAGTGACAGACACAGCTTCTTTGATTACTCTGTGGAAAGAGACATCAAAGAAAGGCTGTCAACCTTAAGATGGCTGTGGGCCACCCCATGCTGTCACACTCAGCCCATGGGACCATTCATTTAAATTTTTAAAAATTTATTTTATTTTTACTTATGTGTGGCAAGCAACACCCCTCAGCATGTGGTCGACCACGGTGCCTCTCTGTCTAGGAAGAGACTGCTCCACTCTCAGAGACTTTTGACACCATTGTCGAAGTCAATTAACCATGCTTGCCAGGGCTAGTTTTCTACATCTGTGTGCTATCAGGATCTACCTGCGTATTAGGGTTTTTTTCTAGTTCTTGGAAAATTCATGCATCTTAACAGGGATCCATCAAGTTTGCATGCAGCTTTTGGAAGTAGGACATATTCAGGAGCAACTCTGGAACATTCCCACCCACATCCCATGTGAGCTCAGCATCCTAGTCACAAAGCAGTGTGCCTTAGCAGCCACTGGCCACCTAAGGCTCTTTAAGCTGACATTTACATTTCCTAAAGTGAGTTCCTGGGTTGCCTACTACACCTTCAGTCTGCATTCATGTGTGTTTGGTGGCAGCCACACCAGGCCGCTTTGCTTATAGAATATTTTCATAATTCCAGAAGGCTCTGTTAAATAGCATCCTTTTTGGTTGTAAGAGCCTGAAGGTGTCAGAACCCCAAGTTCTGAGCTGGGAAGGAGGTGGCTCAGTTTGTAAAGTCCTTGCCGTGAAAGCACAGGACCTGGGTTTGAGTCCCAGAACTTCACTTGTAAGAACTGCGCATGGTGGCACACGCTTGTAACCCCGGTGCTGGGGAGGTGGAGACAGTGGCTCCCTGGGACTTGGGAGTGAGCCAGTCTCGCCTAGCTTAATTGGAAAGTGCGAGGCCAGTAAGAGACTTGAAAAAAACAAGGTGAACAGTGCCTGAGGAACAACACTCGAGGGTGGTCTTGGGGACACACACACACACGGGACAGGAGGCTATACAGAGAGCAAACATCCCACTGGAAGCAGGGGGAGGATGGGGTTCCCATCCCAGACCTGCATACAGACAGGGAGGATATGCTCACCGCTTCTTTGCTCTGTCCTCTGCCCCATAAATGAATGTTCTTCTGACATGTACCCACTTGTCCCCTCTACCCTCAGGAATGAAGCGGACTTTCCCACCTGAGGCCAGAGCAGTGGGCTCACTGAGGCTCAGGAGGGGCCTCTGCTACTCCCCATCCTTCTTCTGAGCCTCATAATCCCATCCAGATCACTCCAGGTTACCCTGTGTCCCTTCCTCTCTGGCCAGCAGAATGAGACATCAAGGTCTGAGCTTGGACTGCCAGCCTGTAAAGGAGTTATATGGCCTCCAATGGGGCAGGATACAACCCATCCCCTTTCTGTATACCTGGGACTAGGGCTAGGCAAGGCTCTGAGCCAATAGTTGCTCTTCCCAGGGTAGAGGAGCCCTGACACCTACTGCCCAGCTGCTCCTATGCCAACAGGTTCCTCACCCAGGCAGGATAAGACTACACTCTGGTTCTGCTGGATGCTTGCTTGAGGTCCCAGGGTCAGAGACTGAAAATGCCAGTAGCCTCTATCGCCCATTCTCATACCCCCAAGAGGGATGTAGGACCCAAACTGTGCCCTTATGACTAGACACAAGACCTACCAGGATGGAATTTGCTTTGGACTGGACCAAGTCTGATCTGGGACAGAATGACCTCCAGGGCCTTTCTAGGGTCAGTTGTTCAGCTTGTATCTATATCACGGTCTGTCTGCATGTGTGTACATGTCCCACAGCCCCTCTTCATGTGTGTACATGTCCCATGATCCCTCTGTGTATGTGTACATGTCCCACAGCCCCTCTGCATATGTGCACATGTCCCATGACCCCTCTGTGTATGTGTACATGTCCCACAGCCCCTCTTCATGTGTGTACATGTCCCATGGTCCCATGGTCCCTCTGTGTATGTGTACATGTCCCATGGTCCCTCTGTGTATGTGCACATGTTCTTTTTGGAGACTGCTCCCTGTCGCTGGCATTTCTTTCCATCAATGTGACTTTCTGGGCAGCTCCAGTTTCATTTCTGATAAATATGCTGATAAAACACCCTGACAGAAGCAATCTAGGGGAGAGAGGGTTCATTTCAACTTAAAATTCCAGCTTATAGTCCATGAGACCTGGGAAGTCAAGGCAGCACATCCATAGTCAAGGGCAAAGGGAAATTAATCAATTAATTCAGACGCCCTCACTTGCTTGCTTGTGCTCAGCTCCACTTCTCCACTATCCTATAGTTCAGGAGCACCTGCCTAGGGAATGGTGACATCTACAGTGTGGCATCAATTAGCTTCACTAAGACAATCCCCCACAGATAGGCCCACAGTCGCCACCTGTCCCCGCTCCCTGTCACCTCATCATGTAAATGATTAATCCCTGAGATTCTCTTCTTCCTGGGTGATTCTAGGTTGTGGCAAGTGGACCCCTAAAGCTAACTTTCACACAGGGTACCACTATAAGTCCGCTCAGATCATCTCGGTAGTGTATGGCTGTGTGCCCACACTGGTGTAACTGCTGCCACCGCCCATTTGCAGAGCAGACTGGACACTACTCTAAGAGCAGTCCTGGGGTTTCCAGGTGTCCACCTTGTCCCCTGGCAAACCTGTTCTCTCTCCTGTCCCTACACTTCTGCCTTTTCCAGAAAATTGTATGGACAGTGGGTGGGTAGACATTTGTTTGTGCTTCTTCCACGCTGTGGAGAGCTTCAGAGATTCCTGCTTGCTGCTGAGTAGAGGAAGGGGCTGGGGGGATGTCAAAGCCCTGGTGCTCCTGCATCACATTGAAACGTGACAGCTTGCTTCCGTCTTGAGCGTCTGTAAATGAAGCCATAGACAATACACACATTTCCATGCAGATGTCGCTTTGCTTGGGTGGGTGCAGTGCAACAAAGCCGCTGAGTCTTCTAGAAGTGTGTAAATCAGAAACTGCCAATCTGCCTTCCGAAGGCCAGAAAGCCACTTGGCGTTCGTTTCAGTGACACATAGGGGCGCTGTTGTTCCATGGTCACCCACACCATCTGTTGTGATCTGATTTGCCAGGAAGTAATGGGCTCTAGGTCCCAAAAGCATATCCCAGCCCCGCCTCCTAAGGGTCTTACTTCCTCCCAGTAGTGCCACAGGTTGGACACAAATCCTCCTTACGTGGTTTTGGCAGACACTTCTCTAAGAGGTGACATGGATTAAGGTTTGTCTATCTGCAGAGAAAAGGCCAATTGTCACGGTACCTTTTGTTTGGCAGCCTGCCTTTTCTCCACTAACCTGCATTTTTTTAATCTTTGTGTCTGTGTCTAAAACCAATGGCCCATGGATTCCTGGACTCTGCTTCATTCTGTTAAGCTGTGTCTTTCTTTTGCCAACACTAATACAGCACAGAATTGATTCCTGTGTATTTACGGTGAGTCCCTAAGCCAAGTGGTAAGAGCCCTCCCACCACAGTGTCAAAGCTGCATTAGCAATTCTACTTTTAAAACCTATTTCTATTTTAATTATGTGTGTGAACGTGTGCTTAGGTGGAGGCCTGTGCACTCGAGTGCAGGTACCTGTAGAGGCCAGAGGCATTAGTTGCCCCAGAAGTGTAGTTCCAGGCTGTTGTGAGCTATGCAGTGTGGGTACTAGTAACCAAATTCTGATCCTCTGCAAAAGTAGTGCCTGATCTTAACCACTGAGGCATCTCTCCAGCCCCAGCTACTTCAAAAGAGATTTTTTTTTTTTAAAAAAAAAATATTGTTTGGCAGTAGAAATGGTTTAACAGGGAAAGGTGTTTGTCCCCTCCTCCACCTCCCGCAAGCCTGATGGCCTGACTTCAATTCACATAAAGATTCACATAAAGATGGAAGGAGAGGACAGACTCCAGGAAGTTGGTCTCTGACCTCCACACACATGCTGCAGCATTGTGCCCTGTCCACATGTTATGCACACACACACACACACACACACACACACACACACACACACACAAAACACTAATTATAATAAGTTTTCAAAAACTTATTAATATACATGACTTGTACAAAGTAATGGGTTTCTTTTGTGTTTTGTTTGATTGCTCGGGTCTTGAAAGTGGTTTTTATTAATATACCCTTCCCACATCTCCCTTGGCACCCTTCTTCTTTCATGTCTTTTTGTAAAAAAATTTAAATGTTTACAAATAAATATGTTTTCATTGATAGTAAATATAACACAACTTGCTACTGCTGGGAACTGAACTTGGATCCTCTGAGTCTGGTTTGTTTTGCTTAGCGAGATCTCCAATTCTACCCATTTCATTCTTCAGGCCTGATCTACAACTCCATTGTGCACATTCATCTGTTGACCCTGAACATGCCTCATTTTCTCCACTGTGCATCTGTGAATGCACCCCTAGGCTGTCTCAAATAACATCATGATGAATGTTGCCTATTGGTACAAATTTTAGAATCACCCTGCTAGGCTTTTGTTGGGATCCCACTGAGTCTTAGCAATGATGACTCCTGACTATAACTGAGATTTCCAATGGTTTTGTTTGTAACTAAACCCTTGGTATATTAAACAGATAGATGCTGCGTGGTTAGATTGGACCTGAGTATTTCCCACACTTAACTGTATGTGAATGCTTCAATAATACCTAGTACTGATGTCTTTATTGTGTTTTCTTTCCCAGTACTTACACACACACACACACACACACACACACACACACACGCATGCACGCACGCACGCACGCACACACATGAACTTTACCTTACGGTGTTATGACCTTGTTCAACCCAGTACTAGGATTAACCATTTTGTTATTCTGTAGGATGTCTCACATAGATAATTATATCCCTTGCAAAAAGACGAAATGTCATTTCTCCCTTCCCAATATGCCTTGCTGCCCCTCCTGTCCCCTCTCCCTTTTCTCTTCTTCCTTCTCCCTCTCTTCCTTCCCATCTTTCTCCTTCTGTGCTGGGATGGAGGCCAGATGTGCTGGTTAGGTGTTTTGTTTGTTTGTTTGTCAAGTTGACACAAGCTGTTGTCATCTGAGATGAGGGAATCTCAGTTAAGGAATTGTCTCCCTCGTATTGGCCATGGGCAAATCTGTGAGACATTTTCCTGTTGAATGATTGTTGTGGGAGAGTTAGCCCACTGTGTGTGGTGCCACAGTGGTCAGGTGACCCTGGACTGTACAAGAAAGCAGGCTGAGTAACCCATGTAATCACATTGCTCCATGGTCTCTGCTTTAGTTCCTGCCTCTGGGTTTCTGCCTTGAGGTTCTGCTCTGACTTCCCTTCATGGGGGACTGTGACCTGTCAGCCACATGAACCTTTTCCCTCCCTGAGTTGCTTTTTGGTCATGGTGTTTATCACAGCAACATGGAAACAAACCAAGACACCAGGGCTTTTAAAGCTAGACAAGGGCTCTGCCACTGAACACCAGTCTCTGCCCCATGAAGTTTTAGGTGTTGTGTTTAGTTCTGCACTGATAGGGATGTACATTGCATATACCCTTTTCTTGTCCCACTGAGTAGTCCAGGACCCATAAGTACTGCTGAATAGCAGCAAGACCCTGGATGCCTCGCTCTATTCCTGCCCTAAGGAGAAAGCACTGATGTTTCTCTGTCCCCTGTGATATTGGTAGTGGGTTTTCTCACATGCCCGGAGTTGCAGGTGGTTGTGAGCTATCTGGGTGTGGATGCTGGGAACTAAATGTAGGTTCTCTGCAATAGCTCTATGCACTCTTCAAAAATATAGTTTTGAAAATCAGAAGATTTTTAAAATTACTTTTATCCTCCCAAGTACTAGTATTAAAGATGTACACCACCACCAGTTGGCCAGAATATTTACTTTTTGATTGATTGTTGAAATCCTCAGGATGAACTGGATGTTGCAACAACTGCCCTTTTAGATTTAGGTGTTGTTTCTTCATGGAATCCATGCCCTTGGTGCCTCAATTGCCCAGTTTTGGTAGTGTTTTGTCCCTTGGCCTGGGCACTCCAGTTATGCTTTCTCTTGCACTGGGTGGGGTAGCCACATTGCCACAGGTCTGCTTCTGAAGTTGGTAGGCCTCAGAGCCCCAGCGGCAGCACAGATGTGTGTCTTATTGTGATGCTCTCCAAAAGATGACTCTGCTTTCATCATCTTGCTTCTGCCACCAAGGTCAAAGAGCCAGTATGTAATCTTAACCACTGAGCCCTCTCTCCAGCGCCTGGGTTCTGCGGAGTACGTAGTCTGCTTCTGTGGGGAGGACTGTATGGCTTTTCTTTTCAGTGTGCTGTGATGATGCAGGATATTGACAGTGTAAGGAATCCTACATGGGCATGGTATTTACATACAGTTGGACTTGGTTAGCTTTTTCTGCTTGTTTCTGTGTTTCCTCTTAATGTTTTAGAAACAGAGTCCCCTATGTAGCCAGACTGGCCTCTGCAGTTCTGGGAGCACAGAGGAACACAGGGGGGGCACCAGCAGGCCTAGCAGTCACTGCCTATGATCTGAGAACAATGTATCCATTCCTTTTTTTTTTCACCTCTGTGTTATGACACTCTCAGTCATTCTTAGAGCATCTGCTATGAACAGACTCTGGGGAGGGGACTCCTGGAGAGAAGGAAGCAGGCTCTGACCTCCAGGAGATTGTGGCTGGCAGGGAAGGTCATACGCCCTGCACGCCGGCGGCAGAAGACAAATGGTAGAGTCTAAACCAGTGGAAATGTTGTAAATGCAGTACTTAAGCGTGAAATTCTTTTAATTTCTTTTTTAAATTAAAACCAGAAAAGAATCCAGGCAAATCTGCTGCTCAGGCCACACCCACTTGCAGCAGCCTCCTGTAAAGAAAAGGGCAGGCACTGCCCAAAGCCTGCCTGTGACTCCTTGTCCTTTAAGATGCCCCAGGTGCAGGACTCCAGGAAAGAAAGGCAGACACAAGTGCCCATGAACGAACATTTCCAGGCTCAAGTTGCCAGACTCCAGGACTTCAGAGGGCTGTGGGGTGGCCCATCCCCCACCCATACCGTGGGTACACCTCAGCCGGATGTACCCCTCTTCCTCACTGCCCCACATCCATCTTCCTGCAATACAAAGTTCCCCTTTCCTTCCATACCAGCTCACTGGGAACCAGAGACAGCCTGACTCCATGAAACCTCTCTCTTCCCTGAGACCTGTAAGAAGGGACATCGATCTCTGATGTGGGCCTGAACCCTCACCAGAAACCCCACCATGCTGTTTATCTATGATGTTGGGGCCTGAATTCTCCCCAGAGCTCTTGCCATGCTGCTGTCTGTCTGTCTATAGTGTTAATGACTTTTTGAATAAATTTCTTACCAAATGAACACTCTACTTCAGTGTGCCCCAATTAAAAAAAAAATCTTCCAACAACGTGCTTTTGACATAGAAAACATGTGCCCCTCAGTTACTTCAATGGAGATTTAGCACTCCTTGAAGTCCATTTTGTATTATCATGAAAGGACAATGAGGAAACTGAGGCACTTACAGATCAAAGTCAGCTGTGGCAGGGAGCCACCTGGAGCCCTGACCCCCCATGCTAGACACTACAGCTTTCCCGTCCTTAGACTGGGAACCTCCCTCCCCATCCTGGATGTCATAGGCTGGGTGTATGTCAACCTTAGTCTCTCCTTTTTGAAGATTTCTTTTACTTTTAATAATGTGCACATACGTGTGTGTGTGTGTGTGTGTGTGTGTGTGTGTGTGTGTGGTGTGTGTGTATGTGTGTGCATGTGTGCATGTGTGCATGCACCTGTGAGTACAGTTGCATGAGGAGACCAGAAGGGGGTGCCAGATCCTCTGGAGCTGAAGTTACAAGAAGTTTTGAACCAATGTGAACTGAACTCAGGAATTCAACTTGGATTCTCTGCCAGAGCAGCAAGTGCTTTTAATCACTGAGCCATCTCTCCAGCCTCTTGACCTCCTTAAACAAGCCTAGACAGAGTTCCATCCTTTCATGGGACTCTTGATCACCAATGCCGGGTGCTCTACTACAGAGCCATATCCCTCTGCCATGCTTGTCCCTCTACATCAGTGGTTCTCAATCTGTGGGTAGTGACCCTCCCAGGATTGTCAGACAACCCTTCTGCAGGAGTCTTATATCAGATATCCTGCATACCAGATATTTACATCTCAATTGAGAACAATAGCAAAATTGCAGGTATGAAGTAGCAACACCAATAATGTTATGGTTGGGGGTCACCACAATATGAGGAACTGTATTAAAGGGTCGCAGCATCAGGAAGATTGAGACCCACTGCTCAACCTTTAGGGACAGATTTTTTTCACAATCAAAAATAATATCAATGGGTTGAGGAAACAGCTCAGTTGGTAAAATGGTTGCCTTGCAAATAGGAGGACCTGAATTTGATCCCTAGGACTCAAGTTTAAAATAAAAAGTTCAGGCTGGGCTGCCGTGGCACAGGTCTTTAATCCTGGCACTTGGGTGGCAGAGGTAGGCAGATCTCCGAGTTCGAAGTAGCCTGGTCTACAGGGTGAGTTCCAGGACATCCAGGCTTACACAAAGAAACCCTGTCTTGGAAAACAAGACAAAACAGAAAACAAGAGCAAAACTGAAAAAAAAATGCAGGCATGGTGACAAACACTTGTAATCCCAACTTAGGTTAAAGCAAAGGACTCCCTAGTATTTGCTGACCAGCCAGCCTAGCCTCATTGGTGAATTCAAGTCCTATTGAGAGACTATCCCAAAAAGCCAAGTGGACAGCACCTGAGCACCCACACTGGGGTAGACCTGTAGCTTCCACATGCACACTCGCAAATAACACCAGTCTTTCTTTTCTCAGAAACCCTATCTTAATCCACTCCAATCGAAATAAAACCTAAATCCATATATCTCCTAAGAAGCCCTGGGCTCAACAAACCTTTCACCTCCTGCCCTTCTCCCTACTTGGCCGTCCTGGCCATCTCAACCTCTAGCCACCCCATGAACACCAAGAGCATAGCCTCCTCACTCCTGGCACCTGCTGCTTCCTCTGCCTGGGTTGTCCTGAGTTCCAGATGCCACACGAGCTCCCTCCCTGGAGCAGCTGGAGGTGGAAACTGCTCTCATCATCACCACTTACAGGTGAGGAAACTGAGGCAAAGAGAGTTGCACAACTCGCTCAAGGCTGTCCTAGGTGCTGGAACTCAACAGTGTGCCCTTGCCCAACTTGCTCCTGCACAGGCCAGCTCCAAGACTTTTTGCTCTTGTTCATTTGACAGTCAAGGAAAAGGCGGTCCATCCAGAAGGACACTCAGGCTGGGGCTGGGGCTCAGACTCAGTTGGTGGAGTGCTTGCCTGGAGTGAACAAGACCCTGGTTCCTAGCCCCAACACCACATGTCGTCGGAGTTCTATTGCTGTGAAGAGACACCATGACCACAGCAACTCTTATAAGGAAAACATTTAATTGGGGTGGCTCACTTACAGTTTCAGAGGTTCGGTCCATTATCATCATGGCAGAGAACATGGGGGGTGTGCTGGCTACATCTTGATCAGAAGGCAACAGGAAGTCAACTGAGACACAGGGTGGTATCCTGAGCTTAGGAAACCTCAAAAACCCACCTACACAGTGACATGCTCCCTCTAACAAGGTCATACCCACTCCAACAAAGTCACACCTCCTAATAGTGTCACTCCCTTGGGGGCCCTTTTCTTTCAAACCACCACACCACCCGAAACCAGGTGTGGCAGCACACACCTGTAATCCCAGCAGTAGGGAGGCGGAGGCAGGAAGATCAGAAGGTCAGGCTCATCTTCAACTACATAGTGAGTTTGAGGCCAACCGGGGCCACATGAGGCTCTGTTTAAAACCCAAGAGGAATGAGGTGCTGCACGGTGACAGAGCCAGGCTCAGCAGCGGCAAGATTGGAGCCTGCCTCTAGTCACCGCACTGCCTTTCCCAGCCAAGCAAGGAACAGGATGGTGGGTTCTGGTCAGCCTAGTTCCAGCTGTGCACCTGTCCCTGAGCCAGACAGGTGGCATGTTCCTCAGCCCACACTTGGCCATCTGCCTCTGGGAGAACCTCATTCAAACTGTGTCCCCCACCCCACCCCCAGCTTATTCTTCCTGCCTAGCCCTCCCACCATTTTGCCAGTAATCTGGCCCCTACCGTCCAAGTTCAAGTAACAAGTGAAGGCAATTTGCTGAGACCTTGCCCCAGGGGACAGGGGCCTTGTTTTCTCCTTTGATTTCCCCTGAGGATTGGCCCTAGCAACTGCTGTTTTACTGGGTTCTGACAGCCACACCCAGCTTTTTGTTTGAGCTTGGAGCAGACCTAGCAGACAGACTGGTCTCCATCTGCGAGGTGGCCCACACTACACACAGCCCTGCTGGAAGGGCAGAGCCATCCCTCAGATCTCAAGAAAGAAGGAGTTTCCACCATGGCCCTGAGCATCTTGTCTGAGCAGCTCTGCATCCGAAGGCCTCGCCAGGTGACTGGGGTTGGACAGGGATGGTCCTAGGATGAACTGAGGACCAGCGAGTCCAGGCAGCCCACCTGGCCTGCTCATCTGTGCACCTTGTCCACCAGGTGGAACCCCGCCACCTAGTCTAGCAGGGTGGACAAGGGGTCAACAGGGCCTGGAAGTTGTATATCCCAGGCTTGCATTCCACAGCTCTGCCCAGTGGCTTTTTGCAGCAGTGGAGCTCCACAGCCTGGAAGCATGTCTGCTGACAGCCGCACTCACTGATAATGCAGGAATCAGGTGGAATTCTGCCCACATTCACGCCTGGATTCCTAAAGTTAAAGGTTCTGTTGGGAAAAGCTGCCACACCTGTGTCCCACCTGATTTCAGGGGTCCAGAAGAGGCAGGCCCAACTTTCTGTTTAGGTGGCCCTTGGGAAGGACCCTTCCACATACCCAAACACCTCATGCTGAGGACTGAGGCTGGAGACTCCTAAGATCAGCCCCTCTCTATGGGTGGTATAGAATTAGAAAAGTGTCTTCTAAATATGGAAGGAATGAGGTATCTAGAGAGTTCTTGTGGGGTGGGAAAGGATGGTAGTCACACAGGATTTTTCTTACAAAAATTGGGACTTCTAATTATTATTATTTCTATTTGTGTGTGTGTGTCACATGGTGCAGGTGCCAACAGAAGCGAAAAGAGGTCGTCAGATCCCCTGGAGCCGGAGTTACAGGTGGCTGTAAGGAGCCTTACCTGTGTGCTGAGAATGGACCTCTGGTCCTCTGGAAGAGTAGCATAAGCTCTCAACCTCTGAGCCATCTCTCCAGCCCCAAGAGTCAGATTCTCAGCCAAGGCATCCTGAAAGAAATCTAGCGGGAATCATGGATGGCTACCTAGGGGTCCTCTTGACCCCTATGTAGGACAAGACTAGTGTGTTTGGTTTCTGGGTATCTTGTGCTTTGAGAAAGGAGGAGGCCCTGCATACAGGTTCACCCCTCAAACAGAAGACCCTCAAGACTGACCCTGCTTACCACTGCTCTCCCCTTCTCTGGCTATTTGTGGGGCGGTGTCCCCAGACTCGCAGGTGCCACCCACTGTCTATACTTAAGGATTCCTATGTCCCCAGCGCGCACCGGGGAGGAGGAGCAGGCTCCAGGCTGGGACTGGATCCCCAGAGCGTCTCCCTAGCAGCCGATCCGCCCTCCGTCCGCCCGGGGTTTTGCGTCCGCCGCTCCCTCCTCCCTCCTCCGCCCTCCGCTCCCTCGCTCCGCCTCGCCTGGATCAGCCCTCTGGTATTTCCTGCTGCTCGGCGACAGCTGAGCCCCTCGCGGGCCCAGCGCGGCCCGGCCCGGCCCGAGCACTGAGTGCGACCGCCACGGTAGGAGCTGCGCTGCTGGGGACCGGGAGGGATAGGGATGGTGGGCAGGCCCGGGAAGGCCAGGAGGGGACTCATCAGGCCTGAGAGGCTGCAGGGCCACGGAGCCGGCGTGGGGGTCAGGGAGCCCTCACAGGCTGATCTGGGAGCTCCTTGAATGCAGCTGGGTAGACTCTGGCAGCAGCCAGTACGGGGAACAGCGCCTGGCTGGGGATCCCGGGTGTGTCGGGCACTTCTGCGTGGCGGGTGAGGCCCGCGAGTAGGTGCGGCATGCCCAGCCCCTCTTCCCACTTAGTGGGGCTTAAAGGAGTCAGGACCAGGCGAGTGGGTAGGAAGGTCTGGCTGCCTGCGACCCTGGGTCGGAGTACCCCAGCCCAGTCATAGCAAGGAATCTAAGAAGTCTGAGATCTCAGGTCTCTGGCTTGATTCCCAGATGATTCGGCAGGGTCAGCAGAGCAAGTGGCTGCTGACCCTACCTTGCCCTTGGACTCTACCCATCCATCGCCTCCATCCATAGGACTGGGTCCCTAAAGAAAGGGAAGGAAATTGGCGTTGTCGAGATTACTTGAGACTGCGCTTGAGGATTTCTGGGACTGGGGTGGAGTAGGACCTGAGCCCCTCCCAGCTACAAGTCTAGCCTGGCTTTGCCTCCCAACCAGACATCCTGGCTCTGTAGTTCCAAATCCCTGGAGTCCCAGTTGTGAGTGACTCCTAGGGGTGTAGGCAGACACCTACTCCAGAGCCAAGGGGGCTGCTTCACGTCTCACCCACCTTGGGCCAGGCGGGGCTTGTAGCTGGGAGGGGCTTGCTTACCAGAATCCCTGGTTTGAATTTCTTGTTTTTGCCATCTCGGTCTCCCCTGGAGGCTTGTCACCCACTTGTCTATACTTAAAGGTTCGTATATGTGTCTGCCATTGGCTCCAGCCTCTGCAAGATGCCTTTGTCAGGTCACAGGTGCAGGAGTGGTGGCATCAGGTCCTAAAGAGGTAGACAAGACCTTTGGGGGTGGCTATTGCACTTTTGAATTTGTTTGTCCTGATTGAGTCCAGCAGCCACCCCCACTCCTACCCTCACAGGAACACCCCTGCTAATAACAACCAAGTGGCTGTGTCCTTACTACCTTTTTGCGCGCCCCCCCCCTTACTCAAGTGGGGACAGGGGTGGAGGTGGGGGTGCTTGCTGACATTTGAACTTGGTGGGGTTTCAGAGGAGCCCAGAGAGCTTTGCAGGTGTCAGACAAGTCAGGGTGACCTGGGTAGCAAGTGGTGACATCTGGCTGTCCCTTTCAGGCTCCTGACTGCGGCTCTATTGTCTGCCTGCACGTGTATGGTGCAGCCTAGTGGGGGCTTTTAACACCAGGCCCTGGGTGCCAAGGAGGCAAGTGCTTGTGCCTGTCTGTTTTCCTCGCCGCAGTGTTTAGAGAAGGGTGAAGCAGCTGGGTGAGGCTCCTCCCCTCACAGCACTGTGCCTTGTCTCAGGGAGACTGCTGTGCTGAGGCCCAACCCCAGCAGCACATCCTGGATGTCAGAGGGGTTCTCTCTCTCAGCCAAAGGGTCTGAGGCCTTCAGAACTTGGCTCTGGGCTCTTGCCAGATGCCTCACGCATCCCTTCTCCCACACCCCATATGTGTCTGCCATGATGAGCTTTCCAAAGTCAGTCTCTCCTGACACCGGGCTTCTTCCAAGAAGCTCTCTGAGCTACAATAAAGATCTGACAGGCCATGAGGCGGGAAGGCAGAAGTGGCACGCGCTGGGGAGTGTTGTGTCTGGCAGCTGTATTGGGGACTTGAGCCATCTGTGCGTTTTGTGGTCAGCCACATTCAAGTAGACACATGCCACTCCTGACATAGGTTCTGAGCTTGCTCTAGGTGGTAGGGGTGTGTCCCACCTTCATTCCCATTTATTGTTCAAGAGGAGGGTGGCTGAGTGTGGGGCCGCTTCTTGAAAACATGGGGGTCTCCCAGTGAGGCCTGGGAGCTTGAATCCTGACTCCAAGATAGTGGCATAAATGACCCCAAGCACAGGGCTGTTGGGTTCAGATCCCTCCCTGTAGCCACTGCAGGCTGTTTGCAGAGTTGGCGGGGCAACCCGGGTGAGCATCTTCAGTGTTGGGTGGGGCAGCACAGTGAGGTTGGCCTTTGCACAGGCTACCCACTGAAAGCCATGGCTTCCTGTCCCGGAATGTCCTGTCATCGTTGAAGGCTGTTCTATAGAAAAAATACCTGTGTACTGAGCCTTCAGCTCAAAGACAGGAATTCATAATCTGCCCCATCCCTGAGGGTTTACCAGCCATCCATTTGAGATGTATGCAGAGATAGGGAATTTTGAGCCTAGAGTCAGGTACAAAGGCTTTGGACTTGGGATCACATCATTGTCTTTGTGTT
Organism: Arvicola amphibius; assembly: GCF_903992535.2. Classification (NCBI taxonomy): domain Eukaryota; kingdom Metazoa; phylum Chordata; class Mammalia; order Rodentia; family Cricetidae; genus Arvicola; species Arvicola amphibius. The sequence goes on along the minus strand of NC_052047.1, from coordinate 145,519,459 downwards.
GCAGTTCCCAAGTCAGGACTCACTCGGGATCATGCCCTCGTGGATAACAGGTTGCCTTGTTCTGGCATCTAAGCTGGGGGGGGACTGGTATCAGTCATGGACAGGGCTTGTGATGCCACTGGGGCAAAACAGAGGCTCCAACTTGGAGTTCTTTGTCTATAGAGCTAGTGGCAGAATCGCACCTGTGAAGCTGGCTTGGGGACCTGGAGAGGAGATCCTTGCCAGGGTAATGACAGACCTGTAAAAAGGGGTGGAGGGCTTGAAGACAATTGAGAAAGGCCTGGGAGCCACCCAGTCAGACCCCTAGGGTAGCCCTGGTCAACACAGCCTTACCAAGGTCACCCAGGTCATTAAGACAGAAGAGAATGCTTTCACAGTTCAAGACAGGAGCCTGGCCAGCCAGTGCAGATTGGGCAAGTGTAGAAGGGCCTAGAATACACAGTGGCCTTTGATCAAGGCTCAAAGCCACCCAGGCTGTAAGCTCAAGCTTTATAGGGCTTTGCCAGCCTCCCACCTGCCCAGATCCTGCGTGGAGCATCATTGTTCCCCAGCTCACAGGCTCTCCCTTCTTGTCACACCTAGCATCCAGCCAGAAACAGTATGGCTGTATATCCTGGACTTAGACTCAGAGCCCTTAGTGTCTGTGAGGCTCTGGATTTCATCCCCAGCACTGCCAAGGTGCAAAGGTGTGTGTGTGTGTGTGTGTGCGTGTGCGTGTGTGCGCGTGCGTGTGTGTGTGTGTGCGTGTGCGTGTGTGCGTGCGTGTGTGTGTATGTGTGTGTGTGTGTGCGTGTGTGTGCGTGCCTGTGTGTGTGTGTGTGTGTGTGTTTGCGCACACGCGCATGCGCGCGTGTTTTCATGTAACTTGACCCCTCAGAGCCCTTCTCTGGATAATCCCTGGTCACAAGGGACCTACCCCTGGTCCCTGTCCCCTGCTTTCACCTTGCCCCATTCCTCACCCCCAGGGACTCACCTGCATGCCTGGTTTCCTTACCCCACTGCCCTGCGCTGACTGTACTCTGTGGTCAGCTCTCTCGCAGATCTGAACATGGTGAACTCCATCAGATCCAGGTTCTACCAAGGCGTCACTTCCGCGAATCGCCCTCTGCCCCTGTCTTAAAGTTCCTGTTTTAAGTTCACTAGCTCCCATGTTTCTTTCTTAGCAGCATGGAGGTATATCTGAAATTATCTTGATTTATTTAATTGGATGTCTAAATATGCAGGGAACAGTTGGGCCAGAGGTAGCCCGAGGGAGGCTGCTGTCACCTGTCATCATTCTCTGTTGTCTGAATGTGAGCTCCAGGCTCAATTCCCAGGGCCTGGCACCCAGAAAGCCTTGTGCTTGTGTGAGGTTAGAAGGGAACTCCCTGGAAGTCAGTGGTCTGAGGTCAGCTGCCCGTCTTGCCTCTCCTACCCCTGCTTCCCCAGCATCAGGAGGTAAGAGTTCTGCTTCGGTATTGTGTGTAACCCATGTCTCCCAGCCTCCAGCCTCTAAATAAGGACCAACTTCTGCAGATTAGCCTCAAAGCAGAAGACACCGGTATTCTTATGTGGTGTGTGCAGGTGGCTGCTGCTTTTGCCTCAAAGCCAGACAGAAGAGATTTAACCCATTGGGATTCATGAGTAGAGACATCAGGATGCCCTGCCCGCAGGCTGCCTGCTGGTGTGGAATCACCCTTCCTGGACAAATGCCTGGGCAGTTTGGAAACCCAGCCAGGTCACGCTGTCTGTGAGGTCATCCCAGAAACACTGTCTCTCCAGGGATAGGTGGGCACACAGAGTGCCTGCACCGGGAGAAGCCAGGCCTCCAGGACCTGATAGGAGCAGAGCCGAGAGTGTTGTGTGGTTCCACTAAGGGACAGGCTATCACTCCACACCTGGGGGAACATGAGCAGGAATAGGAGCAGTGGCACCTGGACAGAGATAGCAGTGAGATTTCTGCATACCCCCTGGGTGAGTGCAGTGTGGAGAGGATCAGGCCTGGACAGTGTTCTCCATTCACGGGCCAGGCGAGGGTGGTTCCTGTCTGAGCTCAGCCTTCTGCCTTCTTTTTCAGGGTAGAAGAGAAGCCAGGCACCTCCCAAATTCTGGTCTGTGGCCCACAGCCAGGGCCACTTCCCTAAGAGTGCAGAGGACTCTGGGGCTGATCACAGGCACAGGGCAGGGGGAAGAAGGAAGGGCCGGTTTCCAGTTTACATGACAAACTTCATGCTCAGCCACATCAGAAAGTCACCTTCATTCAGGGGGTTCCGGCCTTTGTTGCAGGGACCGGAGTAAGACCTGTGTTCCTTGTTCTGGAAGGGTAAGCCAGGGCGGCGAGAGGCTACTCAGCTCTGGGCTGCCCTCGGCCCCTCCAACCAGCCGCAATCCCAAATACCAGCACCGCCCAGGCCGCTCAGATTGCTGGTACAGTTTCTGAGACTCACAGGGGCCTGCGTGGGAAGAGTAGATGGAAAGCCCTGGCCTATGGGAACCTTACAGAAATGTTGCAATCCAAGTGTCTGCCGTGATGTTCTTTTGTCTCCAAATTACCTGTCCTTGTGTGTGTCATTGGGCTCACATGAAGTCCCCAGCATTATGTGATAACTGACTTGTATGCTCCCTAAGTCCCAGGCAAAGCTGTCAACCCTCCAGCTATCATCTCCCTTGGCACTGCCCCCTGCTGTGACTATGGGCCTTCTACTCAGACCTTCCCATCCCTCCTCTTTACAGCCCCCCCTCTGCCCATGACCTTAGCCTCCGTCCCAGCTGTCCTGGGCACCCAACCTGTGAAGAGGCAGTGATTCCATGGGAGGGGACTTGTCTGGCCCCAGCTTCTAGAGTATGCCTGTTATCACCCACAGAGCTGGGATCCCAGTACACAGAATCCCCACGTGGAGCAGGTCCAGCGAGATGCCCTAATCCAAACCCTAGAGAACTAGAGTGTCTTTATCTCTGATCCATAGTTGCCTAACAACCAGCACTTCGCTTAGGAACCAGACCATTCATTCTGGGTACCAGAGCCGGTATTCAGTCTCCGAGATGACAGACGGTAATGGTGACAGTTCCCAGGCCATACTGGTCTCTGGAGAATGCCTATCCCCGGAGAAGACTTGACCACGGGAAGGGACTGGCAGCTCTGAGTTCTTAGGTGCCACCTTTTTGCTCCAGAGCTCCACGTGCCGGATCCTGAGCCCTGTTTCTCCATCCCTTCCCAGGCTTCCCTGGGCAAATGCAGGCTTCCAGTACCCCAGCTCTCATTTGCTGGGGACCCAGGAATGCAAGATTACCCTTCGCCTGGCCTCAATTTCTCCATTCTTAAGTCTCCCTCCCTATGACTGCCCCCTAACCATCAGATCCGGGGACTCCTGTGAGCACATGATGTCTAGGAAGTGAGCTTAGCATGCAGCTGGACACCTCCAAAGCCTAAGTTCTCCACAGAGCGCCACCAGCACTGCTTCTTGAGTCATTTTCTATCATTGGAACCACATCATGTTTTAGGCACAAACTTTCTGTTTGTTGTAAAGAGTTTGAAAGCTTCTCCGTTCTCCTTCCTTCCACCAACTCTCACACACTGGCACAGACAGCTGCATCTTCAGCGTCACTTCAGCACCCTCTAGTCTACTGCACGTGCAGCCTCTTGTGGCCTCTCCATGGCTGATGTACCTGCTATGGGAGGCAAAGCCCACCCTACTGTCCCGCAGTCCCTGGACCAGGATAGTGTGGAAAGGACAGAAGCGGATGTGAAAAATGGGTACCAGCATGAGCAACAAGCCTTTACCTGATGACCCTGTGGCATTCTTTGACCTCTGTGGGCAGAGGAATGGAACAGCCAGCTTTGAAGGGAGCACTCACCCACTGTGGTGCTATGCTGGGTTTCCACTTTGGGCCTGGCACCTGCAGGAATGCGTGGGCCCCAGCTGCTGAGAGGCCTAGATTCTGCCTCTGAATAGCAACAGAATGACAAGTCCCTGGAAAGCAGGTCCCCAAAGGGCAGGGGAGGCTGCTGGGAAGAGGAGGGTACTTGGCTACATACTGATGGGGAGTTTGGGATGTAAAAGGGACTGTTGCTTTGACCTAGAAATTCAGACCCAGTGTGTTAACCCCAGGGTGAGGCTGCTTAGGATAGGGCTTAGTGGCTGGTCCTGTCCCAGCGGCCACTGTTGGTTATCCCTGCTGGCCAGGCAGGTGATCTGTTATAGAGTCTTATGGGGAAAGGGGACAGAGGACTTCCCTGTTGATGACTGGCCCCCAAGGGGTTGTATTGGTTACATGGCCTCGATGGCCTCTTAAGAGCGCCTGTCAGTTGGTACAGGTTCCATGAATCCAGACCGACAGGACCCACATCCTTGCTGCCCTCCCTCCCCTATGTGTATCCCAGTGGGCTCTTTGCCAGTACAAGCCCTCCTTGATGGTGACCACCATAACCAGTGCCCACCTTCTCAGGAGAACTTGAGTGGGGAAGCCTGGGCCACACTTTTAGAACCTCATTTAGAAGGTGGAAGAGTGAGGTGTGCAGTCCCTGTGGCCAGGGGTACAGTTACCCTCAGTCTGTACGACCTATAGTATGACTCAAGGCAGCTGGTGCCGGTAGTAGCCTTGTGGTAGTAGCCAGACTGAACACAGGACTGGTGCTATGGACCTTCCCTGAACATGGTACTAGCTTAGCTGAGCCTTATTGCTGCCTGCATCTGTCTGTCCTCACAGATGTCCTTCCCTGACTGGAAGGCCTGTCCCTGTCTCTGTCTGGGGCACTAACCCAGTGCTCCTAGCACATGTATAGTAGACACAAGATATTTGGGGCAGGCTTAGCACCCAGGATCTGGCTCACACCACCCATGTCTTCTGGACCTCCACCCCTTTTACAGGGTGACCCTTCTTTAGTCTGACTTGATATACCTTTTATTTGTTTTGTTTTTGAGACTACTGTATGTCCTAACTGGCCTGGAACTCCCTATGTAGACCAGGCTGGTCCTGAACTCAAAAAGCACTGCCTGTCTTTGCCTTTTGGTTGCTAGGATTAAAATGTGTGCCCTCACACCCAGCCGTTTCCTTCCTTAAAAAAAAGGGGGGGGGAAATAACTTTGGGGGGCAGAGGAGTAAACTTGACACATCGCCTGTGGGGGTCTGAGCTTGTGGGAGTTGGTTTTTTTCTTCTACCATGTAGGTTCTATGGATTTAACTCAGGTTATGGGGCTTGCCGGAAGTGCCTTTCTTTATCAAGTGAGCCATCTCATGGGCCTCCCTTAGCCCTCTTTCACGCATGTCTAACCTGTGACCCATGGATCTCACGTAGCCGAGGTTCGTAATAAATATAGCCCAAGACAAAACTGTAAAACTTACTTAAAACATTGTATTTGGAGTGAGGCATGAGTTTGGGTTTTGTTGTTGTTGTTGTTTCGTAATTCAATTGTGTGATTCCACAGTGTGAACTTTGTAGATGATAGTGTCCTATCCTAGTGTCAAAGACTCACTTATTGAATGGGCCATGATCTCCTTGCTGCTGGCCCCATCCTATCCAGGCTTAGTGGAGCCCACTCTTCTCTCTCTCTCTCTCTCTCTCTCTCTCTCTCTCTCTCTCTCTCTCTCTCTCTCTCTCTCTCTCTCTCTCTCTCTCTCTCTCGCCAGTGAGTGTCACGTGATAGCTGTGTACATGTCTGTGTGGTTTAGGTGTTTTGTTGGGTACAGAGGCATATAGACTCTGGATCATTAGCCATGAAGCCACGTGCCCCAGAAGGCTGAGACACTTCCATCTGGAGCTACTCGCTTCTGACCCATGTGCTTTGTCTGAGTGGCAGTCTGTTGTCATGGATGCCAAGTACCCGTGCAGTTAGAACGTGGATCCAGTAAACTTCATGGGAACTTCTGCGCCAAGTGGACCTGATTGTCCAGACCTCAGCTTCCCCATTTGCCTGTGAAGTGGGCCACCATGTTGCCAGGTTCATAGGGATGCTGGGAGAACTTGGTGAGAGCACACACTGAAAGGGCAGGGCCCACAGTTCTGTTTGGAGATGGCAGGGTTCTCAGAATGGAGAGAAACACTTCCTTTTGTTAATAAAAACACATTAATAGCTAAACATCTTGAAAGCTTTAAACACAGAAACCACATAAAATCACAGAAGCCATGCCAGCCGCACGAGGCCTAGTGTACCAGCGTTATCAAGGCACCTGTGTTTGTCTGTATTTGCTGCAGCTTGGCTCTGAGAGACCAAAGTCATGCTGCTGAGGAAGGGAGAAAGGACCTTGTTCAGTCCTTCAGCTCTTGCACCTTCCCCAGGGCCCTGCAGCCTCAGGTTGTCCAAGTGGCCGTTTCCAGGCATGGTTTTACTGCCTTCGTTGTTGGATGATGAACCTTCATGAGTGGACACCGTTCTCCGCCTTCATTTATATACATATGGTCCATTCTCCATCTGCGTCGTTTGGTGCTTGGAGACAGGGTCTCACTCTGTAGCCCAGGCTGGCTTCGAAGTCAGCCTCTGGAGCTCTGGGATTTCATTTTGTTTACACCTTCCTTCTCCTTGCATCTCAGAATCAGCAGAAAGTGGTGCACAGCGTGGGCGGCTGGCCTTTTTGCCCTCTGGTTACAGGGCCTGCTGTCTTCCTGCTTTGTGTGGAAATGTCTCATTTGCCTCGGTTCTCTCTGGCTGGAATACTGTGTCCAGGTTTCCTTGGCCGCGTCTGTGAAGATCTCCTAAGGAATGGATGGTTAAGGGTGCCCATCAGCGGCCCGTTGGGGTGTCATTACATTCCAGCTAAGGGCATTCCTGACTCTCCTGGCCCTAGGGGATCCATTTACCACATCTATCTAATCTCTTGTTCAAGAAGACTCCAATTTCTCTTATCCATTTAGAGAGAGAATTTTAGAGAGAGCGTGCCCCCCCCACCCAGCTTGCAGAATAAAAGCTTGTTCCCACAATGCTTGCCAGGCCCTCCAGTGTTTCTAATTGGCCAATACATTTTGTTAATTAAAAACCAAAAAATTGGCCTGACCTTCCCTGAGGGCCTGAATATCCAGAAGGGTAGAGTCTGACGGATGGATGGCAGGGTCTGCCTGGAGTCAGTGGTGGCACAGGGCCCGCTGTTGCCACCTCCTGTGGTGCCACATTGCCTTGCACGTGTGCTGTGATGTGATTATAGCCTTCTGTACCCATAAACACACAACATAAATGTTCTCAGCATTCACCTATTCAAACTGTGGCCCAGAAAGCCTGGGCTAGGATGGCCATGGGCCAAGCTTTAGGTGAGCATGCCGACCCAAGCACTAATCCCTCAGGGTTCATACTGGGCAGGGCCAACAAGGCTCCGTGGTCATGCCCTGTCAGTCACTGGTCATTTCCACTGTAGGGCTTCCCTCACCCTGTCAATCATAGATTCCCAGGCCAGGATCCACAGGCTAGAGCGCCATTGGTGTTCTGCCTTTCCTAGGTACTCGCTGCTTCACTAGTAGTGAGGGGTCTGGGTTCTTCCCTGGTTCCCTGCGTTTCCTTTATCAGGTACTTCCTGTAGACCTTGGAGGGTGCCCTCAGCACTCCTGGGCAGTTGAGGCTCCCAGAGTGCCTAGCGCTCCTGAGAATATTGCCTATGGAAGAGGAGGGAGAAAACCCAGGGCTTCCTGCCGCTGGAGCCTGTGCTCTCAGACGCTGAGAACTCCAATGCCGTGTAGGGGGAAAGCTGGAGGCTCCTCCCAGGCAGGCATGGTGGACAACTGCCCATCCCTGGTGGCCTGGCCACGTGGGTCATTTGGGAGTTTTCCCAACTTGGGTCTGTGTCACCCAGCAGCCCTAGCTTCCCGTTGGTGTAAACTGCAGTTTAATGAATGACTGCACACAAACAGCCACCCTCACCCTGAGCGTTATTTTTAACCCGTGCCCGCTTTCCCATTTCTTTGCAAACCTTGCCTGTACGGGAAACAAGCTGTGTATCTCCAGCAGGCGTCTGTACCCTCTGTCAGTGGTCATTCGTCATCCCTGGAGCCTCCTCCCAGTGCCGTCAGCCACTGTGGACCCTAGGAGCTTCTTCAGGCGCTGGGGCTTCTTTCCCAGATCGCACTGCTAACCCTGCTGGTATCCAAGTTTTGAACTCTTTTCCATGCTCAGTGGAAGTAGATTGGCGTCAAGGCACCAGGTACTCGGTTCCTTGTGACCTTAAGGTGCACATGAGGAATAGCTCTCTTCCTGCCAGCTGTGGTGGCACACGCCTTTGATCCCAGCACTCGGAAGGCAGAGAGGAGCAAGGAGATCTTTCGTGAGTTCAAGGCCAGCCTGGTTGACATATGGTGTTCCAGGCCATCCAAGGCTAGCTACATAATAAGAAAATAAAAGTAATTAAAGAAATAACCCACTTCCTGTGACTAGAGTCATTTTGTAGGCCCTTTTGGCTTTTTTAAAAAAATTATTTACTTTTTAAAAAGTGTTTTGAGATAGGGTCCCAGGTAGCCCAGGTTGGCCTCAAACTTGCTGTATAGCTGAAAATAACTCTCAACTGCTGATCTCCTGTTCCCACCTCCTGAGTGCTGGGATTACAGGCATGCACCACCTCACTTGTTTAGGAGGTAAACATTCTGCCAATAGCCGCGACCCCAACCCTGTAGGCTTTTAGTGACTAATCTCTGCTTGCACTTAAAATAACTCTAATCAGTAGACACTGTTGTCATCTCCTTTTACAGATGGGGACACTGAGGCTCAGAGGTGACTAGAGCTTCCCCAGGTCACCACCCTATACAAAGCTGGGGTTGGAACTGGCACCGTGCAGTGTCTCCCACACAGTGGTACACTAGACTCTAGAGAGATACCACAGTGTTCTACAGTTGTGCCTATGCCACAGCTCCAGACTCCTTACACTTCCTATGGGAGGGGCTAAGTCCACTGTTGCCTGGGCAACCAGATAAGTGGTGGTGTTAGAAATGTGAACAAGCCTTGAGAGCTTGGGAGGTTCTAGCAGAGGAGCCTTGGACCAAGACCCAGCCTTTTCTATTCATGGAGGGTTGTCCTCTTGGACTGAGCACCGCGGCTTCCTGAGGGACACACATGGAACCACGAGGGAGGAAAGGAAAACCTGTCTAGCCATGGTATTGAGATGGGCTGTCCTGGGATTGCCCTCGGGACCTGTCTAGGGTGAGGAAGCCATGGAGGAGTATGGCTGAACAGGATGTGCTAACCTAGGAAGACCACAGGTTGCCACTGAGTCCTGCTCACGAAGGGATGGTTCAAGGCAGCCCTACTACTCAGGACTCATTATCTAATCCAGGTTAGCTTCAAACTCAGGATCCTCCTGCCTCAACTTCCCAAGTTCAAGTAAGTGCTCTTGCACTTGGCTAGCATCTTGTGTGCCACATGGCTAATTAAATCACATCCAGGAGCCCAGTGCCTAGCTGTACTGTGTCTGTCTATACTATAGCCACTGAATGCTTACTATCTTTTTTTGGTTTGTAATTTTTGAAGTGGTTTTATCTTTTTTGCTAACCATGTAGTCCAGACTGGCCCCAAACACTCCTAGGTTGGGCTTTGCCAGGAGCACCGTCTCTAACAGATGAGAGGGAGGAGCGGGTTGGAGGCATGGGAGCCAGCCCCCTTTCCTTGATGGCGTCCAGAGATCAGAAGAGCATCAAGGCAGATCTTATGCTTCCCTGACTGGGCTAGGTGAGGCCACCCAAGCTGCCAGTGTCATCAGGAAATGCAGGTGACAGGGACACATTCAGTCTGGCAGGGAGTAAAGAGGAAATTCGGGGGCTGGTTCTGAGAGCTCTGAGTGTGAGCCTTTCCCTAGGAGTGGACAGGGGCTGGGAGCTGACCAGCCTCACCCTGCATGTGGGGCCTGGGAGAGAACAGTCTGCATTCTGCCTGCCAGGAACTCAGCCATCTCAGTGCGGCATGCTGCCCCGAGAACCACCACCCGGCTCCTGGGCTTGGGATGGCCCCTGCAGCACCAACAACAGTTCTCTGAGGCGACTTGATTTCCCTTTGGGTTTTGCCAGGCAGGTGTGCAGCAGTGGATCAAAGAGGAGCAGGAGATCTGGCTTAGTGCTAAGTAGGGAGTCAGGATGAGAACTCACCTCCAGCCCTTCTTTTCTTTGTGGGGAGAGGATAGGGGCTGTTGGGGAGCCCCTGAGATGGGATAGGCTGTACAGCTGGGTTTGAGTGCAGCCGTGGGTCACCTTGCACAGCCGTGGGTCACCTTGCACAGCCGAGGGTCACCTAGCCCAGCAGTGGGTCACTGTTGAGGCCTGTGTGGGTCCAACACAGATAACTATTTTCCCTAACTAGACTGGTACGGAGACGCAAGGAATAATCAAACACAACTTACACGGTCATCATTGAAGGGCATCTCAGGGTCTTTTCTCCTGACCATCTGATGATCTCCCGTGTTTATTCTCCAAACAACTTATATACCATCACATCAATTGAGCGTGGAAAATACATTAGGCTGTCTCCTAGGTAACCAGGTGAATGGCTTTTTGTCACGTTCGCATCTACCCGTTTGCGAGCACGCTAGCTGTCACGTAGGCCTGATTTAGCATCTCTATAAGACATCTTCCAAATTACAAAAGAAAGGAGCACCAAACATCCTGAACAGCTTCAGCCAACACCTCTCCTCAGGTGATCTACATTAATAAGCAAAGTGGAAGGAGCTGCACATCCTGATCTTTGTTAGGCAGACAACTTGTCTGCAGAGCAACGTGACCACCTCAGATCGGGCCTATGGCTTATGTGCCTGGTAGCCACACTATACAGAAATATGGGCCTACAGGTCACCTAGCATAGCAGTGGGTCAATTGGGTCACCTAGCCCAGCAGGGATGACCTAGCATAGCAGGGGGTCACCTTGCCAGCAGCGACTTTATCTAAGACCTTAGATAAAGTGTTGCTGGGAGCAGAGACTTCTAATGCCACACACTGAGGGTGGGGAGTGTCCACTCCCTTCAGCCAGGGTTCCATCATCCTGGGCCACCATCACAGAGGACCAGACACTGGATATCAAAACAATAGAAAAGCCTTTTTGTGTAGTCTTTCCTCGGGGTGGGGATAAGGGCAGGCTGTCTCTGAGGACCATCAGGGAGGGACCATCCTAATTCCTCAGCTTCTGGATACCTGGGGTCACTAAGCTGCGGCCACAACCCTCTAGTCCCTCCTGCATCTTCATGTCACTCTCTCTGTGTCTGTGTCTCCGTTCTGTCACCAACAGGACCCCAGTTCTTCTAGGAACCTCTTTTAACTAGTTACCTCTACAGATACCCTATTCCCAAAGACACCATACTCCTGGATTAGGACTTAGATGTATGTTTTGGGGGGACAAAGACCACTTTCTATACCCTTAGGCAGTGGTCAAGAGCTCCTGAGACTCTGAGGTAGATGAGCTAAGAGGCAGCATTGCAGACCCAGCTGATGGAATTGGTGGAGGAAGGGGCTGGGCCCTGGGACAGAGCGATGCTACACTAGCAACACCACTCAGCAGCAATCAGTCCTGGGCTGGGGACTGGGGTGGGATAGTGTGCTATCTTATTTACTGATGTGAGCAGTGAAGACAGGGGTGAGACCTAGGCTGCCCAGGCAGTGGGCGAGGAGCTGGGAAGGAGGGTTGGTGTAACTGATGGGGAGATGCTCCCAGGAGGAGGGGTAGCCTGAGGGATCTTGTGCTTTGCCCTAATGGGCACAGGCATTGATTGAGCCTCAGCATTCCACACTGTCTTGGCCCCGAGGGAGACCTGAGCTTACCTCTCCAGGTCCACACCTCTGCGTTAAGTGCCCAGCCTGGCCATGTTGGATGTGCTCCTGGGTCCCTCCTAAGCTCTGAGACACTTGGTCTGATCCTCTGCCCCAGAGGAACAACCCCAGGAGGAGGGAACAGCAGCCATTGCATCAGCATATTTCCTTGGGAACGGAAAAACAGTCTTCCAAAAGCCCTCATCCAAACAAGGAAAATCAAACTGCACTGTCTGCTCCCTGGGGACCTGGGACTCTACCCCTGGGACCAGGTCTTCACTGGCTTTCTGTGGAGGAAGCTGCCTCGATGGCCACTCACAGCCACACAGCTCCCCTGCCCTGACCACACAGTAGAGGAAACAGAAGCTGACGGCTGAGGCATTTGGCACCTCTGATGTGATGCGCATGCTTGTGTGCCCATGTGCCCCCCCCCTCTGTGTGTGTGTGTGTGTCTGTGTGTGTCTCTCTCTCTCTGTGTCTCTCTGTCTCTCTCTCTCCCTCTCTCTCTCTCTCTGTGTCTCTCTGTGTCTCTGTGTGTATGTGTGTGTGTGTGTCTCTCTCTCTCTCTGTGTGTGTGTCTCTGTCTCTCTCTCTCCCTCTCTCTCTCTCTCTGTGTCTCTCTCTCTCTCTGTGTGTGCCTTCTTTCATCCAGAGTTCCCTCCCAAGGGTGACGAGCTGACCCCTCTCCCCAAGGATTCCACCAGGCCCCATGCCCCAGAAGTTCCTTGTAGGGTGTAAGGTAATATTGCCCCACATATGCCCAAGCCCTCGTCCCAGGCGTCTGAAAGTGGTCTTACTTGGCGTGGGGTCTTTGCATGTGTGAATGAGGGTCTTAGTGGAGATCAGCCTGGATTTGGGGGAGAATGGAGAACCAATGAGTCCTCAAAAGAAGAAGCACATAGATTCTTGGAAGATGCACTAGACGCTTGGAGGTGCCCAGGGTGCCCAGAAGGTGCAACGACAGGCAGGTCCCTCTCCTGGAGACCTTGAGGGGATTGTGACTCAGCTGATACCTTGATTTTGGATTTGGGGCCTCCAGACCCATGAGCAAATAAACCTTTAAGTCGTTGTCTGTGGTCCTTTGTCAAAGCTGCCCCACAGAGGAACGCACCCCCTCTTGGGGAAGCTGGTGTCAAGGCCCTGCCCCCATCAACTAGATTTTCCATCAGAAGGAGGCTGAGGGCCTGGGTGTAGTGTGTCTAGAAGGCTTCACTTCCTGAGGAACGGTCCCCAAAGACAGGGATAGTGGGCTGTAGCATCAGACTCAGAGGTGTGTGTCCCTAAAATGCCTGGGCATGGGAAGGGTTGAGAGTGTCGTGTGACCAGGGACCCATCATGGTCTCTACAACACAGCCTGCAAGCATCTCTCTTGTCTCACCTGTCGCCTGCTGTTCACGGGGCCTGTGGCTGTGCTTCTGGTTTAGAACTTGTCATTTCAGAGTGTGACCAAAATGTCAGCGTACAGATCCAAATTTAGGCCAGGGAATGTTAAGGACGAGCCATGCCTTCTCACTTCTCCTCTGGAACTATTTCTTAGCCCTGATAGCTCTGGGGACTTGGGACCACTGCGGGGGTGGGGTGTCTCTGGACCCCTCTATGTCTCGGTGCTAGTAAACTGGCCAGCCATGGCAGAGGACTGGGTGTCCCTTGTGGTTCACTGTTCAAGTGGTCTGTCTTTCTGCCCCTCCAGGGACTCTGCTAAAGAGTGGAAGAGTCAGGCCATGGTCCCTGGGATGTTTGGTGGAATGACCAATCACGGTGTGTCGTAATGGTAGCGGGGAGTAATCTTTACCCTGATCCATCTGAGTAATGGGGCTTCTTCATGAGGGACTGACCCAGGATTTCTGATGGTTCTGACAAGAAGAGGAGAGGGCTAGACCAGGCTAAGAAGATGGAGGAAGAGCGGCTGCACAGTGCTCACTGGAACCCCTGCCAGGATGCATGCTGAGACCTCCATAGAGATAGTCCAGAGTGGACAGACAGGCCCTATGGTCAGTTCCTTCTTTCACCTGAAAACCCATGCACCCACCTGTGGACCTTTGGAGCTGGGGAGTGGGTTCAGAGGCCTGTGACTCGAGAAACCAGCACCAAGGCCCATAGGCTGGTCACCCCTCACACAAACACTATGCCTATCTTGGGGTGTGGTGGAGAATGGCACCTGGCAGTGCTGGGCCCCACCCACCTGTCAGAAGGGCCTGCAGCTTTCGCTGTAGCTTTCACCTGACTGACGGAACCAGTTTCCCCACAAAGCACAGGGAGGGGCCAGCTGAGGTTGTAACCCGCAGCATAGGGTTTGGGGCCCAGGGCTGCCACAGCTGCTTATCCACGAGGGTCCTGCACCTGCCCACCGTCTCTCGCTTGCTTGGGCTCCAGCAGCAGCCCAGTCAGGCTGCCAGCTAATTCCTGGAGTGATTAGAAGAGGCTGAGGGCTGAGGCCGCGGCCGTGGGAGACCCTGGCCTCGGGTGAGTACAGGACGTCCGGCTGGCTAGCAGAGAGGCTCCGGCTCCGGAACTAAATCAAACTGTGGGACTCAGTTGACTTCTTTTTTCCTGTGTCTCAGTTTCCCTATATGAAAACTGGAAAGGAACTAACCACCAGGCGTGAAGCCTGAGGGAGGGTTGTGGGTGGGGTCCCCTGAGCATCAAGTAGAGAGGGGCCCTGGGTTCTTGGTGGGAACAGAGCAGAGCAAGGAGGAAGGTGGGCCCCAGGTGTCTGCACCCAAAGCTCTTCTTCTTTTGGGCCATCTTGGTCTGGTTGGTGGTCCCCACAGACGCTGGCAGTCATCTAGAGGGTGTGTGTGTGACTCCGTGTTTGCTTGTGCCCCAGTTACCACATCTGTCAAATAGAGAGAAGGCAGGAGAGAGTGCTAGAAGCCTCAGGACCCTTTCCCCCTCCTTTTTTTCCCTATTTTACATGTGTTGTACGTGTGTGCATGTATGTTTTTTTGTATATGTGGGCACATGTGAATGTGTGTACACGTGTGCAGTTACTGTGTGGAAGCCTGAGGTTGATGTCAGGGATCACCCTTGATCACTCTTCCACCTGTTTTTTGTTTGTTTGTTTGTTTGTTTTTTGTCTTTTGTTTGTTTTTGTTGTTGTTGTTGTTTTGAGGGAAGATCTTAATCAAACCCAGAGCTGGTGGGTTTGGCTAATCTTCCTTGAGCCAGCCTGCCCTGGGAATCCCCTGTCTCTGCCTTCTGAAGCTGGAATTACGGATGGGATACCAAACACCCATCAGGCTTTTACATGTGTTTCTGAGGACCAAAATTCTAGTTCTCATGCTTGCACGGTAAATACTTTAATTCCTGAGCCATCTCTAAATCTCCAGGGTCTTTATTGCTGCAAGCACCAGAATTCTTCTGGGCAATGGGAGGTAGTGAAGAAGGGGAGGGGCCTGCTGCCTGCCTGACATCTGCCATACTCAGCAAGCAGGGGCAGGAGCGCAGGGGTGGCTCCCGAAAGAGTTGATGAGACTGAACTTGCCAAACCTAGGTATCAGTGGCAGCTTTGCCCTGTGGGCATTTCGCATTTCACCGTGTAACCCTCCCCCTGACAACCCAAACTGCATGAAGCTCCCAGGTCCTGTGTCCACTCCAGGCCATTCTGAAAGTCTTTCATGGGGTGGACAACAGAGGGGGCTGTGTGACTCGGCCCACAGACTAGGGCAGAAGGACAGGTGGGGTCTGAAGCATTGCATGGAGGAAGCCAGAACTCTGACCACGCCAGGTGAGAGAGAGCCCAGGTGAGCAGGAGCCTCTCTGGGAGAGTCGTTCTCCAGCTTGGCAGGGGGCATGTGAGCTCACGGGATCAGGGGGCTCAGTTTACCCCTCCAGCAAGTGAGGAACTTGTTGCTCATTACATCTGAGGGAGGGGCTCCTCACTCCCCAATCTGGAAGCTTATTTCCTGAAGAGCAGGATGTCTAGGGGAGAGGACAGTTTGATACAAAATTTGACCAGACTAACATGAAGCGCCTGTGACCAGGTGAACACAAAGAGGGGAGCTGCTGCATGGTGGAGCCCCAGAAGGGTGCTTTTGGGAGTTCCCCTCAAGCCTTTGGAATAGTGGGTTCTTGGTTTTAAGTTCTACTGCAGCCCAGGTGTACAACTATGCAAATCTTTCCTCAACCCTCTCAAGGCGGAATGCCTCTTGGTACCAGAGGACAGGGGAGGATGGGAGGTAATTTGGGGCTATTCTGTAGTATATGTTACAAGCCTCCCCGAGGTGATCTAGAGCAAGGACTGGGTCAAGACTAGACCTTAGTTACCATGTGGTATCACCGGCCCTGTCCCCTGAGTACCACTAGGGCCTGAGTGGGCACGTCTGATGTGGGTGTTGTTCAGTGTTTGACATTGGACTAGACTCCTCACAACAATTCCAAGGTCCCACACCTGTGACCCTTGACACTCATCAGATAGAGCTGAAGAAAGTATGGGGTGTCTGTCTCCAGTGGTCACTTGATCTAGGGCCTCCTGACAGTTTTCACATTCCAAGGTATGGTTCTGCCACAGGACCCCTGCGGCCTTGCTTGGCAATGTGGAGAGACCCTCACCCCACCTTGCTCCCTAGTATTGGGCCAGTCCGGCTTTGTTACACCCCACAGGTGGTAGCTTCTAGATGTGCGGGGTAGCTGGGCACCCACAGATCCCATGGTAGGACTGGTATGGGGACAGCAGGCAGCAGAGGTCCCTCTGGCAATTTCTTTGGTCTCAGACACCAGGCTCATACAGCTAGCCAGATCACCTGCCATCTTAGAGATACTGGCATGCTGGGTCCTTTGTATCCTTCTTTCTGATTGAGGGGCAGAAGCCATGTCCAGAGTCCAAGCAGGCCCACCATATCCAGGAAGCATAAGCTTCCCTAAGACAGGAGTCCCCAGTAGGGATGGGGTGAACAGTGGATGGAAGAAGGAGCTCGGGGTGTCTGGGCAGTGTACAGGTCTCTCAGAGCCAGCTCTGGCAGTTGCTGCCCTTTGGGCCTTGGGTCCCTGGTGCTATAGGGAGGAAGCAAGAGAGACCGTGACCACCTTGTCTCCTCCAGTCTTCTTGTGGCCCATCCAGGTCATACAGCCTACATGGGAAAAGTGAGTGGCTAGACCAGGTCAGCAAACGATTCCTGTCAGCACTCACCCAGCTTTCCTGCTGGGTGACCTAGTGGCAGCTGTCTGTCGCTCCATCAGTCCCCACCCAGGGTAGATGGTGACCTACAGCACCATCCCACTGGGGATGGCATGCTGGGCACTAGAGTGGGAGAGCTAAACTAAGGGGCGTCTCTGTAACACCAACCGCCTCCGAGAGCCCCTCAGGTAGGCCCACTTGGTACAGGGCTGACCGTGACTCTGCAGTAGAATTTTTCCCAGAAGTCTGTCTGTCTGTCCCTGTGAAGCCTGGTCCTCCTCCCATCTGTTTTATATTGGGGTCTGGAGACTCATGTTGAGTCTGGCCTGAAAGTGGGGCAGAGGTCTTGACCCCGGTAGGTCCCTCTCCCTGGCTGCACTATCCTCTGTTCTTCCTCCCGCCCTCCATAGTCCCCCATGTCAGCTTGCATGACCACCAAGAGCATTGCTCCTATTGCAGTTTGTGTCCAAAATCAATGTCATCTCAGTTGGATGGGACAGCAAGGACTGGACGGGACATGGTGGGGACAGGCCTTTTAAGTAGTAGCTGCAATCATTCTATAGAGTCTGTCCATTCTTCAGTGAGCATGCAGAGAGCTGAGCTTATAAGCCATAGTCCTTCACCCCTGAGCTGGTTTCAAGGGTTGACCCCCCCCCCCAATAGCCTTTAATGAGACTCCAAGTTCAGACAGAACCATCAGCACATACATAGAGATGGAGGTCTCTACCCATGATAGAGAGCCCCAGCATCTGGAGCCTCACCTCTCCCCAGGGACCCTGGCCAGCCTCCCTCCAGCAGCTCCCCAGGGACTGTAGGTAAGGAAGCTACCCAAAGACCACAGAGCCAGCCATGGGAGATCACTTGGCTGCTGCAGGTACCTCGAGGCCCCACTCAGAGAAAGACTCTACACATAGCTGGAAAATGAATGTGGCCAACTGAGGCCAAGCAGCCATGGTCCTTCTTGTGGTCCCCAGGCCTCTGCAGGATGACAGAAAGGACTTAGGTCAGAATGCCCCATCCACTTGAGTGTGCAGGTGGACGAAGGGAGTCTGGGAATGGGAGACTTCACTGATTCCTCCTCTGAGGTTCAGGCGAGCCTGGGCCCAGATCACAGTTCCACGCCTCCTCCTGTGTGGCCCTGACCTTTCTCCACAAAGAATCCATTGTTTGGGCTGAAGGTGGGCGTCTGTCAGCAGTGGAGGGAGTGGTGCTTTGCAGCCAGATCCCTGCTTGGAAGGCAGCCAGAGGTCAGTGATCTGGCTCTTTCTTGGTGGGGTGACCCAGCTGGGAGGGATGTCCTCATTGGGGATTGAGGGTCTCAGATGGAGGGATATTCTCTTAGAGTGGATGGCGTAGGTGGTGGTGTCCCCACGGTACGAGGTGTCCCAACTGGCAGGGATCCTTGCCCACTTTCCAGACCCTTGTCCACAGGGACGTGGCACTGATGGAACAGGGAAGCAGCATCACCCTGATGCCACAGCAGGCTTCTGTGGCGCCTGTCTGGGTCCATGTGGAGGGCGGGGCCAAGGTAAGAGTTGCAGTTGCCTCCTCCCCCTGCTCTTGCTTTGCTACCTTCCTGACCCTCAGCTGGGCAGGAGAGAGCGGAAGCCCTGAGAAAATGCATAAGGAGGACCTGTAGTCACGGGAAGATAGCCACACGGTGACTCTTAGGCGTGAGTGGGAGCCACAAGTCAGCTGTCTGAGCCCCTGCTGTTTCCAGGCCCAGGTACATGGATACACAGTGGCCATACACTGACTGGGGTGGATATGGTGGCTCACCTTTTCTCCTCCTCTCCTACCTGCCCCTAGTCTAGCCACACTCAGAATATAGCCTGTAGACTCACCCTCGCCACCCCATTTCCATATGCTCTGCCGGCAAGCGGGCCCTGCCTGGGCCTCGTGGCATTCCCGGTGTCACTGCCTCGACACTCAGCTTTGACTCCCTGTGGATCAGGAGTGCACCCCCTTCTTCCCCACCCCCCATACTTCAACCATACTCCCATCACACCTCAGAGTCACCTGTCTGGGTTCTGAAGCCCCGTTCTAAATGCCCCCTTCCTGAAGGTTGTATGTCCCTACCTTCGCTGGGCTCTACAGCCAGATGCAAAGAGGTCAGCTTGACGGCCAGGCCGAGTGGCCGTGTGAGAATTGCCCAGATAAGGGCCACTCCCGCCAGACACCACAGGAGGAAGATAGGTGGCACCCATGCTTCACCTGCAGCCTTTGTAGCCCTAAGGAGTGGGTCTGACTGACACAGAACTGGGGGAAGATCGTCTGCTGTAATCACAGGGGCTACCCCAAGCTGTACTGATAGCTTTTCACTCCCAAACAGGGGCGCTGGGTGGCCGGTTCCACTCCTGCCTGCCTGATTGGCCTTCCAGGACCACACCTTACTGCATAGTGAGAGGTTGTGGCCTTCACTCTGGAGGTAACTGGCTTAGGCTATTCCATGGGGAGTCCTGGCTCCCCAGCCTGCCCTTGACCTATTGGATTGCCTTGTGTTCCTGTCTTACAAAAGCTTTTCTCTGAGGCCGGGCCAGAACTGGGTGTTGCTGGTCATGGCCTCTGCCTCATGGCCTGGCCTTCTGTGTGATCCTACCTCAGTGGGTCAGGGTCTCTGGGCTAGGTCCCCCCTGGGCAGAAATGGCACCACCCTAGACTTCCACCCGTGAACCCCAGCAGGTCCCGGTGTGTTGCATGCTTGCCTTGGGTTTTCTTCTCAGGTCCCACAGGGCCCCCTCGTGCACTTGGACTTGAGGATCACGAGAGCAGGGGATGATACAACAACATAGAAAGGCTCCTCTGCAGCAGGGAGGGGCTCTGGAACTGTGGGCAAGGACCAGCTGCGTTCAGATGGCACTGAGTAACAGTGAGGTCTGAGGTGGCCTTGCTGACTCTGGTTAGAGAAATAGTTGGGGTAAGCACATTTTTGGCTTCTAGTGACCTTGGGTAAGCAGAATTCGGGATCCAGAGAATCTGGCTGGACCTTGGTCCCTAGCGTCAAAGTCCAGGAGACTTCCCAGAAGGCTCATGGGCCAGAGGTGGGCAAATAGTCCTCCTGAAATCACTCAGAGGACCAGGTCTCTGCTGCCGCCGCCAGCATTCCATTTCCTCATCCATCCTTCTTTCTAGTCCCATTCGTCCCTTGGAGCTCCCATGGGTGGGCATACATAGGGGCTAAGCTCCCAGGACCCTGACAACTAGGCTCTGTTGGGAGGAGACCATTGGCCCAGCGCTCACTGACAGCTCCCTCTGTATGTAGGATGGTCCCCGCCTCCTACCCCATTCCTTAACCATTCCAAGCGCTCTTAGCCACTAGCTAGAAACAGTGACTGTGGTGGTTACTGTGGACAGCAGCCCTTGCCTTGGTCACCTCTCTGAAACTCCTCCCTGAGCTGGAGACCTGGGTTGCGCCCAGTGTAGGAGGCACGCTGTTCAGGGAGCGCAGCTTTACTCCACAGTGTCTGCGGACATCATATATAGCCCCACATTCCTAGGTCCCTGTCCAGGACCTGCCTCACTTGTTGCTTCCCTGGGTGGTGGGATCACGTGGTGGGCAAGACAGAACCAGACAGAGTGCAACATTGAGTACAGGATACACATGTGTGGCATAGTGTGTACAGCTCAGGTGCAGTCCTCAGAGTGACAGGGACTCTCACTAGCTGAGGGCCTTCCAGATCTGACCCGGACGGGTTGGCTAGCCAGCCCCCAGGGATCCACATGCTTCTGCCTCCCCAGCACTGGGATTATAGGTTCTGAGGATGAGATCGGGGCCTCTCGCTTGTCTAGCACGTTTTATGAAATGAGCCATCTCTCTTGCCAAGAATTTTAACAAAGTAAAGAACTGCCAGGGGGGTTGTCTAGGAGCCTCCAGTGCTATGCAGAGAATGCACACAGTGCAGCCAAAGAGTGGTCACCCAGAGGACACTCTTCCTGAGTGGAATGTGACAAAACCCAGCCTGCACAATAGGGGTGGGGACATGGAGAGAGCAGAGCAGAGCAGAGCCATACAGAGGTCGTTCAGCAGGCTCGGGCTCAGCATTTGTCAGGACTGTGAAGAGGCCGGAGTCCAGTAGGTGAAAGGAAGGTGGGCAGAGCTCGGGACTACGAGACTGGCTGGCCTGTGAGATGTACCCCCCCCCACACACACGTAGTGTCTGACAGTGTCCTCCAGATGCAGGCCTCTAACGGGCAGGGCACAAAGGACAGGGGAGTAGGGGCCTCAGGATAGCTCTGTAGAACTGAAGCCTCCTGCTGAGCGAGCAGATTGAAGGAAGCTGCTGGGCCACCACTGGCCTGTAGGTGTCAGCTATAGAGCCAATGGCTCTGGGCGTACGCCTGAATTGTATGGGGGCTGGGGGGGGGGGGGTTTCTGTTCATGTTGGCTGGGTAGTCACTACCCCTCCCACCTCGTGTGTCTGAGTGTAGGGGGAATGAGAAGGAAGTGGGAACCAGGCTGGTCAGCTGACTGATTGGAAAGATTTAGGAAGGGAAGATGAGAGAATGAGAGAATGGATGGGTGGGTGGGTGGATGGATGGATGGATGGGTGGATGGATGGATGGATGGATACATAGCTGGATGGGTGGGTGGATGGATGGATGCTGGATGGATGGGTGGGTGAGTGGGTGGATGATGCATGGGTGGATGGATGGATGGATACATAGCTGGATGGATGGATGGATGGATGGATGGATGCTGGATGGAAGGGTGGGTGAGTGAGTGGATGATGCATGGATACACTGATGAATGGATGACTGACACATGGATACATGAGTAGGGAGGTGAGTAATGGATGGTTGGAAGGAGAGGAGGGAGGACAGACAGATGTGTAAATGAATGATTAGGTAGATGGAGAGAAGTGAGGAAGACAAGGTAGTGCGCATGAGGTGTGCATGGGGTGCACTTTTCGATGAGTCCCTCTAGTTACTTACACACACCCTCCCCTGACACACTTACTGCAGATGGCATGATAGGATTGCTGAGAGTCAACTGTAAACCCTGCCCCAAGCCTGTGTTACTCAATCCCTAACGAAAGTGAAGCTCCAGGTGTGGCAAGCCAACTCTGTCAACACCCTTTGTTATGCTGCCAGAGATAGCCCTCTTACCCCCTGCAGGTCCCTAAGGGTCCAGCTTGCTCTGATTGCCCTGGGCCTGGTACAAACCAGGGAATCTTAGCTGAATAAAGAAGTAGACAGGGGTCACAGACAGGCTTTTTAGACTGCAGACAGAAACCACTGGAACCATTGACACCCCAGGGTCCCTGTTCGTTCCTGAAGCCCCACCTGGTCCAGCAGGAAAGCTATGTTTATTTGAGATCAGGCCATTGGAAAAAGAGGGAGTAAAGTGGCTCTTTGGGAAGCTATTGGCCAGCTAAAAAGCTCAGGCCATGTCCCTAGAAAGCTCGGCAAGGGAAAGCTGGTCAATAGACTGAAAAACTGGTCAGGCAACTCCGGAGGCGGGCCTTTGTGGTTTTCCTCATATAAAGAGTAGCTGAGACTGGGTGGGTTCTGTTCAGTCAACAGGGAAAGGCTTGGGAGGTGGCTGATCACCTGTGCTCAGCTGGCAGGCCTTGTTTCGGGTGAGGCTGTGGGGCCCTGGGCCCTGCTGAAGGCATTGCAGTGGCTGAGAGTGTGGGAGTGGCTGGCTGTCATTCCTCCCCTGTGGCCTCTCCTGTTCCCAGGGCTGTTCCTAGCAGGTAGGTGATGTCATTGGCTGGTATGAACCTGTCAGAGCACACCTGAACCTTCTCAGCTTGTTCAGGCCTTCAAGTCCAGGGACCCACACAAGACCAGAGATACTCAGGCAGTGCCATGGATCTCATGTGCCCTAAAATGGAACAAGCGGGTGAAGGACACCCCAGGACACCCCAGTCTCCTTATGGTGCCTCCTACCAGCTTATCTCCTGACAGTTTGGGGTCACCTGGTCTGTCCTCTCTTGACTTCTCTGTGGACTCATTGGAACCCTCCCCCTGACCTTAGGTGAGGTCTGACCACCTGCCCCCCGTTCTTCTTTTCAGAAGCCCCCCAGTACCCACGCCATGAAGGAAGAGGCCTTTCTCCGGCGCCGCTTCTCGCTGTGTCCACCAGCGTCTACTCCACAGAAGACGGACCCCCGGAAGCTCCCACGGAACCTGGTTCTGGGATGCGAAAATGAGCTTGGTCCCATCACCCCAGGTCGGTACAGGCCATGGGCAAGCAGAGGTCCCCCTGACCCTGCAGTTGTGAGAGCTCAGCTGGTGTCCCACCCCTCCAGGACCTTCATGGCCAGTGAGGGTGGCTCCCACATGAAGGAGACTTAAGGATTTCATGAGCAAAGGGTGCACAGCATGCTGAAGGACCAAGTTTGCTAACAAGGGACTCAACTTAGGGACGGCAGAGGGCAGTTGTATCAAACAGGGGCTGTGAGGATCGGCACCTGACCCAGCCCTAGCCAGGTGCCTGCAGATCGGTTACTGGGACTCGGTTTACCCATTTATAAAACATAGGCAACATCAGTACCTATGTCCCACTTCCAAGAGGTCCTGAACCCTGGGAGGGAACAGTTCAGTCTGTGCTACCTCCATGCCACTTGTGGATGAAGTTCTGGGTCCTGGAATGTGGACCCCACCACAAAGAATGTTCTCACAGCCTCTGGACCTATGGCTTCCATTCCTGCCCACCCATAACCAAGTCCGAGCTGAGCCCTCTACGCTGTAGGTAACAGCTAGCCTTACCACACCTTTCAGGAGTCCCTGAGGAGTGGGAAGTGGGATCACGCTGCTCCTGAGGACTCTAGCCCTGCCCTCTTCCCTCTTCTACCTCCCAAGGCTGGGTGCAGATTGAGGAGGAGGCAGGTGGAAGGTCATGACAGGGAAGGAGAGTCATGCCATCAACAGTCTCAGCCACCAGAAGGGGAAACTGAGGCTCAGAGTGAGGAAGGCACTCTGGACAGTCTCTGGCATACAAGGAAGGTTGATGCCTACGATGTAACCCACAGGCATCATTCACCTGTGCCATAGAAACAGGGAGGAGAGGAGAGGAAGACTGGGTTCCCGTGGGGAGGAGGGAAAGAGAGGAGGTAGTGGCAAGCCTCAGTCAGTTTCTGAAGACTTGATCTGTGGAAGGACTGACTGGGCAGGGCAGGACTGGGAAGCACCAGGCCCTCTTCAAGGAATGCAAGAGGTTCCAGGAGCAGGGGTGTGGACAGGGTATGTGTGGCGGCAAAGAGCCAATACCAGGCTGTCTGCACTGGCGTGACGTGACACCTCTGTGCTCTTGGGTGCTTGGAGCATGATCCCTCCCCATCAGCATGCACCTTTCCACATGTGGCCTCTGAGAGTGGACAGCTGCCTCCCTGTCACCAAGGCCTGAGTCAGGGGCTGTATGGGCAGAAAGTGGGAGCTCCTGAGGCTCAGCCACATGGGGGGAGTAGTCACCATGCTAGATCAGGATGTCAGATGACCTCAGATGGCTACTGCTCTCTGACTGGTGGGTAGAACTACTTCCATAGGTCACTGTCCTAGCTTTTCTCGAGAGGATGTCCCCATTGCCCAGCCCTTCCCAGAGTTCCTAGGAGGTGATCTACAGAACACCTAGCCTCCCAACTGTTCCTTCCCCTTATACCCATTGCTGGCCTATGGCTTCAGGAAGAGTTTCACCCCACCACTGACTCATGGCCTCTTATAAACCACAGCACCACCTTCCCCAGGCAGCGGGTGACAATAGCCAAATCATACCCATGGCTGGTTCAGGCCACCCCACCATCATCTCTCTCCTTCAGGCTGCAGAGTACAGGGAAGCAGGGCAGGGTTCCAGGTGCCAAGCCTCCCTCCCACCTCTTCAGTTACTCTGGAGCAAGACTCCGGGACTACCGGAGTCCTGGATTTTGAACCAGTGTGCCTCTGAGCCTGGGTGCCATGCTTGCTTGGTGATCCAAGGGCCTCGGTCACACCCCACTGGCTCAGCTGCCCCCCGTTTCCGCCAGCTCCTCCCGTTTCCTTTCTGTGGTTGTGAGGGCCTGGCCAGAGCCTCTGGGACCCTTTGCTGAAGCTCACTCCACCTCTCAGGGCCACAACACTCTAGTGGCTTCCTGCCCCTCCCAGGCAGCCTCCAGGGCACTCTCTGAGGAGTCCTACCCACTGTCTTCCAGGGAAGGACATGGAGTCCAATGGCCAGTCACCACCCAGAGATGAAGAGCCCCTGACCCCAGGCTCTGCCACGAAGGTACCACCGGTAAGAGCCTGCCTGTGGGAAGACTGGGAGGCAGGGAACCTAACTAAAGGGACAACAGGGTGTTGGCTGAGCCTGCGATCCCCATACTTAAAAGGAAAAGCCTCAACTCTCAGGCTACACCCTTGCTGCATGGGGTTTAGTCTCTGTCTCTCGGTTTATTAGAAGCTGAGCATAGCCCAGGAGACCTGAGATGTGTTCCAGACAGAGCTATCTGAGGAGTAGGAAGCCCCCTCTGTCTAGGGGGACCCTCCAAGCTACTAGCCTGCTCCAATCCTCCTTCCACACTCGTCTGTGCTGTTCCCTCTGCAGTCACTTCCTGGTGGTTTCCATTCTCTCCCTGCAGTAATCAGCTGCCGTGGGCACCCGTGTACACATGTGTCTGGGCCACAGCCCTCTATGAACTTGCCAGGTGCTAAAGTAACTGTAGACTTCTAAAACATTCTTTGTTTCATTTTTGAAGAACTGCCGAACTCCTGTGTGCTTGGTGAGCCCCAGCATGTCCCCGGTCGCCCTCCCTCAGGTCTCCCCAGCCAGCACTGAGGGTTTCTATTCTGTCTCTGACTGTAGCCTTCCTGATTGGCGTCTCAGCATGGCTGGGTTTCCGTGTTGACTCAGATCTGCACGGCATCATGTGCATCCTCCTGGGGGATGCTGCTGAGTCTCTCACCTATCTTCCATTTGGGTTGCTCGTCTTTTTCTTATTGAGCTGTAAGAAATATATATATATATATATATATATATATATATATATATATATATATTCCCAGTCCTTCACCCTTCTCAGATGTGTGGTTTGTAAATACTTTCTTTCATTTGTTCCCAATTACAGCTTATCTTATTTTACTGCATATGTATGTGTGGGTGCAATGCTAAGTTTACGTTGGTATATGTGGTATGTGTGCATGCATGTGGAGACCTGAAGGTGTCCTTCCTTCTCTATTGCTCTCTACTTTATTTACTGAGGCAGGGTCTCTCCCTGAACCTAGAGCTAACCAATTCTGGCTGCTCTTGCTAGCCAGCTTGCCCCAGAATCCGTCTCTACCTCTCAATTGGTAGGATTACAGGCTGTTACAACATCTGTCCTACTTTTCGATGGCTTGCTTCTAGGAATCCAAACTCCAGCCTGCATGCTTATGTGGTGTATGCTTTAGTCATTGAGCCACCTCCCCAGAACCCTCAAATTCTTGTTCTGAGGGGCCTTCCCATTTCCTAGGTGTCCCTATGTGGCCCGGTACACATGAGGACACAAGGGTGACCTTGGACCTCTGGTGTGCAGGTACTCCACCCCAGGCCCCCATCTGGCCTCCCCTCTTTCTCTGTGGCCGATAATAAGCATAGCTGGTTAAACCTGGTCTGGTGGAAGGCTGTAAATAGTGGGATTTTTAGATGCATTTGTTTTTATTTTGTGTGTGGATGTTTTGCCTGCATGCACGTGTGCAGCACCTGCATGCCTGGTATCCTAGGAGGCTACCACGTAGATGCTAGGAATCGAACCTGGGTCCTCTCGAGGGCTCTTAACTACTGGGACATTTCTCTCTGTAAATAGTGTTTCAATTCAAACCATTAAATGGTTGATTTGTCCATCTCTTCATAGTTCTTGAAAAATGCCAGCTGCTAGTCTGAGCAGGGACTGAGTTAGCTGCCCCACAGGGCCACTCTGACAAACAGCTAACCACAGTCCCTGCAGGGCTGGGACTATCTAAGCCCTAGTCAAGTCAAGGGAGCTTGTCACCACCAGTGTGGTCAGAGCTGTCCTCCTTCTATGCAGGCCATTTGGGGGCTGAGGAAGAGATGCATCTACCCAGCCACGTGGAGGAGCAGGCCAGGCTGGGGAGCTTTCTGCAGAGTACCCACAGGGCCTGTCTCTAGAGGCCCACTACTTGGCCCGTGCTTTGTCATTCACCCTCAGCTCAATGACTGCTTCTGAGCAGAACCCCTGGGCACTTCCTCTGATGATCCAGAATGTTCTTTGCAGCTATGAGGGTGCAACTCTGAAGGGAGACTGCCAGTTTCAATCCCAGCGTGGCTCCTTGGTTACTGCGTGACCAGGGCATGCTTCTGAGACTTGCTATGGTACGGTCCCCTTCTCTGCAGGTGACACCATGGCCTAAGCTGTTGTAGTCAGTCGGTTTGTCTTTGAGAGAAGGTCTCATTGTGTAGCCCTGACTGGCCTGGGATTCATTATGTAGACCAGGTTGCCCTCCAGCTCACAGTGGTCATCCTTCTTTGCCTCCCGAGTGCTGGGATTAAAGGCGCCTAACACCACACCCAGCTGAGCTGTTCTGTTTAATCTGCACATACAGGCCAGTGAAATGGATCTGCAGGTAAGGCACTTGCCCCCGTGCCCAATGACCTGAGTTCAATTCCAGGAACCCACACTGTAGGAGAGAACCTACTCCTGCAAGCTGTCTTCCCACCTACCTACCTTCCTACATACACACACACACACACACACACACACACACACACACAAATAATGTTCAAAAAAATAATGAATACAGATACCCACCAACACAAAAGCCCACACGTAGTACTTCAACCCCTCACCCTTACAGCCTCCATGAACCTATGGACTACAGTCTGTCCCACAGAGCCAAGCACAGGTTACAGTCCATCACTTCAGGGAGGACAAGGCACCAGAAACCTGGAGCTCTGGTCACCTACATCACAGTCACCCATACCACAGTCAAGGACAGAGAGCAGCTGAGCTGACTAATTCAGCCCAGAGCCAGCCCAGGAGATGGTGCTATCCACATCTAGGCAGGGTCTTCCCACCTCTGTCAACCCAGCTAAGAAAACTACAGCCAACCTGATCTCGAGAGCCCCTCACTGACACACTTCCCAGGTGGTTCTAGGTTTTGTCAAGTTGACAATTAAAACCGGCTCTCACACCATAATTTTCACATCATGAAATATTCATTTGGTTTATTTTTCCAGACGCTTCAGCTTGTTCTGTGCAGGAGAGTAAGCTAGGACAGCTGATAAACATGTTTTGAATTTTGAATGAGTGTGTTTATTTTTTAATTAATTAATTTTGGCTTTTAAAGACAGGGTTTCTCTATAACCCTAGCTGTCCTGGAACTTGCTCTGTAAACCAGGCTGGCCTCAAACTCAGACATCTGCCTGCCTCTGACTCTCAAGTGATGGGATTAAAGGCGTGTGCCACCACTGCCCAGCTATGAATGTGTTAATTAAGTATTTACCAAGACAAAGTACAAGAACACGTGTAGGTAGCCAACAGAAAGAAGCAGCAGATAGCAAAATATCACCAAATCAGGCGTCTACAGCACCCGGCAGAAGTGACTGGAATAGCCTGCTAGAGAGGGTGAACAGAGGGACTTCCGGCACCCGGGGCTCACAACATCTGGCAGAAACTGTCTGGGGAAGTGGAGGCCGTCCCCTGAAGTTCTCACTGTGCTTTTCTGTCAGCCGCTGAGTTCTGGCTTCTTGTTCCCACTGTGAGCACTGTTACACTGTGGGAAGAACCATGGTAACCTCCTCCATTAGAAATGGTCACCTTCCGCTGTTCTCAAGGGCACAGTATTTGACTTCTTTAGGTCAGAGACCAGAGGCCTTGGGGGACACTGTGACAAACATTGCATGGGTCTAAAATGGGGGTGGGGTGCAGCCTTATTCCCAGAGGCAGCTTCTCAGTGAGCTCCAATAGCATGTGACAGCTTCTGTATCGTGTGTATCATGCCTGTAGAGCCTAGGGACCCGGCAACAGGTGGCATGTGGGATTCACCGCACAGTTTGCTATCCCCAAACCTGTGACCTTTAGACAAAGTTATGGCTCTGTACCCCAGACCTCAGTTTCTTCCTCTGTGAGGCTATGGCTCCTTGAACAGGTTACTGCTCTGGGTCCAGGAAGTAAGCTGTGGCCCCAGGCTCAAATGCTTGGCTCCCGTCTGTAGACACTGATCCTCCAGACATACCTCCCCCAGAGCCAGTGGCCATCCCTACCCCAAAGTCTCCTTGTTGACCCTGCCCAGAGCTAAGGAGTGGTTCTGGGCATCAGGGAAGATAGGGATGCTGTCTTTAGGGCTGACACAGCCTAGGAGTTAGTCACCACCTTGGCCAAGCTACCACCAAAACCCTCTTTGCAAACCCCACCATGTTTCTTCTCTCATTGCTGAGACAAGATGCCCGATGAAGGCTCCTTAAGGGAGGGGGGGGGTTTATTTGGGCTCAGAGTTCAAGGGCACAGTCTGTCGGGTGGGGTGGGAAGGCGTGGCTGCAAGTGCTGAGGCAGTTGGTGTCCTCACATCCAATCAGAAGCAGAGATGAGTGCTGGTGCCCGGATCGCTTTCTCATTTCTGTTTATTCTGGGCTCTCTGCTTTCTCTGCTCTGGCCCTGGCAGCCCCAACCATACCCTGACACCCCTAGCACCCTGTTCTCTCTCTTACAGGCTGAGTACAGACTATGCAATGGATCTGACAAGGAATGTACCTCCCCAACAACCAGGGTCTCCAAGAAGGACGCTCTCAAGGTGGGCCTGGCTCAGGGTGAGGACGGAGGAAACACCCACACCCTCTGCATCAGTAGCTCTCAACCTTCCTAACGCTGTGACCCTTTAATGTTAAAGTTCCTCGTGCGGTAACCTCTAACCATAAAATTATTTCATTGCTACCTCATAACTATAATTTTGCTACTGTTATGAATCATAATATAAATATCTGATATGCGACCCTTCTGGAAGGGGTCACAATGCACAGGCTGAGAGCCACTGCTCTGCATCCTCCTTTCCCGGTGCCCTGCTGGCAGTGGGAGGAGCTGGGGCAGCCCATGCTCTCCGTGACCCACTTCTGTTCTGGTTGCAGGCACAGAAGGAGAACTACCGACAGGAGAAGAAGCGGGCCACAAAGCAGCTCTTCAGTGCGCTGACTGATCCCAGTGTGGTCATCATGGCTGACAGCCTGAAGGTAGGCAGGTGCCACTCACAGGGGCTCCTGTAGGCCAGGACATCTGTGATACTTGGGAGACGCGTGTGTTTGTTACTACAAAACCCTGAACTATGATAACAAATGACCCCACACTGAAGCCAGCTCCTCATAGGTCTATCTGGAGGGCAGAGTCCAAAGTCAAGGTGCTGTGAGGACCACACTCCCACCGGAACTCTGGGCTACTCCTCCTAGTTCCTGCAGCCCCCGGGAGTCCATCACCCAAGTCCCTGCCTCTGGTCATCCCCACCAATCTGTGTAGCTGGCTCGGGGGGTATCCTCCATGGGTGCCCCTGACCGCGAAGTCCTCTGCAGATCCGAGGGACCCTTAAGAGCTGGACGAAGCTGTGGTGCGTGCTCAAGCCAGGCGTGCTGCTCATCTACAAGACGCCCAAGGTGGGCCAGTGGGTGGGCACGGTGCTGCTGCACTGCTGCGAGCTCATCGAGCGCCCCTCCAAGAAGGACGGCTTCTGCTTCAAACTCTTCCACCCGCTGGACCAGTCTGTGTGGGCCGTAAAGGTGAGCTGATCAACAGGGCGTCGGGGGGGGGGGGGGGGGTCCAGGGAGATTGGGGGCTTCTCCTGGCATCCCAATTCTAAAACAGGAGCTCTAGCAAGGGATCCCTGGAGGGGTGAGCATCCCGTGATGAGCTGTGGGAAGTAGAGATGGGGCAGATTCAGGCTATATGTTAGGTCTCTCATCCAGTGCTGTCTGGAGGGGAGGAGGGGACGACTGTTCAACTAGGACTGATCAGGACAGGCATGGGTCCCTAGGAGAAACCTAGTGACGTTTGGGTTTCAGAGAAACAACAAAGTTTATGTTTTGCTTGGATTCCGGGGTGGGGGGTGGGAGTGACACAAGGTGACACTGTGTAGCTTTACACACGGTGATACTGTGCAGCTTTTATTTTATTTTATTTTTTTATTATGTATACAACATTCTGCCTCCATGTATGCCTGAATGCCAGAAGAGGGCACCAGATCTCATTACAGATGGTTGTGAGCCACCATGTGGTTGCTGGGAATTGAACTCAGGACCTCTGGAAGAGCAGCAGGTCTCTTAACCACTGAGCCATCTCTCCAGCCCCGACACTGTGTAGCTTTACACAAGGTGATACTGTGTAGCTTTACACAAGGTGATACTGTGTAGCTTTACACAAGGTGACACTGTGTAGCTTTACACACGGTGACACTGTGTAGCTTTGGCAGGCCTGGAACTCTCTATGGAGGCTTGTCTCAGATTCATAGAGCACAGCCTGCCTCTGCCTTCTGAGTGCTGGGATTGAAAGAGTGTACTATCTCATCCAGTTTGGTCTGGTTTTTTGAGACATGGTTTCTCTTACTCTATGACCCATACTGATGTAGAACTCACTCTGTGGCTCAGGCTAGCCTAGAACGTGTGACAATCCTCCTGCCTCATCCTCTTAAATGCTGAGATTTCAGGCAGGTATAAACTACCATGCCTGGCTTCTGTTAATTTTAAAAGTAGTATTCTCTCCACTTTTGGTGAAATCACAGCTGAATAAACACACTGTGGATTAAAAATATTGCACATCAAAAATTTATGAACATGACTGAGCTAGCACGGCACAGCCTCTCTTCAGCCTGCTGAGGACACTCCATCACCCAAAGGTGGGCAGCACTTGGGGGGTCAAGGCAGGAGGATCAGAAGTTCAAAGCCATCTTCAGCTACATAGAAAGTTCTAGGCTCGCCTGGGCTGTAGAGTGAGGGTGACCTTGTCTCAAAACAAACCAACAACAAAAACTGTCTGAAAAACCAAAAAGGAGAAAAATAAAACTTTTATATGAAAATGCTGACTGTATAGATGTTCTCCAGCCTGGCCTGCTGGAGTGCGCCTTTAATCAGCACTCCAGAGGCGGAAGCAAGCGGGTCTGAGTTTGATGCCAAGCCTGGTCTACAGAGCAAGTTACAGGCTAGCCAGGGCCACATAGTGAAACCCTGTCTCAAAAGGAAAGCAAAACAAAACATTTACTCCAAATACCAGACATATTTCCTTACACTGAGCAGCCCTTAGCTGTCCCTCTGGAGACCCCATTCCACTATGACTCCAGGATTTACCTTAGCTGGGTGTGGTCACCATAATCAGGGACCCGAACTGAAGGAGCCCCTGCTCAGAAAGGGATGGGGAGTGCCCCCACCCCCTTCCTCCTGGCTTTCCTGGCTCAGTGCCTGACACTGCAGGTCTCTGCCTTTCCAGGGCCCCAAAGGTGAGAGTGTGGGCTCCATCACCCAGCCACTCCCCAGCAGCTACCTGATCTTCAGAGCCGCCTCTGAGTCGGACGGTGAGTACCACCTGCCCTGTTTCTGCCATCCCAGAGTCCCCTGGAATCAGCTACCCAAAGTCACAGACTGAGCCTGCCCTACAGTGATACCTCTCTCTCAGCCAAGCCTCAGTTCCCTCGTGGGTTAAATGGGACTAGCTGTACCTGTCACCCCAGTGCTTTGAGAATCTCAGGGCTGTATGGAGATAATCGGGTGATAGTTCTGAATGCCACCAACAAGTTCTACTGTGATACTTCATGTTTGGCAGGTGGGAACACTAAGTAACAGGCGACCCAGAGGTAGTCTAGCAGTAGGTTACAGGTATTAATGTAGGCTTCCCTAAATCCAGATTCTCTGAATTAGATAACAGATTCCAAGCAGCAGCTCATTATCTCTGTAACTAGGAATCCTTCAGGTGACAGCCTCTATTCAGGACTATGGCTCCTTATTAAAACCTCAGAGCTGGTGCCCCCTGCTGGAGGTCAAAGGCCCTGACAACTAGGGTCCCGCTGTCCTGGCTTGGAATCCCATAATGGTGCTATGACGCCCCCTGGTGGTCAAATATATTATATCCACATTCCTGCCAAGACTATCTTGAATGCTTTTAATATTATCACTCACCCACTCTGTCATGCTTTTAATGTTATTGTTCACCTTGGTCCTGCTGGACTCTGGGGTGGACAGACAACCTGCGCCCTAACAGAGCCTGCACACCTTGGGAGTCTAAGCAATGAGCTGCCAACAGATGGCAGGCCTGAACTGAAGCCCTGATTGTCGGGGGCCACAGTCAAAGAAGATTATCTGCAGCCCCATGTGTATCAGGGTAGGCTTCCTACAGGAGGAGCCAGGGGCTTTCAAATGGGTTTCTAAGGATGTATAGCATTCAGGATGTCTAGTCTTTTATGGCAACCACACAATGCACATTTGAGCCCTACGTCCAATTCCACAATGATCTCCCCAGGTCTCACCCTGAGTTGTGTAACCTCCCATGATCCTCTCACTGTCCCCACAAATGCCCAGTAGTACTGTGCTCAAAGCAAGCCTACAGTGAGCCCTGCAGGATCCCAGACATCCTTCAGCAAGAGGGCAGTTCCAGGTCACCTGGTGGGTCCCCCTGAGCTTCCCAGTGTAGCCCTAGGTGCTCACTAACAGCAGGCTGTGTAGCTTTAAGTTAGGGAAAAAAGCCCACAGTACCCGGGGACACCCAGCATGGAAGCTTAGGAATCAAAAGCTTCCTTATCTTGCTTTAAGCTGGGGCCATCACACATGAGTCCCTCGGACACTAAGGTATCATTTATAGGAGGCTCTGAGGCACAGGGTGGATGGAAGCCCTGCTGTTAGTAATTATGCCAGGACACTGGTGTCACCCTCATGGGTGCCTCTCCCCATAGCTCCTAACAACACCTTCCTATCTGTCACCCCACCCCGCTCCCCAGGACAGTGGTGTGACACAGGTCTAACCGAGCCCTGCAGACACACACACACACACACACACACACACACACACACACACACACACACTGTCATGAAGAAAGTGGGACCTCAGGGCCACAGCAGAGGCCCTGCTCTGCCTGTCCCCTGCTTTCCCTGGCTGTCTTTTGTTGCCTCTTGAAGCCTGGTCACTGTCTCCTCACTGGCATACTAGGTCCCTGCCCAGCCTCTGTCCCTAGTCACACATGATCCCTGATGTGTGCCTCACGCTCTGTCATTCCCAAGGGCACACACATGTGCACACATGTTCCCAGAGCTGTTGGCAGCCCCAACAAGCTGGACTCAGCCATCTATTCTCAGTTTAAGAGTTAAACATTCAAACAGCAGTGAAGCACAGGGGAGGGAGATTTATTCAGTGTGGACACATTGTGAAGAGAAACGAAGGCCCTCGAGTCCACCTTTAGGATCTTGGTGTGAAATTTAGGTTTAGGGTAGAGGGCAGGAGGTGTGCAGAGCTAAGCAGTCCTGGTCAGGGTGTGGTCCTGCCCGTCACTGACCCATCACTGTCAGCTCCAGGCTCTCCTGCAAGGCGGTCTGACAAGTTCTCAGAACTCTGAGATCTCTCTGGGGGACAGGCTCCCCCTCCTACTGGCACCAGGCTTCAGCCTTTCTCTTCCCCAGTGTGAGACTCCTGGGAAAATTCCAGTGTCTTGAGGTCCATGGTTTCAATAGTCTGATGGCCAATAGAGCATGCCTGTCTCTTTAGCTTATATTCATTCCTGCTAAGATGGCTACATGCAATGCTCGGGGTCTGTGGAGAGGCAGATCTTTAACTTGACCCTAGTGGGATGGAGTAAGGCGTGGGACCAGAAGTTTCATGACTGAAAGACAGGGTACCTTGGCAGGAGATTGCTTTTTGAAAGCCACTTCCCAACAACAGACAGATCAGGTTCCTTGGTAGGTGTCTTAGTTAGGGTCTCTACTGCTGTGAAGAGACACCGTGACCTCAGCAGCTCTTACAGTTCAGAGGCTCAGTCCGTTATCATCAGGGTGGGACATGGCAGTGTGCAGCACACATGGTGCTGGAGAAGGAGCTGAGAATCCTACACCTTGCAGGTGAAAGGAGTGGACTGAGATTATAGGGGCCAGTTATATTCAAACTACCACAGTGGGGAAGGACAGGGAAGGCCACCCCACCAGACTCACTCTGTGTCCCCCAGGCCGCTGCTGGCTGGATGCCCTGGAGCTGGCCCTGCGCTGCTCCAGCCTGCTGCGACTGAGCACATGCAAGCAGGGCCGAGACGGAGAGCAGGGGTCCTCACCCGATGCCTCACCCTCTTCTCTCTACGGACTGCCCACCTCAACCACCATCCCAGACCAAGATCTGTTCCCGTGAGTGATCTGGGTGAGAGGGGGCCTGCATGCTGTCCCCATAAGCAGCAGGAGGGAGGCCAGCTAGGGTGGCAGACTTGTTCCCGTGGCTACCAGTCTTTGCATCCTTACTGGTAAAACAGGAGCAGTGTATGAAGTCCCTGCAGTGAGAGAGGCCAGGTACCAAGATGGGTGTCTGAGGTCCTAGGTGCCGCCTGGAATTGGGGGTCCACGGGCATTTCCACTCTCCAGGCTGAACGGGTCTGCCTTGGAGAACCACCTGGAGAATGATGCATTCTCCGACAAGTCAGAACGAGAGAACGCCGAAGACTCAGATGCTGATACCCAGGATCACAGCCACAAGACCAATGAGAGTGGGAGCGACCCGTTGGATAGCCCTGGTGGGCCACGGAGGGGAACGACCTATGTGGAGCAGGTCCAGGAGGAGCTGGGAGAGGTAAGAGCCACTGTCACCTTAGAGAGTGGAAACGGGATACGGGGGATGGGGGTGGGGGCTAGGGCTGCAATCTTCGCATCTGCGTCCATGAGTGGACGTCTCTGAATGCCCTGCCCACCGCGCATGAGATGCAGGGGTGATGTGAGGGCCCACATCAGCTTTCCTGCACTGGGGTGGACTGTGACCAGAGGACAGGAAGATTAGGAAAGATCCCAGCCCTCCCTGCTGGACAGACGACAAACTCTTGTACACACTGGGGACCTGTATACACCTAGCATAACCCCGCCCCTGGGAGACCCATGGGTCGGACAGCATTGGGCCCCTGAGGAACCTGTGTTGGCTCTCACTGTTATCATCTGCATGCTGAGCATCTTCCAAAGACCAAGTGTGGACAGCTTGTCACAGCTGGGAGGTGATAGACCCTTGAGAAGGTGGGACCTGGGAGGAAGAAGTTAGGTCACTGGGGGCGTGGCCTGAGAGGGGTCTGAGGTTTTCCTCAGTTGCATCCTGATCGCGAGCATTTGTGCTGCCATGTACTTCCTCCATGCCGTACCACCTCTCCAGAGGCCTGAAGCAGTGCTGCTCAGCAACCCACACCAAGCCCTCCACACTGAAGATAAAACTTGTTTCCTTTGTGACTGGGCCGTGATTGGCCTAGCACTCACTCAGGAGCACAGGCTGGCCATAAATAGCAGTCCTCTTTGTCAGCCTCCTTAGTGCTGAGATTAGCTCAGACCTTTCTTCTTTTAAAATTGAC
The DNA here is from genome assembly GCF_903992535.2 of Arvicola amphibius. Lineage (NCBI taxonomy): Eukaryota > Metazoa > Chordata > Mammalia > Rodentia > Cricetidae > Arvicola > Arvicola amphibius. Next base: position 145,483,214 of record NC_052047.1, on the reverse strand, counting down.
TGCCTTGGGCGTTTCTTACAGCAGCAGAAAGCTGCCTGGCACACCCACAAGCACAGATGACCCAGGAAACTGGAACTTCTAGAGAAGAGGGTTTTTAGCTCAGGTTTTGAAGGCCAGACGTACAGGATGGGGCAGTCCTGTGGGTTTGGCCTCTAGTGAGGGCCTTGTGAACGAGCCACGTGTAACAGTTGTACCTGTGAGAAGGAGAGCCGGGACACCAGAGGTAGAAAAAAGCTGGTCTTGTTCTCAGACCCACTGACGAACCCACTCACTCCCAGGCCCAGAATGGGCGGTGGCACTCATTCACACAGGGCAGACATGTATCCTGTGGGCAAGGACCAAATGTGCCGTGCTGACTCCCTGTCCCTCAGCTCCTTTGGTCAACCCAGAGTGGGGGCTCCACGTCCCAGCTCGCAGGGCCTGACTGTGTTGCTCTGCTGCAGCTGGATGAGACATCCCAGGTGGAGACCGTGTCAGAGGAAAACAAGAGTCTGATGTGGGTGCTGCTACGTCAGCTGCGGCCGGGCATGGACCTGTCTCGTGTGGTGCTGCCCACCTTCGTGCTGGAGCCTCGATCCTTCCTCAGCAAGCTCTCGGATTACTACTATCATGGGGACCTGCTCTCCAGGTGCGTCACCGACAGAAGGGGCTTCCAGGGCCCCTGAGGGCTGCAGAGGCAGGGGGCAGGGTAGAGCCAGGAAGAGGGAAGTAAAGGCATGCATATCAAGGGTTCTTCCTAGAGGTGAGAGCACCCCAGCAGCCCGGAGCGTGCAAAGCCCTCTCTGCCCCCGTGTGGAAGTGGCCACAGCCCTTTCTGGCTATGTGCTAAACCCACTTGCCTATTTCTGGCCCACCTGGAACTATGGCGCTAGGGTATTGAGGTCGTCTGGGATGAGGCTGCCTCTTTCAGACAACTGGGTGGAGGTTGGAAGGGTTGAAGAAAGGGGTGAGTGCTGGGGGAGTAGCTGGGGACCCAGCCTGAGTCAGAGCTCTCCACCCCCATCCCAGGGCAGCCGCGGAGGAAGACCCTTACTGCCGCATGAAGCTTGTGCTGCGATGGTATCTGTCTGGCTTCTACAAGAAGCCCAAGGTGAGGGGGCCTGTGGGAAGGGAAGGGTCTTAAGCAGGGGCTGTCAGCCCACCACGAGTGGGACCAACACTCTCCTCTGTGGCCCAGAAGACGTCCAGCTCTGCCCACCATGGCCCCAGATCCCGAGAGGTGGAGGACAGTCCTTTCTTGGACTTCTCAGGCCCAGCTCTCAATGCTGGGTCCACTAACTGGATCCTTTCTCAGTCTCCAAGGAGACAGCCTCAGGCTGTGTGACAGGTGCCACCACACACAACAGTGTTGACCCTGAGTTACACCGTGCCCCTGGGATTTGGGGTTATCTGTCACAGAGCCCCTTTCAAGAACTCCCAGCCCAGGACTCTGCTGGTAGCAGCTGCCCTGGTTACGGAGTGGACTGCAGGTCTACGTGAAGCTGGGGTTCCATAGTACACAAACTTGACAACCAAGACGCTGGCCAGATGTGGTGGTGCACAGCTGTAATTCCTGCACTAGGGAAATACCGACAGGAGGATTTTCCTGTTCAAGGCCTTCTGGGCTATATACGCGAGAATCCATCTTTGGAAAGGGGAGGGAGGATGGGGGACAGCTCCGTTAGTAAAATGTTTGCCCTGCAGGCATGAAGACCTGGGTTTCATTGCTTAGGTTCACAGGACTGGGTGAACTGGGAGGCAGCGCATGTTTGTAACCTCAGTGCTGAGGAGACAGAGATGGGAGAATCTGTGGCTCACAGGCCAGCCAGCCTAGCTTTCTTGGCAAGTGCTAGGTTAGTGAGCAGTCCTGTCTCTGCGGGGCAGTACTCAACACTGACTGCCAGCCTCCACGGGCATGTCCACTCATACACATGTGCACACGCACAAGCACACACATAGGTGTGGTAGCTCACACCTATAATACTAGCACTCAGGGGGCAAAAGCAGGAAGATTCCAGTGAGTCTAATTCCACTTCTGCGTCTCATATAGATGTAAGCCTGAGGCCCAGAGAGAGACCAACCCAGAGTCATACGGTAGACTGAGATAGACCAAGGGAACCCAGTCACCTCCCAAGCTTGGCTTTGACCCAGTTATGTGTGGGCCGTGCCCCATTCCTGGACAGTCAGATTTGGTTGGGGTCTTGAGGACCCTCTGAGCTTAGTAAAAGCCAGGAATTCCTGAGGTACGCCTCCAACTGTGAGCCGTCCTCAAAAAGTCGTCTCCTCAAAGCAAAAGCAGAGTGCTAATAGCAAGTCAAAACCCCTTCTAGAAGCAGGAGTACCCCTATATTGTCTCTTCTGCACCTCACCCCATTTAGACCCCTGGAAGTGACTTTTTCCTCCTGGTTCCTCCAGCATGTCTTTGTGCTCCCCACAGGGCATCAAGAAACCCTATAACCCCATCCTGGGGGAGACCTTCCGCTGCCGCTGGCTGCACCCTCAGACCAACAGCCACACCTTCTACATAGCAGAGCAGGCAAGACCCCACTGCCCAGCTCAGTGTGGGAGGTGGGCAGGGGCCTGTGGGACCGAGGGTGGTGTTTTCAGTGGCCCATACCCTGCCGTAGGAGAGGCTGCATGCTGGTCACTGTCCCTGGGGATTCTCTAAGAAGGACAGGCATGATGCTGTGACAGACAGGCATGAGCGCCACCTGGAGGAGGGCAGCAGCCTGACCTCCCAGCACAGGGCATCCTTAGATGACTCAGAAATCTGAGTAGGTTCCCAAATACTCGGATTCAGGCTCTGCCCGGTACTTCTAGGAATGTGCCCCTCATTCCACACTTCCTCCTGGGACCCAGAGGTATGTCATTTCTGGGACTGCTCTTTCTGGAGCCATCTTCAGAGTCACCTCTCTTCATACAGGTGTCCCACCATCCTCCCGTGTCTGCCTTCTATGTCAGCAACCGGAAGGATGGCTTCTGCATGAGCGGCAGCATCACAGCAAAGTCCAGGTTCTACGGTGAGGAAGCTCCGGGGGGGGGGGGATGGGAGGAGAACTTCACTCCAGAAGCCAGTGAACCCCAGAAGCCCAGTGGTAGGATGATGTGGGTGGCCCCAAGTCTGCTTAGAGTAGATACCTTCTGCAGGGAAGCAAGAGGACAAAGGAGGAGAAGCCTGCAGGGAAGGATTTGCTCCAGCACAGCCACCTGATTCCATAGCTGTCAGCCACATGTGGCTGTGTGTATCGATTAAAAGGGGAGCTGGTCTGCAGATCAGTGGAAAGTACGCACCTGTGTGCAGAGGCCCTGGGTTCCATCCCCAGAGCTGCAATGGATGATGGTGGATATATGACAGACAGACGGTAGGTAGGTAGATAGATGGATAGAGAAATAGAAAGTCAGCCTATAGATGATAGATAGACAGACAGACAGACAGACAGACAGACAGACAGACAGACAGATAGATAGATAATCCGTAGGTGGGTAGGAGGCAGAGAGATGGGTAATATGTAGATAGATAGATGGTAGGTAGGTATATAGAAGTGAATCAGAGTGGAGCACAGTGTTCCATTGCATGGGTCCCATCAAGTGTTTTGGTAGCCACACATGGCTGGAGCAGCCTACGATGACAGGACGTGCTGCATTTCTGGGCTGCTCTGAGCCGGGGAATGGCAGTGCCCAGTAACCTCACCAGCCCCTTTCCCCTTTCGCCCTCAGGTGCCTCTTTACCTTTATGACTGGTGTGCAGGTGTGTGCTCAGGGCCTGTGTGCCCGGTAGCAGCAGATGGTAGCATGTGGCATCTGCATCCATGTTCCATTCACCTTTCCCACCTGTGCTCTGGGCTCAGGCTAGCTCCAGAAGCTTTATAGTCTCCACCCTGAAGCTCCCTGGTGGAGTAAGTAGGTTAGACCACAAACACGCTGCAAGGCAGATGATTTTCCCAGGATTCATAAAGGGTGCAAACTAAAGAGTTTTTATGATATCCAAGGACCAGAGGTTGTGTTCTCTCCCTCGGTGCTCCAGCTGGAGGCACTGGGAACTCTGGGATATTTTGAAAGGGCACTCAGACCTTGGGGTCCAGCAGCAGACTGATGCTAAGGGTCTGTGCCTTCAATAGCCCCTGCTCTGTCCTTGCAGGGAACTCCCTGTCAGCACTTTTGGATGGCAAAGCTAAACTCACCTTCCTGAACCGCAAGGAGGAGTACACCCTTACCATGCCCTATGCCCACTGCCGAGGTGAGTGACTGTACCACGCCCCACTCCCCGATAGGCCAGGCTAGCCCTCAGTCATGGTGTAGCGGACTCCGTTACTTTTCTTCTTATGATATGTTAAAAACAACTAAGAAAGGAAGAAAGAGTTTATTTTGGAATCCACTTTGAGGGCACAGCCCACCATGTAGGGGTAGGTGACGCAGCTGGTCATATTGAATCCACAGTCAGAAAGCAGAGAGATGATCCTGGTATTCAGCCAAGGACCTCAGGATGTGGGTCTTCCTTGCTCTGCTAAATTTCCTTAGGAAGACCCTCGTAGACCTACCCAGAGGTATGCCTCCCAGGGGATTCCAAATTCAGAGGGCACTGACGATCGAGATGAAGCAGAGCAGATGCTAAGCACTCCCTTGTTTGAAGGTGTCCTGACCTGGGTGACTTTTCAGAACTGGGGGTGTAACTCTGGGTCGACTCCTAGTTTCTCCTCACTGATTTTTGCCTGTGGTTCCTGTTGTGTTAGTGATCAGTCCCAGCTATTGAGGAGGCCGAGGCAAGAGGATTGAAATTTCAGAGCCTGCCTGGGCTGCAGAGTGAGTTCAAGACCAGCCTGAATAACTTAGTGAGACCGTGTCTTAAAATTAATTAAGCTAGGAAGGGAGCTGGGCTCACTGCTCAGTGGTGCACACTGGCCTGGTATGTATGAAGCCCTGGGTCCAGTCCCAGTACCACACACACAGGTCCAGGAGAAGTATAATTCCTGTAAACCCCTACTCACCCCCAGGCTCCTGTCACAGACATCTTCCTTAGCATGGTAGACATTGTTACATGTTTGTGGCAAACCCAGATTAAGACTTAGCCTTTAGCTGAAGTCTGCAGTTTCCTTTAAGGTCCACTCATTGTATATATTCTGCAGGTTTTAAGACTTGTGACATTGAGTTGCCACTGTAGTGTCAAACTGAAGAGCTTCCCCACCCTCGAAACCCCTCTGGTTAGGGGCTGAAGCTGAAGCTCAGCAGCAGAGCTATACTGAGCCTGCGGAAGCTAGTATGAACTCCCAAAAATAAAATTGAGAATCCATGCTAAACCTCCTATGGTGGCTCATCCCTTTCATCCCGGTACTTGGGAGGCAAAGGCGGGTCTCTGTGAGTTCAAAGACAGAGCTACATAGTGAGATCATATCTTAAAAAGTAGAGAAAAAAAAAAAACAATTTACCTTTGACCTGGCACAGCTCCAACAGCTCAAAGAATGAGCTGGTCAAGTGCAGCTGGATTTGGGGAGCAACGTTTAGCTTATGCCCCTAAGTCTCCACACCCTGCTGGCCAAGCTTCTTTCTCGAGTGCCTCTAAGTCTCTGGCAGAGCTGATGCAGACCTGGCCTGAGAGCGACAAGTGTATTATTAAAGCAGCAAGGCAGATGTGCTCCTAGAGAAACAAACACAGCACACAGCCAAAGCACAGGCAAAGCCAGACTCCAGAAACACACGTGGCTGTTGGCGCTGGGTGTGCCACCTCCCTGATCTTATCGGGATTCTGACCACGCGCTTTGCTGCAGTCTGGCACTTACAACAGCTGGGCAGCAGCTTGCCGTGACGCGGTTTCTCTGGGTAGGTTCCAGAGAACTATCCTCACTATCGTCTTAAATGTGATTGTCTTGCCATCTCTGTCTGGGAATATTCATGCCCTGTTGTGTGAGTGACATGTATTCCACAGCCAACAGCAAGACTCTAAAAGATGCTCAGGAAAATTTGTTTAGTGAGCTAGGCATGGTGGTACATGTCTTTAAATCCAACACGCTAGGGATAGAGGCAGGAAGATCTCTGTGAATTCAAAATCAGCCTGGTCTACACGGTGAGTTCCAGGACAGCCAGAGCTGCATAGTGAGACCTTGTCACAAAAAACAACCAAAGTGTTGCTGTTGTTGTTGTTGAGTGGATGACTCTGGGGTCTAAGGTCTAGAGTATAGGATGTGTGAGTGTCATACGGTCGCACGGAAGGAAGCATTCAGAGCTGTAGGGGTAGACAAGACCCAGGAGCCAACAATGGCTGCCTCGGACCCTAGATGAGATGATGTGATTTTTCTGAGCATCTGTGCCAGCTCTACGAAGCAGGCTGTTTGGGGGCCACAACAGGAAGTGTCCATTGAAATCTCCAGAGCCAGAGAGATGTCGTTGGTCCTTGATGCTTCCTTGGCTATGGAAGGCCTTCTGCAGTAATCTCTTAGGACGGAGACACTTTATAAAAGTTTCTGCGGTGTGGAAATGGCTGGGGACAAACTGCCAGCTATTAGGACCAAGACCTGCCGAGGTCTCAGATCCTTACGACTGCCCCTTCTTCCACCTCATCTATTCAGCTCTCCCCCATCTCTCTTCTTATCCTCTCCCTCACCATCCCTTTGTCCTTTTTAGTTTTATCTTTGTATGTGTTTGTTTTGTCTGCCATGTATGCGTGCTTGTAGTACCCACAGAGGCCAGAAGAGGGGGGTCATCTCACCAGATTCTTCTAGAACTGAACTTACAGGTGGTTTTGAGTCACCCAGTGGTTGCTGGGAATTAAACTCCAGGCCTCTGCAAGGGTAGCCAGTGCTGCTAACCCTCCCCTTACCCTCACTCTCTCCTTCTTCTACTTTATTTTTTTTTTCTTTTTTGACCTGGGATTTCCTTTGTCTTCTTTTCTCCCTATCTGTTCATCCAGGTACTTAAAAGAACATCCTAAGAGCTAGCTTTGATGCTACAAACCTATAACCCCATTTAAGAGACTAAGGTAGCCCCAGGCCAACCTGAGCTACATTGCAAATGTAAAAAAATGGTAATAAATTAAAAATAAATAATAAATAATTTTATGCCGGGTGGTGGTGACACATGCTTTTAATCCCAGCACTCAGGAGGCAGATCTCTGTTAGTTAGAGGCCAGCCTGGTCTACAACAGCAAGTTCCAGGACAGCCAGGACTGTTACAGAAAAACCAAAAAATAAAAAATAAAAAAAATAAAATAAAATACCAAGTTCACAGTTACACTTCCTGCCAGGCTCAGGGCAGCAGATGTGGCTTGCCTCTCCAGGTTCCAGCTCCAAGAATCCAGGCTGATAGCCCCACCTTGGTTCTTCTCCCATCTAGCTATATGGCACGGGAGGAAGCAGTCTTAGGATAATGGGACTCTTGGTGCTATGGCTGACAGCACATTTTGCTTTCCGTGGTTGGCTTTGTGTTCAGCATATCTTCCAGGGGCTTTTGGAGTCCCATGGAGTGGAAAGGTCCCCTCCACGATTACACCACTGCTCACACCTGTTGTAGGAGGCCACTTGTTTGTTCCCGACTGCCCAGACTCCAAATACCACTCAGAAACTGTATAATTTAAATCACTGCTTGGCCAAATCATTTAAATGTATTGCTAGCTAGCTCTTATCTCTTTGGCTAACCCATTTCTATTATTTTATATTTTACCATGAGGCTCATGGCCTACCAGCAAGGTTCCACCTGGCAGCTCGCATCGTTCTCCTCTGGCAGCTCCATGGTGTCTCGTGAATCCCCCTTCTTTCTCCCAGCATTCAGTTTAGTTTTCCCCACCTAGCTCTACTCTGCTCTATCACAGGCCAATGAAGATTCTTTATTCATTAACCAATAAAAGCAACATATATACAGAAGGACTTCCCACATCACATACACCTGTCTTAGTTTGGGAGTTTCAGCTACTTCAAAGGATTCATTCATTTTACCTTATTTTTTATAATCGTGTGTATAAAATATGTACCTGATTCTAAAATCTAAAACACAAAACAAGGTGTGACTGACACTGTGTCTCTTTCAGAGCCCTGAGCCTTGTACCCACCTGGAGCTGTAGCTAGCTTCCTTTTTCTTTCTTCCCTTAGTTTGTTTTTTATTACATTTATTTATTTAGTTGTTTTGGAGGGGGGGTGCGCGCGCGCGCGCATGTGTGTGTGTGTGTGTGTGTGTGTGAGCGCACATGAGCACGCGCGCACATGTACACGCTACTGCACATATGTGGAGGTCAGAGAGCAACTTGAAAGAGTTGGTCTTATCCAATCACCGTGTACGACCCGAGGATCAAACTCAGCTCCTCAGGCATATTGACAAGCATCTTGCAGCTTATGAAATAAAGATTTTATTTGGGCTTACAATTCCAGAGAGATAATTAGCCATCATTGTGGGGAGGCATGACAGCAAGCAGCAGGCATGGCAGCTGGAGCAGGAGGCTTTGAGTTCGTATGTTGAACCTCAAGCCAGAAACAGAAAGAACAAAGGAAAATATCGAAAAACTCCCAACACGGCCTCCAATTTATAAGTCCAACCTTCTGATTTATGTCCTCCAACAGGGCCACACCTCCTAAACCTCTTCAAGTGGAGGCCAGATAATCAAATACGTGAGCCTCTGGAGGACATTCTCATTCAAATTGCCAGTCTCCTCATGTAGTCCAGGCTGGCCTGGTACTCACTTTGTAGCACAGGCTGTTCTCCAACTTATAATCCTGATACCTCGGCCTCCAAGTGCGGAGATTACACCAAACTTGTAGCTGACTTTTCTTACCTTGTAATGCAGCCCAGAGTTAGGCTAACTCTAACCCTAACCCTAACCCTCTGGAGCAACAGGAAGATCCCGCCTTTCTCTAAACTATGTAGTTCCCTGTGGCATTTGCTGGATACAGCCAGTCCCCTTGGAAGAACGTAGGGGTAGGGGTTGAGCCTTTTGCTGGTACAAATGGCTCTTCCTGCAGTGATATTTTGTTTGTTTTAACAAATAAAGCTTTCCTGAAGATCAGAGTGCAGAGCTAAGCTACTAGAGGCCAGGGAGTGGTGGCACATGCATTTAATCCCAGGATTTGGGAGACGGGGGCTCTCTGTTAGTTCAGGGTCACCCTGGGCAACACAAGATTGAATCTGTCTAAAAGAGAAACAGAGCTCACACAAAGGTGATCCCAGCACTTGGGATCAAACACCCTTTAACCCCAGCACTAATGAGATGCAGACAGGAGTGAAGGCTGAGTGGAGAGAGGAATATAAGGCAGAAGAGACCGGAGCTGAGAGACAGTTGCAGTCTGAGGATCGCTCCTGCAGTGAGAGGAGAAGTCTGAGGACAGGATGGCCTGTTGTATCTGCGCATGGGTAGAGGGAAAGGTCCCACTAGTGGCTGGCCTCACTGCCTCTCTGACCTTCAGCAGTAACCCCTATATCTGACTCTGGGATTTTATTAGTAAGACCAACTAGAATTCGTGCTACACTTATTTAATTTTTTTACTTTTCATTTTTGAAAATGACATGTTTTATTTCACATTTCTGAGTTTTCAAATGGAAATGTTTAGGTGTTTTGTGTCATCATTGTCTTGGTGTCCCATTGCTGTGAAGAAACACTATGACCACGGCAGCTCTTATAAAGGAAAGTGTTTAGTTGGGTCTGGCTTACAGTTCAGAGGTTTAGTCCATTGTCATCATGGCAGGAAGTATGATGGCAGACAGGCAGAAGTGGTATTGGAGAGGTAGCTGAGAGTTCTACATCTGGATCAGTGGGCAGTGGGAAGAAACAGCTGCTGGGCCTGAGTTGGGCATTTGAAACCCCAAAGCTCACTCCCAGTGACACATTTCCTCTAGTAAGGCTGTACCTACTCTAACAAGGCCACACCTCCTAATCCTGGTCAAGTAGTACCATGCCCTAATGACCAACCATTCAAATATATGAGTCTATGAGGGCCATTCCTATTCAAACTACCGCAGTCATGGTGGTGATTTTTAAATTAGATTCTATTTTCCATATGACCAGAAGTGGACTGAGAAAAAGACAACTGGGTTTTCAGATACACACAACACAGTCCTGGGGGACAGCTGGGAACAGATACACCAGCACAGTCCTGGGGGCGGCGGGGAACAGACACAGCTACTCTCTAGTTTTGGTGCAGAACCCAGCCACAAATGTGACTGCTCAGACACTGGAGTTGGGGCTCCTGAAGGAGCTGACTCAGCGAAGGGTGTGGCATCTCCAGACCAGAGCAGAGGCTCCTTCCTGGGTCACAGTACTGAAGGACAGGCAGGCTTCTGGCTCGAACTCAGCACACCCCTTCACACACCCTCCCCACCTTCCTTGCCTGTCTGCTGACACAGGCTTTCAGGGATGAATCTCAACACCAGTTGCATTTCAGGGATTCTATATGGCACCATGACGATGGAGCTAGGGGGCAAAGTGACCATTGCGTGTGAGAAGAACAAGCTCCAAGCTGAACTGGACTTCAAGCTCAAGGTAATGGATGCAGCTTGTGGGAGGCAGTGCATGGAGCTCAGAGAGGGAGGGAGGGCTGATCCCCTCCTTCCACACCAGGCGAAGTGCCCCAAACAAGTACACCTTTGCATCCCCACAGACAGGGCCCAGGGAGAGAAAGGGTTGCCCACAGGCCACACAGCAGAGCCTGCAGGCCTAAGTCCCATCGTCCTCATGGTGAAAGACTACAGATTTGAGTCCAGACTAAGGCACTGGAATGAGGGCATCTTTTTCTAGTATGAACCTCATCTAAGCCATAGTCATGAGAATGAGTGCCCTGGATCTCAGAGGGTGTGCCTCTAAGCAGAGCCTCCTCCCCCCCACTCATCCAGTGGCCACCTTCTCTTGCAGCCTTTTTTTGGAAACAGCACCAGCATCAACCAGATCTCTGGGAAGATCATGGCGGGGGAGGAGGTCCTGGCACGCCTCACCGGACACTGGGTAAGACATCATTCCTCAGGAGCCTGGCTGAGCCCTAGGGTGATCACCAACCAGGCCAGCAGCTCTGATGCTGCTGTGCCATCTGCGGCAGGACAGAGATGTGTTTATCAAAGAAGAGGGCGGTGGAGGCACCGAGCTTTTCTGGACTCCGAGTGAGGAGGTCCGCAGGCAGCGGCTGAAGCGGCACACGGTGTTATTGGAAGAACAGAATGAGCTGGAGTCTGAGAGGTGAGGCCCTCTGTCCAGGAGCCCTGCTGGCCACAGACTGCTGGCCAGAGGAGTGGGTTGTCAGGGTCACAGTGCTGGGAGCACATTCCAGGGTGTCTGTCAAAGACAGAATAGACCCCTCAGGCCAGATCAACTGTCCTACTGGGGACAGCTGGAGGAGAGGGCCTCATCATAGCCAGCAAGGAGATCCTTGCCGGTGGCAGGTGGGAGCCCAGCTTAGTTTATAGTGTGGAGTCAAAACCTGAGAGACACAGTCTTCCTGCCAGATAGTCAGCCCCTTATCACTGAAGACAACCAAGTAGTTGTCTAAGCCTCCTTCCGATGTAGAGGGGACTGATTCTGGGCTGCTGATTAATGGAGCCGCCCCACTCTGAGTCCCTGGTGGGTTGGTCCTCTGGCCTGTAGGCTCTGGCAGCATGTCACCAAGGCCATCCGTGAAGGTGACCAGCATAAAGCCACACAGGAGAAGTCTGTGCTGGAGGAGGCACAGCGGCAGCGTGCCCGGGAGCACCAGCAGAGCCTCACTCCGTGGAAGCCACAGCTCTTCCACCTGGACCCACTCACCCAAGAATGGCGCTACCGATACGAGAAGTGAGTGGCTCACAGCACAGCTTTCCCTGCCCAGGGGTGACAGTGGGCGGGACATCCTGTGTCAGTCATCCCTCAGGACATGCCCGCAGTCTGATGGAAAACCCTTACTGAGACCCTTCCCAGGGAATTCTGGGTAGTGTCAGGTGACAGTTGAAGCTGGATCCTACAGACGGACTCCGCAGTGCTGGCTTTAACTTGGGGATGTCACAGAGTCTCTAATCTCTTCTCCCTGCCTTCAGCAGTACCAAGGATAAGGGATACAAAGGGATGGTCAGACAGGCCCCTTAAGCCTTCCCTGCAGACCCTGAGCAGTGGTCATCCCCTGGGTCATCATGAGAGGCTGAAGTCTAGGCTAGGACAGAACCCTCTCCAGTGAGGGTCATCACCTCTACTGATGGACACCATCTGGACCCTCCAGCCACAGCCCCTGGGACCCCCTGAAGGACATCGCCCAATATGAACAAGATGGGATTCTTCACACACTACAGAGGGAGACTATGTCTGGCCAGACAACCTTCCTAGGGAGTCCGGGGTCCAGGCACAAGGTCAGTACCCCTCACCAAGGCTCCAGCCCAGGTTTGATCTCAGCAACTGGCTACCACTGAAGCCCTCACTCCCTCCACCTGGCCACCTGACCCTCCTCCCTCAGTGCCCGTGTCTGAGATGTCTCAAACCCTACCTGGCTGTGGGCCTTCACTGACCCCAGGCTTCTCATTACTCCTTCCTTTCCAGTGGGGAACCCAAGATACAGAATATCTGATTCATGGGTATCCTGGACCTCCCAGTTTAAGACTCCATGCAGGTATCAGCTGGCTGCCAGCCTGTTTACCTCCAGAAGCCTCTTTGTCTCATTTTACAGCTAAAGAAACTCAGGCTTAGGGTAGCCTAGGGAGGAAGAGGAGAAGCCAGCATCCATATATGCCTAGGGCCTGGGAAAGGCAGGAAGGAGTCAAAGGGTTGGGGGAGCTCCAGGAAAAGACAAAAAGAGGGAAACACACATTTATGTAAGGTGGGACTAGGAATGGCGCCACCAGGTGTACCTAGTCACATGCACTGAGTTTCAGTGTGAATAGCACTGGCCTTGTGACAACCTGGTGGCCAGACCATGCAGAGCTGACTGCTCCTCATTCCTGAAGAGGAGGTCAATGGTTTTATGTTTCTGATGGGAAACTGAGGCGCCAGAGATGGAATGGCTACAGTTCATGCCCGGTGATTTAAACCACCTGTGTCCAACTGCAAAGCCACCAGGCCCATCCTCTACACACTGCCCTACTCTAGTGCATCCTGACATTAACAGGCCACCATGTCCCCAAAGGGCCCTTGGGAGGAGACCCTAGATACAGGAATTCCCATCTCTTTACAGAGGCCTGGCCCTGACCGGCGGCTCCGCAAGGCCAGTGACCAGCCATCTGGCCATAGCCAGGCTACCGAGAGCAGCGGTTCCACACCTGAGTCCTGCCCAGACCTCTCTGATGAGGACTTTGTTCCTGGTGAGTAGCTCCCAGGGTTTCATGCATGCTAAGCAGGCCCTGGCCCTGGCTGGTGGAAGCCTTGAAGGTTGACTAAGAGGGAAGGCAGGAAGAGAGGACCCATCCTGCCTGCAGCCCCTCTGCAGGATGGTAAGGACCAGGATGTACCTTCCAGAGATGAGGATGCAGGGGCAGGTGTCTTCATAGTACATCTTTACTTGTCCTGCCCTCCCCTCTCCCTATGAGATCTGCTTTCTCAGAGTCTGGGGACAGTCAGGCCTGATGAGGACTGTAGTCAAGATATGGGGAAGAAAAGAGAGCACTGGATGTGTGGCTTAGTGGTAGAATACCTGCCTAGCATTTATGAAGCCCTGGGTTCAGTCCCAACACAGCATAAACCCAGCCTGACGATGCACACCCATAACCCAGCACTCCAGAGGTCACACAAGAGGTCAGGGGCTAAGGTGATCTTCAGCTACATAGTGAGTCCAAGGTCAGGCTAGGATACATGAAACCTACTTTCAAAAGTGGGGATTGGGAGAGGACGTGGTCCCAGGGTAGGATTTTCCTGAGCTTCGGGGATACTGTGAGAGGTTGGTTGGATACTGTTCATTGCCCAGCCCCTGACCCTGACTCTGACCCTATCCTGATGGGACTCTGCTCATTTGTTGTGACTGAGCCATCTATGTCTCCCCAACCTCTGCAGTGGACCAGCCTTGTCTTGGTCACTCATCTCTAATGCTTTCAGATTAGCTGAGCCTGCATCCCATACTAACTTTCCCTGTCTCCTTGTGGCTGGCTCCTGAGGATTTCTCAGGTAGTTGATCAGGACCTAGGTCAGCCAGGACATCCCAGCTCACCCTGGTTTCTTACTCCCTGCTGTCTCCATCTTGGACATCCAGGTAGCGAGAGCCCATGCCCTCGGTGCAGGCGAGAGGCGCACCGACTCCGGATGCTACAAGAGGCTGTGCTGTCTATTCGGGAAGCTCAGCAAGAACTGCATAGGTAAGAACACAGGAGGTGGAGGGACCTGCCAGCGTAGGAGAGTACAACCCTCATGCAGGAGCCAGTGGGCACAGGCAAGGGGCTTAGAAGAAAGGCAGAGCTAGGGGAGACCCTCCTCCCACCCACTCCAGGTGTGTGAAAGCAGGTAGCAGCCCTCCTGCATGTCCCAGGCTCCCTGCAGCTCACCAGTACCTCTGTACAGACTATCCTCAAAGCAAAGGGAGTGTCTGAGAGCTATTCTATGTGACCTCAGTGGGTACGAACCAGGGCTACACAGTTCCTTCCTGTCAGCACACAGCATCATGTGAGGGCACCGTATGCCATCACACTTGGTTCTTGCCTGTAAAAGGAGTTAATAACAGAGCCAACTGAGGGGGTGGCAGAATGTAGAGGGTATGGACAGCAAGTTTTGTGCCCATCCTCTAGGCACCTGGCACGGTACTTGACTCTGATTCTTTCTCAGCTCTTGGTTGATAGGGATGAGTCATGGAGCAGAGAGAAATGAGTCAGGGCTGGGTACTGAGGAGGGTGGGGCCAGGAGTGGGATGTGCTGAGTACCTCCTGGGTCAGGCGGCTCCAGTTATACAGCACCACATAGATATCTCGATACCTGACTATGTGCTGGCTGAAGTCAACTGCTGTAGTTTTGGAAGGTGATAGGTCACTGACTAGAAGCCCTTGGGTACCTTTAAGGAGGGGGAGGAACGACTTAAGACCCTGGGACCTTGCTGGGCAGTGGTGGTGCACACCATTCATCCCAGCATCAGGAGGCTGAGGCAGGCACATCTCTGAGTTCAAGGCCAGCCTGGTCTACAGAGTGATTTCCAGGACACCCAGGGATACACAGAGAAACTCTGTCTGGGAAAAACAAAACAAAACAAACAAATGAAAAAAAAAAAAAACCTAGGGCCTAAGGGGCAGAGAGCTTGGAGTGGCTGCATCTTCACCCCAGGAAAGCTGATGTCTCTGCCAGCCTAGCAGTGCTCCCCGTGCCAAGTGCCAGTTTCTCTTTACCATATCTGTGAATTCTAGAGGTCAAAACAAACAAACAAACAAACAAAAAACCTTCAGTAATCCACAGGCGTGTGTGGAGAAAATTGGCTTGCCATCAGAGGCAAAAGGTGCTGGGATCTGAGTCAAACATGACCTCTCTCTTGTTCTGGGAACTGTATGTCTTATGGTTTGCCTACAGACGGCCGTCAGTGAAGCCATGAAAATCTCAGTGCTTGCTGCCTTGTTTGCTCTCCCTGCTGCTGCCACATAAATACACATCAGCTAATGAGAGTGAGGAGTTCGAGGACCTCTGGGGTTCTTCCAGTGTCACAGTGGGAAGACGCAGACCCAGAAGGCTGACAGAGGGCTGGGGTGTGTGTGTGAAGTGGGCTGTGCACAGCCTGCTGAGGAGAAGGTCTTCCCGGAGGTGCTTGACCAGGTTCCTAGGTATCCTTTGGTCAATCCAGGTTGACGCCTCTAGCCGATGTCTCAACAGTACAATGACTTTTGTCTTTCCATCCACTTCTTACCCAAGCAGTGTGGGCAAAGAAAGGGAAACCTGGTACACCCCCCCAAAAGGACTGTTGCCATCCAGGAAACAGAGCCCAGACATCAAAGTCCAAGCTTGGTGGATTTGCTCCTTTGCCCCTGGCTGGCACACAGCCTGGGATGTCAACACTGATCATTTCACATTCTGGAGGCTGAAAGTTCAAGATGGAAATTTCAGGCCCGTCTCTCCCCTGTGCCCTGTCCTTGGCTTGCAGCCATGGTCATCTTCTGGGTGTCTCTGTCTCAATCCCCTCTTAGGATCCCAGTCTAGATTAAGGGCCCACCCTAGTGAACCTTTTAATGTAGCTACCTCTTCTGAGATCTTATCTCCAATAGCTGAGGGGACTTTAGCACAGGTCTGAGGAGGAGGACACCATTCAGCCACCACCCCAGGGATGGTAGGAAGGATGCAAGAGGCCTATTCCTCAAGCCCAGACCCTCCTGTCCCACAATTGATACCCAGGAAGCACAGCCCAGGTTCCTGCCCTGGGACCCCTCTCCCTAAGGAGCCCCCCACCCACCCTGTAATCATGTTCCCGGCAGGCAGGCCTGCCATCCTGTCTCATACTCCCTTGTAGGTTAGGAGGGTAGCCATGTTGGCGTTGACACAGCCTCCGCTCCTGTCTTTGCAGGCATCTCTCAGCCATGTTGAGCTCCACAGTGCGTGCTGGGCAACCGTCAGCCCCCAGCCTCCTGCAGAACCCCCGCTCCTGGTTCCTGCTCTGCATCTTCCTGACATGTCAGCTATTCATTAATTATATCCTCAAATAAGAGCCCTTGGGGTCTCCAGGGTAATGCCTGCAGAGCCCCCTCCTAGGCACCCAGCACTTTACACCAGCCCACAGAGGCAGTGAAGCCCACAGGCATGGCCACTGGGACAGAAAGGTCCTCGTACAAGAGGATGACAGGTGGGACCTGGGGCTCTGAGGGTGCTGTGACCCCAGCTGTAGGACACTCCAGGGAGCATTGGCCTCCCCTCCAGGGCCCTCCACCTAGCACCGGCCTTAAACGCTAAAGCCAAATGCAGTTTCTGCCCTGCAGTGTGCCCCTGGGCATCTCAAGCTGACACTCCCAAGCCAGCCCCCACTTAGATCTGGGGGTCAGGAGGACCTGTGCAGGCTCTGAACAGCCCCTCACCGCAGTGCAGGGGAAAGCAAGGAGGTTTCCAGGAGCAGCGGGAAGGAAGACCCCAGGACTTCTCAGGGTTCTTTGTGTGATGATGTTGACTTCTGGACAGTCTGCCCGCTCAAGCACTGAGAAGCAGTGGCTGCTCTGGTGAGGACATTGGGACTTTTATCCTGTTATTAAGCTGTTTGGACAGGAGCCTGTTCAGGGAGTTACTGCACCCACATCTGCCCTACAGCCAGAGGAACCTACCTGTGCCAGGGGAGTACCCTGGCCAACTGCAGTATGAGCTTGTAAGCAGGAGAAGTGCCCAGGGGGTACCCCCAAAGGCCAGGGAGCCTCAGGCTTGCCACATGCCCTGACCAACACAGTCTTCCCATTCTGTTGACATTCTGAATACATAGAGTTGCAATATTCCAGGCAGCTGTGTGCAGTGACCAGCCTCTGCATCCGGCCCCAGCCCTGTGTGGATGGCCCTCTGTGCGTGCGTGTGCATATGTGTGGGCACCTACACGTACTCACATTCGGAGCCTTAATACCTTGTTGGTGCCATCTCCACTGTAACTGACCCTTTCAAGTTTTGTATCCGTTTGTTTCTCTCCTTCCCCAGCCCGGAGGTATGTCTGCTCCATGCCTTGAAATAAATGGAAATACATGTATGTTCTCTTCTTGGGGGATCCTTGAGCACAAGGAAGAACTTCTGGGGAGGTGGAAAAACAGTGTAATAGGGCTGTCTTGAGCTGGAGGTACCAAATGCGGGATCCAAAAGATGGGGTGCAGGTTCACAGTGTGGAGTGAGAAGATGGCCCCTCTGGAGCCCTTGGGAGCCAGGGAGCAACTGTGGACATGGGAAGGATGATGCCTGTCGGGGCATTCTGGGAGCTACCAGAACTGGGAAAGTGAGGGAAGGGATGGGGGCCCGGTTCTTTAAGTCACCACAAAGGAGTTTCTAAGACTGGTCAGCCTGCTGTTGCCAGCATGGTGTTGCTGAAATGATTAAGCTTCTGTATGCTCACATAGCCTGGAGGTATCCAGAGTAGCCCTAGGTGTTTGGCAACACACCCCATGGTACCTCAAAGGGAAGCTGTAGCCTGCTTAACAACACTTGGAAGATAACAGAGACCAGAGGGAACCAAGGTAGCCAGGCAACCCCCAGGAGAGGGTGGGGCAAAGAAGAGCCACATGGGATCACATCCCAGGACGCTAGAGGACCCTGCTTGTGGGACCTCCATGAAGCAGCCAGTCACCCTGGAACATGAGTATCTGCAGGTGGCCAGTTTATACCACAGACATCTCTTTCTGGTATAGACAGGAAGCCCTGAACCCCTCACTTCGTCTCCTGCACCTTGTGCCCTTGCGGAACTAGGGCCTGTCTCTCACAGCACCATCATACACCCTGGAGTTTTGGAATGTCCTCTTGAATTCTACTCCTGTTTCTTTATAAACTTAACAAACTCATTCAGTAGGGGGCTGTGATACAGACTTCAGCCCTTTATAAAAACATGCACACACTGGGCTGGAGAGATAGTTCTGCAGTTAAGCGCACCGATGCTCTTACAGAGGACCTCAGTTCTATTCCCAGCACCTCCATGACAGCTCACAGCCATCTGTGACTCCAGTTCCAGGGATGTGAGCAATGCCCTCTCTGAACTCCATGGTCCACTTACATATACACAAGCAAAACAGTCATACACATAAAAAAAAACTTTTTAAAAAAAGCACAAAGAAAGATTTAAAATGTTGATTTCTATTTTATTAATTTTATATCTTTATTCACATGTGTTATGCTTGCATGTATGTCTGTTCACCATATTCATGCCTGGTCCTGTGGAGGTCAGAAGAGGGCATCAAATCCCTGGAACAGGAGTTAAAAGTGACTGTGAGTCACTGAGTGTGTGCCCAGGTCCTCTGTTAAGAGCTTCCAGTGCTCATAACCACTGAGCCATCTCTGCAGTTCCTTGATTTCTATTTCTATTAATAGACTTGAGCCAGATATTCGGGGAGGAAAGAGCAGCCTCCTTCGTAAATGACTCAGGGAGTTGGATATCCATGTGTAAAAAAGTGAAGCTGGACCCTTCTGAATTCAAGTCCAGCAAGATGTCATCCCTGCTCTGTAGAGGTAGAAGGAAGTTAAAGGTTATTTAACCTGAGTTTGAGGTAAGCCTGCGTTATGTGAGTCCCTCTTGGCTTCTCAAATGCTAGTACAGGCATGCACCTTCATGTCCGGCCAAAAGACCCACAAGAGAGCACAGAGTGGGACCAGCATCACTGATCATGAGAAAACGAAACCATGCAAGACACTTCACATCCATGAGAGCAGCTACTAATTTGAAACAAAATAAAACCTAAGCCAGGGAAACGAGAAATGTTTGGGAGGATGAGGAGTGATTGTAACCTTACACACTGCTGGTGGGCACAGGAGTCGTACAGATGCTGTGGAAAGTTGCATAGATATTCCTCGAAATATTACAAATAGCATCAATGGATCAAGCCAGCCCACCTCTGGGTATATCCCTACAAGATCTCAGACCCATCCAACATCCCAAAGGTGGGAGCAGCCAAAGGTCCACAGGTAGATGAATGAACTAAGAAATACAGTCTGTATATTCAATAGAATGACATTCAGCCTTGAAAAGAACAGAAGTTCTGACTTAACAATATGATAAGCCTTGAAGGCAGCATGCTAAGTGGAATAAGCCTGGCCCTAGGGGCAAGTGTGGTTGTACTCCCCGGCGGTCCTGGAGCAACAAGATGACAGCCGGGAAGCCACAGACTGGGGACAAAGCTGGGAAGCAAGTGTCCACTAGGGGACAGAGGTCAGTGAGGGAAGATGAGAAAGTTCTAGAGACTAGTGTGGAGATGGCTGCACAGTGACGTAAAGACACCTCGGGTTAACCAGCTGTGTTCTGAAAGTGGATAAGATATTAAGTTATGCGTGATGTGTGTTTTACCAAATTGTATAATACTCAGCAAACTCTTGGGAACATGTGTAAGTGTTACAGCTCGGATGGAAAGGCATCCTGGCAGCTGGGCGCTAAGGGATACTATGATGTATCCCAATAACACAATAAACAGGAGGGTGTCTGCCTCTGCTCCGGTGAGAAACAGCAGCAAACTGAAGCAGATACAGGCAGGTATCTGCTGTTCTTGGGAAGGGGGTGGAACTTTTCAGGGTGGAGCTTTCCAGGAAGAAGATTGGTAGGATTTCATGGCCAGAGACTGGGCTTTTTACTCTGTAGGGTGAAGGCAGGATCCAGCAGTTAGCGTATTCTGTGCGCAGAACCGGGCAGTTAGAGGTCCTCAGGGGAGGGACCTGGCGACTCTTGTGGCTTGAGAGGCTTATGACATTGATGTCTCCTGTGTTGGAAGACAGAGGTCAGTCCCCTCTGTCCTTGGGAGTGCCCATGTGGTACAGTCTGTTTGGGCTCTTGCTGCTGCTTTCATGGGCACGTTAGTGGTTTTGCTGCTCTTCATGCTCTTGGTGCAAGTGGGTCGTTCCAGCAACCAGGCTCTGGTTGACAGGCCATGGAGGCATGGGAGGGCAAGGCTGGGGGATAGGTAGGTCAGGAGGCGCTGAGCCTAGAGGGCAGTTCTGGTTAGATTGGCTGTGAGCAGCAAAGGCAAAGGAAGATCAAAAGTTCAAGCCAGAGGCTGAAGAGATTGCTCAGAAGTTAGGAGCCTGGCAGCCCTTCCAAAGGTCCCAGTTTCAATTCCCAGGACCCCCATGGAGGCTCACAACCATTTGAAACTCCCCTTTCAGGAAATCTGATCCCCTCTTCTGGCCTCCTTGGGTACTGCATACATGGAGTATACAGACATACATGCAAGCAAAACAACTATACACATTTAAAAAAGTAATTCTACTTTGAAAAGAGGAACTCCCTTCATGAGTCATAGTGGTTACCAGAATGCACCCCTCCACCTCTGCTGCATTAAATCCAATTGAGTCGAATTAAAACATAAAAGGATACAATAGAGGAAATAGACTTATCAGTTAAAGAAAACATTAAATCTAACAAAAGCTTAACCCAAAATATCCATGAAATATGGGACACCATAAAATGGTCAAATCTTAGAATAATATGTATAAAAGAAAGAGAAGAAGTTCAACTCAAAGGCACAGAAAGTTTATTTAACAAAATCATAGAAGAAAACCTTCCCTACCTAAAGAAAGATATGCCTATGAAGATACAAGAAGCTTACAGAACACCAAATAGACTGGAAAAAAAAAGTCCTCTCGCCACATAATAATCAAAACACTAAATATACAGAGTAAAGAAAGAATATTAAGAACTCCAAAGGAAAAAGGCCAAGTAACATATAAAGGAAGACCTATCAGAATTGCACCTGATTTTTTAGTGGAGACAATGAAAGCCGGAAGGTCATGGTCCAGCATTATGCAGACATTAAGAGACCATGGATGCCAGGCAAAACTGTCAGTCACCATAGAAGAACAAAACAAGATATTCCAGGACAAATCTAGATTTCACCAATACCTAACCACAAACCAGCCCTACACAAAATACTAGAAGGAAAACTCCAACCCAAGGAAGATAGCTACACCAACAAAAACACACACAATTGATGATCTCATTACAGCAAATCCCGAAGTAGAAAAAATACACAAATTAACATCACCAACGATGAAAACTAAATTAACAGGAGATAGCAACCACTGGTCATTAATATCCCTTAATGTAAATGGACTCAACTCAACTATAAAATGGCACAGGCTAACAGATTGGATACGAAAACAGAATCCATCCCTCTTCTGCATACAAGAAACGCATCTCAACCTCAAAGACAAACATCATCTCAGAGTAAAAAGTTGGGAAAAAATATAGCAATCAAATGAACCTAAGAAACAAGCTGGTGTAGCTATCCTAATATCTAACAAAATAGACTTCAAGCTAAAATCAGTCAAAAGAGACAAAGAAGAACATTTCATATTAGTCACAGGAAAAATCCATCAAGAGTAAATTTCAACAGTGAACATCTATGCCCCAAATACAAGGGCACCCTCATATGTCAAAGAAACACTTCTAAAGCTTAAATCATATATTAAACCCCATACACTAATACTGGGAGACTTCAACATTCCCCTCTCACCACTGGACAGGTCAATCAGACAAAAAATGAACAGAGAAATAAGAGAACTAACATGTTATTACTCAAATGAACTTAACAGTCATCTATAGAATATTCCATCCAAACACAAAAGAATATACCTTCTTCTCAGCACCTCATGGAACCTTCTCAAAAATGGACCACATACTCGGTAACAAAACAAACCTCAACAAATACAAAAAAAATTGGAATAACCCAATGTACCTTATCAGATCACTATGCTTTAAAACTAGAAGTCAACAGCAATACTAATTCCAGAAAACCCACAAACAAATGGAAATTAAACAATGCTCACCTGAATCATCAATGGGTCAAGGAAGAAATAAAGGGGGAAATTAAAGAGTTCAATGAAAATGACCACACAACATACCCAAATTTATGGGATACAATGAAAGCAGTGTTAAGAGGCAACTTCATAGCACTAAATGCCTACATAAAGAAGCTGGAAAAATCCCACACTAGTGAATTAACAGAACATTTGAAAACTTTAGAACAAAAAGAAGCAAACACACCTAAGAGAACAAGACAGCAGGAAATAATCAAATTGAGAGCTGAAATCAACAAAATAGAAACAAAGAATACAAAGAATCAATGAGACAAAGAGTTGGTTCTTTGAGAAAATCAACAAAATAGACAAACCTTTATCCAAACTAACCAAAAGGCAGAGAGAGAATACCCAAATTAACAAATCAGAAATGAAAAGGGGGACATATAAACAGACAGGGAGGAAATACAGAGGATCATCAGGTCATGTTTTTAAAACCTGTACTCCACAAAATTGGAAAACTTAAAGAAAATGGACAACTTTCTGGATAAATATCACTTACCAAAATTAAATCAAGACCAGATAAGCAAATTAAACAGACCTGTAACTGCTGAAGAAATAGAAACAGTCATCAAAATTCTCCCAACCAAAAAAAGCCCAGGACCAGATGATTTCAGCTCAGAATTCTACAAGACTTTCAAAAAAGAACTAATACCAATACTTCTCAAATTATTCCACACAATAGAAACAGAGGGAACATTGCCAAACTCTTTTTGTGAGGCTACAATTACCCTAATACCCAAAAAACAGAAAGACAATACTAAGAAAGAGAATTACAGACCAATCTCACTCATGAACATTGATGCAAAAGTACTAAATAAAACACTAGCAAATAGAATCCAAGAACACATCAGAACTATGACCAAGTCGGCTTCATCCCACAGATGCAGGGATGGTTCAACATACGAAAATCTGTTAATGTAATCCACCATATAAACAAGCTGAAAAATAAAAACCACATGGTCATCTCATTAGATGCCGAAAAAGCATTTGACAAAATACAACATCCCTTCAGGATAAAGGTCATAGAGACAGCAGGGATATAAGGAACATACCTAAACATAATTAAGGCAATATACAGCAAGCCAACAGCCAACATCAACCTAAATTGAGAGAAACTCCCAGCAAGGGGATACAAATTGGAAAAGAAGAAGACAAACTCTCATTGTTTGCTGATGATATGATAGTTTACATAAGCAACCCCAAAAATTCTACCAAGGAACTTTTACAACTCATAAACACTTTCAGCAATGTAGCAGGATACAAGATTAACTCAAAAAAATCAGTAGCCCTCCTGTACACAGATGATAAAGGGGCTGAGGAAGAAATCAGAGAATCAACACCCTTCACAATAGCCACAAAGAGCATAAAATATCTCGGAGTAACTCTAGCCAAACAAGTGAAAGACTTGTATGACAAGAACTTTAAATCTTTGAAGAAAGAAACTGAAGAAGACACCAGAAAATGGAAAGACCTCCCATGCTCTTGGGTAGGCAGAATTAATATAGTAAAAATGGCAATCTTATCAAAAGCAATCTACAGATTCAATGCAATGCCTATCAAAATCCCAGCAAGATTCCTCAAAGACCTCAAAAGAATGGTACTCAACTTCATTTGGAAAAGCAAAAAACCCAGGATAGCCAAAACAATCCTGTGCAATAAAACAACTTCTGGAGGCATCACAATCCCTGACTTCAAACTCTACTGCAGAGCTACAGTACTGAAAACAGCCTGGTACTGGCATAAGAACAGACAGGAGGACCAATGGAACCGAAGAGAAGACCCAGATATCAATCCACACATCTTCAAACATCTGATTTTTGACAAGGAAGCAAAAAATATCAAATGGAAAAAAGAAAGCATTTTTAACAAGTGGTACTGGCATAACTGGATATCAACATGTAGAAGAATGAAAATAGACCCATATCTATCACCATGCACAAAATTCAAGTCCAAATGGACCAAAGACCTCAACATAAAGCCAGAAGAAAAAGTGGGAAGTACACTTGAATGCTTTGGCACAGGAGACCATTTCCTAAATATAACCCCAGCAGCACAGACACTGAGAGAAACAATTAATAAATGGGACCTCCTGAAACTGAAAAGCTTCTTAAAGCAAAGGACATGGTCAACAAGACAAAACAACAGTCTACAGTGTGGGAAAAGATCCTCACTAATCCCACATCAGACAGAGGTCTGATCTCCAAAATATACAAAGAACTCAAGGAATTGGACACCAGTTGGTATGTAGAAAGTAGAAAAAGACAAGATCTCCTGAGAAAATTGGGAGCCTGGGGACCTTGGGGGAGCTTTGAAGGGGGCAGTGGAGAGGTAGGGAGGGGAGCAGAGAAAAATGTAGAGCTCAATAAATATCAATATAATAAAAAAAGCATAAAGTGCAGGTTTATTTAATTTGGAATTCAGAACTAATTCAGGGCTTTTGTTGTTGAATTTATTTATTTATTTATTTATGGTAAGCACGGGCTTCTTGGCTGGTTTCCTGCAAGGGCTCTTTTCTTGGCTGGTTTCCCATACTTCCGCGTAAGCACAGGCTTCTTGGATGAGTTTCCAGATTTCCACAGCAACAGCAGCTGTGGCCCTGGAGGGGAGGGGGGAGCGGGACACCACTCCCTGTCTCCAAACCTCTATCTTAACATCACCTGTTGTAATGGATTAATTAAAAATGCTGCAGGATCCCCGGCGGCTGCAGCATCAGAAACACTGCAGATCTCTGAGCAGCGGCAGTGGTCAGCAGGTCCTGGGATGGTCGCCGGTAGGGAGACCTGTTGTGCTGGGTGAGAGACAGAGACGTAAATAGGCACACCATGCAGAGTGAGGTTGGATATTTATTTAGTGGGTTATGGAAGGGAAGAGGAGAAGGAGAGAAGAGGACAGATATATATACATATGTGTGTGTGTGTGTGTGTGTGTGTGTGTGTGTATAGAGAGAGAGAGACAGAGAGAGTAAGAGAGAAAGAGAGTATGAGAGAGGGAGAGATGAAGAGAAAGAGTAACAGAGGGGGGAAGGGGAGAAGTGGGGAGAATGAGGTGAGGTAGAAGCTGTCTCTTGAGGGGGCAGGGGGGGGCAGGCAGGCAGGGGAGAGACAGAAAAAGGAAGAGACCCAGGTTGCAAGCAGGAAGGAAGATCTGCTTGCCTCAGCGGATGGGGGCAGGGGATTGTCTTTTAAAGGGACAGGACAGATCATTATACCTGTAATCCCTAGGTTCGGGAGGCAAATCAGAATTTCACAGTCAGCCTCAGCTACATCGGGTATTTAAGGCCAACCTGAGCTACTTAGTATCCTGTCTTAAAGGAGGATTGGAGGCATGGGTTAGTAGCAGAGTGCTTGCTTAACACGGCAGACATTGGGTTTGATCCTAGTAAGGGAGGACCTTAATATTTTGTGTGATTTGACTGCTGTTAGCTTTCAAGGCTGACATTAGCAGGCTCAGAGGCCATTAATGAAGGACCTTTCCTTCACAATCAGCTCTGAACACTAATTACCACTTCCCTGGTAACCTGGGAAGGAAAGCTGCAAAATTGCCTTTGGAGAGGCTGCAGCACTGGAGTTAGTTGAAATCAGCACGGGAAGCTAGCTCCTCCTGGTCTAAAGAATAAAGGGAGTTCTAACTCCTGCCCTAGAGGCATGACATTTGCATACTGTCGTCTTCTCGCTCAACCCCACTCAGCTTGTAAATCACCTGGCCACCCACACAGGTGATGATTCACCTAAAGGCTAAGGAGATGGGAAGAAAAGTATCCCTTTAGTGAAATAATGTATCTATTCTTCCCAGAAGCCCCCCTCCTGAAGCAGTAGCTACCAGCTCTGAGCTTCTAAATCTGTCAGCCTTTCTGGGTTGAGTT
Source organism: Arvicola amphibius (assembly GCF_903992535.2). NCBI lineage: Eukaryota > Metazoa > Chordata > Mammalia > Rodentia > Cricetidae > Arvicola > Arvicola amphibius. Next base: position 145,457,046 of record NC_052047.1, on the reverse strand, counting down.
CTGGATAAAAATTATGATTTTCCTTTTTCCCTTTCTAGTCTTTGACTACAACTTGCCCCACACCCTGGACCGTCCTACTTTCTCTCTTTCGGTTCCATGCGACCTGGGCTACAACAATCTACAGGCCCAGGCCTTAGCAGCTTCCCTAAGGTCGCAGGAAGGGGGACAAGGGAAGCCAACCACAAGGCTCTACCCTGATAGAGCCCAGCCTAAATCAACCTCACAGGCAAGCTGTTTCAAGTGTATCCTAAATGGTCACATGACATGATACTGCACTATGCCTCCCCTGAGGTTATGCCCTATCTGCCAGCAACCTGGAAACTGGAAATCACAATGCCCCTGTGCGGGCTTGTCTTCTATGCCACGCCATGGATGTCTGGCTTTTGTTCTTTTTTTAAAAATTATTTATTTATTTATTATGTATACAGTATTCTGTCTGTATATGTGCCTGCAGGCCAGAAGAGGGCACCAGACCTCATTACAGATGGTTGTGAGCCATCATGTGGTTGCTGGGAATTGAACTCAGGACCTCTGGAAGAGCAGGCAATGCTCTTAACCTCTGAGCCATCTCTCCAGCCCCTGGCTTTTGTTCTTAAAAACTTAGTAGCTGGGCAGCTGCGTGTAGCTGCGCGGAGACTCGCGGAACACTTGTGACCAGGGCGGCGGGTGAACAGACGGTACGGCGGCGGGTTAAGGGCACAGACACAGAAAATAGACATAAAGCTTTATTAAAGGAGAGAGGGAGAGGAGAGAGAGAGAGAGAGAGAGAGGCGCGTGTGCACACGCAAAAGGGGGGCAGTGAGAAGAGAGAGAGGGAAGAGAAAAGATTCAGGATGACTCCAAGAGACCAGAGGTCGCTGGGAGTGGGCGTGGAAAGGGGCTGGGACCAAAAGAATAACACTGGCCACATCACCATCAACAAGTGAAACTGTGTCAGCCCTCGAACTTCTCAGCCTTGTTGAGGATTGACGCTGCCCAGACTTGATATATCCCGAAGCCCAGGGTAAAGCTGCAAGTAGCGGGTAAGTCCATTACTTTTATTCTCACTTGGGCCTTACGTTCCCCTCACCAATTTCAGTTATGGGGGTAGACAGGACCCGATTCTCCCCATTTAAAACTTTGCCACTTCCCTGCATTCTTGCAGGACAATTTTTCTCTCATTCTTTCTTAGTGATACCTGCTTGCCCAGCAACTTTACTGGGTCAAGAAATTCTTAGCCACTTTCCCAAAGCTTTGTTCCACCTCTTGGAGCCCCTTTTTGACCCTACCCATCTTTGAGATTCTATTTTACAAGTTCACTTCTCCTGCTAGACGTGTGCCCAGGCCAACCCACAAGGGGCTCTCCAAATACGTCAGTCTCTACACCAGCTTTGTGGACACCAACCGGGCGAAGATTGGCAGGATAATTTCACTCATATGCCTACTCATAAAAAAAAAAAAAAAACTTCGTGATCTCTTAACACTTGTGGACACTTTTGCAGGATGGATAGAAGCATTTCCGGTCTCCAGGGAAACAGCAGATGTGGTGGCTCAGGGTCATGGAGCTCATGTCAGAAGCTCTCAACTCTCCTGGAAATTCCACACCCCCTACCATCCACAATCGTTGGGAAAGGTGGAGAGGGCCAATGGACTCATCAAACAACTAACCAAGCTCTCCATTGAACTCAGGTTATCTTGGCCCTCCCTTCTTTCCCCATTGCCCTTACTTGCGTCAGGACCACCCCCTATTCCCCTATGGGCTGAGCCCTTTTGAGCTGCTTTTTGGCAGGCCCTTACTCCTTAACCATCACCTCCCAGTTCAAACTCCTCCACTGGCGGGGTACCTACCCTACCTCTCCCTTTTAAGGTTCCTTCTCCGTTCACATGCTGACAGTTGTCTCCCTGCCACCACACCAGTAGACCCTAATACCCCTAAACCTGCTCCGCTCTCCCCAGGGGTCTCTCGAACCTTGATGGACAGGACCTCACACGGTAATCCTCACCAGCCCCTCAGCTGTCAAGCTCTTGGGACACCCATGCTGGTACCATCTCTCTAGGCTCAAATGGGCACCTACTCAGGACACTTGGTCTGTTTAGCAAACAGGACCTTCCACCCTCCAGTTTTCCAGGATGCTACAATGAAGGGCATACCTGCTCCTCATCCTGGCACACTCATTTTTGGTAATAACAATATTTTCTTGCTAGACATCTGCCTTCTCACCTCCCCCAAGGAACAGATGCCTGATGTCTCTGGGATGACAGTATATGGGATATCTTTCCAGCCAATTCCTCTCACTGAGCGTGGACCCATCAACACCTAGCTCTCCTCTTCCCTATGTTACCCTATACTTGCAGGAAGTAGCCAGACTTCAGTCAATGCCCCTTTTTCCTAGAGAGCCCAAATTGTTGGTCACAATTATCACTTAAATTTCCTATCATCCCTATATCTAGAGCCTGGAATGTTAAATTGGGCGCATAGCCTCCAGCCCCCAGGCCTGAGAGTTGTGTTGGTCTGGACTCCAAATCCCAGGATGCCAGGTCCTGACACCTACCTGGGGGGGGAGGGTGTCAGGACCACTCCCACAGGATATTTAAGTAAACTCCCAAAAGAGGAACCTAACAGGTTGCAGCTCTTTTTAAACGCCTAGGAAGAGCCTTTCCACTCTGCTGTGGCAACCCTGCTGTTAACGCAGGTAGGTGTTTCCGCCAGTGAGGCTGGAGCTAGCAGAAAGGATCAGGGCTGGAACTCCTGGAGGAGAGAACTGGGAGGGAGGACCCTGTGAACTGTAGGAGCCAGCCATGATAAGCTAAATATGAACAGATCACCCAAAGGAAGTTCTTTACTTCCGACTGTTATCACCTGCCATAGTAGAACTCAGCCATCCATAAATGTAATAGAGGCTTGAGTCTCAGCAGTTTACTCTGAAGCAATACCTGGTTGCAGGAAGAACCACAAACTGAGATTACCCAAGCACCACCGAAGAACAGACCATCCAAAGGAAATACCTAACGTTCGCTGTAGATAGGATCACCTGCCAGGACACACTCACCAGGACACCCCTAGACAAATGTCAGCCAATCAGGAGTCCTGAACCTCAGAAACCCCTCAACCCCCCCTTTACTTCTATAAAAACCCTACTCTAACTGAGCTCGGGGCTCTCCGTTTGTTCCAATATGTTGGACATGTGGGGAGACCAAGTTTGCAAACTTGCATAAAATAAAGGCTCTTTGCTTTTACATATGGGACTCAGTCTCCCTGTTGGCTTTTGGGGGACTTCGCGGATTTGGGCACAACATGAACCAAGCCTGAGCCCCAGACACGTGAAGCAACTGTGGCAGGAAATGCCCAGGCATGCGTGAAGAGGAGAAAGGTGTCCTGGATTGAAGAGAAGAAACCTTAGAAGCCGCCCCTCTTCCTGTTCAGTGCTGAAGTATGATCCTTTGTCTCTTTGCCTGAGCACTCAGCAGGGCTGGGCTCGGGTCAGGGGTCAGGCGGGGGCTAAGGTCCCAGCAAGGTTGAATACATTGCTTTGGGTGTGGTGGCACTTGCCTTTAATACCAGCACTGGGGTTGGGAGGCAAAGACAGGCAGATCTCTGTGAGTTCAAGGCCAGCCTGGTTTCTAGAGTGAGTTCTCAGATGGCCAGAGCAGCAAATATTCTAACCCACCTCTCCAGCTCCTAGCACTCTCAACTCTTACAGGAGCAGTTCTGAGAGGCTCCTGTACCAGCACCACCCTCTCTTCCACAGCCCTCGCTCTGAGTCAGTGCCTGGATCTCAGCCCAGCTTGATGAAGCCCAGCTCCACAGCCCTGGCAAGAGGGACCAATGTTCAGAACATGTCACTTCCTGTATGCCTGCTCTATCTACCTGGGTAGAAATCTCTTTAAGAATCTTACCCAAGAAATCATGTGCAGAGAACCCACTCTCCTAATGGGCAGCAGGAGGCAAAAGGCAACAGGAACTGCAGGTTCCCTGTGCAGTATCAGGCTGAAGGCCTACCCTGCTTCTTGCGACCTGGGCAGCACTGCTCACCCTGCAGGGCAGCAGTGGAGTAGAAGGGAGAGAGCAGGGCAGGGAGGGTAACATCACGAAGATGGAGATTGGGTTGGGAGGAAGCCTGGGTCTTCTGAAGCTCCCAAGGGAAACCACAAGAGCCCCAAAGGACATGAAAAAAAATTGGGTAACGTGTTATGGTTTAGATAAAATGCTGCAGATCCCTGAGTGGCCTACAGGCCACGAGGGGCAGTGGGTCCCAGGCAGAGAGCCATGCAGCAGGTGAGAGAACTCAGAGGGGCCGCCAGTCCCTTGAGCAGCCGCAGCCTGGGGGGCCAGGTGACTGAGACAGGCATGCCATGCAGAGAAAGTGGGTATTTATTTAGTGGGTTATAGAAGGTAAGGGAAAGGGGGAGAGGGAGGGAGGAGAGGAAAGGAGAAAGAGAGAGAGAGAGAGAGAGAGAGAGAGAGAGAGAGAGAGAGAGAGAGAGAGAGAGAACGAGAACCAGGGATGGGGAGGAGCCACAGCAACAGCTACATCTTCAGGAGAAAGAGGCAAAAAGGAAGGCGCTACAAGTGGAAGAAAGATACTGACTACCTTGGCGTACGGGGAGAGGGAAAAGGGTAGGGAGAGGGTAGGGCTTGTCTGTTTTTTTTATTGATATTTATTGAGCTCTACATTTTTCTCTGCTTCCCTCCCTCCCTTCCCTCTACCCCTTTCAATCCTCCCCCAAGGTCCCCGTGCTCCCAATTTACTCAGGAGATCTTGTCTTTTTCTACTTTCTACTTACCATGTAGATTAGATCTATGTAAGTCTCTCTTAGGGTCCTCATTGTTGTCTAAGTTCTCTGGGATTGTGGTTTGTAGGCTGGTTTTCTTTGTTTCATATTTAAAAATCACCTATTAGTGAGTACGTATGATAATTGTCTTTCTGTGCTGGGTTACCTCACTCAAAATAATGTTTTCTAGCTCCATCCATTTTCCTGCAAAATTCAAGATGTCGTTTTTTTTCTGCTGTGTAGTACTCCATTGAGTAAATGTACCACATTTTCCTTATCCATTCTTTGATTGAGGGGCATTTAGGTTGTTTCCAGGTTCTGGCTATGACAAACAATGCTGCTATGAACATAGTTGAGCACATGTCCTTGTGGCACAATTGAGCATCCTTTGGATATATACCCAAAAGTGGTATTACTGGGTCTTGAGGGGGGTTGTTTCCCAATTTTCTGAAAAATCACCACACTGACATCCAAAGGGGTTGTACCAGCTTGCATTCCCACCAGCAATGTGGAAGTGTTCCCTTTTCCCCACAACATCTCCAGCATAAGTTGTCATCACGGTTTTTGATCTTGGCCATTCTTACAGGTGTGAGATAGAATCTCAGAGTTGTTTTGATTTGCATTTCTCTAATGACTAAGAATATTGAACATTTCCTTAAGTATCTTTCAGCCATTTTAGAGTCCTTTGTTGAGAGTTCTCCCTTCTCTTCAATAACCCACTAAATAAATACCCCCTTTCTCTGTATGGTGTGTGCCTATCTCTCTCTGTCACCCACCACGACTGCAGCTCCTTGTGGGACTGGCTGCCCCATTGAGGTCTCTCACCTACTGCATGACTCCCTGCCTGGGACCAGCTGCTTTCATGGCCCTCTGTGGTCTCGTGGCCTGCTGCCCACTGCCACCACTCAGGGAATGGTGCCATTTTATTTTTTACCATAACATAGCACCCCATCCAGTCTGATCTGGTCTCTAAAGGAAACACCTCCTCTCCTTTTTGGTCAAACTGAGTAACAGAGGTTTACAAATAATGATTTTTTTAATACTAAATTTACCCATAACCTTCAAGACTGAACTCAAACAAAATATAGCCAATCCATGATACACAAGTTAAAGCCAAGCTCTAAGAAAAGTCTGTAAAACAATCTAGCTGTCTTATTTTTCAATGTGTAGCCTTGGTGGCCTGGAACTTACTATATAGTCCAAGGTTCCTCATCTCTCTTCTTATCTGGTGCTGAGATTAAAGCCATGTGTGCCACCAAGTCCACCTATTTTATTTTCAAATCACTTAAAAAGTGTTATTATTGTGTGTGCATGATGTGTGTATGTGCACACGTACAAGTGCACACATGAGTGCATATGTGTGTATGGTGTTTGAGTAGGAGGACATCTTAGTGCAATTGGTTCTCTGGTTCCCCCACACACACCTTTTTTACCCTCAATCGGGGTTTCTCTGTGTAGGCCTGTCTGTATGGGAACTCAGTTTGTGACCCAGGCTGGCCTCAAACTCAGAGATCCGACTGCCTCTACCTCCCACGTGACACCACCTCCAGGCCTGTGGTTTCACCATTATGTGGGGTCTGGGGATTTAAACTAGGGCCTTCAGACTTGGATAGCAAGGTCTTTTACCTGACAAACAAGAGCAGCAAGTACCAACTCCTGAGCCTTCTCTCCAGCTTCCAAGGTTTTCTGTCTAAGTCTTTCACACAGTGGTGTTGGGAGACTGTCATAGTTAGTTCCTTTGCCAACTCAACACAAACTGGAGTCATCTGGGAAGAGGGAACCTGGACTGAGGAATTGTCTCCAGCAGATTAGCCTGTGAGCATAGCTGTGGAGCATTTTCTTATCTAACAGGGGATGGTCCAGACAACAGGGTGGTCCTGGGTTGTAATAAAAAAGCAGACTGAGCAAACAATGAACAAGCCAGTAAGCAGTACTCCTCCATGGCCTCTGCTTGAGTTTCTATCTCCAAGTTCCTGCCCTGCTCAAGTTACTGCCCTAGCCTTCCCTCCATGAAGGACTGTGACCTGAAAGCCTAATAAACTCTTCTCCCCAAGTTGGTTTTGGTGAAGAGAGGCAAAGGCAAACTAGCACAGAGATGTTCTGTCACATGGAGCCGTAGGTATTGTATACACACTAGCACAGAGATGAGATGTTCTGTCACCTGAGGCTGTAGGTATTGTATACAAACTAGCACAGAGATGAGATGTTCTGTCACATGGGGCCATAGGTATTGTATACAGTTTGCATACAAACGTGTTTGAAGACAGCGAAACATTTAAGTTTCCAATGACTCCCACCATATTGAATCTGTAAGAGACTGGACGTATGTAGTAACATGTGTATCACCTGCCCAGAGATGGACAGAATACTACACTACATTCACCCTAAGAACATTTCCCATTGTATGTGTCAGTCCAAAAAATGAATACAAAAGAGAAAAGCTCCAGGCTGGGCCCATAAGTCACACTAACTACCAGGCCTCTCTATACCACTGAGTTCTTGCCCCAGCTCAGGATCTACCCTCACCCACCAAAGTCTTTCCCTTCCCTTTACAGCCTTTTATTACTGTGTGTGGTGATGATTGCTACGAGATCAACACAGCAGCCCCAGAAATGGCAGAGCACAAGCAGAATCTCTCACATATTCCCAGCAGCAAGCAACAGCAACCTGGGACTATCCCCAGAAGAGATTCCCGCATCTGTTTTAGAGGTGAGAAGATTCCCCCAGTATTGAGCCAGCCCCTCACTTCCATGTGGGCAACCTTCTGGGCATCTCTGCAGAAAGACCATCAAGGGCTATTACACTCATGTGAGAGAGTCACCCAGCTGCCTTGAACTCTTACGGAGTTCCTGGACCAGGATGCTATTCCACTTTAAAGAGCAAGGGTGGACACAGCTGGAGAGATGAGCATGCACTGGTCTTGCAGAGGACCCCGGTTTGATTCACAGACTTACATCAGGCAGCTCACAACCACTTGTAACTCCAGCTTTAGCATATCTGTCACCTCTGGCCTCTGGAGCCACCTGCACTCCCACACACACCTTTTAAAAAAAATGTTTTAAAACAGCAAAGGGCAGGGATCAGAGAGGGGCTTGGGGTCCAAAAATCTACTGGAGTAGACAAGGCTTTTCTTCTTCCCTCCCCCTGCAGAGTGGAATAGACAGGCCCTGGAGTGTGTGTGTGTGTGTGTGTGTGTGTGTGTGTGTGTGTGTGCAGGAAGGGAAGGTCACTAACCTCCCCCAGCTCCCTAGCTAGTAGAGGAGCTGGCTGGCAGGTGAGACAATAGCATTGAGCCATGAATACTCCTTTCCTCTCCCTTCCTCCACTTTCCCTCTGCTTCTCAAGGCTGGGGGACACTTCAGAGTGTTGAGTACCTCAGGGGATCATCAAACTTCCCAAGGAAACTTCTTTGTATTTTGATTTGATTTAGGCCTGAGCAGACACCAGATCTGAGGGAAGACAAGAAATTAGAAAGGGAACAAACTGGCCAAAGAATTGGCCCCTCCCACTGTCCCCCCTTAGGTGAGGGCTGGTGGACTAGGCTCCACTCCCTTGCTCCCAGGGCCTTAGGTAGAGAGGCAAAGAATGACTAATAAGTACAGGGAAGGCGGGGCCGAGTCGGGGAGGCGCTGTAGAGCCCAGAGATTGGGCAGTCCATTCAGGAAGCATGGGAGGAGAGGCGTGGTCACCCCTGGGGGGTTTTTTTAGGCACAGCAGTCAGTAGCCTAGCGTGGTACTTTGACAAAGTCATGATCTTCTGTCCTGTATTGGCCTTCAATCTGGATCGCTGGTTACAGTTGCTTCTGCTGATACTGGTGAGCGACGCCATCACGGGGCTCGGAACTGAGACCCCACCCCCGATCCCCGTCCTGGCACTGGGTTTCTGGGCTGCAGGGGTAAGCTATGGCTGGCGGTGGACACAGCCGTCACGGGGCTTGGACTGAGACCCCCGTCCTGGCACCGGGTTTCTGGGCTGCAGGGGTAGGTAAGCTACGGCTGGCGGCTGGCGGCTGGCGGCTGGCGGCTGGCGGCTGGCGGCTGGCGGCGGCTGGCAGCGGACAGGTCCCGGAGCGCGGCGCTCCGGGATCAGTCCGGGCACCGCCTAGCAGCTCCTCAGTGCACAGCCTAGAGAAGCATCGGTATCTCTAAGCACTGGGACAAGCGGGGTATGCCGCACCGCCCTCTCATTGGAAAGCGTCTAAACGCACAAAAATTTCTTCTGATGCTTCGCTGGGGCATTTCTTTTCCTTTGGCGGGCAGGCGCGCACAGATGCAGATGTAGGCGCTCAGTGGCTCAGTCCTCTGTTCCTTGGATGGGTCCAGCCAAGCTGGTCCCGAGGTATGCTAACTATTCTACTACAAAAATAACTCTGCCCATTGCCTTTCAGGGGCCTTTCTGATCTCTGTCAGATCGCTCATTGTCATTTTAATAGTGAACAGCAGTTAAATTTTAGTGGGTAACCTGGTCTACATATCAAGCTCCAGGCCAGTCAGAGCCACACACAGTAAGACTCTGAAAAACAAACAAGAAGCCTAGACAACCCTGTAAACGACCTTTTGGTTACAGTCAACTTAATTTTATGTCAATCTTTTCTCATGGGACTTCTCTTAAGCCTGTTTTGGTGTCACACACCTGTAATCTCAGCACTCAGGAGACAGAGGCAGGAGGACTGTCACAAATTTGAGGTCAGCCTGGTCTCTGTAAGAATATTCCAACTCAGCTGAGGTAACATAGTGATATCCTGTCTTCAAAACTAAGCTGAGGTAACAGTGATATCCTGTCTTCAAAACTAAAACAGCAAGGTGGTGATGGTAAATGCCTTTAATCCCAGCACTCGGGAGGCCAAGGCAGGCATATTTCTATGAGTTCAAGATCAGCCTGGTCAACAGAGTTCTAGGACAGCCGTAGTCAAGGCTGCACAAAGAAACCCTGCCAAGCCGGGTGGTGGTGGCGCACGCCTTTAATCCCAGCACTCGGGAGGCAGAGGCAGGCGGATCTCTGTGAGTTCGAGACCAGCCTGGTCTACAAGAGCTAGTTCCAGGACAGGCTCCAAAGCCACAGAGAAACCCTGTCTCAAAAAAAAAAAAAAAAAAAAAAAACCAAAAAAAAAAAAAAAAAAAAAAACCCTGCTAAGCAGGGAAAGATTTATGTTTTATAAACCCGATAGGATATAGCATTTGTGTGACACATTTAGATACAACAACAGCAAAAAATAATCCTTATGTTGTTCTAAGATAGTATTTGAGCAGTCAGAGACCATTTACATCAATCAGTGCTTTATAAAATCACCCGGGGCTGGAGAAGTACTTCACTAGTTAAGAGCACCCCTTCGCTGGCTGTTTCCTGTACCTTCTCCTCTCAGAAGCAGACTTGGCAGGGACTGCCACTCTATCTGATCGTCCCTGGGATTTCCTCCACAGGCTGCCTGCCAGCAGATGTGCAATAAGGGTGACTCAGAGGTGACTTCAAAGTTAACAGTAGTTTGAGAATGGCTACATCCTGAGTAGCTTTTAACCTGGCAAACTTCTCTGGCCCTCCAAGTTGGGGCTGCTGAGGCATCTCTGGAGACATATTGGCTCTGCATTTTGTAATTCCAGAAATCTCCAGAAGCAATCTAGACAATGTTGTAAAGGAAGTGGTAAAGAAAAAAAAATAATTGACTCAAATGCTGTCACAAAAAGAAGGTACTTCAAAGAAAGATTGAAGATGAGCTGGGTGTAGTGACACATACCTTTAGCCCAAACACTGGGGAGACAGAGACAGGCAGATTTCTGTAAGTCTATATAGGGAGTTCTAGAATAGCCAGAGCCGTGTAGTGAGACCCTGTCTTGTAAAAATAAATAAATAAATAAAAATAAAATAAAATATTGAAGATAACATCTCTTTAAAGAATACAAAAAACAGACTATCCTCAAAGAATATTGAAAATAAAGATTTATTTTTTATTTTTTTATTATTTTTTGAGACCAGGTTTCCCAGGGTAGCCCTGAGTGTCCTGGAACTCTCTCTATAGACCAGGCTGGCCTTGAACTCACAGAGATCTGCTAGCCTCTGTCTCCAGAGTGCTGGAATTAAAGGTGTGCACCACCACTGCCCTGCCAAAAATAAAGATATTTTAGCAAATCCACAGTCTGACCTGTAGTCTACCTAAAAGAAAGCACAGGCGAAGCAGGCAAGCATTCAGTCCTTGCAAGGCAGGGGGACAATAGTGAGCATTGCCTTCCGAGTGCTGATGACAAGTTGTCATATTCGACAGATAGTGGGGGTGAAGAGGACATAGGGAGGAAGGTGAGGAAGCTAGAAACTCCTGCCTGACTTAATGACAGAATAAACGGGCCAAGACTATGGCAGGGTGTCGGGGGTGGGAGGTCATGTTATATGATCCTAATCTCTGAGCCAGGAAATCTTGCAGCCAAGGAATTTCTCTCACTTATTGAGGAAATCTTGCTGAAGGCAGGAGCTCAGAACCAGAGGAAGATAAGACTGTGGGGAGGATGCTAGCCATGAGATGGGAGCAGAGAGCAGTGGGGATGTGAGAGAGGACAGCTCCCACGAATGTGCAGATGGGTCCTAAGGGCTGCTGCTGTGGGGAGTTTTCAGAAGTGTGCCATACGAATGCAAACATGAAGCAGAGGGCCTCGCTTGCTGACTTCTTTGGCACAGAGCTCAAATGATCTCCATTCTTACTTTGGGTCCCTTACGTTTAGGCTGGTCACTTAGAGCAGGAAGTGGGGAGGAGAGAGAACATGCTGGGGACATGCCAACTGTTTTACCTGCATTATTTAATCTCACGACCCTGAGTAGTAAGGATGTCACCATCTTCATTTTACAGAGGAGAAAGGTGAGCCGTGACAAGGGTGAAAGTTTTTCCAGTGTGTGTCACCTACTACCTTAGAGGCTCTGGACTTGCCTGTGTGATAGCATGTCTCCACAGACACTGTCCTTCCAACAATCCCCCACCAATGACCACCACGTCAAGCCTTTTGCTTTGTTTTTCGAGGCAGGGTTTCTTAGCTTTGGAACCTGTCCTGGAACTAGCTCTTGTAGACCAGGCTGGCCTCGAACTCACAGAGATCCGCCTGCCTCTGCATCCCAAATTCTGGGATTAACACCACCACCAAGTCTTTTTATTTTTTTTAAAGACAAGGTCTTTCTACATAGAGCCCTGACTATTCTGGAACTCACAGAGACTAGCCTGCCCACCAGAGTGCTGAGATTAAAGGTGTATGCACCATGCCCAGCCAGCATATACTCTTGACTGCCATCTCTCTCCAGCCCAAGAAAAACTTTTAAAACATTTGGGTACTCGGAGAAATAATATATGAAGGTGAATTTAAAAAAAAAAAGTGAGGCAGTAGTGGTGCATGTGTTCAATCCCAGCACTCTGGAGGCAGAGGCAAGTGGATCTCTGTGAGTTTGAGGCCACCCTGGTCTACATAGTAAGAACCAGGACAGCCAGGGACACATAGGGGAGAAAAAAAAAAAACAACAAACAAAACCCAAGCAGAGCCCTGACTCCTTTAACCCTTTGCAAGTTGTTCCAACTGGTGCCTCCATCTGCAGCCCCACCACAGGAAGCAGCCACGAGAGCCTGATGTTTGGATGACAGGGTCCTTGTAGGTCCCAAGTTGCTCTAGAACATGCTCTCCTGGCTGCTGGAAGAGAACTGGGGAATACTTCTGTGCAAGCAGCAGAGAGCCACCCAACTTTGCAGTGATCTGTTGTGCAGCCTTCTCCAGACAACTGCAGGCTCTCCAGCGTTCTACAGCACAGCTTCCCATAGTCCCTGCCCTGTAAGCTGACCACAAAGGGGCTCCTTTTTTGGTATGGCCTTTTCCACCATAATCTGACCACCCTCTGCAGTTATCAATAAACGTAAGCTGTCCCTTATCTTTTTTCCAGCTACTGGGAAGTGTTTATTCAGAACCTCGCTCCAGACAGAATGAGAACCACTTTGACTGCGGCGGCGATGAGTACTTGTCTGGGGACCTCTGCTGCAAACTCTGTAGTGCGGGTGAGTTCTGCAATGGGACCCAGTGCCGAGCACAGACAGGCATGGCCTTTGAAGCACACCAGAGGCTGTACAGGATGAGGAAGGTATGGACAGGGAGCTCAACTCAGCCACTGCCTACTCCCTCAGACTCTAGGAAGTGCCTCCTAACCCAGGTGCACAGACCCCCAAAGGAGCCTCTTTGAGTGTTCAAAAGAGTTGGTGCCAATACTTCCACCAAGGCCTCACTAGTGGAAGCTCGCCCACCTACCCAGCTGAGAGGAAAGTTCAGAAAAGGGAGCTGGGAGGGTTAATAGCACCCACCTGTACTCGCGACACGTGCCAGGAGACCCCCTGCCCTCACTCAGTGGGATCTTGGCAGGACGGCTCACCAAGCTGTAGTTCATAAGGTCTTCATGACTCGAGGAGGCCCAAAATTTATGGCTTGATTTTTAATATTCTTCTCTATGATCTCTCACTTTCCCATTTCAACGTGGTTTGTTTCAAAAAGGAAACAGGGACGGAGGGACGACTCAGTTGTGAGAGCTGCTATTCTATCAGGAACCCAAGTTTGGTTCCCAGTACCTACATCAGGTACATTTCCTCTTTGCTCCCTATGGGCACCTGCCTCTCTCTCTCTCTCTCTCTCTCTCTCTCTCTCTCTCTCTCACACACACACACACACACACACACACACACACTAAAAATCTTAAAAACAGCAGCAACCATCAATTGATGCAAATGAAAAATTATTGGTGTCCAAATAGATACAAGAACCAATGCCAGCACTCAGTGGGTCATCCACCAGGCTGGAGTCACTTCAGGCCTAGCTGAAGACCTGCCTGACATGGCCGCAGTCTATCAAGTGCATCTCTGACCCTATCACGTCTCAGTCTCATGCCACTCGTGTGTCTTCTCCATGACGTGTCTGTCGCCTGGTCATGTCTGTCGCAACTGTCCTTCGGGGAACACATGAGAGACCATGCTTGCTGGACTTGATCATTTTCCCCAAAATTAGTAGTTTATACTTTCCTTTGTAATTCATAGGAAAGGAAATTCCCAGGGCCATCTGAACATTTCTAAATTGGCATCAGAGAGCCTGAACCCAGAGGTACAAAATGGTCCCAGGAGAACCTGATAGGACTAAGAACTGTCCTGCCTTTAGGAAAGACATAAGAAGTGGAGTGTAGTGGTTCACAGCTATAATGCTGGCACTGAGAAACTGAGGCAATGGGCCTGCCGTGAGTTCCAGGTCAGCTGGGACTATTGAATAAGACTTTACCTGCCCACCCCCCCAAAAAGTAAGAAAGATAAAAAGGTAAACATGATAGCTCACGCCTATAATCCCAGCACTCGGGAGGCTAAGGCAGGAGGATTGCTATGAATTTCTGACCAACCTGAGCTGTACCATGACACCCTGACTTAGCACCACCAACAACAACAAAAAGAGGCCGGAGAAAGAAAGTTCTTGCGAAGTGACATGTTTATGAGGCAGTTTAATGGAAGTAACCTGACTTCACCCTGGTCTCAAATGCTTCTCAGAAACCTGGGACTGCCCACTCAAAGGGGAGAACGTAGGACTTGAAGGGCAGGAGTCCGTTACTTGTGGCTTAGAAGCTGAGCCCCGCAGGGAGCCTAAGGAGCCCATTCTACTCACCACTGGTTCTCTCGGTTCCTAGACCCTGGAGGTCAGGTATCCATAGGAATGGGTGCAGCTCAGGAAGCCACCAGCTGTTACAGATCCTCAAGCAGTTTGTGACAGCCCAGAGATAATTTAGATCTGTGTCAAAGACTTAAGGCCACCTGGAGCAACATAGGCCTTAGCCCTGTGTGCCTGGAGCAAGACTGATCCCTATCTGCCCTTACCCACAGGTGAGTTTGTCCAGCAGTCCTGCACGGTCCCTCACACCCAAGGAAAATGTGAGCCGTGTCATCCAGGGATGTTCACAGAGGCTGGTAATGGCCTCGACTCTTGTAGAGTTTGCTCCAGCTGTGATAAAAGTAAGTATGTGACTGAGCAGAGACTGGACTTGTAATGACATTCACTGTCCAGCTGTGAGAACTGGCAATAGAGTCAGAAGCATTTGTCCACCACTGGGACGGAGTAGCCATGACTGATGGATACCAGGATGCAGCTGGGGAGTCCCACTAAAATCTGTTTCCTTTAAATTTTGTTTTCTTTTTGTGGGCATGGTTGCACAACATTTAATCCGAGGCAGAAGCAGCTGATCTCTGAGTTCAAGTCCAGCCTGTTTACATAGTGTATGCCAGGGCAGCAACTGCTACACAGTGAGACCCTGTCTCAAAACCAAACCCAAGCAAAAATTAGCCCTTATGAATGAGAAGGACTCAGTAAGAATGTCAGAAAAAAAATCACAACCACAAAGATAGCCTTCTGCCATGGTTTAAGTATTTCTCTCCTAATTGTCAACTGAATGCAGAAGCTAGTAAAAACACACGCAGGTAATGAGAAAAATCCCCCCTCCAAGGACAGGCACCATGTGTGCAAGTTCCCAAACACGCAGAAGAGCTTAAAGAGCAGAGCGGCGGGCGTATGGGTCTGGGAGGCAGCTCAGAGAAGAGGCACACGCCTGCAGGAGTCAACCAAGAGGATATGGAAATGTATGTAACAAAATTAGTTTTCCAAAAACTTTAAGCAGGCCGGGCATGGTGCCATGTTGCTGCTTGTTTTAATTTTTTTACCCTTTTGGCTTTTTGGTCTGCCACCCAGCTCCCAAAAAACCATACATGTTGTCTTATTCTTTCTTATAAATGCCCAGCCTTGGCTTGGCTTGTTTCTAGCCAGCTTCTCTTAAATTATCCCCAATTTTGCCTCTAGGCTTTTTCCTTTACTTACTTCTGTACATCTTACTTGCACTTCGTGACTGGCTGGGTGGCCGGCCTCTTCTTTTCTTGCTCCTGGATCTCTCTTGCTACTTCTTCCTCCTCCCAGGGTTCTCCTTCTATTTATTCTTTCTATCTACCAGCCCTGCCTATCTTTTCTCCTGCCTTGCTACTGGCCATTCAGCTCTTTATTAGACCATCAGATGTTTTAGGCATGCACAATAACACAGCTTCACAGAGTTAAACAAATGCAGAATAAAGGAATGCAACACATCTTTGCATCATTAAAACAAGTATTTCACAGCATAAACAAATGTAACCCATCTTAAAATAATATTCCACAACAGTGGTATATACTTTTAATCCAAGCATGCTGGAGGAAGATCTCTGTGAGCTCAAGGCAAGTATAGTGAGTTTAAAGATAGCCAGAGCTACACAGTGAAACAAACAAACTTGAAGTAATTGCTGGGGCAGTGGATACAGCTCAGTGAATGAGTGCTTGCCTGCAAAAGATCTGGGTTTGTTGCTAGCATTATGGAAAAAATTCTGTTTTGTGTGTACATGGATGTGTGTATGTATACACACTCCTGAGATACTGAATCATGTTAAACTAAATGACAAATCCCACAATATCCCATGCCTCAGCACTGCCATAGGCATCTCCAAAGCATAAGGATGGAAGCAGGCTGAGTACGGTGGCACACATCTCTGCTCCCTGACTCAGGAGGCAGAGATAGATAGATAGATAGATAGATAGATAGATAGATAGATAGATAGATGATAGATAGATAATTAGATAGATAGATAATTAGATAGATAGATAATTAGATGATAGACAGACAGACAGACAGACAGACAGACAGATAGAAAAATAGATAGATGATAGGTCACTTTGGTGTGTGGCCAGCCTGACCTGTGTTGTGACCTCTAGGCCAGCCAGAATTACACAGAGAAATATTATCTCGAACAGACAGACAGAACCACATTCCACAGTCACAGATCCCCTGATGCTCTAAGACACCTCCAGAGAGCAGGGCTGAGAGTCCTCCCTGCTTGTGCCCGCTGCTGAACTCTTAGAATGGACACAGCCTAGCTTCAGAGCACCGTGAGAGGTGACATTTACAGGTCGGATGCTTGTGGTGCACTCAGCTGTAGACACAGGTTTAGATGGAACACCCCAATGGGAAAGTCACCTTCTTTCCTAAGCCATCAAGTCAGTCTCAAGTAAGAGGTTCATAGCAGTGCTTTTTAGTGTTCAGTACATCTGTGATGGCTGGTAAGGCTTGTGCCGGGACACACTGTTCCTCTCAGGTGATGGTGGGGTCTGTGTACATATTTGAGGATGTTCACCTTGACCAGACTCTACTCTTCCTTGGATTGCAGACCAGGAAATGGTGGCCGATTGCTCTGCCACCAGTGACCGGAAATGCCAGTGTCGAGTGGGTCATTTCTATGCTGACCCTCAATCCCCTGAACTCTGCCTCCCGTGTAGCAAGTAAGAACACTGTGGCATGGGTTGGTGGTGGCTTTATACGTTGTTTGAGTGACCTCTAGTGTCCAGAAAAGGGGACAGTCTGTGTCATTCCTTGTCAGGGGAGGTGGGAACTCTGTGGCCCTGAGGGATTGCTAGACATATCCAAGGCTAATGTCCCTTGACAGAAAGTAGATATCACCAGCCAAGGGACTCAGTATTCCTGAGTGATATCTTCGAGGAGGGTTCTTCAGTGTATCAGGATTTGGGAGGGCTGGGGAAAGCCTCATTCATTCCCAGGAAGATATAGGTCTGGGTTAAACTGTATGGGATCAGATGGAGTTGTTGCATCTTCAAACCACGAGGGGGAGCCAGCACAAGCAGAAGGCCTGGGGAGTGTTGTCGCACTGGGAAATCTGAAATCAGTCCCTGATGACAACAGGGCAGGACTGTCCTTTTTCTCCCTCCAAGGCCACCAAAGAGGCTATGGAAATCAATAGAAGAGGGAAATGTAATAAATTTTGTGTCATATTTAGTGAAAATCACACAATAGTGTCTGAGATGCAGTGGGGCTGGTCACAGCTGTGTGGTCAGAGCCCTGTTTCAGATCTTGGATCATGATGATGCCTATGTGGTTTGAAGCAGGCATGAAGCCTGTCTGGGCATCCTTTGCTGCTGGTTGGCAGGAAGAACTGAGGGTGTCTCTTTGCAGGTGTCCCCAGGGAATCCCTGTCCTCCAGGAATGCAGCTCCAGAGCGAACACAGTGTGCAGTTCAGCTGGGACAAGTAAGATAGATTCATTCTTAGTCACCATGACTATTTTCTTCGTGAATGACAATTCACACAGCACAACATTAACTGTTTCAAAGCAGACATCAAAATAACACCGAGAACCAGCCCTCCATCTGTTGCAAAACACACGTCCCCTAAAAGGAATCTCTGTCTCCGTCAGACCCTGACTCTCCTAGGGCAATCTGCCTTAGTGGCCTGGCCAGTCTAGACTGCTCAAAGAGGTAGCGTCACCATGTGTAGCTTCTGTGCCTGGGTCCCTGACCGTCATGTTTTCTTGTAAAATATTTTATGTGTATGGGTGTTTTGCTACATGTATGTCTGTGCTCCTTATGTGTACAAGAGGTGACAGATTCCCTGGAACTGGAGTTACAGATGGTTGAGAACCACCATATGCATGCTGGGAACTGATCCCGGGTCCTCTGCAAGAGCAGCCGATGCTCTTAACGACTGAACCATCTCTCCAGCCACCTGAGCAGCATGTTTTAAGGCTGATCTAGGTTGAAGCTGTCAGGGCCTCATTCCTTTTCATGCCTGAACCATCATGTACAACTCACATTGTCTTCATTCGTGTGTTAGTGGAATTTTTAATAATTCTTTATAGTAATTAGACTCTTGAGCCAAACATCCAGTAGGGAAAAGGCAGCCTCTTCCACAAATAATGCTGGCAAATGAACGTACATGTGGGGAAGAATGAAGTTGGACCTTATTTAAAAATATATGCAAAAATTAGGACTTTGCTGAAGCTCAGTGGTAAAGCATTTTCCTAGCATGCATGAAGCCCTAAATTCAACCCCTAGGACTCAAAAAAAAAAAAAAAACCCCAGTAAAATCCGACTGGGATACACTGGCCCTGGCCTATAGTTCCAGCACTGTATGTATACCTGTGAGTGTCAACAGCCCAAGGGTGGAAAGGAACCCAGGGTCTGCGGGTAGATAAATGAACTCACAAATGCAGTCTGTGTAGTCACTCTTGAAAAGCACAGACGCTCTGACACAGCCCTATAATAAGCCTTGGAGACAGTGTGCTAAGTGAAATAAGCCTGGCCCTAGGGCCAAGTGTAGTTGTACTCCCAGGCAGTCCTGGGGCAACAAGCTGACAGACGTGAAATAGAGAACATGGAGAACCACAGTCGGGGGCAAGGCTGGGCGGTTAGTGTCCACTGGGGACAGAGGTCAGTGAGGGAAGATGAGAAAGTTCTAGAGACTGGTGTGGAGATGGCTGCACAGTCACATAAAGACACCTCGGATTAATCGGCTGTGTTCTGACAGTTTCGTGTGATGTGTGTTCTACCAAACTGTAGAATAGTCAACAAACCCTTGGGAATGAGAACATCTCCTTCCTCTTGGAACACAAGGCCAGTCCCTTCTGCTCTCGGGAGTGCCAGGCAGCATGGTGGCCTCCCTTCCATCCTCTGTGAGTCTGCTTTACATCACTGTGATAAAATGCTGACCTAAAGCAAGTGAGGAAAGGACTCATTTTATTTGCTTACAACTTACAATTCACTATGAAAGGACGTGGGTGGGAACTGAAGCAGAGGCTGTGAAGAAATGCTTCATGGTTTGCTCCTCGTGGCTTGCTCCTCGTGGCTTGCTCCTCGTGGCTTGCTCCTCGTGGCTTGCTCCTCGTGGCTTGCTCAGTTTGCTTTCTTAGACTGCTCAGGAGTGGTACTACCCAGGGTGACCCTCCTCTTTGATTAGCAATCAAGAAAATGCCCCACAGAATTGCCTATAGGCAATCTGATATAGGTATTTTCTCAACCAACATTCCCTAGGTCACCCTAACTTATGTCAAATTGACAAAAAGTTGACCCAGTTCCGCCTGTGTTTGTCCTGTTCATCAGGCCCCCTCCCATCCAGGAAGAAGATTGTTGGCTTCTCCATTTGTTCTTTATCATAGACTGCCAAAAAAAAAAAAAAAGTCTGCTCTTGTCGAAAAATTTTCTTGTTTGTTTTTTTTCACTTTTAGATCAAAGAAATCGGCTATTCCTACTAACTGTTCTTTCAACCTTGGCTGTTGTTGCTGTTTTCTGCTATTACCTGCGTAGGTGACCAGCAACCTGGTGGAGTCTCTTCTTAGGAGTAAGTGACGGGTTAACTGAAGGCAAATCCTGTGTGTCTGGGTCCAAAAGAAGCTCAGAACAAATGGCTAACCATGGTGCCTCTGAGCATACCAAAGAGCATGCTGGCCTCCAGGCCCACTCAGTTCCTGTGGCTCTTCTCAGCCCACTCCCTACTCTAAACTTCTTCAGCTCGTGGGCTCTCCCTTCCCAGCTTCTCATTTCTATAGAACCCTGTCATTCAGCCATGTGCCTTCTTGGTTATCCCTCTGTTGGGGCATTCTCTTGCTCCCTCTTTCTTTTTTTTCTAAATTATTTATTTATTATGCATACAATATTCTGTCTGTGTGTATCCCTGAAGGCCGGAAGAGGACACCAGACCTCATTACAAATGGTTGTGAGCCACCATGTGGTTCCTGGGAATTGAACTCAAGACCTTTGGAAGAGCAGGCAATGCTCTTAACCGCTGAGCCATCTCTCCAGCCCTGCTCCCTCTTTCTTGGTCCTTTCTTCTCTTTCTCTCTTTCTCCCTCCTCCCTGCCCCTTCTTCTCATAGCCCGGCTCAGTTTGCTGGCCATGTTTAATCTTCTACTTTCTCTCTTTGCTCTGGAGTCTTCCAGATGCCTCTAGCTGTACTCTCCCTCATGCCTACAATAAAAAAAAACCCACTGTAATTGGAGTAGACATGTCCTCACATGTCCTAACTTTATACATCATGCCAGCCCCCATGGTTGACCTCAGTTCTAGAGTTCACCTCTTCAGCTGCTTCTTCCTTACCCTTACTCTATTTGTCTCTTCTTGCCTACTCAGCTTCTTCTCAGTCTCTGGCTCCTGGGGCCTGCTGTGCCCTCTTGGGTACCCACCACATGGGCATCACAGTGCTGAGAGAGTTGCCCCCTTCCTCTGTTGAAACCCTGCCTTTTCCCAGAAGCCTCTCTAGTTTTGCCTCTTCAGCTGTTTTCTTCCCTAACTGCCCCACCCACTCATCCCTCCTCCTCTACTGGCTAAGTGTCTCCTGGAGCTGCCTGCTTTGTCTATTATTACTGTAAAAGTCACACCTATGTGTCAGGAAGCTTCCTCTCACCCTCCAGGGGCCCCCATCACATGGAAAGGGATACCTTTCCTCTATGGTTTAGGACATATCTGACAGGTCTCTCAGTCCCCTTGGGGATGCCCTGGATTGAAATTCTTGTCACTAGGACACTTAACCTTCTCTCTTCTGCCTTGGTCCCTTCTATCTCTCAGCTCCCTCCTGCAAGTCCTGCAGCTTCCTTATGCCCCTTCGGCCTCTAGGATATTGGAATCCTCCAGTTGGAGTTTCTGTTTATACCCTTTCCTGGCCTTCCCTTCAGAACTGCTTGCTCTGCCTCCTCTTTACATGCTCCTGGACCTCTACAATAATGGAATCTTCCTTGCATGGAGTTCCTCCTCCTTTGGACCCTGTCTCTGTGTCTCAGCTCCCTCTTGGAACCTTCCCTCTGGTGGAGTTCATCTCCAACCCTTTCTCTTTTCCTCCTTGGACTCAGAAATTTCACTGAAGCCCCGTTGTCTTAGTGCAAATGTCCTGGCCTCAGTACAGGCCAACGGCCCAGACGGAACACCAGACTTCTAAATTCTCTCAGGTGCTAACCACGCCTGCCATGGCACAAACGATCCCCAACTCTCTTAAACCTCAGCTTCTTCTGCTCTACACTTCCCAACCTCTTCTTTCTCAAAGCTTTTTCTACTTTTCACCTTTGAAAATCTTTTCTCTATGGTTTCTTTGCTCTCTGCTCTCAAAGAAAATCTCTTAAGACCATTGTGTGAATTCTATCTCAGGATTTGTAAATTCATTAGGTATGGTTAAAAATTTGCAAAATCTGTAATAAAGAGTTAACTTAACAAAAGGCTGATAGTTTAAAAAATCTATGTATAGGTAATCTTAATTTGCTACATATTAATCACATATAATATATGCGATTCAACTCTTGTTCAGAAAATAGATCTGCTGTAGTATACTGTATCTGAACATGGAACTTGAATTCAACTCTTGTTTAGCAAAATAGCAGAGTGGTGGCGCATGCTTTTAATCTCAGCACTTGGGAGGTGGAGGCAGGCAGATCCCTGTGAGTTCGAGACTAGCCTGGTCTACATAGCCAGGGCTATACAGAGAAACCCTGTCTTGAAAAAAGAAATCAGCGATGTGGGTTGCCTCCATCTTTGGCTGATGACCTCTTCGGAATGGCAGCTATCTTGAGTACATGCAATGATTAAGGTAACCATGTGGTATAAACCAACTAAGGCAACAATCAAAGAACTTCTGAGTCCTCCTGAGCCCTCTGCTCACCACTGTGTCTGCTTCTGAGACTACAGAGGTAACAGCAGGTCTCCAAGTTATTTTGGATTAGGATAGATTTTGCCTGATGATAAATTCCTTAGTCTATAACAGAAACTGACTTAAAGATGTCTAACTACTTACGTCTTTGCTAACTGTTCAACACCAGGTTCCTTGAAAACTTTAGGTAACAACGCATGCTTGATGAATAAGGAATATTTGATAAATAAAGTTTATAAATTCCTAAATTATAATGGTCTATTCAGATTATCAAAAGCTAACTTAGAGAGTTATGTCTAATTATCTGTGTATTTTCTGACTGTATTCCACTCTAGACTTAGAGAAATTTTTAAATAGAGAACAACATATGTTTGATTTAAAAAAAAAAAGGTTTTTAAATTCCTAAGGTCTATTCAGGCTACCAGAAACTGACTTGAAGATATATATCTAACTTCTTTGTCTTTGTGACTGTATTCAATTCAAATTTTTAAGGCCCAGACTTAACAGGGATAAAATTGTAAAATCCTAGTCTTGTATAAGATGCTAATCTATAAGCTGTTAAAAATTATTGACATGTAAATTAATGCTCAGTCACCAGCAATCAAATTACTTAATGTGCTCAGAACTATGCTCATAGCCATACTAAGTACATATATAATTCATTTACAGGGACAAGCTTTATTTAGCCTCTTGTATATGTTTTCCAGGCTAAGCCTAAAGCAAGTAACTAAAAACAAAGTTTGGTTAAAGTTAGGTATACTTAATAGATGGTTCTCAAACTTCTCAGAGGTCTGCTGAATGTGACATTTAAAGTGTTTAACAAAAAAGCTTCCTGTGATAGACAGAAATGCCAGCTATTAGTATTGACCCTAAGATCTCCAAAGAAGAAGATGGGGCACAGATGGCTACACTTGGGTTTGCCCCTGGGCAAAGAACTGGCCCATGCCTCACACACCATCAGGGCCCTGCCCAAACTGTAGCCACTGTTAGATTGACAGCCCTTCTGTGTCTCCCCAAGATATGTCAGTTTTCCCAAGTTCCTCCTCCACAGGAAAATCTCTCAGACATTCTAAGTTTAGCAGTTGAAGAATTAATGCTGTCCTGTGTGCCACAGGGGAACCTAGGGTAACTCTCCAGGTAGTGGGTGAGTCTCTGTCATTTTAACTGGTACAGAAGCCATTTGGGTTATACTTCATGCTCTAATGTATCCTTCTCAGCTCGCTGATGATGTTGATGGCTAATTTTAGCTTTGTCAGTTTGACAGCAGCAAGCACCCAGCTCCTCCCACAAGGCTTCAATTGCCTGGTCAGTCTATTTCATGTATAAAAATCAAACTTACAGAGAATTTACCTTGCTGGCTGACTTCCCTATAAAAGAAATAAACTCACAAAACAGGTTTCAGTGTAACTTTTTACTATTCCTTTATTTAAAGGAACGTGTTTTACAATGACTACTCTCACTAATCACTGGTGTCTCATGGTAAATTATGGATGGAAAGAGAAAATCTTTGATGTTTATGTAATTTAAGGTATGTAAATGTAAATTGTAAAGGTCCGAGGATGTAAAAGCTTAAGTAAGTTATGAGGGTCTAAGAAAGTGATTTAAGACATACAAATGCAAGACATAAAGGTCCGAGGGGGTGATTTAAGGTGTGTGAGAAATTAGAAATGTTTCAGATTTACTTTCTTCTTCCTATGCTATTGTTGTAAAAATAGACTTCAAAATTTCAGATATTTAACATTACTAAGTGAAGTTCTGATAAACTATTAATCTAGCGCTGGTAAAGCATTGTCTACTAGAATCATGGTCACAAGATTTAAAGGCAGGGGTCTGTGAATTTTCCACAGTGTAAATATCAGTATAGTTTACAAACAATGGTAATGATAATATATGTAAAACTTTTATCTCTTTTTGTAAACTTGAAAAATTCATGTCAGCTTCAGGGAGTCCTGACTTGACTCTGCCTGTCATCGGTCAAACAGGTTTCAGATAGACACTCCTGTCAACCAACAGGCTAAGCTTCCCACCTTCTTCTGCCTGTTCTGGAAAGTAGGTTTTCTCTCTCTCTCTCTCTCTCTCTCTCTCTCTCTCTCTCTCTCTCTCTCTCTCTCTCTCTCTCTCTCTCTCTCTCTCTCTGTCTGTCTGTCTGTCTGTCTCTCTCTCTCTCTCTGTCTGTCTGTCTCTCTGTCTGTCTCTGTCTGTCTCTCTCTCTCTGTCTCTCTGTCTCTCTCTCTCTCTCTCTCTCTCTCTCTCTCTCTCTCTCTCTCTCTCTTCCCTCCCCCTAGTCTTGTGACTAGGGCCACAGACCTGGAAGTTTCAAGTGTATACCCAAGGTAAATATTTTCCCCTAGTTCCTTAACCTTAACTTCTGACACTAGGCTGTATTTATCCAAATAGATTTCCAAAGAAGACTGCAAAATGCTCCTAATCAAAACCAGCTAGCCCTGGACTGATGTAAACTAGATGCTTCCGACAGACCTTCCGACCAGCCTGAGCGCCTGACTCAAACCAGCACTTCCAGACTACTCCAAAGCGGACTACTTCCTAGCCCCAGGCCATCGCACAGAACCTGGGCAGGAGTGAAACAAATGTTTGCCAGCCTGCACTCCTTTCCCTGGCCTTTGACCAGCATTCCAGCCTTCCTGAGTCCTGACGACAACACCCTAATTTCCACTAAGAAGCAGTTACAGAGAGATTACATCACCCCTTATCATTAACAAAAAGGCTGGGATGTTGGATCTAAAAGGAACTCAGGACAAATGGCTAACTATGGTGCTTATGAACATACCAAAGAACATGCTGGCCTTTGGGATCACTCAGTATCTTACTTCTCAACTCTTCTCACCCCATCCCCAACCCTAAACTTCTCCAACTCAGGGACTTTCCTTCCTCCATAACTCTGTCATTTTGACCATGTGCCTTCTTGATCCTCTCTCTCTCGGTGCTATCTTAGCCCCCATTCTCTTGCTCCCCTTCTCGTTATGGTCTGGTTCAGTCCACTGGTCATTAGTTTACTTTCCCTCCCTGCTCTGGACTCTTCCCATGCCTGTTCTGCACTGTCCCTCGTATCTATAATAAAGAACTTCCTCTCAACCATACCTTGGAGCAGTCATGTCTTTACTTTCTAGACTGGAAAACTTGGTGTCCTGTTAACCACCCAGGAAAATGCCTTATATTACATAATGTTGGTCTCAGGACCTTGCCATCTACAGCAGCAGCAGGGCAAGATGCTGGCTTCCTCTGTGGCCCACCAATCCAGGTTGTCCATTAGTCAGTTGGGATCTATTTCTTGAGGGGCTGCTATGTTGATAAATAAAACATTTCTCCCTTTGTGTCTAAATAAAAAGAAAATAACTCTATCATAGTAAAAAATATGTACAATAAGAACAATTATCGAGTAAAGATTGCATTTACAATATCCAGTCATAATTGGCAGATTTAAAGAAAATATTCTATTATTTATCCTATCTTGGTGAGTCCAAAGCTTTTTACCTAATTAACTTTCTATCATGACTAAGGAAAAATACAACTATAACTACTTGATCTTTCAACTTCATCAAAGAATCCAAAAAGATATATTACCTGAGTAAACAAGATGTGCAGTGCAAGCCACTATAGACAGAAGTTTCTGCCCTGCCCAGTCCCACAGCCATTCAAAACATAAAACATACAGAGGCTTATATTAATTATAAACTGGTTGGCTTATTAGCTCAGGCTTATTACTAACTAGCTCTTACAACTTAAATTAATCCATAATTATTATCTATGTTCAGCCATGTTGCTTGATGCCTTACTTAGTGAGGCATTCTCATCTTGCTTCCTCTGTATCTGACTGGTGACTACAGACTGAGCCTTTCTTCATCCCAGAATTCTCCTAGACTGATCACACCGCCTATACTTCCTGCCTGGCTACTTGTCAATCAGCATTTTATTAAACCAATACAAGTGACAAATCTTTACAGGGTACAAAAGCATTATCCCACAGCACTTCCCCTTTTTTTCTTTTCAAAACAAGAGCTCTGAATCTTGAAGCATGGTTAATAAAATCTCAGAGTGAGAAATTGGGGTTCAACCTGAAGATCTGGAAAGCAAAGCAGCCAGCCACTGGCTCTTACCTCAACCTCAGTCTAAAAAGGGTGATCCAGCCTCCAGGAATCTCAGAATGGGACTGTCAGAGAGCTGTTTCCTCCCATTTTATAATCCTCTCTAGGGCTGGAATTAAAGGTGGGCACCACTGGGATTAAAGGCATGCACCACCTGGTTTCTATGGCAACTAGCATGGTTACTGGAATTAAAGGTGTGTGTTACCATGGCCTGGTCTGTAAGGCTGACCAGTGGAGCTGTTTTACTGTCTGATCTTCAGGCAGGCTGTATTTACTAAATTGCGATTGAAATGCCACTACAGAATCTACTCTCCTTTGTTTAGCTTTTTTCTTGACCATTATCCTTAACAACTTGTAACCAACACTCTAAACAAAGACAAACATACATAATTCATATTGTGGGAATGTGGGTGTAATTTTCTAGGCTACTTCCTGCTGATTGGGGTTGCTGATAATCTTATGGGGACCCAAAGAAAATTTAGGATTATGGTCAAGTCCTGACTAGAGTATTCTTTGAGTCTGAATCATGTCAGCCAGCAGTCTTGAGGCTGTTCTGGGTGTAGAACTCAGAAGAAACTACAACAGAGGTGCTCTGAAATGTTGAATCATCTGGGCCATCTGCTCCTAACAGAGATTTTTTTTTTTTCAGGAGGTTATCCCTTGATCAAACCTGATTTTTTTTTCTAACTCAGAATGAATCTACAGCCTCTCATTTCCTGTGGAAACAAAAGCAAAACATTTTCTCTAAAGTAACATATCTTTTGACTTAAAATTTGAATTTTAATTCAAGGCATTTTCAAAATATATAGGTTGGACCAATCCAGCAGCATTTATAGTCAAATGTCTTTTTAGCAGATGTTGCTTCTTCCTTAGCAAACAATTCAAAGACAACACAATAACATTAATACAGTATCCAGATTGTCTGTGTATTTTCCATCTTTATGTGGCTTTTAAAAACCTATTTGTTTTATTTTTAGTTTTAGTTTTTGGTTTTTTTGAGACAGGGTGTCTCTCTCTTTTTTTTTTCTTGGCATCCTGAATCTCACTCTGTAGACCATGCTAACCTTGAACTCAGAGAGATCCACCTGCCTCTGCCTTTCAAATGTTGGGATTAAAGGTGTGAACCACCATGCCTGACTATATTTTTTAAGGACTTTCTCTATCCTTTTTCTTTACTTTCCCAAGTCTATGTATAGGAAACAACTGGTGCCCTCTTCTGACATTCAGGCAGAGCACTGTATACATAATAATAAAATAAATAAATAAATGATTAAAAGAAAAAAAAGAAAACATACCAAACATGACTACAAGTTTAGTTGTTATAGATGACTAACTACTAACTTGCATTTCTTAGTTATCCTAAATGGTTTATAGTAATGGCTTTTAAGGACTTGAACTTTACATTTTAAAATGACCTATGTAAGTACAATACCTTAAACAACAGTAGAAACATATATAGTATAACAAAAATAACCTTAAATTGATATCAATATACAAAATCCATACCAATGTAAGATGTCTGAGATTAGTATTTGTTCAAAAGTAGACTCAGCAATCTACCCTTTTATCCCATCATTTGTATACTTTATCCCTCTTTTTCTCTTCAGAAAGAGATACCTGAATCTAATCTCCTTTATTCAGCTTTTTTCCTGACCATTACCAATAACAGCTTGTAACCAATCCCCCTGAATGATAACAAGCATCTAAAACCCACTGAATGACTATGGTGGCCTGAAAGAAAATGGCCCCCAGAGGGCGTGACACTACTAGAAGATGCAGCCTTGTTGAAGTAGGTGTGGATGTTGTTGGAGGAAGTGTATCACTGTGTGGGAGGACTTAAAGGTCTCCTTTTTCAAGCCTCAGTTAATGTGACAGTCTAATACAGCATCTCTGGTCAGGTGGGTGGTACCCAACAGGCTGAGCATTTTGGACACAAGGAATTCTTATCCAAGGTTAATTGCAATCCTTTTAGGAACTCACGAGTTTGGAGTGGGGGCAATCTGATAACAGCCCAGCATGACTATTTTGTGTGGGGTGAACTTTTCTCAGTAGGGATTACATCAGACCCTGAAGGGGGCATAAAGCAAGAGGTCAACTCAGTTACCCCCAGTTTCAAGAGTATATTTTCTTTAGCCTATTTTAAGGTTCTATTTATCCTCTCTCTATTTCCTGAGCTCTGAGCATGATACGAACAATGAAATTCCCAACTGATGTTAAGAGCCTTAGAGCACAATTGAGATCGCTCGGCAATGAAGGCCAGACCATTATCAGACCCCAGAGATATGGAGACGTTGGTCAGATCTGGGAATAATTTCTACTGTTAATTTCTTAGCTACCACTTGGGCCATTCCTACTTGGGATGAAAAGGCCTCTACCCAGCCTGTGACTGTATCAACAAGGACGAGCAAATATTTGTAGCTATGCAGTCCTGAATTGACTTCAGTCAAGTCCAATCCCCAAATCCAACTGTACCTTGACTCTGCTGACCTAGGAGAAGCGTGTCCTTCTTTGCATTTACTTGAGCACAGGTCAGGCGGTGGTTTGACATGCTCTGAAGCTTTTCTCGGTGTCCAGATAACCAGGCATGAGGAGAACTGAGTTCTGAGATCTTCTTCGATGACAAGCACACGGCGGGATGCAGGGTAGTTAGCCAGTTTTGGCCCAGTACCTTTGGCATGCAGATTCTTCCATGAGGCAAAATTCACCATCTGTTGTGGGTCTTCTGAGTCCCCAAGTCAGAATATGACTTGATCTCTTCTGGATTGTACCTAGAAACATCTCCACTGGGGAAGAGGAGGGGCTCAGGGACATCAGATAGTTCCAGAACAGTCTGGAGCTTGGATTCCCCAAGAGCAACCTCTTTGATAACTTGATCTTTGGTTGTTACCGTGAGTTTGGATGTTTTTGTCTTTTTGGTGTCCTGGCTGGTGGATTATGACCAGCTCATTGGTAGGCAGATGGCCTCCATAACTAGACAATTTCATCTTCATTTTTAAAAGTCTGAAGGGAAAACCCCATTTATCTATCTGTCTAAGAACATGAGCCATGGCAAATGCATATTGGCTATCTCTGTAGATGTTCCCCATTTTTCCTTCAGGGAGAATAGTGAGAAAACGCTGTACCAAAACAAGACCGAAAACCAGCCAGGCAAACTTTAAACTCTCCACCTCCATTTTTGATGTCAAAATGCTCTTCGGATCTCCAACTCCTACAAGCTTGGTTGACTGCTACACACTTCTTTCTCTTGGGCTGGTTCCACTCCTTGTTAGCAGCTCTCCCCAGCAGGTATCCCATGACTCTGGCATTTCTAACACCTCAAGGCCTCAAGGTCTTCCAGGCAATCCAGGCTTCATCTTCATAGCTTCACACAATGGCCTCTCTAGGCCTCCATTCAGAGAAACTCCTGACTCACGCCTGGCCTCAGCAGCTTTTCTTAGTAACAGAGGAATATTACATAAACCCTTTCTTCTGTTATTGATTCTAAATTCAGAACAATGGGGCTGAAGCTGCCAAGTGTAGCTGCTCCCTGGGGCTGGAACATGGTCCCCTCATTCAGTTACATCGTCACCACCTTTCTGTTTTCAATGGTTTCCTTCACTGCCTAGGCTTGGCTGTTCTGGAACTTGCTCTATAGATCAGGCTGGCCTCAAACTCAGAGATTCACCATCTTCTGCCTTCTGAGAATTAAAGCCATGCACCACCACACCCAGCTCTAAGCTTCCTTTAATTCATTTTCACAAGTTGGAAACTTAGCTGGTTGGGATCTTGACCCCATGAGGTCACAACTACCTTTATCCCATTATGTTATTTGTTTATTTCCTTGAACACAGGGCTCAGTTCCATTCAACTTCCTGGCTATTTTTCTCCTCAAACTGCACATTTCATATTTTTCTTTGCTCCTTTTAATTATCGGCCTTTTCTAGGGACCCAGAGTCTGAGACAGGACTTCCTTGGCAATGCCCGTTATTTCATGGATGTAAAGAGGAAAGGGCTTGGGCTGGAGAGATGGCTCAGTGGTTAAGAGCTCTGCCTGCTCTTCCAGAGGTCCTGAGTTCAATTCCCAGCAACCACATGGTGGCTCACAACCATCTGTATTGAGATTTGATGCCCTCTTCTGGCCTACAGGCAGAGCACTGTATACATAATAAAATAATTTAAAATAAAAAAGAGGAAAGGGCTTGGAGCTATTAGGAAGAGTGAAAATAGGCCTGTACCTACTCATGTTCCTCAGTCCATTCCAAAGGACTTGCCTCCAGCTGTGGCAGAGTACAAGGGTGTAGCAATTTCAGCAAACCCGGGTATCCAAAGACAGCAATATCCAACAGCTCCCAGAAATTCCCTAACCTGTTTCTTGATGGTTGGAGTTAGGATTTGCATTATGGCCACTATGTGGGCTTGGCACAGTAGTCTTTTCCTGTTCTCTTAGATCCTATCCCAAGTAGATAATCCAAAGCTAGAAAATTTGGGCTTTCTTTTCAGAAACTCTATAACCTAACTCAGCTGTAGTTTCCAAAAGGCCTCTGGTGGTTCTCACACAGTCCTCCTCATCTTTAGCAGCTAATAATAAATCGTCTACATATTCAAATGTGAACATAGGCTGACTTCAGTTTGGAGATGGAGAAGAGTACATCTTTTAAGCTCAAAACAGTATAAACTGTATGCCCAGGTGGTAATTAACTGAGCAAACTGTAGGGATTTGGAACAGTTGTGTAAGTGGATTCTACCCTCTTGTTTACTTTCCTCAAGTCTTGTACTGGTCTATAGTCTTGAGTTCCAGGCTTTTGAACAGGAAACAAGGAGGTATTCCAGGCTAACTGGCAAGGAATACGTGTGCCTCCTTCAAGGAGGCACCTGATGTGAATCTTAACCACTTCCCTAGCTTCCGAACTAATGGTGTAGGGCTTGATTGGAATTGGGCTTTACCCCAGATGTTAGACACACTATGACAGGTGGCACATGTTTTGCCAAGCCAGGAGGATTGTTCTTTGCCCAAACTGTAGGAACTTCCTGAATTATTAACTTTTTCCACTTCCCTTCCAGGGATTGGGTTGGAATTTGGAGGAACAGAAATTCATCATTTATTGGGCAGGTAAGGTAAGTCTTAGCAGGGCTTCCCAGTTGCAACCTAGAAATGTACCCTGAGAATGATATTGTTGCCTGGAGCTTGTTCTGGATGTTTTGCCCCAGTAAAGAATAATGATATTCAGAAATAGCAGTAATGAGTCACATTTCCTTAATTAACACTCCAGACTATGGTCCATTTGTATTCTTTGATAACCCCTGTTGCTCCTGTACTTTCTTTGTTCAATTGTAAGAGGTCATAGGGTCTTCTGTAATACTAAATAAGTAGCCCCTGTGTGATGTAGGATTCCTCTCTGTATGCTGTGGATATGCTTTATTATCATTGGTTAATAAAGAAGCTGCTTTGACCTATGGCAGGGCAGAATATAGCAAGGTGGAAAATCCAAGCAGAGATAGAGGAGGAAAGAAGGCAGAGTCAGGGAGATGCCATGTAGCTGCCAACAGTAAAGGACACCAGAACCTTACCAGTAGGCCACAGCCTCATGGCGATACACAGATTAATAGAAATGGGTTAATTTAAGATGTAATGACTGAGCCATTGACCAAACAGTGTTGTAATTAATATAGTTTCTGTGCAATTATTTGGGTCTGGGTGGCCCGGAAATGAAAGCACAATCTCTGTTTACACCTATGTTCACCAGAAAATTTACAGGTTAGTCCCTGTCTTAGTTAGGGTTTCTATTGCTATGAAGAGACACCATGACCCACAGCATCTCTTATAAGGGAAAGCATTTAATTGAGGTGGCAGTTCACAGTTTCAGAGATTTGGTCCATTTTCATCATGGTGGGGAGCATGGCAGCATGCAGGCAGACACAGTGCTGGAAAAGGAGCTGTTACATATTAACATACAGGCGACAGAAGTGGTCTCTCTCTGGGCATGACTTAAGCATATGAGACCTCAAAACTCGCCTCTACAGTGAGGCAATAAGGAAATGCAAAAAAGTCTCAAAAAATTTCATGTGGTCACCATGCGACTAGGAAGGGTAAATTCTCAAAACCAAGTCAAGGTCGTGTGTTGGAGCATGTCAGTCTCCAGGAAACAGTCATAAAAACAGCCACTCAGTTCTTAAAGGAAATGGAAACTTATTTTTAACAATACAGTATGATGGCTCCTGTCATCAAAATTAAGTTAGGCAGGTTACTCATTAACTGTCTTTGGGCGAGTGGGGCTTACAGGTTAGAGGCATTTTTGTCTTATACATCTCTTAAGCACAGGAATTTCAAATTAAAACATAACTGTAGCTCTCACATTTGAACCCTTGATGGGATTGTATTTTGACCAAAGTCATCTACATTTGGGGATTATGAAGACAGATTTGTTAGAGGTGGAGAGATGTCCCTTGAGCTCTGTCCCTAGCTCTTTGGCCAATCATCTGCTTGAGAAGCAGCTTGTCTGGGATGGCTGAGGACTAGCCATTTGGCTCCATACACGGCATGCTCCTGTGAGACTTTCTGGAAGTTGCTGATAACGCTGGTTGAGTTCAATTCCGGTAACTTCTTGTGACTTTGGACCACATTACTTCCTGACCTGTGTTTGTAGTCTCATGGGGCAGCCTAATCAGTTTACTGTCCTTCTTCTTCTTCTTCTTCCTCCTCTTCTTCTTCTTCTTCTTCTTCTTCTTCTTCTTCTTCTTCTTCTTCTTCTTCTTCTTCTTCTTCTTCTTCTTCTTCTTCTTCTTCTTCTTCTTCTTCTGGGTCTATGTAGACCTTGCTGACCTTGAATTCTTTGCTATTTTCCTGCCTCTGAAGGCTGGGATTAAAGGTGTGCACCACCAAACTCAGCTCCTTTTCCGTTCTTCTCACCCTCTCTCTCTGTGTGTGTCTCTCTCTGTCTCTCTCTCTCTCTCTCTGTCTCTCTCTCTCTCTCTCTCTCTCTCTCTCTCTCTCTCTCCACACACACACACACACACACACACACACACACACACACTGGATCTTACATTCTTACACTCTTTCCATCATCTCTTCCACAATGATCTCTCAGCCCTGGGAGGTGGGGTATGGAATATTCTGAAGCCTCTTATCAACTGCAGGTCTCTGTATTAATTACCATCTATGTCTTAGGGTTTCTGTTGCTGCAATGAAACGCCATGACCAAAAAGTAAGTTTGGGAGGAAAGGGTTTATTGGGCTTACACTTCAGCATCGCTGTTCATCAGGGAAGGAAGTCAGGACAGGAACTCAAATGGGGCAGAATGCCAAAGGCAGGAGCTGATGCAGAGGCCATGGAGGGTGTTGCTTACTGACTTGCTTCCATTGTTATTCTGGGCTTGTTTCTTCTATAACCCAGGACACCTGCCCAGGGCTGGCACTATCCACAATGGGCTGGGCCCTTCCCCCATTGATCACTAACTAAGAAAATGCCTTACTGCTGGATCTCATAGAGGCATTTCTCAACTGAGGCTCCTTCCTCTCTGATGACTCTAGCTTGTGTCAAGTTAACACACAAAACCAGCGAGTATACTCTCCTTCATAAAGAATTTTCTTTTGTGATGCTGTTGGTGTTTTGTTTTATTTTGTTTTAAGACAGAGTTTCTCAGTGTAG
This sequence comes from Arvicola amphibius, assembly GCF_903992535.2. Lineage (NCBI taxonomy): Eukaryota > Metazoa > Chordata > Mammalia > Rodentia > Cricetidae > Arvicola > Arvicola amphibius. The sequence continues at coordinate 145,423,095 of NC_052047.1, read as the reverse complement.
CTCTGGCTGTCCTGGAACTTGCTCTCTAGACCAGGCTGGCCTCGAACTCACAGAGATACACCTGCCTCTGCTTCCCAAGTGCTGGGTTTAAAAGCATGCACCACTATTGCCTGACTTCAGTTTCTTAATTTTAAAACCATTCTGACCATGTCTGAGTGCCCAGCCCCAAAGCACAAATCGCAGCCCTAGCATCGTGCAATCAAGCCAGTCCTGCCACCATCCACCTTTAGAACTCTCTGTCTTTCTGAACTGAAACTGTATCCCCATGAGCCGCTCACTTAGTCACAGTTCCTTCCAGTCTTGGCACTCCATCCTGTTTCCTGCCCCAGTAGACCTGAGACTATTGGGTCCCCAGCAGGAGACTTAGGCAGTATTTGTCTTTTGATATCAACCAGCTCCTTGCAGCCCAGGGAGGGCTCTGGAGGGGCATTCAACATGTGGGAGGCTCTCCTTCCTCTTTACGGCTGACTCACAGTCCATTGTCTGGGTAGACTGTCAGTCAGTGCATGCATCCCTTAGGCTGCCTCTGCTTCCAAACACCTTGGCTCTGAAGTGCCTTTTGCTGGTCGTTGGTACTGTGGAGTGGTGAGTAGAGGTTTTGAGGAACTTTTCTGTAAATTTCAAATCAACGACATCTCAAGGGAGCAAGGAAGTCGAGGAACCTGGGTGTGGCCCTCACCGGAAGAACTCAGGCAAGGAGTGGTTTTAAATGCCTCCTAGCTGGCTAGGGCTGCGCCAGGGCTGCAACTGTTAGGCCTCACGTTCAGCATCCCAGCCCTGCCCTGTCCTGCCACTGTCTCTGATGGCCAGACTGGAACGTTTGCTGCTGCCGCAGGGGCTGCTTCTGTGGGTGAGTGGAAGCACAGCAGGGGAGTGGGGACCCCAGCTAGGTTCTGGCAGGCTGTCATTCCCAGAGCAGTATGTGTGATTGGGCTTAGAGGTAATAATAATGGGTCTCCTTTTCCAGCTCTTGGCCTGCATGGTGGAGGTAGAAGATTAGATGAGAGGATCCAACACCTAATGAGACAGAGTTAATTTATATTCTTAGCTTTCTTTGCTACAAACTGAGGTTTTTTTTTTTTTTTGCTATCTAGCTTTTCTTTTTCTTTCTTTTTCTTCTACTTTGTTTTCTTTTTCTTTTTTCCTTTTTTCTTTCTTTCTTTCTTTTTTTTAGACAGGTTCTCACTATATATCTTTGGGTACCCAGGGCTCACTCTGTAGAGCAGACTGGCCTCGAGTTCACAGAGATCCGTACACCTCTGCTTCCTGAGTGCTGAGACTAAAATCACGAGTCAATATATCAATTTTTTTACAAAACTGGTTTCATTATTTCCTGAGACTTCTTTGTCCCTTTTCACCTTATAAAGGCCTATTTTTTTTATTTTAGTTATGTGTGTATTGTGAGTCTGTGTACATGTGTAGGGTGCCAGTGCAGGCTATGTGCATGTTGTGTGTCTGTGTACATGTGTAGGGGCCAGTACAGGCTATGTGCATGTTGTGAGTCTGTGTACATGTGTAGGGGGCCAGTGCAGGCTATGTGCATGTTGTGAGTTTGTATACATGTGTAGAGTGCCAGTGCAGGCTATGTGCATGTTGTGAGTCTGTTTACATGTGTAGGAGCCAGTATAGACTATGTGCATGTTGTGAGTCTGTGTACATGTGTAGGGGGCCAGTGCAGGCTATGTGCATGTTGTGAGTCTGTTTATATGTGTAGGGGGCCAGTGCAGGCTATGTGCATGTTGTGAGTCTATTTACATGTGTAGGGGGCCAGTGCAGGCTATGTGCATGTTGTGTGTCTGTGTACATGTGTAGGAGCCAGTACAGGCTGGAGAGAATCGGATCCCCTAGACCTAGAGTTACTGGTGGTTGTGAGCCGCTGTGTGGGTGCTGTCTTCTACAAGAAAAGCACTATTATCTGCCGAGCCATCACTCCAGCCCCTCGTTTTTTTTTTATTTCTAATGTTTTTTATTATATTATTTATTGTGTGTGTGATGTGGGGGCCAGGCTCACTTGTGGTGGTTAATGGACAACTGTCAGGAGTTGGTCCTTTCCTTCAACCTGTGGGTCCCAGGGATCAAACGCAGCTTGTCAGGCTTGCTGGCAAGCACCTTTCCCACTAAGCTATGTCACCCGTCCCTTCCTCCTCCCTCTTTTGAGACAGATGCATAATGTCTGTCCCAGGCTGGCCTCCACCTCGTGTTTCTCCTGCCTCGCTTCCTGACTGCTGGAATCCTGGGCCTGAGCCACCAAAACTGACTTAGCATTTTACAGTGTGATTACCTCCCCAGATTGTGTTGTCAAGGTATATAGGCCCGTAACCCCAAGACACAGGAGGATCAAGAGTTCAAAGTCACCCTCAGCTACACAGGGAGTTGAAAGCCAGCCCAGACTATAAGACACCCTGTCTCAAAAAAAAAAAAAAGGTACTATTATTTTTGGATTGCTACAGTAGCTGATCTGTGTGAGAAGCTGAGAGAAACAGGCTGGCTCTGGGTTAATCTCACCCCAAAGAGTGAAAGTAGTCACCACTTGAAAATGGTACTCTCTGCCTAACTGTCTGCTGAGATTCTCTCTCCTAGAAAGTAGTGCCTCCCAAATTGCTGGCCTTCAGTCAGTGGACCTCAGCAACCTCTGGAGTTCTGAGAACCCCCAGGGCATCATGTGTCCTCAGACTAAGTCCCTTGGGGACTTTCATGGATGGGCATGTGATTCTAGGCACTTTCTCAATGTTGTGAAGTTCTTGAACCCTGGAAAGAGACCATAGACTCAATCCAATTATAATGATAAGATTTGTTGATTACTGCTAACGCGACAACAATCTCTGAGCCAAACTTGAGATTTCAATGAGAAGTGGAGGTGAAGGCTTTTTGTTGTTGTTTGCTTGTTTGTTTTGTTTTTAAGGCAAAACCATAAGAAGACCTTGAGTATCTGCAGAAACAGGCCAAGAGCTGTTTTGATCTGCCAAGATTAGGTAGTCAAGGTAACCTGAATGTCTGCATGAACAGGTTACAGAAGCAGAAGAGAGTTAGTCCTCACATAACAAGAGGATGGTCACTGTACATTTCTAGGTGGGGGAACACTGAGTCAGGTTTGCAGGGACACGGTCCGAGAATGGAGTCCTGTAAGAATTCTGAGCGCTTATGAGAAAACTCCAAGAAAACAAGAGCCTTGTGACCTCAGTTTCTTCCAAAGCATGATATTGTTCTCGGAAGGTGTTTCCGTTGCTCTCCCAGGTGTAGTGAGTTGACTTCGGGTTGCCCATTACAACTGGCTATTGTCATTTGTTTATATGCCTCCTTGGCAAAACGTGTTTTTGCCATGTGCATCTTGTCCTTGTGATGGTACACTTTACTCATGTGACTCCTCTTAACCAGCAGAGTATAAATTATTTGATGCTCTAAATAAAGTTGGCAATTGCGTGAGACTTTAGTCTACCTGATTTATCAGCTCCATTCTCCCAGGGCCCACCAACTCTAGAGCACGGGGTTACCAAGAGCTTCTTTTCCAGAAACTGGAGTCAGACAAATGAGTAGTATCAAGATGGATGGAGGACCAAATGGAGGTTTTTGTGGTTTTCAGGGTTTTTTTTTTTTTCATCCATCATATCAGAATGTGAAGGATTAACTCCCCTTCCTCTCCTGGTGGCTTCCTTTGCTTTCAGATCGGCAGCTGCAGTGAGTCACTGTGGGAAAAGCAGCCTGAACTGTGTTGTTTATGAAACCTAGCGGAACGGAAACCTAGTAGAAAGACGGTGCTGTTTTTTTTTCAAGCTTTGATTTCCCTTGTCAGGCTGTCCAGAGAGCTACTACTGTTGGGTTTACAAGAAAGTGCCAGCATGTTCAGTTTCTTTTTCCTGGGTTCTAAGGATCCAGACTCAGGTCCATACGCTTGTTAGACAAGTGTTTTACTAACTGAGCCATCTCCCGGATTCATTATTTGGTGCTTTAAACTGGATGTGACTGCCCAGCCTGTAATCTCAGCATTAGGGGAAGTAGGGACAGGAGAGTCACTATTTCAAAGTCATCCTCAGTCGTGTAGTGAGAGCCCAGCCTGGTTTGTGTGAGACCATGTGTAATAACAGCAGCAGCAGCAAATAAAAAGAGGAGAGCCATAAATCTCTTGCCATGCAGTCTCGAGGACTAAAGTTCTCCTCTCTATAAACAATGTAAAAGCAGTTGGGTATGGTAGCCCACCTGTAACCCCACTCCTCAGGAAGCTGAGAGAGGCAGGGCTTCCCTAGGGCAAGCTCTGGATTCACAGAGCAACCTAGCCACAGTAAGCAGAGTGGAAAGAGAACAAGTGAGACACCCAATGTCTGGGTTACCTCACTCAAAACAATGTTTTCTAGTTCCGTCCATTTGCCTGCAAAATTCAAGCTGTTATTATTATTTTTTTTTGCTGTGTAGTACTCCATTGTGTAAATATACCACATTTTCCTTATCCATTCTTCGATCTAGGAGCATTTAGGTTGTTTCCAGGTTCTGGCTATGACAAACAAAGCTGCTGTGAACATAACTGAGCACATGTCCTTGTGGCACGATTGAGCATCCTTTGGATATATACCCAAAAGTGGTATTACTGGATCTTGAGGAATGTTGTTTCCCAATTTTCTGAGAAATCACCACACTGACATCCAAAGGGCCTGTACCAGCTTGCATTCCCACCAGCAATGCAGAAATGTTCCCTTTTTCCCACAACCTCTCCAGCATAAGTTGTCATCAGTGCTTTTGATCTTGGCTATTCTTACAAATGAAAGATGGAATCTCAGAGTTGTTTTGATTTGCATTTCTCTGATGACTAAGGATGTTGAACATTTCCTTAAGTGTCTTTCAGCCATTTTAGATTCCTCTGTTGAGAGTTCTCTGTTTAGGTCTGTACTCCATTTTTTTTATTGGATTATGTGTTCTTTTGGTGACCAGTTTCTTGAGTCTTTGTATATTTTGGAGATAAGACCTCTGTCGGATGTGGGGTTAGTGAAGATCTTTTCCCATTCTGTAGGCTGTCATTTTGTCTTGTTAACCATGTCCTTTGCTTTACAGAAGCTTTTCATTTTCAGGAGGTCCCATTTATTAATTGTTTCTCTCAGTGTCTATGCTGCTGGGGTTATGTTTAGGAAATGGTCTCCTGTGCCAATGCGTTCAATACACTTTCTCTTCTATAAGGTTCAGTGTGGCTGGCTTTATTTTATGTTAAGGTCTTTGATCTATTTGGACTTGAGTTTTGTGCATGGTGATAGATATGGGTCTATTTTCATTCTTCTACATGTTGATATCCAGTTATGCCAGCACCACCTGTTAAATATGCTTTCTTTTTTCCATTTGACATTTTTTTGCTTCCTTGTCAAAAATCAGGTGTTCGAAGATGTGTGGATTGATATCCGGGTCTTCTATTCTGTTCCATTGGTCCTCCTGTCTGTTCTTGTGCCAATACCAGGCTGTTTTCAGTACTGTAGCTCTGTAGTAGATTGAAGTCAGGGATTGTGATGCCTCCAGAAGTTGTTTTATTGCACAGGATTGTTTTGGCTATCCTGGGTTTTTGGCTTTTCCATTTGAAGTTGAGTACCATTATTTCAAGGTCTGTGAAAATTTTTGCTGGGATTTTGCTGGGCATTGCGTTGAATCTGTAGATTGCTTTTGGTAAGATTGCCAAATGTTTTCCTTTTTAAGAGTTGCTTATGGTGTTTCTTCACAGCAACAGAACATTGACTAAGCCACTTGGACAACTTACAAGATTCTGTCTCAAAAACAAAAGCAACTAAATACAGGTCTGATGCAAGGCTTGTAACCATAGCTACTCAGGAGAAGACAGGAAGACTGCAACTTCAAGTCTTGCCTGGGTTACAGAATGAGTTCAAGGCCAGTCTGGACATTTAATGAGATTCTATCTCTAAATAAAAAATAAAAAAATGACCAGGCATGTAACTCAGTGTTAGACTAGCATATATGAGGTCCTAGGTTTAATTCCAAGTACTGAGGAAAAAAATCTGGGAATATGGCTCTGTTGGTAGAGTGCCTGTTCAGTAAGCATACATCCCCCATAAACAAGGGATGGTAGCTTGTTGTGAGGAGGCCACTTGTTGTTTCCTGGCTGCCCAGACTCCTGAAATAACCACACAGAAACTATTATTTAAATCACTGCTTGGCCCATTAGCTTTAGCTTCTTATTTTCTAAACCTTATATCTTAATTTAACCCATCTCCATTAATCTTTACATCACCACGAGGTCTGGCCTACCAGCAAAGTTTTAGCGTGTTTTAGCGTATCCTGGCAGTGGTTCCATGACTTCTCTTTGACTCCACCTCCTTCTCCCAGCATTCAGTTTAGTTTTCCCCACCTAACTAAGTTCTGCCCTGCTATAGGTCCAAAGCAGTACTTTATTAACCAATGGTATTCACAGCATACAGAGGGGAATCCCGTATCAGTAGCTCACAGCTGCAAGTCCAGAACCCTGGCAGTGGAGGCAGGAGGATCAGAAACTCAAAATTATCTTTAGCATGTGCTGGAGTGATGACTCAGCAGTTAGGAGCAATTTCTGCTCTTACAGAGGACCTGAGTTTAATGCTTAGCACCCATGTCAGGTAGCTCATAATCACCTGTGCCTCTGGTTTCAGAGGATCTAATGGCCTCTTTTGGCCTCCTTGGGCACTGCACTCACATCACACACACACACACACACACACACACACACACATGCACGTGCATACACACACACACACACAACCATTTTTTTTTTCTTTTTTCTTTTTTTGGTTTTTCGAGACAGGGTTTCTCTGCAGCTTTTTTAGAGCCTGTCCTGGAACTAGCTCTTGTAGACCAGGCTGGCCTCGAACTCACAGAGATCCACCTGCCTCTGCCTCCCGAGTGCTGGGATTAAAGGCGTGCGCCACCACCGCCCGGCTCACACACAACCATTTTAACTAACTTAAGGATACAAGAGTTTGTTTTGCCTCACAGTTTAAAATCACAGTCCATGGCAGGGAAGGCTTGGTGGCAGGAACATGAGACAGCTGATCACATTGATTCCACCGTCAGGAAGCAGAGAGGGATGAACCATGGTGCTCAGACAGATTCCATCTTTTTTTTTTTCAGTCTGGGACCCCAGGCTATGGGATGATGCCCCCACATTCTGGGCCTTCTTCCCTCAACCATCTAATCTACAAACTCCCTCACAGCCATGCCTAGAGGTTTGTCTCTAGGGTGAGTCTAGATTCTGTCAGGTTGACATCAGCATTAACCAACACAGATAGAAATGTGTAAAATAAGATGATAGGAATGGAACTGAGCCTAGTATCATCCACTATAGACAAATAGGTTGTAATTGTTTGTTGATTATCGGGTTGAATTAGAAAGAAAAAAAAAATCTCAGGCGTTGAGGAGATTGCTCAGTGGTTAGAGCTCTTGTCATGCAAACACGGCAACCAGAGTTCAGATCCTCCAAGCCCTGGTAAACACCAGATGCCTTAGCACATGCATCTGTAATCCCAGCACTCATATGGGGAGATGGTAGGCAGAGGAGACTCCCTAGAGCTCATGGGCCTACAAGTCTGTTGTGTTCAGCAGTGAAGTGTAGGAGTGATCCTGTCTCAAACAAGGTAGAAGGCCATGACTGACGTGTGAGCTTGTCCTCTGACTGTCACACGTACACCATGGCATGTGTGTACCCACACTTATACACGAACAAAGGGGAAAGAGATCTAGCAGCGTGGTATTTTTAAGAAAAGGAATTTGCTTGTGGTGGTTCTTGACTGTAATCATGGCACTTGCGAAGCCGAGAATGGAGAATGGCAGGTTTGGGATATCCTGGGGCCTAGAGAGACGGCATGATGGCTGACAGTATTCGCCGGTCTTTTTCAAAGCCTATTAGATGATACATACAGCAAAGTCGTAATGAGACACATCTGCACTGACTGTTCTTGCAGAGGACCCAGGCTCAGTTCCTAGCACCCATAGGGAAGCTCCTTAACTACAATTTCCTTAACTACAATTTCAAAGGATCTTCTGACCTCGGCAGGCACTGCATACACATAGCACACATACATGTATGTAGGCAGATGCTCATATAGAAAGTGAAAAAAATTTAAATGTTGTTTTTGACATAGAGTTTTGCTGTGTAGTTCTAGATACCCAAAACTCCCAAAAGTCTGCCTGTCTTCTGATTAAAGGCATGCATCACCAAGCCCTCATCATTTTTTAAAACAAACAAACAAGCAAATAAATAAATAGGTGTGGTGGCTCATACCTTTAACCCCACTACTCAGGAGACAGAAGCAGGGGCATCTCTGAGAGTTTGAGGCCAGCCTGGTCTACAAAGCAAGTTCCAGGACAGCCAGGGCTTTTCTACAAAGAAACCCTGTCTTGAAACCCACCCCTCCCCCAATTTTTTTTGAGGTCTGGAGATCTTCACAGGTACCAGGCATACATGTGGCACACACATTCAGTCAAAATACTCATATGCATAAAATAAATAAACTTTAAGATTAAAAATATTTTATTTTTCCCGTGTGTGTGAGTTTATATGTATCGTATGTGTTCTTGTTGCCCACAGAGGTCAGAAGAGGGTGTTGGATCTCCTGTAACTCGAATATGGATAGTTGTGAGCCACCATGTGTGTGCTGGGAATAGAACCCAGCAACCAGTGCTCTTAACTGCTGAGCCATCACTACAGCCAGGGAGACAGGTCTTCTAGTGAACCTAGAGCTAATCTATGCTTGGCTTCCAATGGGCTTCAGGGATCTGCCTGTCTCCATCTTCAGTGCTGGAGTTAGACATGCTCTCTACAGGCCCGGGCCCAGGTGACTGCGAGGAATCCGAACTCAGGTCCTCATGCTTCGATGCAGGTACTGACTGAGTAAGCTCCTAGCCCCAGAGGCTTGTTTTTGCATGCCTCTGACCACACTTTCATAAACTGATCAGTAGATTATTTTATGTGTTTACTTAAAGGCATCTATGTAATCTATGTTGGCCAATATACAACTCAAGCTCTTCTTAAAGGCACCCTATGTAATCTATGTTGGCTAATATAAAATTCAAGCTCTTCAGACTGTAATTCACACCTGTAGCAGTTTCTCCAGTGCGGGTGTTATCTGTCAAGTTATTCTGACATCTTAGTATTCTGGACAGGAAACAACTTCTCACCGCTGTGCTTGGGGCCATTTTAAACAGCAAGTTAAGCAATGTGAATACCACAAAAGATAAGAAACAAAGGTGATGCCTGGCCTGAAAGATAGACACACCCATGCAGGGAGAGAGGAAGCAAGAACGGAAAGAAGTTCCTTGCTTGCCCTCAGCTGGGAGTACCGGTCAGGTGACTTAACAGCCCCGTGTGGTGACACACTCCCCTCCCCCCCCCCCGAAACAGGGTTTCTCTGTGTAACAGTCCTAACTGTCCTGGAACTTACTTTGTAGACAAGGCTGGCCTTGATGTTCATGTATATACACACAGGCAAAGCACTCATATGCATAAGTGAATAAGAGACCCTTTAAAATGTAGGTGTGGCCACTGAAAACAACACATGCTAGGACAAACAGTTCACTGACACCAAAGGCTCACAGCCATACAGGACACACACCAATGACAGAGATACAAAACCACCTGAATTTGGAAACTGAAGAACATATCTGAACCAACCAGACTTAGGGAGACTTGAGCAAAATTACAGTGTTTGCTCTGCAAAAGGGTCCATATGGGAGCCAAAGTCATCTACCTCTTCTGTGCTGAGAGTCACCGATGGATGGGTCTCTTTGTGTTTCCCCTTTCTGATTCTAGGCAACAGTTTGCAGTGTAAGCAGTCCAAGCCAGTGTGGGGAAGATGAATTCCAATCTGAAACCTTCTGCTGCCAATTATGTCCCGCTGGTGAGTTCCAGAATGCTTTCTAGAATGGTCCACAAGGCTGGCCTTCCGATGGGAAAAGGTACTGTAGGCCTTTAGCTAGGGCTGAACTGGAGACTGCAGAGAGGTGGAATCTGACAGAAAACGGGAAGTGGGTGTCACCTTAGCAACCAGCTGCTTCTTGTCCTCCTATCCACCCCTCCCCTACCCAAGCAACTGCCCCTGGCTTTGGAGAACAGAAACCAGAGACTGTGCCTGTCCAGAGGTGGGCATGGCATACTCTACAGAAGAGCAAGGAGATGCTGTGTCTGCCCCTGGACCCCGCCCTCCTCCCACACAACTATCAGCATGCATATGCATCTGTATGCATCCGTAACTAGTCTTTCTCTGTCCTGCCAGCCGGCTCCCAAATAAACCGCAGAAAGACTTCTCATTATTTGTTAATCTACGTTCTACCATGTGGCTTTTACCTCTATCCCACTCTGTGTGTCCAACTCATTCTGCCTCTGGCTGCCTTGTCCCACATCTCTGCCCTTCTACTTCCCAGCACCCTCTCTGTCCCAAAAATCCTGCCTAGCTATTGGCCGTTCAGCTTTTTATTAAACTAATCCAAGTGACAAATCTTCACAGTGTACAAAAAAATTATTCCACAACATGCATACCTACTCGCAAACACACCTATGCATGCACTTATATCCACACAGGTCTGTGGACACCCATTTGGGTCTGTATACACACCTGTACACACTTGCGGGTACATAGCCGTTGGGGGGGGCATCCCTACAAACATATTGCATAAATAGTGAGATGGGAATGATCTAACTGACTGCTATGGGAGCCGGCGCATGCCTAGAGCTCATACTGTTAAGTGTGTAGCTGTCTTTCCTGTGCTTCTGCCATAGGCTGAGAAGATGGTCACAGTGTAACTAATGTGGTGGGGACCTTGGCCAAGGATCCCATCTTTAGACTTTGGAGTACTGTGCAACCATTATGGCAGCAACCTGGCATGAGAGGGGGAAAGGGACGCATAGGCCTCTTGTAAGCCAGCTCTCTAGGACCATGGAGTGGAGCAGAACGTGCTTGCTCAGACACCCAGCAGGACATCAGTCTCAGCCAAGGACTAACGCAGGGTCTCCACACATTAAGTTTAGTATGAAGACTGTGGTTGGGTATCCAACTAGAAAGTTCCAAGGAGGTTGGGGGCCCAGGAGTGAGTAGTATGAGGAGGTCTGGTCACCAAGGGCTTCATGGACCAGGGCTTTGCTAGGCCCCCAAACACCTCTTTCTCCTCTCACATAGGCACCTACGTCCTTAAGCCATGCCAGAGGGACCATGGTAAGAGCGAATGCGTCCCATGTGAACCCGGATACTTCATGAAGCACAATAGCAGTGAGCTTGGCTGCTTTCAGTGCTCTCAGTGCCGGGATGGTAAGTGCGCAGCTGTGGCCGTGAGGGCAGCCTCTCCACTGATAGTTAAAGCAGGCAGACTGATGGGGAAAGGAGCCACAGGCAGGTAATGAAGAAGGCAAACTCTGGCTTCTTCACACTCTTTACCTGACACAAAGGCCCAATGGGCTTTTCTTCTCCCTCCTCCCCCTCTTAGGGCTGGGAGCACCGTTCCATGGTAGAACCTTCCCTTGAAGGGAAGCTTTGGGGCTAGGTACTCCTGAGGTACCCCTCCCCATTCCTCTGCTGTCCAGTTCGAAACTCTGGAAGGAAGAAAAGGGAGGCAGGTTGTTGTGTTTGTGCCGTCCTTGTGTTACACGACAAGGTGAAGGCATTTATGTGCCTAGGATGAAGAGCCTGGGAGGACGACCTAACTGTGTGGTGGAACGTTGTACACTGGGACAGACTCCCACCCTGATGACTGACCTGCAGCCACCCTGTTTCCACAGACCAAGAGGAGGTGGCCGAATGTTCCCAGATGGCTGATCGTGAGTGCCGGTGTAAGCAGGGAACCTACTGTAACTCTGAAAACTGTGTGGAGAAGTGCCTTTCATGCAGCAGGTACCAGCTGGGGGAGGGACAATGAGTATAGGTCCCCGCTCCTGGCCTCTAGTCCCCTAGCCTCGGAGTCTTATGTAGAGGGGCTCCTTAGGGTAGCGCCTGCCGCACAGATAAACTCAAACAAAGGATGCTTCCTCCTGGAAGCTGCCTGGAGTCAGTGCTCATTCATTCATTCACTCACTCATTAACTCACTCAGCAAACAACCTTTGAGCCCCAACAGTGAGAGACACACAATGGAGATACATACATAGCATAAGACAACTAATATGGACTGGGGATGAAGTCACATTGGCAGAGGGTTTGCCTACCATTTACAGGGCCCTGGGTTCCACCCCCAGAACTGCATAAACCGGGTGTGGTGGTATAGCCTGTGATCCTGGCACTGGGAAGGTAGAGGCAGGACGATCAAGGTTAACTACATAGCAAGTTTAAGGTCAGTTTGGGATAGAGACATTGTCTGAAAAAACACTACTGGTGATGAGTGAATCACGAGCCTGGGGGCCACTGATAATATATATATATATATTAGATATATATTATCATGAATATATATATCTAATATATAACCCATGTGAAAGGGATTGAGACCCCCAGGTTGAGAACCACCGCTCTGGGAGCCTCCTCCCTGGCCTCTTCTAGCTTCTGGTGGTGGCAGTGATTTCTGACACGTCACTCTAGTTGCCACCTCCCTCTCCATGTAGACTTTGCTCCTGTGCATTTGTCTCTGTTTCCCTCTTGCAATCAAGTGACCCTAATCACGTGGTTAAGACCCATATCCTAACCCAGTGTGACTCCGATTTCACTTAACATCATTTGCAAAGACCCTGTTCCAAGCAAGGTGAAGTTCCAAGGCTTCAAGCGCACGTGAGCTTGGGAGGACATTTTTTTTGGGAGGTATCTATAGCAATAAGGCCTCTTGTATAATAGCTTAAATCTGTTATTTGTTTGTTTATTATGTGCATAGTGTTTGCCTGCATGTCTGATGCCCATGGAGGTCCATAGAGGATAGTGGATTCCCTGGAACTATAGTTATAGGTGGTTGTGAGTCACTGTGTGGATGCTGGGACGAGAACCTACTTTCTCTAGAAGAGCAGCAAATGCTCTTAACCACCGAGCCATCTCTCCACACACACACACACCCCTTTGAAACTGGGTCTCACTGGCTAGCCTGGAACTCACTATGTAGACCAGACTGGTTTGAACTCACAAGAATCTACCCTGCATCTTCTTCCCATTGACTGGGATTAAAGGTTTTCACCACCACACCAGGCAACAACTTGCATCTGTGAGGCAGGTTACGTACCCATAAACATAACTCAGAAAACACTGAACTCTGTGAGTAAAGATTGCCTTCAACTCCAGTTTAATGCAGGCTCTTGATGGTCTTCCCTGCTCACACTGTCTTTGTCTCTAGGCAAACTTCTTTCTATGTGGAGGGACAGCAGGTCAGGTCGTCGTAGCTGGACATTCTATTCAGGAGGGCAGAGGGTCCTTCCCTAAATATAACAGACACCCCTAAACTCTAATCTCTTCAGAGTGCTTTTGCCAGAATGGTGGGATGGGGCTGGTCCTTCTTAACCCTGTGGGTAGTGAAGAGAGTGTTCTGGGCTGCCTGGGCAGGAAGTAACACACTCCTCCACTTTCCTTCCAGATGTCCGAACGGCAGAGTCATCAGGCAATGCAACGCCACAATGGACACACTGTGCGACACATTGGATTCAGAGTCAGGTAAGGAGCTGTCTCCTAAACTCTCATTAAAAATGTTTACAGACTGGGTGGTGGTGGCGCACACCTTTAGTCCCAGCACTCGGGAGGCAGAGGCAGGCAGACCTCTGAGTTCACGACCAGCCTGGTCTACAGAGCCAGTTCCAGGACAGCCAAAGCTACACAGAGAACCCCTGAATCAAATACCTCCTCCAAAAAAAAGTTCACTGGTGTACTGACTAGTTTTTTTGTTGTTGTTGTTGTTGGTTTTTCGAGACAGGGTTTCCCTGTAGTTTCTAGAGCCTGTCCTGGATCTAGCTCTTGTAGACCAGGCTGGTCTTGAACTCAGAGATCCGCCTGCCTCTGCCTCCCGAGTGCTGGGATTAAAGGCGTGCGTCACCACCGCCCGGCTACTGACTAGTTTTTTATGTCAACTTTACACAGACTAGAGTCATAGGAAAAGAGAATCTCGATTGAGAAAATGATCTCCCACCAGATTGGCCTATAGGCAGTCCTATAGAGCATTTTCTTATTAGTGATTGATGTGGGAGGACTCAACCCGCAGAGCATGATGCCCCCAAATTGCTTTTGGTTATGGTGTTCTACCAAAGCAATAGAAACTTAAGCTAAAACAGCTGAGAAGGTGATGTTGGTATTTATAATTATTATTAAACTCTACCACAGTAGGGAAAATAGCCAGAGATTAAGAACAAATGGCAGTGTTTGGCCATGTGCCAATAAAACTTTACAAAAGCAAGCCATGGGCTGAATTTTGTTTGGGGGCTGCAGGTCAAGAATCCTGTCTTTGGGCTGGAGAGATGGGTCAGCCATTACAGGTTAGGCTCACAACCCAAAATGTAAGAATCTTGTCTTAGTCAACTAACAGAATCACAGAGTCTAGCTGCAGCGACCCCTCCTGGTACTTCAGTTTCAAACCAAGGTCCGGGCCTTCTATTTGTATATCTGTCACCAACTGTTTTCACAGCAGGTCCTGATGTCTGAGGGCTCAAACCCTCTTTTTCCTCCTTCTATAACGTAGTCTGAACACCTCTGAGAGCTGTGGTGTGTTGCTTTACCTTTCAAACTCAGCTTGTCCACTTCCACAGAAAGTTTTTTGTGTATTTATGCATATGTGTAGTGTGTTTATGTATGTGTAAATGTGTGTGCATGTGTGCACCTGTGTGTGAAGGTCAGATGCCGACATTGTCTTCCTCCATTGCTCTCTCTTTTATAAGATTTGTTTTTAACATATGTATGTACATACAATGTAATGTGCAGGTATATGGATCAACGCTGTGTAAGCAGGTGCCCGCTGAAGCTGAAAGAAGATGTTGGATCCTCTGGAGCTGGAATTAGAAGGGGTTGTGTTGAGTTCTCAGGAAGAGTAGCTTGTATCGTCAGCCACTGAGCCACCTCTCCAGCCCCTCCACCTTATGTTTTGAGACGGGGTCTCTCACTGAACTTGGAGCTTACCAATTTGGCCAGATTGGCTTAGACAATGAGCTCCAAGGATCTGCCTGTCTCTACCCTCCCATGCCAGTGCTGAGGGGCAGATGTGCACTGTGTGGTGCCGCAGATACAAACCCAGATGCTCATGTGTGTGGCCTGAACCTTACCAACCAAGCCACCTCTCTAACTCCTAAAGAAAGTTTTCATTAAAAACTACAAGCAGGAGGGGGTTGGAGATAGGGGTCTGGGATTCAGAGCACTTGCTCTTGCAGGGAACCTGGGTTCAATCCCAGCACCTATGTGGTAGCTCACAACCATTAAATGCCCTCTTCCGACCTCTTTGTGCACTAGGCACACACATGGTGCACATATATACATACAGGCAAAACACACACATAAAAAATCCTGCAAGGGGCTGGAGAGATGGCTCAGAAGTTAAGAGCACTGACTGCTCTTCCAGAGGTCCTGAGTTCAATTCTTAGCAACCACCTGGTGGCTCACAACCTTCTGTAATGAGATCTGGTGCCCTCTTCTGGTCTGCACCATATATGTAGGAAAAATGCTGTATACATAATTAATAAATAAATCTTTGATAAAAAAAATCCTGCAAGGAGGGGCTGACAAGAAGTCTCAAAAGATAAAAAGCATTTACCATTTGGGCCTGGCAACCTGGGTCCAATCCCTAGAACCTGAAACCCACATAAAGATGAATGAAGAGAACAAACCGAAAAAAGTTATCCTCTGACCTCCACACACATGACATTAAACTGTTTATTTGTTTTTAAAATGGGGCTAGAGAGCTCAGTGGGTAAGAGTTTCCATCTCTGGGGCTCACTGGTTGTCAGTCTAGCTGCAGGTTCAGGCAGAGAGACCCTGTCTCAAGGTGTAAGTAAGGCAGAGAGCAACAGAGCAGGACATGTGATGTCTGCTCTGACCTCTGCATGTATGTGTGTGTATGCACACGAGTGCACATGCAATACACATTTAGACACACACACGAGCATGTAAATATAAATAATATAATATTAATATTTAATATTATAATATAATATTAATAATATAATATTAATAATATAAAATTAATAATAAAAATAAATATAAATGCAATTTAATAATAAATAAAAAATCTAAGTGTTACAGCACAGGCATGTAACTTCATCATATGCTATTGAGGCAAGAGGATTGCTGTGAATTGAAGGCCAGTCTGGGCTACATGGAAAGATCCTGTATCAAAAAATGAATAAGTAGGAGCTGGAGAGATGGCTCATTGGCTAAGAGTACTTGTTGCTGCTGCAGAAGACCAAGGTTCCATTCCCAGCCTCCACATGGGAGCTCACACCCATCTGTAACTCCATTCTAAGGGATCTGGTGCCCTCTTCTGGCCTTCAGAAGCATTGCATGCACGCAGTGCACAGACATGTAGACAAATACCTATACATATAAAAATAGTTAAACATTTAAAATAAGGTAAATAAATAATAAGCAACAATTTTAGAAGGATGCTTAATACAAAAAGCAATAAATAAATAAATAAATAATAAGTAGAAAGATTTTATCTGAGATTAAGAAAGCTTTTAGAATGAGATATGCTGGAGAGACTGGCTTCCTTAACCTTCAGTCATTCATGAAGTTGCTGACAGGACCTGGGGTCCACAGTTCCCTCTAGCCTGTTCCTTCCCCCATGTGTCTGCATCCTGGCTCTCCCTGGGCTGTGATTTCACAAAGCACAAGGCCAAGACTCCTGAATGGTCTGAGTAGTCTATGGGGAGTAAAGCTACCTGTCACTGTTCTGGTGAGGTCACCCTTCGCTCCTTCCAAGGAGCTTAGCAGGATCCATGGCCTCTGAGCCTGGACAGAAAGCAGCTTCTGTGGCTTGTCACTCTACTAAAGACGGTTGTGCTCAGCTCTGTCTCAGAAGCCTTCTGTCTCATTCCAGAAATGCCAAGCTGTCATTGTGTCTGCCTGTCTGGAGCTGCGAAAACTGTAGTTGTCACAGCTGCTGTCATCATCATTATCGCTGCTGTCATCGTCATTATCGCTGCTGTCATCAACATCATAGCTCCTTTCATCACCCCCAGGTTTTATAAAAGAGGTGAGTGAATGCCGGGCAGTGGTGGCGCACGCCTTTAATCTCAGCATTTGGGAAGCAGAGGTGGATCTGTGAGTCTGAGGCAGGCCTGGTCTACAGAGCGAGTACCACGACAGGCTCCAAAAACTACAGAAAAGACCTGTCTCGAAAAAACAAAAAACAAAAAAAAAGAGAAAAAAAGAAAAAGAAAAAAGAAAGAAAAAGAGGTAGTGAAAGCTACAGCAGTCTGTATATCCATGAGAAATAGTCATATGCAGCTGTGTGTGTGTGTGTGTGTGTGTATGTGTGTGTGTGCAAACACACACCACATATGTACAGGTAGGTGTCCAGAAACCAAAGCATGAGATGCCCTGGAGCTGGAATGAAAGGTGGTTATGAGCTGCCTGACATAGGTACTGGAAACCAAACCGGGGTCTTCTGAGAGAGCAGTATGCATTCTTAACCTCTGAGCCATCTCTTCGGTCTCAGAAGAGGCAGTGTGCTTGACAAGGCT
Source organism: Arvicola amphibius (assembly GCF_903992535.2). Classification (NCBI taxonomy): domain Eukaryota; kingdom Metazoa; phylum Chordata; class Mammalia; order Rodentia; family Cricetidae; genus Arvicola; species Arvicola amphibius. The sequence continues at coordinate 145,405,522 of NC_052047.1, read as the reverse complement.
CTAATTTTCTCACTGCGGAGAGCCCCGAATAGCGTCAAAAGCAGCATCTCAGGTTAAGGGGTCATGTTGGCAGGGAGCACCTTCCAGGGTATCCCAGCCTGGAACAGGGGACAGAGGAATGGGCTAAAGGGGCTCCTGAAATCCCCTCCCAAGCCAGAGGTTCAGAGGTGTTGCCAGGTTCTGGAAACACCAGTATAAATTTGATGTGCATTCAAGTCATTTCTTCTTCCATTCCCTTCTCTTTCCACTGCACCAGGGTGTCAAAGTTCACCATCTGTTTCAGAAGAGGCAATCCAGCTCTGTAAGTAGTGTGATGGGAATTCTTTGGGTTTTTTTTGGGGGGGGGCGTCAGAATCTCTTATAGCCCAGGCTAGCCTCACACTTGCTATTTAGATGAATATGACTCTGAAATTTAAAAAAAGATTTTTTAAAAGTATGAAGTATGTGCATGGGGTCTGGAGAGATGGCTCAGAGGTTAAGTAAGAGCACTGGCTATTCTTCCAGAGGTCCTGAGTTCAATTCCAGCAACCACACCGTGGTTCACAGCTATCTGTAATGAGATCTGGCGCCCTCTTCTGGCCTGCAGGTATGCATGCAAACAGAACACTGTATATGTAATAAATAGATAATTTTTAAACAAAAAGTATGTGCATGAGTTTTTCTCCCTGCACACACACACACACACATACACACACACACACACACAAATATATATATATATATATATATATATGCATTACATAACATGCATACATACATATACATATATATGCAATGTTTGTGGAGGCCAGAAGAGGGTGCTAGATCCCTTGGAACTGGAGTTACTGAGCCATCCTGTGGATGCTGGGAACTAAACCTAGGCTCCCTGGAAGACCAGCCAGTGAGTGTTTCTTAACACTGAGCCTGACCAAGAGTTCCTGACCCTCTTTCCTCCACCTCCAACACCAGTTTCCCAGGCTCTGTGGGTGCTATGCATTCCCTTACTAAAAATTTATTATGGTGACCCATTGTTGAGTGCTTAGCTCTTGTTAGAGTAGCAAAGCAGAAAGCCAAGGAGGTGTGGGCATCCTGAATCCTGGGGTTTATATGGTGTTTGTGTCCTCTTCATCTGAGCTGAAGTCTGAGCTGGAAAGAGACAAGTTCTTATGGTTTTGACACTAAGTAGAAACTGAGGCACAAAAAATCAAAGGGAGACGTCTTGTTTTTATAAAAGACTGCCTGAACCCTAAGAGGGACACATGGATTGGCCTGGGAAGGGGAAATAGATGCGGTCTCCTGGGTAAACAAGGAGTGGGGGTGGAGTAGAGAGGAGGGGACAGGGGATGGGAATATGAGGAAAGCAAATGGTCTGTCCAGTTGGGCAGGGATGAAGTGGGAGAACAATGAAAGAGACATCTTGACAGAGAGGCCCATTATGGAGTTAGGGGAACCTGGTGCCAGGGAAACTCCCAAGAATCCACAAAGATGACCCCACCTAAGACTCCTAGCAATAGTGGAGAGGGGACCTGAACTGGTCTTCTCCTGTAATCAGATTGATGACTACCCTAATTGTCACCATAGAACCTTCATCCAGCAACTGATGGAAGCAGATGCAGAGGTCCACAGCCAAGCACTGGGCCAAGCTCCAGAAGTCCAGCTGAAGAGAGGGAGGAGGAGACTATATGAGCAAGCAGGGAGGGGTCAAGATCATACCCAAGAAACCCACAGAGTCAGCTGACCTGAGCTTATGGGAGCTCATGGACTCTGGACCGACAGCTAGGGAGCCTGATGGAACCGTACTAGGCCCTCTGCATGTGGCTGACAGTTGTATAGCTTGGTCTGTTTGTGGGGACCCTAGCAGGGTAGCTTTTTGGAACCTGTTCCCTATGGTGGGATGCTTCGCTCAGCCTCCATGCAGGGAGGAGGAGGAGCTTGTCCTGCCTCAGCTTGATATGCCATGCTTTGTTGACTCCCATGAGAGGCCTTACCCTTTTTGAGAAATGGATGGGGGCAGGTAGAAAGGGGGTGAGGTGTGAATGGGAAGAAAGAGAAGTTATGGTTGGTATGTAAAATCAATTTTTAAAACACAACCAACTAATAACCAAAACCTCCGAACAAAACCTAGACCATATATAAACTTTCCATTAGAACCTTTCAATTTTCAAATGTCAAAAATGCTAATTTTTGACACACATGGTGGCACACATCTTTGGTCCCTGCACTAGGAAGGTAGATCTCTGTAGCCTGGTACAGATCAAGTTCCAGGATGGCCAAGGCTGGCTACACAGATAAATCCTGTCTCGAAACAAAACAAAACAAAACAAAAAAACCAACAAACAAACAAATCAAAGAATCTTAAGTTCCCTCCTCCCTTCAGAAGTGAGCAGGAAATGTTCAGAGCAGCCCTGAAATTTCACTGTTGCTGCTACTGCAAGCCTAAACCTCACCGGGTACTTGGAAACTCACAGGAAGAAAAAGAAAGGAAGGAAGGAAAATAAAAGGAACCGAGACACTGGGCTGAAGTCATTTATTTCAAATGAATTATACTTGCCAAGAATGATTTTGAACAATGTCACTCTGAACTGGAAAATAGAAAAAACTACAAGCTTTAAATTCCTATAAGGAAAGTCTATGTAATCAGGGACATACAGGCTGGAATTCAGATTACAGAGCGCAGTTACATCTCAAAACACATTCTTCACTCAGCATACTGAAGATTTTATTTTTATACTGAAAGAACAAATATATTTATAATACCAATTAGATATTCTATTTCTGACTTTAAAAGAACTTTAAAATTATGCCTATACTATTATCTACAAGTACTCCCTCTCTAAAATCTCTTCAGTATTTAAGACAACGCATGCTCTTTTATTCAGAAAAAAAAATCAAGAATTTCCAGACTTAAAGACTGCCACAGAAAAAAATTTAATAACAGTCAAATGCCTGGGACAGGCCCAGCAAGCCTCTAATTTAATTGTTTGCTTGTTTGTTTGATAGAAGGGAGGTCTATACATGGTATTTACTTGTCTGGGGAGGGGGATGGGGGCTTTTACTTGTGGGAAAGTCTGACAGGCCTGTGATATTTTTCTTATTTATTCTCAGATAATGTCAAACCTACTCATCAGTAAGAATGATATGGAAACAGATTTTCTTTTATTACATTTTTTCACTTATGATTCAGGTATAAAATAATTTTTTAAATTTTTATCTTACCACTTTCAGTATTTTTTTACATTTTTTATTGATATTTATTTAGCTCTACATTTTTCTCTACTCCCCTCCCTGCCTCTCCCCTCCCCTCTTTAATCCTCCCCCAAGGTTCCCATGCTCCCAATTTACTCAGGAAATTTTGTCTTTTTCTACTTTCTATTTCCCATGTATATTAGATCTATGTAAGTCTCTCTTAGGGTCCGCATTGTTGTCTAAGTTCTCTGGGATTGTGGTTTGTAGAATGGCTTTCTTTGCTTTATGTTTAAAAACCACCTATGAATGAGTACATGTGATAATTGTCTTTCTGTGTCTGGGTTACCTCACTCAAAATAATGTTTTCTAGCTCCACCCATTTTCCTGCAAAATTCAAGATGTTATTTTTTTCTGCTGTGTAGTACTCCATTGTGTAAATGTACCACATATTCCTTATCCATTCTTCGATCTAGGGGCATTTAGGTTGTTTCCAGGTTCTGGCTATGACAAACAATGCTGCTATGAACATAGCTGAGCACATGTCCTTGTGGCACGATTGAGCATCATTTGGATATATAACCAAAAGTGGTATTACTGGGTCTTGAGGAAGGTTGTTTTCTAATTTTCTGAGAAATCGCCACACTGACATCCAAAGGGCCTGTACCAGCTTGCATTCCCACCAGCAATGCAGAAGTGTTCCCTTTTCCCCACAACCTCTCCAGCATAAGTTGTCATCAGTGCTTTTGATCTTGGCCATTCTTACAGGTGAAAGATGGAATCTCAGAGTTGTTTTGATTTGCATTTCTCTGATGACTAAGGATGTTGAACATTTCCTTAAGTGTCATTCAGCCATTTTAGATTCCTCTGTTGAAAGTTTTCTGTTTAGGTCTGTACTCCATTTTTTTTATTAGATTATGTGTTCTTTTGGTGTCCAATTTCTTGAGTTCTTTGTATATTTTGGAGATCAGACCTCTGTCTGATGTGGGGTTAGTGAAGATCTTTTTTTTTTTTTTTTTTTTTTTTGGTTTTTCGAGACAGGGTTTCTCTGCAGCTTTTTTAGAGCCTGTCCTGGACCTAGCTCTTGTAGACCAGGCTGGCCTCGAACTCACAGAGATCCGCCTGCCTCTGCCTCCCGAGTGCTGGGATTAAAGGCGTGCGCCACCACCGCCCGGCTTGAAGATCTTTTCTCATTCTGTAGGCTGACGTTTTGTCTTGTTGACCATGTCCTTTGCTTTACTGAAGCTTTTCATTTTCAGAAGGTCCCATTTGTTAATTGTTTCTCTCAGAGTCTGTGCTGCTGGGGTTATATTTAGGAAGTGGTCTCCTGTGCCAATGCATTCAAGTGTACTTTCCATTTTCTCTTCTATGAGGTTCAGTGTGGCTGGCTATATGTTGAGGTCTTTGACACATTTGGAGTTGAGTTTTGTGCATGTGATAGATATGGGTCTATTTTCATTCTTCTACATGTTGATAACCAGTTATGCCAGCACCACTTGTTAAATATGCTTTCTTTTTTCCATTTGATATTTTTTTGCTTCCTTGTCAAAAATCAGATGTTTGAAGATGTGTAGACTGATATCCAGGTCGTCTATTCAGTTCCATTGGTCCTCCTGTCTTTTCTTATGCCAATACCAGGCTGTTTTCAGTACTGTAGCTCTGGAGTAGTTTGAAGTCAGGGATTGTGATGTCTCCAGAAGTTCTTTTATTGTACAGGATAAAATTTTACTCAGTTAATCAAATACATATATGTTATCATACTGGCTGCAAATATATGTATTTAGTATAATAGGCAATATATAACGTCAATCGATAAACTTAAGTCCCCAAATGTAACAAATTCACCCGTTTTCTATTTGTATCACATAGCTACTTCATTTCTGTATTATGCACACCACATTCCATTTTAATTATAACATTCAAATACAAAAAATTAAAAAAAAACAATTCAAAACTAAAAATAAATAAATAAATAAATTTTTAAAACTTAGTAAGAAAAAGAGTGCCTGGGTTGTTGTGACAGACGATACAAAGTGGGGTCAGCCCGCCAGGAAGGCCCTGTCCTGCCGTTCTAGCAGTTAGAGGTCCAAGTCAAAGTGTGTCACAATCTAGGTCTCTCAGTGGCTCAGAGGGTCCCTCCTTTCTTTCCAGCTTCTAGGAATTGCCAGTCCTTGGCTTAAGCTAGTCTGTCACCATCTTCAGATGGCCCACTCCCTGCCTGACCAGTCCTTGGAATGTGTTCTCACCCATACGAACTTATTCAACTGAGGGAATAGTTGCAGGCAACAGGTCATGGGCTTATCTTTTGGAAGCCATAGGTTACCCCATAGCAGGCTTGCCCTAGGAACTGGTCAGGCCCTGACTTTACATGGTATAGATCTTCCTGGCTGGGCTCCCAGATGTGTGGCACCTTCTTCTCAGCCTGCCTTAGGTGGGACTTGCAAGGCACTGACCTGAATGCTGGAGACCTCAGCAGGGTAAGGAAGGATGGGGCCAGTCTACACAAACTATTCATCCTGAGCCTCTGGCCTCCCTAGAAGATACCAGAAGATCCTTCAAGAAGGAAGACTGGAGCCATGGTGGGCTTGGCTTCTCTCCATCCTGAGTAATAGATGGATAGTAGGTTAGTGACAGTCTTGATTGATTGGCCCTGTCCCAACCTGGGTCTCCTGATCACTGGGGATTACTTGGGGACATAAGAAGCCTCTTATATCCTGAGATGCAGAATCCCAGAAATGCAGCAGCTTTCCTTCAGAATATTCCAGAAATATAAATAGAATCTCTGTGATTTTGAGGCCAGCCTGGTCTACAAGAGCTAGTTCCAGGACAAGCTCCAAAAACTACAGAGAAACTCTATCTTGAAAAACCAAAAAATAAAAAAAGAAAGGCCGGGCGGTGGTGGCGCACGCCTTTAATCCCAGCACTCGGGAGGCAGAGGCAGGCGGATCTCTGTGAGTTCGAGGCCAGCCTGGTCTACAAGAGCTAGTTCCAGGACAGGCTCTAAAAAAGCTGCAGAGAAACCCTGTCTCGAAAAACCAAAAAAAAAAAAAAAATTAAAAAAGAAAGAAAACCTAACTAACATGACTACAAGTTTGACTATTATAAATGAGTACCTATTAATCTATATTTCTTAATTATACATTAATTAAATGAGCACACAAATACAATACCTTAAACAAGAAAAAATACATACACACAGTATAACAAAATCAACCTTAAATTTGTATCAATAGAGTATAAGATCCATACCAATGCAAAGTATTCATCTCTAAATCATATTCCCCTTTAAATGAAAACAAACATTTATAAACAACCATGGAGACTTTTTGGAGGCCTTGTTCCATAAAACCACATTAGTTTGGAAGGTTCTTGTCTTCTGTGGAAACAAAAGCAGAACCTCTTTTTTTAAAGTAACATATTCTTAGACTCAAATTTTGAAGTCAAGATAGCTTTAAAATACATATATTGGTTTAACTTAGCAACCCCCAGAATCAAATGTCTCTCAGCAGTCAAAAAAATTCAAAGAAAACACAATAATATGCTTAATTCAGATTCTCTATGTATATTCCATCTTTACATGGCTTGTTTTTCTTCACTCCTTTATCTATGGCTGTACTCTTTTATATTACTTTTACTGTCTCTTTAAAGACTATATTTTTAAAATTATTGCTTTTTATAACTATCTATACTCTTTTTCTTCTCTCCCCCAAGCCTACACACATTTATCCAACACTGTGACCCATTCAGAGGTCTTTGTCATCTGAATCTGTCTTTATTGCATATCTGTAATCATTTTCTCACCAGGAGAGCTTTTTTCCTTAAAAACTAAGCCGACATGACTAGGACCAACTTCATAGCCCTGCCTGTTTGTTACACCCAATCCAACATGGCAGAGGCATATTTACTTCCTCTGTGAGTCATGCACACCACCCCAGCTCCAGGGATGCAGGACTCTGTCTCCATGAAGCAATTTGTAACATGCTGCTCACAGACCCCATTTAAATGCAGGACCTCCCAAAAGAGAGTTCTTTCTCCCAGCACAAATCAGGAAGCCAGATCTTAAAGAAGCTGTTCAATTTTTTTGCTGCTAAAACTGAGTCAGGAAGAATTCTCTTAAAGGAGCTGTGCCTCTGCTTGCTGCCAACAAACAGGGTCTACCTGAAAAAAAAATGCAGCTACCAAGAAACTGTGCTTAACTCTGTTCTTTTGTGTCTAGAATTCCTTCCCAAGCTCTCTCAGTTTTTATGTGGATGTAGTTGCCTCACATTGGCACATATTTGTACGCAGAGGCTGCTCATTCATTTCCTGGCCACTCAGACCTGAGTAATCACACAGAAACTATATTAATTACACCTTCACAATATAAGAGCTAGCTAGAAATAAGCCTGAGTCATTGGCCATTTCTATTCACCTGTGTATTACCACAAGGCTGTGGCTTACTGGGAAGGTTCCAGGTCCTTTTCCTTCGGCAGCTATATGGCATCTTCCTGATTCCACCTGTTTTCTCTCCATAATCTCTGTTCGAATTTCCCACCTGGCTTTACTCTGCTAAGCCCTTGGCCAAAAGAGCTTTATTCATTAACCAATAAAAGCAACACATAGACAGAAGGACAGCCCACATTATTGATTTATTTTATGTTTTTTTTCCCCAGCCTCCAATACACTACAAAGTTCTAATGAGTAAACAGATGGCATTCCCGAAGCTCACCGGATTTAAGGTCATTGATGTTCCTGCGCATGGACATAGAGAAAACAATGAACATGACAAGCTTGGAAGTGTTTGTGGAATATTCCTTTACACTCTGTGAATATATTGCACTGTGATTTGTTTACTAAAGAAGCTGACTGGCCAATAGCTGGACAGGTAGAGGTTAGTCAGGAGAGCCAAACTAAGAATTCTGGGAAGAAGGGCAGAGTCTGGGAGTTGTGAGCAGACACAAAGAGAAACAAGATAGGCATGCAGTGCTGAGAGAAGGTTCTAAGCCACATGGCAAAGCATAGATGAGAAATATGAGTTAATTTATAATGTAAGAGTTAGTTGGTAATAAACCTGAACTATTAGCCAAACATTTATAATTAATGTTTCTGTGTGGTTGCTTGGGAGCAGCTGGCAGGGCAGAAACTTCTGCCTATTAAGTGCTGTTTCTAAACTTGAGCCTGGCCTCCCAAAGACTAATAATTATATATGCGTTTGCAAGCTGTGACAATTTAGCTGTTAAAAATATGCATTTGCTAGGCCCTCAAGCTAAAGTCAAATGTCTTTTGGTGCAGGACTGAGACATTCCATATAGCCCAGCTGAATTTGGAGCCTGTACCCATCCCACTGTGAACTCTAGATATGTGAAATGCCCTTCTCTTGTGTGAAGCTTAGCAGTTTTTGTGTGGCCTTAAGGATATGAATGTTTGTGTTCTGAACTTGTCGATTAGACCCAGTTTGGGATCATGGTACTCAGAATGTCTTCCTAGGAGCCAAGGTTAAGAGGACCCAAATGTCGTTTGGGCCACCACACCCCTGCATTCTACATCAGGGTGTGACCAGATAAGGTGCTTTGTTACCCGTAGAGGCTCACAACAAAGACCCCTTGCAGGCCTGCCTGAGCAACCAAGGAGGACTCTACCACTTTTAGGCTATCCAACCCCCAGGCATTTATCTAAGAACTAGCCTTAGACTTGATTCCTCCCGAGCTACAGACGGCTTGTGTGAATGAGAATTCCTCAAGAAAAGCTATGTCTAGATAGGTTAATTAACTGTTTAAAATTTTAGCCAGGTGGTAGTGGCACACACCTTTAATCCCTGCACTTGTGAAGCAGAGGTAGGTGGACCTCTATGAATTCAAGGACAGTCTGCTTTACAAAGTGAGTTCCAGGACAGCCAGGGCTGTTATACAGAGAAGCCCTGCCTCAACTCTTCCTCCCATACACCCTAAAATATTTGTTTAATGTGGACCTAACATCCTGTAGAGGGCACGGGGTCCTTGTGCTCACAGAGAAGCATTATGGAAACCAGGAATTTTAAACATGCAGGGTTGGACCCTCAACGGGTAAGATGTACATCTGTTTTCCACCCAAAAGGCTGGGAATGGGTGCAGTTAACAGCCCAGTGATCTGTGCTATCTGCAAGACCAGGTCACTTTTCAATCTCCCAGACTATTACATTTGCTTATCCCAGACTCTTTCTCCCATATCTTGAGCATTGTTTCTGAGTCACAGAACCCATCTTCTTGGTTTTTGGATTTTTGTTTGTTTGTTTGTTTGTTTGTTTTTGGTCTTTTGAGACAGGGTTTCTCTATGTAGTCCTGGCTGTCCTGGAACTCACTCTGTAGACCAGGCTGACCTCAAACTCAAGAGCTCCACTTGTCTCTGCCTACTGAACGCTGGGATTAAAGGTGTGTGCCACCATACTCAGCTAATAGAACCCATCTTTATGGAAGGGGGCCATGTGTAATTGTAAAGTGTTTCAGTTTAAACATATCTTAAACTTTGTGGTATACAGGGGATCGAGCTAATTATCCTCAAGAAATACTTTTTTCCAAAATTGTGCTGTGCTTAAATATGGCTTAACTTCCAGGGTCAAAATTTAGATGTTTGAACCAACACAGGTTGTAAGAAGGAACCAAACTAAAGCCATTTTAAATAAAACTTCCATCTTAAAAACCAGGGTGAAATAAAGTTTAAGTTCCCCAAACCTCCCCAGACCTCCCTGAGTAACTGACATCCTGGTTGGCAAGGTGAGACATTAGTGGTGGGCAAGCCACCCCATCACATTTGAGTGAAGCAATCAATGAGAGCAAGATAAGCGTAGCCCAGAACAGTGTTCCTAGCAAAGTCCCTGATTCCTGAATCCTGACTGGTGGGAGAATGTACCTGTAACTTGGCACAGATGTTTGTGGCTTTTCTGCTTTAATACTTGATGAAACGAACATTTGGGGGTGCAGTCGGTTTCCCAGTCTATACTGTTGTTCCTGGCTGGTCAGCCTTTGCTGCCCAGTTCAATAAAGATCGTGCTTTGTGTGGACTCTTGTGCCTGCCTGAGTTGATCCGGGAGCCTTGGACCCCACAAGGCTACTAAGTCCTGTCGAGCTGGATTTTCTCCTTGCCTCATGCAGATCATTATTCTGCCAGTCCTGATGTTTGCAGACCCCCACAACATCCTGACAACAGATCAAAGCCTTTGGAACCATTCACTTGCTAGAACTCTCTGCTCTACCAATCTGAGGCCTAGGAATGCTGTCCCACACCTGAAGCCCAGCTGAGATCTGCCACTGTGCAGGGACAGACACAACATTTCCACTAAGGTGTCTGAAGAATGCCTTGATTTTTAACTTTTTGTTCTATTCTACAAAGCTCCATGAAACCAGGGAATTGGGGTTCCTAAAACTATGCTTTTGGGGCCACAGACATTCAAATTTAGCATCAAAATAAACTATTTCTCATTCCCTTTGACAGCTGTGCTTTTGCATCCACCTCAGGACTATGTGCACTATGTGCTTTGAGCTTTTTGAAATATTAATGCTAACAACATGGTAGTTCTGCCCATAGTTGTACAATATGACAGTATATGCTTTGATCATTTCACTTCTCTTAATATAATGTAATGGTTAATTCTTTTTTATTGTTGTTTTTTATTTTTTATTTTATTTTTTTCGAGACAGGGTTTCTCTGTAGCTTTGGAGCCTATCCTGGAACTTGCTTTTGAAGACCAGGCTGGCCTCAAACTCACAGAGATCCGCCTGCCTCTGCCTCCCGAGTGCTAGGATTAAAGGGGTGCGCCACCACCACCCGGAGTGATGGTTAATTCTTTAAATGAAACATATTTTTCTTGACATGTATGGATGTGTTTTAGTTAGGTTTCCATTACTGTGTTGAACACCAAGACCAAAAGCAACTTGCGGAGGAAAGAGTTTGTTTCATCTTACACCTTGTAATCCACCATGAAATAAAATCAGGGCAGGAGCTCAAACAGGAAACTGGAGGCAGGAACTGAAGCAGGGGCCATAAGGAAGGCAGCTTACTGACTTGCTTCTCATGGCTTGTTCAGCTGGCTTTCTTACATATCCCTGAATCACCTGCCTAGGGTGGCACCAGCCACAGTGGGCTGGGCCTTCCCATATCAGTCATTTTTCAACAAAACACAGGAAGACATGGTGGCACACACCATTACTTAATACACGGGGATGTAGAAAGCAGAGGCAGGCAGATCTCCATGAATTCCAGGCCATTCTGGTTTGCTACATAGAGAGAGCCTGTATCAAAAAGAAATGCCCACAGGCTTGCCTACAGGCCAATCTTACAGAGGCGGTTTTCTCAGTTGTGGTTTGTGCATGTTCTGTTTTATGCAGGCTATGGAAGAATTAGGGTCACACCAGGAGAGACTTTGGCTTAACAGAGCAGCAGGGGAACCAGCTTCAGTGAACTAACTGCCTGTTGTGCTGCAAACACAAAAGGCTTTTTTTATTGTTATATTTCAGTATTGTTATATGTCAATTTCTGAATACCAAAACCTCTTATCTGGAGGAACCAAATTTCCTTAAAGGAACCAAATGCCTGAGCAATTCTTAGTCATGAGACCTCTTGGTTCTCCAATCCTCTCATAATCAAGTTTTGTAATTGCCTTCAACCCTTCAGTTGTTACATAGCGGGCACCTGAGCACAACCATAAGAACTTCACTGGGAAAGCCCTCTCCTGTCGGAGGGAAGCTGTTATATTGGGGAAGCCTTTCCTGAGTGCAGGGCTATGCTTACTGAGACCTGCGCAATTCCCTGGATCCTGACTGGCAGAATACTCTTCCACCGGGCTGTAATACTCGGTATTCCCTAGCTCCCGCCTGCCAGAATACTTTTCCATCGGAGCCGTGGAACATCATTCGTATTCTTTGGCTTCCAACTGCCAGGATCCCACACCATCTGAGCCGCAATGCTTATTGTCTTGGCAAGACAAATTTTACTTTTGTTTATAATGGCACACAAAGGCAGAAGATCAATGCTGGAGTCCAGCTCCAGAGGAGGGAAGGGTCTGAAGTGGGTAGATGCAAGAGCGGCGACTGAGAAATGAGACACGAGACACTTCTGAGTGTCATTTTGCGAGAGATGGTCAGAGAGGAAGCACATCTCGGTATGGCTTGTCCTACTCTGACAACCTGTGTCACTCACAGGATTTATTTATAAACAAAATCATTTCCTCATATACTTTAATCATTGATTACAAAGTCTTTTCATGGTATATACTTTTTCTAACATTTCTAAAGTCTTCCATGGTTACATAAGCATATCAAAGTAAAAGAAACAAAAGAGCAAACAGCCAACTTCATGAGAACTAAAATCTAGCATTATGATAAAATCAATTCTTTTAACTCAGTATCTTTTTCCATAAAATTGGTGTCATAAAGTCTTGCGTTACAAAAAAGTAGACAGGAGGTCTCTAAGTTCGACTAAGTTAATGGATCAGAAGTTAGTTCCTACTACTTGCTATATCAAGCTTTTCCTGAATTATTCTATTGATCTACTATAATAAATATCTGATCTATGGAAATTTAATTCCTCAGTTCCTTGTTTACATTCTTTCTTTTATATCTAACATAAGAGCACTGTTCTTTCCCTTGACCTCTGAAATACATGCTCTCCTCTTGATTCTTTCTACAGTCAGAGAAGTTCTGGTCTGATAAGTCTGCTCAGGGAGCCAGGCAGTTCGCTGAGCCAGAGTGTTTCTCTTTGTGTCTCTGTTATAAACCCTGTTCCAATATGGTCCCTATCTTTATCACAATCCTGCAAAGAGTGAAAGAATATCAAGATTCCTAAAGCTGTTTAATTTGCTTGTTATTAATTTTTTTTTGGTTTTTTTTCGAGACAGGGTTTCTCTGCAGCTTTAGAGCCTGTCCTGGAGCTAGCTCTTGTAGACCAGGCTGGTCTCAAACTCACAGAGATCCGCCTGCCTCTGCCTCCCGAGTGCTGGGATTAAAGGCCTGCGCCACCACCGCCCGGCTTTGTTATTAATTTTTTAATCAAGAATCTTTTCCTTGTTCATGCTAGTTCCATGTTTCTAAGGCAAAACATAATAATATAATGATTCCATTATAGTTTGTCAGCTTCTAAAATTTCCTAAGATTTTCTTCTTTAATGATTTTTTTCCAAATCCTATGTTTCATGCTTCCTAATACCACTTAAGAAATAAGTTCTATAGACGACTCAATTTCTTGCATAGCTAATTGTGGGGGCCCAAAGAAGGGAATCAGTTTCACCTTGACTAAAAGTCAGAAAGTTTAAGCCTGTTCTTGCTTCTTGAAGGTTATTGATGGCAAATTTGACTTAATGTATGGCTACTAACAAAGATATCTTGACCTAGGGAATGGTTATTGTCCTTGGTATTTTGTGTATCAAGATGCTAATCACTTTGTTACTTGTGTCATGATAAAAAGATTTTTGCTTTCTTCCCCTTTTCTGGATTTGGGTGTTTAAAGATCATAAGAAATAAACACGCGTGCATTCAGTGTTCACTGGGTTACCCTCCTGGTACTTTTCTATGTCTCTGTATTTCATTTGTATCTCAGTTTATTCTGTCTAGCATTTCTAATCCATATGCCCCTACCCTGGAATGTCAAACCCTTAGAGGCCGGACCCCAACAGATGGCTTCCCAATATGGGACACGACAGATGTCACTCCAATGTGTGGCTACAACAGCTTATTCTCCCAGGGAATCACCATACATTTTATTCTTAACATGGGCTTCTATAAGAATTGTTACATTGTCCCAGTTCTAGCCTTCAGTGAGGGGCCCTTCACATCGAGGATTTCAGACACTAAACATGTCAAACACATAAGCAAGAGTTGTGCAGAAGTCCACCATAGGCAGTGAAAGGTCAGTACAAGTCATCAGAGCCCTGTGATCGTTGTCAAGCAGCGCCTTCGCTTGGCATCACCACAGAAAGCACACAGGGACGTTTTTATCCTAACACAGGTTATGACTGTGTGTTTTTTCCCATTGTCTGGGGTTTTTTAAAGGTGCAAAGTTGGGGCGATAGAGTTGGCTCAGTGGTTGAGAGGTTAAGAGCACTTGTTGCTCTTGTAGAGGACCTGGATTCAATTCCCAGCACCTACATGGTGTTTCATAAACATCCCATCCAGGTGTATCTGATGCCCTTTTCTGACCTCTGTAGTACCAGGTGTTCAGCTGGAAACTACCTCAGGTCCACTCCTCCCTCTCCAGACCCCACCCTTTCAGAAAAACCACCAAAAGTCCAGGCTCCTCTCCTGAACTTCAAGACCACACAAGGCCAGGCAGTGGTGGCGCACGCCTTTAATCCCAGCACTCGGGAGGCAGAGGCAGGTGGATCTCTGTGAGTTCTTGACCAGCCTGGTCTACAAGAGCTAATTCCAGGATAGGCTCCAAAGCTACAGAGAAACCCTGTCTTGAAAAACCAAAAAACAAACAAACAACAACAAAAAAAACCCCACACCTATAGGGTATTTAAGCCTCTGCCTCTAGACTGGCCATGTGATTTCTCTTCCTATCTCCCCCCCCCTCCGCCCCTGCCCAGCATTGCCTCTGGGGGTGCTGCAAAGTCACCCAAGAGTGCTTGGCCTAATAAACCTGATAAATAAACCTAATAAAATTCAGCTTGATCTGTATTACTGTGTTGACAGAGAAACCTATTATCAGGGTACAAAAAAACCCCAAAAAACAACAACAAAAAACTATCACCATACATACACTCATAAACAAAATAAATCTAAAAAGTTATTATTAAAAAGGTGCTAAGAAGGGGCTGGAGAGATGGCTCAGAGATTAAGAGCACTGGCTGCTCTTCCAGAGGACCCCAGTTCAACTTCCATCAACAACATGGTGGTTCACAACCATCTATAATAAGATCTGGTGCCCTCTTCTGGCACACAGGTATATATGCAGGCAGAACACTGTATGCATAATAAATAAATGTCTTTAAAGATTAGAAAAAAAGGTGCTAAGGAAATGAAGAAAATTGGTAAGAAATCACTACTCAATTCACTTACATCCCAAGATATGCAACTGGAACTATGTGTGTGAGTGTGTAGAGGGCTGAGAACATTCAGATAAAAGTTTGTTAAAGGTGGAAGAGATAAAAAGATTGGATTCCTTGTCCTAAACAAAAGTTTTAGTTTTACACTTTTTCACAGAAAAGACTACTGTTATGGTTTTGGTCCCTGGTCCCTTTAAGAGACAAGCCATGCCTACTCCCTCCCCCATCCGCTGAGGCTGATCTTCAGCTTCTGGCCTGAACTTGCTCTCTTTCCCATCTTCCTCTCGGAGAGGCAGCTCGCTTCTGCCTTTCTCCTCACTTCTTTGCTCTCCCCCCCACCCGTCTCTCTCTCCTCTCTCTTCTCTCTCTCTCTGTCTCTGTCTGTCTCTGTCTCTCTCTCTGTCTCCTCCCTTCCCCCTTCATAACCCCTGAATAAATATTCAACCTCACTCTGCATGTTGTGTCTACCCATGTCTCTGTCTTCTGCCCACCCGCCATGTGTCTCCCTGCCTGGGACCAGCCACTGCTCAGGGACCGGCAGCCATCTCTGTCTGGGACTGGCTACTCCCAGGGCCCGCTGTCTACTGCCACATGGCCTGCTACCACCATTTGGGACCTACAGCATTTCTGCTGCCTACTGCCACCGGGGATCTTGCAGCATTTTTTAAAAAAAATTATAAAAACTACTATTTAATGTTTTTTGCAGTTATTCACATGGTATTCTTTCATCCAAAGTTGTATGGTTTAGTAATGTGTGCCTTGATAATTTTAGTAATTTTTTTCTGAGACAGGGTCTCATGTAGTCCCAAGTGGCATTGAATTCACTTGAAACTGAGAAATTCCTAAGCTCCCTGCTTCTATCTCTGGGATTACAGGTGTTCACCACCATTTTCCCTGACAAAAGTTGACCTCTTTTTGTTGTTGTTGTTGGTTGTTGGGTTTTTACAATTTTTTTAATAGTTTATTTTTATTTTATGAGTATAGATTGATGTTTTTGCCTGAATGTGTGTCTGTGTGAGGTGTCATATACCCTGGAACTGGAGGGTTTTTTTTTTTTTTTTTTTTTTTTTGGAAGCTGCCATGTGGGAGCTGGGAATTGAACCCAAGATCTCTGGAAGAGCAGCCAATGTTCTTAACTGCTGAACCATTTCTTCAGTCTTCCTCCCTTTTTTAATTCTTAAAACAGGGTCCCACTCTTAGCTTATGCTAGCCTCAAAACAGAGCTTCTTTTTCTAAAAATTTATTTTAGCCAGGTTGTGGTGGGGCACACTTTTAATCCCAGCACTAGGGAGGCAGAGGCAGGCAGATCTGTGAGTTTGAGGCCAGCCTGGTCTACAGAGCGAGTTCCAGGCAGCCAGACCATCCCACAGGGAAACCCTATCTCAAAAACAAAAACAAACAAACAAAAAAACCCCATCACCATGGAATAAAGTTAGAATTTAACAATAATTCTACCCCCCAGAAAGCCTACAAACTCATGGAAACTGTACAGTCAACTACTGAACCACCCTGGGTCAGGGAAGAATTAAAGAAAGAAATTAAAGTCTTCCTTGAATTCAACGAAAATAAAGACACAACATATCCAAACCTATGGGACACTATGAAAGCAGTGCTAAGAGGAAAGTTCATAGCTCTAAGTGCCCACATTAAAAAAAACAGAGAAAGCTCACATTAGAGACTTAACAGCACAGCTGAAAGCTCAGAAGAAGAAGAAGAAGAAGAAGAAGAAGAAGAAGAAGAAGAAGAAGAAGAAGAAGAAGAAGAAGAAGAAGAAGAAGAAGACTCACTCAGGAGAAGTAGAAGACTGGAAATAATCAAACTAAGGGCAGAAATCAACAAAATAGAAACACAGAAAACAATCCAAAGAATCAATGAAACAAAGAGATGTTTCTTTGAGAAAATCAACAAGAGAGAACATGCAAATTAACAAGATCAGAAATGAAAAAGGGAACATAACAACAGACACTGAGGAAATTCAGAGAATCATTAGATCTTACCACATAGGCCTATATGCCACAAAGTTGGAAAATGTAAAAGAAATGGACTTGTTTTTAGATAAATACAATATACCAAAATTAAATCAAGACCAGGTGAACAATTTAAATAGACCTATAAGTCGTGAGGAAATAGAAGCTGTCATAAAAAACCTCCCAACCAAAAAAAGCCCAGGACCAGATGGTTTTAATGCAGAATTTTACCAGAAATTCCAAGAAGAGCTGATACCTATACTCCTTAAGGTGTTTCACATAATAGAAACAGAAGAGTCATTGCCAAACTCTTTTTATGAAGCTACAGTTACCCTGATACCAAAACCACACAAAGACTCAACCAAGATAGAGAATTACAGACCAATTTCGCTCATGAACATCGATACAAAAATTCTCAATAAAATACTGGCAAACCGAATCCAAGAATACATCAAAAAAATAATCCATTATGATCAAGTAGGCTTCATCCCAGAGATGCAGGGCTGGTTCAACATACGAAAATCTATTAATGTAATCCATCATATAAATAAACTGAAAGAAAACCATATGATTATTTCGTTAGATGCTGAAAAAGCATTTGACAAAATTCAACACCCCTTTATGATAAAAGTCTTGGAGAGGGTAGGGATACAAGGATCATATCTAAATATAATAAAAGCAATATACAGCAAACCAACAGCTAATATCAAATTAAATGGAGAGAAACTCAAAGCCATTCCACTAGAATCAGGAACAAGACAAGGCTGTCCACTCTCACCATATCTCTTCAACATAGTGCTTGAAGTTCTAGCAATAGCAATAAGACAACATAAGGAGATCAAGGGAATTTGAATTGGAAAGGAAGAAGTCAAACTTTCACTATTTGCAGATGATTGTGTACATCAGTGACCCCAAAAACTCTACCAAAGAACTCCTACAGCTGATAAACACCTTCAGTGATGTGGCAGGATACAAGATCAATTCCAAAAAATCAGTAGCCCTTCTATACACAAAGGATAGAGAAGCAGAGAGGGAAATCAGAGAAACTTCACCTTTCACGATAGCCACAAATAGCTCTGAATGTGGCTGAAAGTGGGGGCTGACTGAGAAGCTATTGATAAAGGCACTGGGACTTGTTTCTACTGCATGTACTGGCTTTTTGGGACCCTAGTCTATTTGTTTATTTGGATGCAAAGCTTCCTAGGACTGGATGGGGGGGGGGCTTGGACTTCCCACAGGGCAGGGTTCCCTGCCCTCTCTTCAGGAGGGAGGGGGGGAGGAGGGTAAGTGGGGAAGGGGGGGGATGGGAGGAGGGAAGTGTAAATTTTTTAATGGAAAAATAAAAATAAATATAAATAAAAATTTTATTTTAGCCGGGTTGTGGTGGGGCATGCTTTTAATCCCAGCACTAGGGAGGCAGAGGCAGGCAGATCTGTGAGTTTGAGGCCAGCCTGGTCTACAGAGCGAGTTCCAGGCAGCCAGACCATCCCACAGGGAAACCCTATCTCAAAAACAAAAACAAACAAACAAACAAAAAAAAACACCACCAACAAAAAACCAGAAATTTTATTTTTTAAATTTTGATATGCGGTCTCACTATGTAGATGGCTACATTTTCTGGTTTTGTTGTTTGTATTTTAATTGACATATTCATTGTACAAAGTACTGGGGTTTTATATATACATAATTTATTTTTATTTTTTATGCATTGATGTTTTGCCTGCATATATGTCCGTGTCTTATATGCACATGTAAGGGTGTTGGATCCCCTCCAACGGGGGAGTTACAGTCAGATGTGAGCTGCCATGTGGGTGGGTGCTGGGATTTGAACCACGGTCCTCTGGAAGAACAGTCCTTACCGCTGAGCCATCTCTCCAGTCCATCTGGCTATGTTTCTTTTTTTTTTTTTCTGGCTATGTTTTTAAAATATGGGAGGCAACATCATATATACAGGAAAGGTTTGGGGAGAGTGTGTACCAGGGAAGGGCCTGTTTCCAGGCTTGTGGCCTTTTGGGGCGTCTCCTTCCGAGAGAATGACATCTTCCTCGCCCCGCCCCTCACTCGCTGGGTTCCTTGCCCCGCCCTTTCCCTTGCGCCTCCTTCCCCTCTACTCACTTCACCCCGCCCCTCTTCCCAGCTCCTCGCCCCTTCCAATCCCTCGCTTCGTACAGTGCCTCCTTCGGCCACTCTCAGTCCTCTTCCTGCAATGGCCAGGGTCTGTGCTTTATTGCCCGCTTAGCCATTCGGTGTCTCTGAGACCTGCAGGAATCGAGCAGCTTGAGCCAAAGTATTCTCCCATCTTGCCTCACGCCAGCGTAGCCGCGGTTGCCTAGCTACGGGACGTTCCCGGAAGACGACTGGTAGGGCAGGACTTCCGGCGCCGCTGTTGCATCAGATTCTGGAAATAGTCTGTGGCCGCAGACGCGGGTTGGAATTCCCAGAGATGGCAGGTTCCTCCGCGGAGCAGGGTGAGTGGCGCGGAATGACTGTGGGGTTAGCATGACCCGAGTAGGCAATGCCAATCTGGAGCTTTCGGGACAGCAATGGCCCAAGGTAGCAGTGTCCTGACTAAGGATCTGAGGATAGCGATGGCCCAAATGGGTTGTGGCAGGCCAGGGCTCTGGGAACAGTGATGGCCCAAGTGAGCGGTGGCTGGCTAGGGATCTGGATTTGGCATGAACTGGAGTGAGTAGTGGTAAGACGGGGATCTGGGGCTGACTGCCACTCAAGTGGGTAGTGGCCAACCCTGGACTCCGGGCTGACAAGTCCTTGGGTAAGACTCCGAGAGCAGTCATGACCCAAGTGGGCAGTGCCAGACCAACGTTCTGGGTATGGCCAAGCTCTCAATGGGTAGTGGCAGGCCACAGGACCTGGAGGGTGACTGCCATGACTCCATGAAGCTAGAGTACCTGTTTGGTGGGGACCTGACTCCTGTTCTAGAAGTCCATCCCTTAGCCTCAATTTCTTGATTGGGTTAAAGTTAAGGTGTCCTTGAATACTTAGATGATCTTGTATCAAATAGCCTGTCTCCAGCTGGTGCCTGGATGAGACCTCACCTCGCACTCTCCTGCCCTGGCTGGACTTTGGGGGTGAGGCAGAGGCCCAAAGATTGTTTTGGTCTTCTGCCCGAGCAGGTGGGCGGAAGGGCACCCGAGGTTAGTACTTAGGGAAGTAGGGCAGAGGAAGCAAGGGCTCCGTGTACACATACATGAAAGAGTTTGGGGCTTTATGAAGGCTTTAATCGCCAGTGTGGCCAGCAGTTACCACAGGGACCTACCTGTCTAGTCAGAGCATCACTGCTTTATTGCCAACTGGGAGGCTCCCTCAAGAGGCAGTCACTTCTGTCACCCGAGGGGAGACCTGAGCCTTGGCACATCTCTGAAGTGTCTTTTCTCATTGTCTTTTCAGAAAGTAGGTTCTAGAAAGAACAGAGGCAGTGGTCCAAATCCTGAAAGGTCAGAAGCAAGCCTTCCAAGGCAGAATATTTGGTGTAGGTTTTAGACTCTGTGATGCAGGCAGAAAATTAGATGTGAGCTCTGACCTCTCAGCTGCCTGCCTCCAGGGTGTACCAAGATCTTTTTGGTGCTCTGTGGTGCTCTTTTGTCCTTGCTGGGTTCTAGGTGGGTGCTTCTGACCGCCTGAGTACCCAGTGGTGTGGGCACCCAGATGACATGGCTGCTTAGCCTGTGCCTAGTGACAGTGGTACCTTCCTTCGTATTCCAGCCTTCCACTCAACTGGCGTGTCTGGATTCCAGCTGTTTCCACCACTCAGAGCAGATCTTAGAAGTCCACCTAGACTCCTGTAACACAGCAGCATGGCCAACAGCTCCACCCTGAGCTGCCCAACAGGTCTGGGATCACAACTCTGCCCATCTATACTCACAACAACACAGGAAATGGTTCCTGCCTTAGGGGGTGGTGTAGGCATTGAATGAGTTCATAGGAAGGATTTGAAATAGTACCTGGTGTGTAAGAATCAGGCCTGTCAAAATGAGGTTCTGCGGCATTTGTTTGTTTGTTTGAGACAGAGTTTTATATAGATAGCCAAGGTTGGCCTTGATAAATGATCCTATTGTTCCATCTCTTGTGCAGGGATGACAGATATTGTGATACCACATCCAGCTTCCTCTTTGGCTTTTAAATAAAAATGTCTATTTGGTGTGGTCTGAGTGAGAATAGCCCCCATAGGCTCGTGTATTTGAATGCTGGGTCAGTTTTAAGAGGTAGTGCTGTTGGAGGAAATGTGTCTCTGGGGGTGGGTTTTGAAGTTTCAAAGAGCCTCTGCCATTCCCAGTTAGGTATCACTGCCTCTTGCTTGTGTCTCAAGATGTGGATTTTCAGCTACTGCTCTAGGGCCATGCCTGCCTGCTGTCCTGCTCCCCATCAGGATGGTTATGGAATCTAGCCCTCTGGAACCATGAGCCCCAAATTAGAAATGAGAGTAGAAATAAGATCTCCACGTAGATCACAAGGGAGGCTGGGCGACGATGGTGCACGCCTTTGATCCCAGCACTCGGGAGGCAGAGGCAGGCAGATCTCTGGAGTTCAAGGCCAGCCTGGTCTACAAAGCAAGTTCCAGGACAGCTAGGGCTGTTACACAGAGAAACCTTGTCTTGAAAAACTAGAGAGAGGGAGATCACAAGAGAGATGCACTCATCCTTAGGGAAGATGATCCAAAAGTCAGAGCCTCCTTGAAAGTCTAGAAAGAGGAGGTGGTGGGTGTGATGGCATGTGACTGTCATTTATAATTCTAGTGCTCTGGAGGCAGAAGTAAAAGGACCTCTGCGAATAAGACGAGCATGGTTTACATAGTAAGTTGTAGGATAGTCAGGGATACATAGTGAAACCTTGTATCAAACAAATACACAAAACAGGAAAAAGAAACTCAGAGAAGATGATCTCTTGAGACAAATCCAACAAAGCAGTGTGTGGGTGTACACCCGTAATTCTCACACTCTGGGAGATGAGGCAGGGAAATCACCAGTTTGAGACCAGCCTGGATTACATGAGATCCTGTCTCCAAACAACATAATACCACTCAGGAACTGGAAACAGGCACTCCAGAGATGGTCTTCAGTTGCGGCTTGGGAGCATTTGAGCAACTGCTTTTTCCTTCATGTTTCCTCAGAGATGACCCAAGCTCTAGGGAAAACGGGGTACAGTGGGCAGGCTGATTTCAGGTCCTCTGGTAGTTGGAGCTCATCTCGGAAACCTGATTTTCCCCCTAGTTTAACCAGACGGTCTTCATAATCACACCATAACTCATAGCCTGTCTCACCATAAGTCTTGGCTCAGCCGTAATGGTGCCTGTGTTCCTTGGGATCCTTCCTGTGCAAAGGAGCATCCTGACGACCAGAGCAGTGAAGCCATTGAATCTGCTGTTACTACAACCAGAGATGGGGCCAGGTATCCCTTGGTGCAGGGACTTCAGCTACCAGTGTAGCAACTCTTCTGTAGGTTCTCTTAGAGGGGTCAGGCAGGCTCCCGTTGCCAAGGATGAGAAGGTAGGAGAGCAGAACAAAATGGACCTGCTTGAAGGCTACAGAGACTTGCTCAGCTGTGCCCTCATGTTCCCAGGCTGCCGTTTATGGCAGTAACCTCTCGTGACTGTTGAGCGTTTTCCAGTGTCTTGAGGTGCAGCTCCTGGCAGACAAGGTGGATGGGAACCCCAGAGGGAACAAGTGGGATTGGAGAAACAAGAGCAGCTAGAGGAAGCTGAGGGGTGCTTTTGCTGGAAGGGAGCAATTAGCAGCTATGGGTATTGTTGGAACATCTCTAAGGTGAGAGCTTTGAGGGGCCCTTAGCAATAGTGGCAGTAATAGGCAGAGAAGGTCAGGAGCAAGTGACAGGGTTGCCCTGTCCAGTTGAGGCTTACCTTCTGGGAGCTTAGGGAGCTGCTCCAAGCATGCTTTCTTCCACTGTACCTGGGAGAGCTCCCAGGGAGGAAAGGGGACAGAGACAGTGGGACTGCTGATGAGAGGAGCCAGCCAGATGCTGCCACTGTCCTTCCACATGTTAGAACTATGGGTCATTTGAAGTGAGGTGGCTTCTTCACTATGCTGCATACACAGACTTTTGCAGTCTAGTGGCTGTTTGGCAAAGACTCCATACGCTGTGTCAGTTATTATCCACCTTTGGGACAGTCCCGCCATCAGAGGGCTCTGCTCTTTGTATGTTCAGGGGATGAGCTGCAGATCTGCCTGGTGGTGGCCTGCCCTTCTGTAGAGGCAGAGTAATTTGGCATGGTGTGTGATGGGTGAAGTCCTGGTAAGGCCGAGTTTGCAGAGTAGGCCTGGGAGGAATTCTGTTGTCAAGCAATGAACAACTGGAGGATGGCTCAACCAGCTCCCCCGAGAAAGCTGACCTGTCTAAACACTTGCTTCAGGAGTATCTGCACAGCTCCCTTTCCCAGAAGGACCTCCTCACACTTCTCAGTTACCCTGCTCTCCGGGCTGATCCTGTGGTCTGGCACATTCCTCCAGGGGGCCTCTGGAGTTCTTCAGTGATTACAATCATCATAATGCAGGAGCAATTACAGTAATGACAGCAAGCAGGGCAGCTGGCTTTTTGCCAGAGGTTTGTAAAGCATTCTGTAAGTGTAATTGCACTTAGCCTCCGAGGCTTTACAAGGTGGGTGGTGTTAAGTGTGGTTCAGTCTGAAGAGGGCAGGTGCTCAGCCTGCGGGCGAGGCCCATCTCCCTGAGCATCCTGCGGCCTGTGCCTTCCACAGGCTGTTTCCCTACACTCTAAAGCATTGCAGTTGTCAGGGCGGTGCGGGTGCTCTACTCATTAGGGAACTTGGTGGGTGCCTAGAGTAGAAAGAGAAGCGATGACCACAAGGAGGGAATAAATGTTTGGGGGTATTCCCGGGCCTGTCTTGGTGGTGCTCAGGGACTGCCAAGTCAGGGGCTGCCTTCCTCCCTGTGTAGCCTCTTCATCTGGGATGTCCTATTAATTTCACCCAAGTGGCATGGTGGCAGAGTCACAAGTGTGCAGTTGGAGGGCCCTCCTTGGAGAGTAACAGGCACACAGCTCCTTCACCTGTGGCTGAGGGCCTAGGACAAGGAGCTGTTCTTCAAAGCCCACAGTGGTGACCTGAGAGCCACATGCTTGAAGAAGGAAGGGAAGCGGAAACTGGGCACGGGAGCTGGAAGAACTGGCCCCTGGGAGTCCCCAGCTCGCCCTGACACCTTTACAGGGACAGGGTCTGTCTGTTGCTTGGCATTACTTGGCGGTTGGCAGGTCTGAGTGAAAAGTGCCTTTCTTGTTCTTGGATCCCTGTGTCTTGAGTTAGTTCTTTGATTCACTTGAACTTGAGTTTTGTGTAGAGCGATAGATATGGATCTATTTCATTCTTCTACATGCTTACATCCAGTTATGCCAGCACCATTTGTTGAAGGTGCTCTCTTTTTCCCATTGTATAATTTTGGTTTCTTTGTCAAAAGTCAGGTGTTCGTAGGTGTGTGAATTAATGCCTGGGTCTTCAGTTCATTCGATTCCATTGGTTCACCTGTCTGTTTTTATGCTAATACCATGCTGATTTTATTACTGTAGTTCTGTAGTACAGCTTGAAGTCAGGGTTAGTGATACCTCTGGAAGTTCCTATACTGCACAGGGTTGTTTTAACTATCCTGGGTATTTGTTTTTCCATATGAAGTTGAGTATTGTTCTTTCAAGGTCTGTAAAGAGTTGTGCTGGGATTTTGATGGGGATCAAAATTGAATCTGTAGATTGCTTTTGGTAAGATGGCCATTTTTACTATGTTGATCCTATTGATTCATAAGCATGGGAGATCTTTCCATCTTCTGGTATCTTCTCCAATTTCTTTCTTTTTTTTTTTTTTGTTTGTTTTTCGAGACAGGGTTTCTCTGCAGCTTTAGAGCCTGTCCTGGAGCTAGCTCTTGTAGACCAGGCTGGTCTCGAACTCACAGAGATCCGCCTGCCTCTGCCTCCCGAGTGCTGGGATTAAAGGCGTGTGCCACCACCGCCCGGCCAATTTCTTTCTTAAAAGACTTAAAAGTTCACTTTCTCAGTTAGAGTTACCCCAAGATATTTTATATTATTTGTGACTATTATAAAGGGTGTTGTTTCCCTGATTTCTTTCTCAACCTGTTTATCATTTGTATATAGGAGGGCTACTGATTTTTTAAAGTTAATCTTGTATCCAGCCATATTACTGAAAGTATTTATCAGCTGTAGGATCTCCCTTGTAGAACTTTTGGGGTCACCTATGTATGCTATCATATCATCTCAAATAGCAATAGTTTCCTTTCCAATTCGTATCCCCTAGATCGCCTTTTGTTGTCTTATTGCTCTAGCTAGAACTTTGAGTACTATGTTGAATAGAAATGGAGAGAGTGGACAGCCTTGTCTTGGTCCTGATTTTAGTGGAATTGCTTTGTGTTTCTGTTTCTCTCCATTTAATTTGATGTTGGCTGTCGGCTTGTTGTATATTTCTTTTATTATGTTTAGGTATGTTCCTTATATCCCTGATTTCTTCAAGACCTTTATCATGAAAGGGTGTTGGATTTTGTCAAAGGCTTTTTCAGCATCTAACAAAATGATCATATGTCTTTTTTTCTTTCAGTTTGTTTATATGGTGGATTACATTGACAGATTTTTTTTTTCTTTTTTCTTTTTTTGGTTTTTCGAGACAGGGTTTCTCTGCAGCTTTAGAGCCTGTCCTGGAACTAGCGCTTGTAGACCAGGCTGGCCTCGAACTCACAGAGATCCGCCTGCCTCTGCCTCCCGAGTGCTGGGATTAAAGGCGTGCGCCACCACCGCCCGGCTTCATTGACAGATTTTTATATGTTGAACCATCCCTGCATCTCTGGGATGAAGCCTACTTGATCATGGTGGATAATATTTTTGATGTGTTCCTGAATTCTGTTTGCCAGTATTTTATTGAGTATTTTTGCATCAATGTTCATGGGGAAATGGGTCTGTAATTCTTTTTCTTTGTTGAGTCTTTTGTGTGGTTTGGGTTTCAGGTAACTGTAACCTTATAGAAAGAATTTGGTAATGTTTCTTCTGTTTCTATTGTGTGGAACAATTTAAGGAGTATTGATATTAGCTCTTCTTTGAAAGTCTGGTAGGATTCTGTACTGAAACCATCTAGCCCTGAGCTTTTTTTGGTTGTGAGACTTTTAGTGACTGCTTTTATTTCCTTAGGGGTTATAGGTCTATTTAAATTGTTTTTTGGTTTTTGTTTGTTTGTTTGTTTTTTGGTCTAGATTTATTTTTGGTTTGTGGTATTTATCAAGAAAATTGTCCGTTTCTTTTAGATATTCCAATTTTGTGGAGTATAGGTTTTTGAAGTATACTTTAATGATTCTCTGGATTTCTAGTGTCTGACATGTCCCCCCCCCCCTTTTGTTTCTGATTTCGTTAATTTGGACGTTCTCTCTGCCTTTTAGCTAAATTGGATAAGGGTTTGTCTTTTTTGTTGATTTTCTGAGAACCAACTCTTTGTTTCATTGATTCTTTGTATTGTTTCATTGATTCTTTTTACTCTTTTTGTTTCTATTTTATTCATTTTAGCCCTCAGTTCTTTTCTGCCATCTAGTCCTCCTGGTTGTGTTTACTTCTTTTGGTTCTAAAGCTTTCAGGTGTGCTGTTAAGTTGCTAGTATGAAATTTCTCCAAATTCTTTATGTGGGCACTTAGTGCTATGAACTTTCCTCTTAGCACTGCTTTAATTGTGCCTCATAAGTTTGGGTATGTTGTGCATTCATTTTCGTTGAATTCTAGAAAGTCTTTAATTTCTTTTTTTTTTTTTTCTTGACCCAGTGGTAATTCAGTTGAGAGTTGTTCAGTTTCCATGAGTTCGTGGGCTTTATGTAGTTTGTGTTGTTGCTGAAATCTAACCCGTGGTGACCTAATAAAGAGGGTTATTCCAATTTTTCTGTATCTGTTGAAATTTTTTTGTGACGGAGTATGTGGTCAATTTTAGATAAAGTTCCATGAGGTGCTGAGAAGATACATTCTTTTGTGTCTGGATGAAATGTTCTCTAGATCTCTGTTAGGTCCATTTGAGTCATAACATCTGCTAGTACCCTTATTTCTCGGATTAGTTTCTGTCTGGCAGACCTGTGTCCAGTGGTGAGATTGGGGTGTTGAGGTCTTTCACTATTAGTGTGTGGGGTTTGATGTGTGCTTTAAGCTTTAGCAATGTTTGTTTTATAAATGTGGGTGCCCTTGTATTTGGGGCATAGATGTTCAGAATTGAGACTTTGTCTTGATGGATCTTTCATTTAATGAATAATGTCCTTTTTCATCCTTTTGATTAATTTTAGTTTGAAGTCTATTTTGTTAATTATTAGGGTAGCTACACCAGCTTGCATCTTAGGTCCATTTGATTGGAAAATCTTTTCCCAGCCCTTAATCTAAGGTAATATCTGTCTTTGAGTGGTTGTGTGTGTGTGTGTGTGTGTGTGTGTGTGTGTGTGTGAGTGTGTGTGTGTGTATTTCCTTTCTTTGGGTTTTGCTGGTGTGGAATTTCCTATTGCCTGTGTTTGCATGGATACAGCTAACTTCCCTGGGTTGGAGTTTTCATTTTAGTACTTTCTGTAGGGCTGGCTTTGTGGATAGGTATTGTTTATGTCTGGTTTTGTCATGAAATATCTTGTTTTCTCCATTTGTGGTAGTTGAAAGTTTTGCTGGGTTTAGTAGTCTGTCTGGGCTGGCATCCATGGTCTCTTAGTGCCTGCAAAACATCTGTCTAGGCCCTTCTGACTTCTAGGGTCTCCATTGAGAAGTCGGGTATAATTCTGATAAGTCTGCCTTTTTCCTTTGCACCTCTTAATGTTCTTTCTTTATTCTGTATGTTTAGTGTTTTATTAAGTGGTAAGGGTAGTTTTCTTTTAGTCCAGCCTATTTGATGTTCTGTAAGCCTCTTCTACCTTTATAGACTTGTCCTTCTTTAGGTTGGGAAAGTTTTCTTCTATGATTTTGTTGAATATATTTTCTGTGCCTTTGAGCTGGGATTTTTCTCCTTCTCTTTCTATTATTAGGTTTGGTCTTTTCATGCTGTCCCAGATTTCCTGGATGTATGTGTTAGGAAT
Organism: Arvicola amphibius; assembly: GCF_903992535.2. Taxonomy (NCBI): domain Eukaryota; kingdom Metazoa; phylum Chordata; class Mammalia; order Rodentia; family Cricetidae; genus Arvicola; species Arvicola amphibius. The sequence goes on along the minus strand of NC_052047.1, from coordinate 145,377,340 downwards.
CTTTTGAATTTAACATTTTCTTTGACTGATAAATCTATTTCCTCTACTGTGTCTTTAACAAAAGATTCTCTTTTCCATCTCTTGTATTCTGTTGGTGGTGCTTGCATCTGTAATTCCTGTTCGTTTACCCAGATTTTCCATTTCCAGAATTCCCTCAGTTTGTGTTTTTATTGTTTCTATTTCAATTTTCAAGTCTTGAGCCATTTCCTTCACCTGTTTGTTTTTCCTTGGGTTTCTTTAAGGAATTTTTTTATTTCTTCCACTTTTTGTTTGTTTCTTCCTCAATTTCTTTAAGGAAGTTTTTCATTTCCTTTTTAAAGGCCTCTATTATCTTCATAAAGTTATCTTGAAGACCATTTTCTTGTGCTTTGGCTGAGCTGGAATGCTCAGGTCTTGCTGTTGTAGATCATGGGGTTCTCTTGGTGCCGTATTCCTCTTTCTGTTACTGAAGGTATTCTTACACAGCCGTTCACTCATCCGATTATAGGTCTGGGTGTTGATTCTTTGTGTTTGTCTTTGTTGGATGGGTGTTTTGTCCCTTTATTATCTATCTCCTTCATTGTCTTCTGCCTAAATGGGTAAGGGTTCTGGTGATTGGCAGGTCTTCAGGTCCAGTAGGATGTTTCAGCTGAGTTTTTTGGGTTCTAGATCCAGCCTATCCTCCTGTTCTTCCGACTGATGTGGGCTGTATCTGTGCCTATAGTTATAGTCTGTTCTTTGAAAGGTTTGGGCTGTACCTGTGTCTATGGAGTCTGCTGGAGTTGCAGGGAAGGGCTGGCCACAGGAAGGGTGCGGAGGTGGGTGGGGTTGGATGGCAGAGTAGATCTTGAGGGAACAGAATCCAGTGGGTGGTGACAGTGGTGGTGCAGCCTGCAGGCAGGTCCCTTACCAGCTGCCTGCTCATCTTGCTTTCTTACACACCCCAGGACTCCCTGCCCAAGGGTGGCACCACCACAATGGGCTGGCTCTCAATCACCAAATCAGAAAATGTACTACAAGCTTGTTCATAGGCTGGTCCAGTGGCAGATGTTCCCAACTGAGGTTCCCTTTCCCCAAATGACTAGCTTACACCAAGTTGACATAAAACTAGTCAGGGTATGGGGTAAATGTTCAGTCAGGCATCTGGTTCTTACTTCAGGGCCATATTAGTGTTTTATGGTCCATACATTTCCCCTTAAATAAGACATCTCGATGGTACTGGTCTAATCAGCCCATACCTAACATAACTGTGGTCTTGGGCAGTTGGTATTTTTTAATTTTCAGGATACTGTGACTCAGCATAGCTTAGATTTCTGTCCTGGTAACCCATGCAGAACCTTACCCTGGAGTCCTCCACACTCTGAGCTGTGGGTGGTGGGAGGCATGACTGTTGTGCCCTGTAGTGGGTGCGTCAGTGAAGGGGTCAAGTGTCCTCAGAGCAGTTCCTTCTAGCAGCCCTGAGCACTCTTGAGAGGGCTTGGACAACATGGGGATGTGACATCTTGCTTCTAGAAGCCATGTTTGTTCCAGCATCTGCAGGCTTATGCATGGTGATGTCATGTGCTGAGGGCTCTGCAGCTCCTACCCTCTCCATAGCAGAAAAGTAACCATTTCATTAATTTATTTGTTTATTTTGTGGTGCTGACAATCAAACCAAGAGCTTTATACTTACTAAGAGATTCACCTGCCTCTGCCTCTGCTGGGATTAAAAGTGTGCATCACCATGTCCTACCCAAAGTTAATCATTTTAAAGTACGCAATCCCTGGCAGTCAGAGCGCTCAGGGCACTGCAGACCACCTCAGCATGCATCCGAAACCTTTCCATGCGTTTCAGGAGGACATCTGACCTGCTCCACTGTCATCCTGTCTTCCTCCTGCCAGCCACTGGTCTGCATGGCCACTCTGTGGTCCTTCCTCTTCTGGATGTCTGATATGCAGGAAAGGGCTTTGACACACACTCTCTCTAGCTCCTCTTCTTGGGCGGCCTTCTGTGCACATGCCTGGTGTTCCATGACCTTTTCCTTTTTCTGTCCCATACTCCCTGCCTGTTTGCCTGATGTTGCGTCTCTCCTACCCTCTGGCCTGACATCCTATGCCCTCTGTCTTTGCAGCTGCCGACTACAGGTCCATTCTGAGCATTAGTGACGAGGCAGCCAGGGTGCAGGCCCTGGACCAGCACCTCAGCACGCGTAGCTATGTCCAGGGGTACTCCCTGTCCCAGGCAGATGTGGACGTGTTCAGGCAGCTCTCAGCCCCTACTGATGACTCGAGGTTCTTCCACGTGGCTCGGTGGTTCAGACACATAGAAGCGCTCCTGGGTGGCCCCCAAGGCAGAGGCGAGCCCTGCAGGCTCCAAGCAAGTGAGTAACAGCAGTGAACCTCTGCTCCAAGGTCAATGGCATGCGGTGCTACAGGACAATGGGTATCCTGCTGGAGACTCACCTCCATATTTCAGTCAAAAGTGTTCCTATGGGGCAAAAGCCGTGCTTGCTGGGTCTGGTAGGGTTATATTGCGTACCCAGAAATGGCAGGGCTCAGAGCCATCATCACATCACCAGGGACTGCTTCAGGGCCATATTGCATGCTGCTGTAGGCCTGTCTGGGGTTCAGTTAATGCTTTGCTGGTAGTGGCTCTTGGTTCCTGTCTTTAGTCCCATAGGTTACATTTGTTTCTCTTCACGTGTGACATCACTAAATATTAGAGCTGTATTCATTGACGATGAACCTTTCAAAAAGCAGACATAAGTCTCCTGTCTGTGGTTTAAGATGAAGTCAGCCATGCCTGTGAGTGCTGCTGGTATCCCGGGGCACAGTTGTTAGGATGGGGAGGCTCTACTGGAGAGGCTCTGACTTGGGACCCAAATAGTTTGTCACCTTGATCTGGCCATTTGGAAATCCTCCCGTCTGTGGGTGCTCACTTCTGAATTGCCTAAGGCTGTTGGGCCCCAGTTTCTCATGGTTATAATACATTTCTCCTCCTTTATGTGGAGAGGGCTGAGTGCTGACTTAATGGTAGTCCCTGCTGGTGGCCTCCTTGAGGCTTTGCACACTTGGGATGGGGACCTTGGAACATGTGGAAGGGTTTCCTGGGGTCTTGACTTTTATGGATTATCCCAAGCAAACACCCTACTCCAGCCTAGGTGGGAGATGTGGCAGCATAGGTGGCCTTTCCTGGCCATCTGCTGTCCTTCTGTCCAACACTGTGTCCCAGGTGTCTTCTCCAAAAGGCATAGGGAGTCAGATTGTCTGAACACTATGCCCCAACTCCAATGAGATCAAGGACCTGGTCCTGTTTTCAGCAGCCACCCATCTAGGCTTCCTGTGTGGTCCTGGGAAGAACTGAACAGACACACCACTGTCCGTGCCAGTGAACACAGCAGAACGTTACTTCTCAGGGGCCTCATGACCATGAAGAGAGGGTCTCCCACTCCAGTCAGCCGCTATCTACTGAGGCTTCTCTGAGGGCTGCTTTTGTATGGAGGATGGGCTAAGGACAGCACTAACAGGATTACCCTGCTTCCTCCAGTACACAGCTGCCTATGAGGCCATCAGAACATGTAAGCCTGTGAGAAACATGTTGGGTCAGATGTCCCTTAAGCAAAATGTTCAAAGCTTAGCTGGAGGGGAAGGCAGGTTAGACCTGGGTGGGCTACCTGACTTTGGCAGGCCCAGGCTTCAGAGTCACCATGCCTCTGGATCAAAAGTAGCTCTGCTTCAGTGTGGCTCTGAGGACTAAAGCTCTCCCTGTCCTGATGTCTCTATAAAGTATGGTCTCCAAGTGAAAACACCTCCCCATTTCAAGCAGTGCTCCCCAACACAACCCACCATTCCTACTGCTTGCTGTTCTGTACATAAAACATACTACATCTTGCCTTCACCACCCTCCCTTTCTCAAGGCTGAGGCCTTAGCAGCAAAGGGGCCTCTCAGACATGAAAAATTCCTGTGTTCTTCTTAGCCTTCATGGTCCCCTTGCAGAGGAGCCAGCCCTCTTCCCACCAGCCTCACTTCTTCCTTTCTCCCGTCACCTTTTTACCCTCTGTGGTTCAGCATGGTGATCCACTCCATCCCAGGGCTTTGAGCTTGCTTGGGACCTCTTACCTGGAACTGGGGCTCAGCCCATTTGGCCCCTTGCTTCTCCCAGCTCCTCTGGAGGCAGCAGACATACTGTCACTGTGGAAAGGGCCTGCCGGAAGCCAGGGCAGAGTATTTAGGGAGGTTCAGGTTCTGAGTTCTCCTTCCCAGGCAGGTGGCCACAGCTGGGGCTCAAGCCACCTGCGTTACCTCATGCTCCTGGGCCAGTCTGTTGCTCCCCAGCAGCTTCTCTGTCTCTGGACCTCTGGCTTCTTGCATCCCATTTTCAAAGTGTAGCTGTCTGTGCTGCAAAGCTACCTGTTGGTTCAGGGACACTCTGAACATGATGAACATGCCACCACAGTGCCCGACCTGGAGTGGGAGTGTGCCCGTGTGTATGTGACACAAACACAAACAGGCTGACAGCACCTGGGAGGCTTTAGGGACACTGACTGACACTGCTATGGTCTTTGGGTTGTGAGGTTTCAGGAAGAGCCTCAGAACTTCACTTGTGTGCCTCTTGACCCAGGGAGCCTATGCAAGGCAGACTGTTGTGTATCTTGTTCTGTTGTGCCCCTTTTCAAATTGGAGTGTGTCCCTGCCAGGTGGCCTTGAAGCCTGTCGCTGGCTGTGAGACTGGTAGTCGTCAGGAGAGCTGAATGCTTGAATGTGGCCCAGCTTTACAGGGACTCACCTTCAGCCCTCAGTGTGGTAGCCCTTGGCAATGTCTTTTTCCCGTGAGACTGCAGCAGCACCTCATTTTTGGTGTCACCTGTGGTGGGTGTTTTTTTTTTTTTTTTTTTTTTTTTTTTTTTTTTTTTTTTTTTTTTTTTTTTTTTGGTTTTTCGAGACAGGGTTTCCCTGTAGTTTCTAGAGCCTGTCCTGGAACTAGCTCTTGTAGACCAGGCTGGCCTCGAACTCAGATCCACCTGCCTCTGCCTCCCGAGTGCTGGGATTAAAGGCGTGTGCCACCACCGCCCGGCCACCTGTGGGTTTTATAAGGAAGGACAGTGACACAGACTCTTTGTCACATCACAGAGTGAGACTTTCCCATAAGGATGGGAAACTCTGAGGTGTGCTCAGAATGAGCTGAGACTGCATTTGGTGTCTGACGAAAGATTCGGGGTTTTTCTCCATCCCAGTCTATGGCCACCTGTGACTGGCTCCTGAACTCACCGGGAGGAAGGAGCTCCTGTTTGCAGCTGGCTGCTGTCTCCTCCGTCTGCCCCACACAATGGACAGTGTCTCCACCCCCTCCCCCTGTTATCCTTAGCCTGTTAGTTACCAGTGTGTCCTCTATTCTATCTAGTGTGACCTGGGCAAGGATTGGAGCCTAGAAATGGCGTGTGCCCAGAACAAATTTCCCTATGACTCTTGAAGTAGAATCAACAGGTTAGCAGGCACAGGTATCGGCAATTGCTCATAGGAGTCAGAGGTGACTGAAGGCAAGAGAAGTATCCATTGTGAGGGAAGACTAGGACCAACCAGGCCAGCTCAAGACCTCCCTGTGCTCTGCAGAGGTGGGGTGAGGGCTGATGGACTGGGCATTAAAAAAGTGCATTAGGGTCTACCACAGATGGCCCCGTGTGATCCATACACACACAGGGGAGCAACCCAGGGCCTGGCTCTTGGCAGGGCTAAGGAGGAGGAGGTGTGTGCCCCCACAGAGCATAGGAGCAGGCTGTGATGATCACATGGTTTCCCAGTGGGCTTCAGTCAGCTTTACTGGACTGAGATTGTGAGGCTTGAAGCATTGCCCTTGTGACACCTTCGAGTCCCAGGCATGCAGATCAGGTCAGCCTTTCTCCGGACTAGAGGCAGCTGTCTTTGGGAAAGGGCCTACAGGTCTCAGACACATGCCGAGGAGAGACTGTGCCATATGGTGTCTAGAGAGCAGGTGCTGCCTGAGAGAAAGGGGCTGGGCTGTGGAGCCTGTCAAGCCAGTGTGGATCAGCCTGGGTGGGGGTGGAGGTGCAACAGGCTTGTATCCAGAGGTTAGGGTCAGTCTGGCTATCAGCCAAGCCAGATTTGGTGATGCCAAGGACAGAGATAAAGAAGGGCTGGAGACCATTCTCACCCTGACCTTCGTTGCACCTGGTGACTTGGAGGAGGTGGCCTGTGTGTGACAAATTGTCCAGACTCTTACCTTGCCCAGGCAAAGTATCCCGAGAGCTGGCGGCAGCCACGTCTTGTTTGTTGGGATGCAGCTCTATGCAGAAGGTGAACTGAAAATCACAAACCACGCCTTCAGTCCCAGCACTAGGGAGGCTAAGGCCAGAGGATCCTAAGTTTAAGGGCAGCCTGAACTACACAGAAAGTTCCAGAAAGGCCTGGGCTACAAAGTGAGAACTTGTCTCAAAAGTACAGTTCCGTTGTTCATCCCAGGTGTTGAGAGCTAGTTGTGACCTGCTGTGTGACCTGTCTGCTCTTCTGCCTCCAGGTAAAGGCCGGCGAGTGCAGCCTCAGTGGTCCCCTCCAGCAGGGACTGAGCCCTGCAAGCTTCGCCTGTACAATAGCCTCACCCGGAACAAGGTAAGAAAGATGAGATGCCCTTGCAAAGCAAACTATAGCCTGTTAACCACATGCCATGTTCCCTCATCTTGGTTCAGGGTCCTTCTGTTACTCTTGTGCTGTGGTATGGACTCTGCACCTTCTGTTACTGCTGTGCCATGACCTTTGCAGTCCAGACAGAGCTGCGCTCTGAAACTAGGGCACAAATACTTTGTACACAGTGCTTTGGGAAAGCCTGCCTGCTGGCCTCCTGGCATTGCCCAGTCGTGAGTGCTCAAGGTCACCATCACAGCCAAGCCAAGTGCTGGCAGCTTTCAGGAGGACTCCAGGCTATCAACATTGTCCTAAGCCAAGCAGAGTAGGCAAAGTGGCCAACCTGCCAGATGGTGTTGGAGCTTGGCGCCCAACATGTGCCAGGATGCCAGTACTGGCTCTTGACCTGATAGGCTCATCATGGTTTGCTCTGCTTAGCTCATGGCCGTGGTAGCACAGATTTCAGAGAGCTCTCCAGGTGTGGGCTTGGTTTTTGTTGTTGTTTGTTTTAATGGTTTATTTTTAATTTCATGTATATGGGGGTGGGCATATGAATACAGTGTCGAAGAGGCTTTAGATCCCTTGGAGCTGAAATTAACAGCTGGTTGTGAGCCCCCCCAGCATGGGTTCTGGGAACTGAATTCGGGTCCTTTGAAGCAGTATGTGCTCATCTCTTCAGCCCCCTGGCTGGGTTTTTGGTCAGTACACATGCTTAGCAAGCAGGAGATAGGTCTGGGACAGGTCCCATCTCCTTATGTGACTCACTGATGATGACACCCCCAGAGAAGTCTGAGTGTCGAGGTGTTCTGGCCTCTAAGCCAGGCTTCTGTGGGAGAGGAAGTTCACGGCCTTGTACTCTATCTGGAGAAGACAGCATCAGTGCCAAGCTCCTGAGGTGACTGTCTGGAGCAGGTTGTCGTCAGGCTGGTACTTGTTAGCTGCAGCTCCTGTAACTTGCATCTCATGTCAGCAACATTGCCCCTTTCCCACTCTGAGGAGGAGGGGGTGAGGATGCCCTCGCCAGGCTCCCACCACACAGCTTACTGACTGTGCCATGACTTTATCAGTAAAACAGGAGACAGGAGGGTCTTGCTGGTTTAGCTCAGGCCTATCATCTAAGTATGTGGGAGGTGGAGGCAGGAGGATAGTGAATTCAAAGCCAGAGCCCGGCTCCCTAGGCAATTGGTTAGCAGGCTGTTTGTGGCTCCTTTCACTGTGCTGTGGAGTTTCTTGAGTTTCTGGTGATGGCATTCCTTGTTTTTTAACAAGGATGTATTTATACCTCAAGATGGGAAGAAGGTGACGTGGTACTGCTGCGGGCCGACTGTGTATGATGCATCTCACATGGGACATGCCAGGTAGGTCTGGTGCCTGGGGATCTACACTGCTGGAGGATTAAAGACAGCAGAAGGGACGTACACAGAGCTTGTGGTTGCCCTCCTGGAGTCCACCCACATTATCCCTACCCTAGTGGACATGTGATGTGTCCACAACATGCAGACTTTTAGGTGTAGTGAGTTGTGACCCCTTCCCTGCCACACACACACACACACACACACACACACACACACACGTTTGTGGGTGTGATTTTTCAGAGTTGATGGCTGATAGGGTAAAGGTCATGGATCCTGCCCCTAACAAGCTGAGTTTCCTTAGCCCAGGAGCCTGGGCTGGAAGTGCTGAAGATTGCAGGGTTTTCTGATTTTGTACAGTTTGCATATGAACAAGAGGCCTTGGGGAATGGAGCCCACACTGAAACATGGCATCTTAACAGTTTTGTTCATGAAACACTATTTTATAGCGTGGAAGTTTCTTTTTGTGGCATCATGAGGGTGCTCAGCCTGTGCATGTTCTTCCTGGAGTGTCCAGTTCATGGGCAGTGTGTGCCAACTGAGGAATTGCGCTTTCCTCTGCTGTAGGTCTTATATCTCTTTCGACATCCTGAGGAGAGTGCTGAGGGATTACTTCCAGTATGATGTCTTTTATTGCATGAACATCACGGACATTGATGATAAGGTAAGGGGGTGCCTAAGTTAGCACTCAGGTCTGAATAGGTGACTTGAGAGGAAGCAGGACTTTCAGATAAGAAAATACAGCTGCAGAACATCACTTAGGAGGCAGATTGTGAGTGTGGGGCCAATCTGTGTGGCTTTGGGAGTTGCAGGACTGCCCGGGCTACATGGATGGACAGATGGGCTGGAGGACAGGCAGGCTCGGGTCCCTGCTATGAGCTGATACCACGGGTGATGCAGATGGAGGATCTTGCACACAGGCATGTAGATGCTGCTAGACGTTGCACATTCTGATCACTGGCTAAGAGTTCATCATCCCTGGCTTTTTACGGAGCAGGCCCACTACCCGAGGCCTCAGTGAGCTGTCCTTAGATACCCAGAAGTTGACAGACCTCAGCCCCACTTTGCAGGTACAGGTGGAGGGTGGCACTAGTGTCCCACAGTGCCGCACTGTTTGGGACCTGTGTCTGCCCCCGTGGCCCTTCACCATCACTCAGAGTTGCAGTGTGAGCCATGTTCTGCACGGGGGGGGGGGGGGGGGGTGGACTCTGTCGGAACCAGTCTCTCACCTTGGCAGATCATCAAGCGGGCGCGACAGAACTACCTGTTTGAACAGTATCGGGAACAGAAACCCCCAGCTGCCCAGCTCCTGAAGGATGTCCATGCTGCCCTGAAGGTAGGCCCTGGATCCCACCCTACCTCCTTCTTGTGCCTCTCAGACCCTGGGCAGGCCCCTGTCTGGGATGGTGTTTGACCTGGCAGTCATTTCCAAGACAGTACTCAGACCAGCTGCATTAGGGTATCAAAGCCACAGCTGGTGTCGCCCCTGCCAGGCCCATGAGACAGTCTCCAGGGCAGAGTCCTGCAGGATATGATGTGGAGTAGGTGATGCTCCTGACGCTTAGGGGAAATATCTGCTCTATCTCCATCCCTCTTGGTAGTACCTGACAGAACTGCTCTCTGTCCTCAGTGTGTGGGGTCACAAGCGATCTGATGTCCACTTTTGACCACAAGACAGACACTTGATCTGTAAGTTCTTGTAGCATGCACGGTGCTGTAACCTCCACTGAGGAAGTGTGTTCTCTCCAGTTTCACACCTTTATTCTGAGTGAGCCTCCTTTTAATGTGTAAACTCTCATGTTACAGTGTCTTAGGTATTTCCCTATTGCTGTGCTAAAAACACCATGATGAACAACTTGAGAAGTTGATTTTGGCTTATGATTCCAGAGGCATGAGCCCATCATGACAGGGAGGGTTGGCAGCAGTTAGCAGGCCTGTTAGCAGTAGCAGGAAACTGAGAGTTCACATCCTCAAACCCAAGAACAAAACAGAGAGCAAACTGGAATGGTGGAGTGTGGCTCCAAGCTCTCAGAGCCTTACACACACACACACACACACACCCATGACATACTTTCTCCTGCAAGCATGCACCACCACCTTGGGACTCAAATCCCAGAGCCTATGGGAAACAGTTTTCTTTTAAACAATCATACTTACGGTAAGAATGGATCATTCTGATTCCTGTCACAGACCAACCTTAGCAACTACAATAACAGCTGCTGGGATGCTCAGGGCATTGTCCCTGGGAAGGATTAGGCCTGAAGTTAGAGCATAGCTCTCTTTGAACTGTCAGGACAGTTTTCAAGTTGCTCATCATAGTGTTTTAGCACAGCAATAGGGAAATACCTGAGACACTGAGGGAGCTGGGGCGCCTTTGACATGGGAGGTAGCCACCAGCTGTTGAGGCTTGCTGGATGTACATTTTGTACCCGTTTTGCATGGGGGACAACTTGCTCAATAAAGTTAAGCATCCTGTGTAGCCACACGTGAAGAAGGGTAGCAGATCTGCCTGGGTTGGGAGCTAAAGTCTGGGCAGTGGGGAACACAGTGCTCTGATGCATTGAGTCAGCTTTAGGAAGCAGTGTTTTGCGCCATGCCTGACATATTTGGTGTATTCTATGGTTGTAGCCATTTTCAGTCAAGTTAAGTGAGACAACAGACCCTGACAAGAGGCAGATGCTGGAGCGGATCCAGAACTCTGTGAAGCTTGCCACAGAACCACTGGAGCAGGCAGTGCACTCCAGCCCCTCTGGAGAGGAAGTAGACAGCCATGTGCAGGTGAGCTCTTCTGGGTTTGTATAAAACATCATATTCTGCATATGATTGATCCACATTCAGAGTCAATGTGACCGGAACCATGGCTCCATTCTTATGTGCTCAGTCAGTGTCCCTTCCTACCTGGGAACCCCAGCCTCTGTAGTCCCATTCCCAGGCATGGAGCTCAGCACCAGGTAGACAAACCTGGCTCCCTTGTGAACCCAGGTTATGACTCTCTTTTCCCCATGCTCCCTCCTACCACTTCTACTTAGAATGCAGGGGAGCAGCGCCTGTTTTCCCTTTCCATAATTATCCACTGGATCTTCCTTTGCATTTCTTGGTAGCAGAAAGCAGAGCCAGCAATTGAAGGTGAAGTGAGCGGCAACTTGTAGTTGGCAGTGCAGCTGGGGCTTTCACACTTGCCAACTGTCCAACCATAGCAGCTCTCTGGACACACAGGGCCCTTCCCCTTTCTGCTAGCACCCCCTGCTGGCCACTCTTTAACTCAAGGAAACCAGACTGGAGGAACGTGGCTGCAGGTCTTCAAGCAGCACAAAGGTGTGCATGGCAGAGACCTGGGCTTCTGTGTTAATGACTTGGGGCCCCCGCCTGAGCTGACCATTCTACCTCTTGTTCACTCTTTCTGTTCGGGTTTCTCTCTTCTGTGTTCCTACATGACAGAGTCTGGTGTTGATGATGCATCCATGTTGATAATCTTGGGGGCCATGTGCTTTGCCTCAGGTTGTATTTTTGAGGTGGGCCCACATTGCCGTTCCTCTGGGGCAAGTTTGGAGTGTCATTTCATTTTTTTTTAAATAAATAAAGCTTGCCTGAAGTTCAGAGATTAAAACAGCCATACTGGCCAGCCTTATAGATCAGGCCCCAGTAACACACACATTTAATCCCAGTAGCCACACTAGTTTGCCGTAGAAACCGGGTGGTACATGCCTTTAATCCCAGCCCTAGAAAGGATTATAACATGGGAAGAAGTGTCTCTCAGACACAGTCTCATTCTGAGATTCCTGGAGGCAGGATCGCCATTTTCAGACTGAGGCCGAGGTAAGAGCCAGTGGCTGGCTGTTTGTTTTTCAGAACTTCAGGTTGAACCTCAGTATCAGTCTCTGAGCTTTTATTAATTGTGCTTCACAAGTTTCTTTGTGATGCTTTTGAGGCCTGCAGCCAGGTGACCAACAGTCCCACTAAAGTCATTCCCCAATTCTTCCACCTGTTCCATCTTTAAAAAGCCATGTATTTCCAGTCCTCAGGAGGCTAAGGCAGGGGGATTGTAGCCACTTCCAGGTCAGCCTGTGCTATGTATGGAAACATGTGTATGTACAAAGTTCTGATGATATATGTAACATAAAAACTGCCATCTTAGCTGGGCTGTGGTAGTGGGCGCCTTTATTCCCAGCACTCAGGAGGCAGAGGCAAGTAGATCTCTTTGAGTTTTAGGCCAGTCTGGTCTACAAAGCAAGTTCCAGGACAGTCAGAACTGTTATACAGAGAAATCCTCTCTTTAAAAACAAACAGACAAGACAAAAAAAAAAAAAAAAAAAAAAAAAAACCTGCCATCTTAACCCTGCAAGCACGCGTATCAGTACCAGAATCAGCCATACTTGCGTGCCACTGTACCCACCATCCACCACTAGAGCCACCTTCTCAAACTAAAGCTACCTATGAAGGACTGGTTGCCCAGCCCCTTTCCTAGAGCCTGGCACTTCATCCTGCCTTCTTTGTCTGATTGTTTAGGGATCTTGAGTAAGTGGAGTCCTAATTCTTGTTGCTGGCTACTCTCAGCACAGTGTCTTCTGGCTTTGTCCATGTTACAGTGTAGGAGCTTCCATTGTGCCATGGACCCTGGTTATGCACGCCCATGTCTGTGCACATTTATGTTGTCCTACTGTTTGCTGTTGTATTACTGAAAACATAGTGTGCAAGTGCTCATTCAAGACCCTGCTTTTAAAAGCATTTTGCCTATGCCAGAAGTGGAATTTCAGGATCCTACTTTGATTCTTTGTTCAGCATTCTGAGGAATGCCATCCTGTTTACCCAGCACATTTGTGCGTTCTCAGCAGTGCTTGCTGCCCTGTGCCTTTGGAAAAGCCATCCCGGTGGATGGGAGGCAGTCCCTTTTGTGGCCTATGATTGCCTTTCCCAGCCGCCAGTGGTGTTGCATGTCTATGTGGGAGCTGTAATATGTTATCTCTGCAAGGGCCTCAGAGTTTCTTTAGGACATAGTCTAGCATAGGGAAAGATATTGCTGAATATTAGACCATATATTTGGGTGACTCTTGGGAGTCCCCAGCACTGACCATACACATCTCCAGGGTCTCTGAAGGGCCTGGAGACTCAGTGTTTAGTTGTATTGTTTCTGCGATTGGTCACAGTGATGTAGTTAGGACACCATCATGCTGAGAATAGGCAGATGCTGCAGGATTCCACACGCAGCTCTGAATCAGCCTGCACCTAGGCAGAGCATGTGCTGCCCTGGAAAGATCAGCCGTGTAGGAACCGCACCTCCCAGGGAAGCCAACAGGAGCCTCAGCAGTCAGGGCTGCGGCTTCTCCACTCACCACAGTCAACAGCTGAGACTTCAGGATAAGGCACTGGCTCCATTCCCATGGTCTCCAGTGTTAGAGCAGAGCCCATGGGGCTGCTGCAGCAGGGCTGGGTACCAGATGCTCAGCAGAGGGAACCTGGCCTTCCTCAGGGTGGCAGCCTTGTTCTTCTGCAGACGCTTGTGAGTTTACCAGTGACCACACCCAGCATGCGCACCTTCACCTGTCTCACTGGTGTCCCCTTCTTTCCTTTGTCAAGTGAGTGTTTAGAGGTAACACCTGTGACTTGAACATCTCTCCCAGAGTCTCCTGAGACCGTTCTGCTGCCTTCTTAGATGATGTGATTTGAGCTTCTGTGCTTCCCCTCCCCTGCAGTTGGTAGCTTTTTTCTGAATGGTTCGTAAGCATTCTACTTCCTCCTCTGCCCACTAAAGCTTTTCACCTAACTGCCTTGCTGACACTTCTGTCTAACAGTCTTCCTGCCACTGCCTTTCAGTGAGCAGAGAAACCTTAGTTTTCATCCAGTTTTATCCCTGTTTGTTGTTTGAGTCTGGGGTCTCACTGTATATCCCAAGTTAGGCTAGAACTCTGTGGCCTGGACCTCACAGTCTCTGTGCCTCGGTTCCCGAGTGCTAGGATTGCAGGCCTGCTACACTGTTGGCAGCCCTTTCCTATAGTTACATTTGATTTGTATTTTAATAATTAAAGCTTGTCTGAGGGCTGGAGAGATGGCTCAGTGGTTAAGAGCATTGCCTGCTCTTCCAAAGGTTCTGAGTTCAATTCCCAGCAACCACATGGTGGCTCACAGCCATCTGAAATGAGATCTGATGCCCTCTTCTGGCCTGCAGGCAGACACACAGAATATTGTATACATAATAAGTAAATATTAAGAAAAAAAAGCTTGCCTGAATATCAGAGTGCAAAACTAAGCCACTAGAGGCCAGGGAGTGGTGGTACACACCCTTAATCCTAGGACTCAGGAGACAGGCAGACAGATCTTTGAAGTTCAAGACTACCCTGGGCTATACAAAACCAATCCAGAAACAGATCCAGGTGTTGGTGACTCACACGTTTAGTCCCAGTGTTTGGGAGTTACACATCCTTAATCCCATGAATGATATGGCTGGGCGGAGAGAGGAATATAAAGGGGAAGAGACAGGAACTCACTGGAGTGTGGAGTCTGAGGTTTGGTGGAGGCACAGTGTAGTCTAGGCAGTCTGAGGATCACCCCTTTGGTCTGAGCATTGTTAGAGGTAAAAGGTCTCTCTAGTGGCTTACTGCTCTCTCCTGCTTCTCTGATCTTCAACTGTAACGTTACCCTGTATCTGTCTCTAGACATTATTTTTCATGCTACACTTTCCATTTTGGGGAGTGACATTATTTTGTATGAAGAAACCTGCCCCACCATTCCTGTGTTTCTTTCAAAGGTTATAAAGTTTGTGCACATTGCTTTATGAGTGGCCGAGGGAGGATTCTGCCTTCCCCTAGGCAGGGGATGTTCTCCTGTCCTGGAGGCTATAGCACCAGGACAATTCTGCATGTCCTATGTGAACTCCATCACTTGTGCTGTCCAGCCCAGCAGGAGGCACCTACTGCCAGTCTGAGAGGATGCAAATTTTGATGGTGTCCTGTGGCATGTGAAACGGTCCAGACCAGTTTATCTGCTGGTTCACTGGATCCGTCTGCATCATCAGCCCTTGCCTATTCTTTGTTACCTCTTTCCTTCATTCTTTTTAAGACTTTTTGTATTTGTATGTTTATGTGCATGTGCCTGGGTGAATTTATAAGCACCATGTGCCCACAGGAGTCTGTGAAGTCTGACGAGGGCCTTGGATCTCCTATTTCTGGAATTGCAGGCTGTTGAATCTGCCATGTGGGTCCTGGGAACTGAACCCAGGTCCTCCAGCAAAGCATCTTTCCATCCCAGCCCTTCATTCTCTACTCTGTTTTGTCTACTCTGTTTTTAATTGGTGGGGTTCATTTTCTGTTTTAAGTGGGGTTTTTGTTGTTTTGTTTTTTGTTTGTTTTGTTTTGGAGACAGGGTCTCACTCTGTATCTCAGGCTGTCATGAAACACACTGTGTAGACCAGGCTGGCCTCAAACTCAGAGAGATCCGCCTGTCTCTGCCTCCGAGTGTTGCGATTAAAGGCACGCGCCACCACCACCCAGCCTGGATTGCATTTTTTACATTAGTTTAGTTGCTATATGGGTGAGACTCATCACCCAGCCAAGTGTGTCTGTACTATGAACCTGAGCTGGAGCCTGGTTTCCTGTGTCAGGTAGGGGACACTGTCTTATGCCAAAGAGGATTCTGTAGTCTTTGTGCTGCACCTCCTGTTCCTCAGCTGTATTGTTGGGAGTCTGTGTGTCTTTGCTACTTCTCTTGACAGCCCATCCTAGTGACACAATGGTTTAGAGTCTCCTGGGAAGAAGGTCCTCCCATGCTGGATAGTTTGCCTCTCCTTTTCTAACCAGACCCCCTGCCTTCCCTCTCTTCCTTCCATGCTGGAGCTGAAACCACAGGTGCCTGCTGGGCACTTGGCTACTGAGCACCAACCTTTTCTCCTTCCTCTTTTGAAGTGAGGGGATGAGTCTCCTTGTGTTACCCAGATTACCCTTGAATGCTGTTTTGATGCCTGAGCCTTCAGTTTGGCTAGGATTGTAGGTCTGTGCTACCAGACCTGTCTATTTGGTTCTTAAAGGTCTTCTTTTTACCTTGCCTTTAGACCCAGCAGGCAGAGATCTGAGAGTTCAAGGCATGCCTGGTCTACAACGTGAGACTTTGTCTCAAACAAATCAACAAACAAAAAGTATTTCTTAGAATAGACTCTGAGTCACATAAAAAGTGAGAGGTATTAGGTATTTCCTGCTCCCTGCACAGCTGCCACATCAGCTGCACGCCACCAGAGTCCTGCCTTTGCTACCATCTGGCAGCCTGCTGTAATAAGTGGTTGTTTGGCTTTGTGGTCAGCTTCCTGAACGTTGGGATTACAGATGTGACCACATGTGCTGTCTGTCCTGTGGGTTTGGACCCATGGGTGAGGACTTGGATCCGTCATCACAGACCTAAAGCCATGCGTACTCCACCTGCTCCTCTCTCCCCTGAGCTTCTGGTCGCTGCTACACTTCATGTGCCTTCCCCAGGTGTGACTGAGTTGCAGTTGCATAGAATGTGCCTTTCCAGCCTGGCTTCACACTGAGAGTTCTCCTCCTCTCCTCATACACACCACCTCAAATGCATACCGCCTCCTGTTCACACCACCTCCAATACACGCCACCCCCAATGCACACCACCTCCAATGCACACCACCTTCAATACACGCCACCCCCAATGCACACCACCCCCAATGCACACCACCTCCAATGCACATCACCCCCAATACACACCACTTCCAATGCACACCACTTCCAGAGACACCTGCTGGATACCCTGCAGTTCCCTCGGTTCTGACACTCAGCGAAGAAGGCTGCAGCCTGTGAGGCTAAGGCCTCACAACTTCAGCTGCCAACTCCAAGTCATAAGCTGTCACCGACCTTGTGACCAGTCAGCTGTGAATCTAGTGTCCCCACAGTCCTCCTCAGCTTCAGTCAGTTTGCCAGGACCAGTTCCAGATCTCCCAGAATCAACTGAGATACATTTACTGGCTTATTAGTACAGCATGCAGGGACGAGGCCCAGCCAAGGCCTTCACTCCTGTGTGCACCAGCTTCAGCTACCCACAACGTCCCATCTGTGTCCTTTGACCTTTTGTGGGTTTTGTTGTTGTTTGTTGTTTTTGTTTATTGAGATCGATTCTTTTCACAGTCTAGTCTGGCTTCAGCCTCAGCTTTCTAAATTCTGGGATTACACTTGTGACCACCACAGCCCACTTTCTTCGGTTTCTTGTGAGCCTTCATGAGGCAGGTGTGCTTTAGTCTGTGGAAGGCCACTGAAGATCACGCAGCCTCCATCTGGTCCCTTTGCAACCTTGGCAGCTGGAACTCTCTCACAGAGTTCCGTTTCTCGCAGACCCCACCCACTTTCAGGCTATCCCCTCAATGGAACCAAAGATGCTCCTTCACACAGGGCATTCCAAACTATTTAGAGGTTTTGTGTAAGAAACCAGGGACGGGACTGGATGATGGCCCAGAGGTTGAAAGCATAGACTCTTCTTCCAGAGTTCCTGAATTTAATTCCCAGCAACCACATGGTGGCTCACAACCATCTTAACCACTGAGCCAGCTTCCAGCCCTGTGCTGTGTTTTATTTTGTTCACTCTAGCTGTCCTGGAACTCACTGTGTAGAGCAGGCTGGCCTAGAACTCACAGAGATACACCTGGCTCAGCTGTGTTTTAAAAAGTTGTAGTTAATTGATGGCATGTTTTATCAAGCACCTTTTCATGACTGTTCTGGATGGAGCTCCTTTAAAGAATACATTTCGAAATGTTCATCTCTCAGGACTGGAGAGTGTTAAAAGCCCTGGCTGCTCTTCTGGGTTCAGTTCCCCACACCACATGGCAGCTCACAACTATCTGTAAGTCCAGTTCCAGGGCGTCCAACACCCTTACACGTACATACATGCAGGCAAAACACCAGTGCACATTCAAAGAAAGATGTTGATCTCCAGTTATCCATTGCTACTTGTAGCAGTTACGTTTCTGTTCCCGTGATAAAACACCATGAACAAAGGCAACTTCCGGAAGTAGTTGGAGATAGTGGTGCGGGGTGATGACCTATGGTTCCAGAAGGAAAGTCCATAATGATGGGGAGGCATGGCATCAGGCAGCCAGAGCAGGAAGCTGAGAGAGCAAACTGGAAGTGGAGTGAGGATAATCTCATGAGCTCTCAGAGGGGGTTTTCTTCTTCTTTTTTTTTTTTTTTTAAAAAAACATAAGGTTGGTTGTTTTATGTTAGTTTTGTGTTACTGTCACAAATTCCCGAGGGAACTGACTTATGAGGAGAGAAGTCCTATTGGCTCAGTTTCAGGGGTTTGGGTCTTTGGTTGGCCCTGATGCTTTGGGTCTGGGGTAGGACCACAGAACATGGCAGGAGGTATAGGATGCTGCTAATTTTGTGGCTGTTGAATTTTTGTTGTTGTTTTTGTTTGTTTGTTTGTTTGTTTTGAGACATGGTTTCTCTCTGTTGCCCTGGCTGTTCTGGAACTCACTCTTGTAGACCAGGCTGGCCTCAAACTCAGAGATCTCCCTGCCTCTGCCTCCCAAGTGCTAGAATAAAAGTGAGCACCACCACCTAGCGTTTTGTGGCTATTGGAAAGCAGAGATGGGAAGGGACCACCCTAGTGACCTGACTTCCTTCTAAGCTCCATCTCCTCTACTTCATAGCCTATCAGTGCTGAGAGGCAACCCTACCTTCTTTGAATATACACTGACATTGATTAAATAGCTCTCCTGAAGTAAGTGTCATAGGTCATTCATTGTGTGTGACTGTACAAGAACACTTGAGTCTTGGTAAGCTGTAAAGTATAGAAATCTATTCCATATAATTCCTGAGCCTGAAAAGTTCAGGGTCAAGGTATCATCCACTGTTGGGGGCAGAATAGAAAGAGAGGGCATGTGTCGGGAAGATCAACTCTGGCACTTCCACAGTGCACGTTAATGTGTTTGTCAAAGGCCGATGACCTAAACACCTGTTAGCCTCACCTTCTCACACTATCAGCGCTGGCTGTGTCTGCAGCATGGCTTCTGGGGGACATGAAGCCCAGAGTAGTCAGCGAGGCAGGCTTCTCTCTACTTCACAAAGGTCCCTCCCCCTTCCGTCATCCCACAGGCAACACAAGCTCATCTCTCTTCGTATCAACTCTGAGAACTTGGAGAGGCTCCCGGAAGTAAGCATGGTGACTGGCCCTCTGGAGCTGTCCCTGCTGAGCCACCCAATCTCTTTAGTTACTTGTCGCATTGCTGGCTTTGCTGTTCGCACTGGCTCCATGGGCTGTCAACTCATGTGTCTTCTTGGCTGAACTCTGCTCTCCTGGCCGCTGTCACAACCTCCTATGCCCTCTAGAGTCTAGAGCTAAGAGGAGCCTGTGCTTTTCTCTCTGCCTCATACCTGCTGTGTGGTGGCATAGCACTCTCTGTACTTCACTCGGGTCCTCACCGCTGGTGCTGGAACTGAAATCCCTTTATCATTTCCGTAGTTATACATTCGGAGGTCATCTGATTACAGTTGTTTTTTGCTATGCGGTATTTCATCTGCTGTCATGGTGAATGAAGGTGACTTAGTACCCAGGCCAACAGGCATCTGTGCTGGGTGGCCAGCATGGGCTTGAGAGCCTACCTCCGCTTTCTCTCAGCTTCATGCCCCTTTCCCAGGAGGCCAAATTCCTGAGCCTACCTCTGGCCCCCACTTAGTGGCCTGTTTCTGGGACAGCTGTTAAAATCTAGCCACCTGCTTTCTGTCTGCAGAATGATCTCAGCCAGTCCACCTTAAAAATCAGTGTAGCTCAGGCTAACCTCTGTTCTCCTTCCCGAGTCTCCCAAGTGCTAGGATTACAGGGTGGGAGGCCAAGTGTCTCAGTTTCTTTTGGCCTCAGTGTGGTTGCTGCAGTGTGGGCTTCCAAGTAGTACAGGTCAGAACACAGAGCTCCCTCACAGCTCCCGGCCATACACTGTGGTCTCTTGTTAAAGCTTGTTAGGTGTCTCAGCTGTCCACCCTCTTGTACCTCAGTCTCTTGTCACTGAGGTCAGATTTGCTTTCATGACTTCCATCCTCTGCCCAGCATTTCCTGAACATCCATTGGTTCCATCACCCGTAGCTGTTAAATGCAAGTTTCTGGGCTAGAGAGGGCTTAGTGGTTAAGAGTAAGTTTGGTTCCCAGCACCCACGTGGTGACTCATAACAACCTTTTTGACTACAGTTCCTGGGGATACGATGCCCTCTTCTGGTACCTGTTTATCCCTACACTCACATGGCAGACGCGTATATGTATACATGTTACTAAAAATAAATCTTTTTGTAAAAGCACAGGTTTCCTGCATCCCCTAGGACCCCTACTGGTAGGTGCTGACTGGTCTCTGTGGCCTGCCTTCCCACAGTTCCCAGGAATACTCTTAGTGTAGGCTTCAGACCACATACTAGCTTTGGTACCACGACCTTTGAACAGACTAGATTTTGATGATATCCACTTTCCTGGGGATGGGACGCACATGGAGCCAGCTTTCCCCTGGACAAGACAGTTCCTATTAGTCACACCTAGGCGGGGCATGACTAGCCTCTGAGTCATCTCTGCTTTGGCAGCTTTGAGAAGCACGGTTTGGAAGGTCTAGTGGGAGGCCCAGCTGTTGACTGTTTAGAATGGTGTCCTTTTCAGTGTGGTCTCAGAGGTGGTTTGTAGCATATGCTACTTGGGTACACTTTTCCCTGAGCCCCTGGGGCTGCCCTGCTGGCTGCTGACTCCCAAACGGATGGGATGCTTTCCTGTAAATCATTTTCTTGTTTCTTCTGTCTAGCTTCTTCTTAAGACACTCTTGTGGCTTTCTGCTGTCTCATAAGATGACCAGGTGTGATGCACTGCCAGCCTGTAGCTGTCACCTGAGTTCTGAGAAGTCCTTGGGTGTTTCACCGGGTTCCTACTGCTTCCATTCCTCACTCTGGGATTCCTGTCAAAGGCCCAGCTCTGTTCCATCCTTCTGTTTCACCCCATTTTGGGTGACTTCAAGTTGTAATTGAACTTTCTTTTGGGCCCCCAGCTCAGAAATAACAACATGGAAACTTAGTATTAATTATAAAAGCTTGGGCTTAGCCTAGACTTTCCCCCAACTAGCTCTTATAATTTAAATTAACCTGTTTTTATTAATCTGCATTCCGCCACGTAGCTTGGTTACCTCTCCTCTGTACCATATGCCCGACTTACTCAGTGTCTCACTGGTGTCTCCACCTCTCTTCTCAGAGTCCTCCCTCACCCCAGAAGTCTCACCTAACCTCTTTGTGCCTAACTATTGGCCATTCTGCTCTTTATTAAACCAATCAGAGGGCACCTTGGCAAAGACACACCTTCACAGTGTAAATAAATATTCTGCAACATCAAGTTCCCCTCACCTCTGGTCTCCAGCCCTGTCCAGATCTCTGGAATGTTCAGTGGTCAGTAGACTTCATCTCAGAGTTCCTCTGTTCACACCTGCCTGGAGTGTTTCCATGTTATCTTGTAGCTTGCTGTTGCTTGTCATCTGAAGGTTATAGTTTTCTAGATATGACACATAGATGCTCACTATTTATCTGGAAACTCTCCTCCCTCCCTTCCTCTTTCCCTACCTTCCTTCCTCCTTCCTCCCCCCCCCCCCCCGTGTGTGTGTTTTTTTTGTTTTTTGGGTTTTGTTTTGTTTTTTTTTTTTTTTTTTTTTTTTTTTTTTTTTTTTTTTTTTTCTGAGACAGGGTCCCTCTATACAGTCCTGACTATCCTAAAACTCACTATATAGGCCAGGCTGGCCTCAACCTTACAGAGATCCTCCTGCCTCTGCCTCTGCCTCCCGAGTGCTAGGGTTAAAGGTGTGCCACCACATCTGGCTTCCTCATTTGTTTGTCTTTGAGGCAAGATCTTGCTGTCTAGTTCAGGCTGGCCTTAAATTCATAATAGTGCTCCTGCCTCAGCCTCCCTAGTGCTTTGAGTAAAGGCATGAGCCACTGAGCCCAGCTTCTTTTTGCCTTTTCTGTACCCCCTGCCCCTTCATGTGGGGAAGAGTGTGAGCACCCTGAAGAGATCTGCCTTGCTACTTCCAGGAGTGTTGACAGCAGGGCCAACCTGTGTGGCTCCCTGAATCCTTTCCTGCCAGTGTCCCGGGTGCTCTGTCCTCCCTGGTGCCCTTGCTCTGCCTGGTCATCTGCTCTTTGTTCACCTGCCCTTTGCCCTTTGCTCTTTGCCTCGTGCTTCTGTGATAGAGTGCACAATGCCAGTGGCCTCACAACCCTACACTGCTGAATGTTCAAGACCTTCATCCTAGGACAGTCATTTTCTCAGCCAGCACGAGTACCATTGGTGTAGTAGAAGGAGCGGCGGGTTGCATTTTGCCACCCGGCTAGCTTTACCCGAAATAATTACATGGAAACTGTATTTATTTAAACACTGTCTGGCCCATTAGTTTTAGCTTTTATGGCTAATTTTTTTTTTTTTTTTTTTTGGTTTTTCGAGACAGGGTTTCTCTGTGGCTTTGGAGCCTGTCCTGAAACTAGCTCTGTAGACCAGGCTGGTCTCGAACTCACAGAGATCCGCCTGCCTCTGCCTCCCGAGTGCTGGGATTATTTTTATATCTTGTTTTAACCCATATTTAGTAATCTGTGTAGCACCACGAGGTGGTGTCTTACCGGGAAGGATCTTAGCCTGCGTCCATCTTGGAGAGGAGAGGCATGGCGACTGTCTGAGGCGTCTGCCTGACTCTGCTTTCTTTCTCCCACAATTCTGTTCTGTCTACTCTGCCTACCTAATTTTTTGTCCTATTATAGGGCCAAGGCAGTTTCTTTATTAACCAATGGAAATAACACATAGACAGATGACCCACCTCCATCATATTGGAACATCTTTCACACCAACAGTGGGAGATGGCAACTCATGCATCCTTCTCTGCAGGGCTGGCTTTGACCTCAGGGCACTGAACTGTCCTGCCATATTGCCATGTGTGCTTGCATGAAACCTAGCCCATGTGTGGATACCCTTTCTCTTAGGTATTGCTGGAGGAAGCAAAGGACTTGCTTTCTGACTGGCTGGATTCTACAAGTGGCAGTGAGGTGACTGACAATTCTATTTTCTCCAAACTGCCCAAGTTCTGGGAAGAAGAGTTCCACAAAGACATGGAAGCCCTGAATGTGAGTGTCTTGGATTGCCTGGTCCTTGCTTTCTCAGGCCAAGCCCTGCTTTCCAAGTTCTGATTTTGGTAAAGCCACAAAGCCTGTGATCCACAGTGTCTTCATTTTGCAAGCTCGGTGAGTGGCTAAGTAAACGTTGAACTTGAATGAGGGGTGAGGAGATGCGTCTCCTTGTTGAGTGGTCTCGTGTGTATTCCCATGCCTGGCACTTAGGGCTTCCTAGAAAAGAAGTCAGAAACCTGGAGTAGAAGCTAGCTGTGGCAACACACTTCTGTGTTCCCAGCACTCAGTAGGCAGAGGCAGGAGGATCTCAAGTTCATGGCCAGTCTGAACTGTGTTGTGTGAGCCTGCCTCAAAAATAAAAAGCCTTTAATCCCAGTACTTGGAAGGCAGAGGCAGATAGATTTCTGTGAAAGACCTGGTCTCCAAAATGAAAAAAAGAAAAAAAGATAAGCAAGAAAATGGGGGATCAAGTGGGATGAAGGACTCTGAGAAGGCAGGACAAGTCTGTGTCACAGTCTTCATGACTGCTCAGAGGCCAATGCTCAGGTATCCTAAGTCTCCTCCGCCTGCTGGTCCAGACAGGGAAGGACAGGTCTTTCAGTCTTCCCTGTGTTTCCTTTCCTGCTGAAACATTTTTCTAGCCCTTACCTTTTATTTTGAAACAGGGTTTCAATGAGCTTTCCATGTGGGTCTTGAACTTGTGATCCTCCTGCCATGGTCCCCCAAGTAGTCGAGATGATGTGTCTGTGCTGTTGATTCTGGCAGTCATGTGGTTTCCAGGGAGTAAACTCAGTGGAAGCTGAGGTCTTCAGACTGGTCGGGAGAAAACGCTGAAACTCTGTCCCCACAGGTTCTCCCTCCTGATGTCCTGACCCGGGTCAGCGAGTATGTGCCAGAAATTGTGAACTTCGTCCAAAAGATTGTGGACAATGGTTATGGGTGAGCATGAGAAACCTCCCCTCCCCTTCCATCTCCTGCCAGGCTGCTCAGCTCCACGGGGAGAGAGAGTCTGGGTGCGGGGCCACACGTCCCTCCTCTTCACAGCACCTGACCTAACTCTGCATTTCACTCCAGCTCTGCTGCAAGAACTTGGATTTCTATAAGGATGGTTCATGACATATCTGGTACATGCCATTGTCACAAGCATTTAGCTGAGAAAATTGAGTCAGGAAGCTAGCTCCCAACAGCCATTCTTTTGAATGTCGGGAGGCCTGTGCTCAGGTGTCCTAAGGCTCCTCCCCCTGCAGGCCCCAGGCTGGAAAGAAAGGTTTTTCTGTCTACCATGTGTCTCTTTTCTTGCTAAGTCAGTCAGGGTGGGGAACATCATGCTACTGAGCAATGAGAATTCTTCTTAGTGGCCCAGTGGCCTCTCCTGGGTGTTACCAGGAAGACCTGGCCCCATTTCTGCTTAAAAGCTTTAGAGTTAGGGTTAAGTCATTGGGGCCAGAGCGGCATGATAGTAAGCTTGAACACTGCATGGCCCCTGGAAACGTCGGTACTATTCAAACTCTTTGTGTGTGTCCTATTACCTGGCTGTGACTTTAGTGTAGACATTACCCAGCTCAGGGTTACTGCTACAGCATGTCCGACATGCTAGAAATGCTGACTGACATGTTTGGGAACTTGCCCACATTGCCAACATTAGGAGTTAAGGATGGGACCCTGGTGCTGCAGGCAGCACTAGGCGCCCACTGGACCTGGCCTCAGGTCACTTCTCTACTTGTTGGCTGCACAGGCTAGAGAAGAGAGGACTGTTGACGGTGCCTGCTACAGAGCTACCTCCGAAGTGACAGTGCCACCTCACCCCATGTGACACATGGCTGCAGGGCAGCAGGAGACACTGGTCCAGCCAAGTGGCAAGCCTGGGTCAGAGAGGACACTCCTGTGCTAGAATATGCTAGAGACACATGGAGAGCCATGACAGGATCACAAAGTAGAATGGGGAAAGGAGAGGAGAGGAGAGGAGAGGAGAGGAGAGGAGAGGAGAGGAGAGGAGAGGAGAAGGGAGGGAGGGAGGGAGGGAGGGAGGGAGGGAGGGAGAGAGAGAGAAAGAGAGACAGAGACAGAGAAACAGAGAGAGAGAGAAGAGAAGGTGTGTCATATCGGGTTGCGCGCTACACCAAGCAGAGGGTCTATGTGGGACACCCTGCCTGACACTGAGGCTGGCCATCTCTGCCTCAGGCGGCATCCCTGTTGTTCCTACTCAGCTCTTGCAACTCTGGCTTCTGATCTGCTGCAGAGGGCAGAGACTCAGTGGCCCTGGCCCCTGGCACTTCCAGGCTTTCCCATCAGTGCTGTGATGTGTCTGAGAGCACCTTTCCTCTTATTTCCAGCTATGCTTCGAATGGCTCCGTCTACTTCGACACAGCCAAGTTTGCTGCTAGTGAAAAGCACTCCTATGGGAAGCTGGTGCCTGAGGCCGTTGGGGACCAGAAAGCTCTTCAGGAAGGGGAAGGTAAGAGCTCCCAGAGCATGTGTGGAAGCAAAGCTAGGCTGCTTTTCCTCACTCACAGCCTACACCAGGTCTCTACCTCTGGGTCCTGGTGGGTGCCCATGTACACTTCACAGACACGTGGAGAGCAGGCTGCTTCCCCTAAAGGAGTTTCAGGGGTTTTCTGCTCAAGATGGCTTCGCTTAAGAAATAGAAGTTAGCACTGCACTGAGAGTCCTGGGCCTTCAGCTGCTGTGGCAGGCACTTGGCAGAGAGGCCTTGGCCCTGGCCCTAAGCTATTCTGTTGGGGCACCTGACACGGAGGCCTTGGGGCCTGCCCTACTGTGACAGAGTATATGACTTAGATGTGTGTGCAGTGATGTGTGTTAGGCAATCTTTTTTATTTAAGATTTATTTATTTTTACTTATTATGTATACATACAGCGTTCTGCCTGCATGTATGCTTGTGTACCAGAAGAGGGCACCAGGTCTCATTACAGATGATTGTGAACCACCATGTGGTTGCTGGAAATTGAACTCAGGACCTCTGGAAGAGCAGTCAGTGCTCCCAACCTCTGGGCCATCTGTTCAGCACCGTGTTTGGTGATCATGTTTCAAGTGTTTAAAACATGGGTGTCAGCATTTTCCTGGATCAGGCAGGACCACGTGACAACATTGTTTAGAAGTCTTTACCCACAGTGAAGCTAAGGACTGTCAAAGCACACCATTAAAATGAGGAGAACATTTATGCCAGATATATCTTCCACTGACCCCTTATTTCTTGAAGTTGAATTAGCCATGAAAATGTAGGCTTTGTATAGAAATATCAGCTGTGGGGATCTATTCTAAAGAAATATCAGAATTTGAAAAAAACAGAAAATAAAAAAATTCAAAAAAATCTGGGTGGTGGTGATACATTCCTTAAATCTTAGCACACAGGAGGCAGATCTCTGTGAGTTTGCGGGCAGCCTGGCCTACAGAGAGAGTTCCAGGATAGCCAAAGCTGTTAAACAGAGAAGCCCTGTCTCAAACCCTAGCTCCCCCCCCCCAAAAAAAAAATCAGAATTGAAAAGTTCAACAAACAAAAAACGGAAACCTTAACAAGAGAGAAGCTAAGCCAGTTCAACATTGATACTGGGCCCGGTGGTTAATAGGTGTCGTGCTCGGTATTAAAGAGGTGTCTTTACAGTGATAAAGCTGAGAGGTCTCCAGGGCCAGATGCCTAGAGCGAGCCTTATATACTTTGCAGAAACACAGAGGCTGGGAGGCAATGGTTAACAGCGTAGCAAAATTTCAAATGTACTAACAGGCATGGTTGAAGGAATCAAATTGCATCTTTCCCTGTTTAAATTTTGTTTTTAATGTATATAGTATTTGCTTACATGTATGTCTGAGCACCATGTGCACCTGGTGCCTGAGAAGGTCAGAACATAGTGGTGTCAGACCCCCTGAAATTGGAATTACAGGTGGTTTTGGACTGCCATGTAGATGCTGGAAACCGAACCCAAGTCCTCTCAGAGAGCAGCCAGTGCTCATAAACACTGAGTCGTCTCTCCAGCCTCTGGGATCTTTCCTTTTAAGCCCCCAGACCACAGGCCAGGTACAATCCTTTTATTGTCCGACCAAGGTGCAAGTGTGCAGGCCTTCGTGCACAGCGATGGGAGACTGGCAAGCTACCTGAGGTTTCTACTCCTGAGTCCCTCAGAGGCACAGGAGGCAGGTGCAATGCTGGCCACCAAGCATGTGTGGCTGTGAATAAGCCAAGAGAAAGGAAATGAGCCAGGCAGTCAGGCAGAAAACTAGCAGAGAAGGACAGTGCATGGAGAGCCAGCAGAGGAGCAAAGGTGAAGGCGGGTTAGTGGACGACTTTGTAAGCTAGAAGCTGGCTCTCCGCAGACAGAAACATGGGAAACCTGGCTGCCACCTAAAGTGTGCGAAAGAGGCCAGCTGAAAGAGCTGATGTGGAGCCTCAAGAACTGTGGTTCTGGGTGCTTCTTGCTGACAGAGGAACAGCCGGAAGAACTGGAGCCAGGCTGAGGTCTGTCCTGGGTGCCTCATGTATCTGCATTTCTCTTGAAAAGATTATTTTCATTCTGCACATGAGTGCACCAGATTGTCTCTGGGCCAGGAGGTAATGGCAGAGTCCTGCCCAAGTGTTCTGTGTTCAGTACATGTCTCACATCTGGAGCTGGTGTTTCAGGATGCCCTAGCAGTGCCTCCCTCCGCCACAGCTCAGGGGCATCAAGCGTGGGCACTCAGTTCCGGAAAGATGGAGCTGCATTCAGAGCCCAAGTTAGCCTCCTAGAATACCAAGTGTCCTTCCTATTCCGGGGCTTCCAAAGGACTCCCTGGATACAAGGATCAGGAGGATACTTGCAGTTCAGGGCCTAAGTCTGGGGTGGAAAAAGGCGTTGACTCTATCCATTCACCTAACGTAGGCTTGTTCATCAGTGTTGGGGACCAAGTTCCCATCTCCACAGCAGCTCTATCTACAGGTCCTTCATGTACTTGGTGACAGTACTATCCTCTTGGATCTCCAGCCATCTTTTACTTGTGTGTTGCTGTCCAAGTGCCTCTGGCTAGTGGTTCCCTCCACTACCCCATGGGGGTCTCAGGATCTGGCTGGAAATGCACCCAGCAGACACCTTGTTCACATGACTGAGGTGTTCACCTGGTGCTTTGGGAATGCAAGAGGGAGTGTCACCACTGACCTCCGCTTCCACAAAGTGGTGTACAGCAACTCAGCCATGCCTTTGCACTTCTGGAAACCAGCATACTGGCAGCTATGTGTGTTGTTGACCCTGGGTGCACCAGTGAGCCGCACAACTTAGCTTCAGCCCAGAGTGCAATAACCTCTCCTACAGATATGGAGTTCAAAGCTGAAGAGGCAGGTGTGTCTCTAGGACTGCCAAAGTAGCTAAGACCCTGGCTCAGAATCAGATTTAAGAGCTGACAGGTAGTGATTGCTGTTCATGTCTGTCACAAGTTAATTGGTTAACGAGAAAGATTGGCCATAGACACACAGAGTGGCTATGAGGTAAGGTGTTGACACTCCTATAGGTACCTGTAAATGACCCTGCCCGCTTCTCTTAACCATTCACATTCACAGGTGACCTAAGCATCTCCGCTGACCGCCTCAGTGAGAAACGTTCTCCTAACGACTTTGCCCTGTGGAAGGCCTCCAAGCCAGGAGAGCCATCCTGGCCTTGCCCTTGGGGAAAGGTGAGTGAGCCACTATTGGGATCAGGGACAGTGAGAAGTGGTGGTGTCACAGGCTGCTAACATAGCTTTCTTAGTCCTCTAATAGGTAGCTCTGGCGATAGGGTGGGTACTGGGGCCAGACCAAGTGTCAAAGCAGCGAAGAAGAGCTGCAGGCTCACAGATGCTGGGCCTCTAAGTTAGTGGCTTATCTTCTCAGGACTGGTTTCCTGATCTCTAAGTGGGTACAATCCATTTAGCTGCCTCAGGCTTCTGCTCTGGGTGTCTGTGCATGTTAAGTTGATGTTGTTGTCATTGGAAATCCAGATGACTATGTGACAGCCTTGTGACAAGTATTGTGTATGTGACTATTTGCCACTTGTTGAGTGCTTGGGGATCAAGAAATAATTCCCAGGATTTAGCTAAGCCACAGCCACAGAGACTGACTTTGAACTGTATAAATAGATTCTCCTTTAGTTTGTCCTGTGAAGATTTGAAACCACTGTAGTGAGATTCAGAGGCTTAAAGGTCATTTCCTTGAGGAGTTAAGTCCTGGGCAGGTTTGGAGTGGTCAGCAAGGCCCTTTGTGTCTCTCTAGGGTCGTCCGGGATGGCACATAGAGTGCTCCGCTATGGCAGGCACACTCCTAGGAGCCTCAATGGACATTCATGGCGGAGGGTTTGACCTCCGCTTCCCCCACCATGACAATGAGCTGGCGCAGTCAGAGGTAGGTAAAAACAGGTCGCTGTGCTAAAAAGGGAGCATGATGTCCTTCCTGCTCTGCTGGAGAGACAGCAGCGGCACCCGAAGGAAGAGCCTCCTGATGAACTTGGCTTCCATCTTGGGAGCTGAGGGAGAGTTGTATCCTAATCATTTTGTCTGAATCCCAGTGGTAACAGCTTGGCCTTCGGTAACAGACAGGCTTAGGGTCAAACCAGTTGTGTCCTGCTGGCATTGTCACTAGGGCGTTCCCTTCAAGCCCCTGGTGCCCCCCATTTAGGAGAGGTGGCATCTACCTCATTCATGGTGCACACAGCAAGACACCATGCATTCACTGTCCAGAACCTTCTGACAGGCGAGGCCTCACTACAGCAGCCAAGCCTTCCTCCTGTCTCTTTGTACTCAGGCTTACTTTGAAAATGACTGCTGGGTCAGGTACTTTCTGCACACGGGCCACCTGACGATAGCAGGCTGCAAGATGTCCAAGTCACTGAAAAACTTCATCACCATTAAAGACGCCTTAAAGAAACACTCAGGTAAGCAGAGCTCCTGCAGAAACCCATGATGCGGGCACCGGCAGCTGCTCAGGAGTAATGGCGTCCATGTGTCTGCTCCCCAGCTCGGCAGCTGCGACTGGCGTTCCTCATGCACTCTTGGAAAGACACACTGGACTATTCCAGCAACACTATGGAGTCTGCACTTCAGTATGAGAAGTTCATGAACGTGAGTGCCCAGTTCTTACTGGAGGTGGAGGGCATTGTGAGTGGTGTGGGTCTTCTAATATAAGCCTGGGCACAGTGATGCCATTTGGTGCCCCTTCCTGGAACTGATAGCTGCATAGTGAAGGCCATGTCAAGTCTCTCTAGGTAGAAGGTTCTTCAAATGCCATTAACCTGACTTCTATAACTTTAGGAGTTTTTCTTAAATGTGAAAGACATCCTCCGAGCTCCTATAGACATCACTGGCCAGTTTGAAAAATGGGAAGCTGAAGAAGTGGAGCTCAATAAGAAGTAAGTTGGACCCTTTTCGGGGGGGGGGGGGGGGAGGTAGTGTGTGTGTGTGTGTGTGTGTGTGTGTGTGTGTGTTCTGGGCCACCATCTGAGGGTCTCTCTGCCATGGCTTGTCCTGTAGCTGGTGGTGAGGCCAGCCCTGTCATGTGTCAGAAGTGCAGTACCTGCTGATGGCAGTGATTCTGATTGTTGGACTCGAGAACTTCTGCAGTGGAGCATCAGGTTTGACCACTGCTTTCATTTTTCTTCCTTACTCAGCTTCTATGATAAGAAGACAGCAGTTCATGAAGCCCTGTGTGATAACATTGACACGCGCACTGCCATGGAAGAAATGCGGGCTTTGGTCAGTCAGAGCAACCTCTACATAGCAGCCAGGAAGGCTGAAAGGAGGAGGCCCAACCGGGCTCTACTGGAGAACATTGCCATGTACCTCACCCACATGCTGAAGGTGAGCCTGGCGACAGGCCTATGGTTGGGGAGAACTTAGCTGCTGAGTGATGCTGGAAGCTGCCCAAGCTGCCTGACACCATCCTGGTCTGGGGCCTCTCTAAACTGTGGTTAAAGCCTCAGAGCAAGTCTTGTGCAGAGCAATTCTGGCTCCAGGCCACCATACCCTGAGACAGCACTCCCTCCCAGGCCAGAGGGACGTTCCCTGCCTCTCCCTTCTGTCCTTGTCATTAGTCACTGGTGACTTTTAGCTGGAAGAGGGTCGGATCTATAGCTCTGACCAGGGCACATTGTGAATGGATTCAGGTACTTTGGGATGCGGTTATAGGGCTTGATGCTGTTCTTTCCTGCTTCTCCGCAACCAGTCGTGGGGACCCACCTGGCTGCCTGTCCCCAGAGGCATCGGGACAGTTCTTGAGTACTGGCCATAGATGACACCTCATCTCTACATATATCTTGTTCACCCACAGTGTAAGTCCCATCTGTTTCTTCCTTCAGATCTTTGGAGCCATAGAGGAGGAGAGCTCCCTGGGTTTCCCAGTTGGTGGACCTGGAACCAACCTGAATGTAAGTAGAATGCCCAAAAGGGTCCCCAAGTGGCCCACTGCTGCCCCCCTCTGATTCCTCCCTGTCTACAATACCTGAGGCCACCTATCCTTTTTCACAGTAGTTCTCTGTATGCATGTCTGCCTGTGTGTCTTCATGTGTGTGAGAGAGCCTCAGAAGCCACCTGCCTTGTTTTTGGAGACCAGGTCTGTCATTGACCTGGAACTATTAGGCTAGCCTGTTTTGCCATCAAGCTCCAGGTATTCACCTGCCTGCATCCCCGGCACTGGGATCATAAGCGTGTCCCATCACCCTGGCTTTTTCGTGTAGGTGGTGGGAATCCAGCTCAGGTCCTTATGCTTTCCCAGGAGCACTTTACCAACAGCTGTCTCCTCAGTCCTGCTTTAGAAATTCTAAGTCACCTTGAGGTTGTTTATAATCCTGTGTTATAGATACTGTGCAGATGGTTACATTGTGTAGTTTGGGGAATGATGGTACATGTTCAGTACAAGCACACAACTGTTTTTCCTCTGAGTATTCAACCTGAGAATGTGAAGTGTAGATCTGTAATCAGTGGGCATTTTCTGAAAGATCATGTGATCACATACCACAGTGGTATCTTGGGGGAATTCCTACTCTCCCTCTGCCACTCAGAACTGGGCAGAACCCTGTGCCAGGCTAGATCCAGTTCTAACACCAGCCCAGAGCCCACCACATAGCCCAAGCCTCTGTTCCAGCAGCCAGTGCCAAGAAAATGGAAAGCCATGGTCCCATAGAGCATCCCTGTACCATTCTTAAGCATACAAGGAAGCCCCTGTTAGAGCAGACCCATGTCCACAGCTGGCTTCAGCATTTGCAGGTCTAGTGGGCTGACAGACACATGTGTCAGGAATGATCTCTGCAAGCTGAGGACAGCTCATTTAAGATTCCCCTCCGCCTTCCTTCTGCGGAGAGTGCTATTTAATTACAGAATTAAGACAGCGGATATAAATATTTAGATGGAGCATCTGCTGTGCTAATGCCAACAGTAGCTCAGTACACATGGGAAGACGAAGCTGTCTCAGCGCTGCTTCCTACCGAAGAGCAGCCAAGTGGTCCCTCCTCCTCACAGGGCTGTCAACCCCGAGTCCTGGTCCCATGAAGGAAGAGGTCTTTAGTCTCAGAGTGAGCTGATTTTGGGGTGGTGACTTCTGGACTTTGCCGATAGGAATCACTGCTGGAGGCTGGAGCTTTTTAGAAATTCATGCAAAGCTCCTCTGTCCTCTTAACAAATATGCTGCCAGCTTTCTTTTTTAATTGTGTGTATCTGGGGGTGGGGTGTATGCATATGATTACAGGTGTCCTCAGAAAAGGTCATCAGAGTCCCTGGAGCTGGAGTTACAGGTGGTAGTGATACAGGTGCCAGGAACTGGATCCTCTGTAAGGCATGTTGAGCCATCTCTCCAGCCCCGCTCTTTTCTCTGAAAACAGAAAAGAAGATATAGCTTCCATGGAAATCATTCTGCCTCTGAACTTAGAAGTAGCTTTTAGTCTCCAGCAGTGCTATGGTCCCTGGGAGGCATCTTAGGGTATGTCACATTATACATCCCAGATGGTCTCATTAGCCCCTGAAGTTGACTTATAGGAAACAGCAGCCACTAATGAATGTGGTAAGCCTGTGAGGCCACCCATCCTGTCCCACAGCTCCTATTGTGAAGATCAGGGGTGACTTCCAGGTTAAAAGTGCTGTGTGAGCCAGAGGCTGGCTTGGGCCTAAACCTCTCCTACCCAGGTAGAAGCCAGGCAGCAGAATATCAGCCCCAGAACTGCTGGAGACAGACCCTGCCCTCTGCCAAGAGGCCTCTTTGGGTACTGGGAGCCAAGTTGCTGGTGTAGTGATTGGTCTATTTAAGCTGTTCAGGCAGTTGGAGATAGGTCTAATTCCACTCTAAAGTCCAGAGCCGCTGCTGTAATGAGACAGTTTCCCTCAGTCTGTTTGGTGGAAGGTCAGGCCTACTTAGTTCAGACTTCAGTTCTCTCCTTCCAGCGACTGTTTCTACCACTTCCTTATCTTGGTTCTTGAGCTTTTATGTAATTGAGACACAGGAAGACCCTGTTTAGAAGTCCCAGACCATTTTGGTCCTGGAGATAAATACACTGAAAGATGGTTCTAGATTCAGATTCCTAATTGGGAATGGCTCTAGGTCCCCTGGTTTTATCCTCAGTGTCATTGGAGGTAGTGGCCCTTTGTACAGCTATTAGTGTGTGTGTGTAAGTTAATAAGATGACTAGCCCTCAGCAGGCCCACAAGTGACCACAAATGGTCAGTGCATCCCAACAACCCATTGGAGACCGGTAGGACAGGTGTCTGGCAACTGTGTCTGTCCTGAGGAAAACACATGTGTCAGCAATGGACGGAGTAGTGTCTGCTGAATGTATCCAGCTTGAAGCCCAGCGGTGCTTTTTTTTTCTCCCTGGCCCACATCACCTTTATTAAGTATTATGGTGGTTTCTTCAAGCTGTCCAAGAGGGCTGTAGATAGGTCTAACTCCGCTCTAGCACATGTAACTCTCTTACCCCGACATGACAAGGACTTGTGGGCTTCAGGACACAGGA
Organism: Arvicola amphibius; assembly: GCF_903992535.2. Taxonomy (NCBI): domain Eukaryota; kingdom Metazoa; phylum Chordata; class Mammalia; order Rodentia; family Cricetidae; genus Arvicola; species Arvicola amphibius. Next base: position 145,343,336 of record NC_052047.1, on the reverse strand, counting down.
TACAGTAGCATGTAACCTGTGGCATATCCACTGAACTGCTAGGTATTCTTTTACAAATTCAGCAACGGCTCTTGTGACTCAAAGTCATTCAAGTCATTCTTTCCACAGCTCGAGTCCACCGTCATGCCCTACCTGCAGGTACTGTCGGAATTCAGAGAAGGCGTGCGGAAGATTGCCCGAGAGAAAAAAGGTGAGGCCCCATGCTGGGTACCTCGCCCTTGCTGCTCACCCTCTGCTGGGTTCCCTGAGATAACTGCCATGTTCTTTAAGTGTGTATCGCTCCATGCCTAGCTGAACCTATTTTATTCCACTGGCCCTTCAGGGCAGCATTGTATTAGGTCAGAGTTTCCTTTGACTTAGAACATCTCAGGCAGAACTGTTCCTTGATGCTGAGGTCCAGGCGTCTGCATAGCTCTTGTTCTAAACAGAGGTAGGACAGAGGACTGTTCACAGCTAGCATGCACTTGCCCTTTGGCTTGCACTGGGTCTCCTTTCTGTTCCTGGTGACCCACGAGTGGCTTATCCTGCTGCAGTCTCAGGTTGCTTGGAAAAGCTCCTGCTGGGGCCAGAGCTAGAGTCATGTCTCTACCCAGCCTGATGCATGGTGGTGCCAGGATGTCTGTGCACACCCACCCCTTCATCTCCAAAGTGAGGAGGTGTATGGTCTGAGAGACACAGGATTACTCAGGGTGCCAAGAGCCACACTATCATTTGTGCCAGGGGAATCTCTTGCTGCTGGCACCGGTATCCCCAGGAGGTACCCTGACTTGGAACTTTGTCCAACAGAGGTTTCTTTGCCTCACTAGGCACCACATTGATTACGAAGTGGCTTGCTCCTCAGCAGGAATGCTACTGGCTATGGCAAGGGTGGCCTCCAACTCAAAAGAGCTTCTCCTACGCAGTCCTCTAGTCGACTTCCATCCTGGCCCCAGACTCAGCAGCCAGATTCAGACCTAAACTTCCATGGCACTGGGGACCCCAGCAGCCTGGGATTTGTCCTCTATGTCATGTAGGTGGCAGTACCAGGCTTCTCCCAGTAAGGGGCTAGACTCAGGCAGGCATATCAAGATGGATAGTATGTCACAAAAGCTATCTTCAGATCAGCTCTCTGCATTCAGTGCAGCTTTCTTGTGCAGCTCCACCGCCCATCAATCCATTGTGTGCCCCTCACTGTCACACAGTGCTGCTGTGGCTGTGCAGACTGCCCCATTGCAGCCTGTCATGGAGCATGGTGTCTTTGAAGTCTGTCCATGCCACAGCTGGCATCTGTTCTGTTCGCTCTCAAGGCTCAGTAGATTGCTGGTTCCTGTCCATAGATCTCACTTTCTCATTGTTCCTTGCCTGATAGTTGTTGTGAATGGTGCTGCCGAGGTCAGCACGCCAGGCACTCAATGGAAGTGGATTTCGGTTTTCTAGGCCTGCCCATGGGAATGGGAGTATAGGGCACCTGGGTCCCTAATGGCAAGGATGAAGGAGATGCCAGCTTCTTTGTGGGGCCTGGGCTAAGCCATGCTCCTGACCAGGTTCTGGCTTCCTACCTCCTACTTTCTGGATCAGTCTCTATCTCTACCTTTCTCTCTCCTCCTCTTCCACTTAAAAAACATGTGTGTGCCTTTTCACACATGTGTGGAGGCCAGAGGTCAAGGTTAGGAGCCATCTACCTTATGAGACAGATTCTCTCACTGGGACCTGGAGTTACTGATTCAGCATGGCTGACTGGCCGGCATGCACCAGAGACCTCCCTATTTCCATCTCTCCTGTGCTGGGGCTGTAAGCTCACAACACCATGCCTGGCTTTTTCCATGGGTGCCGGGATTTGAATATGAATCTCCGTGCTTATATAGCAAGTACCTTCTACTCACTGAGCTGTTACTCCCCAGCCAACTTGGAAGGGAGCCCGCAGACTGCAGATGTCCACATTTCTAAACAGTTTGCCTCTTAAGGAGATCCTGCTCCAGGACTGGCAGCCTGGTTGACCCATGCAGTCTTATTTCACATGCCCTGCACAGCTGTGAGGTTGTGGCCATAGAGGGACTAACCTGACCCTTGGGTGCATTTCCTTCAGGGAAAAGCAGATCTATTGAGGCCAGAAGACCGTCTAGGATTAAAGCCTTTAGGATTCTTCATTCCCAAGTGCAAGGGGAATTGGAGTTTTAGCCTGAGCAGATTGGGAATCTGTGTAGTGTCTACTGTGGACCATGGGGCTGACCTTACAAAGTCCAGTCCCTTCCTTGAGCTCTTGGCCTTCCAGTATCTACCCTTTAAACTACCACAGAGAAGGTAATGCATCTGGTCACTGAAAGTCCTAGCCCGGCAGAGAAACTGACTCAGAGGCCAGGAATGTTTAAGCCTTCAGTGGCCGTACCCACAGTCTTCTGATTCCCACCTGCTCCCCTGCTCAGCTTCTCTGTCTACTGCTCTTGGCTTTCAGTCTTTCCTGTTTGTTGTGGTTCAGCCTTGGGGCAGCCATGTCTTGTGACTGAGCCAGGTCTGACCAGGCTCACCGAGCTCCTTGCTGAGCCAGATCCAGTGTCATCCCTGAGGTTGTATGTGGGTTCCTTTTCCTGTCCATACCTGTTCCTGGTGGTCAGACTAGGCTGACTTCTCTAAGTGAGGCAGGCAGCAGCTAGAGGGTCACCCCAGCCTGGACCATGGACACCAGTCACTCCACTACAGTCTGATTTGGCAGGGCATCTTCTCAAGTACCCAAGGAGCTCTCAATCCTCAGACACATGCACAAAACTGCTGGGGTAGGCCCGGTGAGATGACAATATTAGGGGAAGGAAGAGTCCTTCAGGACATCAGGATGACTCAGGACAGAGACCGTGAATATGTGTAGCATTGGCCTGGAGTCCTGCATGAGGGGACATGGCCTCAGTACTGAGCCAGGGTAGTGATGACCAGGGCTTTGAATGTTATGGAGCTTTGTCATTGTGGGGCATTGGCTCAAGGCAATCTGACTTCTCCTTGCTCAGCATCTCTGGGAACAGTCCACAGAGTGTTTCAGACAGGTCCTGGCTCCCAGCACTGGGCTGCAGCGTTAGAACAGCTCACTGTCCTTGTTGGACCTTGTGGGCTCAGCATGAGAGTGGCTGTGGGACCTTGGACTTCTGTGGTGGTGGCGGCATGGGTAGCCTCCTGTCTTCCCTATCCTCTCTCCAAATCTGGCAGTCAGTACTCACTTGCCAGAACTGGAGGAAGCATGGGTTTGGGGGCCTAGGCTTTCTGTAGTCTAAAGGAGTTGCTCTTTCTTGCCTACAGTCCTTGAGGTTCTTCAGCTCAGTGATGCCCTCCGGGATGACATCCTGCCTGAGCTCGGGGTGCGGTTTGAAGACCATGAAGGTGGGTGATTCCTTGAGCTGCTCCCTGTGGACAGGGCAAGCAGCTAGGTATAGGTAGGTGGTGAGAAGGATGCTGGGAGGCATGTGGCACAGCAGTAGAGGTACCAGGGCATTGGTACTTTCATGTGTGGCTGAAGAATCCCAGGCGGAGCAGGTGTCTTCTCAGCTGTGCCCCTACCCCCTTACCTCCATCTCTTCCAGGAGGCCTATCTCACTGTTCATTATGGTGACGTGTTCATTTCCACCAAGGACCAGGGCAGCCATTTTCTACTTGCAGCCTTCTCTCACACTTTTAGGGGAGACAAGTTGTATGTACCCCAGTCTCACTATGTACTTTCTGACTTTGTGGGCCTTTTGCTACACAGGAATGTTTTTTTTTTTTTCCCTTCTAACTTTTAGTTTTTTTGAGACAGGGTTTCTCTGTAGCTTTCAAGGCTGTCCTGGAACTAGCTCTTGTAGACCAGACTGGCTCAAACTCACAGAGATCCACCTGCCTGTGCTTCCCGAGTGCTGGGATTAAAGGCGTGCACCACAACTGCCCGGCTTCCTTCTAACTTTTTAATATTCGACAAGTCGTACGGAGTAGGAACAAAGAGCTTTTCCAGGCCCCCTGTGCTTGTCTGAAGGTGCCTAACAGCAATGGCTGACTTGAACTCTCAGCACATTTCCTTCCAAGGGTTTGCTCAGCACACCTAAGTATCTCTTTTCCTGATAAGAAGGGAAAAGATGGCAGAAGTGCACTGTTCTTACTACCGTTTTCAGACAGCATCTTACTGTGTAGCCCAGGTTAGGCTTGAATTCATGGCAGTCCCTTACCTCAGCCTGGAATTGCAGGGGTGAGCCGCCACACCTGCTAAACTGTTGGGCTGAGTTTAATGACTCCAGACAGGCAATGCCTTCCCATTTTACCCTGTGTTTTTGCAACACTGGTATGGAATTGCTGGGCCGCAGACAATGCTAGACAGGCATTCTACCCCTGCTCTACTGCCCGGCCCTGTTTTGTTTTCTTTTTACCAATTTTCTTCACCTGGCATTGATTTTGCCTATGTTAACCAGAAGGAAGGGTCCCAGCTCCCCATGCAGGAGTGGTATTGGGGTCTTGGCTAACAGGGTCAGGGTAGAGCCTGGCAGGCGGGCAGGTCACAGTCCCTGGGTCTCAACTGACTGTCTGCTTTCAGGACTGCCAACAGTGGTGAAGCTGGTAGACAGAGACACCTTACTGAAGGAGAAGGAAGAGAAGAAAAGGGTTAGTAAAGCAAAGTGATGGCGCTCGACTTTGCAGAAAACGAAAACACTGACGCTGTCCGGTTTTTATGTTGCTTTAAGAATGGATGCTTGTGCTTTGGTTAAAATTCCTGGGGCATGGCGGCACACTCCTTTAATCCCAGCACTGGGGAGTCAGAGGCAGCAAATCTTCAAGGCCAGCCTAGTCTACAGAATGAGTTCCAGGATAGCCAGGGCCACACAGAGAAACCTTGTCTCGAAAAACAAAACAAACAAAAATATTCTGATCCTTATACATATCATGAAGAAAAGTTAACTGGGTTCACTACTTCAGAAAGGGTGTCCTTTGGCTGGGTGTGCTGGTCCATTCCTTTAATGCCAGCACTACTCAGGAGGCAGAGGCAGAGACAGGCATATCTCTGTGAATTTGAGACCAGTCAAGTTTACATAGTCTGTTCCAGGCTACATAGCGTGACTTTGTCTCGACAAAATATAAAGGGCGGCAGTGGTCGAGTTAGCCTTTTATTTTATTGAGTTTTATTGAAATGTGGTTTCAGGTTGCACAAGCTCAGGATTTAGCCAAGGCTGGCCTTGAACTTCTGATCCTCCTGCCATCCCAAGTGCTAGGATTACAGAGCTGCACCATAATTCCCATTACAAGTTACCTCTTGTTTTCGCTTGTTTGATTGTGTTTAAATTTTTGTTTATTTCTAGTGCGGTGTGAATATTTATGGGGGGAGGCAGTAGGCAGGGTGGCTCAGCCCTTGGTGCAGCTTTTCTCATGGCTGCTAGTATTGCTCAGCTCCTTCTGGTTTCTCTGGATTATACATCCCAACCCTTGAGAAGCAAAAGCATATTTCTTCCTATCTGTGTATGCATATGTGTGAGTATCTGCCACAGGTGTGCAGGTACCTGTAGAGGCCAGAAATAGGCACTGGGTTCTAAGATGGGTGCTAGGAATCATACTTGGGTCCTCTGCAAGAGCAGCGAATGCTGTTCACTGCTGAGTCATCTTCCATCCCCATTCTTTTTTAAAGTTCGATGTTATTCTCATTTATGTCCAAGTCTGTGTAAGTGTATGCCACATATTTATGGGTGCCCATGGAAGCCAGAGCAAAGTGTCAGATCCCCATGAAGCTGGAGTTACAGCTAGTCGTGGCTACCTAAAAAAGGTGCTAGGAGCAAAGCTCTGATCATTTGCAAGTGAGTTGACACTACTGGCCCCATCCTCTTCTTGATGAACTTGATGCCCACGTGGCCTTGGAGGCTTTGATCACCTTTAGGGCATGAAGTCACACACCTGGATTATGGTCTGCATGAACTTGGTGTGTTCAATGAGATGCCAGCTATGCCTCGACTTGCTGAAGTTCTTTGTCACATTGATGAGTTCCACACTGGGACAGCTCAGAGTCGTGGCTGCTGCCCTGCAGTGGCTGCCATGACAGGAAGGACAGTACTGCATGGAATAAGTGACCAGTTCTTAAAAGGAATTGCTCAGCTAAAATGAAGCTCATCGCTTAGGGAGTGTGTGTGTGCTACCTGTCTCTCACTTGGTGCCACGTGTCCTCGGTGCTGCCATTTGCCCTACTCATTCTGTCTGTTTGTCCTCCAAGTGTCCCTCTTTCTGTCCCCACTCTCAGTGATGGCTAGGGCCCCTGCATATAAGGACTTGGGTGCCAAATGGGAGAAAGAACAGAAACATGTTGTCATGGTAAGTGTAGTGATGCACATACTGTGAGCTGCAGGCTAACCTGAGCTATACAGCATGATACTGTTTCAAAAAAAAAAAAAAAAAAAAGGCTCACTATCATTCATAATTCTGGATGCAGTGAATGGGTACCTTGGGGTCATTGTGCTCCATGGGCCAGGCACAGGCAGGCACCATTGGATGGTCACCAGCTTGGAGAGCAGGCTCAGGGCAGCTCTCCCTGCAACCTTTGAAAATGGATTGTAGCTGATAGTTGGGTGGCTGAGGGCTGACATACAGGGTTAAGGACAAGTACCATGGGTAGGGCCTGGCAGGACAACAGGGTTGGCTCATATCTCAGTCGTGTGCTGCTTTCCTAGGCTGAAGAAGAGAAGAGGAGGAAGAAAGAGGAGGCAGCCAGGAAGAAACAGGAGCAAGAAGTAACTATTTCACTTGTTTGTTTGGGGTGCAGGATCTCCTGGGCAAAAATCACATCTTTATCCCTGCGGCTCAATGCTCTGTGCCTTCGATAGGCACCCCGGGGAGCCCCCCGGAGGGAGCTGGCCTCTGCCTTCACCCCTCAGTTGGTACCCTGGCATCAGCAAAGGAAAGGTTACCCTTGGTGGGTCCCCAGGGCCAGGAATGCCACAGTCCTGCCATCTGAGGATTGCTGCAGCCCCACAGGCCTCTTGATGCTTAGGTGGTCTATTTGATCCCTGCTGTTGGTTGCCCCTTCCAGTCTTTCTGCTGGGCATATGTTGAGTTTAAGAGCTTGGAAGCCATGTGGTGGAAGTGGTACAGTAGGCAGCATGGTGGTGGGCAAGCTTGTGTGACATGTATGTTTACATGTGTGTGTGTTGTATGTTCTAGGCAGCTAAGCTGGCCAAGATGAAGATTCCACCCAGTGAAATGTTCCTGTCAGAAATCAACAAGTATTCCAAATTCGATGAAAATGTAAGACAACACCTCACTCTTCAAACTTTGGTCTCCCACATCCTCCAAGATGGAGACTTTCAGCCTTGGGCCAGTGGCCCTCCCGTTTGAGGGGAAGGCTGTGAGGGCAGCTAAGACCATGCAGCTCCTGTCAGGGCAAAGGCTAAGTGAGGCTCTCTCGGCTAGTGTTATGGTGAGCTCTGGCACTGGAATTTGACCCCAGGTCCAGTTTAAGGTGACAGAAAAGAATCTGTAGGTTCTGTGGGGACCTCCCAACTGCCCCAAGTGCAAGCTCATAACCCTGCCTCCTCCCTGGAGGGTCTTGGTGTCCCTTTGGTGTCTCCCTGAAGACTCTTGGATTCATCATTACATAACTCTCCCTGGCCACTTCTCAGCTGAGAAGTTGTAGGCTTAGTGGGACTTTGCTCCTTACCCTAAGAAGAGTTCCAGACTTCCGCCACTCTTCTGTGGTCTCATCTACTAGAGTCCCCACCACCAGACCAGGACTGAGGGTGATGACCGGACAGCCACACAGAGGTGTAGTGACACACACCGGTGCTCACAGAACTTCAGAGATGGAGGGAGGAGGACCTCAAGTTTGAAGGCAGCCCCTATCTTTTTGCTTTGTTTTGTTTTGTTTGAGACAGGGTTTCTCTGTAGCCCTGGCTGGCTGTCCTGGCACTCACTCTGTAATCTAGGCTGGCCTTGAATTCAGAGATCTGTCTGCCTCTGCCTCCTGAGTGCTGCTGGGGTTAAAGGGATAAGCCACTGCTACACAGCCAGTCCCAATCTTGAGATGTGTTCCACCTCAGAAACACATTAGATAAACAAGGGCCTGGATGCTGACCCTGAGTCTAAATACAGCCAAGTCAGGGAGAGAGGTGTTTTCTCTCAGCAGGGATGAGGCATGAACAGAAAAGGGAACTGATGGCATCTGTGTGGTCCTTGCAGGGTCTGCCTACCCACGACATTGAAGGCAAAGAGCTGAGCAAGGGGCAGGTCAAGAAGCTGAAGAAGGTCTTTGAAGCTCAGGAGAAACTGTACAAGGAGTATCTGCAGATGTTGCAGAATGGCAGCCTACAGTGATGCCACAGCAGCCCAGAATGGGTATACCTGTCAGCCTGGCCACCATGGACCGAGAGACACCTACTCAGGCCCTGTGCCCTGGTCATGTTTACAGCTGTTCTCATACCTGAATCAGACAGAGTGGCAGCAGCTCTGGGACACTGATAATAAATTCTTCTGAACACTGACGCCTGCTCTGCCCTCTCAGCACTTGGAGATCTGGCCTATGGGTGCCTGGTCAGCAGCTTACAACATAGGCCTCCTAGTCAATTGAGCCCCTTCAGCCAGCCTGCCTGAGGAATTTCCCTCACACTGGCAAGCTGGGCTAATCTCCACTGCGTTGGCACATTTGGTGGTATTGGAGTAGGAAAAAGACTGAATCAGCCCAACAGATCCCCTGAGCCTCAGACAAAGGCTGCTCAGTTGGCTCTCTGGCTCCAATGAACACACACTGCATGTTTCCCAGAGCAACTGACGATGGCAGCAGGACAGTTACCCTGTGGGATAAGGCTCTGGCAAGCTGCCTGGGACTGCTGTTATGACAGTAAGCCCAGATCAGCACCATTGGCTTGTGCGATAAGGGGTCTTAGGTCCAGCCTCAAGTGTGTTTCCTCCCCCACCTTTTCCCATCTGGTTGCTCACCCCTGCTAAGAATCAGCACCCATGCTGAATGTGTCTGGCCTTCTCTGATAAGAGAGAGAGAGAGAGAGAGAGAGAGAGAGAGAGAGAGAGAGAGAGAGAGAGAGAGAGAGAGAGAATGGACAGCAGCCAGAACCTGAGTGGTACCTCTGGAGTTGTCCAAAGACTACAGGGGCAGATGTGGATTCCGGGTGCCACAGAGCCCATGTGGCAAGTATGCTGATGACTTTTATAAACCTGCTGCTTCTTTGTCCTTGTGACAATTTGTTGAGAACTATCCTGGAGACACCTGTACCAGCCTGGGGTACCATAGGCACGTGTTGTAGAGTATAGCGGGGTGAGTCTGCAGGAGGCCATACAGTCTGTCAGATAGTCATAATCAGATGGGGTATTCTGAGGTGTGCACCTGGGCACCTTGTATCTCTGGTCTCTCATGAGGCTCCAGTGTATCTCAACAGGTGGATGTCCAGAGAGAGAAGGCACTGGGTGGCTTTTAGGATGGAGCTTCACAGGTCAGCACAGTCCCTCCCTGGGCTCTATTTAGAAGCATCTCAGGTTTACCCTTGTCACCATGAGGAGACAAGTTCCCAGAAAGGGTGGGGGCTGGAGAGGCCACAATGCCATAAGTCAGGCAGTTTCTAAGAAGAGGTTCACTGTGTTTCAGCTGCAGTAGTACAGAGGGGTGAATGAGCTGCAGCTTGGCTGTTGGCATCCATAAGTATTGCACACACAGGCAAGATCACTGAGCTACACCCCAGCTATGATCTAAGGCAAAGAAAGGAACAGCAGTGGATTGTGATTGGACAGAGCAGGATGGAGACACCAACACTGGGTCCCTCCAGATGTTACAGATGGGGAAACGTGGCAGCAGGGCAGCCTAGACCTTAAATGTTCTCCTCTAGCAGTGGGCACAGTCATGAGAAGTGGTCTGCCCGCAAAGGAACGAGGGACAACCTAGTGACACATAGCTGGGTCTCAAGTACATTATGCTAAGGGAGAAAGTAGCAAATCTTCAAAAATCCCACATGGCTGATTCCCAAGTGATTTTCTTTTCTTTTTTTGGTTTTTTGAGACAGTTTTTCTAGCTTTGGAGCTTGTCTGGAACTAGCTCTTGTAGACCAGGCTGGCCTTGAACTCAGAGAGATCCACCTGTCTCTGCCTTCCAGATACTGAAATTAAAAGTGTGCACTACCACCACCCGGTGATATTTTCTAATCTACGTTGCAGAGGACACCCCTGCTGTGTGACATGCTATAGACCCAAGCACTTTTACTGCCAATGTCTGTCACTAGCATTGATCTCATGCGCTGCTCATGGAAGATGGAACATTTGGAAAGGGGGGGGGGTAAGTCTAATATAAATAAAAAAAAGTCTAATATAATAAAAAGAAACCCAGATACCCAGACATGCAGAGAAAGGGACACAAGAACACAGGCAGAGGCTTCCAGGGGGTGCCAGGCCATGTCCCAACCCCGGTTCTACACAGCCAGTGAGAATGTGCTTCTGGTACAGCAAGCTCCTGGTTTGTTATACTTCCTGACAGTGTCCACAAGAAGCAGACGCCATTCTCCCCTGCTCTCTGTAGCAGAAAAAAAAGAGACATGAACTAATGTTTGATTTAACAAGCAGAGCTCAGAAGAAGTAATACAAAGGGCCGGCTAGTGTGTGGGAAAACATTCTGTAGTGTAATTGAAAACTTAGTATTTCAAAGTACCTAGTGGAGCTGGAGAGATGGCTCAGCAGTTAAGAGCATAGTTTGCTCCTCCAGTGGCCCTGGGTTAGTACCCAGCACCCACTTCGGGTGGCTCACAGCGTCCTATAGCTCCAGTTCCAGGGACTCCAATGCCTTTGCCCTCCAGGGGCACCTGTACACAGATGCACAAGCTCACACACAGGCACACACATAGATGAAAAAGTATTCAAAATAGCTGGGAGACAGTGTTCCCAACACAAATGTCTGCAGTGACAGATGTGTTCATCCAATCGCTATGTGGTGAACATGCATAGAAACATCACTTTCCCCTCAACTGTAAAATCGCCATGTCCATTAAAAATGAAGACACTAAAGAATGTGCTTAAAACTAAGCATGGTGGCGCACACCTTTAGGATTTCTTTAAGTTCCAGGCCACCAAGCACTAAATAGTCTTCCTATAGGCAAGTGAATTTGTCCCCTAATTTTGTTAATTTGGTCTTAGACATCCGCACCCTGTAGCTCAAACTGGCCTGGGACTCACTGTGTAGCCTCACTTGCCTGGAAATTGTGGCAGTTCTCTTGCCTTGGCCTCCTAGGTTATAGAATTTCAGGCATGAGCCACCATACCCAGCTTGTTACCTCATTTTATAACAGACCGTTGCACCAATGGCATACTTGAAAGCAACTCCACCCGAGTCTAGCTGGATGAACAATGAATTCACTAGACTTACAGGAGCATGGGGCAGTCCCAAAACCGCCACCATCACTGATCTCACTCCAACATGGCTTCCCCATTGATTCACTGATGGAGTCCTGACTCCTGAGCTTTAACTTACTACCCTCTGTACACTAGCATCTGCCAAGCTATGCAGCTAAAGCAGAATTACATACAGGGAGGAGAGTGCAGGAGAAAGTATCCCAGGTGAGGGTCTAATGACTGTCCTCACCACATCTTGTGAGGGGACATTAACAGGCTCAATCTGGAATCTCTTGCAGGAAGCCGCACCTATGCTAATGAAGATGGTAATGGCTGTGCGTCTTGTAGGGTCCAAAGAGCTTCTCTTCAGGGGCTGACTTTGTGAGGCTCTTCAAGTTCCTGCTGGGAAATTCCAGGCCAGGCACTCACATCAGAAGATGCCAGAGTACCCAGGCCCACTAGGTACCTGTATGATACCCTGCTAGCTAGGGTTACAGTCTGGCATGACCTTCACATCTACTCACTGTCACATCAGTGGGACAGAGGCACCTGCCCCTAAGGATGCCTCCTTTGTGGGCTCCTCTGCACTGGGTAGGGACATGAGCCAACCTGAGATACTCATAGGTCCTATGTTGTGCCATACTGCTGGCTGCTGGCTACTGTAAGGCTCCCGAATCCTTTCCTCCAAAAGCCCCGACACTTCTAGGGTTGTGGAGGTAGGAGCAAGGGACAGTTGTTGAGAGAGCGCATAATCAAATGACTTGAGTGCAGGAAGGCGGCAGCAGCGATGGTGGGAGTTGTGGCTGGAAGCAAAGGCTTCTCAGGGACTTCAATGGTAGGAGGAGGGGCTCAGGTGGAGCATGTAGACAGAAGGAACTTTGGCATTGTTCTCAACTTTCTTCCAAACTCCTAAGAGGCCTAGAGTGGACAGCCAGGGTGTGGACAGCTCCAGATGCAAGCAGCTGAACTTTGAGTGACATCCAAGCCAGAAGTGAACCTGTGAACTGAACTGGCCCTTCTAGCCTCTCAAAGGGCTGTTTGCGATAGGTGTGGTGGTGCAGGCTGTGCGATCCCCAGCTATTTTGGAGGCTAAGGCAGCAGGATCGTTAGTTTAAGGCCAGTCTGAGCCACAGAGTGAGTTCAAGGCCTGCTTGGGCCATTTACTGAGACCACCCTAAAGTATAGCTCAGTGGTTGAGTGCTTTGCCTAGCATATGCCAAGCCCTGGGTTTAATGGCTTTGGAGGGAAAGGGTTGCAGAATTGGTCTTAAGCTCAGAATATAAATCCCATCACCCCTGGCTGCCCTCAGCATTCACTTTCCTGAGCACAGGGCCTGTGTGGGACTGAGCCACTCTTAGGGGTAGAATTAAAGGGTTCTAGGCTGCAGTTTCTGGCTGCTAGGACCTTGGGTAGTTGGATTCCTTCCCTTGTTACTATTACATAGATGGACAGGAGCTGATGAGAACAGCTAATACTGGCCTCATGTTGACAACTCACCTAATGCTACTCCAAACCTCCCCCAAGTAGGCACATGGAGAAACAGGCACAGGTACTTACTCTCCCATGGGCACTAGCTTGTTAGGAGTCTTACCCAGGAGTCTCTACCACTTAACCTCTGCCTGATAGCATCTTCACAGCCAGACAATGCAACTACCAAAGCCCAGCTTTAGCATCAGGTGAGATGCACAGCCCCACCCCCATACTTATGTTCAACCCCCAATTCCTTTGCCTATGCATGTGACATCTGGAGGTGGCCCTAGAGGTGTAATCCCATCACAATGAAATCGTGAGGGTGGACCTAGGATTGGGACCCAAGGGAAGATCATGTGCACACAGAAGCTGGCATTACATGGCTGCAAACACCAGCCAAGGAAGGCCTGGAGCACCAGGAGCTGGAAGATACAAGAAGGGAGGCTCCACATACTCCAAGCCCTAGCAAGAGTATAGCTCAGCTGCCATATGCTCATTTCATTCTTCTACTCTCCAAAGTTTTGGGCTGCTTGGTTGTAGCAACTCAGGAAGGCATTCTCAAAGTCCTTACAAATGGGAAGGTTTGGGGAGAATGTTGCCCACCTGCTAGTCCCCAATCTCCATCAGATTCAGGAGCCAGCACCAGTTCCACCACCTTGATGCCACCCACACTAACCCTAAGGTGGGGTAAACACCATGACAGAAAGTAGACCTGAGACTAAACAGACCCTCAAATTTGAAAATCTGCCATTCCTTTCCTTCTGTAGTTGCTTTTGTCTTTGCTTCTTTCCCCCTCTCTTTCACTCTTACCAAAGGCAAAGCCTGGTGGTGAAGGAAGAGGCAGGAGTGTCCCCATGTATAGCAGAGCTGACTGGGTGGGACACAGTCTAGACACCACTGAGATCTGTAACCAGCTATCATGCTCATCATTGCCAATGCAAGAAACTAGAATTACCTATGAGATTATAATCCCTGATCCCAGGGATTCTATTCAATAGGATAATTGATATGGGAAGACCCCTCTTAGTTCTGGGCAGAACCATTCCAAGGATGGGGGATCCAGGACTGCATAAAAAGTAGAAAGTGCACTGCTGCTTGGGACTGTAGACTTACTATGACCAACTGGTCCTGTCTCCTTGACATCCTCACCATGATGGATTGAGTGTATCTTGTACTGTGAGTTAAACCCTTTCTCCCTTAGGTTGACAGGTGAAAACCCAATTAAGACAGCAACCCCTCCTGTTGTCAACGCCTTCATTAGGAGCATTCAGATGGTTTTAAACATTTCCTGTTATAAACAGTACAGGGCAGGAATTATTTGCTAAAAATATCAGACTGAAATTTTTTCTAAAGCATCCTTCACCTGATGAAAGGATTAATTTCTAAAAAATGATTATTTGTTTATACCTGTCTGGGAATCTTCTTTGCTAGCCAAATTCTATAAACCGACATGGGTAGGCTGAGGCTGGTACCCAAGTCCCTGCTCTGGCTCCAGGTTACATAAAGGAAATACCTCCCTGGTCCCCTTGTCAGCAATAGTGGAGAGACAGCCCATACTGCTACCACTAGCCTGATGCATTTCTTTCCTCCTTAGGGACCTCTACTCACGTAAAACTGACTATGCTACAGAAAAGAATTTCAGGACAAGTCATAGTGAAGCAAAGTTAGCATGAATATTAAACAGAGATAAAAAAAATTCATGCTTTGGATCTAAGTGTAGGTATTGATCAAGAGAGATGGTCTTGGATGAAAGACTGTTCATACGTAAGACTTGAGTGCAGGCTGCTGAAAGCCAGGCTTACCCCCCACCCCCCACAAAGAGCAGCTGTCAAGGAACCCTGTGACTCTCTAGGTCAGACTACTCAAAGGATTTACAGTAACAGTTAAAGATTAAGTTAAATTGGGAAGTGGTGGCACAAGCCTTTAATCCCAGCACTTGAGAGACAGGTGGGTCTCTGAGTTCAAGGCCAACCTGGTCTACAGAGCAAGTTTCAGGACAGCTAGGACTACACAGAGAAACCCAGTCTCAAAAAACAAAATTAAAAAAAGATTAAACTTAACATTTTAGTAAAGTTAAAAATTATGTAGTACCATGCTTTAGACCCCCCCACTATGCCCATTCTTTGGGCTGTGCCTCTATGCTGAGCGCCTCTCAACCCCAGTGCTTCAGTCTATATTCATAAAGCTTTATTAATCCAGGTATGGTGGTGACTCTTTAATCCTAGTACCCAGAGGCAGAAGCAGGCAGATATCTGTGAGTTCAAGGACAGCCAGGGTTACGTAGTATGACCCTGTCTGAAAAATATAATTATCTTAAGCTTGTTACCAGTTGTTGGGATCTGAGTGTTTTGTTCAAGGAATTGAAATAAAGCTACATACAGAATGCAAAGTAGCAAGGAAAATTTATACAAAAGTAATAAAACAGATCATAAATACTCTGTGACAGTGGACCCAAAACCCTAAAGTGAGAAAGTGTTCAAGGGCTCAAGGTTATTGTCTTTTTTTTTTTTTAAGACTTAAAAATATTTTATGTTTGGAGCTCTCAGAGACGGCCAAGTGCGAGGATGTATGTACAACCCAAACCAAATGGAGTCCCTGGCTGCTAAACTATTTTCTATGCTCGTCTGCTTTAACCACGTCCCACTCATCCCAATCCCCAAATAAAAATTACGTAAAAATATATGAATGTATTAACTTTTTAATTTTGTAAATCAAACTTTCTATAGTACATAGTTTCAATTTAAGGATGGAGAGGAGTAATAGAATAAGACTCAGCGCTGTAAACCCTGAACTTCAGCAACCACACTTCAAGTCTTTTTTTTTTTTTTTTTCCGAGTTTTACTTAGGAGACAAGGTCTCACGTAACTTAGGCTGGCCCTAAACTTGCTATGTAGTTTAGCTTAGGCTGACCCTAAACTTGCTGTGTAGCTAAAAGCTCAGCCTCTCACCGCCACCTCTCATCTAACACGCCCCACCACACCCAGTTGTTTTCAAAGCCCTCGTTTGTAGACGTTAGGAAGACAGCACGCGTCGGCAGCTAGTTTGTTTATCAGGTGTGTAGAAGTTTTCTAAGGTTCAGCAGGGCAGCCGCAGGGCAGGTACACACCACCTGAGGTCCGAAAGGCCTTGGGAGGTAAGCGGTGCTTTCCCCGGGCCAAGGGCAGCAGGTAAACTAGGGAGAGCACTGCCGACTGGCCCAGGACACAACTCTTGGAATCGGCTGTAGGCTCAAAATACAAGAGAGCCCCAAGACCTCCACGCGCCCCATCAGCCCCTTTAAAGAGGCGCGGAACTGCGCGTGCGCCGGAATATACGTCACGCCCTCATTTACATATAGCTCGCGGGCTTGAGCGCGGCGCCGTACTCCCTCAACGGCTTTTGATTGGATGCCGCCTCTACCAGCGCCGAGGCGCAGTTGACAGACAGCTCTATTGCCAATTCACAGCCCGTTTTGTTCGTAGAGGGCGGAGCCTGGCGACTCGGCCAGTGGCAGGTGGTCTTGTTGGCGGCCACGGCGGCGTAGCCCCGGAGCGAGCTTTACACGGGCGCCAGTGCCGCAGGAGGCGCGAGGTGAGGTCCCGGCGGGTAACGGCGCGGCGGGCGGCTGGACAGGGGCCGGGGCGGCGTAGGCGGGGGGTGGGTGGCGCGGGCGGGCCGACGCGCCATGGGGGCCAGCAGAGGCGAGCGGCGGCTCCATCAGCCGTCCGGGTGGCGGGTGGCGGCGGATGGCGGGCCCGTCCCTCTTCCGCGCCGCCCCGCCCCCGGCTGAAGGTCAGCGCGCTTTGTTCCCGCCGCCTGAGAGCGCACGCGGAGCCGCGCAGGCGGTTCCCTGAGGGGACAAGGCCTCCCCAGCGAGGTGGGCCTGGTTGCGCCTCGTCTTGAAACCGCGCCTGGGAAGGAAGGGGTTCACGGCGTTCGCGCGGCCGGGGCACCGCCTCGCCCTTCCGGGCTTTGCACGGTCTCTGCACAGCTCCTTGGTCCAACTCTGGGAGCCTGCGGTGGAGGCGGAGCCAACTTAGTGACACACACGGAGCTTTCCGACCCGTGAGCCCGCCCCTAAAGGGTGCAGGTCGCCAGCAGCACCCTTTCTCCCCAGGGGCATCCTTGGGGGCCGTCGGCCTGCCCTTCCTCCAACTCTGCTTGGCTTTGCTACTTCGGAGGAATCCCTGCGGTAGCTTGCCTCACGTACGCCACTGTGACAGGCGTCCGCAAATTCCCTAGCAAAAAGGCCCAAGTTGAAGAAGTTCTTGGTCCTAAAAGTTACATGACATGCTTTTAAATTACTGCCGCCACCTTGTCATAGTGGCTGCCTCCTCTTGGTGACTAATCTCTGCTTACTACACACCAGGCTTGTAAAGCTCCCGACGTGCCTTAACTCCATTCACAATAATCTGTGATATAGGTGCAACAGGCTAGTGAGTATGCCTTAACATGAACCGCCTGGATTCGGAAGCCGTTTAGTTTATGGAATAGTTGTAGGTTTGGCAGATTAGCGTTCCTAATAAAACTCGAAAAGAAGTGGACTTTGTAGTGTTGTGAATTTTTGGCATAGGAGTGTTCGGTTTGTATTACAAAGTAAAGCCCTGTATGTGAAGTGTGATGGTTTGACTTTGATGGTAGCTTGAATTTAAACTCAAGTGGATTTGACCTCAGTTGCTGTTGTAATAAACTGTGTGCAGATGAACAGTGAGATTCAGAGATAGGGCAGTGAAAGGATTGGGATATAGTCCAAATTTAAGGAGTGCCTCATCTGGCAGGGGCTGTTGGCATCATTTTAGTGCCTTTGTCTAAAGTAGACGCTGTCAAACTCAGTTGTAGGCCATTTTTTC
Source organism: Arvicola amphibius (assembly GCF_903992535.2). Lineage (NCBI taxonomy): Eukaryota > Metazoa > Chordata > Mammalia > Rodentia > Cricetidae > Arvicola > Arvicola amphibius. The sequence goes on along the minus strand of NC_052047.1, from coordinate 145,325,757 downwards.
CCTTGGTTGACCAATATTATTGGTTCACAATGTTATAACATCTAAACCCTTACATTTTGATGTATTAACTTTAAATCTTGACCTGTTTTTCAAATATATAGAATAACTGGTGAAAATAATAGCTGATTTTATCGTTTTCTGGATTAATAACCTTGACCACCAAAATTTTGGAAAAGATGTATGTATTTTGAGATTTCCTCAGAAAACATGGCCATTATGACTTGTGGGTTTGGCTGTTTGGATTTGTGTAGTTGAGAATATAGAGTTTACAGGTTTATACTTCTGCAGAGATGCAGTTCTTAGGGATAAGATAGTTCACAGTTCAGTATGACTTAGTGTTTGAATCTTAAAATGTCCCAACTAAGATAGGTGTGGTGTACAATCTATAGCCCCAGCGGCTCTAGAACTCAAGACTTCAAAATCAGGCTTGGTAACACAGCAAGCTCCTGACTCAATTTTTAAACTATTTGCCTCTTAGAGGTAACTGAGAATACTAAGTCCCTGCTTGCTGTCTTAATGCTGTGTAGTTTAAAGCCTGTACAAAAGTTTGCATTTTACTTGTTTAAAAAAAATGCCAGCCGGGCAGTGGTAGCGCATGCCTTTAATCCCAGCACTTGGGAGGCAGAGGCAGGCAGATCTCTGCGAGTTCGAGGCCAGCCTGGTCTACAAGAGCTAGTTCCAGGACAGGCTCTAAAACTACAGTGAAACCCTGTCTCGAAAAACCAAAAAAAAAAAAATAAATAAAATAAAAAAAAATGCCAGAGTACCTAAAATTTTTGCTTTGGAAGAAAAAAAAATTCTGGACAAGAGAGTAATGTAGGGGCTGGAGAGGTGGCTCAGTGGTTAAGAACATTGGGTAGTCTTGTGAAGGACCTTTGAGTCCCAGCACTCACAGGGTGGCTCCTAATGGTCTCTAGCTCCCGTCCTAGGGATGCGATGCCATCTTCTGGCCTCTGCAAGTAGTGCACAGACAAGCGGGGAAAACACTCATACATATAAAATAAACTACAATTTTAAGAGTAGTTTAAATCCCTGAAGGTCTAAGGGTTGCTCTCTGTGTGAAGTAAACAGGTAGGTGAATGCTTTTACAGCTTGGATCCCCAAGTGACATATTCTGAAAAGAGGCAGTGATAGTGAGCTGTTGGGGAACACTAACCCATGAGTACAAACTTTTTGTTTATTTAAAAGGAAGTATAAGTGGGTGTGCTGCCTTACATCTGCACCCAGCAATTGGGAGGTAGCTCGAGCAGGAAGCTTGAGGCCAGCCAGCACTAAAGCAAGAAAGATGAAATGCATTTCAGGCATTAGAATTGAAGCTGATGTCAGTTTGCTGCTTCTATTGTAAGGGGAGGAAGCTACTAGGGGAACCGCAGGGGCTTCCTCTTCTACCCCCCAAGTTTTGCATGGGGCTACCTGTTAGTGATAGTATATGGAGGCTCCCTGAACCATGCTTGGAAGACCTGCTGTTGATCACAGGCTGGGAGGCCTGTTTTGATGGGTAAGTAGAGGAATCTTGGATTGAACTTTTAGGCATTTTTGAAGCATAATTGGTGGTAGCATAGGTTTGCTTTCGTTTTTAGTGGTCGGATCTCTCCTGCTTTTGGTAAAGAAAACTCAGCTGCTTCACTTTGGTCTGCTATTGAATTTTTACTTTGGGTGAATTTGGAGTAACAGGAGGCACATTGTATTTTTTATAGTGCGAAGACTACAAAAGATAGCTTTGTGAACTTTACCTTTTGATTCTGTTTGCTGTCCACTCTTAAATTTCTTCTTGTCTATTGTGTCAGCTGTTGTAACTGAGTGTGCGTCCATCCTGTGTCCTGGAAACTCAGTCTAGTGAGGTGAGATTGGCCCTGAGCTTTATGTTCGAAGTCACTCAGTTACTTCAGAGTAGTAGATATTGTAAGCAAGTGTGACTAAGAAAATGTCTTCATCCTGTGTCTTCCAGAGTTGCCTAGGATAGGCCAAGGTATGCAAAGGATTCCTGTTTAGTGCCATTGTACTTACAGGTAACAGCAGGGATTAACTGAGCAGAGATTTCTGCCTGTCTCTTGCCAAGTCCTTTGCTGAGCCCTGAACTCTGCATTGAGTCAGTGGACATGCTCTATCCTCCTGGAATTCCCTTCATCAGTCATTGGTGCTAAATACTGATGAGAAGTCTCAAAAGCAAACAGAAAAAGAGTGATCTTCTAGCACTACCTAGCACTTTCAGTTGCTTAAATCTAATTGCTTAAAAATGTTACGGGCTAACAAGATGGCTCAGTTGGCAAAGGTGCCAGCAACTAAGCCTGATGACCTAAATGTGTTCCCTAATCCCACCTGGTGAAAAGAGAGAACCTACTCATGGAAATTGTCCTCTGACCTCCACGTGCATGGCACAAACACCCTCGCTCACACACAGTAAATAAATAAATATGTAATGAAGAATTGTAAAATATTTTTTATTAGGGCTGGGGAGATGATTCAGTGGTTAAGAGCATTTGCTACACAAACATGAGAACCTCAGTTTGGACCTGAGCTCCAATGTGGAAAGCCAGGTGTGGCCTAGCCTAAGGCTAGTTTTCGCTTCATTGAGACTTGTCTCAAAGGAAACAAGGTGGAACGTGATGGTGCAGGACACACTTTGTCCTTTGACCTTCACATGTGTTCACAGGGGCACACAACATCACATATCCCCAAAATAAATCATTGTTACATGTGGGGGTGGTTGTTCTTTTTTGAGTTTGTTTTTCAGTTTTGCTTCAAACAGCACATTTATTGTGTTGTAGTTCAGAGGTTGGAAGTATAGAGTCAATCAGAATATTATCAGGGCCATGTTTTCTTTCAAAACCTGCAGCAAGGGTTGGTGGCTGTAGATCCTTGTCTGCAGCTAAATTATTTCAATATCTGCCTTTGTCATTTAGGGGTCTCCATTTGTTTTATTACTGTTTATTTTAAAGACAGGCCCTAGCTGGCTTGTATGTAGCTGATGGTGAGTTACTATTTCATTTATTTAGTATTGGTGTCAAACCTAGCCCTGGTGCATGGCCTGGGTTGTTTGAGACCACTCGACTTCATTCTCACTCCTTCAGGGTCCTGCAGGTGTGTTCTACTAAGTCTGACTTCTTAATTTTCTGAGAGAGGTTCTTCTGTCTCAGTTGAGGCTGACCTTAATATTCTGACTCTGACTTCGCAGGCAGAGATTAGAGAGATGGTTTAGTTAAGTTTTGTGGTAAAGACTGGTTTAGTTAAGTTTTGTGATAAAGGCTAAAAGATGAAGGAAGGCCATGTATACTAGATAATAGACGTTAAATATTGTTTAAATTAGTTTAAACATAAAATAAAGACTACTGGTGTGTGAATCAAATATACTCTACCCCTTTTAGTTAGGGCCAGGAGACTACAGCAGTTTTGAGACAGTTTTCTGTATCCCAGGCTGGCCTTGAACTCAAAGTAATCTTCCTGGCTCCCTTTTTTTTTGTTTGTTTGTTTGCTTGTTTGTTTGTTTTTCGAGACAGGGTTTCCCTGTAGTTTCTAGAGCCTGTCCTGGAACTAGCTCTTGTAGACCAGGCTGGCCTCGAACTCAGAGATCCGCCTGCCTCTGCCTCCCGAGTGCTGGGATTAAAGGCGTGCGCCACCAGTGCCCGGCTTCCCTTTTTTTTTTTTTTTTTTAAAGATTTATTTATTATGTATACAGTATTCTCAGTACTCTGCCTGCAGGCCAGAAGAGGGCACCAGATCTCATTACAGATGGTTGTGAGCCACCATGTGGTTGCTGGGAATTGAACTCAGGATCTTTGGAAGAGTGGGTGGTGCTCTTAACCACTGAGCCATCTCTCCAGTCTTCCCTTTTGTATTTAACAATTCAGAAATTAAAAGGATAAATGAATGTTGACTAGTAGCCCTTTCCTTTCTTTTTTGGGAATGGAGTTAGGCACTCTGCTTTTTGGGCAGTGATTTACTACTGCGCTACATCTCCAGCCCAGTTACGAACACATTGTGCAAGTCTGGGAATCTGACCCTGGGAGCTTAAGTATTTCTGTGCACACTTAGATTACTAGGAGTGGTGATGGACTGGGTTCAGTGTCTTGGCCTCACTCACTGGCCAGGGGAAATTGGGATGTCCTAGGGGCCTTTTCTGATTCCTTCTTTGAACAGGTCATTTCTTTGCTCCTTTGACATGGTCCTAAGTTGCTGCAAGTCAGTACTCTTACAGAACCTGAGCACACATCCTAAGCTTCGCTAGGTCATTCTGCCATCTTTCTGGCTGTGAACCAAGTTACTATTCTTTAGGGTTCTTTATGTGTATGTACATAATGTGCATATGTAATATGTAGAGGTCTGAGGACAACTTTTGGGAGTCTGTTCTCTCCTATCAGGTGGGGTACATTAATCAAACTGAGATCATCAGTCTTGATGGCAAGTACATTTATCCACTGACCTATCTCTTCAGGCTAGTTTCAGTTCATAGTAATCATTTGCTTATCTTGTGGTAAGACTTTGAGGATCTTTGACTTTATGAAGACAGATAATATAAAGCCTTTGCCTTTCAGGAGTGCCAGTTTAGGTGATAGCAGTTGTTAAGAGCATTGACTGCTCTTGCAGAGGACATGGCTTTGGTTCTCATGACTAGTGTGGTGATAAAACCACCTGTGATTCCAGTTGCAGGAGGATCTTGTGCCCTCTTCTGGCCTCTTGGGTATTGTGCACATAGGCTACACCTGCATAAAAGTTTTTTGTTGTTTTTATCTTTAAGAAGTGGCCAGTTTAAAGTTTGCCTCAAAAGTTTACAAAGTTTTTCCTTTGAAAAGTTTTTGATGTTTGGGGGAATAAAGGAGGTGAATCTATAATAGGACTGTTGTCTTCCGGAAATAAAAAACCATCATGTTAGTCCTGGAAGGGAATCTAAACCTATATATTTTATTAATTTAGGGTTTCCTGGTGTCTGTTATAATCTAACTTGATTGCCAGGGTTTTGGTTTGGTTTGGTTTTAAGACAGATAACTTTTGTAGCCCAGGCTGGCCTATAACTTGCCATATAGCCAGTATAACCATACTTTTAAAAGTCCTGGAATTACAGGCATGCATCAATATGTCTGACTCTTGATGCCTTTTAAAAGTAGTTTGCCTGACAAGGCTTAATACTGTGGCTTCATAAAACTAGCATTAAACTTATCATTCCAACCTTTAAAATAAAATAGATTTTTCTGTCATACCTGCAGATTGATGCTCTATGACTTTCAGTGTTTGGTAAACACAATAATGGATGGTGCGTGGCATGAGCTTGGTCACTGCAGGGAGGGGATAGAATGACAGAGCAAGATAGTCTATGCGTGTGTCATAGAGGTGGGCAGGCCTGCTTTACCACTGTGGTGAGGCAAATGACCTTCATAATTGGTTCAGGTGGTATGACTCCTAGGTTAATGGATGGCAAGACCCAGGCGCAGAGAAAGGCTATATAGCTGGGAAAGGATGGTGGGCTGGGCGTGTGGTCTAGAGAATGTGCTGTTAGTCATAGAAAGGTAATGGGGTACTGTAATTGTGGAGCCAAAGTGTAGGAAGTGCAAGTGTGTTAACAGCTCAGCAGTATTTATTGGGATCTGCTCATTTTTTAACCCAGAAATCTTCCGTGAAAATCTTGCCATCCAAGTTAAGAATGGCAAGTGGTTGGAAACTACACTAAGGTGTACACGGAGACTACAAACCAAAAGTGTATGGTAGAAAAGCCTCTGTCTTGGCCATCTAGGCAGTAGTGTTTGCTGGCATTGAGAGTGGTGATCTTTATAGGGTGGATATGAGGAATGTAGATCCTAGCTGGGCGGTAGTGGTGCACGCCTTTAATCCCAGCACTCCTGAGGCAGAGTCAGAAGGATCTCTGTGAGTTAAAACCAGCCTGGTCTACAAGAGCTAGTTCTAGGACAGGCTCTAAAGCTACAGAGAAACCCAGTCTCAAAAAAAAAAAATAAAAGCAGGGCAGTGGTGACACACGCCTTTAATCCCAACTCTTGGGAGGCAGAGGCAGGTGGATCTCTGGACTAAAGAGCAAGTCCAGGACAGCAAGGGCTATACAGAGAAACCCTGTCTTGAAAAACAAACAAAATTTATTCTAGGACTTTGGTGATCCTGGCATTGTGGGAGGCAGAGTTCAGCCTGGTATACAAAATGAGTGTTCCCAGACAGAAAAAAAACCAAAAAACAAAAAAACCCTGTCTTGAACAAAAACAGAGACAGTAGTCTTGTGACATTATTTGTGCTGGGGTGTGGGGGGGGCAGCCTTGACAAAAAAATACCTTTCTTCCAGAGTGGAGGTGTGGGAATTTAGAAATATAGTAAAGAATACAAAGATGCAAACAAAAATAATAAAACGCAGAAACATAGGATAGTATTGGGAGGGAATTTCAGTTGAGTACTGAAAATTTGCTGTGTTTTATTTTCCAACAGCTTAACACACCCCTTACGTCAAAAGGTAGGAGTAGAGCAAAAGGACTGCATTAACATAATTGAAAGTCATGGGCTACATTTTTCTCTAGCCCTAGGCAAACTACTCCCTGGGTGGAATCCCAAGTTATTTCCATAAAGGGAACTAGAACTTAGTTGGAGCTTTAGACTTTTGTTTTAGGTAGGAACCAACTACTTCGCTAATTCAGTAGCAGGGTTGTGGCAACTAGCCTCACCTGTTGAAAGGAGCCTTGAGAGAGCAGAACTCTGATTTACAACTAGGTGGGACCTTTGTTTGAGTTAGAAGCACAGTAATCTTGAATGAACTAAAAACAAGTCCCATACTCTCTGACCTTTTCCCTCTTTGGGCCTCCACATTGTACATTTTATTTTGAGAGAGGGTTTCACTGGCCTGAACCTCAATTTGTAGATCAGGGTGTCAGTTCTTGAATACTTGACTTGTGCCTTCCAAACCATGGGATTAAAGGCATGGGCCATCTGCACACATTTTATTTTGAAACAATAAAAACCTAATAGAAAATGGAATTGAGTTAACTGTAAAACAGTTGTACATCACTCTTGCTGGAACCGTTTTTCTTAAGTCTCCTGTTTTCCTGCACCAGCACAGCTTTCAGAAAGTCCTCCTGTGTGCACTGGACAAGTGGGAAGGGCTTTGTATGATGCCTCAACTCATCACACCTTTAAAGCATTCTTACACAGTAGTCATGTGGGGTGTCTCTCAGTGTTTTAAAGTGCAGAGGACATAAAAGATGAGGGCAGATAGAATTATCATTACTCTGTGTATTTGAGAGACAGTTTAAACAACAGTGAATGCTTTTGAATTGTTTGGGTTAGAGTTGTTATGTAGATCTGCTAGATGTATTGTAGAAAGAAGGCAGGTTAGGGTTCTGTTTGTTACTGTGAAGTCTGGTCACTTTAGTGTCAGTAAGAATGCCGTGGATCTAGCTTAGTTTGTAGTGTGCATAAAGCCCTGGGTTTGATAACCAGCACTGCATAAACTCAGCATGATGGTGCAGCTTGTAATCCTGGTTCAGGGGAGGTGGAATCGGAGGGACAGAAATTGTGTGGGAGGCCAGTCCCAGATACATGGGATGCTTTCTCAAAAATAAAACGATAAAAGTTTTAAAGTGAAGCATGCAGGACATGAGACTTATTATTTAATTTTATTTTTTGACATGGCCTCATTATGTAGCCCTGTCTCACCAAGAACTCTCCATGTAGATAGGCTGGCCTCAGATTTAGAGAGATCTGCTTGCCTCTTGCCTCCCATTGTTGAGATTAAAGATGTGCACAGTCTAGTGAAACCTAGATCTTAAGTGTATCAATCTATGAGATTAGACACGTATGTGCTCAAATAACTTCAGGTCACATCTGGGGCATTTCTTTTCCTTCACCTGCAAAATGGTCTCAACGGCCACATCTGGTAGATTGCCATGATTAAATGGTGTTGGAAGAGTAATACGTTTTTTGGTGAATGTAATTGTTAACTTTCTCATTTTTAGGGGACAAAGACGTTCAGATGGCAGAAAACAGGTAAGCCAAAATGAACCTTGTTTATTGGACTTAGGTTTAGGTAGGGTGCTTCTGTCCACTGTAATTCAGAAACTAGAATTCAAAGTTAAATAATTTAAACGTCAAGTGGTAATGGCCCATTCACTCCCTTTTGCTGGCTAAGAAATTGGATGTCAGATACCAACTGTCTCAGACACTGGTATTTGGAGACCTTGTGCAGATAAAGTTCCTGTCCTCCTCGACTTTTAACTCCTACTTCCTCATCCTTGATGAAATCTTTGATAAAATCCTATTGGCTATCTGGTGTAGCTTTAAGTGATGGAAGGATTTTTTTGGGGGATGTTCAAGGTCAGTGTTGGTTGAGTGCCTGTTTTAATTTTTTAGTTGGTGTAAAAGATAATAGATTTCATCATAGCATTTTCATGCATGTTATATTTTGCTTATATTTGCCCTTCATTTCCTCATAGCTCTGTCTACTTTCATGTCACAGAGATGCCTGAATGGGCTTGTACTCTTCAGGAAGAGGTATACATGGCTCTCTGGTAGCTGTGAGGACTGTGTTTGTGAAGCCCACTGTTTTCCCTTGATGCTGCATGGTTGGCATTCAGAGCATTGTGACCATTGTGTCTACTGCACAAGGCCACTTGGATGCACTGCTGACCATATGGGTAGCATGTTATTTGAGTGGTGTGGTTTGAAAACTATAGGCTGATTATACAATCAAGGGATTGACTGTTAAAATAAAAATTAGAGGGCTGCAGAGATATCTCAGTGGTTAAGATTGTATATAGCTCTTGCAAAGACCTAGGTTTGGTTCCCAGAACTCACATAAGGCAGCTCACAAGCTCTAGTTCCAGGAATCTGAGGTCCTTTTCTGACTGGCCTCCACTGGCATTGCACTTGTCCATACACCCACATATGGACATAATGCATAAACATATTTTTTGTTCTTGGGTTTTATTTGGTTTTTAAGACAGGATCTCAATGTGTAGCCCTGAGTGGCTTAGAACTCTCTATGCTTCAGGGTTGTGCAAAACTCTCAGAGATCCTCTTGTTTCTGTTCCCAAATACTGGGATTAAAGGTGTATATCACCACACATGGCACATAGAAGTCTTTCTTTTTCTTTCTTTTTCTTTTTTAATCTCTTTAATAAAAACGAGATAAAAAAACTTGTCACCACCACACCCACGAAGCCAGGACTACTGATACTGAGTTAGACCCTGTCTCAAAACAAAAAGGGGAAATTAAGCTTTAGCAAGAGTTGCAGATTAGTGCTGAACAGCCTGTGTGTTGGGAGGGGAGCTAGGTGGGTATGATCTTTTTGTTTTCTTTTTTTTTTTTTTTCCTTCGAGACAGGGTTTCTCTGTTTCTGGCTGTTCTGGACCTTGCTCTGTAGGCCTCTAACTCACAGAGATCCGCCTGCCTCTACCTGCCTTGGAATTAAAGGTGTGTGCCACCACACCCGGCTGGTTATGATCTTTTTAGATGGAATTCTCCTTTAGATAACTCAGGTTTGTCAGTGTTGTCTGTTTTTCCTTTTTGTTTGTTAGTTGTTGTGCCTCCGCCCCCATGGGTCTCATTATGTAGCTCTAGCTGTCCTGATAAATCTGCCTCTTTCAAGTGCTGGGATTAAAGGCATGCACCACTATACCCAGTCAGTGTTAATCCTCATCTTACCTGAAGTTCCTTGCTGCATGGATCCCTAGTACATTGGGAAATCACTGAAAATGCCAGATGATGCTGTCTTTAGGACTCCGTTTATAATACTTTGTAAACTTGTTTTAGTCTTTCAGATGGAAGCCCTGCAGATTCTGTGGAAGCTGCTAAAAATGCCAGTAGTACAGGTCAGTGCTATGGATAAAGCAGTGATTGAGGGTTTCCGGCTGTGTCTGTGAGTCTCTTCTAGAACCACTTGTTACAATAATTATAGTAGCAGTAAAGGATTTCTGTCTTTAGTGATTAGAAATCCAGACTCCATGAAAGAGAACACCATGACCCTGCTCCTGTGCTGGCCTTTACATGATCTGGGCATTAGAATGTTAATCAGACTTGCACCTTCATCTTTCCTCTCCTGCTTATTTTGAAGCCAAACCTAGATGTGTCATTGTGTCAATAAATTCACACGAACTGTCTCTGCCCATGAGAAATCTATATGAGATGGGTTAGCAAGGTGGCTCAGCTTGTAGTATTGCTCTTTGTGCAGACCTGGCACCCTGAGGTTTAGTCCCAAGAATCCACTGTGGGAGGCAAGAACCAATTCCCAAAAGTGACCCCCTGACTTCCACACACAGGCTCTGGAGCATGTACACCTGTTCTTATGCACATTGCATGTCTGATTGAGCACATACACATAATGATGATAGAATGAAAAAAAAAATCTGTATCTGAGCTGGGAGTGGGGACTGTGTAGTCTTGGCTGTCCTGGAACTCACTTGTAGACCAGGCTGGCCTCAAATTCGAAGATCCACCTGCCTCTCCCGATTGCTGGGATTAAAGGCATGTGCTACTACATCTGGCTGAGAATGTGTACTTTTAAAACACATTTGTGGTGGATTAATTTAGCCCCAGGGCTTCATGTGCCAGGTAAGCATTCTACTATTGAGTTATAGCCCTGGTTCTCTTGTGGTTTTTTATTTTAAGATAAAGTCTTGCTTGGCATGGCATTTCCCTGCTCGGCCTCTTGAGTAGGTAGGGTGACAAGCCTGAGATCCATGTTGGTGTTTGGGTTCTTGGCTGCTGAATAACTCTGGTGTCTTTCCAACTCATAGAAAAGCTCACAGACCAGGTGATGCAGAACCCACAAGTGCTGGCAGCTTTGCAGGAACGTCTCGACAACGTCTCTCACACTCCTTCTAGCTACATAGAAACGTGAGTACATTGCCAGTGAGATGTCAAGCAACAGAACAAACATCCATGCCTCAGAGTAGGAACAAGTATGGTTTTCATTTCTCAGGATCAGCTAGCTCATCTTGTCTACTTGGTGATGCACAGTGCCACCTTGTGGATTGTAGAGAACTGAGCTAATAAGCTTGTGCTGGTGGAGTATTGGCTAACTGCAGGACACCTACACCTTTACCGTTGTTAGGAGGTCCATGTTGTGGCCTTGCTGTACAGTAGAAATGAGATGCCTACTCTGGGCAGCACTTCTCAGGGCTTCCCTGTCTGCCTTCTAGAAGAGATGAGCCATCTCAGATTCTGAGGCATAGTTGCTACAACTGGAGGAGACACTGCACATTTCCTTGTGTCCATTTAGAGGCCTTTCTGGCTTTAATTAGTGGATACAGCTTGTTTTTGTCCTGTTTTGCTTCTCTTATGCTGGGTTGAGTCCAGCCTCTAATGCACAGGTACCTTATATGTAGTTGTTGTTTTGTAGAGTAGGTGTAGTGAGGATGGAGTCAAGGAGCTGAGAATGATGTCTGGTTTTCTGGCTATTGTAAGTGTGCATATGGAGTGGCATTTGCTCACTAGGAAAGCACAGGGTTGTGACAGCTTGTGAGCACAGCCTCACATCTGTGTTGGTTGGCCTTGAATGGTGTTTGGGCCAGCACTGGGTGTTTATATGGACTCTGCATTCAGATTTTCTGTGAACAAGTTTTAACCTAGGGGCGCTATTTTGGGGGATTTTAAGTAATTTTATAAAGTTAAATTTTTTTCTTTTTATTTGTTTTTTATTGGTTTTTCGAGGCATGATTTCTCTGTGTAGCCCTGGGTTTCCTCGAACTCACTCTAGACCAGACTTGCCTCAGAACTTAAGAACTACCTGCCTTTGCCTCCTATGTGCTGGGATTAAAGGCATGCGCCACCACTGTCTGGCATGTTTTTTTTCTTTTGATTTTAGGAGTGTTCATACAAACAAAATCTGGAACAGGCAAAGAAACTCTTAGCAGGTGTGATTAGAGGAAATTGTATGTGGGTGTCTGTAGACTTCATGTGTCCATGTAGTTTTAGATAACCAAAATCAGGGCCCGTGTGCCTGTCAGCTTGCCTGTGTCTGGTCCTTGTCTGTGATTTGGCTTTTGCTGTCTATTATTTCATCCTGTTGTGTACATGGAGAGGTTAGAGGACAGTTTGAAGGACTCGATTTTCTCCTTCCATCTTGTGATTCTTAGGATCTTAATTCAGGTCATTCATTATGCTTGGCAGCAAGCCTTCACCCACTTGGCCATCTCTTTGGTGGGTTTTCTTTATTTTAAATTATGAATACATATGTATGCACAGACATTTGACTGCAGGTGCCCATTGGAGGCTATAGGCATCAGATCTTCCAAGAGGTGCAGTTTTAGGTGGGTAAGCCATTCAACATGGGTGCTAGGGATTGAACTTGGGTCTTCTGTAAAAGCAGCAAATACTCATAAATGTTGCGCCATCTCTCCAGCCCCAGTCTTTGTTTCTTTTAGAGACAGAATGAATCTCTTGTAGCCCAGGCTGGCCTTGGATTCATTAGTAGCCAAGCCTAGCCTTAAATAACTGACCTTCTACATTGACTTAAGATTAGAGGTACATGATATCATGCCCAGCTCCCTTCTCTCTGTGTGTGTGTGTTTTCCTGGAAATTGAACAAGGACCATCTGCATGTTAGGTTAGTGCTTTACCTGTGACTACACTCTTCCTCCTTGGTCTCTGTGTAGCCCAGAATAACTCCTGCTACTCTTAACTGCTGTGGCCTTCTACTTGGTGGGATTGCAAGTGTACCCAGCTTCCTTTGGTCTGTTTTCATCACCAGTTAGGTTGGGACAAAAGAGCAGTTTTACAAACTGATCCCCTATTTCTGCTTTTGATATGAGATGACCCTGTTTTTCCATCTGGCAGTTTGTGTCTTTTCTGGCTTCCTTAGTCCCTCCCTCCCTTGCTCCCTTCTTCCCTTCCTCCTTCCCTCCCCTCCCCTCCCCCCTTTCCCTCTCCTTCCCTCTCTCTTTCCTTCCCTCTCCCCACCCCCTCAATATTTTACAGAGTCTTTCTATGTATCCCTGGCTATCCTGGAACTTAAATAGACCTGGCTGGCCTCGAGCTTACAGAGATCCACCTGCTTCTGCTGGAATTAAAGGCGTGTACCACCTGGTTTGACAGTCTAGGCTTGTTTGCATGTAGGGTTTTAGCAGCTCTTTATAGTCAGGGTGTCTGTTTATTTGCTGGTTGTTTGCTGGCACTCAGTGCTTTATTTCCCGTTGTCTTGTAGTTTACCCAAAGCCGTCAAAAGGAGAATTAATGCTCTGAAGCAGCTCCAGGTGAGATGTGCGCACATAGAAGCCAAGTTCTACGAGGAAGTTCATGACCTGGAGAGGAAGTATGCAGCCTTGTACCAACCTCTCTTTGACAAGGTGTGTATCATTGATGTGTTTGCCTCATGTGGTCGTTCCTGTGGTGTGAGACACAGTACCTTTCAGAGTCCTGTGTAAATATCTTAGCTTTTGAGTTTGCAGAGAGCCTAAAGTGCTGATGGACTCTTGGCTTTTAATGCAGAGAAGAGAATTCATCACTGGTGACGTGGAGCCCACGGATGCAGAGTCAGCGTGGCACAGTGAGAATGAGGAAGAAGACAAGTTGGCTGTGAGTTTCTGCTGTGGAATGTTTAATCCTAGTTACTTTTGTGGTATTGGAAGGTGAATTCAAGGCCTTGTTCTTCTACTCATTGTTTCTCTCAGCAAAGCTTTGTAGAGCAGTCCTGCAGTTGTTCCCTTCTCTTTCACTGGGTGCATGGTTCCTTGGTGACACTCTGAAGTCTGAGACAGTGCTGTTGGTTATCATAAGTGAGTTGCGGACCTTTCTCAATGGTTAGGCAGGCAAAAATTGCTTGTAGAGCCAGACATGATTGAACATGCTTCTGATCCCAGCACTAGAGAGATAGGCAGATTAATATCTGAGTTCCAGGCCAGCCTGGTCTACATAGTGAGACCCTGTCTCTAGAACAAAACTTAACTGTAGCACCAGTGAAAGTCTGAGCCCAGAGGAGGTAGAAGTTAGCACTGGTGAGAACTGTACATGTTCCCCCTTACTAGGGAGTAGACACACGTGGATGGGGACCATCTGGAGACTTCAGGCTACTCAGCTTCACTCTGTCTCTAGACCAGCAGGTAGGTGAGTGACCAGCATCATGATTTTGCATTCATTTTCTGTGACAGTCTCATTCAAATGCCATGTAAAGTTCCAGCATGGTGCAAAGTTAATTTTAACTTCTGTCCTGGTTTGTTGCTTTTTTAAAGGTACTAGGGATGTAACACAGAGGTTTATAAGCAAAATGCAGGTTCTCCATATCTGAGTCACACCCAAGCCCCTGTCAGCGTAATTTTGTGGTTAGATAATAGGTAGCTTTGGTTTACTAGAATTCTTTCTTAGGGATCTATTTGAAATATGTTTAATTTTTGTGGCTATATGGCTTTTTTTTGTTTTTGTTTTGTATCCCTGCCTGACATGGAACTCACTGTGTATATCAGGCTGACCTCAAACTCTGAGATGGCATATGCTACCACACAGCATAGCTGTGGTTCTGTATTAGTTTGCTCCGTATGACCCATGAAAAGCCCATTTTGGTGGTTTAACAGTCTCTTCATTTTGCTCCATCATAGACTGTTGTAACAAGCAATCAGAATTCACTTGGTTCAACTTCCTTTGATTGACTTTCTTCCTGAGGCTATGTTACAAACAAGTCTCTCTTCCATGGTGCTATGTGGCCTTTGTGGTCACAATGCTGGTGTTTACCCAGTACTTACGTGCTCTTTCTCCTGGGAGCTGCATGCCCAAATTACTGAATAGTTTTCTGATTACAATGCTGCTGCAGCAAACAGGTTTTCTTGGGGTTTGTTTGTGACAGGCTCTCATTATAAAGCCTTGGCTGACTGGAACTTGATCTGTAGACAAGGTTGCTCTCAAATTTATGGTAGTCCTCATGCCTCTGTCTCTCAGGTGTTGCGATAATAGGTGTGTACTACCACTCCTGGCTTGAACTAGGGCATTCTCCACCCTTATAGTAATCATATGGATATGACTCCCATGTGTGTGTCTGCTCGAAGCTATTGTAGTGTTCATTGTATGATGACAGGAAGCTCACCAAGACAGACTGGACATTCTTTCACAAGTCTGACAGTTTGCCACCTTTTCCTTTTTCTCCCCTTGATAGGACATTTCATTGTGAAATTACATGTGTACATAGTGCCATGAATGCCCTTTCCAACTCTGTCGTTTGGAGACACACAGAGGGAAAAGGAAATGTGTGATAGACCCTGAAATAATGTCTTTCAGTAAGACTGAGCTGTGTGTAAATTTGTGTTTTCAGTGACTTTTGTGTTTTGACTCTTTTGTAGGGAGATATGAAGAATAAAGTAGTTATAGCTGAGAAAGAAGCAGCAACAGCAGAAGAGCTGACCCCCAAAGGCATCCCTGAGTTCTGGTTCACCATCTTCAGAAACGTAGATATGCTTAGTGAGCTGGTGCAGGTGAGGGACTTCTGCCTGGTGGGTACGAGTGGGAAAAGATTGGGGTGATACACAACTCCTGCAGTATGTTGAGGGACTCGCCTTACTTGCTTACTTGGGTGCTGGGAGGTCCTTTTAGGAGGATGAAAGGTCTCTTCTTGGGGGCTGATCCCTAGGGGAGTAGTCTTTGCTGGAGAGACTGCTTTCTCTTTTGCAGTTCTTGGCAAGCTGACAATTCTGTTCACACCAAGCTTGAGAGGCAGTCTCCTGCAAAGTCCAGCACTACACCTAAGACCTTGTTCAGATTATTCCTGTGTGAAAACAGGGAGCTGGGGGAGATTGTTACCTCCATATTAGTTCTCATTTGTGCCAGTTAGATGGGTGATAGGCTGCTAGGTATTCAGATCGGGTGCATAGTGTGAGGCATTATCAGTGGAGAGCTCCATGCTCCGTCTGTCAGCCTCAGAGATGTGACTCCTTTTGGTGTAGCCTGCTTCCAGAACTGTCTTTGGATTTTTTTTCTTCTTTTAAATAAGTACTAAATGACCTCCCCTTGCTGGTTTGGTTTTATCCTGTTATGTCAAAAGAACTTAAAATTGGGAAGGTAACCTTTAGTGGGCTTAATTCCTAGAGCTTTATTCAATGCCAATCTCAGTAAAAAATTAATAATCTACACCTTTCACAAGTGTTTGTCATTTTGAGGATCCAAGTCTTTTCATTCCTTTAGCTTTTTCTCATGCTTTCACAGTGACTATTGCTTAGACTTGTACTATACAGCACAGGTCTGTACAGTACAGGTGTAAGCAATAGTCATTGTGAAAGCATAGAGCCAAGCAAGTCGTTAGCTCCTGTATGTTAGGCTTCGACATAATCTGTGATCTTTATAGAAGTGGCATATGAGATTTGGGATATTTATTGTCACTAGTGGATATTGTGCAGGAAGCCCCACAACAAACTTGAGCCATCTCTTTACCACCAAGCCTTTTGCCTTGTCATCTCAGATGCCAGAAATCTTGGTGACACTGTGCCAACTTTAGTGTCAAGTAGTAGCAGGAGAACATGGGGCTTTCTTACAGCCAGCATTGGAGGTAGCAATGGTGCCACTCTAGAATCAGGTGGCAGCTGATTCTTGGCATGTTGTTACTGCCACCAGAGATACATAATGAACAGATGTGCATTGCTTTCTAGAAGTCAATACTGGACAAAGACAGAATTCCAATAGGGACAGTTGCCCAACATCTAGGACACTTACAACTATGACTGCCATGAGTTGTGGGCTGTTGTTCAAGGTTCTCTCTCTTTTAGGAATATGATGAACCAATTTTGAAACACCTGCAAGATATTAAAGTCAAGTTTTCAGACCCTGGACAGCCTATGGTGAGTACTGACCAAGCTCCTTCTTGATCGGCTAAGGTGCAAAAAGGTGTGATTCTTGTCATTCAGAGTTAGCAGTCTTTGAGCATGTGTGCTCATCAGACTTCTCTTGGTGCTACTGTTGGCAGTGTGAGCTGGACTTTTGGCTAATAACACAGACCATATCCTTTCCCAAGGCCGAGGAGTCAGCTGGATACAGACTGGTGACTGCTGGCCTGTGGTTATCACCTGGTCAGGCTTCAATTTAGTTGCTAGATTTTCTTTTGTGGAGATGATCAGCATATCATACTTTTCCCAAGTGTCACGTGGAGGTAGCAGGATGTGGTGGCATGAGTTTATAATCCCGGGAGGGAGGTAGATTACTTGAATATGGTCAGGACTAGCCTGAATCACAGCAGTGAGATCCCTTTTTAGAAGAATTAGGAAGAGCGTAAACAAACATGAACAACAGTAGTACAGAAATCTAGGTACTAAGGAGAGTGACCTGCTGGGTTTAACCTAAAATAACCATTAGTAGATACGACTGAAAACTACCCTAACATGGCTTAAAACATGGGAGGTGGTCTGGCCTCTGGGAAGATGGACTTAACCTAGAATGTGTGGGGCTGGTGCTGAGTCTGACCCTCTCCCCAGGAGCACTGTTCGTAACCTGTCAGTCTTGCTGTAGTTGGCGGGTTCCATTCCAGTGCTACAGGATTTCCAGTGACACATGACTGATTGGCTGGCTGGTGGCTTTCAGTTTCAGGTCTTGGAGACACACGTGCTATGAGAGGCTAAACAAAGGATCTTGAGAGGGACCTAGATCTTCTGTCCTTTCATCTTTACCCCAGGCTCTGGTATACAGATGGAGATAGGCCAGTGTGGGTAGGAATTCTTTATCCACAGTCCTTCAGGGGCAGCCGTGCACATCTGTCTTTGCTTTGTGAGAGGTGACATTTGGCTGTTGTTCTGAAGATGGGGTCATGGTTAGGAGGAACTTAGGATGCTTGCTGCCTCCCTTGGTCAGGGGCTGCCCTCTTAACTCAAGTGGCTGGAGAAGGTCCCTTCCTACCCAAGGCTCTGAGCTCTTGTCTTTCCTGAATAGGCAGTGTTGAGGTTCTCTGTGGTTTTTTTACTTTCAGTTCATCCAAATTCAATTGTTATACTTTTGCTTTCATATAAATCTTTTTATTATTGTGAGATAGGGTCTTGCTGTGTAGCCTGGGCTAACTCAGAATATAGAGTAAGCTAGCTTCAAATTTGTGGCCCCCTCTTGCCTCTACTGCCCAAGTCCTTGGGATTACAGGCATATGCCCAACCTTGACTGGCTGGTTTTCATTTGTTTTTTGTTGTTGTTTTTTCCAGACACGGTTTTTCTGTGTAGCTTTGGAACCTGTCTTGGAACTCACTCTGTAGACCAAGCTGGACTTGAACTCAGAGATCTGCCTGTCTCTGCCTCTTGAGTGCTGGGATTAAAGACATGTGCCACCACTCCCAGTTTTGCTTACTTTTTTTTGTTTGCATACTTGTGAGTTGTCTTTTTTTTTTTTTTTTCTTGCTGCCATGTGGTTTTGGTATACCTATTTTTCTGCAAGTATTGTCTCCTGTGTGCTCTCTTGAGTACTGTGCAGCTTCAAGGGAGCATTTGTCTCTGTCCTCTCTCACCTCCTTCCATGAAGGATCCTGCAGAGAGGGAGGAGAAGGGTGGGGCTGCCAGTGCCGATTTCAGTAGGAAAGTCTGTAGCCATGAGATGGTTCCTTAAGTTCTGTTTGCAGACATTAGGTAGTTCTGACACTGCATCTTTGCTTCAGTCTTTTGTGCTAGAGTTTCACTTTGAACCCAACGACTACTTCACCAATCCTGTCCTGACGAAAACATACAAGATGAAATCGGAACCAGACAAGGCTGACCCGTTTTCTTTCGAAGGTCCTGAAATTGTGGACTGTGATGGGTAAGAACATGTCTTTCTAAAACAAAAGCAGTAATACTTTTAGAATTTCAAAATGAAGACTCGGGTGTAGGGGATGCATGTTCAAGGTCAGTCTAAGCTGTACAGCAAGATCTGTGTACAACAAAGAAAAAAGATAGAAAATGAGAATGATATTAAAAATTAAAAAAGTCTTAGGTTGTTAGAGAGATGGCTATGCAATCAGGAGTTCAGACTTAGTGCTCATATAACAAACCAGGCATTCTATAACCCCAGCTTTGAGAGGGCAGGGGAAGAAAGATTGCTGGACTTGTGAGCTTTCAGCTTAGTCAAGAAAACATTGAGCCCCACATCCAGGATACTCTGCTTCAAAAGAGATTTAAAGGCATGCCACTATCACCCAGCAATAATTAATAATATATATGTATAATATATATACATATACATACATGCGTCACTGCGCGCACACACACACATACACATATATATTTAAAAAGTCTGTCTTGAAGTCCAGATGCACTTTCAGGCTTGTGCTTTCTGTTTGAAAGGACCCGGGCCTTGAATTCTCTAGACACTGTGATTGAAGGGATTTTGTTGTTTACAAGGCAGGTTTTTCTCTGTAGCCTTTCCTGGCTGTCTAGAACTCACTCTGTAAGACCAGGCTAGCTTCAAACCCTCAGATTCACAGAGATCCTCCTGCGTCTGCCTCCCAAATGCTGGGGTTAAAGGTAGGTGCTGCCACCGCCAGACTTATTTGTTTATATCATGTGGCACTCTGGAACTGGAGATTTAGCACAGGACCTTTACACGTAAGACCAATTGCTCTACCACTGGATTGTGTCCTCAGCCCCAAGTTTTAAGATTTATTTTTATTTTTACTTTGTGTGTGTGAATGTTGTGTCTGTATGTGTATCTGTGTACTACATTTGTGCCTTGTTCACAGAGGTTGGAAGAGGGCATCAGATGCTCTGAAATTGGAGTTAAAGATGGTTGTGAGCTGCCATGTGGGTACTGGGGAGCAAATCTGTTTTTCTTGTTTAGCCCACCTTGAAGTGGTTTTTTTGTTTTTTTTTTTTGTTTTGTTTTTTTTTTTTTTTTGGATTGTTTTTGAGACAGGGTCTCATGTACCTCTGGCTGGCCTCAAACTTGTTTTGTAGACTAGGCTGAGCTTAGAGTTCCACATGCCTCTGTATCCCAAGTGCTGGATTAAAGGCTGTGCCACCATCGTACCCAGGAAAGCCCCAGAATTTCTAAGAGCATTAATATTTGTTAAGTGGTGAAATTTGATGCAGGTCACAGCCCAGTGACAGCTTTGGAATTTGGAACTGCATCTGCCACCTGATGCCTGTCAGTTTTAGTTTCTAGGTCACTTGGTAGAGATGCAGCTTAAATTTGACTCCTATGGGTATGTCTCAGTTTGGGAAATTGACTGTTGAAGAGCCAGCTCAGCATGTTACTGTCATTAAATGATTTGGGCTTCATTAAAATCCCACTTGATTTAAAGGCTTGAAGTAATTAGGGCTAGGGAACACATTTTCCGGAGGACAGTCTGTCTTGTGGGAGAGGTGTTGTAGGAGACTGCTTGCTTGCTCTTGGCTGCCCAGACTCCCAAAATAATCACCCAGAAACTATTAATTAAATCACTGCTTGGCCTATTAGCTCTAACTTCTTAGTGGCTAACTCTTACATCTTAATTTAACCCACTTCCATTCATCTGTGTATTGCCACGTGTCTGTGGCTTACCAGCAAGATTCTATCCAGCATCTGTCTCTGGTGGGGCTACATGGCTTCTCTATTGACTCTACCTTCTTTCTCTCAGCATTCAGTTTAGTTTTCTCCGCCTAACTTTTTTATACCCTGCTATAGGCTCAAAGCAGTTTCTTTATTCATTAACCAATAAAGCAACACATATACAGAAGGACTTCCTACATCAGAGAGGGCTTGGCTTTATCATGTATTCTTGAGCAGACATCATTCAGATACCACCAGACGTGAGAAAGTAGCCCCTCGTGTCCTATTTACTTAGTTGACTCCTGAGTTGAGTACTTGAGTGTTGACAGATATTTCTGTCCTGCCTGGTCCTGCAGCCATTTAGTCTCAAAGAAACACACAGAGATCTACATTAATTATAAACTGGTTGACCTATTTGCTCAGACTTTTATTAACTAATTTTTACCTCATAAATTGGTCCATTCTTGTCTGTTAGCCATGTGGCTTGGTACCTTTATCAGTGAGGTGTTCTCATCTTGCTTTCTCTGCATCTTGGCAACGATTGTAGACCTGAGCTTTCTTCTTCCCAGAATTCTCCTGTTCTTGTGCCCTGCCTCTACTACTTCCTGCCTGGTTTCCCCACCTATACTTCCTGCCTGGCTACTGGCCAATCAGTGTTTTATTAAAAGTACAAGTGACAAATCTTTACAAAGTACAAGACCATTGTCCCATAGCAAGTGAGTGTGGTAATCCTCAGTTTGTTCAGAGATTGCAGGTGATGCGCTCTTGAACATCATACACACTTGGCAGGGTCTCTCACCAAATATACATTTCAGAATCCCTGTGGAGAGAATGCTGTTGTCATTTCAGAGTTGTAAGGTTTTTGAGCATTGGTTACTCCAGGATGATGGGACCGAGCTAGCTTTTGTAAGCTTTGGGCTTTGGGTTATTTTTCTTGGTTTCCAGGTTAGTGGTGTCAGAAGTTCCACAGGGCTATGGTTCCTCCTTCCTGGATAGTAGTGGGATTTCTCTTGGGAGCAAGTGTCTATAACAGATGCCTTGTCCTGCAGGTGTACAATTGACTGGAAGAAGGGAAAAAATGTCACAGTCAAAACCATCAAGAAAAAGCAGAAGCACAAGGGCCGGGGCACCGTGCGAACCATCACCAAGCAAGTGCCCAATGAGTCCTTCTTCAACTTCTTCAGCCCCCTAAAAGGTGGGCAGGGTCAGCTCAGTGTGTTATGTGAAGTTGTTCCCTCATGTTGGCTTAGTTTCTCAGGAATTGTGTGTGCACCTCAGGAGAAGATCCCTTTCCTGAGCATATGGAGGGGAACAGGCCAGCTTCCTAGGCAAGAGGCAGGTACAGTCTTTAGGACCTTTCCTGGCTCAAACCAGTCACAGTGCAAAGCTTCAGAATCACCTGTACAGCTTCTTTTTCCTATGAATTCATTTTTTCTTAGTTTTATACAGTTTAATAGAGCACAGGGATTTATTTAATTTCTATGTGATAAACACAAGTACATAGATTTACAGTTTTTAAAGGCTGGGAGCAAAACTGCAACACTGAAGCTTTTTGTTTTCGAGCTATACAATGAAGATGAAACCTTGAGCCTTGTAAGAATTATTGCACTCTTGGCTGTTCTGAGAAGGTTTTTTGACAGACCTTTTTTCAGTATTGGAGCATGGGTATGAAGGGACAGGATTTTGTCATCATTTTCCATGAAGGGACCGTCATTGGCTATAAATGTCCATCCCTGCAGCCAAGGTCAGCACATTCAGAGTTATGTGTGCAATGTTAGGTGGGTCCCTCGCTGGATCTGGGCACTTGACTTGGTTTTGTCCCATAACTCACTGCTGTTATCTACTAAAATGCCCCTCATGGGACAGTAGGGTGTTACTATTGTAATGGCCATTTCTATGATTTCTTTGAACCGAGAAAATACAAAGTATATTGATTTTTGTAAATAAAAATGCCCATAAGCTTAGTGCTCAAGTTTCCTGTGTAAGGAAGTTCCTTTTGGAGGACACTGATGTGTTGAACCAGGCTGGCTCTGTGGAGCTCAGGTAAAAGGATTCTTGAGCCTTCAAGAGTCAGTTCACTGAGCATAGTGGTGCACTGCACACCTTTATTACCAGCATTTGGGAAGCAGAGACAGGAGGATTTCTGTGAGTTCAAGGTCTGCCTGATCTACATAGTGAGTTCCAGAACAGCCAGGGCTACATAGTGAGACCATGTCTTGAAGAAAGATGGGAGAGGGAGAGAGGGAGAAGTTGGCTTCTTTGGGAATTTTCTTACCTGTTTTTAAAGCATCAGCGAAAGTGGGATTGATACGCAGACATGATGTTAGCCCATTCAGTTTCCAGTCTGCATTTTCGTCAGGCTGCACATAACAGGATCAAGAACGAAGGATGGTGGCAGGGGGCGGGTTGATCTAAAAGGGAAGTGCTGGGGTGCTTGTCCCTGGGAAGTTGGGGTTCTAGCCCTCAGACCCTGTGCCTTGCCCACATGGCAGCAGTCTTGTGCAAAGTGCTCATACAACCAACGCTGTCATTGCAACAATGAATGATGCCAGGCTGTGACACTAAATGGTGTGAGCTGTGTGAGAAGTGCTAGCACCACAGGTTGAACAGAGGATTGGATTAACTCAGCAATAGCACATTGCTAGTCAAGATCTAAATCATCTGTCAGGTGATGGTTCCTTTAGCTTCATGAAGTATGTATGACAAGAAGCCCACATCTCCTTTTGGACTGGTGAATGTCAGCACCATTCTGATGATCTTGTGTGTAGACAGACCCTCATGGATGAATCAGCCTTGACCAGCTGTACTCCCTCTGCAGGGTTGTCAGCCAACTGCACATTCTTTCCTCCATAACAGATAGGCATGTACAATTCAGCATTTGTACAGTGCACAGGGTCAGCCTACATGGCAGCAGTTCACAGACTGCCAGCCTAGAACAGCTGGTTCACCTACTTTCTACTCATGCTTCAAACACTCGACTTTTTTGACCCCACAGCGTTCTCTAGCCGAAGTAGTATATGGGGCTTATAAAATTATTTACAAGGTGCCATGGTGCCTCATTGGGGTCTGACAGAACTGTCTGCCAGCTGGGTTCCCTTCAGTGTGGACGTTAAGACGTTGGTTGCCATTGTAATGTGTGTTGTCTTTTCTTTTTCTAGCCTCTGGAGATGGAGAATCTCTGGTAAGATTTCCTGAATAGGCACTCTGATCCCTTCCTGCTCTGTTTCTGTAGTTGAAGTGAAGTCAGTATACCTTTTGCCTGGGGAGAAATGTTTGGTTTTTTTCATGCTTGTCCTTCACTCTTCACTAGAGACCCCAGTGTCCCTACTCTGAAACGTGGACAAATGACAAAGCTGCAGCCCATCTGCTCTTTTGTTTTGCCTTCATATTGTTTCATAGTATAATTTGAACATTGACTTTAAGGTCATTTTAAGTGGCTTTGAATGTGGTGACTGTTATCCAGCAGTGTAGATGATTCAGGGTAAGGGTGCTAAGCATGTCTTTACTGAAATGAGTTATTGTGTTGGTTTTCCCTCTCAGGATGAAGATTCCGAGTTCACCTTAGCTTCTGACTTTGAAATTGGGCACTTTTTCCGTGAGCGAATCGTGCCACGGGCTGTCCTCTACTTCACTGGGGAAGCCATAGAGGACGATGACAATGTATGTGGGCCGTGGGGTATGAAATACCCAAATTCCTGTATGCAACTAGGCAGCTGATTTACTTAGTTTAGCCTTAGTCTTAGTCGGGGTATTTGTTGCTCTGATGAAAAATCATGACCAAAAGCAACTTGGGGAGGAAGGGGTTGTTTCATCTTAAAGCTTGTAGTTCATCATCCGAGGAAGTAAGGAGCCTGGAGGCAGGAACTGGTGCAGAGACCATAGAGGATTGCTGCTGACTTGCTCAGCCTCACTTAAAACACCAGAACCACCAGCCTAGGGGTGGTACCACATTGATCGTTAATCAAGAAAATATACCTCTGGTATGCCTCTAGGCACATCTCATGGAGCATTTTCTCAACTGAGAGTCCAAATGGTTCTAATTGCCTCTGTTTTAGTCTGAAGATAGAAAGGGAGCTTATCCAGCATGCTCCAGCCACCAACTCCGTCACTCCTCCCCATCCTTAACTCTTGTTTTGAGCAGCTTTCAATACTGGATAGTCCCTCATCATACAGCACAGTGCTGCTCTGCTGGGCTGAGCTGGGCCTGCAACAACAGCATGTGCCTCCTGGACACCTGGATGGAGCGAGCCATCACTGCTTCTGTAGCAGCAGCACCAAGCTTCGTGCTACCTTTAGCATAGCAGAGTGCTTATAAGTTTGGTATTGGGGCTACATCATGGTTCTAGAAATTTAAGTTGTTTCTGTTTTCCCCTGCAGTTTGAAGAAGGCGAGGAGGGAGAAGAGGAGGTAAGGAAGAAGTTAAATACAGTGTTCTCTCCTCAGCCTTGTGTGGCTTTGACATCTTTGTTTGAAGTTAAGAGGTCAAAGGGCCTTGTTCTCATTTTGACCTTGTTACTTATAAAAATGTATCTTAGCTGGATGGTGGTGTCACACACCTTTAATCCCAGCTCGTGTGAGGCAGAGACAAGAGGATCTTTGTGAGTTCCAGGACAGCCAAGGACAACTACTCAGAGAAACCCTGTCTTGAAGTACCCGACCCCCAAAGTACCTTAGTAAGCATTTATAAGCAATATCTTAAGTTTTCATAAGTGTTTCCAAATTATCTCTGAAAACAAAAAGATATGCAGAGTAATTGTTAGTGACTAGCCCAAAAGCAGGTCTCCACTGTGATTTGCTTTTGAAAAGCAGAAACCACAGGAAACTGAGCCTCTGGATCAATTTATTCAGCTAAATCTGTCATCATCCCCCTTTATTTTTAAAGAAATAATTTTCTAAGGTTTTAAGAAAATTTTTTTATTTATGCTCATGTGTATATGCTCATACGTATATGTGCACTTGCGTGCTGCCGTTTCCTGTTTAGTGCAGAAGGCATCATATTTGATTTCTATTTCTAGTGGTTATTAACATAGGTACTGTGGACTGAATTCAGTCCCTTTATGAGGGCAATTAGTGTGCTTAACTACTGAGTATCTATCTCTGATTCCTTTGGTAAGATTGGTTTGAGTTGTTCAGAATAAGCTGTGCGTCACTCTTTACATGTTCAGGTGATGCCCTTTGGTCACATCACATCCCTAGTCACTTTTTACTTTTGTCTCTTTTTAATACAGGAATTGGAAGGAGATGAGGAGGGAGAAGAGGAGGATGATGCTGAGGTTAACCCCAAGGTTAGTTGTTTGAGGACTTCCTGAGCCTACCAGTACTGCACAGTGGGACTTTTGAAACTGTTACCATTTTGAGGCAGTGATGCTAGTAATACTTATGTCCAAAAAAAATCTGCAGTTGAGGGTTGGAGAGATGGCTCAGTTGTTAAGAGCATTGCTGCTCTTCCACAGGTCCTGAGTTCAATTTCTGGCAACCACATGGTGGCTCACAACCATCTGTAATGAGGTCAGGTGCCCTCTTCTGGTCTGCAGACAGAATATTGTATACATAATAAGTAAATAAATATTTTTTTTAAGAAATCTTCAGTTGAGGAAAGACCTCATGTGCCTTAAGCATTAGGTGTCTGATTCAACGAGGTGTTCTGCTCTATAGACTTGAGCATGTACCTATGGCTTCCAGCTCTTCCTTAGAGGAATGCTATAACAGGAAGTACCCATGTTTGTCTACAGAGGACCTGACGGGAATTGTGCGCTGTAATAAAGAGAGCATTAGATTGTGGTCAGAACTTTACATTCACACTTACTGAGAATGTTCAGCAAGTGATTGATTGAAAACAGAACAGGAAAATTGGCTGAAGAAAACAAAAAAATGAACAGGTTGTGTTTCCAATTTTATCTGTTAAGTTTGTGGTTTTCCTCTGTGGCCTCAGGAGACTCTTGTTAAGGGACTGTGGGCACCTGATGACAGAATTCCCTGAGCACCTCTAGTGCAGTCATACTGCCTTGTGTTTGACAGTATGTGGGGTCTGTCGGAATGCACCCCTGCCTGGTGTCCCTGTGCTTTGCGTCTCCAACTGGCTAGTGTTTGTCTGTTGTCCTTGTTTTCCCTGTGTGGGGTGTGTGCTAAAATCTGCCATTGCAATGACTTGGTGCTGTGGCTGCTGTCCTATTGGAAATGCATGCACCCACTAGGAGGTTCCTGAGGGAGAAATGAGATATGGGCTGCCGACATAGTCACGAATGCTATTCTCCTTAAGGATCTCCTTTGGGTCACAGAGACTGCTGGTGAGCCTGGGGATGGGGAGGCATGTTTCATGCCTTGTGGGCACTGATTAGACACACATTCACAGTCAGTTAGCTTAGCAGGAACCAGGGCAGCTTGTCACATGCACACTTCAACGTGGTGTACCTTGGCCTTTGTGCTGTGCTTGTCTCACTTAGCCTCCGGTGTATCCCCTCTCCTCCCTTTTCTTTTCCTTGTCGTTTCCCCTTTGTCACCCTGCAGAGCCTTCTGTCTCTTCTCATGTCCCTGGTTTTGAAGAGAGCCTCTCACCTGTGTGATCATGTGATTAGTAAAAAGCTCTTTGGACACCCGACCTCTTACGTTGTCTGGGTGTGGAGAGAAGCTACAAAAGTAGTGTAGGCAATGGGGCACAATGGCAAGCTGTTGTTGTGAGCAGTCCAAGGGATGGTCCTGCTGTCCTTGGGTAAAGATGTGGTTCTGTGGCTTCACGTGCATCTTCCAAAGTGAAGGGTTACTGGAATCTGCACGCAAAAATTGCACTGAAACTGTTGTCTGGGAGTTGTTTGTTGTAAGAGGGAATGAGGTTCTAACCTTGGGAAGGAGTGCAGCTCTGCTGTGCTGAAGCTGCTCCTGCCCCTACTGTGGAAGCCTTTTGTATCATGAGAATGTGGCTGATGCTTCCTGTATAATTTTGTGCATTTCATTTCTTTCATGCTGACAGTTCCTTTCAATTTTTTTCCCCATTTAGGTGTAATTTTTGTGTTAATCATTCATGCATTTCTAGGTAAGGTGGAATCTGTTCATACCTAACTTCCAAACTGCTGTCTGTACTTGATTCGTTGCATTACTTTGACTTCTGTCTGGGTCATAGATGAAGTCTGTCACATTGTGCAGGAGCTATGATTCCTCTGGCCTTGTGAGTAGCGTTTGTACAGGGCTCCACAGCTAAATGCATTTGTAAAATCAGCAGACCAGTGAGGCTTAGCTCCTGTTTTCAGGGCCTGATGGTTTTTTGTTAGCTAGGCAGAAAGTTGTACTTTGGGGGATGGGGAGGGACATTGTCACTCATGACCGAACAAGAGATTCTGGGGTCAGCAGCTGGCAGGATGGCCACAGGAGCCACTTTGGGCACACAGCCCTAGCAGGGGAGTTACCTGATGTCTATGCTGACTCAGACACCTTTTGGCTATAGTTACCCTGGATTTGTGTAAGTGTCTGCTGGGTTTATACACTTAAGTAGGCATTGTGCAGACAAGTGAGTGAACAGAAGATTCGGTCAGATTGGTGGGAGTCCCTGCCAATGTGGAGACTATAAAGCCCCACTTCAAGATTGGTTGGAGGATGACAACCAGTTGTGGACATGGTACGAGGCACCTTTTCTTCCCTGTATAGTCTAGAGAGTGTCCTTGACCCTTAGACAACTAGTAGGGAGGAGAGACCTTTGCCAGTGACAAGGCCTTCCTGTGGGTGCTCACACTTTAATGCTGCAATAGGAGAAGGAAGGAAGAAGAGTGGGAGGGGCCGTAAGGATCTCATGTCCCATCTCATGGGTAGGCCCCTGTTTTTCATTGTGAAGACAACAGTTGATAAGGAATTGTTCAGAATGACAACATAGTCCTACAGAAAGAGCCTCGACCTGTTGTCCTTGGTGGGCTCACTCTGGAGCCATCTTTACTCCAGCAGTTAAGTGCAGTTGACGGCAGTATTAAAGATAACCCGTTTATCAAGGCCATAGTAGCAGCAGGCCATGGGAGGTATCCACCTTCAGGTAGCTTTGTTGTGGGCCTTGCTCCTTCTTGCAGCTGGCATAGTGGTCTCAGCTCAACCTTTCTCAGATCCACTGTGCTCTTGACAGCTGCACCTTATGTCCTATGGTGGGCAAGGTTTTTGCTTACTTTTGCATTTTAAGTACTAGCTCCCCTCCATTGATATGCAGGCTAGCCTTGAGTGGCCATATTGTCATTAAGATTTGTGATGTGGCAGACATTACTGTACAGTTACAATTTGGTGTCTGATTTTGTCACAGGCCAAAGCCAGTAAGTGTCCCATTTGCAAAATCCCCTTCAGATCTTGTTGCCTCAGTGAGAGCACCAGTGGAGACTGCTGTCTGCTGCCTGGCAGGGGTGGGGTTTGGAGCTGTAGCATCCCTGTTTAAGCCTGCTGCCTCATCACTCTTGCCTTGCTGATGGCCTCTTCCACCTTAGTAAGAGTTGTGCTCCCTAGTAGCGTCATCCTACATTGCTGTGGTCTGTGTTTTGGATTTTACACCCTCGCTTTTGGTTTTATTGAAGATATAAATGTTAGGTTCTTGTGGTCAAAAATGGCACTTCATTTTAGTAACAGTACAGGATGCCTGTATTCTGAAGCAGGTGGGAGGCACCCACTCCGGGTCCACCAGTTTTCCACCTGCAATGTCTCTTGTTCCATTTGCGTTTTTTATTTCCCTCTGTGCTGGGAGTGGACCCCAGTTGTACCCCAGCCCATGGAGCTCATACCCCTTCCCGTGTGTGCATCGCTTGCCTTCCTCTTTCCTGTCCCTGCTGTCCTCGCCTCGGACACCTTGCCTCCCTGATGCTCTCTAGGTCAGTAGGTAAGTGACCTTGGCCACTGTGTTGACTGCCTCTAGATCTATCCTTGGCTGTCTTCTGACAGCTCTTGCTTGAGTCACATCTGTATTGGGGTTTTCTAGAAAAACAACTGATTCCAACAATGGCTGTCTCCCATCGGAAAGCTGAAAAATCTGATCCTTGTTCAGTCCACAAGGCTGCTTTTCTCCAGCTGATCCTGTACATGTGTCAGATTTGCAAAGAGGTAGACTCTAATGCCAGTGAAGGAATGGATTTGCTAGAGTGAGGGCAAGCAGACAGAGTTCTTTACATAAGTGTGGCCTGTATTTAAATTAAGGTGGGTCTTCTTACCTCAATAATCCAATCAAGAAAAATCCCTCACAGGAGTGCCTAACAGCTTGGGTTAGAATTAATTCCAGGTGTAGTCAAGTTGACAACTGAGAATAGCATAGAATCTCTGGGCTTGGGTTTCTTGTTGACTTACAAGGCTCTTGAGACACGGGTAGAGACGGGAGTCCCAACTTGGAAGGTTCAGTATACCCCTGTGTTTCTCTCGTCACAATCAGTTCAGAGGCTGGAGAGATGGATGCCTCAGCTGTTAAGAGCACTGGCTGGGGCTGGAGAGATGGCTCAGAGGTTAAGAGCATTCCTTGCTCTTCCAAAGGTCCTGAGTTCAATTCCCAGCAACCACATGGTGGTTCACAACCATCTGTAATGGGGTCTGGTGCCCTCTTCTGACCTGCAAGCATACACACAGACAGAATATTGTATACATAATAAATAAATAAATATTTTAAAAAGGGAGCACTGGCTGCTCTTGCACAGAGGCCCTAGGTTCAATTCCCAACAACCACACAGTAGCTAACAACCACCTGTGATTCCAGTTATAGAGTATCCAGTGCCTATCCTCAACACACACACACACACACACAAATTTTTAATTGAAGAAAAGTAGAGGTCAGACCAGACCAAGGTTCCCCCTTGCATGTTTTGACACTGTGTATATATTTTTGCCTCTGAAGTGTGGTGTCTCAAGGTAGACTGGGGGTAGGGCATGTCATACCATAAATACTTCTGGTGTTAACCTTAAATGTTCACACAATGTAGACTTATTAGATCCCCATAGCCATGCCAACTAATAGTCAGAATCGCTTTTAATAAATTTATTTTATTGGGGCTGGAAAGATGGCGAAGCAGTTAGGAGCAACTTAACAGTGGTCTATAACTCTAGCCCAGGGAATCTGACCACCCCCTCTTCTGACTTCTGCTGGCACTAGGAGCATATGTGATACACAGACATACATGGAGCCAAAACACCCATGCACATAATAAAATAGGAATAACAGGGCTGGAGAGATGGCTCAGCGGTTAAGAACACTGCTGTTCCAGAGGTCCTGAGTTCAATTCCCAGCAACCACATGATGGCTCACAACCATCTGTAGTAAGATCTAGTGCCCTCTTCTGACCTGCACCATATATGTAGGAAAAATGCTGTATACATAATGAATAAATAAATCTTTAAAAAAAGAATAACAGCATAGTGGTGCGGTGTTTGCCTTTAATCTTAGCACTTGACAACCAGAGGCAGGCGAATCTCTGAGTTCAAAGCCATCCTGTTCTACATAATGAGTTCTCAAAGACAAAAAAGGTTTCTTTTTTTTTTGTTTTGTTTTGTTTTGTGTTTTGTTTTGTTTTAAGCACTTGAGAGACTGAGGCAGGCAGATCTCTGTGAGTTCGAGGGCAGGCAGCCAGGACTATGTACATAGTCCTTGTCTAAAAATAATTGATTTTTGATGGGTGCTGAAGATAAAACCTAGGGCCTTCGGCATGCCAGACAAGTGCTCCAACAGTGGGCTACATCACCAGCTCTTGTTACTTGGAGACACGGTGAGTCTCAGTATGTGGGTCAGGCTGGACCAGAACATGGTGTTTCCCTGCCTTATCCTGGAAGTACAGACTTCTCACCATACTCCACAGTCACAGTGAGTCATAGTCTAGTCTAGTCATAGTCCCCTGGGATTCTGGGCAACAGATGAGTTAGTACATGTCTCAGCTCTGAGGTAACATTGAAGTACTTGTCTATCCTCGGGCTTTCAATGACCTCCATACAAAGCTCCCCAGATCCTGAATGCGGTTTAAAGGCACCAAGTTTTTGTGTTAGGTTAGATTGAAAACAGGCATGATTTGGACACCTGCTTTGTGAGACCGATGGACATGGCTCTTCACAGGTGTTAGCCCCTGGCTATTTGCTCCTGCACCGGGAGCTACTGGAGTTGAATCTGTTAGGGTGATGTTCTCTGTCCGTGGAGAGAACCAGTCCGCTGGGAAGGACAGCATTCCCTGCATGAATACCAAGGACACAACTGCCCTTGGGAAAGGAGGTTTCTGGTAGAGACAAGGTGGTCTGTACCAACAGCAAAGCCTCTTGTGCAGTTCATGTCTGTGGCCCCTAGCACATTCTGAGTTAGACTTTGTATTAGAACAGAAGAGCAGGCTCCTGGAACTTTTCCTGGGGAGTTGACTTGTTTCCATGTCAGCTCTTAAAGTCTGTTTGCCGGATTCATCTTTTTGGTAAGAAGGAAAAGCTTCTTGAATATTGGTTCTTGTGGGACGGGGAGATTTGCTGAGTGTTGCGGGTTTTATTTTCTTCAAATTTTGTATTCTCCTTGCAGAAAGAACCCAGCCAGCCGGCAGAGTGCAAGCAGCAGTAAGAAGCAGCGACCCTGAGGGGCCATCTTGTGGACGGATGTCAGGACCCCAGGCCGCAGGCAGGGTCCTCAGTCCCTGCCAAAGCAGAATTTTGTTGACAGTGCTGTGACATCTAACCATTTCCAAGTGCATGATTCCTCTCCCCCTTCCCTTCTTACTTTGCTTAACTTGTACAATGGAGACTAGGCTGCAGTTCAGAATAGGAGATTTAGTTGTAGCACCTGCAGCCTTGGTGCCTGAAGACCATGTAGGGTGGGCTGGGGTTGTGCCTGGGATTGGCAGAGCCTGGTGATTCTGTGTACGCTACTGAAGAGGCTCGTGGTTTTCAGCCACTGAACTTCGTGGGAAGCTGCTCCAGCTGCTGTACCCTAGTCATCTCCCAAGCACTATAGAAGAGGCTGTGCTCGCCTTAGAGCGTGTGGGTTTTTTGTTTTTTTTCCTTTTTTCTTTTTCTCCTCACCCCCCTCCCTTGAGTTTTGGTTTCAGGGCTGGGTGGGTTGTGGCACACACCTCTGAGACCAGAACTGTCTGGTTCATCCTTGTACTTATTTATTCACTTGTGCTTGGGGGGCTTTGAACTTCACTGTCCTCCTCCTCCCATTTACGAGACCATGTTGCTGACTTGACCAGAAGGATATGGCATCAAATGGAGTGAGGCCTGTGGAGGAAGCCCTGCTGCCTCCTGCCACTAGCTGTCCTGTGCCATGCTGACCACGTATTGTTGTCGCCTCCAGAGTGTGCGAGGCTGTAGCCGGGAGGCTAAAGTCCTCCCTCACTAGGGATGGCTGGCCTGTAGAGCACAGCTTCAGCTTGCACACCAGGGCCACACCTGGGTTTGGTGACCAGTTGGTGGTTGGTGTGTGGGGTTTCCGTGTGTGTGTGGTCTTTGGCAGCCAGGACAACCATGTCCACAGTGACCAGCCATGTAGAGCGTGCTCAGCCTTACCTGATAACACATTTGTAACTGAATACGGTGTTTTCAATTTGTACAGAATAGTTAGAATATTCTATTAAAGTTGTGAAACATGAAAGGAGCACTGTTTTCCTGACAACCCACCTGACCCTCCTGACTGCCCACAGCTGGGCCACACCCTGATGGGACTGCACTGAGTGGCTGCAGACTTCACTCTTGGCTCTGTAAAAGCTTTGCTGTAAAAAACTAATTCTTGGAGCTGTTTGATTGTGGGGTCAGCCTGGGGCCCTGGGAATATTTTGCTACTGTAGGAAAGGCTTAAGAAATTGGGGCAAGGGTGCTCTTGAGCCATAGCTTTGCAGAGCACTGGCTTCCCTTCCAGAGGAACAAAGTTTAATTCACAGAACCCACATGCTGTTTAACAATCATCTGTAACTCCAATTCCAGGGTATCTGATGCCCTTTTCTAGCCTTTGGGCACTGTTGGCATGTAGTGCACAAGTCTATATGCCCATACGCATTCATACAATAAGATGAATTGTGGTTTTACTCTTTGAGACAGTATTTCTCTTTGTAGCCCTGGCTAGCCTGGAATTTACACTATGTTAGACTAGGCTGGCCTACAAACTCAGAGATCCACCTGCCTCTGCCTCCCCAGTGCTGGGATTAAAGGTGTGCACCATCACTGCCTGTCTAAGACATAACTTAAGAAAACACCTGAATCAGGCTGTGTCCTGTGAATCAGGATCCAGGAGAGATGTGTACCTCACGGGATTGTATGATGTTTTTGTTTTTTATTAAAAGTTTGGTGGGGAGGGGTGACTGACATGTTGCTATAGACCTCTCTTGCCTCTAACCTGCAACGCCTTCACTGCCTCAGACCCCCAGGTGCTAGAAGGTCAGTTTGGTGGCCTTTTCTGACTGAACCTAATGGGGAAGAGCTTATCCCTGGGATGCCTACCTTATGTGCTCAGTTACAGAAATGGCTTACTGCTGGTTATGGTGGCACATGCCTTTAATTCTAGCACTCTGGAGGCAGAGGCAGGCAGATCTCTTGAGTTTGAGGCCAACCTGGTCTACAAAGGGATGTCAGGACAGCCATGGCTATTCCACAGAGAAAACCTGTTTAAAAAAAAAAAAAATAAAGTGGCTTACTCTCCCTAGTGTCTAGTGTCCCCCTGGCCTGCCTGCATGACTGCTCTGTCCTTTGCTTCATCAAAGCCACAGAAAGTAGTAGGAGAATCAGTCTTGGAGGTGGGCATGCATTAGGTGCTTTGACAATGATGCATGCTTTCTTCATCCTGTGTCATTCTCCAGGGAATCCTCATTTGTAATGGAATTCCTACATACTGCCCCTTACTCCCAGCCTAGTGTGATGGGAGTCACCGAGCAAAGGCTACTTACTGAGTCTCCACCTGAGCCATTTAAATTCACTTACAATCCTGCATTTCACGTGCCATTAAAAGATCAGGTAACTGCACAAAATGATGTGCTTGGGTAATTTCCAGGTGTGTTAGCCTGGTAATCCAGCTGGTGTCACAGCAGCAAATAAGGGGTGCTTTCTGTGCTGGCCTTGTCTCTGCATCCTAGTTTGTCACCCACGGGCAATAGGCCTAGAGCTGGCAAGGGGCTGTTGGCATGTGTGCAGCACTTTGCACCAAGGCTCCTGTACCCTTTGAATGAGGTGGGTGCCCTTGGCAGACATCCAGCAGGCCAGAAGTACAGAGGGTGCCCAGTGTTGTGATGGTTCTCAGAGGTGAGCTATGATAGTACAACCTTTGGTGTGGGAAGACACAGCAGGAGGGCAGCTTGTGGGGTTACCCAGAATAGAGGTGGACATGGAGGTGCTCGGGGACCCACCTGCTTGGCCCTGGGTCATGGAGCTGGGCTACCTGTGATTGGAGGTTCCATGCTTTTGCCTGCGCTGTGGAGTTACGAGAAGAGGGGTTACAGCATGGAGCCCAAAACTGGCCACTGCTAAATGCTCAGAGATCCCAAGAAAGTTGTAATTCACTAACCAATCCTGTAGACCTGGGGCAGCAGGCTCAGGGCTATCACTGAAGTATTCCAAATGAGGCATCTAAGCCTCTGGCCAAGGGCTGTGCCTTCTAGGTTCCTCCTGCACAGCCTCAACTTCACCTAGGCTGCTGGTGTCAGGGCAGTGACTGTGTGTGTGTGTGGAGCCTTCATCATGGAAGGGTAAGATGGCATTCAGCCACTGAGATCCCAAGTTAAAGCATCTTGTTGCCTAGCTGGTCTCCCTCACCCACTGAAATGCCTAGCCCCAGTGCTTCCCTGGGTGGAACTGGATGCTGCTATCCTGCTAAGGTTTGCATTTGCCTCTTAGTGAGGATTAGTGGGAATGCTATGGGGGAGCTAGCTCTGGCCTCAGTTGGGTCAGCCAAAATTGTTCGGTTACTGAGTTCTGGCCCAGGATTGAGCTCCCAGTGGGTGCTACTTCCAGCTCCCACCTGCTGAGACCTTGACCTGTAGAGGGGCCAGGCTGTCAGAAGTCTCCAGCATTCCCCCAGGTTTCCTGCCAGCTACCCACACAATCCAGTAAAGGCTTTCCAGGCCTTCCTCTGTAGACATAACGTCCTTCCATCCCAGACTGTCTCCAAGGCCACCCACCAGCTGGCACTACCCTGGCAGGTGTTCAAGAACCCTAGGGTTCATCTAACTTGCTTTCCTGTATGTAGAGTCATTTTTCAAACATGGACCTTGAAGTCCCGGCAGGAAACACTGCCCACTAGTGCACAGACCACTAGCCTAGAGTTTTTGGACATCAGTGGCTGAAGAATGAGGCCTGCAAATACCTACCAAGTCCAGGTAAACTTCAGGTGTCTGGATGGAGCCTCTCTGCCAGCCAACTGCCTGGCCCTGCTGATTCCTCTCCCAGGTGAAGACCGGATGTTGTCTGTGACAACCCAATATGTGGTGTATGGGGCAGATTGCATTCTGGTGCCTCAGCTAACTCACTTCCTGGGGCCTAACTTCCCCTGTCCACTCCAGCCTTGCCAGTACTAGAGGACAGACAGCTGCTGCCTTCAGCAAGGTGTGATCAGGAAACCTCAGGATGCCTTCGAGTCTCAACCTGCTTAAGTTCTGACTGGACTGACACTCCTAAACCCCATGTTCATCTGGGAAGCAGAGAGCAGGTGGCTCCTGTAGCTATTACATGCTGAGACTTGGAACAAGCTCCACCCCACTGGCCAGCCATTCTCTTCTCTGCTGTGGTGTCGGGGAGGGGTCTGGTCCCTGAGCATCACCACTGAGGATGAAGCTAGGGACAGTGAGGAGCATGAACTCACTGGTCAGGCCCATTCTGTGTTTGATGGATGCAGGACAGGTGCTCTCAAGCTGGCCCCCAGGTATGCAGAGGTAGCAAAGGGTCTTTGCATATGTAATCAGGTAAAGGGATGACCGTGAGTCAGCGGGTGGGCCTTCATCCTGCCTTTGCTGAAGCCCAGTGACTTGCTGTGCCGAGTGCTCCTCCAGCTGCTTCTCCAGGCATATCAGGACAGAGGCAACCATGAGCTGGATGCCAATGACATCAGACACCTCCAAATCCTGCTTCACTGTGTTCACACAGGTTATGTGTGTGAGACCAGGAAGACCTGCCTCAGTGTTGGCCTTGACCCTGGCAGCGCTTTTTTTTTTTATATTTATTTATTTATTATGTATACAATATTCTGTCTGTGTGTATGCCTGCAGGCCAGAAGAGGGCACCAGACCCCATTACAGATGGTTGTGAGCCACCATGTGGTTGCTGGGAATTGAACTCAGGACCTTTTGGCAGTGCTCTTAACCACTGAGCCATCTCTCCAGCCCCCCCCCCCCCCCGGCAGCGCTTCTATCACATTGCACCAATATCGAGGAGCACCAGTGAGTCTCCTCCCTTGTCCCAGTGTGCAAATATCCATAATGTCATAAGGTCTACAACTCCCCAGTCCTAACAACATTGCTGGCTGCTGCATCTGTGTGTGCCCCTGGGAGTGGTCACCCAGACTGCCCTTAGACATGGCTTCCCAGTATGGAAGCATAGAACACATATAATTCCACAAATGTGGCAGGGCTTTCTCCCTGCATATTTTAGAGGGTCTTTCAGCTCCCAGCCCTAAGAACCTTCAGTGTCCGTAGCCTGTGGCCCTGCCACTGCTGTCTGCCCTCAGTCCACCCGGACTCCTCCTCTCCATGTGTCTTAGAGGAGACTGGGGATGGCATTTTTGGCTACCTGGGAAACATCTCTAGCCAATAAGGTCATGCTCTCAGGTTCTGGAGATTAGGAGGTGGTCTTTAGGGGTCACCACTCAGCCAGGGAACACCCCTTAAATATCAGGTGAGATGGGGAGGTGCCCACAGAGACCCCAGACTAGGAACATTTGAGTAGTTGGTGAGGTGTCTACTGTGAAGGATGCCCCTCAGAGTCCTCTCAGTTCTGTTTCCATAGTGAGTTCATAGCTGCTCCTTCAGCTCCTTGACTAGAGCTGGGAGGGCAGGACTCATTAGGCTCCGCCTCCCTCTCTGCCAGGCAAGTGGGTCTCCTCAGCTCCCCAGGCCTGGCCAGCATGAACTCATTTACCAGCCCTGCAGGTGTCATGCCCACCCATGAACTCAGAACAGCAAGTCTGTCTTCCACCCAGTGTGGCTCAGCACATCAAGGATCTGAGTCCTGCTCTTGCTGACCATTGCACCTGGCCCATCCATGCTTCTGGCTTTGGAATGTCTCAGATGAGCTTTTGACTGTCTTCAGACTCATCTTCCAAGTGCCCTGGTTGGTTCTGGCAGACATTTTCACGTGCTTCATTGCAAGGGCCTTGAGAACTAAGAGCAAGGATACTGCAAACTGGGTGGTGGTGCACACCTTTAATCCCAGCACTCAGAAGATCCACCACAGTGGATCTCTGAGTTCGAGGCCAGCTACAGAGGAAGTTCTAGGACAGCTGAGGTTACCCAGAGAAACCCTAGCCAACAACAATCAAAAGAAAAAAGAAAAGGAAAAAAGGTTACTTACTCTAGGTGGCAGCACACTCCAGCAAATGGGAACCTGGGACAGAGAGGACAGCTCTGGAAATTGAGGGCAGGATGACAGCAAAGACCTGAAACCAGGCAGGGCAGGTAGATCAGGTCTCTGCCCAGGCTTCTTGCTTTGCTTAGGCTGTAGATGGGGAGAAGAGGAATCTAGGACCGACCTCACTAGACTAACTTTCCTAGACTAGAGTCTCTGGGCCCACAGGTGGTATCAGGTGCTGACTTCTGCAGTGGACCTGAGGACCTGCCCTTGATGAGAGGCAAGCCTCAGACACCCTAGCAGTCCTTGAGGAAGCAAGGGGAGAATCTTGAAGGCAGGAGGGCAGGAGAACCAGTCGCAAGCTTCTGTGAGTTCACAGCCCACAGGAAGAGGGTGGCATTCAGTCCCCGACAGGCTCCATGACACATAGTTTCCTCATAGGCTGGCTGCTTCACCAAGCTGGTTGGACAAGTGCCTATCACCATGAGGAGGTGACCTCATTGGGGATGTTCCAAAGAGGTGCCTTCTTCCTCCCAGCTGAGCCAGAGCTTCACACAGCTCAGCTCCAGTGCCAAGGGGTCAGGCAGCTAGTCAGGACAGCAAGTGTTCAGGCAGGAAGTTTAGGGACACATAACCCTCTGTGGCCTGCCTGGGTGGCTCAGTTTGTGTCAGTCCGGATACTGCCCCAATAAATATTAGTAAACTTGGCCAGGAGTGACGCTGGCTGACGTGAGAGGCTTAGTCCCCTACGCTGCCCTGCTTCTGAGAAGCCCTAGCCCAGCACCTTCCCCACACCAAGTTAAGGGACTGTTTCCTGATTCCAGGTACCGGGTGCAATAGAGCCTACCTTTTTTTAAAAAAATCACTTCTGGGGCTGGAGAAATGGCTCAGCGGTTAAGAACATTGCCTGCTCTTCCAAAGGTCCTGAGTTCAATTCCCAGCAACCACATGGTGGCTCACAACCATCTGTAATGGGGTCTGGTGCTCTCTTCTGGCCTGCAGGCATACACACAGACAAAATATTGTATACATAATAAATAAAAAAAATCACTTCTTTCTTTCTTTTCTTCT
The DNA here is from genome assembly GCF_903992535.2 of Arvicola amphibius. Classification (NCBI taxonomy): domain Eukaryota; kingdom Metazoa; phylum Chordata; class Mammalia; order Rodentia; family Cricetidae; genus Arvicola; species Arvicola amphibius. Next base: position 145,286,869 of record NC_052047.1, on the reverse strand, counting down.
TTTTTTTTAAAAGATTTATTATGTATACAGTGTTCTGTCTGCATGTACACCTGCAGGTCAGAAGAGGGCACCAGATCTCATAGATGGTTGTGAGCCACCATGTGGTTGCTGGGTCTTGAACTCAGGACCTCTGGAAGAGCAGACAGTGCTCTTAACCTCTGAGCCATCTCTCCAGCCCCAAATCCCTTATTGCTTTGTTGATTGATAGATTGGTTGGTTGGTTGGTTGGTGTGTGTGGAAATCAGAGGACAACTGTGGGAATCAGTTTTCTGATGTGGGACCATGTGGGTTCTGGGAATCTGCAGGTCATTGTCAGGTCTGATGGTGAGTACTTTGAACTGGTTTAGCCATCTCATCAGCACCCCTCCCCCTTTAAAATGTTTTTTTTTTTCTAGGCATGGTGGCACACACCTTAAATCTCAGCAACCAGAGGCAGGCTGATCTCTCTGAGTTCAAGGCTAGCCTGGCCTAATAGCCAGTTCAGCCAGGGATACACAATGGGACCCTGTTTTAAAAATAAACAAATAGGGGGCTGGAGAGATGACTCAGTGGTTAAGAGCACTGGCTGTTCTAGAGGACCCAGTACCCATATAGTAGATCACACTGTCTGTAACTCCAATTCCAGGGGATCTGACGTCCTCTTCTGGCCTCTGGGTACTGCATACGTGAGACACAGACATATATGCAGGCTAAGCACCTGTACACATAAAGTAAAAATAAAGGAAAAAAATTAAAAGATTTAATTATATATTCATGTGAAGGAAACGCTATATGCATGCAGTACCTATGGAGGCCAGAAGAGGGCATCTGATCTCCAGGCATTGCAAGCAGTTGTAAGCAGCCGGCTACAGGTACTGGGAACCAAACTCTTAGGTTCTCTGAATAGCAGCCAGTGCTCTTAACTGCTGAGCCATCTCTTCGGCCTTTAACTAGACTTCTTGTGGTATGAATCCCATGGGCTGCTATGTGACACTAGTTGGGTCATTTCATTCTCTGAGTGCCTCCCCACACCCCTGCCACCTTGTAGTGTAATCATAATGGGAAGGAGAGGACGCCAGCTTGAGCATGGAGCAAGGCCACACCAGCTTCTCCTTGGATGTCAGCTGACTTAGAGCTTAGGTGCAACATCCCACCCAGGGGCACAGCCCAATCCACACCAAGACTCATCCTTACAGGACACTGGGCTGGTCTTTGCACTAGGGTTGCTCTTGGCTGTCAGGAGTCTGCTGAGTGATGTAATGCAGTTGGTAGAGTACTTGAGCAGCATGCATGAGACATTGGGGTCAATCTGAGAACTGCAGAGGAGGAGGAGTGGTGGTGTACACCTGCAGTTCCAGCACTTGACAAGTGGAAGAAGGGTGGAGGCTCATTTGAAGGTTATGCTTCCTGAGTTCCAGGCCAACCTGGGCTACACAAGACTCTGGTTTTTTTTTAAAGATTTATTTATTTATTATATATACAACATTCCTTCCATATATGCTTGTATGGCAGAAGAGGGCACCAGATCTCATTACAGATGGCTGTGAGTCACCATGGGGTTGCTGGGAATTGAACTCAGGACCTTTGGAAGAGCAGTCAGAGCTCTTAACCTCTGAGCCATCTCTCCAGCCCGAGACTCTGTTTTTAAAAAGGTGGCAGGGCCTGAGGTATATCTCAATAGAAGCTAGCGCTCTTGACTGGCACACAAGGCCCGGGATTTGATGTCCAGCAACACCTAATCAACTAACTAATTAATTGAAGTAATTTTAAAGGCTTTTCAAAAACACACTTCTTGGGGGCTGGAGATATGGCTCAGTGGTTAAGAGCACTGGCTGTTCTTCCAAAGGTCCTGAGTTTAATTCCTGACAACCACATGGTGAATCACAACTATCCGTAATGAGATCTGGCACCTTCTTCCGGCCTACAGGCAGATACTGCATATATAATAAATAAGTAAATCCTTTTAAAAAGTACACTTATTTTGATCCTATGTTGAGTGTTTGCATATGTATCAGTGCACCACATATATGCAGTACCTGAGGAGGCCAGAAGAGGGTGCTGGATTCCCCTAGAACTGTAGTTACAGATAGTTGAGAGCTGCCATTGGGGACGAAATCTGGCTCCTTGCAAAATCAGACTGTGCCCTTAACCCTGGCCCATCTCTCCATCCCATAATTTAAAAAAATAGTTTTAAAAGATTTTATATAAAAGGTACTGAGTGGGGGCTGCAAGACAGCTCAGCAAGTAAAAGCAGTTGCTATGCCTGCTTGATGTCCTGAATGTGGTCCCCAGAACCCATGGTGGAAAGAGAGAACAAACTCCTGAACTTGTCCTTTTACCTCCATGTGCTGTGCACAGCTCAGGCACACCTGTGCACACACATAGACAAATAAGAATGAAGAGAAAATAGCAGAGGGTGATGGGGACTGTAGCTCAATTAGTAGAGCACGTGCCTAGCAGGATCAAAGCCCTGGGTTTGAGCTGCCCTGTATAAAATCAGGAGTGCTCTGAACACCTGTGATTCCAGCACTGGACAAGTGGAGGCAGGAGGATCAAAGGTTTAGGGTTGTCTTCTGCTACACAAGTTCAAAACCAGCCTGGGCTGCATGAGACCCTGCCTCAACATCCTCACAAAACAACAAGAAAGCTTGGGGTCCCAAAGCCTCTCACTTGGGCTCTTCAGTCAGAGCTTGCTTCCTCCTGATGCCTGTCCCAACAGCCTGAGAAACAGAAACAGGCACCCCAGGCCCTTTTACTCAGGGGACTCAGATGGCCTCTGGGGGTTGGGGACAGAACCTTCCTGGCAGTGTGACCCTGGCACGACACTGCTTTTTCTGAGTACCTGTGTGGGGCAGATGTTCCCTAGGGTGTCACTAAGAAAGTCTATACTTGTCTAAGGTACCAACCAGCTTCTTACTGACTTGGCCATGCTAGATCGCAGGATCCAACAGCTGCTGGGTGACCAGTCAAGGGCTCTCTGTTGACAGAGGGTCTAACATTGGTCAGCTCTTCTCACCTGGATGCTAGTTCACCAGAAGCTGTCACACCCCACACCCGGTCTTGACCTCGTCTAAGGGACCTGGACTCTGGACAGGAAGACCTCAAAGGCATGCCAGACACACGGTTTTCTGTGTCCTGTGCCAAACCTCCTGGTTTCCTTCCCCACTTCTTTCCTCACTGCGGGGCCCTGTCCACTGGGCTATTCCTAACTTGGGGAAAGAGAGGAGTTGGGCGACTGGGTTACAGCCTAGTGCATTGGCCCCACCCTGGTCTTTTAATGCCCCCCTCCTCCTCTGCCCCTGGTTGTTCAGGCCGCCTGTCCTTTGCACTTGTCTCCTCTCCAGTGACACACGTTAGAATATTCTGTTTGAATCTGTGGGATGGTGGTGGAAGCACACAGTGCCTGATACTTGGATAGCAAAAGGCCCTCCATGATCTTCGGGGACCCTTCCAGAATCCCCATAAGTGTCAGATCCCTGCCCCTGTTCTCACTCTACCGTCTCCCAGCACTGCTTCTGCTAACTAGGGCCCACTCCCTCCTGCCTTCCTGGCACTCAGCCTGGCATGCACAAGGTGCCTGAGCAGTACCAAATGTCTGTGAGGCCTGGAGCAAGAGCTCCTCTGAGCATGGAGAGCAGAGCATGGTGGGAATGGGGATCCTGGGCAGCTGCCGTTCGTTCCCTGTCCTAGCTTCCACTTTCTGGAGTGGCCTCTTTCTTGATTTAGGCTTCACCTACTTGAAGCACACGCAGGGGCAGCCCAAGCCACCATGTGGTCAAGCACCTGGGGAAGGACACCAGGGAGAGTTGGCACCCCAGGGAGTGCTTTCAGCCTGTTTTTGGCTAGTCAGCTGGGATGCCTTCAGCATGAATTCTCTACCTATTTTACCCGAGGGTCCCAAGCGCACCTGCCTCCCATTCACCTGGGCTCTCCTCTGAGGAAGGCAGAGCTGTTGTTCTCTTCTTACACAAGTATCCTGGACCCTCCTGGTCTCCACACACCCCTTAGGGACCCTGAAGGGCAGGGTTCTGTGTGCACTGGGGAAAGGGGTTTGTGGAATTCAGTGAGAGGCAGGGGGTGGGTCCAGGATTTCTTGCTTCATGTCTTTATTTAATAAGATTTTTTTTTACACTACTTTGCTCACTCCCTGCATGTGCATTTGTGCATGAAAGTCAGAGGACAATTTGAGGGACTCGGGTTCTCTTCCCCCACCATGTTAATCCCAGGGATTAAACTCAAGCTATCAAGGTCCAGAGCAAGTGCTTCTACACACTGAGCTATCTTGCCAGCCCTCTCTTTTTTGTTGTTTATGTTCATAATTTAATTTTTTTTTATTTTTCAAGACAGGGTTTCTCTGTGTGGCTCTAGCTGTCCTGGAACTCACTCTGTAAACCAGGCTGGCCTCAAACTCACAGAGATTCTCTTGCCTCTACCTCCCTGAATCCTGGGGTTAAAGGCATATGCCACCACTGTCCAGCTTAGATTTAAAAAATTTTTAAATTTAGTTCATTTTATGTGTTTGAGTGCATTGCCTGCACGTATGCCTGTGCACATGGATGCCTGGTGCCCAAGAAAGTCAGAAGCGGACATACCATGGGGTTATGGATGAAAGCCACTCTGTGGATGCTGGCAAACCAACCCTGGTTCTCTGATAAAGCAACATTAGCCTCTGAGCCTACTGGGCCAGTCCCAAGGCTTGTTTTTTTTTTAAATAAGATTTATTTTTATTTTAATGTATATGTGTCTGAGTGTTCTGGGGGGAGAAGGGGTCTGGAGAGGGTGACATGTTCCCTGGAGATGGACAGATGGTTGTGATCCACCCAACTGGAAGCAGGAACCAAATTTAGGTCCCCTGAAAGAACAGCAAGCACTCATAACTGTTGCATTTCTCCAGGCCCCTTATTTCATTTCTTTTGCTGTGCGGCTCTGGGTAGTCTTGAACTCACTATAAAACCCAGACTGACCTAGATTGACCGTTCTTTTTTTTTTTTTTTTTTTTTTTTTTTTTTTTTTTTTTTTTTTTTTTTTTTTTTTTGGTTTTAGATTGACCGTTCTTGCCTCAGTGCGGGATATACCTGCCTCAGACTCACACCAGGCCACAGAACTGCGGTTTTAGGCTGTCAGTCTTAATTTCAGTTCTTTAAGTGGACAGGCCTGCGTTTTCATTGGGAGACAGCAGGCCTGCATGCGGTCTAGTTCTCCAACAGCTAGGGGTGTTTCCTCAAAGCACCCCTGCTCCCCATCCCACCAAGGACCCCCTGTCCCCCACCCCAGCACCCTGCCCCCATCCCACACCAGTGGGGGACTCCTGGGGGTCCCTTGGCCAACCCCTCCCTCATGCCTGGGAACCTTGGAGGAGCAGCATCCGCTTCCTGCTGTTATTAAACCTTTAAAGGCAGAGGGTAAATAAAACCATGCACTGAAAGGGATGACTCAGCCACCCCCGCCGCCCCTGGCCTAGGTCGGTTGGTCCCCACATTCTCCAGACCAGCTTTGCTAGCCCCCCAGAGTTTCCTGAAGGTCGGGGGTTGTAGGGCCAGAACCCGAGGTGTCTGCCGCCCGGGTTGGGGCACACAAGGGCCCCAGGAAAGAGGCAGGCCTCTCTGTTCACATGGCTGAGCATTGCAGGGTGCTCCTTCCCCCTTTCGCACTGCCTAACTTAATAAAGGTCATTGTCCCATTTTACAGAGGGAAAAGAAACTCAGAGAATTCCTTCGAGGTACAACTTCGGGGATCATTATGGGCAACAAAGCCCGTTGGGGCAGAGCCACTTCCCAAGAAGGTCTAGTGGGTGGCCTTTGGATGTGTGCCCAAACTGGGAGGAGACAGCTGCCAGGGCCGGGAAAAAACCCGTGGGTCCGTGACCCTCGTGAACCAGGAGCTCTGGGTCTCTCAGTGAGTGTGGTTCTGGGCGCCCTGGTCCCGTCTAGGAGTCGGGACCTCCCTGGGTCTTTTTGGCCTGTAAGCCATGGCGGCGCTTACCGCCACGCATTCCTAGGCAGGCGGGGCCGGCACCCGGGCGATGAGGGGACTTCAGCAGGCAGCTGGACGTGGGGCTGGAGGGGAGGCTTGGGGCGCCGATCAGAGAGGCGCAGAGTAGCCCCCTCCCACCCCCTCTAGCCACCGATAATCTGCAGCCCCAGGCAGTGGGTAAGGGGCAGCCCGGTGCGGCTGGTGGGGGGCAGCTCCGGGATCTCGCCTGGGCAGGAGAGTGCCCGGCTCCGGGGCGTGTCTAGGACGTGGGGCGGAGTCCTTATAAGGCCCATGCCGCGGCCGTCGGCAGAGCGAGCGCCTTTGGTACATCCACATCCTTTACCCAGTGGCTTCGAAAACCATGGAGGGCTCCGGAGAGATTCTTTGTGAAGGAGAGCTGGAGAAGCGAAGTGACAGCCTGTTCCAGCTGTGGAAGAAGAAGCGCGGCGTGCTCACCGACGACCGCCTGCGCCTCTACTCCGGGAGCAGCGAGCGCGTCAAAGAGCTGCTCTTGAGCTCCATCCTCAAGGTGGACTGCGTGGAGCACACCAGCAAGTACGTGTACTTCACCATCGTCACCACCAACTTCAAGGATATCGACTTCCGCTGCACCGGCAAGACCTCCTGGAACGCGTTCATCACCCTGGCGCTGATCGACTACCAGAACCGCCGGGCGTTGGAAGGCTTCCGCCGCAACCGTTTTCAGCGCGTCGCTTCGGAAGAGCAGCCGGAATCCGAAGAGCAGCGTGCCCTGAGTCCTTGGTAAGTGCCGCCCTCGTCCGTGCTGTCCGTGTACGGGGTATGGGGGTGTGTGGATGCGGGTCATGCTGCCCAGTGGGGGGAAAACTTCAATTTCAAAAGCTACGGGGCGGGGGACGACGACGACGAGGAAGAGAACTCGGGGATCCTAATTCTTGAAGACGCCTTGGAGAGGGGACCTGGGACGGAAGGCAGGTCTCTCGCCCCACTTGGAGGCTTATAGGATGCACCCGGATCTGCTCTAGGACAGCTACTGACTCAGTCTTCTCCCCACAGAGACACACGGGACCAGTCAAGCCGGGAACCAACCCACGCGGCCGCGTCAAACAGGATCCCAGGAGCCCAGCAGATGCCCCGGGCGACGCCGCTGCTCCTCTCCGAAGATTTTCCCGTCCTTGCTGAGCCTCGCCCCGCTGTGCGGGGCGTGCTAACTTATTGGACAGTATTTATTTTGATGGTCTTCAACTGTCAACCCACCGTTTTAATATTTCCGCCTTAATATTTTTTATACTGTATTTTCACTCCAAATAAACAATGCCATTTCTCTTTTTTAACTTGCGTGGTCCGTGTAGTTCCTGCTGGGGCGGGGTGTGGAAGGGCAGGAGGGTGAAAGAGTCTCCCGTCTGTGTCATTCCCTCTACACATCCCAGGAACCATTCAAACTGCTTTTGAATGAACTGTCACCTGCCAAGTGGGTTTCACAGCCTCTCCAGGTCAGGAAGTACTCTGGGTGTGGCCTGGCTACCTTTTGCTCCTGGGTGTGGCTTGGGGAGGATAGGGCTGGTGGCCATGCTTGCTCAGAGTTCACTCACTAACTGGCACGGGGACACCTGAGCAGTCACTCTGTTCACCAGGGTGGCTGCCCTCATTGTCCCCTCCCACCCACATATCATCTGTCCAGCAGCTGATGTGAAGGACTGACCGTGGTTGACAGTCTGCTCCTTGACACCCCCCCATCACTGGACCACAGAGCTTGAGAGCCCAGGTCCCAGCCCTCCTGGTCAGTGTCTAGCAACAGGGCTAGCACACTGTGTACATCTTTTGTCACAAATGGGAGGCAGGCCTGGCTGTCTCCAGCGATGGAGCAACGGGGGCCCAGAGCTGCCTTACTGGTGTGAAGCCTGGGAGCTCACCAGATACCTATGCTTTTATTCCACTTTCTGAGCCATCTGCCAGGTGTCAACTCACACTCCTCACCTGGCTGTGTTCTCTGTGAGGGGTTCAAAATCTGTGTCAGGTAGGCTCACAGGCAGGCAGGCAGGCCACAGAGCATGAGACAGAGGTAGATTCCTCCGGAAGGTTTTACTGAAGGACAAGCCCAGAAAGGTACAAGGTTACACTGAGAAGCCCTGTTTTGAGAAACCAAAAAAAAAAAAAAAAGCAGAGTGACAGACACTGAGTCCTTGCCCAAGGGGTCCTGGGCCTCTCTGGCTGTGGGAATGCCAAGATGGAGGTGTCACATGTCTCCCAGCTCAGCCTTGGAAGTCAGGACTGGGAGGGGCTCCCCTTTCTCCTTAGGAAGTCTTGGGTGCTAGAGCTGTTTTTCCTTACAAGGAATTTTCTCTTAAGGAAAACAGGGGAGGAGCTTTTCTAGGAGCAGAAGTGATCAGCAGGGCCGGGACCCTTCTGTCCCATTCCTTTAGGGACCTCCCCCCTCCACTGATCCTCACAGGGTCAAATGACACAGCTCAGGGGTTGAGCCCCCTGTTCCTGGTAGGGTTTAAATGGACATGGTGTCCTAAGGTGGTAGGCAAAATGTGGGCAGACTGTGGAATTCTGAGGTTTAAGGATTCTAAGGTTTGTTTGGTTGTTTGTGTTTTTGTTTTGGGGGTTTTGTTTACTTGTTTTGAGGCAGGGTTTCTCTGTGCATCCCAGGCTGGGCTGGAATTCACTTTGTAGAACAGGCTGGCCTCGAACTTCACCTGCTGGGATTAAAGGGCCTGCACCACCATGCCCAGCCGAGCTGAAGTTTTATGTCTTCCCTCTGCATGTATGTATGTGCGCCACATGTGTGCCTGGAGCCCACGGAAGTCAGAAAAGAACATCAGAGCCCTTGGAACTAGAGTGGTAGATGGTTGTTAACCTTCACATGGATGCAATGAATCGAAGGGGGTCCTCTGCAAGGGCAGCAAGTGTTCCTTAGTGCTGAGCCATCTCTTCAGCCAAGAGTCTAAGTTTTAACAGCTTCTTTCAAAAAAGTTCACAGTAGATGACTGCTTGGTTTCAGTAGGGGAACCTAGTTCCTGTCATCGGTGAGGTCTGTGGGAAGATGGGCCAGGCCGGTGTCCCTGGTGCAGCTTTAAAGCTGGGGAGGCTGGGGTATGTTCTTGGCTCCCAGCTGTTCCCTCCCAAGCCTAATTCCCTCTGTCCTCCTCCTCCTTTTACAGACAAGGTCTCACAATGTAGCCCTAGCTTGCCTGGAACTAGTTACTCAGTATATAGACCAGGCTGACCTTCAACTCAGATCTGTCTGCCTCTGCCTCCTGAATGCCAGATGGATTAAATACATGTATCACCAAAACTGGTTCCTGTCTTTTAAACTAACCTGCTTCAGATCCCAGCACACGGTGCACCAGGCGATGGGGAGCACCCTGTGTCTGGGCTGTTTCTGGAGGACTCCTCAGTGGTTGTGTTAGTGGACACAGGAGCTGGATTAATGACCTGGAACTGACTCTGGAAGCTTGTGCTCCCCAGAGCCGTGGGTCCGGCTGTAGTTTCCCCTCCAGAGAGCCCCCTGGCTTGGCTCCATCCTGGACCCCCAGACTTTCTACCTACAGATCTAGGCAAAGCCCAAAGAACTCAGGAGGAAGAAGTTCAGAAGTTTATTATTGCCTGATTGGGTCAGGTCACTGGGCTCTGTGGTCACCGGACTTTGTCTTTCTTCTGGGACAATGGCTTCCTCCAGAGGACCAATAGGACAAGCAAATTCACCATGAGCTGCACGTGGCCAAAGATGGAGACACCATAGCTGCGGTACAACAGGCCACCCAGGGTGGGTCCTACAGTGCGCATCAGTGGATGCACGGATGCAGAGAGGCCCAGCATGGTCCCTGGGAGAAAGGGGGATTAGCAGTCAGATCCTGGACAGGTCTCTGGACAGGCCGCCTACCTTCTGGCCATAGCCCAACCTTCTGCCCATTGTTCATGGATGGCTTACAACATCTCCCCCCCCAATTAAGCACAGTACCCTACACCCACAGGGTCAGTTTTCCTGTATAGATGGGGCTGAGCCTCTTTCCTGCTCTAGAAATTTCCCAGGCAAGGGAGGACTCTGGGAAAGAGGTCACAGGTCAGGAATAGGCTACACTGTCCCAAACCTGTGAGTGTAGATGTGATCTGCTTACGCTGGGCTCCACCCAGGACATCCAGGGTGCTGGATTCCACACTCTCTCCAAATGGTAACTGAAATGGCTAGTGTGGATTTGACTAGGGAGGATCTGGTATCCTAGCCACATGTAGGACTGTAGGGCTGGCATTCTGGTCAGGCATGGTGTCCCTAGTGCCTCTCATATGGCCCTTTCTCTTCTTGTTTCTCCACCATAGTCCTGTAGATTCAGTGGATCTCAGGGGTCAGGGCCAGGGCTCTAGGGGCTACCAGTGTCCTTGCCTGAGTATGTGAGCCCCTATTTCCACATCTCTGGTCAGTTGTCTTAATGTGGACGTGCCTGCATAAGACCTTGTTAAAAATGACTTCAAGTGGAGAACCCTTCTCCCCTGACATCCCCAGGTGGGAGTCATACTTTGTCCCATTCTCTTCCAGAAAGCGACTGACTGACCGAGTCACTCGCTACTCACTGGCCAGGGTCTTCTGAGACCAGGCTTTTAAAAACTGGGCCAAGACAGGGGCCTGCAGGCCCCACCCACACCCAGGGCCGGCTGTGGGGAAACTCAGGCACAGACTCTCTCCCTGCCCACATGCCTGCAGACACTAACTGACACAGGGCAATTACCGCCCCCTCTGCGGGCTCCTGTTCTCAGGTGAAGCAGGCTCTGCTCTTTCCAAGCTCAGGGGTGGTACCACAGGCGTGACGCGGCCTTGGTGGCTTGGCCTGCTCCTCCTGGCCAGCCCCACCCTCCACTTGCCTGGCCTTAACACCCCTTTTCCTCCTTCCAGAGTGACTTCCTGGCCCAGCCCTTTGTAGCTGCTGTCCTGGCAGCAGGGAGTGAGCACCCTAGACAGGCTTGGAGGCCAGGCCCAGATTTCCCTAGCTGCATGGATTCAAAGCCTCCATTCAGAAAGCTCTGAGCACTGTTGTCAAGGACGGGGAAAGTTGACTGTGCTGTTCTCCTCTGGCCTCTTCACCACTCCAGCCACCAGCTGTCTTTCTAAGTGGTTCTCTAAGCCCTTCAAGGTCCACATCTTTGCTCCTCTGGCCTCTGCCTAGACAAAGTCTCTGATCCCTCCTCTAATTTTTAGTGAAATTCTGGCACGGATCAGAGTTGAGTCAAATGCCTCTTCCAGGAAGTCCTCCACCTGTGCCCTTGCCTGACTCTGTGCTTGTCAGAAGGGCTAGGAAGGGGCGGGATCTTTACTTGGGCTCTTCTTCCTTTTCACTTGCCCCTTCTTTGGCCCAGGCCACTGGGAGGAACCCTGACTCCTGGGGCCCCTGTGTACAGCTCACCTGTGTCTGAAGCGGACACAGCCTTGGTCAACATGCTGTCGGTGACCACGTTGAGGGTACAGAGACTGTATACCAGGCCGGGTGCCAGAAGGCAGAAGTGGAGAACATTGGACATCAGTGCCTGGCAGGGCAATGGGCAGGGCTATGCTTAGCAAAGAAGTTCCAAAGCCAGATGGCAACCCACCTTGAGGTCCCACCCATAACGCTCCACCATGGAAGATGCCTTAGTTGGGGAGGAAAGAGTGCAGGCCAGAGACTTGGGCACACACAAGACATGGGTGGAGGCCTGAGACCTGCTTCACAGAGCAGGTAGTGTGTGTGTGTGTGTGTGTGTGTGTGTGTGTGTGTGTGTGTATGTGCGCGCGCGTGCGCGCGCACACGCTCACCATGCCCAGTCCCACAACAGCATAGACCAGCACACTGGATTGTAGCAGGGCTTCCTCTGGGAAATGGGTGCTCAGTCTCCCAATGACCAGGCCTTGGATCACCTAGGAAGGGTGGCAAGGGGGAGGAGAAGACAGTCTAGATCAGTTGTTCTCAACATGTGGGTTGAAACCTTTTTGGGGTCAAATGACCCTTTCACAGGGGTTGCCTAAGGTCATCAGAAAACACAGATATTTATGATTCACAATAGTAACAAAATTACAGTTATAAAGTAGCAACAAAAATATTGTGGCTGTGGAAGTCACCAAAACGTGAGAAACTGTACTTTTTTGTTTTTGTTTGTTTTTGTCTTTTGTTTTTTGTGTTGTTTTGTTTTGTTTTTGGAGACAAGGTTCATCTGTGTAGCCCTGGCTGTCCTGTCCTGGGACTTGCTATGTAGACCAGGCTGGCCTCAAACTCAGAGATCTTCCTGCCTCTGCCTCCCAAGTGGTGGGATTAAAGGTGTGGGTCACAACCGCCAGGCTTTTTGTTTTGTTTTTTGTTAAGGAACTGTATTAAAGGGTTGCAGCATTAGGAAGGTTGAGAACCACTGGTCTAGACCACGCCTGCCCTTCTGTCCTTTTGAAAGTGTTCCGTGAAGAGAGAAGGTATTCTAAAGAGACACTTGAGAGCCTCTCTCTGGCCATCAGAATTTTGAAACAATGGACCCAAGACATTGGAATTTTCCCAGGAGTCTCATGCTGGGGAAGAGAAAGGCTGAAGCCTGGTGCCAGCCAGAGGGGCAGCCTGTCCCCCAGAGATCTCAGAGTTCTGAGAACTTGTCAGACCGCCTTGCAGGAGAGCCTGGAGCTGACAGTGATGGGTCAGTGACGGGCAGGACCACACCCTGACCAGGACTGCTTAGCTCTGCACACCTCCTGCCCCTGCTTAACCCTGAACCTCATGTCCGGACCCCAAGGACAGACTCGGGAGTCTCTGGACATTTGTCCCTCTTCCCAAGGTGGCTTCACAGAATGACTCTCCTCTCTGCTTTTCACGGTTACCTGTCTCTTTAGTTGACCTATTGAGGATGAGCGGCTGACTGAGCCAAGGTTGTTAGGGCTCCGGAACTTAAGCCCTGACCCTGACAATTCTGAAAATACCTTCAAGGTACGGGGACCTCTGGACTGGTGGCTGGTAGCCCCTCACCGTCTGCATCCCTTGAAAGTACCCTACTCCCAGCAGGGACTACAACCAGAGATGTGAGACAGGTGGCTCCTAGAAAGTCTCAAGGTCATAGGGCAATGGCTCCTATGACCTTCTCAGCAAAAAGGGAAAGAGAATCCATGCCAGAGACATTCAGGGACACCAGAGACATGACTCAGCAGCCCAGGCAACCCAGGGCGAGGCTCGCTATCTCGTCTCTCAGATAGGAAGTACCTGTCTCTACCAGGAAGGAAGTGTGTGAGACCAAAGGCCAGGACCGTGTACAGTCTGAGCAAGGAGCTGTCAGGCTACTGAGGCCAGGGATTGTCAGGGTTCATGGGGGTTGGACTCAGGCTTGCAGAGCCCAAACCGGTTCATCCACAACCCCCACTATGCCTGGCAGAACACTGGTGCATCCTACAGAACCATCAATGCCTTAGAAAAACAAATCCTCTCTAGACTGGTTTTATGGAAGCATTTAATCCTGGGTTCAGCCACTTGGACCTCCATCCAAACTAACCGCCCCAGCCTCGACTTCCCCATTAAATTGAAAATAAGCTTCTAGACGCCATGCAGGTCTCACCGTTATCTGACAAAACAGTCAACCAGTCAAAAAGGCCACTTTCCCTCAGGCTTCCCAATCGTACCCTCTGCCTTCCCATAGGGTCACCTAAACAAGGCAGTCCCTGCTGCTGCCCCTGTACCTAAGTCTCCCCTCTTTCACTAAGACTCCCTACCACTCCCCTTGAACCAGCAGGCCACCCTTCCCTGTAAATGCCAACATTGCCTGGTGTGGACCTACCAGGTCTTTGTCGCCATGGAGATCACACCCCTCACCCTAGTCCCAGTCACCCCTTCATTCCTTTCTATTTCCTTAGTCCTGCATCCTCCTCCTCCTCCCCTTTTCATAGTGTGTCTCCCTCTAACTCAGAATTTTATCTGGTACCCTAGGAGCTCTGTACTGCCCCAACTTCAGTGCCCGCTGAATGACTAGCATCCTAGAATAGCTCTGGGTGATAGTCGGGTATCAGGGCCACCATAGGAGTCTCTCTGGAGGGGTCCTTAAGAGACATGGTCTGCTAGCCAGATGGTGGTGGCTCATGCTTTTAATCCTAGCAAGCAGGAGGCAGAGGCAGGCAGAGCTCTGAGTTCAAGACCAGCTTGGTTGACAGAGTGAGTTCCAGGATAGCCAGGGCTACACAGAGAAATCCTGTCCCCAAAAAATGAGAGAGCCCCACACCCTGGAGGCAGGTCTCCTAGAGACTAATGCTCTCTGCCCCATGGCACTCTCTGCTCATGCCCCACTCACCATCTGGAGGATCCCGATGAAAGACATGAGGTAGCCGGCCTCTGCCGCCTCCAGGTGGAAGAAGTCCATGGAGACGATGGAGAACATCACCAGGAAGAGCCCTGGGCAGAGGAGCAGGCCAGTTATGGTGTCAGGCCCCACTGCAGCATATACCTCCCTCCTGGGTCCTAGGCAGGGGACTTGCTTAGCCAGAGAGGGCATTTGACACCATCTGGGATTCTGTAGAAATTGTCTCCCTGGGGGCTGCTCTGAAGTAGTCCCTGTGAGCTATAAGGTGCCAGGCTGAGAACCTAGGGCATCATGGGAGCTCGCAGAGGCTCCTGCCACTTAGGTGTGTGTTACGGGGTGGGTTTCAGGCTCCAATCACTGTAACTGAAACACTGCAGCCTGGATTGGTGGGCCTGGTCCCAGCTGGCAGGTGGGGCAGCTTCTTTTTTTTTTTTTTTTTTTTTTTTTTTTTTTTTTGTTTTTCAAGAAAGGGTTTCTCTGCAGCTTTAGGGCCTGTCCTGGAGCTAGCTCTTGTAGACTAGGCTGGTCTCAAACTCACAGAGATCCGCCTGCCTCTGCCTCCCGAGTGCTGGGATTAAAGGCGTGCACCACCACCGCCCGGCTTGTGGGGCAGCTTCTTTGTGACCCCTACCACCATTGCTAGGGGCTTCAGTCTGGTGTTACACAGCCACAGAGCTTCTGGGTCAGGAAAGAGCAGAACCTTTGGGGCTCTAATACCTCTGAGCCCATAGTGGGATCAGCGGTAGGGCAGTTGCCTGGCTTTTGTGAGGCTCTGGGTTCTATTCCCAGCACCACAAACAAAAACCTTCAGACTGCAGCAGTCTGAATGACAGGGTCACGATGGTACATTCAAAGTTGGGCAGACTGGGTAAAGGATCCTGTGTTCCTTCACCAGACAGCCAGAACGAGAGGCTCCAGAGTCTGGCTGCCTCTCAGGCCTATATGGCACTTCTGGAAGCCAGGTCTGGGTGCTGAGACATAAAGGTTAGCAAGAATCTGTGGGCTGTGTGCCATGTGGCGACCAACAAGAGGATCAAGAGCCCGGCAAGGATGACACTAGCTACCCGTGTGCTAGCACACAGCCTGAATCTGCGCCTACAGTGTGTGCTGGGAGCCCCCCGCAGATGTAACTGGACAATAAGGACTCCCAGACAGAGCAAAACATCACCTAGACCTGGGTCCCCAAGGCTTGGGTTCTCAGCCACCCCAGACCCTGAACACGGGTGGAAATGGGGTAGTGAGACTCACCTGTAGGGAGGCCAGAGATTACCTTGACCAGGAATACAGGCAATACTCTAGGCAGCAGCAGCAAGCGGGTGATGGCCTTCAAGTCAAACACACCAGCATTGGTTCCACCTGGCCACCCAGGACATCAGTCAAAAACATTGGTTGTGGGGCTCTGACTGCCAGCCTTGTCCCCCTCTCCCCACAGCCTCATCACACTTTGTCCAACTCAGGACCCTACATCCCAGGCAGGGCGGGGGTGGGGGATGATTAGGAGAAGAGGCACCTGGCATCAGGTAGCTCTGCTAGAACATTCCTAGATCTTATATCTTCTTGACAAGGGTAGTTGCTCCCGGACCAGCCAGAAGGCAATAATAACTAAGTCAGAGAGGAATGCCTTGACACCCAGGACACTCTCAGCTGTGCCCAAATGTCCCCTGAGGCCCTGTATCACAACCTCCAGTCCCAAGCAGTCTCCCAGGTTAGTCTCCATCTCAGTCTCTGGGCAGAGGCACAGAGACACCCTTCTGAAGAGCCAGGCTGGCCCACACTTGCCTCCACCTCAGTGGGATCTCCCACTAAACCAGTAACGCCACATGATTCTGGACACTCGGCACTTCAGAGACTAGCAGCCACCCTCACGCCCCCTGTGTCCCCTGAGTGTTCCCTGACTTTTGTAAACTTGCCTGGTAGGACTTCCCTGCTCAAGGGCCTTGGCTTGCCTGACTCCCATAACTGTGCCCAGCTTGACCTACAAGGAATCAGCAGCAAGAAGTAGGTAGGAGACTTTATCTCCTCTGTGTCCCCTAAACCCCTTAGCTGGAAGATCTTCCCAGTCCCAGTAGAGGCACAAGGTGATGACTTCTGGGGCAAAGTGGTATATCCATTGGCCATGTGGGCAGGTGGGGCTTACCATGATGGGCTGACTGGACACTGGCGTCCTTGGTGGTGACAGGGATACAGGTAAAGCTGAGGATAGCTCCTAGGAATGTGACCACAAAAGCCACTATGGCAGGACACTGGATCCTGGTGGGGGAACGACACACAGCCTGGGTCATACGGTTGCAGGGACATACTCTGAAGCAACCCCCACCCCACCTTGTCTGTTTGGCCCCATTGAGACCTCACCTGCTAAAGGTGTTCAGTCCCAGACACTTGATCCCTTAAAGCATTTTTATAGATAACAGTTGCCCCAACATGCAGACCCTGCAGCCTGTGGGAGGAGGGGGTAGGGGCAGTATGTGAGGCTGGGTTAGAGTGGCCTTGCTCATGGTATAGCTGGTTCCCAGGTTCCCAGGGTCAGGCAGGCTTGTGGGTGTCCCAGAGGACAGCTTTAGAGACATAAGACCAGGTGCAGGGTACCCTTACCAGTGAGGATAGGCTGGGCACTAAGTGATCTCTAAGAAATCACCTTTCTTCCTCCAAAAGACCCTTCTCCACTCCCTAAGGGGCAGGACCTACCAGGGCTGGGGAGTTTGAGTTCTGTGTCTCAGGCCCCTGATGCATGATTCTGTAGGAAACCCTCCTGCCTGCCAGAGACTCACTGTCCCTTGGTGCCTTGCTATGAGCCATGGGATAGCCCAATACTTCCAGTACAGCCCATCCCTCTGGAAAATACAGGCACCCGGGGACTTGTCTTTCAGATTTCAGAGTCTCCTCTAGCGCCCAGCACACTTCCTCTGAGGAGGGAATTTCTCTGAGCTAGCCGAGGACCCCTTCCCTCCTCAGATTCGAGAACTCCTACCCAGCATGGGCCCATCCCCCAAGCCAGCCCCTGGCTTCAGTAGGGTATTCTTTACCACTCGGACCCCAAGAGCAAATGGACCTCGGCTGGACCTTGCACTGAAAGTTCCACAGGTAAATGTGATCAACTGTTCACACGGACTGTCAAGGTAGTGCCTCAGATCAGCAGCCTCCCATACCTGCCCTGTTCTGGCTCCTGATGGACCGACATGAGTGAGAGTCGGAATCTTGGGAGAACCCCCAATCTGCCAGACGAGGCCAATTCAAGCTGCCCATGCCCCTCCCCCATCATGTCCATGGTCACTGATACATATAATCTCTCTTATTCAGAGGGACAATGTATACAAACAATAGGCATATACAGGTGCCTTTGCTAGAACTCTGGCATACATCTGCAGGCAGGAGATACAGAAGAAAGCAGTAGGGCCACTCACTGATAGAGACCAGACCTCAATAGCTCTCCCCAGTGGGGGAGATACATTTCTGTTGATATTTTCCTATCCACCAGGGCAATTGGGCATCTAGTTCTGACTGCTATGGTTCCTTCAATGACCCTTCCTTCACCAGTATTAGGGAACATAATACTGGACCCCAGAATGAGACCTCTTCAGGCCCCAAGGGACTTGCAGGAAATGATGGGTGACATAAGGAGGGACACCATTTCCAGCAGCTGCCTCAGAGGCCTTTCTTTTGGCTTCTGGTCTCCAAAGCCCCAACGTCACTGTGTGAGGCCCGGCCAGGAGGAGACAAAATGTGCTTTTTTCATTAGATTCTCCAGAAGCACTCAGGAGCAGAGGTGGCCACCCATTATGTTATTTTAGCAAACTGGTGACAGGGGAGGGTAGGTGCTAGGGTGCTAGGTCCCTTCTTGGATCCTGTCTGTCTTCTGAGTGGTGACCCGCAAATCAAAGGTCAGTACTGCCCTGGGAATGCAGGTCCTGGGGCTGGGGACTCTGCGGGCTCCCAGGAGAAGCTGAGCCTGAGTAGGCCGCTGCTGTGAAAGATGGGACGCACACCACTCACTTCAAACTCAGAACTCCACAAAACACAACAGTGAAGAGGAAAGCAGGCGAGAAGGAAAAGCCAGCGCTGCGAGTGGGGACGTGTGGCTTAGGGCTAATATTCCTGCCTAGTGTATGCAAGGCCCTGGGTTCAATCCCCAGTACTGGGGGATGGGAAGTGAAAGTCAGAGCTAGTGAGACAGTTCAGAGAGTAAAGGCGTCTGGGGTCAAGTCTGCTGACCCGAGTTTAAGCCCCAGAACCCACGTGCTAGGAGGAGAGAGCTGACCTCTATAATCTCAGCACGGCACATGCTCCCTCCTATTAACACACACACACACACACACACACACACACACACATATACACGATGCAATACTAAAACTTAGGGGCTTGGAGAGACAGCTCAGCAGTAAGAGACCTTACTGCTCTTTCAGAAGACCCAAGTTTTATTCTGGGCACCCATATCAGGTAACTCACAATTGCCTGAAACTCTTGCTCCAAGGGGCATGACACGTTTCTCAGACTTTTCTGACCTCACACTCACACATGGTAACCATCTGCAAATAAAAATATATAGTTGCCAGGAGGTGGTGCAGGCCTTTAATCCCAGCAGAGATAGGCAGATCTCTGAGTTCCTGGCCACCGTGGTCTACAGAGTGAGTTTCAGGACAGCTAGGGCTACACAGAAAAACCCTGTCTTGAAAAAGCAAGCAAACAAACTGTCAAACAAACAAACCAACCCCCCCCAAAAAAATAATATGTTTTTTCTTTTTAATAAAGGTCTCACTCTGTAGCACTGACTGATGTAATATTTGCTCTGTAGAGGCAGCTGGCCTCAGCCTCCTGGAGGTCCACCTGCTTCCCCCTCTCACCCGCTTTAGGACTTCAAGACATGCACTGCCTTGCCTGGCTAAAATTACTTAAGAATTTTTTCTTTTTTTTTTTTTTTTTTAAAGAAAATTGTAGGGCAGCTGAGATCCCTAAGGCTTTCAAGCTGGTGGGATGTTGTGACATCCCTCCAGGGCCTTTGGGTTATCACACCCCAGCAAGTAATCTAACAGACTCTCCCTCAGGGTCCCGCCTCTGTGACTTACACAGGTGCAAGGCCATGCTGGACAGGTTCTCAGAACACCACACACTGTGTGCCTCATTTTATACTTTTCCCTTTCTTTCTTTTAATAAAAATGATTATTTTATTTCATGAGCATTGTTGTTTTGTCTGCACACATGTCTACACATAGGATGTTAGATCCCCTGGAACGTATGAGCTGCCATGTGAACCCAGGCTGGCTCTCTCTCTCTCGCTCTCTCTCTCTCTCTCTCTCTCTCTCTTTCTCTCTCTCTGGCTTTCTTCCTCTCTCCTTCTCTCTCTCCCTCTCCCTCTTCTGTCTTTCTTCCTCCCCCTGCACTTCTCTCTTCTTTTGAGACACAGTCTCACTATGTAGCCCTGGCTGGCCGGCCTGAACTCACAGACATCTGCCTGCTTCTGCTCCCTGAATGTTGGGATTAAAGGCCTTCTCCAGACTGGCATAGTGGTGCAGATGCAAAGACAGGTGGATCTCTGTGAGTTTGAGGACAGCCTGGTCTGCATAGTGAGTTCAAAGAGAGTCAAGGACTACATAGAGCCTGTCTCTAAAACAAACAAATAAAAAACAAAACAAGACAAAAACAAACAAACAACAGGGCTGGAGAGATGGCTCAGAGGTTAAGAGCACTGACTACTCTTCTGGAGGTCCTGAGTTCAATTCCCAGCAACCACATGATGGCTCACACCCATCTGTAATGAGATCTGGTGCCCCAGAACACTGTATACATAGTAAATAAATAAATCTTAAAAAACAATACCAAACAACGAAAGGCATATGCCACCACACCCGGTACATTTTATTTATCTTTTTTTTTTTTTTTAATAAGTTGAGCCAAGACTTCAAGGACATCAGTTCGGCCTCTCACTGGCCCTTCCCACCTTTTTCTCATCCACTGGATGAGTGGCAAGTGGGTGGGTGGGCACATGCATACCTGCCAGAGACGAGGAATCCTCTATAGATATTGTTCCCATCTTCCCTGGCTGCCTCACTGCATATCCCCAGGTGCAAATGACCACAGCTCTGTTTGTCTCCCCACTGCTGTGCTTCTGGCTGTCCTGGAGGCTGGCTACCCACATGCTATCTGCCAGCCACGAAGAGGCTTCTGGCACTGCAGCCATAGCTCAGCAAACGATAGTCACTGCTCTTTCCCGCTCATTTCCAGGGCCTGTCTGTGATACTGAGGGTGGCCCTCAGCCTGGCCTAGACCCTGTCCAACCCTATCAGGGCTCCTACTGTGTTTCAGGATGACAATTCCTTCCTCATCACTCTGGAGCCCTGCCCAGTGTCTCTGAGGCTCTGAGAGGGCCTGACTGTAGAGCCAAGGTCCTTGATGCCAGGAACTAACATGCAGATATGGGTTAAAGCCTCTAGTTACACATTCTCTCCTGTAACTTGGGAGACAGGGTGCATACGCATATGATGCCTGGCCCAAGAGGTGGGGGCAGGGGACTCCAGAGCACCATTGAACACCCAGCCTGGGGCTTAGTCAGAAACCACCTGCACCACCTGCCCTGAATGTGCCCAACACGCAAGCCCCATGGCTAAGATGAAATTAAAAGTCCTGCAGCTGGGGTGCTCCTATAACCTCCAAACCAATTTTGAATACCCCTGACCCAGTCCTGCCTAGCCTAGAGCTCCCTCCAAGCTCCTCTTCCCGCCTCTTCTTTGTAACACAGCACTCCAACCAAATGACCAGTTTTTTCTTGCCCTGAGCCTTTGAAGACTTGAAGGATGATGAACAGCCCCCCCCCCCCCGCCCTCCCTGGCTTTGAGAGACCCATGCTCTAAGGCCTCAGGGATCAGATAAGATTTGCAACCAATGTGTGGTAAGTACTGGGTAAGACTCTGAGCAGGCGGTCACAAGGGCCACTCTGTATCTGTGTCCGGGAGGGTTTGCAGGTGGTCACTCCTATCTCAGGGGAACCTGCCCCTCAGGGCTCGTGGCTGGATATTTTCTAATTCAGTTTTCAAAGTCCTATCAGACTTGGTGGCATCTGTTCAAATTCCTGATGTTTGTGGATGAATCCAGACTCCTAGGTTGTAGGTCAAGCTGGGACAACAACATGCTGGATGGCCATAGCTGAGCCAGTCCCCACCGGGATGGGTGAAAGCAGTCCCAGTCTTCTGAGGCCCTGGGTCACAGTAGCTCTGTCTTCCCTGACATCCTGCTCCGAGCCCCCGTGGGACCTGCAAGCTTGGATCTGAAGAGGTGGTACAGTGGAGGCTAGTTACCACTTCCGTTTTACTTACAGCAGAGATTCTCAACATCTTTGAGGGTTGAAGGACCCTTTTACAGGGGCCATATATCATCAAGTATCCTGTGCATCAGACATCTCCATTATGGCTCATAACAGTAGCAAAATTAGTTACAAAGTAGCAGCAAAATAATTTTATGGTTGGGGTCCCCACATGAGGAGCTGTATTAAAGGGTCACCGCATTAGGAAGGTTGAAAGCCACTGGCTTTACAGGGACAACTGGCAGCCTGCCTAGTTTGCCAGTCACTGTTTCATGCCCCAGATCTTGATCACTGAGGTCGCTTTCACAGTCCTCAGGGTTGAATTTAGATGTCCATGTTGTCTTGAACACCACAGGTCTCCTAAAACCCACCAGTAAGCCTGACGACTCCACCTTCAAAAGAATAAAGACCTGACCTCTCCGGCAGCCCTCACCCCTCCATGCTATCTCTCAAACACCTAGGAACTCACTGCATCTCTGCCTCCAAAGGGCCAGTACCCTAACAGCAAGGACTTTACTGCATGGCCACTAGGGGCTCCATAGGTCTTGTGTTCAGTACTGGTGGTGGTCCCCGAGACAATGTAAAGATGTTGTCCTCACCACTCCCAAATGCCCTTTTGGACATTTTGCCCATCTTACTGGCTCTGGTCATTCTTACCCCTTGAATCTTTTCAAATAACCAGGGTTTCTTATCTGTAGGACCATGCCTTCATTGACGGGCACCCTCTTGCCCTCACAAATGCTGCTGCTCACCCATAGGCAGGGCTCCTCTCTGATCCCATGCCATGACCCTGGATGTACTCAGACTAGAGGCTGACTCTTAATTACCTGAATTGGGTCCTAAGGTATAGTGAGGAGCTGCGGGCAGGTCTGCCTTTCGTCCCACCCGGCTTCCGGCCACCAGCTAGCTTATGCCCCGAAATAACAACACACAAATTGTATGCTTTTAAATACTGCTTGGCCCATTAGTTTCAACCTCTTACTGGCTAACTCTCTCTTGCTTTAACCCATATTTAGTAATCTGTGTAGCACCACAAGGGGTGGCTTACTGGGAAGATTCTAGCCTGCATCCATCTCAGAGAGGAGAGTCATGGCGACTGCTTGAGGCATCTGACTAACTTCCCTCTTTCCCAGCATTCTGTTCTGTCTACTCCACCTATCTAAATCCTGCCCTATCAAAAAGCCAAGGCAGTTTCTTTATTAACCAATGAGAGTCCTCCATCACTAAGGGACCCTTCCCAAGACCAGCCCCAGGCTGTGAGAAGTTGGGGTTCAGGGTGATAACTCATAGGCCCACCCCCACCTGCTGATGTGGATGTAGACAGATGCTCTTGGGCAGCTCAGCCTCCCGAAACTGAGCACTAGGCTGGCCCAAACCAGTAACACCAATGTCTGCCCCTGCAGGCTCCAGTGCCAAATCCACTTCCTCCTCACACCTGCTACCCTAGGCTTCAGAGATGGGCACAGTCGGGACCTTCTGTGGGACAAGCTCCCAGGGGTGGTCAGAGAGACAGGGGACAGGGAGACCCCTATGTGGTCTTGATGTCCATCAAGGAGGGGGAGCATAAAGTATGGGTGGCTCTTGCCTGAGACAAGGTCAGAAGCAGCTGGGAGTTGGGGGTTGGGGAGCATATTCAATTTGCTTGTAGTAGTGGAACACCTCACTGTGGGAACCTGGGTCCTGGGTCTCTATGGGGACGAGAGGTGACTGCAAATGGACTAAATACCCAGGCCTCCAAGCCCTCACAAACATGTGGGGGACAATCACGCTCACAGCAGTGTGAATCCTGACTATGGATCTGGCTAGTCATGTCCAGTAGGACAAAGATAGACCCCTCAGCTATAAGTCATTAAGAAAGAACTTCCCATGCACCTCCCACAAGTTCAGACAGCTCAAGGTCGGCTTTGCTCATGAGGGTTCCTTCAGATTCTTAGGTGTGACAACCTGAAGAAGTCCCCCACTTTGTCCCTAGGTCTGGGCACTTGATTGCCTCCTCATTTGAATCTCAGATCTCCCACTCAATAAATGAGATGCTGAGGCTGACCTCTTTCTATGTAATATAAAAGTCATGATTATAAAGAGTCTCAGAGCTTGGGCTAAAAGAAGGTAGTGAAAGGGATAGACTATTCTGGAAGGTGTGACAGAGGAGGCCATCTTGGGGGTGCTGAGAAGGAAAAGGAAATGAGCGGTGTCTTCTGAGTCAGCGGCTGGGGTGCAGGAAATGCAGGTGAAGACCGTGCGAGGGACTGGATGGGGCAGGCTGCGAAACAAGCGGACGGCAGTGACTGTTGATGGAGTGGCGGGCTGTGTCCCGTGATCTGGCTAGCTTTACCCATAATTACACGGAAACTGTATTCTTTTAAACACTGTCCGAGCCGGGCAGTGGTGGCACACGCCTTTAATCCCAGCACTTGGGAGGCAGAGGCAGGCGGATCTCTGTGAGTTTGAGACCAGCCTGGTCTACAAGAGCTAGCTCCAGGACAGGCTCTAAAGCTGCAGAGAAACCCTGTCTCGAAAAACCAAAAAAAAAAATAAATAAAAATAAAAATAAACACTGTCGGGCCCATTAGTTTTAGCCTCTTATTGGTTAATTTTCACATCTTGCTTTAACCCATATTTAGTAATCTGTGTAGCACCATGAGGTGGTCACTTACCAGAAGAGATCTTAACCTGTGTCTGTCTTGGAGAGGAGAAGCATGGCGACTGCCTGAAGCATCTGCCTTCTCTCTCCCAGAATTCTGTTCTGTCTACTCTGCCTACCTAATTTTCTGTCCTATTGGGCCAAGCAGTTGCTTTATTAATTAACCAATGAAAGTCCTCCATCAACTGTACACTATCAGGGTTGCTCACCCTTGCAGCACTGGTGAGCTTGGAGGACTCATGTACCCACATCACAGGTGAGAAAACCTGTTGGAGTAAGGGGATGCATCCCTCCCTGCCCCTGGCAGCAGGACCGTGGCTTTGGGTGTCCCCTGAAAATTGCCTTCCCCTGGGTTCCTGCATCCTGAAAAAGGCTCCTCCAGGCCACCTCTTCTCCCCTGCACAACCAATCTGGTTTTGCAAGCTGATCTCTCCTGCTTTCCCGTGGTCCATCCATGGACCCCAGGGTAGAGGCCAAAGGGACAAACCCTTTCTGGGCCCGAGTTAACTTGTTATTGCAGCTCAGTTCCCTGCCCTCTGCAAAGCCACACGGTCTTTAGCTTCTCTGCCTCGTAAAGTTGCAAGGCCAGGCACATCCGGGACACTCTGGAGGGGCAGCAATTACTGTCCTCCACTGGCAGAGGTGCTCAGCTGGAGTCTGTTCCACAGTCCCTTGGATCAACAGTCACCCTACCCAGGGGACCTTCATGCTGCTCAGACCTCCTAGGGAGAGCCCGCTTTGGACTACATATTGGCGCTGAGACTTGAATTTATATTTCACTCCCATCCATGGAAAGAAACAGCCAAGAATCTATCCTCTGTCCTGACCCCAGAGGCCATCTCTGGTCCAGCCACTCTCACTTGGATGGTGCAGAGCCCTACACCCTCATCTTCCTCCCATGTACCCATGCCCACTGCTCAGCTCCATGGCTTGGCTCTCCCCCTTCTTTGGCCCCTGCAGCCACTTGGCCTCCTTACTTCCCTGGACCTCAGGGTCTGTACATTTTTTGCTTATTTGCCTTGCTCCTGTCCTGCATTGGGTCTCTACTTAAAATTAACCTGCTCAGAAATCCTGATGATCACCTGTCCATCCCCTCCCCTTCATCCTGGTTTCTTTCTTTCCATATCTCACATAGTTCAATCTAACTTATTATTATTATTTTGTTTTTTTCAAGACAGGGTTTCTATGTGTAGCCCTGGCTGTCCTGGAACTAGCTCTGTGACCAGGTTGGCCTCAAACTCACAGAAATTCGCCTCCCTTTGCCTCCTGAGTGCTGGGATTAAAGGCGTGTGCCACCACCACCTGACTTCAACCCAACTTTATAACATCTGTGGGAAATGTAATGTCTTTTCTATCAAGCAGTTAAATAAGACGAAACTTTATTTTAAAAAAATGTAAAAGAGCCGGGCGATGGTGGCGCACGCCTTAATCCCAGCACTCGGGAGGCAGAGGCAGGCGGATCTCTGTGAGTTCGAGACCAGCCTGGTCTACAAGAGCTAGTTCTAGGACAGGCTCTAAAGCCACAGAGAAACCCTGTCTCGAAAAACCAAAAAAAAAAAAAAATATAAAAGAGCTGGATGAGGTGGTACATGCCTTTAATCGCAGCACGCACTTAGGAGGCAGAGGCAGAAAAATAAATTCCAGTGTGGTTGAAGTCAGCCTGCTCTGTCGAGCAAGTTCTGGTAAGGTCCAGGCCAGCCAGGCCTCTGCATAGTGAGACCCTGTTTTTTTTTTTTTTTTTTTTTTTTTTTAAAAAAAAAAAGAGGGGCTGGAGAGATGGCTCAGAGGTTAAGAGCATTGCCTGCTCTTCCAAAGGTCCTGAGTTCGATTCCCAGCAACCACATGGTGGCTCACAACCATCTGTAATGGGGTCTGGTGCCCTCTTCTGGCGTGCAGGCATACACACAGACAGAATATTGTATACATAATAAATAAATAAATTAAAAAAAAAAAAAGAAAAAAGAAAGAAAAAAGCAAAGATAAAAATGAAGCTGCCTGGCCGAAACTCAAATTCCTCCAGGGTGATCAGTTCTTGGAATCAAAATCTGTGCTCAAGGTCAGGAATTCTGCTCCAGATCTCACCTGCTTATCAGCTTGAAATCGGCAGATCACCAGACCAAGCACTCAGAATGAAGCACAGGAGAACAAACCTAACTCGAACCCCATCGATAAGCTTGCCCCCTTTCGCAGAAGTAAAACTTTTTACCTTGCGGGTCATTAGACCCATTTCTAACACAGCCTAGAGACCTGGGCTGTCTTATTCCCGATTGTGCCCCAGAATGTGGAAGCCTGGGGGGCACTTATTAGATTCTCTATTAGCACTAGTGAGCTAGACAAGCTATTAATACTTATTATTAATGTTGAGAGGGCATCCAGGTCCATGTCAACAACCTCTGCCATGTGTCTCTGGGGACCTACTTGCAAAGCCAGGTCTGTCTCCACTGCAAGAGACAGACATGAGAGCCTGCCGCAGACCATCCTAGAACCATGCTGCAACGGGGCCCTGGTGTCATCTCATACCTGCTGCTCTGAGCTCAGCCATTGCCCAGATGCCTCTACTATCACTGGGTCGGTCTGAGGAAATTTGGGGAGCCTTGGTTACAGGGCCTGGTTTGAGGAGGAAGTCAAATCCTAAGAATTTAGGATTGACATTGTTAATCCAAGATGAGAGAGCCTGGTTGTGACAGATATGTCCTTCAAATATCACCTCCAAAGCACAGGCTTTAGACACTCAGAAGGCTCTGTCCAGGAGAGAGGAGGACATCCTACAGGGAGCTGCATCCATCTGGAGGACACAGGCTCCTCCGAAAAGAAGCACATGTCCCCTACTGAATGAGGCGCCTGCTCCAGCACCACAGCTGACTTCATGAGAGTTTTGGGGGGACAGTAGGAACAGGCTGACTCTTAGGATCTCATTCGGATGGGTGCAGGAGGTTTGGGGCAAGGATCCAGGGAACATGCTAAGCCCATGGTGAAGCTTTTCTCCCAAGGGGACCTCACCTGGGTCTGTCCCCACTGCAGGGGGCAGACAGGAGAGCCTACCTACCAAAGACCATCCTAGAATCATGTTTTGGGAGGTCTTTCTAAGAGGACAAAGAGCGGAGTCCTCAGGGTAGGGTCAGGTGAAGAACTCAGGGGCAGAGAGCTGGGGACTTGGGAGAAGCCTAACTTGGTGGATTTCCTTAAGTCTGCAAGCCACTGTCAGAACTAATTTTTAGAGTTGAGGAAAACAGGCACACAGGGCGGGCAGCATACTGGGGTATCTATCCCCTACTCCCTCTTCCTCAAAGGGACTCCGGCCACAGCCCCCCTCCCGAGAGAGCCACCTCTAGAAATAGCTTGAATAAGATTTTATGCAATAAGAATGAATGTCGGGAGTCCCAGTCTACACATGAGTGTCAGAGGCACCTTCCCAACCCTTCCTCCTGGACAGGACAGAGGTTTCCAAAGCGGCACTTTTGCGCTTTTGGCCGTAACGATAGCGCCCCCTGGTGGCGACACCACCCAACGCCCCACCCACCCTGCAGGTTGATTCCCCAAATGTTTGACATTTAGGTGGGGAAACCAAGTCTCAGAGAGGTGCTGCTGCTGGCTCAATGGTCTGAGGGTGAGCAACCTGCCAAGTACCTTCCCGGCTCCCCACCCAGGCCCTCGCCAGGCCACTTACCCATACGCGGTGCTAAGGGTCCCGCCAAGCAGGGAGCCGAAGATCATTCCAACGCCGAAGCAGAGACCCAGCCGGCCAAGGGCCGCTGGCCGTTCTGCGGGCGCTGTCAGATCTGTGATGACCATCTGGGCAGCTGCCGGTAGGAGGGAGCTAAGCTGGACCCGACCCCTCACGGTGGAGAGCCTACTTAGGGGCCCAGGCAACGAAGCCTTCAAACTCCTCCAACTAGGCCAGGCCTCGCAGCCCCTCCACCCAGATTGTATCCCCCCCCCCCACAGCGCCCTCCACCCAGGGACACACCTCTACAAACCTCTCTACTCTGTCTGGCCTGTCTTAGACCATGCACCATCTCTCCATCCCACTCACCCACCACCTGCCCCCTACCTGAAGCCACGCCCTCATCTCTCCCCTCTACCCTCTTTCGGCCAGGTCTACCCACCAGTCTCTACCTGTAAGCGTGTGCATGAGTGCTGAGGGTAGGCGCGAGGCGAAGAGCAGGAAGACACCAGGCAGGGCTGGGCTGCAGGAGGCTGCCAGGAGTAGATAGAGAGCCGAGGCTGCCACGAAGGAGAGGGAGAGGGCTGCCCTTGCCCCATACTGGTCTGCGAACCTGGAGCAACAGGGTGAGTCAGTACCCAGCAGGCAGGGCCCTTCCCTCACTCCCCACTTGGGGCTGCTGGGAGGCTGGTGAAGGACCACCCAGGGCATGTGTGGGTATGTGGGCTTCCATCAAGGAAGTCGTCTGTAGGCCCACTAGCTGGAGTTTGGGGTATCACTAATGTGGCTCCAAAGATGCTTGGAAGCCAACCAGGTGCTGGATCTCTCTTACACCCATTGAACAGGAGGGGTGGCCATGCGGTCTTGTGGGTTCTGTATCCCTCACACACCATACCTGCCAAACACAGGCCCACCCAGCAGCTGAAGCGTTCCAAAGATTGTCTGTAGGTAGCCAAAGTTGACAGAATCTAGGCTTAGTGTCCGAGACAGATACTGAAACACAAGAAGGGTTTATAGTCAGGCCACTTCAGACAAGTAGGGGTGGGAGGGAGCAGAAGGCAGTGTCATGGGAGAGGAGGCCTTCCCCGGGGACCCTCTTCCTCCCTCTCCAAGTGGACCCTGTAGGAGTCCCTAGCCAACGACTTCTGGCCCACCCCCTCCGCAGGACATGCTTCAAGTGAACCATAGAGAGACATCCATCGTCAATGTCTTGCCCTCGAATATTAATAATACTATCCTGCCCAGCAAGTAACTGCCCTGAGCCTCTTAACAACCTCTGAGATGTGGCCCAGCCCAGGCAGTCTGCTCTGTGAGTTCCTTAGGACTCAGGGTCTTTGGGGGGCTGACTATCTTATAGGAGAAGAGAGGTGGCAGTATTCCTATAGAGGACCCAAGCAGTCCTGGGACCCCAGGATCTTATTCTCCCCACCTAGCTGCACCCCACATGAGTCAGCGCCTCCCTCCAGATCTCTGCCTCCTCCTTCCTCCTTGCTGGCCCACCTGTCTCACTTGAGTCTCTAGCCCTATAGGCATCTGTCCCAAGGCTAACACTCTTTAAGCTCTCCTCTCTCGAGACCTTCTTGAGGGCCCCATTCTAATAATGTCAATCTGTTAGGATTCTCCCTGGTGCCTTCTCCCCCAGTTACCCTCACAGCCTTGGGTGCTGACCCAGGTGCTCCAGCTCTCTCCCACCTTGCCTGAAGCAGCTGCTTTTTCTCCTTCCTCCTTCCTCCAGCAAACTGCCCAGGGAAACCCCGGCAGGCCCCTCTCTGATTGGCACCTGCCTCAGTGGCTTGCTTCTTCCTCTGTGACGCTGGGACTGTCCTGGGTCTCTTACCTCATCAGTAGTCTCTGTCTGCCTCCTTTCCCACTTGGAGAGCCTTCTGTGGCCACTTCTGTCATGTAGCACCCCGTGCCTCTGACCCACAGCCAGCATGTCCCTCCTCTATTCTGTGCCTTGTCTGAAATCATCTCCTGCACAGCATGGCAGGAACTAGGGATCTGTCCTCCTCGACACTGACAAGGTCCTTGACTGTTGTTTCTTTGATTTTATTTTATCATTCTTATTATACGTGTATGGCTGTTTTGCCTGCATATAGTCTGCACCACGTGTGTAGTTCCCACAGGGGGCATTATAGCCCCTGGGACTACAGTTACAGGTGGCTGTGAGCTTCCATGTGGTTGCTGTGATTCAAACCCTAGTCCTTTGGAAGAGCAGTCAGTGCTCGTAGCCAGAGAGCCCCTAAGAGTGCTTCTTCACTGCAGGCAGCATTCTGCCCTCCCAGGATTGGGTCCAAAGTCCTAGTGTCATCTCTGAACTCCTTTCTCTCACCCTCCCTCACGTGTAACCCATCCACTGACAGTAGATCTGCCCCCTTCGCACCCCTCCACGGTTGTCCCTAGTCATCCTGGAATCTCTTCAGCTCCTGATGAGTGTGGTCCTGGGACTTCAGTGCCTCTTCTCTAGCTGCAGGCTCAGCACCACCCCAGGGCCTCTGCATGGTAATGCTTCTCCAGCTGCCTTCACCCCTCTGCTCTCCTGTTGCCTTCTGACCCCAAATCTGCCGTGTGCCCTCACCCTTTCTCACTCCCAACCATTTCTTCCTTCACTGCACCGTGCCACTATTACACCGGCACCTACTGAAACACTGCCAGCCACCAGCTCTGAGGGCCAGGTGTCTGGGCCTTTGTGCTCTGATGTGTCACAGTCCAGTGTCTGCGCATAGGACTTCATGAGGATAGGCTGGCCAACCAGAGCCTCTCTGTGGGAGCCACTGCAGGTTCATGCAGGCTGTTCCTAGGCTGAAATAACATTCTCCTCCCCATGCCAACCCTCCTTTTATGAGGAGGAAGGTAAGGCTCCTGTCCAGGCGCCAATATCTCAGGAAGGAGGCTTGGGGTGGGGACCCGGGCTATCAGTGAATGAGCAGAGCTCAATTTAAGAAGGCTGATGGAGGGTGGGGTCCTGAGCTGAAAGTGTCTGTCACTCCCAGAATGACCATAAAGGCCAGGGCTGCCTCTAACCCAGATTCCCAGCTGCAGGCAGGGCCAGCTCTGCATGTCTAATCTCCAAGGATAGAGGCGTGGAGGGCCATGGCAGCCAGGACTCAGACTTCATTTTTTGGTCATATCTGACTCTGTTCTTTGTATTTCTGAACTTTGGACTTTTGGGTACAATGTGAGCAGGGTTCTGGCTTCAATCAAAACTCCTGTGTGCCCAGGTATCTCACTTCTGCCTAGCCTGGCCTGCTTATCATACTGAGGGCCAGGCCCATATGCTGAATGGATCCCAAGCCTAACACAGAGCCAACCTCAACCCAACGCTCCAGCCAACCTAGCCTTAAGAGTCTCCAAGGGAGCATTGTAAGGTGGTCTGTGGCCAATGTCATGATCCCACCCAGGCTGGACAGAAGAGGGAGGTGGATAGTCGACCTCTGAGTTCTAGATGCTGCTGCCCATACGCCGTGGACTCCTGTGGGCCAGCTCCATACAGTTTTGTTGAGTGACTAAACCCCAGTGAAAAGTAGGAACGAACCAAAGGTGGTAGGTAGGCATCCTGTAGCCAGTAGTGACTATTCCACTCCACCCTGCACTGATTCTGGTAGATCCAGCAAGGCTGTGAGATCAAGTCCCTGTCCTCATATTTTGGTGGGTAGGAGAGAAGTCAATGAAATGGGTAACAAGAAATAGGGTATAAAGTGTGGACACAGGGAAACAGAGGGGATACCTAGAAGGACAAAAGGATGGACAGACACAAAGGTCAGAAAAGACTGACTGCTTACAGCCCTTCAGGACAGGAGCTGAGTAGGTGTCAGGCTTAGGCACCCAGGGGAAGAATGGGGCAGGGGGCAGCAAGTGAGGCGGCTACAGGAGGAGAGCACTCTCTCAAGAAAGGCAGAGAGGGCAGCTCACAGGTTGGCGGGGGTGTCAATGGGTCCAGTTCCTAGGATTCTGAACTTATCCAGCGGCATCAAGCCCCACTTTGCTCCCTGCCTTTGCCCACCAAGAAGGCAGTGCCGGGCCTCTGGTGTGGGGTGTGGGTGTTACTCACTGGTAAGAAGGAGAACTGCATGAAGAGACAAGTTAGCTCCAGGGCGGCCAGCACATAGGTGAGTATGATGATCCCTTTCCGGTGAGCACCCATGCTGCCAGAGAGCTGGCCAGACATTCCGGACAGGCGGTATCCAGACTTCTGGAGGAACCTGAGCCAGAGCAGGGCAAGCCTTGCAGCAGGCAAGGGGCAAAAGTCCTGTTGATTCTGGCTGGGTGCTGACTCACTGGGTTGGAAGGGTTGGCCTGTGCCTGCAGGAGAGGGAGAAGAGAGTATCGAACCGTAGAGCTCGTCAGGGCTCTCTCCAGCTACCTCGACCTTCAAGAGTGGGTTGGGTACCCTCCCCATCTGCTGGCTCCTGGTCTAGGGCACAGCCTCTATAGAAGAGGAAAAAGGAACATCCCATACTTCAGAAGGCACCCTCACCCCAAAAGGGAGTCTGACTGAGCCCCCATGTGTCCTCCACAGGAAGACCCTATGCCTTATTTCTAGAGGGAAAAGAAGGCAGGTAGCGTTTCTGGCTGATGCTTTTGGTGTATGCTTTTGGTATGGGGCTGACACAAGTCATTACGCAGGGTCCTTTGTGGATCCACCGAGACCTGTTTGCAGCTCTAGGGTTTTCTGGTGTTGGAGTGGAGTAGGGACTGGGGGACAGCTCAGCTCTTCAGACCCCACACTTGTAGGGCAGCTCAGCCTCACTTAGAGTGGGGTGCTTTCCTTCCTCCCAACCTCTTCCACGCGTGGGAACCAGATTTTACGGGCCTGGCTGAGCCCATTTCAAAGTTTTGCCTGACTTCACCATTAGGGCCCCAGGACAGCCTTCACGGGAGAGTCCATCAAGGGCCCTGATACTGGGTGGGTATCCTACGCTCTGGACGCTCAACAGGTGACCTCTGTACCTGTCTTCGCGGGAGAGCATGGGTTGCATTCCTCGTGGTAGAGCCCTCCCAGGTGTTTTTGAACCCGCCCTTCCGCGGTGACCCGGGAAGGTCCCACCCCCCCATAACCTGGGTCCTCCCACTTTTCCAGGGCTGCCCCCCCCCCCCCCCCCCCGCCTGACAGCTCGCTCCACCCACCCTAGGGATCAGGGCAAGCCGGCAAAGCAGCCTCTAAGCATTCATTGGCCAACCCAGACACGCATCCCGAGGCCCCGCCCCACTACCCGCCCCTGAGGGTAGTTCCAAGTGTTGGGCTTTGGTCCTGCCCTGGACGCAACCCTGGTCGGGAGGAGGCTGGAACTCTGACTGCTCAAGCAGCAGAGGGTGTCCATTTCGGGTTGGGGAGGGAAGATGAGAAGGAAGATAAAGAGGAAAGGAAGGAGGGAGGCTGGACCTGGGATCCAAGAGAAAAAGGGAAAGCAGAAGTCTGGGGTGGTGCAGAGATATTACACTTGTCTGGGCAACTCTTGAACACGGCACCTCTCTCCACAGACCAGGAGGTTTCTGGAAGCTACAGAAACGTCCCCTTTCCCCCATGTCACCCTGCCTGCCCTGTCCCCACACTCCTGCAGGAGCAGAGATGCCTGGTACCCAACACTTCAGCCCGGATGGCACCATGAGGGAAGACACGGTTCTGATCTAGTTTGGCTCAGGCCCGTTACTATGCATACTCATTCCTCTCCAGACCGGTTGATCATTGCTAGGAAACCAGATGCCCACCCCACCTTTCTACCTTGCAGCCGAATAGGGGTCAGCTGACGGGCCACAGCGTCAAAATCAACACCTCCTTTGCTGTGTGCTCACCCTGACTCAGCAGATCAGAAACAGGAGGAGTTGTCACAGGGTGGGGGCAGACATAGGGCGCCCAGGGAAGCCCATTGAGAACATGCCTCAAAACTAAACCCTGTCTCGAAAACAACAACAACAACAACAACAACAACAACAACAACAACAACAACAACAACAACAAAAACAGGTAGTCAGGGCCAGGGCTGTGGGAGTTCAAACCGATGGATCAGGCCTATGGCTCTGTTTCCAGGCGTGTGCAGTATGTTTGGAGTAGATTCCAGGGCGAGAATTGGGATGGGAGATGTGTTGCAAGTGTGGATCCCAGGTCCTCTGCCAAGAGGCTGTAGGGGCCCACCATGACTCTCTGAGGGTTGGAGGAGGAGACCCAATCAGTCGGGGCTTCCAGCCAGGAAGGATGAGATAAAGGCTGATATGGAGAGGAGAGGACTTGGGGGTCAGGAATCTCAGGACTCAGGGAAAGACTGGAGTCCAGGTCCTTCTGAGCTCCATCAGGAAGAAGTGTGGAATGGTTCCTGTCAGGTCAGTTCCCTAGTATGTTAATTCTTCCCCAGTGGACATGTGAAATCTTTACTGACCAGAGTCCTAGGGGCAGAGCTTGGGGTGCGAGTAAGACCGCCTCGGGAGCAGCTGGGGAGGCCAAGGATCCTCTGGTGTTCATGATAAGCAAAAAGAAAAGGGGCAGGCTACTCACCCACAAAAAGAGCTTGCAGTTTGGGAAACAGGCAGCGTGGAATGATCCTAGCTTTTGTACTTGTTCTAAACAGGCCCCAGAGGGGCGGGACACTTCCTGGTTGTGAGGGAGTGTGGGAAAATTGCCCTTCTGACTAGAGAGGAACAGGGAACCCTAGAACCTGGAATCTCTTTCTGAAGAGGAAGTAGCTTTCTCCGGGGGGGGGGGGGCAGTATTACTTACTGTGGCCAGTATTACTTACTGTGGCCACTGTTCTGCCTAGGAGAACAACCCAGACAGTTGCAAGAAGAGATGATTCCTATCTGGGGCAGGGTTGGGAGGCAGCTTCTCAGAAAGGGTGGCTACTCATCAGGGGTCTAAGGAGAAACACAGACATAACTGATTTAGGGAGGGTATGTCAGGCTGTGGGAACAGTACGGCAGGGCTCAGAGGTGAGAACAGGCAGCTGTGAGCACCTGCTGGGGTTTGGACTTAAGGGAGTCCAGTGGGGTTAGGGGCAGAAATAGCAGGGCAGAAACATGACCACATGTGCAGAGAAAGTCACCGTGATGTTCGTGTGCTGGGGTTCAGGACACACCAGAGCTTCCCTGAGGAGAGAGATACAGCCTATATGATATCCTGGGCTTAGTGATGTGGCTGTGAGGCAGGAACCTCACATAAGTATTGAGCACTTACTGTATGCAGGCTGTACCTGTTTAAAGGAAGAGAATAGCATTTATTATTCTTTGGCAATTTCATACAAGTATACAATGTATCTTGATCGTTTGCACACCTAACTCTTCCCATTCTCCCTCTCATAACCTCCGACATCTGCCCCCTCTTTCACATTCCTTCTTCTTCCCTCTCCGTTTCTCTCTCTCCCTCTCTACTGAGTCCGCTAGCGCCACCTGTTGGACCATCTGATCTGTTGTCTTGATCGTACTCAGGTAACCATGGCTACAGGGCGTTCAAGGGTACAATGACCATATCATGTCCCAAAGACAGCGGCTCACAGCAGTCCTCTCCACCCTCTGGCTCTTACATTCTTTGTTCCCTTTTTCTTGATGCCCCCTGAGCCTTGGAGGTCAGGCTGATACAGATGTCCCATTCAGGGCTGAGCTCGCAATGATCACTTATTCTCAGCACTTTGACTTATGAGTCTCTTTATCAACTACCACTCACTGTAGCACGAACTCTAGTTGGTCTTAATAATAAAAACCCAGAGTCAGATATAGGGGCAAATGCTGAGAGATCAGAGAATCAGAGCAGCCAGCCATTAGAGAATTCTTACCTCTACCAATGCTTAGACTGAAAGGGGTGATTCTGTCTTTACAAATCCTCAGACTGAATCTCTCTCTACAAAATCTCAGACTACATCCCAGACTGAATCCTTAGACTGAATCTCTCTCTCTCTACAAAATCTCAGACTGCATCCCAGACTGAATCCTCAGACTGCATCTGTCTCTGAGAATCCTCAGACTGTGGCAGTCTCTACAAAACCTCAGACAGCATCCGTCTCTATGATCCTCAGAGTGCCCTGAGCTTCTGTCTCCTCCCACTTTATATTCCTCTCTCCACCTGCCATATCACTCCTGTCTCCACGTTCCTAGTACTGGGATTAAAGGCGTGTGATTCCAAGTCTGTATCACCTTTGTGTGAGCTCTATTTCTCTTTTAGACAGATTCAATCATGTAGTCTTTGCCCACCTCCGCAGCACTGACTATGTGGGTATCATTTACTTTTCTGTGGCTACAAGAAAGTACTACGAACAAGGCAACTTACAGAAGAAAGAGGCAATTTGTGTTTATTTTTCCAGAGGGACAAGAGTTCATGATGGCAGAGCAAAGGCATGGCAGCTTGAGTTGGGGGCTGAGAGTGCATGTTTTGAACTGTAAGTAGGAAGCAGAGAGAATAAACTTGAAATGGTGTGAGTCTTTAAACTCCCAAGCCTGCCCCCATGGCGTACTTCTCCAACAAGGTCATATCTCCTAAGCTTTCTTATATCAGTATCACCAGCTGGGATACAAAGTATCCAAATGTCCAAGATTATGGAGGACATCTCATTTAAACCACCACTTTGTGGCCCCGTAGGCTTTGTGGTCATACCAAATTGCGAAATGCATTTAGTCTAGCTTCAAAAGGCCCCACAACCTCTCAGTCTCAACACCGTTCTGAAGTCCAAAGTATTTTCTGAGGCTCAAGTAGTCTCTTATCTGTATCCTTCCACAAAACAAAAAAGCAAATTACATACTTCCAACACACAATGGCGCAGAATATTCATTGTTATTCCAAAAGAGGAATGGGGCACAGTGAGGAAATGGTGTGGGTTTTGGACCAAAGCAAATTCAAGACCCAGCAATGTGAGCTGTAATTCCACATCTCACGCCAGAGGGCTCCACTTTTTTTTTTTTTTTTTTTTTTTTTTTTTTTTTTTTTTTTTTTTTTTTTTTGGTTTTTCGAGACAGGGTTTCTCTGTGGCTTTGGAGCCTGTCCTGGAACTAGCTCTTGTAGACCAGGCTGGTCTCGAACTCACAGAGATCCGCCTGCCTCTGCCTCCCGAGTGCTGGGATTAAAGGCGTGTGCCACCACCGCCCGGCAGGGCTCCACTTTTCTAGTTTTGCACACTCTTCTCTCTTTGGCTGGTTCCACTCCCTGTATGCAGCTCTCCCTGACAGACTGATTTCCTATGGCTCCGGCACTCCCAGCACAAACCAAGCTTCACTTCCATCTCATGAAATGGCCTCTAAGAGCTTTCTTGTAGGGATGCTCCTGCCACGCGCTGCCTAGCCTCGGTGGCTTTCTGAGACCGTGGAGAAGTTCAGTGACCCCTTCCTTCTCTTTCATGACTTTAAAGCAGCACCACATGGACAGCACTGCAAAGTTTGGCTGCCAGTTTGGGGTGGATCCTTGCCCCTTTAAAACACATTAGCAAATCAGAAAATGCCTTATGCTCTCTTTCACAGAGTGGAAGCTTAGCTTTATCCCAGTGCATAGCAGGTCTCTGTGACGGTGCTGATCTCTGCTGCAGCCTCCTCCCAGCACCCGCCTCACCTGTGGCATCATCTGGCCAGTGTCCTTTACCTCTCTCAACTGCATATTGTGTATTTCTTTCTGCCCCACTTGCTCCTTTCCACCGTAGACCTGCCTAAGAGTCATTACTAGTAAACACTCAACACAGTCATCATTAGCCTGTCTTGAGATTGCTTCTGTCAATGAAATTAGCCTGTTCTACCTTTTTGTTTGTTTTGTTTTTTTGAGACAGGGTTTCTCTATAACTTTTTGGAGCCTCTCCTGGAACTCGCTCTGTAGAGCAGGTGGGCCTCGAACTTGCAGAGGTCCACCTGTCTCTGCCTCCTGAGTGCTGGGATTAAAGGCGTGTGCCACCACCTGGCAGCCTCAGACAAACTCTTAGGTCAAGAGCAGAAAATAAATGCATTCTTTTGGCCAGAATGTCTCAGGAACAGTCTCTAGCCTCCTTGCTAATATTATCCCTTCTGAAATCTCCTGAGTTGGGCCTCCTCAATCTGCTTTTCTCTTGGCGCTAATGTCTTCCAGGCTCCTAAGATGCCCCATTAAGCTCGGCTTATCACACTCAACTGCTTTCTTATCTCAATGCCTTTCACATTCCTCCAAAAACCCAGAAGGGTCAGGCCTATCACATCAATACCCTACTCCTGGTTACCAACTTCTGTATCAGTTGCTTTTCTAAACTGTGATAAAACACCTCAGGGAAGAGGTCATCTGGGTTTGTGTTTCCGGAGAACGAGAAGTCCATGACTGCAGAACAGAGGCCTGGCGGCTGGAGCTGGAAGGTGAGAATTGCAGTCAGGAAGCAGAGAGAGTGAGTCCAAAATGGAGTTCTCCAAGCTTTCCTCCAGTGACACAGCTCTTCAAAGGACTCCTAAGCCTCCCCCAAGTCGTGTCACCAGCGAGCG
The DNA here is from genome assembly GCF_903992535.2 of Arvicola amphibius. Lineage (NCBI taxonomy): Eukaryota > Metazoa > Chordata > Mammalia > Rodentia > Cricetidae > Arvicola > Arvicola amphibius. Next base: position 145,248,646 of record NC_052047.1, on the reverse strand, counting down.
ACCAAGTATCCAAATGCCCGAGATTGTGGGGACATCTCCTCCAAACTATCATAACATGGAAGCCGTGCTCTGACTGGGAGCCCTGGGCTTCTGGTCTGGCCTGCTGTAGGCTTGCAGAGGGATAGCCTGGCTGAGGAGCTATGGAGGGGCTGAGAGAAAGCCAGCATGGGCAGTTTCTTCCGTGGTCAGCCGGCAGGGGATAAGGCTGTGGTCTTAGGTCTGATAGGAGCCATGGATCTATATGTCTATGGAGAGAAAAGCTGACCTGAGATATTGGGTAGCAATCTGGAGAGCTAACCCCATTGCTAGCCCTGCTATATGGAACTGCCCTCGGCTGAGCGGAACAGAAGGATGAGGGCTCTGGGCTTGTCAGCAGATAGGCAACAAGGGGATGGGCAGTATGGGGTTGTGCCTGAGCCTGCTTATGACTGTGGGGCTAGAACTCAGGCCCTTGTGTGCCGTTAGGTGTGCACTCTACCTCCTGTGGCCTGACCCGAGCACTTTCCAGTGTAGCCAACAGTTCAGTCTACACAATTCATTTGAGAAATTTTTGAATCACCTCTGTTGTACTTCTTCTGGAATAAAAGGGCTGTGATTGGAGGCTGGGGACAGAGTAGGGGGTAAGATTTAATGTAGTAACAGCCCTGCTCAGGCTCTTTGAGGTCTAGCCTGTCCCAGGTTCTTTCTCTGCCAAAGCGGGTGAAGTTTCAGACCTTGGCCAGCAGGCGGCGCCCAGGTCTACAGTTCTCTCCCTGGCTCCCAGAAAGCTGCTTCTTCTCAGGTTGCGTCTATTGGTGTCGACGCCAGGAAACAGCCTGTGGACTGACTTGAGGCATCAGAGCGTGGGATCCAGGCTGGGCAGATAGCTTCTCATCATCCACTAAGCTCTACTGTCTGCCTGTTCCCTGGGAGTTTTTACGGTCCAGGCTGATAGTGATAATGGAGACAGATGAAGGTTTTCCCAGAAGTCTATAAAAGTGTCCACTGACCTTCTGGGTGAGAATGTGCAATGTGCAGAGAGAGAGCCTGGTCCCAGATCTCCAACCCAGGCCAGATGACCAGAGATTAAGGAAGGAGCTGGTGAAGCCCATAGTTGGCTTGGGAATTCTGGGTTTGACTGGGATGGAGGGCCCTCTCCTCTCTGATCTCCGGAAGTCACACAAACCACTGCGGTATCCCAGCTGGCCTTCTGATCAGATCAGAGAACAGTGTCAAGGGGTCCTGTAACTTCCCTTGCAGCAGTTGCCCCTGCACCCCAGTCAAGGGATGAATGCTTGTTTTTTGCTTGCATTTTCAAAAAAATATTTATTTTATTATTTTAAATTATGGGTACATGTGTGTACATGTTTCTCTCTTTCTCTCTTTGTTTGTAGATGCATGTGTGTCCAGGTGAGTGCATGTTCACATGTGCAGATGCCTGGAGAGGCCAGGGTTATTGGCATTTGGGTTCCACAAAGGCGATGTGGGTGCTGGGAACCAATTTGAAGTCCTCTGGAAGAGCAGTGTGTGCTCTTAACCACTGATCCATCTCTCCAGCCCTTCTATTTTAATTTTTGGGCAGGGCTCACTTTGTAGCCTAGTCAAGGCAATCCCCCTGCCCCTGCCTCCTGAGTTCTGGGATTACAGACATGAGGAGCAGCTTTCCTCCCCACCCTCTCCCTCTCTCTTTTGAGATGGGGTCTCGCTATGAAGCCCTGGCTGGCCTGAAACTCATTATGTAGATAGATCAGGCTGGTCTTGAACTCCCAGATATCTGCCCACTGCCTCTGGAGTGCTGGGACTAAAGGCGTGCATCACTACAATTGCTAGCTGAGTAAATTTCTGAGTCCCCCATTTCCCCCACCCTAGGGGGGTACAACATTCAACCCAGGGAGTGGACAATGAAGACCTGAATCTCTGTCTCCAGTGGTTCTGGAACAAATTTGCCAAACTAAGGGAGCCTAATTAGAGCCTGGCCACAGCTCCTCCCCAGGGTTCTACTTGCTATGATCACACATGGCATCTCTGGGTAGGTCTATCCCTTGTCCAGCTGCCAGCAGATCCCTTCTATCTGTGGGTATGGCACAGGTTAACACCTTGAAATCCCTTCTGTCTCCTGTCTTGCTGGGCCTGGACTTTTTCTCCCTACTCTCCTGCTTGGAAGACCCTGAGGCTCAGCTTCTAGGCAGACTTACTCCAAGGCAGATGCTCCTACTCCGTGCACAGGCTAAGCATTCAAGGAAAAACATTGGCTTGGGATAATCAGGCCCAGGTCCAGACACTCCATGTCCTCTTCCGTGCCCAGGGCATCAAGGCTGAAATCTAGGTGTAGCTAAGGCTCAGCATTGACTGGTTTGCTCTCTCCTGCCAACCAAAGCCCAGTGGAAGCTGGGCATAGTGTGCTGTTTGTAATCAGCATGCAGGAAGCTGAGACAGGAGAGCTGTGAGCCTGAGGCCAGCCTAGGCTACACAGGAGATCTCACCTAAAAAAAAAATCCAACCCAATATATTAAAGTCTGGGGAGGTAGCAGAGGAAGTTGGGGCTCGGCAGATGGCCTGCTAGCATGCATGGGAGCATTCACATGGGGTTCTGTGGTCAACAGTCATGACTGACCAGGCTTAACAAAGGTTCTTGTGCCTCCACCCTCAGTTTTCCCATCTGGGATGTGGGGGTGAACCCTGCTCTCTACCTCATTGATTCTCCTGAAGATTAAATGTGGTTATTGGCATGTAGAGACCATTGCATGGGAGCTTTGGGTCAGAGTGGGTGAACTGCCAGATGCAGCGGATCAGTATGCAGAAGGGAAGATGCCACTGAAGGTCTGCATGTGTGTGTGGAGATTGGAGGAATGGGCCACTGAGGACCTGCTGGGGGAGGGGCCGTGCTGTCAGAGCTGGTAATTAGGCGGCGGATTAGGGGGCCCACGTGACTGCTGGTGCAAGTGCTTTTGTTGAGGTCTGAGCCTCCCTTAGCACCACCCCCCACCCCTGGGATCAAAGGAAATGTCCAGTTCTCTTTGCAACACAGTGGGAGGGGGTCACCCGGAAGGGTCTGAGCCTTCCTCCCAGCGTTGTTAGGGGCGACCAAGGGAAGGAGGTAGTGAGGCACCCTCGAGGGAGGCTTGTTTTGACAGTTCCATGGTCCTCAGGCCTCTAGAGGAGCCTCAGAGATGAGAAGGCCAAGGCTCAGAGAGGGTCATATGCTTGCCCAAGGACCCAGCCTGTAAGAGGGTGGGCCTCTGCCTGGTCCTTCTCCTGCCCTTGTCTCCAACCAGAGTGAGTGGTGTGGACCAGCCTTCAGGGACGGAACCTCAGGCCCTCTCTGCCTGGCTCCAGTGATCTCGTCAGCATCCATCCTCTCATTTCTCTGCTACAACCCATCTGAGAAGGCTGGGGTGCTCATAGACCTGGGGTGCAGCCCACAGCCACCCTCTCATGAAGAGCTACCATGGGGCTTGTGGGGTCTGCGGGACCTGAGAGCTGCTAACCTGTCACCGTTGTGCCTTGTACCTTAAAACGGCCTGCAGATGGCCACTCACATGATCACCTAGGTTCAAGAAGGGAGGAAGGCCAGGGGGCATGCCTCTTAGCCAGTCCAGCTGGCTTTGGAGCTCTGAGGCCTGGGGCTTTGTGCAGTCATTTCAGGGGAGGGAAGTAAGGGAGAAGGCACTGGGAGGGTGGCCAAGCCTGTGGGGGCTAGTGAGAGAGCAGGTGGGCGCTAGGAAAGAGAGCTGAGGTGGGGGGAGGCTAGGAATGGTGGAAGAGAGACCTCGCTCCCCTGGGGGCTTGCTCTCTCCCTCTTTTTTGGTATGTGTCTCTTTTCAACTTAGTTTTTTGTTTTGTTTTTGTTTTTTGTCTTTTGAGACAGGATCTCACTATGTAGCTCTAGAACTCACTATATAGACCAGAACTCAACAGAAATCTGCCTGCGTCTGCCTCCCAAGTGGTGGACTTAAAGGCTTGTGCCACCACCACGGGGCAGCTTCAGTCTTCAGAGCAGGCACTTTGGCCTTCCTTCCTTCCCTTTGTTCTACAACTTAGCAGCCTCAGATGCTAGGACAGACTCACAGGTTAATAGCCAGTTTGCCTAAGGCGTGAGTCATGACTCTGGCTTTGGCTTTTAACAGTTCTAACTGGACACATTGGGCAAAACCACAATCTTGAGGGCATGCAGCCACAGAACAGCAAGATCTCTGCCAACTCATCTTCAGGTGTGAGGCACAGTTGTGGGCAAGACCAGCTTTCACATCCCGGGAGAGGCACTCCTGCTGTAATGTGGTCACTGAACACCAGGGGGCAGCAGGAGTCCAGCCTTGATCTTGAGGCTCTTGATCAGGAGGCCTCTCTTCGGCAGCCCGTAGTTGCCACTCTTCAGCCTTGAGCAGCCTAACTGGGGAAGAACCTGTTCACCTCAGCAAGGGATCCTGGAGGTGCTGCTAAAGATGGACTGCTACCTTGGGAGCTGTCCCAGGCCCTGATTGTCCAACTTCCAGCTTGGCTAACTTCTCTCTTTAAAGCACAGCCCAGGGAGGGCTGGGTGTAAGGGAAGAGTAGGAAGGAAGTGAGGAAGGCCCCCTTACCCTGACCACACAGGGCCCAGGTGAGCCTATTCTTTCAAACTCTACTTATGGTGAGACTCTGAGCAGTGTCTACCGCTCTGGCCTTGGTTCCTTCACAGGGACGTTACAAGATTAAGTGAGGGCACTCGAAACAATGTCTAAAAGTCCTGGGCTCCGAGAACACAGCTCAGTTGTTCGAGTTCTTGCCTAGCACACATATTCCCAGCACTACATTAACCAAGCAAGCAGGGCGTACCTGAAATCCCAGCTCTTAGGAGGTAGAGGCAGGAAGGTCAGAACGACAGCGTCATCCTTGGCTACATAGCGGAGTCTGAAGCCAGCCGGGTCCACTGGAAGACTGTGCCTCGAAACAAAATATAACAAAGTATCTTTCGGCAACCCTTTCATCCCTGAGGTCTGTCTCCGGGTTTGAGTGTGTTTGTGGTGGTGGGTGGGCTACTTCTCCCTGCATGGGAGGAATACTTGGGGTTCAGAGGGGATCCTCGCCCTCCTCTCTGTGGGGCAGGGGCACACTCTCCCCTAGCCTCTCCAGCTGGTCCTGGACTCCTCTCACACTGTAGCTATTGGAAGCTAGGCCAAAGGTAGGTGGCTTGGTGGGACCTAGGGGTCCTGGGTGCTCCTGGTGGGCAGGAGGTTCTGATTGCGAATCCTGTGAGTGCCAACAAGAAAGGGAATGTGGGGGAAGGGATTCAAGGAACACAGGATCTGCATTAGCATACCCTTCACAAAGTGGGCCCCTGGGCCTGGGGACCCAGCATTGCACATGGTCTGTGGAAAGAGGGAATGCTGGGAATTTTGGGCGAGCTTAATATTTGACTTCGGTTCCTACGGAGCCCTTTAGACCTCATCCCCGAGAAAGGGACATCAAGATCCTGGGATGCCCAGGGGTTCTGGACTTCTAGAACTTGACTGGGTCCTGGGCCCAGCCAAGTCGTGCCGCTGATCGCGGGCTCCCCGCCTCCAAACCGCGGCGGCGGCTAGGCGGCCGCCGCACGTGTCTGGGGGCGGCTCCTGCCTGCGGCTGTTCCTTGTTCGTAGTCTCCCTCTGCAGAGCCTGCCCTGCCCCTCCCACCCATTCCTGGGGAGTGAGGACCCCCGGCTCGGACCCCGAGTACAAGGCAGGCCCTGTAATCGGAGCCTGAGCCGCATGTGGCCGCGTCACCGGAGAGAGGCCGGCACCTGCGGAGGACGTGTCTGGCAACGGCCCCAAGAACAGCCCGTCCTGGGGGCGGGGCGAGCCGAGCGCGGGAACTGGTGCGGGAGGGCGTTCGCGCTGCGCCCGCCTGGGGCCCCGCCAAGTGCGCGCAGGGCGCTGCTTGGGGGCGGCGGGGTTGGTCTGTAACCGCGCAAACCCCTTGGAGCCTCCAGCCCAACCAATGGGGCAGGAGTTGGAGGCTGGGGGGAACGTGTGGGGGACATTCCAGGGGCTCCCGCCATCGCAAACAGAGCCAGCTCAAACTCCATCCAGGGTTTGGTCCAAGTATTCCTTAAGATCGAGGCCAGCGAAGTGGCTGTTGCCCCTGACTGCTGTGATCTCAGACCGAATGCTGAACTTCTCTGCGTTCTTTGCCCTGTCCTCTCTCTCCTGGATGGTGGATTAAAGGAGTAAGGGAGCCCAAAGCAGATGCAGGTCAGAGCACGGAGTAGGCACAACATGGGAGACGCCTTTGGCCTCCTTGAAAGTGCATCATTAACAGGGAGCCAGCTGAAAAACCCCTCTCCCAAATGAAGAGATCCCAGAAGGACTATGGGAGATTGCTCTCTGCCCATGGCTGTCCAGGACCTCCATAAGCAGCAATGTGTGTCACCCGGTCCTTTGGCCTTCTCCCTCTAGTTCTGACCCTGGGCCTGTAGTCTCCACCTTCCTTGATGGATGGATGACATGTGGCCGCCCATGGCTTCATGGAAAATTCTTCAAGGCCTTAATTTATCTGATAAGACAGCTCAGGGTCTTAGAATCTGTGAAGGCTTTAGGCAGATTTGACTAAGGGCCATGGGGGAAGACATATCTCAATCCTATATTTGGTTACCCCAGGAAGTCCCCAGAACCTGGGGCTGTGGGTCAGGCGGTGTATGTGACCAGGAGAATCATCCACGCAGGCAGGAAAGGGAGGCATAGGGCAGCCAGGAAGCTGGTGCTGCCCTAGTGGACCACCAGGGGGCAGCATGAAGCAAAGGACAGACCTTCTGCCTTCGCTCTAGTTAGGGGCTAGAAGACCCTGGGCACGGGGCTTCCTCGGGGTGCCTGAGTCCCTGTGGCTACTGAGCAGCTATGCCGGTGTTGTGAGTGTGACCCCAGGACGTTCTGGGAAACTGAACTGGCTTAGCTGTTCCAATCTCCTCTAAGAATGAAAGTGCGGGAGGGCTGGGGCCAAGATTTTTTTCTGCGTTACAATTCACTAATCAAATCTTGGTTCGAGGAGCTGGAGGGTGTAGGTTAAGCTGGCCTTAATCACCTAGGAGCCACAGCAAGGGTTTAATCTAGGCAGCCCGTTTCCTCCTCGGAACATAGTGCCCAAGTGTCCGCTTGCCTGTTGTGTGTTCTAGCTGCAGGCAGTAGCGCCACGGTAGAGTCAGCTCCAAACTTTTAGCAATGAAGGACGCAAATTTTATTTATTTATTCATTCATTTATTTTCGGTGCCGGGGATGGAACCCAGAGCCAGGGTTCATACTTTTCAAGTGCCTTACCACTGAGTCACCCTCAGCTCTTCAAATTTTATCTCCTACTTCGATCCCTGGAAGAGCGGCTGTGTCTGAGCCTTGCCACGACCCCTTTTTTCCCGTTTGGTCAGCGGGTGTGTACACAGAAAAACAGCTCCCATGGCCGTCATCTAAACGGGTGCACATGAAATTTTGCCAGAGATCTGCGGCACAAACTGGTCTCTGGACTTCGATGTGCTTTTCCCAGGTGCTCTGGAGAAGCTAGAGGTGAAGTGGACACACTGCTCAAGGCTATGGGTGAAGACTGCAGGACAGAAACAGCGCTCTACTCACCGTGACCAAGGGAGGGGTCCCAGGGCTTATACTTCCTTTACCCCACAAGAGGGAAACCCAGAAAACTTGTCCCCGATGAGCCGGACACCAAACAGGCACCCCCCAGCACCCCACCCCTCAGATCTCCACAGCAACACAGCAAAAATGTACTTTTCCCCTTTGGATATATTTTTAATGACAGAAAATAGAAGGTAAGTCTTGTAGCCAGACAGAGGTTTACTTACGTGCAGACTACATGGGCTGGCGGGCTAGGTGTAGGACTCGGCCCTTCCCCTGGAACCAGTGTGCCTAACAAATCCGTGGATGCTATCCTTGATAGACTTGCAGAGTGGTCACTTCCCCTGGGTTGAGGTGGGACAAATAGACTGATCAAACAGTAATATAAAAGTAGAAAGCAGCCGGACAGTGATGTGCACACCTTTAGTCCGAGCACTTGGGAGGCAGAGAGGCTGGTGGATCTCTGTGAGTTCAAGGCCAGCCTGGTCTACTAAGCGAACTCCCAGACAAACTGTCTCAAAAAACAAACAAACAAAAAAACTACAACAACATAAAAACAAACAAAAAGTAGAAAGCAAACAAGACAGGCAACCTAGGGTGGGGGTGTTCTAGCCAGGCTGATGCTCAGTGAGGCAGTCTGCACAGCTCATCTGGGCACCTATACTGCTTCTCCCAACAATAGGGCACAGCAGCTCCGCACCACAGAGGGTGTGTCCAGTCTGCACAGCAGCTTTTTGGCCTGGGTTGTGGGTAGGGTGGGCCTTCTCTGTCCCTGCCATCTTTGACAGCGGCAGCCTGGGTATTCGGACTGTTGGGGAAACCCTGGGAGCCAGGTGGTCACTAACAAGCATGGTCCTGTGCCCAGGGGTCTCTGGTGAGGAGAACCCAGGGTCAGAACTGACTCCTTCTGACCCTGGACTAGTTGATTTTAGCCTTTAGCGAAGGGGTTCAGAAGCCTTTGTTAGTTTGACTTTACTCAAGAAAAATATCATGACTTACCAATGTCCTGAGAGATTTGTAAAGTGGTGTACTAAGAAAAAGACATCCTCACAGATCACAGATGCTGGTCTCTCCCCCAGGGCAGCTTCCAAACCTCATCTCTCACCTGTTCCAGGACGACCTATTCACTGGCACCTGGCTTCAGGGTTTGACGATCTCTTATGACCACTCGCCTTCCTGGTTGTTCCGAACTACCTAAGCACTGCAAATAGGTTTCTGTCTCCGAATTCTCAGAGGCAGTTTCCTCTGGGAGCGGAGAGCTTGGGCGCTCTGCACGGCCTTTCAAGTATGGCCGGAAGTCCTGGTTCCCCACGGCGGGGGAGGGGGCCTGCTCCTGGCACATGCCGGAGTCACCTTCTGGACTACCTACTCTAAATAATGGACTCCTTTCGGCGGCAGCGGTGGGGGTGGGGGTCTGCAGGTCGCAGTCGGGGTGTGTTTGTGTGAGTATACAGGGCCCCACCAAGAGGCACTACTGTGGAGGAGGGGTGGGTCTTTCCCTCTTTCCAGCACAACTACTTCCAGTCAACCAAGGCAGGCAGAACTGGTGCCTGGATATAGCCTGACGGGTCCTTGAGCATCTAGAAGTGTCGTGATGTAGGTATAGGCCAGGATGGAACAGCTGGGTAGGTGGACCCACATAGATCAGGCTTCAGGTCAGGCCCCCAAGACCTCCACAATATTGTCCCTCTGGAAAAGAATAGAGCGGATCCCTGTCTCTACCTCCTTGTTGGAGGCTCTTAGGGCCAGCAGGTGTGCAGACACCTCGAACGAAGGCAGGGACACAGGCCTGGGTGCAGAGGGCAGCTCCAGTCATGGTCCTGCCAGGGACAGGACCCAGCTGGTAGGGGTGGTTTAAAGCCCTATCAGCTGGCGCAGCCCTAGTGAGAGCACAGGCCGTGGGGACCGAAGGACCTGCACCGACGCCGGTATCGCCGAGGGGCAGTGCCCAGCTTCAGGGTCCGAGGGGGCGCGCGCGTCGCGGCTGCGCAAGCCCCCGCCTGCAGACAAGGGCGCCCGGGGGGGGGGGGGGGGGGGGGGGGGGCGAGGGGGAGGGGCGTCGCGGTGTCACGTTACCGCCCGCAGAGCTCTTTAACTTGAGCCCCGCCCCCTGTCCCGCGCAGCCCGCTCTCAGCGCGGCCGCCAATCAGCGCACGCCCGTCGCCGGCCCCGCCCGGCCCCGGGGGTGTGTGCACACGGCCAATGAGCGAGTCTAAGGGGCCGGGCCTCTGTGGGCGGGGCGGGGTGTCTCGGCCTATCGCCGCGGTGTTGTTGAAACTGAAAATACTACATTATGCTAATCGTGAGGAGGCCCGCGCGCGCGGGGGTGGGGCCAGCGCGTATAAAGGGGCGCAGCGGGCTGGGCGTTCCACAGGCGCTGTGCTCGAGGGGTGCCGGCTAGGCCCGATTGAGAGCAAGCGAACAGGCAGGCAAGCTCCGAGGGGGCGCGGCCCAAGCTGGACAGGACAAGCGATCGAGACGCAGGAGCCGTCCACCACCAATCAGCCAGGTAGCTGCCGCGTCCCTAGGCAGAGGCGGACGCGGGCTGTGCAAGGGGTCTCGCCCACGCCCATCCTCCGCCCTCCTCCTCTCCCCTCTTCCTTCTCCTCCCGCTCCCTTCTTTCTCGCCGCCCGCGTTTGCACAGCCTTCGACCATGGGCATGTCCGACGTGTACCTCCGCAGCAGAACAGCGATGGAACGCTTGGCTTCCAGCGATACCTTCCCAGTGATAGCGCGCAGCAGCGCCTGCCGTAGCCTCTTCGGGCCTGTGGACCACGAGGAGCTGGGCCGTGAGCTGCGGATGCGCCTGGCGGAGCTGAACGCCGAGGACCAGAACCGCTGGGACTTCAACTTCCAGCAGGATGTGCCCCTTCGAGGCCCTGGTCGTCTGCAGTGGATGGAGGTGGACAGCGAGTCTGTGCCCGCCTTCTACCGCGAGACGGTGCAGGTGGGGCGCTGTCGCCTGGTGCTGGGGCCCCGGCCTCCCCCGGTGGCCGTGGCTGTCATCCCACGTTCTGGGCCGCCGGCTGGCGAGGCCCCCGACGGCCTAGAGGAGGAGCCTGAGCAGCCGCCCAGCGCCCCAGCCTCGGCCGTGGTCGCGGAGCCCACCCCACCCCCGACCCCGGCCCCGGCCTCAGATCCAACCTCAGACCCGATTCCGGACGTGACCCCGGATGCGACCTCGGACCCGACTCCAGACCCGATCCCGGACGCGAACCCAGACGTGGAGCGTCAGGACGACGAGGAACAGGTCCCTGAGGAGGTCCCTGAGCAGGGCGAGGAGCCGGGTGCTGAGCCGGGTGCTGAGCCGGGAGTTGAGCTGGGCGCTGATCAGGGCTCTGAGCAGGGCGAGGAGCAGGGCGCGGAGCCGGTCGATGAGCAGGGCACAGACCCGATCGAGGAGCAGGGCGCGGAGTCGGTCGAGGAGCAGGACGAGGAGACCGTGGAGGAGCAGGGTGCTGAGCCGGTCGAGGAGCAGGACGAGAACCAAGAGCAGCGCGGCCGGGAGCTGAAGGAGCAGCCTCTCTCGGGGATTCCAGGACGTCCCGCGGCCGGGATTGCTGCGGCCACTGCGAACGGTGCGATCAAGAAGCTGTCGGGGCCTCTCATCTCCGGTGAGCCCCGCACGGCCCCGCCCCGGCCCGGCCTCGCTTTGTCCGGCCGGCCGGGCTCTCCCTCGCCCTCGGGGGCCTCGCCCGGTCCCCGCCTCCTCCCGTGGCATTAAAGGGCCCGCGGCGCTTAGGGCGCGGTTGCGCCTGCACCCCTCTCCTACTGGTGGGGGTGCATCCCCAAGGCTCCCGAGCGTGCAGTGGGAGGGTAAGCCTGGCCGCGACCCACTCGGATCGCGGTCTTTGGCTCGGGCTGCGGGAGCCCCTTAGGGCGCCGTGTGTGCGGCATGGAGGGGGTTAAGTGCGGCGGCAGCCCCGGGGGGCTTGGCCGCGGGACAAGGGGAAATGCTTACACAGCACATTGCGCGGCGACGTAAACAAAGCTGACCCGCCGCGGACCTCGGCGCGGGCGGGGATGGCGCCCCCACCCCGGCCCAGCGCCCTGCGCACTCCGCCGGCCCCCTCGCGGGTCTCCGGGCCTGCCCCGCCCTGACCGGCTCGCGCTGTCGCCCGCAGACTTCTTCGCCAAGCGCAAGAGATCTGCGCAGGAGAACAAGGCGTCGAACGACGTCCCTGCGGGGTGTCCCTCTCCTATCGTGGCTCCTGGGGTGGGCGCGGTGGAGCAGACCCCGCGCAAGCGTCTGCGATGAGTTAGGTGAGTTCGGCGCCCCCCCGGGGGTCGCGGAGGGGCCGCCCCCGGGGGGTTCCCGCCGTGCGTGCTCACCTGAGTCCCTTTTCCCGCAGTTTAGAGCCTAAAGGCCAGAGAGAACTTGCTGGGCATCTGGGCAGCGGACGATGGAAGAACTCGGGGCTTCGGCTGGGACCTTTCGTTCATGTAGCAGGAACCGGAGATGGCTGCGCAAAGCAGCCCACGGTTTTGTGGAAATCTGAAAACTGTGCAATGTATTGAGAACACTCTGTACCATGTGCAAGGAGTACGCTGGTCCCAAGGTGTAAAGCTTTAAATCATTTATGTAAAATGTTTAATCTCTACTCGCTCTCAGTGCAAAAAAAGAGAAACTAGAAAACGTAGAACGAAGGAAAAAATGAGAAAAAGGAAAAAAACATGTATATTTGTACAAAAAGTTAAAAAAAATTATGCTAACTTAATATTTGTATTTATCCATGCGTGGATCTGTCTTCCACGCAACTGCTGGGTTATTGATTATTACCAAAGGCACTAGAAATCACCAGCTTCAGATTACCCACAAATGTAAATCTACTTTTATATTAGACTCTAGGGGAATGGTTGTTGCTTCAAAGCCCCCACACATTCATCTCCAGTTAGCTTACAGTCTCCCCCGTGCTTTATTAGATTGCTCTTAAACTTGGTGACCAGACTGTCGAAATGGTTCCTGTGCTGCCCCATACCAACTGCCCAGGGCTCCTCGTCCGCCAGGTTCTAAATAAAGAGGCCCAACAAAAATTACACTTCCAGTCTGTTTGTTCTTTTACACTTCTGTAGCCCCAGAACGGGGGCAACTGAAAATGGTGGGTGGGGGGCTGGGGCAAATTGGGGAGTCAGTCAAACATCATCACCACTTGACAGAGTTGGCCACTTACAAAGCGGGGAGGGGTGGGTGCGGCTTTCACTGGGCCTACTGACCTGCTACTCAGGTTTGGGAAACAAGTGTCTGCCCACAACAGCCTCACTTTTCCTTCTAACTCCAGCCAGGCCTTGATGGGGACTTGCAGGACTTACTACAACATACACAGCTCACATGTACCTGTAGAAGTTCTCTATGTGCTGAGTGCAGCAGCGCCCTGAAAGCTCCAGGGTCCCTAGGGTCCATAAGGCTGAGCACCCCCAAGAGTGGGTAGCATGATGGCTTGGCAGGGAGTGGGGACATTGGTGAAGAACAAACACTAGAGGAGAACACAGAGTGAGGTGCCTGTGAGTGGGTGGGTGGGGGATGGGCCCTGACCCAGCTTCTGTGGAAGAATTGAAAGTGACATCTCCTACATAACATGCCCTGTTTCCCAACAGTGCATGGGGTTCCAAAGAGCCCCCTTTTAGTATAAAAAGGAAGGGCTCTTTATACCTGGTCTATAAACCTATGAAAGTGATGGCTTTCAAAGGAAAAGGTGACATAAAACAGATTGGCCCATGAAGTCCTTATGAAATTCTTTGGGCCGAGAGAGAATTCATGGATGGTATCAGGCTATAAAGGCTTGATCAAGATTTTAGAGATGTGTGGGTGGGGGTGTATAATTAACCTTTCCTGAATACCTTAGAGGTCCAGCTGGTCAGGCTCTGAGGAATGCCCCCACCCCATTGAGAGGGCAGACATCAGTAAGAGCATAGACCCTGCTGCCTGCAGCAACCCCTCAGTTTGGTGGCCCAGGAATTAGATCCCAGCAAGGAAAGCTGCTTTCAGGCTTCTACCAGCTCCCCCGGGGTGGGGGAAACGCCCAGCACTCACCTGTGTGCTAGAGCAGCCCTTTTCTCTATGACTTGAGGGTGGCTCTGGTACTTGAGGTGCTGGGCAACAGAGGCATGGGTTAGGTCCTTGCCGTTAAGAGAACACTGGTCCAGAAGCCTGGCAGGTAGCCATGGGGCCTCAAGGACCTGAATGAACTACGTGGAGTGCACACAGTACAGAGAGGCCTCCGTGTGTAGGTTGGTTAGACCTCTGTTCCCTGGTATGATTCTCACAAACACTAACCCTAGGGCCCGCCTGCAAACCCACATTCTATGATGTGTCCAGGGCTGTGTGAGAACATAGGCCAAGGCCACTGTCATTTCTTGGGTGAGGCAGGGTCTGTAGCAGAATCTGGAAGAAACCTGGCCTAGGAAGCAACACCACACGTGTGACTCTGAGCCCACATGGTCCCAGCCAGACCTTGACCTTGGGAGCAAGTTTCTCTATTTGAGCTGGGAAATGTCCGACGTCCTATAACTGCTGCCCTGGGCACGCAGGATGTCGGGTGGGACTGTCCAGTCCTGGGCCCAGATGGAGGGGCAGTTGCTAGGTCTGTTGTATTAACCACCCAAATGGTAATGCCACGTGATGGTGGGCAAGGGTGTCACCCTGGGAAGGGTGGGTGAGTCCCTAAATAGGGGTGATCCAGGACTCCTCAACAGAATAGCCAGGACCATGAGGTCGGAAAGGGAAGTAGGGTGAGTGTGCAGAGGAGGAGAAGAAAGAGGAGACCATGGGGCTGTCAGGCTCTCAGGGGCTGCCTGGGGCCTTGGTGGAACTGGGGCTACTACCATATGGGTTATATTATTGAGGATGAAATGTGCACTTTAGGGTGTGACTTCTTTTTCTCTGGCCTCACAAGCCTAATGGACAGGGTGCAGGTTGGCTTTTGTGCGAGGCCGTGAGGAACGAAAGCAAAGGGACCACGACTGGCAGAGAGCAGGAGAGCCAGCAAGAAGGCCGGGTGTGCCAGGAGGGTGCTGTGCTAAAGAGGCTGGGTGGCTCGTGTTCCAAAGGAAGGAGAGAGATGTCAGAGAAGGCGGGAAGAATAAAGCTGCAGTTCCAGGCTCCCTAAGACCCTCTGTGTGGGAGGCAAAGATAAACCCAGGGAACTGCAGCACACTGAGACCAGTGTTGGAGACAGCTGAGCAACACCCAATCTTTACTTAAAACAGGGCACAGTAGGGTTCCCAGCAGCCAGCACTTGCTGACTGCACCAGATCAGTGGGACTGGCAGCGGGGAAACTTGCCGTGCCTAGGCCCTGAGGCCCTGAGGGTATTCCGGGAATAGGGAGTTAGAACGGCTTGGGGGGGAGGGTTAGGAACTGCGGTGAGCTGTATTTAGCTGGAAGGCCTCAGGTTTCTAGGGTTGATGTGAAAGGTGGGGGGGTGGGAGCAGGTTGTCAGAATGAGGGAAGGGGAAAGGGCCAGGCTCCTTGCTTTGAGAAATAAGTTGTACTTCAGGCCATCACTATCCTGACTTCCCTTTTTGGATAGGCCATGAGAGCCTCGGCACATCTTCATTATCTCAGCAGCCCTGTGGTGAGGTATGAGCACCCGTGTAACAGACGTAGGGAGTGAGGTTTTTTTTTTTTTTTTTTTGGTTTTTCGAGACAGGGTTTCCCTGTAGTTTCTAGAGCCTGTCCTGGAGCTAGCTCTTGTAGACCAGGCTGGCCTCGAACTCAGAGATCTGCCTGCCTCTGCCTCCCGAGTGCTGGGATTAAAGGCGTGCGCCACCACCACCCGGCGGGAGTGAGGTTTTGAGAGGCAAGCTAGCTTGCCGAGTACCACTGCTGATTCGACATAGGAGAGAACTGTCCAGTGCATAGTCTGGCTTGTCCCTAGGGTCAACAGCACTGATTTGGGCTTCTGCTTTTTCTGTTTGTTTTTGACACATTGTTATTAATGAAAGTTCACAATTTACACCCAGGCTCACTTTTGGTGGGTTGTCCCATCTGTGGGTTTAGACAAATGTGTTAATGTCCTATGTTCGCTCCTGAAGCATCCGAGTGGGATCCATCTGCCCTCTGCCTCCACCCCCAGCAACCCTGGTCTTTTTTTTTTGGCTGCCATAGCTTTGCCTTTTCAGAATGACTGTGTGTAGCCTTTTTAGACAAGCTACATGCATTCAAGGCTTCCCATGGTTTCCTTTTCTTTTTAGCACACAATTATAGTAGCTGTAGGGTGCTCTACACTAGTACTCAGCACTGACTGAAGGGCATCATGGCTGTTTTCAGTTTGGGCAAGTCTGACTCAAGTCCCTGAAAACATCTGTGTTGATTCAAGTTTTCAGTTCACTAGGGCAAATACCAAGGAGCTCAGCTGGTGTATTCTATGGGAGGAGCCCGTTTTGTTTTGAGAGAAGTCATCAAACCTCCTAGTGGGGCTGCAGTGTTCTGATCCCAACAGCAATGGAGTTCCTGTTGAGGACTGGTTTCCACTGTACCACATCTACCACCAATCCAGGTGAATCAGAGAACAGAAACCAGGCTTCAAAAGTGACTCACCAAGTGAAGGCACTGAATACCAAGACTGATGCCTGGGTTTGATCACTGGAATTCACGTGATGGAAAACAAAACCAACTTCAACTGTGTGTATCACGTACATACACACACACACAGAGAGAGAGAGAGAGAGAGAGAGAGAGAGAGAGAAAGAGAGATAGAGAGATAGAGAGAGAGAGACAGAGAAAGAGAGAGATATGCACACATACTAAAAAAATAATGAATTACAATTAAGAAAATATAGACTGGGGATGTGACCTAGCTGTTAGCAAGCTTGCTCATCATTTATGAAGCCCTGGGTTTGATCCCCAGAACTATATAAGTGGGTGCAGCTGTGCATACCTGCAATCCCAGCACTCAGGAGGTACAGGCAGGGGGATCAGAAGTTCAAGGTCCTCAGCTACATAGTAAGTTTGAGATATATGAAATCTGTAGAAGGAGCTATGGGCTGCGTTCCTGCCACCTGGCTCCCGGCTGCCTGGCTAGCTTATACCCTGAAATAACAACACACAAACTGTATTCATTTAAATACTGCCTGGCCCATTAGTTTCAGCCTCTTATTAGCTAATTCTCATATTTTGATTTAACCCATATTTAGTAATGTGTGTAGCACCACGAGGGATGGCTTACCGGTAAGATTCTAGCCTCGGAGAGGAGAGTCATGGAGACTGCCTGAAGCATCTGCCTAATTTCCCTTCTTCCCAGCATTCTGTTCTGTCTACTCCACTATCTAAATCCTGCTCTATCAAAAAGCCAAGGCAGTTTCTTTATTAACCAATGAGAGTCCTCCATCAGAAATCTATCTCAATAAATAAATAAATATAAAAAACAAAAAAAATAAGTTGAGGATCTGGTTTACACCTATCACCCCACACTTGGGAGTGTGAGGTAGGAGGATTATCATGAATTTGAAGCCATCCCAAGCCAAGCATAATGCCCCAAACACACCCCACAAACAACAACAAAACCCCTAGATTTAATCTCTAGTACCAAAAGAAAACAAAAAGTCAAACCTAGACTCAGTTGCATGTGGCTCATGTCTGGTGCCTGGAGAGTTCCAGGTCAGTTGGAGTCACAGGTGGGGACCCTATCTCAAAAGGAAAAAAAAAAAAAAAGCAATGGCAGAAACCCTTCTCCCAGCTTGCACATAACCAGGACAGAGCACAATTAAAAACTGACATTGATGGTCATGGCTTTGTCTTAGTTCATCAGCTTCTTTGACCTGGCCCAGGATGGAGAACCAGACCTGTGGCCAACCCTCTAACCGGGTGTGAGGTCATTTGCGTGATTACCTAGATATCTGGTGACCTTCCTTATAGGGGAGTCTGCCTCTCCTGCTGTGACTGCTGCTGCCTAGTGGAGTATGACTGTCATAGGTTGCTTCTGAAATGAGCCTTCCTGGACCACTGTTCTGCCATTTTGTCTCTGCCTTGGGACTGGCAAATCTGGCTGCTCCTTCCCAGAAGACAGAACAGAGTTCAGTCACAGCTCACAAGTCTGGCTGTCATAGAGAGAGAAATGCTTCTTGCTTTCTGTCAGCCTGTGAGGGTGTGGGGGTGTGTTTGTTATGCAGCATAGTGAAAACCAAGTGGACAGATACACTTCCCAGCTCACCCTCTGGAGAAAGGACAACAGGAGCCTGGTTGGCACTGTCTTGTCATTCTGGAGGCTTGATGTTCTGTTTTGTACAGTGTTTGAGTGTATCCCCAATGGCTCATAAGAGGGAAGCTCTGTCCCCAGGATGTTGGTGTGAACTGATGGAGGAGACAGTTGGAGGTCCTTAGTAAACTGGGGGTATAGCCTTGGAAAGGAAGATGGGATCCTCAGTCTTTGTCTGGCTTCCCATTTTGTGATGTGATTTTATCCTCTCCTATGTACTGGCCATGCAGTTCTCACCAGAAGCTAGCAGATCCTGGATTGTCTCTCAAACTACAAAACTGTGAGCTAAGCAAATCTTTTCATTTTATAATGTACCCGGTTTTATATAATTTGTTATAGTAAATGGGAATGTGTCCAAAAATGATTCCCAGACTCCTGAGAGTCAGGCAGTTCCCAACATTACCAAATCCAGCTGTAGAGACAGAGTACCCTGGGATATGTGATGTAGATAAGCCCTGCAGTACAAAAGGGAAGTGGCCTCACTCAGCAAGCCTTATGGACTTGGGAAGAAATGCTTTGATCTTTACTGCCCTTAGAAGTTCTGGGAATGATCTTTCTCCTCTGTCCATCTGGCTTCAACATTGGCTCATTTCCTCTGCCGTCCAACTCCCACCATAGCTGCGTCTCCGCCACACATTACCAATGGCATAAAGTTCAGGTACGGATAGCAACTGGCACTTTCTCTCCAACAGCTAACACCTGTCCCAAGTCTTTTGCCAAGTCAAGAGCGGTTCAGTGCTGTGTGGTTGAAGACAGTGCCTGTGGCTATGAGTTGGGAGTCTGGGGAGGACTGGGGAAATAATGTGGCTGTGCTTTGTGGGGCAAACTTGAGCAACCTCTTAGACCTGGTCCTAGAAGTGGTACCTTGTCACCTCTGCGGCATGTGATTTTCAGCACAGAAACCTCCAGATTCAAGAAACAGAGTTTGTTCCTCAGTAGCAAGAGGGACAAAGAATCTGTAGCCATTATGGCTAGAGCAGCTCTTAGTGTGGGGTTGACTTCAGGGCATAATTGTCATCTGCCTTTCAAACACAAGTAAATATTTTTTCCCACTTGAGCCAAAACATTCAACAGTAAGCAAACAAAAAAAAATCAAAAACTTCTTAATGAGTTCAGTGTAAGGGGGAAACAGAAGGTAACAGGGGTGGATGTGATTAAAATATATATATTCGTGAAAATTTCAAAGAAATAAATTAGGGCTAAGAATGGTTCGGCGGTTACTGTATTTGTCACATAAGCATCGACAGGAGAGCTGCATTTCCCCAGAGCCTATGTAAATGCCAGGTGGGCATGATGACCTGCCTCCAGTGCCAGCACTTAGAGGGCAGAGACAGGGAGTCCCTGGAGCAAGCCGGCTAGTTAGACTAGCCACATCATCAAGCTCTGGGCTCAACTGAGAGACTCTGCCTCAGTGAATAAGATGGAGAGAAATCAAGACTTTCAAAGTCAACTTCAGGTGTCCATGTACACATGCACACATACGTGCATCCATACATTTGTGAAAACACACTCATGCACATCATACATGCGTGTGCAATACATGCATATCACTTAGGTGCACACACACACTCATATACATACCACACATGAAAAAAGGAAAAAATAAAAACAGGTCAAATTTAGGAAGCAATAAAAGTCAGAATGAGTAGAAAACTCACATAGTATGTTAAATATGCATAACTTTTAATGAATGTCAACCATGGATCCATAGAGAAATCTAAAAAATACGATGTGGTTATAAAAAACAAACTTTTGGGGGGGTTGGGGATGTTGCTCAGTTGTTTGTGTGCTTGCCCGGCATGCAGGAAGCACTGGATCCCATCTTTAACACCACGTCAACAGGGTGTGATGATACATGCCTGGGATCCCAGTTCTCAGAGGGGGGAGACAGGAGGATCAGAAGTGGAAAGACAACTTTATTGCACAGCAAGCTTAAGGGCAGCCTGGTTTACATGAGACCCTTTGCCATAAAAGAAAAAAATCTTTTTATGTTTGAAATGCCCAATTGGCTTTCTGCTTGCCCCATCAGGAAAATGTGCACATAAGCAGGAGCGAGGACACTGTATCCTGGAGCCACTGAGACAGCACTGAGACACTACCAAAACACTAAGCCAAGACGCCCACTAGCAGCAGCCCTTTCTGCCTTTGGTCCTCTGTTGTGTATACATGTGTATACATAATGTATATGGACATGTGCCTATGACCTTTCATATAGCCCTTGTATATAGTTGCACACACATATCTAATTTCTATTTTTAAATTTGATTTTGCATTCATTTATTTTATCTTATTTGAGTGTATGTATGTATGTATGTGCACATACTTGTGGAAGTCAGAGGACAACTTGTGAGAGTTGGTTCTTTCCTTCCACCATGTGAGTCCAGACAATCGGATTCAGTTCATCTTGCTCAGTGGCAGTAGCCTTTACCCAATGAGCCTTGAATCTCTTGAGCCTTGCATTGATTTTGTATGTATGCATGTGTATGTGTGTATATAGGAACACATATGCAACAGTGTATGTGTGAAGGTCAGAGGACACCTAGGGAGAGTCAGGCTTCTCCTTCCATGGTATGGGTTGCTGGCAGGGAACTCAGGGTGTCATAATAGGGGGCAAAACCATCTGGGTCCTAATGTGTCTTTTTTTTTTTTTTTTTTTTGCTAACTTTGTATCTGATGTTCAATTAACTCAGCAACTTGTAATAGTATTGCTGTGCTTCCTGAAAGACTCTTAGAGAAGTTTGCAAACAGGGCCAGTAGTAAGTAGTCTAACAACAAAGTAACAGCAAGCTCCCCTCCACCTCTTAACAATGGTTACATTTTACTCATTTTAAGCTTTTGTTTCCATTCCCTTTTTGTTTTCTCTGCGGTGTGGTAAACTAATCCCAGGCCCTGCTTCCGGCAGATGCTCTCTGGGTTTGTGCACCCTTCTGGCTTTGTCCTGCAGGCGAGTCCTCTTCCCCAATTTCAGGAGCCTTCATTAGGGATGCCTGCTCAGGAGCGGTCATCACGGACACCTGTCTAGCCCTGTTTGTTCTCTGTAAGACTCTGTGGTTGGCCACTCTCTGGACAAGCCTCAGGAGATGCTGGATAATTTTGCACTCGGTACTACCATGTGTCCACTGTCCTGTTTTCCTGACAGGTGTTTCCCCACTGGAGGAGGGCATGCCATGTCTACTTGCCCTCGAGCCCTGACTATGTTGCTGCTCTGTTGAGCTTTTGAGTCATTGATCCATTTTTGGTGGCCAATAGGAGCTAAAGGAGTGAATAACACAATGGTTGAAGGAGCCTGACAGCTGAGGATCTCATCAGCTGAAAACCAAACCGGGGTCTTTAGTTACCATGATCTGTCCTTTGAGATCATAATGGTTTGGATGCAGCTAGAAACCATCTTTCCTGAGCTAAGCATGGTGGCCCAGGCCAAGAGATAGGGGCAGGAGGATCAGGAATTCAAGGTCATCCTCTATTACTTAGTGAGTTCAAGGCCAGGCTGGGCTGCACAAGGCCTCGTCTAATAGAATTAATGAATGAATGGCACCCAACTTTCTATTCTTTCGCTTGTAACTACCCATTTTATTGTTCCAGGGAGCTGCCCGCAAGGGCACATCTGTGTTCCTGGGTACTGTGGGCAGGGTCTTGGGTTGAGATGGTTGGTTCGTGTCTGGGTGCTTAGAACATTCTAAGCCCCTTGGTCAGTATCCATGTGAATTGGGCTTGTAGCTGTCCAGCTCACACTGGGTGTGGTGAATCCAGCCTGGCTCTGGGCAGCAGGGGGCTGTGGCCATGCTGGGCTCTTCTTGTTTTGTGCCTCCTCTCCTTGCCACAGTCTGACTCCCCTTGCTTCTCTATCAGATATGGCTTCGTGACCATGAAGAAGGCAGACAGCAAGCCTGTTTCCCTTTGTGGGCCTCAGTTCCACCTTTCTGATGAGGAACATACAGTGGAGAGCCCAGTGGTAGTGTCCTCAGTGTGTATTAAACTTGCTCTGCTCTTCACTTAGTCTCCCAAGATGCTTCCATCTATCCAGATTCTAAGGCTCCTATGATGTCAGTTCCATCTCAAGCCTTGTCTGGTATGAGACCTGGGAGACACTTCTTGGTCTGTCCAAGTAGAAGGGAGTCCCAGCCCTGTTCCTTAGACTTTGGGGTTTTTTATGTCGATGACCTCATGGCAATCATGGGGCTTTATCTTTTGGCCCCAATATTCCACCTTCAGTCTTAGACCAAAGTCCAAGGTTTGGATGATATATTGAATGAAGACCTGAGAGGCCAATGTGAAGATACCTGACATGACACCCAGGGCTGGGTGTAAACATGCCTCAGAGATCAGGAGGTCTGCATGATAATATTGAGTGTCAAGGTTTAGGAGAGGCAACTCCATCGTGAAGCCTCAAACACCTCATTTCCCTGACAGGGTGTAGACCATGACAGTCACTAAACTATAGGTGCCTTGTACCAGACTTGCAGCTTCTAAGAGGTCAGGAATACCTTTCAGCTCTGCACAAACAGCACAGTGTCAGATATTTGTAACAGTGCATAGGAGTCCCAGTACCCCTTAAAAAGAAAAGAAAGTCTCAGTTCATAAGGATTGGATGTTTCTGATGGCCCAGAGGCCATCTCTCTGTGTGGGTCAGGTGGGCAGGGGCTTGGCTAGAGGTTACAACAGGCAGTGCCCATTTCCTGGTCCCTGGCTAGAGGTCTGTGTCCTCCATCTTCCCATTCATAGTTATTGCTCTCACAGACCATTTTTTTTTTGTTTTTGTTTTTTGTGTATGTTATCCCAAAGGGTCAGGGAGTTTGGGCTTTGCTGTTTTGCATTTCTGGGCTCTATCACTCAGTTCAGGATCTGCCCCTTAGATCTCACATTGGTTTTGATGGTGCTTTGCTTCAAGCCCAGAGCCCTGTGCATAAATGAGGGAGGAGGAGGGGTGAAGAGAAGAACTTGGGGTGGGGGACGAGAAGGGAAGTGGAGATACACTCAGTGGTGGAGTGCTTCCTTAGCACATGCAAGTCCCTGGGTTCTATCCCTGGCACCAAAAGAAAAAGAAGACAAGAGGCAGAAGAGGGGGAGGCTGGGGGGAAGGGGGAAGAAGTGAGAGCTCTCTGGACACAGGCATTTGTTGCCAAGCTTGACCACCTGAGTCCTCTGGGGCCACACATGGTAAAAGCAGAGAACTTATTTCTGCAAGCTGTTCTCTGACTTCCACACATGCAGGCCTTGGTGCACCCCCCACACTAAATAGAAATATAAAGCATTTTTTTAAAAAAGGAAGAGAGGAAGAAAACAGGGGAGAAAGAGAGAGGCGAGGAAGTCAAATGGCCTCACATGACTATTTTCTCTCAGTTGCTTAGTTCAGGGGCATCTTGCACCTTTCTAGCTGGGTTTTACGGTTGGTGGAGCCAGGCTTGAGCAGGCATCTCCCCACCATCCTGCCCAACTCCACTTCTTGAAAGTTTTGCACAGTACCCAAAATGGGCTTTCAGGATGCTGAGGATGTTGGTCCTTTCTGCCCAGATCAGCCTGTGTGACAGAAGCAGCATTCTGAAGTGGAACAGCATTGGAAAATGAATACTCAGGTGGTCGGAGACCTAAGGGGAGGAGGCACAGGTCCTGTGTAGCATGCAGGCTGCCTTCATTGTGGACAGGACCATCCCTCTCAGCGAAGAAAGGAGGAAAGGAAGCCACTGTACATAAAAGACTGAACCCTCTTAAACTGGCCACTGGGTGGGGTGTCAAGGAGACCAGCCACACAGCCACCAGGCAGCCGCAGCAAGTGTCCTGAGTTGGAGTCACAGGAGGTTAGAAATACCCAAGCAGGCATTGATGTCTTATAAAAGACATCAAAGGAAATGGAAAAAATTCTAATATGTAAGGGAGGCAAGGATGGGGGAGGAATGCTGGCCTTTTATTAGGGCATGAGGGAAGGATAGAGATAGCACCAGAATGTCAGAAATAGTCACACCTCCAATCTTATGCAAGCGCGAGCATGCGCGCGCGCGCGCGCGCACGCGCACGCACACACACACACACACACACACACACACACACTGTCCCATCAAGAGGCCTGCTGTGGCCCTGCTCAGCTATGCCAACTTGTCTAGGCTCCAGGATGTGGCCTGTGTGCCTGTTCAGTGGGATGCTCACAGGCACCCAGTGTAGGGCTGGTGCTGGCAAGGACCTGGGGACTGAACACATGCCTTTTCCTGGAAGAAAGTCCTGGTAGGTATGTGCCAATGCCTGAAGAGCCCAGAGGGAGTGGGGCTGCCAAGTCCTGCTCTCGTTGAACAGAGATGGAGTGTCCAACAGAAAGGGTGCTTCTGTTGATGGAGAATGGTGACTGGCTTTGGATACAGCCAGGGGCCACAGCCTCCCTCTGCTTAGGTCTGGTCCCTCATTTAAATGTGGCTCTTCTAGACAGGCATGGTGGCTAATGCTTGTAATCCCAGCACTTAGGAGGCTAAAGCAGGAAGATTGTCAAGCATTGGAGGACATTATGGGCTACATAATGAGTTTCAGATCAACCTGGAATGGAGGGAAATCCAGTTTCACGGGTGGTGGTGGGGGGCCCAATCCTGAGTCAGTATTCAGAGGCGGAGGCAGGAGGATTTCACTGAGCTCCAGGCCAGCCTAGGTTACAGAGTGAGACCCTGCTTCAAACAGGCAAAACGAGCCCAAATCTAAACCAACCAAAACAATAAAAGGGCTCTAACACCCACTTTGCGCTGCCAGGAGTCTTCTCCTGCCGCTGTCTTGCATAGAGCCTCGCCCTTGAACCTGGGTGACCCCAGAGGAAGCCTTAGAATGCCAGGGCCTTCCAGGTGGCATTTACCACTTCCTGTCCACCTCAGCTGTTGTGTCCCTCTCCAACAGGGAGACAGATACATACATGAACAGCCCCAACTACTTCTTAAAGCTCTTCTCAGCCTAATCTGAGCAATTCACTGGTTAAAGCCCTCACCCCTCCAGGGGTGCTCTGAGGGGTGTGTGCACTAGAAAAAACTAGCCTCCTCCCCTAAGCAGGGTCCCTGAAGGGAACCACAGCCCAGGGCTGGTTTTCTTTACTGTGAGGGAAGTTGATGCTGTTTGCATAGAAAACTTCCAGGAAGCTCGAACTCATTTGAGCCTGCTCTACGTCCCTACTCAACCGACACCAGAAAGTTGGTTGAAAGTGGACCCCACCAGCTGGGCAAGTCTTCAGCCCGTTTCCTGTCGGAATAAGTAGCGTTAGAACTAATATAAGTGCGGTTGGGCCCTAGTTTAGCCAAATTTGGTGGGCAGAAATCTGGAGGGCAGAGAGCGTTGTTTTTCCTAAGTTCTCCCTGGGGGGAAACAAGGGAACCCATACTTTTTCAAGCTTCCAACACTGTGGATGTTAGAATCTGTAACAACTTGGGGTTCAAAAACATAAGGATTCGTTTCTGAGCTGCCTAGTTACACCCCAATTCTGGTGGGTCAGAAGTCTTCCTGCAGGAGGGGCAGCTGTGGCCTTAGGCCACCCCTGGGCAGAAAGAGCCAGGGTAGGCCGTGGAGGCTCAGTTGGGGGTGCAGGCAGCTGCGCTGAGGTACAAGGGCAGGCGAGCGCCACGGTGGCCTCGGTCGTTCTGCCGGGACCGACGACCGAGCCTCCCCCTCCCGGCCGCGGCCACGCTCTGCCCGCCGGTCCTCGGGGAGGGGCGGGAAGGCAGCTGGACCGGGCGGCGATTTATGGGCCTTTCAGGCGAGCAGGTGCCTCCTCGGGCCGCTCATTGTCTCGCGCGCCTCACAATGGGGCTGCGGCAGCCGTAGAGCCTCCCCCGCCGCGCCTCGAGGCCTGCACGGGCGCCGCGGCCGGCCCGGGGCGGTTCAGTAGCCCGGAATCCGTCCATCCATCCTTCCATTCTTGCAGCCGTCCACCCGTCCTTCCATCCATCCACTTGTCTGTTCTTCATCCTTCTACCCACCCACCCATTCATCCAATACCTCCACGCACCCACCCACCCATGCACCCATGCTCACATGCATCCTCCCTGCCCCTTTACTCCCTCCCCCGCACAGCGGCCCTGCATTCCCAGCATCCCAGCCCGCGTGCCGCCTGGTCCGGCTGGACTAAGGGGACCCCGCGCCCCGACGGTGCGCCCGCGGCTGCTGCGGCGCCCCGCTCCTCCTGCGCCGTCAGGCACCCGGGTCTCCGCCGGTCTGGCACGGCCAGCGCCGCCGCGTCCGGGTCGAGCACACAGGAGCCCATTCTTCTGGGCTCCGCGCAACCATATGTCAAATCCGCGTCGACGCAGCAGCCCCCCGCTCATTCAGGCGCAGAACGTCCCGCAACAGCGAACAATCGCAACTCTGTTCATGTCTATTATGGATGCGAACCGGGCGAGAAAAAAAAAATCATTTAACGCCAAGAGATAGCCAGCTAATTACCAACCATATGTGAGCCCGAATTCAAAGCCACGCGGAGTTCATTCTGAGTCCCGGCGACTTTATTAGGTATAGAAGACAGATGTCCCGACAGCCCACGCATCACAGAAAA
Organism: Arvicola amphibius; assembly: GCF_903992535.2. Lineage (NCBI taxonomy): Eukaryota > Metazoa > Chordata > Mammalia > Rodentia > Cricetidae > Arvicola > Arvicola amphibius. The sequence continues at coordinate 145,222,390 of NC_052047.1, read as the reverse complement.
CTGTGTCAGGGAGTTTTTGAAACGAGGAGAGAGATCTTTAAACATTAAAGGCCCAGACTGCTGATGGACTGGGCCAGGGTCCTCTGGGACCTGGGCCCTGGGAGTAGGATTTGACCACCAGCTGTGCCAGAATCTTGCTTGGCTGGTCCAGGATAGGGTCCCTCCTTCCCCTTAGCTGTAGACTCAGGTGTTCCAGAGGCTCCTTAAGATTTATGGCATGTATCAGGGATTTGGGGCTATCCTATTGGGAGCGTGGAGTCCTTGTCTTTTACCCCTAATGGGGCTCTTAGTAGGCAGTTGTGTTGGTAGGGTTTGGTGAAACCCTTCTAGCCTGGGTTTGGCTAGCCTGGCACACAATAAGTCTTTGCCTGGAGTGGAATGAACGAGTGATTTGGTGAATGAATGAATGAGCCCGTGTGAGACAGCCTACCCAACTATGAAAATCCCAGGTAGTGGGGGTGGCGGAATGGGTACAATAGCAAGGAAAACACCACACACAATTCCTTTACCAAGAAAATAGCCTCTGCCACCAGCCTCCAGTTCTGTGAGGATGGAAAAGGAGATATGAGGGAGTAATAGAGGAGAGAAGAGGGAGGAGAGAGGGAAGGGGGGAGAGAGAGGCAGACAGACAGACTGACAGAGACAGAGAGATAGAAAGACAGAGACAGAGAAAGACACACAGAGACACACAGAAAGAGAGATTTTTCTGTTTTCCATGCAATGTAATTACATCCCAGCTTTTCCTCCTTGTTATTCTTTTAAGCCAAATGTCTGAATAAAAGGATTATGTCCCCCACCCGGGACTGACTGTGCCCCTGTGAGCAGGAGGGGGCCTAGATTAACTGCGGACTATGCCTTCTGAATTTTTTCTATGAAAATAAGTGAGGTCAGCTGCCATTCAATTGTCACAGAATATATATTTGAGAATTTAAATATTTGAATCAAAGGAAAAGACCAGGCTTTACATCTATGGCCAACCCAACCAGCATGTTCCCTGAATCCCTGCACAAAGGAAACAGTTCACCCCAAGTGAATTGTCTCCTCCAGGAAGATTCTGCAGAAGGAGCAGCCGGCTCTCTCCCCTTTGTTTCTCATGCTTTTGTTTTGTGTTGTATTTTTCTTTCCTCTTCTTATCCCTCTCATTCAGTACAGGAGGGTGTTTTCTGAAGCTCGGGGGCTAACTTTGGGCCAGAGGATGTGAAGAAGCATGCAGAACCTCCCAGAACAGTTCATGTCAGAGACCACTCTGGCATAAAGTAAGACTTAATTGAACATGTGTGGGTGAAAGAAACAGAGAGAAAGGGGAGGCCCCATGTCACTAGGACATGGAAACATGTGTAGGTAAAAACACAGAGAGAAGGGGAGGCCCCGTGTCACTAGGACACTACCGGTGATCAACTAGGTGGGGAGGACTGGCCCGTGCTCAAAGCGCTGGAAACCTTAGTCTAGGTGGGGCTTGGTCCTTTTCAGCTCTTACCCTGGTTCTTTAGGATGACAGATCTCTAGCCCTCAAACCAGAATCATTAGCATTTAGTGATTAAGAGACACAGGGACTGCATATACTGTCTTGATCCGTGAGGATGGCATGGGGGAGGGCACTCTCATGATGTGTCCCTAGGTGTTAGTAGGAGACTTCTAAAGGACATTGTTAGCGAAATTGCACAAAAGGTCTCTAGGCCAGGGGTAGGTGGCAGTGGCTGTTGTCTAAGGTCTGGAGGCCAAGGCTGTTTGTTGTGTCTTTGTGCAGACGTCTCTTTTGTGGACTGATGGGATGGAGGCTGGGTCTTCACAGGAAACACCATGGCCAGGGGCTTCAACAGTCCACGCCCCCTGCTCTACCTCTGGAGGCTGGAAGTCAGAGAGGAAGAGCAAGAAGCTGAGGAGCCGGCCCCTCCCAAGGCCTCTGTCCTTAGCTTGCAGACTGCATCTTCCTGTGTTCTTATGTGATTTTCCTCTGTACAGCTATACAGATTGCCCTTTTCCACAAATATCCTAGTCAGAGTGAATTAGAACCACCAAAGCTCTCATAAAAAGATGCCATTTTCAGATATAGTCACTGTGAGAGGTTAGGGTTCAACAGAAGATTTTTTTTGGAGGGGGGCCTGACTCAGAGCATGACTTTAGGCTTTCAGGTTGGATTCCCTCTGTCCCTCTACACTGGGGCTGTTTCACTGGGGCTGGGGGCTGAGGGTCCAGACTAACACCGTTTCAGGCTTTCTGTTGCTCAGAGAGGCATTTGGACACCCTGGTGTTTCCCCAGCCCTCCCCTCCCCAGAGGATGAGTCTAGAATCAGGCTGTGTGTGGGGTCCCCACCCTCACTGAGGACTGAGGCTGCTTGGGAGCTGGCCCTGACCCAGAGGTGAGGGACGAAGAGCTGAAGAGCAGGCTGGCGCTCCATTGGGGTCCTTAACTGCCATCTGCCCGGTCTTGTGTTCTCCCCAGGTATCCATCCCTTTTGCTTTAGTCTCTTGTACCTGCCTGGGGACTCCTTTCCTTACCCTCTCTCCCCTCCCTCTCTTCTTCCTCCCCTCCTCCCTCCCCCCCTTTTTTTTTCTTTTTCTTTTTTTTATTTCTCCTTCTGCTCTGGCCTTGAACACCTTCTTGAATCTAAAGGAGAGCCCAGCAGGGGCTGAGAAGTCAGGTAACCTCCACAGTACAACAGGATTGGCTGGGTCTGAAACCTTCTATTCTTGCACCAGCCACACTGTTTATTGCTGTGTGACCCAGGTAGATGGGCTGACCTCTCTGAACCTTGGTCAGATTACTTTGTAGCAAGCCAAATGCTGATTTGCCTTTTCAGCACAAGAGAGAAGGAGCTAATGAAAATGACTGAAAAAACACTCCAGGCATTTAAAAAATGTCACGTAATTGCAAAATAATAACAATAACAACAATATACTTTGGAATTTTGCTGGAACTGAGAGCAGGCCCCAGTGGAATTTGGCATTAAGTGGTCTGCTCTGGCCTCTGTCCAAAAGGGTCTAGTTACTTCTGCACCCCAGGAAAACATTCTGAGGAGGCCCTCTTGTAAGGGGGTCCTGCCACTGGACTCCCTCATGTGCTGGGGCCCAGGCACCCCCATAGGCCAGGGGCTAGCTTGGAGAATTGTTGCTACAATCCTAGGTTATGCAGCTGGTGAATCAGTGATGTCTTTCATGTATATTTAAAATAACTCAAATAAAAATATATTTATCTGACTGTAGAACTGTGTTTTATTAAAACACAGTTTAAAAAAACTGTTTAGATTAAAAAACAACAACAACAACCCAATACAGAAAGGTGCTATTTCCCTCGATAGAGTCTTGTCTGCCACAGCCTGATCCTGGAGTCTGGGGATCTGTATGCTCATATTGAGAGCTGCCACAGCCTGATCCTGGAGTCTGGGGATCTGTATGCTCATATTGAGAGGAACCATATCCACCTTTGGGGTAAAAATTGTGAGTTAAGCATTAGAATATGCGTGCATGTGCACACAGAAATGGCTCGCTGAGTTTTCATAGGGTCATGTCCTAATAAACCCACTGTAAGTTGAAAATAACGTAAGCCAAAAATGGAGTGGCTGTCTAGAACTCAGAGACCATCCCAGCCCACCTTAGCTCACCTGATCTAAAATGATCCCTAGAACGCTAGCCTGCAGCCCAGCTCAGCCCAGCCCAGCAAAATCATTGACAAAACTCCTTTGTGTACTTTCTTGAGACAGAGCATAACATAGCACAGGCTGGCCTCAAATCTGCCATGTGTCCAAGGCTGGCCAAACTCTTTGATCTTCCTGCCTTCACCTTCTGAGTATTGGGATTTCATGGATGCGCCTCTTCTACAAAGTTCCCCTCCCCCCCCCGCTTCTTTAAATAATAAAGTGTGAAGGACCTCATGCAGTTTCTTGAATACTGCGCTGAAAATAAAAGCAGAATTGCTTATAGATTCAAAGTTGAAAGTTTGGTTTCTGCTGGAGGCTGAGCTGCGCTGTGGGAGTTACCTGCATCCTTCCCTTTTCTGACTTTTGTGAGACAGGGTCTCAAGAAGGCCAGGCTGACTTGGAGGACCTGATCCTCCTACTTCTACCTCTCAGATGTTCCTTTTTCTCTTTGAGGGAAGGTCTTGTTATGTTGTGCAAACTGACCTGGAACTCACTATGTAAGCCAGGGTGGCCTCTAGCTTGAGATCCTCCTGCCTCAGCCTCCTAAACACTGGAATTCCAGGTGATTACATGGTCCCCATGGTCTCTGCAATTGTTCAAATTGAAAATATTTATCCACAATGAGACATTTAAGAGGCTCAGTGTGGTGATATTTTGTTTGTGCTGTAACAAATAAAACTTGCTTGAAGATCAGAGTGTGGAGCTGGTAGCCACACTAGTCAGCCACAGTGACCCGGCAGTGGTGGCACACGCTTTTAATCCCAGCACCCAGGAGACAGAGGATGGAGCTCTGTAAGTTCAAGGCCACCCTGGGCTACAGGAGACTGAATCAGTCTAAAGGAGAAAGAGAGTCAAGTGGTGGTGACTCACACCCATAATCCCAGCACTAGGGAGGTGGAGGCAAGAAGTGTTACAGCTAGGTGGAGAGCCGAATACAAAGCAGGGAGGAGACAGGAGTTCAGGATTCAGTCTGAGGTTTCACAGAGCTGGCATTCAGTCTGAGCATTCAGTCTGAAGATTCGTAGAGACAGGATCTTGCCCCCATGATTCTGAGGATTTCATAGAGCTAAGAGTTAGCGGCTGGCTGCTCTGCTTCTCGGATCTTCAGGCAAATTTTATTTGTTAAAGCACAAACAAAATATCACCACAGCTCAGAACACGAACAACTTACAAACAGAACACTTGAGATGCAGCTTAATACAGCATACAGTGCTGTGTTAATACAGTGACCTGCTAGAATTCAAACTTCAGCAGAGCTGCTGGGATATGCCTGCTGCCTGGGGGCCTGTGGAGACAGGAGTTCATTGGTAAGACAGTCTAGCCAATCAGCGAGCTCCAAGTTCCATGAGACCTTTGACTCTAAAATCAGGTGGGTGTCAGGCCCAAAGGCAGAGCCAGAGGCTAGCCCCATCACCCCATTACCTGCTTGCACCTGGAGGAAGGGGCAAAGAGAAACTGCTGCAGAAACAGATCCACCACGAATCTGTGTCGTCTTGGAGGGGAAGAGGTTCTCCTGGAACCAGCTTGTGCTGATGTAACTGACAGCTTTGACGATGTCACAAGCACTCCCCTCATGTCAGGGAAATGTCAAAGCAGTGCTACATTAGTGTTGTTCATCTGAGTGACCTTAAACCTAAGAGGTGGTAGCAAGGATTCTTCAAAAAACAATGCCTACAATGGCTGCTGCGAGTACCGGGTTGTCTCCGTCGTAGGCACTAAACTTTCCCGAATTGTCATGTCACCACAGACAGTGAACCTTCCTGAGGCCATCATGCTGCAGTCTGGGAATAAGAAGTGGAGACTTGCTGTGGAGGCTGCAGCGGCTTCTCTCCCCTTGAAGCCAAGGTGGTTGGCCAGATATTCCCTCCGGTCTCGGCTCAGTGTCCTTCATCAGACACTCACACCCGAAGCCCCTGCTCAGGTTCCTCCTGTTCTCCAGTTTCTACATTTCTCTTCATCGCATGAGTTTATGTTGGTGATTTCAAGTCCCCTGTGGTAGCAACACGGCTAGGTGGAAAACAAAAAAACAAAAAACAAAAACAATGCCCGACTTCTGATACTCTGCAATTAAGAAGGCAGTACTCTAGTTTGGATTTTTCCTGATTTTTCTTTTAAGCAAATATAGTTAAAAGACAAAGTGGGGTGTGATTGGGGAAAGTACCTGCCAACCACCTCTGGCTGCTATAGCCTTTCATATACATGTCTGCTCACACCCACTCAGCCCTAACACTGCACACCTACATGAGAGCTGAAACTGAAGATGCCCACCACTTGGAAGTGCGTTAGGAAAGGTCAGCTTCCAGGTGTCAGGTGTTGGAAGCATCTGTGGAGAAGATACCACTCCCCAGAAGCCACATCTGGCCATATGCATTGCAGCTACAGCAGAGTGTCCATTGAGGCCCCGGCTGGCCTGGCCATCCGAGACTCACTGAAGACTTTACTGAGTAGGCCCCCAGAAGGAAGATGGGACCTCTGGCTGACGGAGGGACTGTAGGGGTTGGGAAGAAAGCCAAAGGAGGTCTGTGAATTCCATAGGAATGGGCGACTACTTCCATCCCTGGCCTTGGAAACTTCCATAATGTCTTCTGGATGTGCATTTCCTATAAGCCGTTGCCTACCCACCTAGTGTCACTGTTGGCAGGAGCTGCCATGGTGAATACTGAGGATCTGCAGAGTCCTTGGGATGTGGGCAGGATTCTCAAGGCGGGAGCCGCGGGAGGTAGGTATGGCAAAGAATGAGGCCCTTGATCCTAGTCCAGGGAATGATACCAGGTTCAGGATGCCCAGAGGACAGCAGGGAGGAGGTGCAGGACAAGTGGAGCTTTATAGGTCAGATTTGTCAGAAAGGATAGGATTTCGCCAGCCTGGGTTGCAGTGGGATGGACTGGAGGACCATCGGCTTGCAGGGAGCTGCAGCCTGCTGCCAGCCTGGAAGAGAAGGGCCTGAAAAGACAAATTGAATGCTGGGCCAGACCTCCCTTGTCAGCTGACTTCAGAGCGGGCCAGTGCCATAAATTAGGATCCATCTTCACTTGAACAGATGACAAAAACAGCCCACAGAAGGACCAAGTGACATGTCCCAGAGAAAGGGCATGGTGCTGCCTCACCCATGGAAGACCATGGTTGTATGGTGTTCTGAGGCTGGTTTGACATCCTGATAGCAAACGGGCACACCACAGGAGGACTTACCAGTCCCTGTCACTTACTTACCCACATCCATTCAGCCCTTTATCCATCCACGCACCTATTTCTCACTTCTCCATTCATCCATCCCATCCATTATCCACCCACCACTCATCTATCCATCCTTTGACCTGTCATCCACCCATCCATTTTATCCACCTACTTCACTCAATATTAATCTATCCTTCCATGCATCCACCCATGTATCTATCCATCCACCTACTCATCCATCTCTCTAGTCATCTATCCAACCACTTACCACCCATCCCTATACCCATCTATCCATCCACGGGTGTATTCTGTCCAGACAGCTCAGTCCAGTACCGCTGTCCTCCACCCAGGTAAGGTTGCAGGAGGTGACCCAACCAACCTTGGCAAACAGTTTGGGCGTGTGGGGGTGGGGGCGGCGGCAGTGAATTTCTGCTCAATTGCAAGGTGGGGCCCCTGGGGACCCCAATTATGGGAAACCCACAACTGCAGGCAAAGCAGCCAGGCCTGGGCGGAAGGGCGCAGGCCGAGGGCTTGCCCGGCAGGGGGTCCCGTGCCCCCCCTGCCCCCCCCCCCGCCTCTCCCCCCCTCCCCCCCCCTCCCCGCGCGCAGTCTGTTTGGAGAAGAAAGCGGGCCAATTTGTTTTCATTCAGAGTCACTTAAGATCCCATTTTGGAGAAATGAAAAGAGAAAAGCCCGCTTCCCGCGCCCGGCCCGCTGGGTGCTCGCCCGTGCCCGGCGGCGCGCTGGGGGGTGGGGCAGCTCCCCTCCCCCACCCTCTGTCATTCCCTCCCCTCTCCCACAACCCCTCCCCATCTTACTCCACTCTCCTCCTCTTTCCCTCTTCTCTCCTTTACTCCCCCACCCTTCTCCTTTCCATCCCCTCCCCCCTCCGCCGCACTCCCTCCCCCACTCCTGCAGTCCCGCAGCCCCTTAGCCCCGCGTCTCGGCCCGGCCGCGCTCATTCACATGGCCGGCACACTCGCGGCCCATCTGCGGAGGCGCAATTAAACGCGGGGGGCGGGGGGGTGCCCAAAATTAGCATTTCCGCGGCCATCTGGCGCGAGGAGCGGGCGCGGCCGGACAAAGGGCGCCGGGCGAGGGGAGAGGCGAGTGTGCCGCGGCATTGACCTGCAAATGAGGCTTTGTCTGCGCATTAAAGCTCGCCGGACCCCCGACCCTGGCCTGCGCCCCCACCGCGGCCCCCGACGGCCCAGGCCGGACCCGGCACCCCGAGGCCTATGACCCCCGTGCGGACGCCTGCACCCGGGGTTGCACCGCGGCCTCCAGCAGAGGCGAGGCCGGCCCCTTGGCCTAGCCTGGGCCAGCCTAGCCTGGCCTCCTGGCTTTCTCAGGTTGCCCAATACCTGGCCAAGCCCTGCTGGAACTCTCCAGGGACTTAAGGTGCTGGAGATGCCCTAGGTAGCCACCTGCATGGATCGATCAGTCTCTGAGCTCACAGCCATAAGGGCCAGAGTCTTCTGCCTTCAGCACCAAGGAGGCCCAGAGTGCTGGAGTTGCAAGGTGATATGCTGCTCCAGATCAGGACCCTGGACCAGTGTCAGAGGCCAGGGTCTCTTACAGACCTTGCCAGGCCATTGGACTTAATACAGTGTGGCTCAGACACTGGAGATCCTCAAGTGGAGTCCCCATAGCAGATCCCATGACCTCCGTTGGATTGGGGAGCAGTATGAAGCTGCCTGTGAGCCTCAGTTTCCAAACGTGTACAAATGGGAGTGTGTCGGGGGTGCTGTTTCTGGGTGAGGACCAAGTGTGGCCCAGTCTAGGGGTGGTGAGGTTTCTTAAGCAGCGGGATAACAAGAGAAAGAAGGTTCATGGCTCATCCTGGGATGGGAAGAGCAGACCTCGGTCCTCGGGTTCCATCCTGGGGCAGTGGTGATGCTGGAGAGATGCAGGTAGGGCCAGGGTGACCACTAGAAAGAGCTGTGGTTAAGGATTAGTAGTGTTGGAAGGGCAAACCTAGTCAGAGTGGAAGCTGAAGAATTCTTTGACAGTGCTCTGTCAACTCATTTCCTCAGAAGTTAGACAAGGCTGTTCAGAGAAGTGATGGTATGGATATGTGGCAGTGCCTGGCACAGCCTGGCATCGAACCACAGCTATACCAAGGGGCATGGTTCCTTCTATGATGTGGCTGAGCGGCTGGGACCTTACATATGGGCCCATTCCTACCTGTGGGTCAATAAACATATGAATTGTTCAGTTTCATCAGCCATTAGAAAAATGCAAATAAAAAACCCCTTTGTGAGGCTGGGAGGGGTGGCTTAGCTTGCATAAGATGTGAGTTCTATTTCTAGAACCTATGTTTAGGTAAAAATCAAGGTAGCATAGAGGCACACATTTGTAATCTCAGCATTGCAGCGATAGAGGGAACAGGGGGACTTCTGGGGCTTGCCGGGTGTGTGCTGGAGGAAAGGAGCTGGGCCTGGAGCTTCGGGATCTTAGAGAAGGGTATCTCCACGCAGGCCTTGCCTTTCAGTCTGTGCACACACCAGAGGGGGCCCTGACACCTCTGGGTAGGCTCAGCCTGGGGTCAGGGGTGGGGAGGGTGGCACTGGACACTAAGATGTTCTCCAGAAAGGATGAGCACTTTCATGCCTGATCAACATGGGTGGGATGGTCAAGATAGGCATGGCCAGCAGGTCCTGACAGCAGTGGGGACAGCGGTCATCTGCCTTGTGGGACAGCCCCTGGCACAACATGACCAACAAGGCTTAAAAAATCTCCTGTTTGGGAGGATTGCTATCTAGAGTGTATAAAGAACTCAAGAGGCTAAGTACTAACGCATCAAATTACTCAATAAACAGGCTAGCAGAATGAGGTCTAGTGTCTAAAAGATGAGGTACATTTGAATGGCTAATGAACACACAAAGCATGATGCTAGCCATCAGAAAAATGCAAATATAAGCCACATTGGGGATTGGGGCAATGATTCCATTTGCATAAAGATATGAGTTCAATCCCCAGCTCCCATAAAGCTAGGCCAGGCTTGTGGAGAGATGAAAACATGTAGTGTCCTGGGCCCGGCCAGAGTAGCCTAACCTACCAGTTTCAGGTCAATGAGAGATAAGCTGGGCATGCACATGAAGAACACCATTGTAGGGTGTCCTGCATGTGTTCATATACCAGCTACACTGGGATTCCATATCCCTCAGTCTGAATGGCAGTCACCAAGAACAAACATTGGTCAGGCTGTGGAGAAAAGAGTTCCCTTGTGCACCATGCTGCTGGAGGGAGTGAAACTAGCCCAGCCACTATGAAAATCAGTATGAAGTTTTGTCAAAAAGCTAACAACGGATCTTCCATATGACCCAGCTCTACACTCCTGGCTATTTACCCAAAGGCCTCTAAGTCAACACATCGCAAAGATACTTGCACATCACCGCTCATCACGGTGTTACACACAATGGCTGAGTTAGGGAGGCAGTTTAGTTATGCAAGAAAAGACGACCAGGTAAAAAGAATGTGGTTTATACACACAATGGGATTTTTTTTTTTTTCGGTCACAGAAACAACAACAACAACAAAATGAAGTGAGGTGGTTGGAAGGAAAATGGATAAAACAGGAGATAATCACGTTAAGTGAGTGACGTCAGTCCCAGAAAGACAAATATTGCAAGTGTCCTTTGTGTGTCCTAGACTTCAGAGAGAACATAAAGTCATATATGCACTGAGGACAGGAAAATAAAATCAGAACCTGGGGGACACTAATGGGAGGGAAGCAAGAGGGAGGATGGTGGGGTATGGGGGAAGGGGAGTAACCTGGCCTTGTAATAGCGGTAATTAATAAAGATCTAGGAGGTAGCTCAGTTGTCGACGTGCTTGCCTTGACAGAATGAAGACCTGCAATCCCTAGCCTAGCCTACTTGGCAAGCTCCAGGGCCATGTGAGATCCTTTTAAAAAAAAATAGAAGACAGTGGACAGAGACTAAAAATTGACGTTCAGGGTTGATCTCTGGCCTCCAAACACAGGCACACGTATTATGCACCCAGAACATATGTGTGCACTTACATCTGAATAATGACACACAAAATAATAACAATGCATCTGCTGTCTGCTAGGTGTGGAGTTTATGCAACTAGAGTCTTGGGTGCATTTGGTGTCTGGGGCACTGGGGACCAGGTATGAGCCTGGTTGGCATAAGCACACTAATGATCCTGTATGGGTGGGGCATAGGGGGGCTGTGATGTGTGCAGAGCCATGGTACTGACTGTAGGGTGCTGTAGAGCAGGGAAAACCAGTGCCTCTTTTTTCCACACTTGGCCCCTCCCACTCTGAGGGGCCTCAGGCTCCCAGCAAATACCAAGTCCCATGTGCTCAAGGCTGTGAGTGACCACAGCACCTCCTCCCCGCACCGGCAGTTGTCTTCAGGAGTTCTTGGGTCCAGCTTGAACTGGTTTCCTTGCAGGTCAGCATTTCTTAATCTTCATTGGTTCTCCTTCTCAAGTGTCCCTTCTGTGATCCGCTCTGAGGACACTAACCCATCTGTAGGGGACAATACCTCCTTAAAGCTAGAGATCCTGGACCCATTTTGGAAAGCTTTGTGTTCAGTTTTGTAGGATGGTCAGGAGTCGGGCAAACAGAGAAGGGAGGAAGGGCCAATTTGGTCTGAGGTGGTGACACCGGGGAAGTTGCGGCTGCAGCAGTTCAATGACGAGGTGCTGGGCCTTGACTGGCCTCTTCCCGGTAGAGTTTCTAGTCCCTGCTTTCTTCTTATACCCACAGGGCTCTCTTTTTGGGATGATCAGCCTTCTGAAGGAGCTGAGTAGAGAGGCAGCCAGTCCAGTAGCCCTATCCTCAGGAGAGCCTACCCAAGAGCCTGGGATTTGGGGGTGGAATCCTGGCTAGAGGGGCAGCCCAGCAGGTAACAAGGAAAGAGCAGCAGACTTGAGGTCTGGTTGCAGCATCCAGGCCTGCCTTGGCTGGTGTGCAATGACTCAGTGACTTTAACCAACATTCATCTCTTGTGCATGTCAGCCTTCATCTTCCTGCCCAACTCATAAGTGGCCTTTAGGCTTAGGTCTCTGTGGTTCTTTGAAGGAAAATGTCCCCCATAGGACCATAGTGAGTGGCTCTATTAAGAGGTATGGCCTTGTTGGAGTAGGTGTGACTTTGTTGGAGGAGGTCAAAAGGGGACAGGCTTTGAGGTGTTAGATGCTCAAGCCAGGCCCAGTTTGGCTCACAGTCTCTTCCCGCTGTCTGTTGATCCATATGTAGAACTCTCAGCTAGTTCTCCAGCACCATGTCTGTGTACTACTGTGTTTCCCGCCATGATGCTAACGGACTAAACCTCTGAAATGGTCAGCCAGTCCCAATGAAATGTTTTCCTTTATAAGAGTTGCCATGGTCGTGGTGTCTCTTCACAGCAATAGAAACCCCAACTGAAACAGTATCTATATATTTTCTCCTTTGGAGAGAATTGTGAATTGAGCACTGGGAAGAAAGGCTCTGTCCAGCTCTGTTCCATGGGAATGGGCAGGTGGATAAGGGCCCAGCTATCGTTCCAGATCATAGGGTAGGAGACAGGCAGGGGCAGGGCAGTGAAGTACCTAATCCTGCTCTGGGTTGCCCTGTCTGTGAGATTCTGGAGGTAGCTGTCTTCCTTACTCATCTTCCCTGTTGTCCTGTACCTCAAGGTGGGGTACATCCTATCCCTCCATTCCTGGTGTGGTCCCCTAGGATTTCATTAGGCTCTGATGGTACTGGGCCTAAGTGGGGAAGCAGTTGGCACATTGGCAGGCTGGCTCCTGTGAAGACAGAATGGGCATTCTGCCCTGCCACTCTCGGCTGTCATCTGCTGCCGGGATTCAGTTTCCTAGAGCTGGTTTAGCTGCAGGTGGGTTCTGGAGGTCCTGGGACATCATAGCTCACGAGAATGGCTCCCTGGGGAGCAGAGCCCAGAGTGCTGCAAGAAAGAAATCTGCTGGTGACCTGAGGTCTTTCTGCTCCTGGCAGCAGGAGGGATTGCTAGGAGCAAGGGTGCCAGGCATTGGCAGGGCTCTCAGGAAGCCAGGCCAGCTGGGTGCTGCATAACTGAAGCCCTTGGATGCATTCGAGACACAGGACTAGTAGAGAGATTTGATTACGGTTCCCAGGCTGGTGGCTGAGGGGAGAGTAGAGGGATTTGTGTCTGGGATAAGGGGATGGGCCTGGCTTCTGTTGGCCCTTCTACAGCTCCAGCTCTTTGGGGGGAGTTACTGGTGTTCTGAGTGGTGTAGGGGAGGGAGATATAGCTTCCCCCAGTCTCCTAGGACCTTTTCCTGAACTCTGTGCTAAATAAGTCAATAGATTAAGCAAAAGAACCCCCATTTTGATTGCACAGATATGTATGCACAGCCCTGAAGAAGTTAGTTGACTTTGGGTCAAAGCTGGAGGTGGAGCCCCTGAGATGAGGGGTGTTGTGTGGATTGGCAACCTATCTTGTTATGTAGATCTGACTGCAGGTAGCAGAAGTAGTCTGCCAGCCATGAGGGGACACAGCCTCCCACTCATGGAGCCTGGCAGTTATCTGCATATGAAAGGCAACCTTCACCAGTTATCCTTGAACCTCCATCCTGGTAAACGACAGAGCTTCTTAGATGGGCTAAGGGACCTAGGGAGCATCCTATCCTTGGACATGGGCTGGCTCCATCTACTGAATGGAGAATGAACACAACAGCATCCAATGAGAGACGTGAAGGCTGAGAATGGGGGACTAAGTGGGGGATGCTTTATAAGCTCAAAGCCCTTGCCCATAGCTGCCTTCCCCACCACTTCCTGGGCTGCACCCCTTCCTACTCTTCCACTCAAGGATGTAGCCTCTGTTTTCTGGGTGTTTGGGGTTGAATAACTCACTCATTTGAATCTCCTATTCAGCTCTCCCGAGTGGCTCTACAGGATCAGGACAGGCCAGAGGGGATGATAGGTCTCTTAAGCCAATCCTCTTCCCACATATCGGGTGGATCTTTCTGCTCCATTTAGGCAAGGCTCAGGGACATAAAACCTTGAGGTTCAGAATGAATGTAATCATCATACCCACTCTTTATAGCCATGCCTAAGGAATAAGTGGCCAGGCTGCTGTAGGGACAACTGAGCACAGTAGCCTAGGAAGCCCCACACTCTGAGAAAGGAAAGAGACACAAAGATGGGATGCCTATGGCCATCTTAGCCATAGGTGTTGCTTCTGCAGGCATACCCAAAAGAGGGGTGGGTTGGAGAACAGAAAGGCCTCTCCCCTCATCATTGGATTCAAGGTGTTGAGGGATACACAAAGTTTTGTTGATACTTTGAAAAATACTGCAGAAAGAAGCAAGTCTCTGGAGAGGACTCAGGAGTCATCTAGAACATTCCAGAACTGAGGCAGAGGTGAGACTTAGGGTAGGCAGTGGGTTCCAAAGGCTGGAGTTGTTTCCCAGGCAACTGGGCCCCAATTATGTTCAATAGTTCCATGCAAATAGGCAGATTCTAGAACATTCTAGAATGTTCAGGGATAGCCTTACTTTCATTCTATAGGATGGAGGGGGAAACAATACTTCAGTATACCTGGCCAAGTTCATAGGTCAGAAATTCAAGCTTCTAAAAGACACAGGCCTGTGGTTCTAGCACTAGGGAGACTGAGGCAGGAAGTTACAAGTTCCAGGTCTGCCTGGGCTTACAGAGTGAGATCCTGTCCCCGAAAACAATGAAAAAACATTCACAATCCACAGGCTGTGACAGTCCCTTACCCATCCTCAGGCAAAGCTCAGACATGCCTCAGTTTCTCTTCATGTAAGTGCATAAGCACTGGCTCTCAACTGTTGAAGGTTTGGGGGTGGTGTCAGCTTCCCAAATAGAGCAGACCATGCAGGTGTCTGGGCCATGTGAGGACAAGCTGAAGAACAGTGGATCTAATTTTGGGCACCACACCACACTAACTTAGGTCCCTCACTGGAGGGCCAGCCCAGCTCAGAGCAGACCCAGGCTGACCAATTATCCTTGCTCTGAACGCCAAACTCCTTTGACAAGACCCTGTACATTCGAAATTCCTTTGTCAGGACCCTTAATAACTTCTCACTGTCCTGATAGTTTCCTTTTAAGGAAGATTCTATTGAAGGGAATCCATAGATCCCCATGACAGGCCTGGCTCCCGAGTGATGCTGGGGTCTCTCTTTCTTGGGCTCTGCTAAGGTCTACAGCATCCTCATGCCTTGGAGAAGCCTCCTTAGCATGAACCTCCTTCTCCTAAGCCTGGCTGATAATTTCCAGCTTCAATTGAGTCTTCTTGGACAGGCCTCTGTGGGGGCTGTGGATTGGAGGGAATGTGGGTTCCCCACATGCGTGCACCAGGTCTCACTGGCAGATCTTCTGACCTCTCAGGGTTCCTGGACTGTGACATAATATGTCTTCACATAGCCATGAGTGCCACACTTACCTGGAATCCTGAACTGCCACAGGATGAGGCTCAGTCTGGCTATTCCACCAAAAAGTGCTCCACCTCATGTGAATCTCAAAGTCTGCTGCTTCTGCCTCTTCTGCCTGCTGCCCTTCTCGTGTGTGTGCATACATGTATGCGTGTGTGTACATGCACGTATGTGTGTGTGCATTCATGTGCTTGTGCATGTGTGCATGGGCATGCATGTATGTGTGTGTGCGCGTGTGTGTGTAGAGCTTTGTGGTAGGGAAGAATAATAAAGTCTTAAGAAACAACCAGAAAGAATTCTATGGGATTTGGGGAGTCTCATTAGTTTTCAGTATATAAGCAGTGTTTTTGAGGATCCAAGTGGCCTTCTATGTGGCAGATTCTAGAGCAACCTTACTGGAATCAGTGGGCATGTCTTGAAGGGCTGTCTGGCCTGTGGCCTCCTCAGGTAGGCATGGTGCTTAGTGACATCCAGCTTGTGTGGGCTGGCAGAGGAGCTGTGCTCAGGCCATCCGAGAGCTTTTCTCCCTTTTCTCTTCATCCTGGCCGCCTGACATCTCCAGATCCTGGAAGGCAGCTCTATCCCAGTCAGGTAAATGTTCATGTCCTGGGGCTCCTAGGTCATCTAACTTCTCTGTCATGGCTCTTTTTGTCCCCCAACATAATGTTTTTTATTAATTATTTGGGAATTCCATACAATGCACCTGATCACACTTGCTTCCCATTCCTTCCAGGTCCACCATCCCACCCTTGAGCTGCCCCCTCCTAGCCCCAAATAAGAAAAGAAAACAAAACAAAACACAAAAAGGCCACCAAGTCCAATTTGTGTTGCCCAGATGGCCACTGGAACCTCGTGAAACTCCCAGTGGCCAGCCTCTGAAAGAAAGCCGAGTCCTTCCCCATCCCCACCCTACCAGAAGCCATCATCGGTGAAGGGCCACATTTCAGCATCTTTATCACAATTTTTAGGGACTCTCTTCAATAGCTTCCTGTTGGGATTGTTTCTTTTGTTGGGGGCTGAGGGGAAGAGGTTGGCCCAGAAGCCTTCAATGTCTCTCATTCTCAGTTATGAGTCTGTAGTTGTAGATCTCACTGCAAAAGATGCCTCCTTGCCTGTAGCAGCTGGTGGCAGCTCAGATCATGGACATCAACATGGTTTCCAGTGTCTGCCATGTCTCTACACATACAGATACTGAGCTGTTTAGCTTCAGCCTGGGCCGTGTCTTCCTCATTTCTCAGGTGGAGAGGTTTTATTGTTTGAAGGCCTGTCTGTTCTAGGTTTCTGTCCTCTTTAGTGCTCCCTTCTTGCCCCTGAAGGCACCTTGGATGCTACTAACAGTTATGGCTTGGTAGGAAGATGAGGCTGTGGGTTTGACTGGAGTAGGGTGGGGGGGGGGCTAGGAGCGTGAGAAGATCCAAGGGCCTCTATGGTCCCCAGTATGTCTTGATTTCCCCCTGCCTATACTTAGGTTCACATCTGAGAAGCAGTGAGAACATCAGTCTGGTGGCTTGGGTTCTCTTGGGTTGAGAAGCTGCTGCCTGAGCCTGTGTGAAGCCAGGCCTGGAAGCAGGTGACTGAGGCTGGGCTGGGCTCTGGGAGTTAAGGAGGACTTGTCTTCTTTGGGTCCTGGGAGATTGGAGAGAGTCCCTTATGTGTCATGGGAACTGCAGAGGGGGATGGAGATGCAAGGAGAACCCTTGCTGATCCTTGGCACTCTGGAGTGCCTAACAAGGACACTGAGAGGAAGGCCAGATAACAGAACCAAGCTCAAGCCATATAGGGACCAGTCAGGAAAGAAAGGCATCTTGAGTTCTAGTGGATTCTATCTCCTACACTCCAGCAATATCTGAGCCTTAGTGGAAGGGGACCTGGTCCCAAAGGCTAGGGATGGGGTAGGAGGATCTCTCAACTTTCCTGGAACCTCCACTGGAGAAGACAAGATGCTTCTGTTCTTAGGGGCACGTTTCTGTTCAACATCAAGAATGCTTACCCAACCTGCACTCAGGAGGCCCAGTGAGCAAAGCAGGAGCAGCATTGTTCTAGAACAGGAGAGAAGGCAGTCACTGATCAGCGGAGTGAGAGATGGTTGTCTGGTGAGCTCCAATGGTGCCCAAAAGCCCAGCTCTGCTTGCCTACCAGTCCTGTGCTGGGCAGGAATAGTCCAGCATTCTGAGGTCTATGAGAACTGAGGCTGTCTGCTTGGATCTGGCTGCCCTAAGTACAGCCTAGGTCCTACAGTCCTGGACCCCTGCTATCCCAGGTGGGAGGACCTGAGGGACAGGATGTGGGGTTCAAAGCTCAGGGTATAGGCGTGGCTCCATCCAGACCTCAAGTATACAGACACAGGAAGAGGAGAAGTGTGCATGGGGCCGAGTATGGTGAGGGATAGACCCTCTACCACCCAGACCTTAGAAGGGTGCCCACAGTGCTGGAAAAGTGGCTTTTAGAATTGGGGACCCAGAACTTCATGGAGGGATGTCCCACCTCTGTTGGGGACCATATTATACCAGAGATGCCAGTTGGGGACTGAGAGGGGAGTGGGGAGGGTCCCAGGAGCCCTGTACCTGGTCCTTCACCTCCATTCTACTGGGCTGGGAGACTGCTGCAGGTTCAAACTCAGGGGCCAGTGATCTCCTTCAGGCACAGGACAGCTCCTCCCCTGGGTCCAGACACCTCTGAGGCCAGTAAGCGCCTTTATTTTATCCAGTGATTTAACTAGTTTTGCTTGAGCCCAGTTGAAGCTGGGATATTTCTGGGCCAGCTTCTCCCTCTGTTTCATTGACCCTCTGGCACCTGCCCATCACGATGGAAGTCCTGAGTATGTATGTAGGTATATGTGTATGTGTATGGGGGGGTGTTGAGTGTGGGGAAGAGGGATGGAGGGGGATTCAGATAAACATGGCTACTGGGATTCCAGGAACAGCAGGTTGACTATGCGGGTGTTGAGCCAGGGTGGTTTTGGGAGGGACCAGCCAGCTGCCTCCCTGTCTTTGGGAGGCTTGCTCTGCTCTGAGAGGGCAGGGTTAGGAAGGGGCGGGGCTGATTCTGAGGGGTGTGGCTAGAAAATGGGTATGGCTTGATGTGGGAAGACCAGGGAAGGGTCTAGAGCTAGAAGACAGAAGTACAGGAGGGAGGAAGAGCCAGCCTCACCCCAGGGGATTTCTCTGCCTGCCTTAAATGGTTGTGCCTCTGCATCCTTCGGACTTAGGTGTCTCATCTTCATCAGTCCTTTGTTGAAGGACACTTTTACTGTCCTGTGCCACCGGCAGACGCAGGTAACTGATAGAAGGCCACAGCCTGGGTAGCAGGGATCTCTTCTCTCTGTATGCCGATTCAAAGATGGGGAAACTCAGGTTTGGGCGGGGCTAAGCCCAGTGCTCAAGAACCACAGCTGGATGGGAGAAGGGAGCAGGCACAGTGGCAGAGGCAATCCCACGAAACAAGATCTCTGCTGGTCCTCTAGCGAATGATCCTAGCACCCACTGGACACCTCGATAAGGGGACAAAGGCACAGCTCTGGGGACAAATACTCATGGGTATTGTCAGCCCAGCCACTGGAGAGCTGAGGCGAGGCCTACAAAGGGCCCGAAGAAAGGGCCGCGGGAGGGGCTGCGAATGAGCCTTCCCGCACATGCCACCGTTGCCCGGGCGACGGCCCTCTCATGGAGAGGTCTGCTGGGCCATTGTCCGGGGCCTGCAGGACGTGTCACACACCAGATGGTCGTGTGCTGTCTAGGTCACTTATAGGGGGACAGAGTGAAGGAATGTGGCCAGCCCGGCAGGCCGGGGCACCATCTGTTCCCTCAGACCGTGGGCATCGGGCGGGCATTGAGCGTCCAGCCTGCCAGGCCCAGCCTTCTTCCCGACTTTAATTAGGTAATTCCATAATTGGGCTTTATTTCAGGTAAATTGCATTTCACACCCGAGAGGGCTGCAATGGTCCTTGTAGGAGGACAGCACTTGGCCACTCTACACAGTCCATAGTACAGCACGGAGGCCAGTAGGGTGCAGGGACTGGGTCCTGCCCAGATGGGCAGCCCTGAGTTCCTCATGGGCTATAGCCTTCCTGGGCAATGCTGAGGACCCTGGCTACAGTCAGCCACAGCCTGGGGCTTCCACAAATATTTACCCAACAAGGAAACAACAACTTCTGCCTTTCAGCAATTGTTGCTGAAGAACCCCTCTTGAAGGGAGTTGAGACCAGGCTTCAACTGCCCTTCCACCCTTCCCTGCCAGGTATGGCCAGTGCTTGTTAGACCAGAAACCAAGATTTTGTGGGAGCTTCTAGGGTATTCAGACCCCTAAGAGGTTCAGTGTAAGAGGAACTTGAGGCCTTTCCCCTCCTATAGGGGCCTCCAGTTGCATCCCCATACTAGGATCCTTGATCCCACTGCTGGCTACCCGCTGCCTCTAAAGACCCAGGGTACCTCCATCCTTTAAATCTCAGAGACCTTCAGTCCTGACAGCCTGACATATGGCGTAGGTTCTGGAAGGAGGACAGACTAGGGGCAGAGTAGTTTCAGTGGAGACAGTAGACACTGGCTGGGCAAGTCCCTGTTCACAGTGCACGGTTTCCATCCCCAGAGGATGGCTCACAATGAGTGACAGCCATAGGCCCAGGTGGGCAGGGTGGTACTTACTTGGAATAGGCCTCCAGCCTAGTGGAGGGGACTGACTGGACAACCAGAGGAACATCATAGTCCCAACAGGGAAATGGAGGCTTGAGGGGGAACCTCATTTCTATTTCAGGAATCAAATTCTTACAGCCTTGGGAACTGATCCTGGAAAGGATCCACTCCTGGATGGCCTCTTGGGTCACCCTGGTGGGGAAGGACAGATGACAGGGCCTGGCCCATGTCTGAGGGTGATTTCCTGAGCATATGTCAGTGTTGTTCAGCTAAGCCAGGTCCTAACCCAGGCTCTCCCAGAGCTCAAGATCTTCTGGGAATCAGGTGGTAACTATATCTTTATTACATTGAGTAGACAGGGATACCTGGAATGGTGGCCAAGGGCTGCCCCCCGCCCAGCCCAGCCCAGCTCTGCGTTTGAGCCCTTAGAGTCTACGCTTTTTCTGCATGGACTGACCAATCATGCTCATGCCATGGCCACCTGGGCTCCAGGGCTCCAGGGAACTGTAGGGTTCTGTTCATAAAGAGGTTGAGGATGTCCAGGGGGAGCAGCAGGAGAAAGGTGGGGTAGGGCAGAGAACGAAGGTTGAACTCTATGTTATTCTAAAGACCCCCCCCCCCCAGACACTCCTAGAAGTAAGCACGTGCCAAGATCAACCTGGGATGTTCCACGTTTATTTGAAAAAGCCTCTCAATCAAGATCATACTACAAAGTTCATTAAAACAGAGATTCTGAATCACCGGAAATTATCCTGATTTCTGTAAGGTGCGATGTCCGAGGAACCAATCCTGGGAGAAATGGTGATACCACTAACTGTGCCATGGCTCAGCTGCTGGCTGAGATGTGCTGTGATGAGGCCGGAGTCTGAGCATCTCTCTCCAGCACTTCTGTCAGCAAGGAGTAGAGGGCAGGCTGCACACATAGGGCACAGAGGCCTTGGGAGCCCTGCTGACCACTTTAGGGGAGGAGCTGTCAGTTCACAGCTAACTAGGGTGGTGGACAGTGGATATTCCCCAGTTTGGATATCCTTTGAGAATGCTTAGGGCATCCTGCCCATGTGATCAGCATCACTAGAGAGGGAAGGAGTTGGGCTCTGGCCTGCTGAGCCCCCATTGGCCGGTAGTCTGTAGAGTGGGCTGGACGTTTCCTACCCTTCCTGCTCCCAGCTGGGCCCTGGATTCAAGATTGAGGGTAGGGACCCCAGACTCTGCCAGATTCTTCCTGTTTCCCTTGAGGAAGCAACTTGACATGGCCTGGATGGGCCTCCCTCTGCCTGAGTTGCATCCTAGCCCTACAAGATGCTCCCCATCACTGTGTCCCAGCTATCAGGTGAGCAACATCACCATCTTGATAAGAGTGACAATTCTGGCCCAAGAGGAACCCCATGCCTAGCCAAATTCTAGTACCCACTGGCTGGGCCTTGGTGAGCTCCAGGTTCAGGCTGGTGACTTGGCCCACGGGTTTTGAGGCTGTAGGGAGCGAGACTGCCATATGAGATCTTCAAAGGGGTGAGGACCCAAGTGAGTGCCCCTGTTGAGAGGGAGGTGGGGCAGACCTGTTGGGGTTACCCTGGACCCCCCCTCTGAGCTGCTTCAGGAGCCCTCATCAGGGCCCATCCCAGGCACGGTCAGCTGTTCATAAGTGGGCAGGCTGTTGCTGGGCAGGAAGAGCTCAGGGTTGATGGAGCCATCTTCATCACTAGCCACCACCTGTGGCCTGTTGTTGCAGGCTGGACCACCCTGGTGTAGGGACAGCAGCTGGTGGAGCATGTCTGTGATGATCACTAGCCTCTGGTCCAGTTGTGTCACCTGTGGGGACAGAAGCAGAGATGAACATGGTGCTAGGGAGAGGCTACTGCAGGCCACCCTAGGGCTCGAGTGTGCAAGGCCTGGAAGACAGAACATGACACATGTCCTTATATATATGTGAATTTATGTATGCACTATGTTGAGAGGCTCTAGGTCACCCTCACGTGCCTGTCTACATGTGCTTATTGGGGTGCAGTACAGAACTGAGTTCTTGTGTGTATCCATCCATACATATTTGTCCTTTCCTATTTTTACATAGACCTAGTGGCTGGGAGCACCTCATAGCTCCCTCCTGGGCTTTTTAGTCTTTGAGACCCTAGACAAGCCTTCTAGAGACTCTAACACAGTCTCTGGCTTTTTGTAGCCAAGTGGAGAGTGGGAGGTGGGAACACAATGGGTGTAATTTCAGAGGCCAAGGGCTATGTCTAGCTCAGCTTGGAGGGGACTGGAGCCCTACACAGAGAGGCCTAGCTGGGAGGGGCTGGCACCTGGAGAGAGATTGGGACAGGTGAAGATTGAGCAGACAGAGGCTGAGTGGGCCATGGAAGAGTGCCAATCCCCAAAGATATCTCAACAGGTACTAACTTAGGACAGCATCACCTTTCTAGGTCTCCATTGACTAGGGCAGTGACTGAGTAGAGTTCTGGGCTAGGTGGTCCCTCATCCATGCCTATAAAGGACTTGTTTGACTCCAAGAACTAGGCAGGTAGCTAAGAAACTAGGGAGGAGGTAGAGCCAGGGTAGAACCTGGGATAAATGGGTGCAGAGTAGGCACTGGACAAAGGTCTCACTTGCTGTGCTTGTAGGAGACAATGGAGAACCATTGGAGAACTTCTTAGAAAGAAGGAGCCATTGTATAGGGGGCTGGAGCCAAGTCCTGGGGGCCTGAAGTGGTCAGCCACTACCTTTTCTCCTCTAGAAGAAGAGACCTGTCTAGGGAGGCCAGAGCCCCCAGCACAGTTCCCTAGAAAGCAGGGGTTATTCCAGGGCCAGTTGGAGGATTGGGTGAGGGAATATATGAGCCTACCCAGCATAAGCAATAGAGCATGGGTTGCGACTGAGTGAGGGGACCTCAGAGACTGAGCACATGGAGTGGTTCCCTCAGTGTGCTCTGTTAGGAAAGCAGGGGTCTCCCTCACCCTCACATGGGGACCTTGAGCAAAGGGAACACCAGTGACGCAGGGATGGAGCCAGAGGTCTTGATAGATGGCCTCATATGGTCAGACCCACAAAGCGGCTTTAGGGCAAACCATGCGATGACTCAGCCAACTGCTGACTGCTGGCCTCAAAACCTGGTTGACTTGGGCCCTGAGGACAAGAGGCAGCCAGGGGCCAGCTCCCATCTTCCTGGACAAGTGTGTTCTTGGGGAATGTCTGTATCCTAAGCAGATCCTGAGGTTTTCAGAACTGGCTCCTCTGTCCCACTTCTGGTTCGTATTCTGAAAGGGCTGGATGGGAGAAGTATCCAGGCTTGAGAGCTCACACGGAGAAACTGAAGCTCAGGGCTGAAGAGTGCTGTAGGTGGAAGCTAAAGCTAGGTTCTCCCTGGCAGGTAAAGCTAGGGTTCACGCCCTGTCCGAGGCCTCCCTGAGCCGCCCTGAACCAAAGAAGGGTTGTCTGAGCCTAGTCTTGGTCTGGCTTCATGTAGCTTTAAACACACAGAGCCAATTTGAGTAGGCAGGGGGAGAAGCACCAGTTGGCTCATGGGAGATGGATCATTTCATGAATGTTTACTAACCCACACCTTTACTGATGGGCAGAGTCCTTAAAGAGAGTCCTTGGGGGTGGGGGAAGGGCTGTTTGAAACCTCCCGCAGCTGCCACAGGGCCCACCAAGCCTGTGTGTGCCTCTCCAGGGTATCTCCAAAGCTTCCCTGGACAGTTCCCAAGCTCATAATGACCCCGTGGCCACTGTTTATGCCAACTGGGGTTTTGAGGAGCCTGTTTGGGTCAAAAGTTGTCCTACTAGCCAAGCTGCTAAAAGCAGGATATGGGCTAGAGTCCTAAGAGGGTCCAGAGTCTGGGGCCTTAGTGTGCTGCTGTTACCTTGTTTGAGGGGGAGGGGTAGAAGTGTGGAGACAGGAAATAATGCAAGGGGTCATCTAAACACACACACTCCTCCAACTCTCTGGTTGCTTGAGAGTTTGCCTGGATTCCATAGCCATGTGTGGGATCCTCCTGGGTCCTCTTGGCCATCCACAGGATCCTGCTGGACTTGTCCAGCTGTGCACAAATAGGGCCCTCTTGCCTGCCCTGGCCATCACGGTGCTGAGCAGTCACTTGTGGTTGAATTTTGTAACTTTCCTAGCCTTGATCAGACCAGCTTGGCCTGGAGTGCAGATACCAGGGCTTGGGTTCAGGGTACAGGGCCCTAAGATACATTCAGACTGAGGATCTTTGTTGGTCAGCTGAGGACACTCTGTAGGGTCACGGGAGAATGGTCTTTGGTGCCTTGGGGGACATTCATAGGTTACTTTCAGAGGCCATATTAAAAATATTTGCTTCCCAGTGAAAAGTTATCAGATACCGTCTGGCAATAGAGGAGCCTGTGGGGAGTTGGCCAGTGTGAATGTCATATGCTTAATTTATGCTCTTGCCTGGATCTTCGTGGCTGGCTGTGGTACTTGCCATCTAGTCTGTCCAGCACAGCTTGGGGATCAAGGGTTGCCCTGTGAAGTAGGACAGCCTGGCCATGCATTTTCCTTGTTGCTTCTGTTTCCTTAGCTGGGAAGTGAACCAAGCTTCTGCCCACCGGGTGTGTTGTATAGCAGCCTGGGGAGCTTGCCTGCCAAGGCCATGCTTCTGCCTTGAAAGCAGGTGGTCTTAGCTTGCTCTTTTGGCCTCTGCCTCTTTCCTGGCCACTTAAGCTCCCAAAGCAGCCCCTAGAGAGCCTCTATGCCCTTCATGCCCAAGTTGTGTCCAGTCCTGCTGGGCCATTCAGGGAGGGTCCTGGCCTGGTGTACAGTAGCTCCTCAGCCCAGAACTCAGCTCCAAAGATATCACTTCAGCAATTGTTCTTGGAGCCACCTGGCTCTACTTTCTTCCTCTGGGGTTTTGAGTGCATGGCCAGAAAGCTGGTGAGCACTGTGTCCCATGCTGAGTAGGTGGAGGCAGGGAGCCACGTCACCGTAGGCAGGTGCCCAGAGTGGTGCCACCACCTTCAGGGAAGGGAGTGCCTGCTCTGGGCTCTGGGATGGTGTTCTCCAAGAGCTACTGGGACAGATCAGTTTTGGGGATCTCAGATCTCATCACTATTTGCAATTCGATAGTGATTAACAGGGCAAGGCAGACAAAAGCCTTGTTGTGCCCTGTCTCTGTTCACCTAAGTAAAAGCCATAGCTGGCTTCTGTGGGCCCCAGAAGAGAAAAAAGCAATTAGAACAACAGCTAGTTAGAGAGCTGGCAGCGGCTGGCGATCAGACTCAAGGCGACGGGGATTCCTGTTTGATGTGGTTATGAATTTGCTTTCAAAGGAAAATCTTGAAGAGTCTTTTCAGAATTTTTTTTCTTTTAGAACCTGCCAAGCCTTGATCCTTGGTCAGGACCCCCACAACCCTGGCCTGTGGATCATCTCAACCTCAGCTTAACCTGGTGGGGATACTTGGGCTTGGGTTCAAGGTGTAAGGCCCTGGTATGCATTCAGGTTGGGGATCATTGTGGGTCAGCCCAGGGCCCTCTGTGGGGTATTGGGAGAATGGCCTTTGGTGCCTTGAGGGACAGTCATAGGTCACTTTTAGAGGCCATATTAAAAATATTTGCTACCCAGAGAAGAGCCATCAGAAGCCAACCTGGCAACAGAAGAGCCTGTGGGGAGTCAGCCAGTGGGAGGTCAGTAGAAGACATAGTGCATATGAGCCTAGACCCCAGTTGAGCTGCTCCCTGGCTCAGTTGACCCCAGGCTCACAGTGGCTCCACTTCTGCATCTTATGGATCAGTAGAACACTGCCTGATGGGCCCTGATGATTCTCAGCTGTACCTTAGGCTGCCTGCCCATCACTCCTCCTCCACGTCCTCTCTCCCAGCACCCCGACACCACCATCAGAGAGACACCTCTTTAGTGCTGTCTAGGCTAAGTGTGGCCCTACTTTGTGCAGAAGGAAGGAAGTCTGCCTAGGATACTATGGGAGAGGGAAGAGTTGGGGTAGAAGTTGGAGGAGTAGTGAGGGAGCAATGATTGGTAGGTACTGGGGCTTCAGTGGGTTTATATATGATGTTTATATGAACGAGCTTAGCACTTCTCAGCAGGTAGCATTATGGTTCTCATTTCAAACACTTCATGGGGATGCTGAAAGAGGGATGTGTAGTGGGGCTGTTAGGGTCATCTCCTGTCTCCTACCCCTTCGGGGGCCTTCTGTTTTGGAACTTTCCTCCCGTCAGCTGGAGGCCAGGATCCCTGGACAGTTCTATCCTCTGGCCCAGCTAGCATCTCCTGTTCCCGGGACGGTTATAGTAGTGTCTACTGGCTGGCCTCCCACTTCAGCGGGTTTACACGTGACAGTCCTTTCAGAACACAAAACAGCACTGTGCTGCTGGCCCAGGAGCCACCTTATAACTCACTCCCATTTCTCCATGTGGCTTTTTTCTTTCTTATTCCCATGACTCCAGGCCTATGCTGCTCCTCAAACATGGCAGTGTATATCTCTCTCAGGGCTGTCCACTCTCAGCCCTTTCTTTCCTCTGCGGTGAAGCTGCCAGCCCACACACAGTCACTCTTTCCCCAAGGTGCCGGCTTCCCTCACTGGAATTGGGCCACGTCAGTTGTGGGTCTCTGTCCACACTACTCTGAGTTCAGGGAAGGACACCACCAATGCTAGGCATGTGAGTACCTTCGCTCTAGTCCTAGCCCAAGGGAAGGAAGTTAGCTTTACCTTCTCAGTGCATACAGGCCTCATCCTCACCTAGCACCCATCTGCATGGGGGAGACCGTGGTGAACTCCCGTGAATGACACATGGTCAGGTGGAGCTTGTACAGGTTGGTCTTGTGGAGTGGAGTGGATGCCAACACGCGTTAAGTGTGGTGACCAGAAGAGGCTGTGCTTACAGTTGTCGTATTCATGACTTTTAGTGCTCTGGCTTTTGTAGAAAAGCCTGCATGCAGTATCTCTGGCTGACAATCACTAGGGTGGCCTTGTGTTCTTCGGCTCCCAGGATCCACAGGGCACATGGGTGAGCATGCCTGAGAATTCAGGCTGGGACCTATCTGGGTCCCATGTTGAACAGTGTCTCTCTGCACCAATCCCAGGGCCCTCATTTTATCAAGCAACATCTCCAACCCCAGCTGTTCATTTTACAAATGTTTAAAAAGGCCTGGTGTGGTCACACACACACCTTTGACCTCAGAAGAGGCAAGCGAATCTGGTCTATATAGTGAGTTCCAGGCCAGCTAGATTTATATAAAGAAACACTGCCTCTAAGGAAAAAAAAATCAAAAAAATAATGACTCAAACCCGTGATCTTGTTTATGCAGACAAACACTTGGCTCCCTCCAGCTTACCAGATAAATTATCTATGCCAACAAATAAATATTCCTGATCACCAGAAACATCAGTCACATGAGTCGCCAGTTACCAGTTACCACATGAGATGGGACCTGGGACTATAAAGAGCATCCCTAGACTGAGATGGGACAGGCACCCTGACTATTCACCAAGTCATTTCTTAAGAGCCTCACCCAGGGAAACTGCCATAGCGAAGACTTTTGCCTCTGTGTCCGGGCTCTGTCTCTGACCCTTAGTCCACTTTATACGGACTCTGCCATCCAGACCTGCAGATGCATGGCTCTACACATACCTGTGGTCCAGATGATTTTTACCTAGTTCCCTACAGCTGCTTCCTTGTGCCTGCCTCTCTAACCCTTTCTTGGATCCCTACCACCACACACACACACACACACACACACACACACGCACACGCACACGCACACGCACACGCACACACACACACACACACACACACACACACACACACACGCGCGCGCGCGCGCGCGCGCGCGTAAGTACTCGTACAAAGCCAGGCCCTCAAACCTCTGCAGACAAGGCCTGGCCCAGGCCAGCAGTTTCACCCCTGACCCAGACGCCTGCACTCCCCTCCTTTGCTTTGCTCTGGGCAGCACCAGCTGACCTTTGTGCTCAGACCTATGCCTCATCCCTCCGTTTTTCCACTACACCAATGAATGTCATCTCCCTCTGCAGCCCCTCCCCAATCCCTTCTCACACAGACCCTGAACACATCCTCCTCCATTTTGCCTGAGGACCTTTGCACTCACTGGACTCTCTGCCCGGAAAACCTGCTCTCCACTGCTTTGTGGACTTTCAGCGGCAATGCCCACTGCTCCGCAAAAGCTCCCGCTTATCTTGTTTCTCCTAGCACACTCCGTGACGGTTGCCCCCCGAACCCCGCCACCGACTTCCTGAGTTTATTAATTGACTTGTTTATTGTCTTTTCTTCAAACTTGAGGATCCTGAGGTCAGGTCCTAAGTGTGCCATGCCTGTTGAGTCTCTGATAGTCGGACACACAGTAGGTGCTTAGAAACTCATGTGATCTAGTACAAATATTTGCTGAGTGGCTAAATTAATCTTTGGCCTTTCTCTTGGGTGAAGGGATAGAAGCCCCCAAGAGCCCTGCTTCCCGGGAAGGTACTGGGCAAAAGCCAATGGGGTTTACAACTGCTGGCAAGTCCTTTCATGTTCATTGATTTGTAAAGACTCTTTGTATGTGAAGGCTTATCTTTTGACATGTAGATCATAAGCATTTTCTCTTGCATGCTGTTTGTTTTGTGACTGCACTTACGGGGACCACTGTTTTGCCAAACAGGAGCTCCATCTATTTTTTTTTCTTTTATGGTTTCCAAGTCAGTGTGTACTTGGATCACCCTTCCTCAGTCTGACCTGAATTTTTCTGGTGTTTTTTAGGTTTGCATTTCACCTGTAAATCTTTGATGTGTGTGGGGTGGATGTAGATTTCCCTATAATGGTTAATCCCTCACTGGGTGGGGAAATATCTTTTCTACATACCAAGTTCCTTGCCTGTCTGTTATTTTAGGATTCACTGTACATAGCTCCCTCCCTGTCCTGGGTTTCACCATATAGGCCAAGCCAGCTGGACACTTATGATCCTTCGACCCCAGCCTTCCAAGTGCTGAGATCACAGGCCTATGACTACACACACACCTGGCTTCTAAATAGCTTTAATCCCTTCCAGGCAACCCTGTTGACTTTGCTCTCGACTCCCTAGCCCGCGCTGGGAGCCCTTGTCACCTCTGCCACACAATCCCATAGGCTCAGGTCACTAGTCTCCCTTCTGCTTCTTCTTCGACTACTAAAGTCAACCTTGGTGCTCATATGACTCACCTCTTACCCTGTCTTCAGACCCCATTGCCTCACACAGATGAGCAGTTGATGTCCCTGGGCCAGCAGTGTGTGGCCCCAAGTTTACAGGACACTAGGTCATCTCCTCCCTCCCAGGTACCCCTGTTGCTTGGAACTGTCCATTCCATAGTTTCTCTGCTCTGTGTGAGCTGATGACAGCTTCAGGGACAAAGGTCCTGAGCTGAGCAGGGGCAGGCTTGAGGCCCCATAGCCCCTAGTTCCTGACAACACTGAGGGCCTCTGCCTGCCTGCCCTAGAAGCTGCCTCTACCTCCCTGGCAGTTAATGGAGGTCGGGGAGACCTAAGCTCAGAATGGGGACACCAACCTCTCCAAAAAGATTGGCCAGCTCTTGCAAGCCTTAAAGTGTCCTGTTTGCAGAGAGGGCTCCATGGCAGGGTGCTTAGGAAGCGGCTGCTCTGCCTGCTCATTCCCCATGGGCAGATTCTGCTGCAGTTACTCAGGCTGGGCAAGCATGTAGACAGGCTGGAAAAGTGGAAGCCGAGAGGCCCTGTTTGTGCTGGCGGCAGGCACAGGCCCCACCTGCATTGGATTCTCTTCTGCTGGAGTCCCGGAAGCTTGAGGACTCCAGACAGAACATGTTGTACCAAAAGCCAGAGCCTTCGGCCAAACTAGGTGGGCAGTGGTGGCAGGTGGACAGGGACCACGCGGGGCTCAGGTAGTTGATCAGGACTGCCCACCTGGGCCGGCACCACACCCTGTGTCCCAGGCAAACACAAGCAGGTCTGCGGCTGCTGCTCCAGGAGCCTCACCTCCTGTCCCCTGTCCCCAGCCTCCTCAGACCTGGAGTTTGTTCTGTTTGTCCTTTGTCCATCTCTGCCTGCCACTCAGGGACTACGCGTTGATGTGAACACGGGTGAGCTTTCCTCAGCCTCGCCCTTCATATATGGACAGGCATCCAGGCGGCCACCTTCTTGTTCACACAACAGACAGTCCTCTCATCCCCCAGTAACCAGGTGGGGGAAATAAATGTTTAATCTCTTGGTTCCTGCTTTACTCTCTTCTTTGTAACACTTGCTTCCTGGTAGACAACCTCACCGGGCCTCTGGCTATGGCCTGGGTCCGTCCCCATTGCCACACTGACCAGGACCTGCCTTGCCCAGGTGGGATCTGGGTAGTGCTGGGAGTTCACTCTCTGTGGGGGCATCCTGTGACTTGGCTTATCCTAGACCTTCTTCTAGATGCTTCTTTCTTGAACATTCTCAAGTGCCAACTAGTCACAGGCATAGCCCCAGTTTTTTCTTCCATTCAGTCAAGATTTTCCCTGGTTCCTTGTCAACCTTATGGGCCTCTCACGGTACAGGGTGGGACCCCCCTTAACACTACCCCTCTCCTGGTCTGAGTGCTGGCACTCTCTGCCCTTTTAGTATAAGAGCACTTCCCTGACCCCTAGTTTCAGCTGCACCTACAACCTTAGTATGTGTTCTCCTTATACCTCACCCAACCTGGGACTGTCCTTGAGACAGACCCTTGGAACAGCCACGCATGCCCCTCCCTGCCAGTCTGTGTATACTGTGCTTGCCAGGCGATGGCTTTCTCACACTATCCCAGATACAATCAGGAGTGCTGGTAACCTGGTCCTCCGTGTCCCTTTGTGTCACCTGGGTGCTGGCTTTCCCTCCAGCTTTCGTGTTGGTCCCTACAAAGATGGAGCTACATGGTCTACAGTGACCCATTCTGTAAAATAAAGACATCCAGCACTGCCTCCCATTTCTCCCTGGGGCCTCCTCTACCAGGTGCTTGGCTAGCGACAGGGTGTTTACCCTCCCTAGCTCCAGCATGAGACACTGTATCCCTCCATGGCAGTTTTGACATCAGCCGTAATATGATCCAGGTGTGGCGGCCCACTTGCTTGTTTTTGCTCAACTCAGGCTTTGAGGCCGCCAGTTAGAACATGTCAAGGGCACTTGCTTCTTGGGGTGGCTGCGCATGCAGTGGGCCTCCCTGAAGGGACCAACAGTGCCCTAACCTGGGCCCTGGTGCTGTACAAGGAAACCCAGGGAACAACCCAAGCTCATGAATGCCCAGTGCCTAGAGCTTGCCTGGAGGAGACTCCTGTTCTGGTGGATGGAATGCTAGGGTCAAGAGCAAAGTGGTGTCCCAGTGGTCCCCTCACCTGCCCCTGGCTCCCACTGCCCCTCAGCCCCTGGTAGACCTTAAGCATCTGTCTGTACCGCAGGCTTTCCACCTATGACGGTGTTTCCCCAGAACCCGCCTCCTGGGCTTGGCTTCCTGGTTCCCAGTTGCTAGTTCCTTATATGCTATTCTCTAGTTTATTCCCTGGCCTCCTTTCCCTTAGCCTCCACTTTGAATCTGGTGTCTTTAGAGAACACCCCCTGTGTCTCATGGCCCAACCAACCCATCCAGCTCTTGTCTTTCTCCTTATAATAGTTGGTGGTCTTCAAGACACCCATCCTGGTCCTCCTTTGCCCTCCTGCCTGAAAAGGACATGAGCTCTGCCTCATGAGTGGTCCCATTGCCACTCTATAAGGATGGCTATCTTAGGAGCCCCAACCCGTTCCACTGTTGGCCTCTAAGCCTTTCATAGCTCTTACCCTAGAGCGACCTCTGACTGACCCCAGTCAGCTCCATCCTGCCAGCGCTAGGCCCCCTAGCCCTATGGGACCCTCCAGGTCCTCTGCATCTGCTGAACTATAAGCAACCACCTCCCTCCCTTAAGGACTTAGTGTTGCTAAGTCTCAGGCTTTTTTTTCCTTCCCTACAGTCTTTCATACCTGCACACCCTGGATGGCCTTCTTCCAGTTTGCTGCTGAAAGCTCAGGTTCCTGTGCTGACCCTGGTTGTCTGTCTCTCCAGGTCAGACAAGCAGAAAGAGGCTCTCGCTTTACCCATACTTGGGTCACAGTAGGTGCGCAACACTGACCCACAGGATGAGATGCAGGAATCATGGCTACCATAGGCTAGAATGACCTTGAACTCTGCTGGTAGGGTGACAGTGAAGACTGGTCTACCTGTGTGCACTGTGTCTTCATACGCCTGTGGATGTGTGCGTGGCACTGGACACAGGCTCTGTGGAGCCGAGTGTGACTATGTGCTGGAAGCCAGGAAACTGGGAGCTACTTCTGGAAAGCAAATGCCATGTGGGCAGCAGGGAGCTGGGCAGGAAGTTCTGAGGTAAAGGTGAGCACTATCCAGTCGGTATCCCAAGCTCACAAAGCCCTGCCTGCCCTCCTGGGGCCTGAACATCCTGCCTCACTGCTATTCAGACTCTGTCCCAGCCTGGAGATTGAAGGGGCCCCATGACTCAGTCAGTCATCCAAGCTGCAGCTGTGGCTGACCCAGGTGGGCAGGCAGCCCCCAGCCCAGCCTGCAGAACGGGATGGGGCCCCACTCCCTCCCCTACTTCCTGCTTCTACTCTGAGGCAGGATTTTCTGAAGTCAGGACCCCTGAGGCTGGAGGCGAGGCTGGAGGCTAGGCCTAGGGCTCCGGATGGGGGCTGGGTAGCTGGGCCTGGAATCTAGACTCCTGCTTCTCTTCTGGTGTCTGAAACTGTGGGGACAGAATTAGGATGATCCTAACTACCTCTCCTGGCATCTGGGCCAGGCCCAGTATTCTGCTTGGAGTGGAGGCCTGGCTGGAGTGTGGGGGTGTCGGGGGACCTTGCTTCCTCAGGGACAGGACAAGGCTTCCCATCCGGTTCCCTCTCATTCTTTGTGCCTCAGAACTCTTAGTTCTCCTTGTTCCTCTCAATACAGGATTCCTGGACTCCACTGGGACAGAAATTTCAATATCTCATAGGTGGGCCCAGTCTTAACTCTGTGGGCTGGGAAACTCTAATGGAGAGACAGGTAAGGATCCTGAGGTTGGGCTCCTATGGGGCTCGCAGCAGATGGGCAGATCTTCAGGGCTTAGAAGGTATCACACGAATAGAGGAACCTGGGATCCTGGATCCCTTTCTGACCCTCCAGATACTGGGAACAAAAGGGCTGCCAGCTCTCCTGGCTTCCACCTCCCCTCACCCAGCAATGGTGTTGTTTCCCTTCACATTAGCTACAATGCCACACCACTGGCTACCCTCTCCCCATCATTTTCCCCTCTGTGCTCAGCTCTGGTATCTGTGCTGCCTCCTCACTGTGACACTGGGCACTCATCCTCCACGACCTGCCACATGGGCAAAAGGCTCTGAGGTCACCCACCAGGTGCCCTGTGCTGGTCTTCACAGAGCAGACCAGAGAGTGTGGGGCTAGCCCCTGGCTGCCTCTGGTCTCCAGCAGACTGTTCAGGAAAGGGGCGAGAGGAGCTGGACCAGCAGGAAGTTGCTGGGGCTTCAAGCCAGGCCCCAGTACTCCAGCCCATCTGGACATACTTGGCAGGTTTTCTTCTTCGTGTTCCCAAGCTTGTCAAGATGGACCCTCACACTAGACACGTCCAGCCCGCTACCTGCTGCCAGGCCACCCTGTACAACTTCCCATGCTTCCGCCTCAGGCTACCCTGCTGATCCCCAGCCCAGGCTCAGGCTCTGGCGATTGTCCACCTCCTGCTTCTGTGACAGGAACTGCCAGGGACACTGAGGTGCTAAAGGTGTTGGATGTGAGGGAAGTGAATTTGCTCTTCAACAATGGCTACTCACTGGCTTTCTGTAACCTCAGAAACTAGTCACCTAAGGAATCCTAGTGGGGTTAGTTGGGACCCTAGGCCCCAGGATGGTAGATCAGGTCTCTTCCTGGCTCAGATTGCCATGGATCTGGGTGACCCATGTTGCCCTGGTCACCTCTGCTTAAGTCCTGCCCCAAACTCTGAGTGGCAGGCATCACTGGGCAAGCCCCCAGCTCTGCTGCCTTTTCTGAAGTTGGGCTCCTGTATGGGCTATGGTGCCGGGACTCAGGCACTGCCTACTCAGCCAGTTCTCCTAGCTTCCAAGGGTCCTGGAAGAGGTGACTTCAACAGACGTCTTATCTCTGGAGGTGGTGGTGGGCATTGCTGCCACCTCCTTCCCTTTTCTGGTGACAGTTCTTCCCTAAGCAACCTGCCCCAAGGAGAGAAGCACAGGAGGGATCTGTACTGGGGACACACTGGAAGGGGAGGGGGACCCAGGACTGTGTTGACACAAGCAAAGAGCAAGGTTCTCTGGCTCGGCCCTCACCCCTGTAGGGCTCCAGCCAGGCCTCTGGTGCAGTGTAGGTTACAGGTACTACCTCTCCCTGCACCCACAGACACTCTTATCCTCACTGTAGTCCAGGGTCCACATCACAGTGGTGCCCCAGCCCCCAACTCTGGCCATGGCCTCCTGCCACCTTGGAGATTGACTGATCTATCCTGTAACCTCCCACCTCACTCCACAGCCAAAGACAGGTCATTTACTCTGCTGTTAGGAGCCTTTTCCCTGATGCTGGGCACTGTGGAATGCTGACCAGGCCTTGGGTCCAGGCAAGGCTAGGGACCCTGAAGAAAGACTTTCTGGAAAGCTGCTGTCTCTGTAGCTTTATACATAGTTAGCTTGGCCTGTAGTGGCTCTCTTTGTTCTTGGGAGGAGCCAGGTGGGTAGGGTTAGGGTTGAGCTGTAGAGAGGACATGCAGAAAAGCACCTGGTAGATTTAGAGGTTTACCTTATACCCATAACCTGCAAAGCCAGAGCCCTGGCTGCCTCATCCCTAGAGAGCACTGCAACATCGCATGTGCCCCACTAAGTTCACATGTTCTACCCAGGCTACGACTGGAGTCAGATGTGGGGTGCTTTTTGGGGCCCAAGGCTGAAGGCAAACAGGTTGTGGGGGCTCCCAGAAAGGTCCATAGTTCTCAGAAGGTAAGCCAAAAGGTGGGGAACCTCTACCTAGGAAAGAGGTTCTGGTTGGCCCTGGGCCCATCTGACCTGGGCTGACCCCTCCAGCTGATGAGAGATTCAGGCCTATCCTGCAGTTCCCAACCCGCCCTTCCTGTGCTTGGGGCTGGGAGGAAGAAGTCACCCAGGACACCAGGGCTATGATAAGGGGCCACATGCTGACAAGATGGGTGTGGTTCGCAGGCCCTAAGAAGCCCTCAGTTCCCCTGGCTGTCAGGTTCTCCATTACTAGCCCAGATCTTGTAGCCTTGGAGACCATCCAAAGCAACATTCAGATCTGGGAAGCCTGCCTAGGGAGGAACCCGAGTATCTCTGTCACCTCTGGTTAAAGGAGGGGACACCTGGAAGTGAGCTCTCCTCTCTTTCTACTGCCCCATCCCACACGACCACAGTTCTGCTCTTCCCAACCAGGGACCTCAAGGCTGCATACTGTGCGGTGCTCCAGCCTGGCTTGCCCTTCATCTCCTGCCACCCCAGGCCCTAGCATGTCCTCACCTTCTCCTTGCAGCCTCAGCTCCCCACTGGACCCTCTCTTCTTCCTCACCAGGCCACCAGCAGAATTTTCTACTTTCTGGCACCTACACTCCCTTCCTGCGTTTTAGAGGCTTCTCTCCAATATTAATCAATCTGTCAAAAGCGCTTCCATCTCCGAACAGCCCAGAGAGGGGGTTATATCCTCAGGTCCAAACTCCTGTTTCCACTGTTTCTGGGGGGGAGTCTTTAAATTTCTTGACTGTTTCTTAGTTTTCCTGTCTTATTTCTAGAATCTCTGTTATTCTTTTTTTCAGTCTTAGGCATTATCTAGTGACTAGCATGGAAGATGAGCCATCGAGATTTTTGTCCTACAACTTCTTCCTCAGCATTCCTTTTGTGTAGTTACACCACAGTTCTAGGCCAGATAAGTATTTACCATTTTTTGAAGCAACTTTTAAAAGTAACTTTAAAAGATTGCTGTGTAAACACTGTATTCACAAGGTCTTCTGGGATAACAGCTTTCTGTTTTCTCTGTAGTTCAGGGTTGCCTTTGGGTTAGGCTTAGTTTTTCTTTTTCTTTTGTTCTTTCTTTTTTATAAAAACCTCTCTCTCTCTTTCTCTCTCTCTCTTTGTCTGTGTGTGTATGTGTGTATGTGTGTATGTGTGTATGTGTGTGTCAGAGGATGACCTGTGGGTTGGTTCTCTCCCTCCATCATGTAGATACAGATCAAAATTAGATCAAGCTTGGCGGCACGTGCCTTGACCTGCTAAGCCATCTTGCTTATCCTTTGTTTAGTTAAAAAAATCTTTTAGCCGGGCGGTGGTGGTACACGCCTTTAATCCCAGCTCTCGGGAGGCAGAGGCAGGCGGATCTCTGTGAGTTCGAGACCAGCCTGGTCTACAAGAGCTAGCTCCAGGACAGGCTCTAAAGCTGCAGAGAAACCCTGTCTCGAAAAACCAAAAAAAAAAAAAAAAATCTTTTAAAAGCCTTTTTTTATTTATGTGTATGTGTCTCTGTATATATGCCGTGTATGTTCCAGTGCCTGTGATGGTTAGAAGAGGGTGTTAGATCCCCTGGAGCTGGGTTACAGGTGGTTGTGAACTCCCTGATGTGGGTGCTGGGACTTGAACTCGGGTCCTCTGCAAGAGCAGGAAATGTACTTAATTTTGGGCCATCTTTCCAGTCCCAGAGAATTAATATTTTTAAATCTTTCTCAACTATTTTTTTAATTGCTTGGGATCAAACCCAGGGCTTTGCACATATGAGGTGAGCACTAGCCCTTCTAATACATCTGTCATGAGTCCATCCTTTAACTTTCTGCAAGAATTGCAAAATTTCTATTGATCCTATTGGGAATACTGGTAATGAATTTCTCTCTCCCCTGCCCCCTTCTCTCCTAACTCTCCACTTTCTGCTGGAGTCCTAGCAGGGCTATTTTCTCTCTAATTTTTGGGTATTATATTCTTCCCCTTAGTCCCCAGCTTCTGTGTTCTTGCCCTGTTTTCCCTCCCATTTTGCAGGAGTATATCCCCAGGCAATTTTCTGAGAAAAGGTATGTGGTAAATGAAAATGTTTGAGTGTGCGTTTTGGCAAATCTCTTTATTTTTCTGCTATACTTAGGACTCTAGAATGGAAACGACTCCACCTTCCTTCTTCCAGAAATGCAAAGATACTGTACTAGCACATGCTCACTTCCCGATGCTTCTCCGTTTTCTGTGTTGGATCTATATTTCTTCTCTCGGGAGATGCAGGGTATCTGTTTTATGGCTGTTCTGAAGCCATAGTGGAGCCAAACGGGGCATTTTAAGAAGTTGACTTTTCAGCCCCAAAGTGTTCAGTTCAACCCACAGCTGTTCCTAGTGTCCTGACAGGATCAGCTTCTCCAGAATGTAGCTTCTCATCCTTGCTTGGGTGGGGGTCAATAAGTACCTGGGTTCATGGAAGTGCTCGACACTCAGGCTGAACTTTAGTAGACTCCTCTTTGTGGTCCTGTCTTCAGGATGGTATAAGATTCTTCCAGGATCCTGGCTGAGAGCTACCTCATCGTTGGTGGCGGCTCTGCCTGGAAGGTCAGACTCCAGCTCTCATTTCTATAGTCATCTCTGCTGGTGGATCTGTGTCGAATCTTCCAAATTTTCCCTCTTCCCCTATCCTCTTCTGTCTACCCTTCTAATTCTTTGCTTGCTTACTTATACCACCAATTACCCACTTTGCTGCTTGTACTGCCATTTTTTTTTTTTTTTTGTGGGCTTTAGAGGAAGTAGAGATGAATATTAGTTGAGTCACAAGGTCTTCTGTGACCTCAGCTTTCTGTCTTCCCTGGGGTTAAGGGTCACCTTTTCACCCTCAGACTCCCAGGATGCACGTTTTCTGGGTTTCTTTCCTCCACCACCTCCTTCTCCACCCAGGTTTTCTGAGTCCTGCCCTTACACCTCCACTGGTAGGTGCCTCTTGGCTGTTGGCCTCACTGGCCAAACTTTAATGCCTCTATACATTTAATGCCAGCCAGGACCCTCAGGCTGGCTGAGCCACAAAGTTGCTGGTGTCTGACCTCACCACTTAGGAATCTGAGAGGCTCTTAACTTTGACCTATCCTAAGCTGAGCTCTGTAGATAGCCTGTCGGCCTTGTCTTCATCCTGAGGACCAGCCCTGCTATGTGCCTGGCTCTAAGGACTCAGGCTGAGCCCCCAAGGGTCTGAGTCCTCCCTGCTCTCTTTCCAACACTCATTTCCTATCAGAGTTTTTTCCCCCTGAACCACATGGGTTTGCCCTCAGACAAAGACAGAACTACTTCCTCCTTTAGCAAAAGAACCTTGAATTAACCATTTACTCACCAGAGGTCCTTGCAGTGGCAAACCGGTCATTGGACAGAGGAAGGCAGATACCCCTCTGGTGATGGGAGGGAGGGTGAGAGGAGGGAGGGTGAGGGGAGGGAGGGTGAGGGGAGGGAGAGTGAGGGGAGGGAGGGAGGGCGCCCTTCAAGTACTTTCCTCTTCACTGCTGGAGTGCAGAAGCGATGGCGACTGTGGAAGCTATGGGGTGTCACTTTGTGGACAGAGAAGCAGACCGAGAACAGAGACAGTTCCTGGTCTGGTTGCTGCACTAGACCCATGGGGGCTCTTGACTGAGACACCAATTGTCATTATCCGAGCAACAAGCTTAACCAACTTGCACTACCCCCCTCATGGCATGCCTGATGCTTTGCCTGCTCCTTGTCACCTACGCCATCCTACATTCTACACCTAGCTTGACATACACGCATATAGGTCACCTCTGAGTTGTGTATAAGGTCTTGTGACTGGCTGAGTAACCTCAAAGCCCAGACTCCTTAGGGTGCAGCTTCTGTGCCACCCAGTACTGGCGTCCACCCTCCCTCTTTCTTCTTGGCCTTGAGGCTTTCCGCAAGAACCCTGTGCCCTACCTCAGTGGGTCTGGCTGTGACCATGTGGTGCCAGTGGGCTGGGAACACCAGTAGGAAGGGGTTGTGGGTTCTCTTAGAGCCGGCAGAGATCCAGCTGAATGGGGGTAGGCTGAGGATCCTTGGGGTGCCTGCTGCCTCATGCCTGGTCCTTTTTGAGCCCTACTAGGTCCCAGCCAAGCAGGGCATTTCCTCTGCCGGTTGTAGGCCTGCAGGTGAGCCCTAGGGAAGCAGGGGCAGGGGAGGGAAAAAGGGCTGGGATGCTGGCCGGGTGCACCGACAGCCCGCCCAACTTTCCACAACTGTCTGCACAGAGCTGCACGGTGGTTTCCACAGGCTCTGCCAAGTGGCGGCTGCCGGCTCGGCCTGGGGTTCTGACCCCCGACGGGGCCTGCTCTCTGCCAGGCAGCCCTGAGAAGCTAGGGCAGACAGGGCCCAAAGAGTTAAGCCACCCTCCACCCCATCTCATTCCTACAGTTTTCTGTCCAAGACACAGCTGACATGAGAAACAATAGCATTCCCTTGGAGAGGTTCGGCTGCGGGCTGAGGCCCCCCTCCCCAATAATTACTCAAGACATTGGCACGAGCCAGGCCTGGTTAGGTAACAGGCTGCTCGCTCGCTCCGGAGACTTCTAGCTCACAGTCAGTTACACATAATCTCTGCAGACAACAAAATCGTTTCCAGGATGGTGGGGAGGGTGAGGCCTTGCGGAGTGGGTATAGGGGGCAGAAGGGGCAGAGACCAGGGTAAGGTGGGGGTAGGGTCTTATTGTAGGGACTCCCAGGAGTCTCAGGGATGCGGCTAGGAAACTCTGGGTGTTGGCGAAGCAACTATGGTAAGGGAGGGAATTGCCCTGCCCCCTCTCTCTACAACCTTCCCCACCCTTGTCCCAGTCCTTGGAAATGGGAGGCCACCCTGGTCTGGTCTGTTATTGAGCAGAGCCCCAGAGGCACTCATTCATACTAGAGTGTGAATGACTGCTTTGGGTGCTTTCTCCTCCTCTCCTGACAGCCTCACAGAGGACAATTTATGGCCTGTTTACTGTCCGTGGCTCACTGTATGCGACTTCCTCAAGGGCAGGGCCACATACTGCACCCCCCTGCCTCTCCCCGCTCCCCATGTTCCCAGAGCACATAGCAGACATTCAGAAAATATCTGCCAAGAACAACGGACGACATCAAACCCGAAGAAGCAACATCCATGGGGTGGAGTCAGGCGCATGGGAGGGGTGCCAGGCAGGGAGGACGGTGGAGGCTGTGGGTGCTCTGCCACCCTTCAGGGCCTGCCCTCCTGGCACTGGGACTCTTCCACAGGAAACCCGCCCATTTTCCTGGAAGGATGCTGAGCAGAGTAGGCTAGGACCAGGGTTTGGGTCTGGAAGGGACTTACTTCCTCAGCCTCTCCCTGGCAACTTGGCAGCTGAGTCAGGTTACAGAGAGCTGGGACAGTAGTATAAGGGAAGACTCCAGTCTGTGTCCAATCTACACCCACCATGACCCCAACTTGGGGAGGGAGCCTTCCTCCTTCCCTTGGTATATCTCAGGACTTTTATCCCTCCATGATGTGTCTCAGTGCAAGGCCAGCTGTGGGCACGCGGATAGAGCACACCACTGCCTTCCTTACAGAGCTGACCTGTTGACCTCAGGCTACCTGTCCAGTCCTTCAGGTCTTTGTCTATTTTCTTCTTCCCTCAGTTCAGGAGGCCCGGAGAACAAGCAGCATGGCTCTTGTCATGTTCTATGTAGGCAGAATGAATGTGGCATCAAGAGGGAACCTAGTAGGCTCTCAGCTCTTGCTTTCCCATCCCTTTCTTGAAGCCTTCCTGGGACTTGTGGGATGCAAGACCTCCTGGATTTCTTTTGCCTACCTTCTGGCCTCCTGCTCCAGCTTAGGTCCCTCACTGCCCATGTTCTGTGTTCTCTGTGGTCTCTTGTAAGGTGACCTTGAACATATCCTTTTTTTGGGGGGTGGTCTCCTTCATGCCAACAGTCTTCTAGCATTTAGAGAAGTTTTAGCTTTTCTGAACCTCATAGCCTAAATTCTCAGTTCATGGTTTGGAGTAGACACATAACCATGTGGCCACCTCCCTCACTCTGCTCCAGTCCGGAAATGGCCTAAAACCAAATCCCAGTCATGTGGTCAAGGAGAGCACAAATCCCTTTTCAACCTCTGTCCTCACTTTCCTTCCCCACAAGACCCTCTTACCTGCTCCCACTGACCTCCTATTTCTTAATTTTCCTGTTATCTTTTTCTTTTTTCTCAAGATAGGTTTTCTCTTTGTAACAACCCTAGTTGTCCTGGAACTCACTTTATAGATCAGGCTGGCTTCAGACTCACAGAGCTCCACCTGCCTCTGCCTCCCAAGTGCTGGGATTAAAGTCATGTGCCACGAATGCCTGGTTCTGTCATATTTCTTGAATTTCCGTTCCTTGTTTTTGCAGTCTTAGGCATTCTCTAGTGACTAACATGGAAGATGAGCCATCAAGACTTTTGTTCTACAACTTTTTCCCCAGTATTCCTTCTGAGTAGTTACACCACAGTTTAGGCTAGATAAATATTTACCACTTGCATTTTAAAGAAACATGTAGCTTTAAATGATCACAATGTAAACACTGTGTTCACAGGGTCTTCTTTGATAACAGTTTTCTGCTCACTCTGTAGTTAAAGGCTGCCTTTGGGTTAGACTTAGCTTCCCTTAAACTTGTTTATCTTTAAAAGATTTTATTATTCTTTTAAATTATGTGTCCAAGTGTTGCTCTGTGTGTGTGTACAGTGAGTGCAGGTGCCTGCAGAGGGCAAAGATGCTAGATTCCCCTTGAGTTAAGGTTATAGCTTCAGCTAGAACTGTCATCTGGCAGGCACTGGGAGTTGAACTCTGGTCTTACGTTCAAGTAGTACATGCTCTTAACAATGGAGCCGTCTTACCAAGTCCTTATTTACTTATTTGTCTGTGCATGTGCATATGTATGGAGGTCAGAGACTAACTAACTTGTGTAAGCCAGTTCTCTTCTGTCATGTAGGTTCGAAGGATCAGACTCAGGTTTTCAGACTTGGTGGTGAGTGTCTTTACCCGATAAGCCATCTTGCCAGTAGGGAATGAATTTTACTGGGAGATAATTTTATGCACATGTAAAGGAACCTGTTTGTGTGAAGGAGTACATTTGTGTGGGTCTGCATTCTGAGTATCTATGTGAATAATTGCATATGCAGGTATCATTCTGTGTGCTAGGTTGTACATGTGTGCAAATACATATACCATCCAAGGGATGCTTGCTGTACACATCTTTCAATGACAGGCAGCTCTCTGGCTTTCTCTTGGGAAGCCCCCTCTGCTTCAGGTATGGGTTGTGGCCTTGCCTGACCTTGCTCTCCAGAGAATTTATATTGGATAGAGAACATTCCCACAAACTTCTAAGAAAAGGTATGGAAAGCCAATCCTACACATTCCCAAGTGTCTCCTTGGCCTTCACAGATACTTTGGCTAGGTATAGAATGTTCTCTTCAGAAGCTTGTAAGCATCTTCTCTTGAGAGGCCCATGGCTTGGCAGCTCACTTGCCATCTCTGAGATGATTCCAGAATAGCCTGGTACATGAGCTTCTCTTCCAGACTGGGGCTTTTGGGATGACCCTTTTATTTCCTTATTTTTCATATAAGTGTATTGCCTGAGTCTATGTATGTATACTGTATACTCTAGAAAGGGGTCAATGAATCCTCAGAGGCATCTGTGATCTCTGCGTGGGTGCTGGGAACTGAACCTGGCTCATCTGCAAGAGCAACAAGTGTGCTTAACTACTGATCTGTCTCTCTAGGCCCTCTCCCATTCTTTCCCTGGAATTTCTAGCTGTCAAGTATTTTTTAGACTGAGTTTGTGCGTGTGCGTGTGCATGTGTGTGTGTATGTGAGTGTGTGTGTGTGTGTGTGTGTGTGTGTAGTCCAGAGGTCAAACTCAGGTATTATCCCTTAGGTGCCACTCAACCTTTTTTTGGAGACAGGCTCTCTCACTGGATCTGAAGTTTATTGATTAGTATAGCCAAATGGTCTTTGAGCCCATAGGGTCCTTTGTCTCTACCTCGCCAGTGTTGGAATTATAAGTATATGCCATCATGCCTGGCTTTTTTTTTTAATGTGGGTTCTTGGGATTGAACTTAAATCCTTCTGCTCATGTGGCAAAAGTCTCACTGGCTGACCCATCTTCTGAGTCTTCCTTGCTTATGGGTCTTCTTTGATTATAGCCTTTTGTTTTCTCTGGAGTTAAAAGTTACCTTTGGGTTTTGCTTAGTTTTTATTTTCTTTTAAAAATATATTTATTTTTGAGTGTTTATGCTTCTTAGCTAATTAATTATCTTAATATCTCAGTTTTTATCCTATTTCTGGGAGATTTACTTCAACATATTTCTGAGTATTTGAAATCAGTAGTCAATGCTACATTTCCAAAAGTTCCTTTGGGGTTTCTGTGCCTTTTTCCTTTTCTTTCTTTTTTTTTTAACATCTGTTGTAGTTTAATGATTGCATGGCCTTAAATTTCAGAAGGATCTAATGCACGCACCCCTAATCTATATTTCCCTGCCTTC
This sequence comes from Arvicola amphibius, assembly GCF_903992535.2. NCBI lineage: Eukaryota > Metazoa > Chordata > Mammalia > Rodentia > Cricetidae > Arvicola > Arvicola amphibius. Next base: position 145,179,094 of record NC_052047.1, on the reverse strand, counting down.
TGGCCTCCCTGTGCTGAGGTTAGCCCTTCCTAGTACGCTACCTTCCCTAATCCCACTCAGTCTTCTGCTTCCTCTCAGATCAAGCTAGGCCCCTTCCTTCCTGAGCCAGGGCCCTTACATATGCTGCACACCCTGCCTGGAGGGTTTGTTTCATTTGTGCACTTGGCTTAGCCCCTTGCTTATATGGAGGTTCCTTAGCCTCCTCTGCTATTGTCCTGGATGGTTTCACAACCCATCTGACAACCTGTAGCTCTCTTTATAGTATTCACTACAGTTAAGGAAATGTGATTCCTGCCATGGTGATTGGTGCCCATGCTTTCTCTTGTCCTTTGCTGTGATCTGGGCTCCTGTCATTGTCTTATTTCTCTGTTTTCTTAGTGTGTCACTACAGCCTTAGGGGCATATATCTGATATCCCTGTCCAAGAAGTCTGAAGTTTGACATTTGCAGGGCTGGCTGCTTCCTGAGAGTTCTGGGGCAAGTGTATTCTGGCCTTTCCAGCATCTAGAATGGCCTTTCCAGCATCTAGAATGGCCTTTCCAGCATCTAGAATGGCCTCTTTCCAGCACCTAGAATGGCCTTTCCAGCATCTAGAATGGCCTTTCCAGCATCTAGAATGGCCTTTCCAGCATCTAGAATGGCCTGCCTCTTTCACTTGTGGCTCTTCCTCTATTTTCTCCCTCTCTGGTCTCTGCTCTGGCACCCGTTTCTTTCATGGCTTGCACCCATTGCCCTCTCTTGTAGTGACCCTTGTGATGACAGCTCTGAGCATCTAGGCTTCAGTCATCCTTCCATCTTCTTTTTTCCTGTGCTCGTGTCCTACACAGGGCCTCTGCACCTATGACACAGCTGAGGGATGAGGAGGGAGGATTTGCATACAGAGCCTACCTTATAGGCACCATGGTGCTGAAGGAAAGAGCTCAGGCAGAAGTCAGGTGAGGAGGGATCACAATGTGTCTGTGCTACCCAGAGGGCCAAGGGCCTCACCCAGGAGGAGGGCTCAGATAGACGGGGTGAGCAGGAAAGGGCCTTACACTTGTTCTGACATCTTTGGAGAGATGCAGAGGTTAGGCATATACAGGAGCTTAGACCCTAAAAAGCCCCTGTCCCTATGACGGCCGAGAGAGTACCAGAGATATGCAGGTGCAGAATGGCTATAAACACACAAGGAGTGATGGACAGAAAAGTTCAATGGAGTAGGAAGACCAAGTGTGCAGATTTCATGAGAGACGAGGTAGGGGAAGTTTGGGGAAGCTTCCAGAAGTAGAACAGGGAAAGGACTTGGTATCTGGGACTTGAATGGGAAGACAAAAATCAAAGAAAGCAATAAATCAAGGAATCCACCATACTCCTGAGAACTTTCACACCTATACCCAAGAAACCAACACTACAGGGGGAAGACAAGTAAATAAGCACAGAAAGGAAGTCTGTGACTCATGACAAGCTGAACTCCTGACAGAGGCCACTGCCTTCTGTGTACATGAGAAGGTCATGGAGTCAATCCTGGGCCTCCAAGGAAAATTCCATAAACTTCAAAAAAAAATCTGCACACTGATATAAAATTGGAAAGTAGAACAGACACACCAGAGGTCCAAAAGTAGCCCCCTAAATAATTCTATGCTTAAAAAGGAAATGTAATGGGAGACACATCAGTTTGAGGATTGGCCATGATGACAATGTGACAAGCTGACCGAGTGTGCGATGCGGCCAAAGGGACATTCAGAGGGATGCTCAAAGCCACGTTAGAGAACCAGAGGAATTGAAAGCGCACGCTCTGAGGTTTTTTACCCAGGAATCTAAAAAAGAACAGACACAAAAATAAATACAAAGAAAGGACAGGGAAGTAATTGATCAAGATGCAGGAGAATATTAGCAAAATGGAGAAAAATTCTGGAGTCAAACTTTAAAGCAAGCAAAATAACAATGTATTGGAAACTCAAAGGGGATAACAACTAGAGACCCCGAGGGAAGTGTCTAGCTGAAGCTGGTTATGGAACACTGTTTTTGAGACAAGGTCTTGTTCCGCAGCCCAGATAGATCTAAGTTCCTGGTCCCCCTGTCTCAGCTTTCTCAGTGCTGGGATTGTAGGGATTTACCACTAAACATAGTGCTAATAGAAATTTTATATCAGTAAAATAGAAAACTTAAAATGATAAATTTCAGGATAAAAAATTGGTAAACATGGTTTATGAAGTAGATAATCCTAATACACATGAAGCTGCTGAAAAATCAGAGTACCCACAATCTACTCACCCAGAATGTTCTTGGACCAGATTTTTTTATGGTATTTTTTTTTTTGAAAGCAGATTATATCTATAAAATGTGCTTTAGGGCCCAGGGTAAAATAGAAAACATTTGACTCAAAATGAGAGGCAAGAGCTGGGCACAGAAATACAAGAAAGTTCTAGATCCAAATGATGTCTGAATATAAACCCTTAAAGGCATGGGCAGCTGGACCTTACTTGACAGCCTGTGGTCAAATGCCACCAGAGGGTGTTTCTGACATGTGGGGGTGGTCGAGTATGCTTCTGTTACCTGGTATCACTGCAGCTGTCTTGGACTGAGTAGGAGCACACTATGAAGGTCACACAATGATGGGATTTTTCCAATGACGCATTCCGTAGGACAAATTCCTATCAGTAAGTGATGTGCAACAGACATAGTCAAGACCAGGTAGGGTTCCTCTCGGGAACACATGAAAGGTTCTAGGTCAGGAGAGCTCCAGACTCCTGTTTCTAGTGTGATTCATAGAGACCTCTACTCCCATTTGGAGACAACAGCACGCTTAGGGATGGGACAGTGGGGCTTGTACTTCCTGTACTCTGGGTGTCTTCCCTGTCTATAGTCCAGCATGTAGCCAGCCACATGGCTGGTGGGTGCTGCTTATCACCTTGAGATAACCCTCCCGGTCCCCTCACTCCACCCTTGATCAGCCAGTCCTCTTCAACAACAGCAGCTATCCAGCTCAGCACTGTTGTGGGGAAGCCTAGTGCATGAAGGCGCTTGAGCAATGTTGAATGGACAGAGGTCAAAGGCTGGATAGAGTGCCAGGTAAAGACACTCCAGACCCTGTAGGGCCAAACTTCCCTGGCCAATGTCCAGTTGGTCTTTGAAAGGGACAGAAAGGTCTGGCCCTTTCAATTCAATGCAATCCAGCTTGAGCGGGGCATGACTGGTGCGGGCTTCCTCTAGTACCGATAACTGCTCTGGAGCAAGCTGGATCCCTCATGTTACCTTCTTCCAAAGTATGCAAAGCGGCATACCCATCTGATATCATTCTGCAGGCCTTGGGGCAGCAGAGTAGCTGCCTAGCTAAGCAGCCCCCCCATCCCCTGCAGTTGTGGGAGACACCTGTTGGGAAGGATGGAGGGCTTTACTGGCAGCTGACAGCAGGCCTGGCCAGCTCTGAGGGGTGATCATCCGGCTGTGCCTGGGTACAGGAGCTCTGGGCAGCTGGTGCGAAGGACCTGACAGGTGGGAGGGTTTGGGGCTTAGCAGCTGAACTGCTTAGGGGACAACTGGAGGTGGAGTGGACTGCATTCCAAAGCGAGTAGCGTCTGAGCTGTGTGCACATGTGGAGAGTGGATACATAACATTTGTGAAGAAGGGACAAAGGGGGCACTCTCTCGGCCCCTTGCTGGGGTAGCCAAGCCAAGTGGTCCAGGCACGTGGTGACATATGTCAAAATATCCTGCTTCTGTTCTTCAGTCTGAAAGGCCTCTTTCTTTGTCTTTTCTGAGAGCTGTTGGGCACTCTCTGCACTGGGTAAACTGGGAAGGCACCACAAAGTACAGCCTGACTCTGAGCATGTGCTTTGGTTGGTGTGGCCCCAGGACCCTGATGGTTCCAGGCCCTGGGGCACTTGTTCTGCCTTCCACATGCTTCACTATCTGACCTGAAGAACAGACAGGACTGAGGGCAGCGAGGGAGGCAAGCATTTCAGTGCTCGCTAACCCAGAAATACTGGAGCTCAGTGGTTGTGAATGTGTGGGCCTGTGGGTGTTGTTTTAGACAGTCTTGCTACTTCTTGCAGGGAAGGTGGGTTTTAGATATCAGTGCAAACTCTGAAAGAAAGCTCTGGGGGATGGGAGGTGTTTAGAAACTGCTTAGGTTCTTTGGGGTCCTTTTTCAAGGTCTTTCAAATGTAAATGGACACCATTTCTACAGAGCTAGTGAGTGCCCAATGAGAAGGGAGAGTTTTAGGGAGGAGTGTGTGTGCCTACAGATTTGTGTGCAGTGTGTGGAGACCAAAGGTCAAATTCGAGTGTCTCTCCTCAGGCACCACCCACCTTGTTTGTTGAAACCAGGTCTCTCACGGCCTGGCTCTCCAGCAAGCTCCAGGAGCTGCTTGCTTTTGCCTCCCAATGCCTAGATTGTAGACTCGTACCAACCCCCATTCCCGGCTTTTTTTTTTTTTTTTTTTTTTTTTGCTTTGTTTTTAAATTCTGGGGTTTGAACTCGATCTTTATGATCGTGGGAAGCATTTACTGACGATGCCATCTCCCGAACAAGGTTTGTGAAACATGTTAGACTCCGAGTCCAGCACCCCTGCTTGAGATGCCACTTGTATCTTTAGGGTTGGGTGTTTCTTTAAGTCTAGTGGTTGGCCCCTGCCAGGGAGGAAGGGCTGAACCCCAGGAGGAGCCCAGCAAGGGAAGGGGCCCTAGCTGGGTCTATAACCACAGTTCTCTTGGCTCAGGGTCGCTCCAAGCCTTTGTGGAGTGGGGACGGCTCTGTTAGTACTCAAGATACCACGAGCCTCAGCCATCCGCAGAGACTTCCTGGCTGAGGACCATGTCAGAGTCTTCCAAAGGCAGCATCCCAGGTGCCAGTCACCAAGACTAGGGCCTGCTTTTTCATGATGTCAACACAGATGCAGAGGCCTGGCCCAGCCTTCCTGCCCACCATCACTGGGGTCAGCGTCTTCCTGGGTACCTGGGGACAACTATGTCTGTGTAAAGCTGTGGGGGCTGGGCACTATTACAGCCCTCATCCTGGGGTGTGACAGAGCTTTAAGGTAGTGTTCAGAATCTGGCTAAAACCACGGAAAGACCCATCATGGGTTCCATCCAACGTGGTTAAAAACATCTGACTTTGACCACAAAAATGCTGGCACCCGGGCCACTGCTGAGACCGTTCATCTCAGAAGCAAACGTGCGGTGCCGAGAGCTCCTGCCTTAACCCGTGGAAGGGCGTGTGCAGGAGCCCATGCGGGACTGGAGCCACGGGCCTCGGCTATGGGCTAGGCCAGACTGGGACTTCCAAGGCAGGAAGTTGTCACTTCCCAGGGTCGATCTATGGTAGGCAGACATGTATCTGTTTGTTCATGGAAATAACCAAACACTACCAGGCTGAGGTGTTGAGGACGACACGTAGGCTTCAGTAAAGCACTGGCCTTCCCAGGTGACCCTTGGGTTTCAGGGGATGTGGGCAGTAACCATGTGATGTCAGACAGAGATGCAGGGGCCCTAAAAGGGAACAGGTAACTTCTGGGGTCACAAGCAGGAGGGAGTGTTAGTGGAGAGCAGGACCTCAGGGAGAGTCAATGCAGGGTGACAGGAATGAGAAGGAAATGTGCTGGAATGTTCCAGAAATAGATAACAGACCACTTGTCTTGCTTCTTGGGCCATCAGAGTCACTCCTCAAGCCAAGGACTTGACTGCATAGTGTCCCTATTCTCTACTGCCAGAATTCTGCCATGGTGGGGCTTCCTGTCCCCTCACCATAACAGGCAGCCTGTGGTCAGTTTTAACCATTATGAGGATTCACAAAGGAGCTACCCCTCAGGGGCAGATACGTGGAAGTCTGGAATTTTGGGTGAATACAATCTTCATTTGTTCAGAAATGCTGCAGACGCTCTCCAGACATGGAGAGGAGGTCCTGTCTCCTCACACTGTCTCCAACACTTAGTGTTCCTCCATTTTTTAAAACCCTGCCTTTGAGATCTCCCTTCCCACCTGAGTCTCCAGACTGCCTACTCTGTTCCCACTAGGAATCTTTGGCATAAGGGCTTCCTCCTGGGAGCTTTCTATGCTGTGGTTTTGAACCCCATAACCCCATAACCCCAATGCAGGTTAACAAAGGGCTACTGATTCCCGTTCTTATCCCTTTCCTTGGTAGCTCAACTTTCTGAAAATCCCATCACCAGTTGTTCATGTCTCCCTCATGGTCCTATTGCCCAGGACTGTGTACATGTTAGGGCTCCCTAATGCCCAGAACATGCCTACCAGGGAGTGCATCTAGTTCACTTGCTCCCTTTACCCTAGCAGGTATATGGGATTCAGAGGCACAGGCAACTGTTGGAGACAGCCTGGGGATCCTTGTAGAGCTTGCCTGTGGTGGGATAGGGGCTTAAAGCCACGGATTTGGGGTGTGTGAAGGGAGGGGCAGCATAGCTCCATCCAGTACTTCTTGGGTATGACCAGTACAGGGACATTTGGGCTTTCTGTTTGCTAGCTGATAACTGGGTTACCATGGTGCCTCCTGTGACTCCAACATAGAGTCCCATGCATCCATCATTTGGGTGCTGGTAACCTTGTTCATATCACTAGAGGCTCTGGAAGGGATCCAGGGTGGGAGCTTGAGGTAGAATGTGGGGTATGATCTACAGGGGAAAAAAGAAAGACTTCTGGAGAGGGGTTGCTGAATTCAGAACTACCTGTAGGATCTCAGGCTACCTTACCCAAACCCAGAGGCAGCTGCTCCCTGAACCTAGGGGTCTAGCTGTTTCAGGAGGTGCCCTAGGGAGCATGCTCACTGGATTCCCACCCCGAGTATCCTGGAGACATCTGGCCATCCAGGTTCAAGGTGTGACCTGTTCATAGCAGGCTTTGGTCCTTCACTAATCTTAGTATGGTTTGAGTCTGAAATGTCCTTCAAAGGCTCGTTTATTGAAGATGTGGGGCTTGGGGAAAGCCATGACCTCATGGACCAATAAACCCACAAATAGATCCTAAATCTGAGTAGACTGTGGGGAGGAACTGGGCGCCGAAGAGGTGGGACCCAGCTGAGGAGAGGGGGCCCTCAGAGGCCATATCTTGTCCCTAGCCCCTTCTGTTCCATGCTGTCACAAGTGGAACAACTTTGTTGCTAACAGAGGCTTCGACCACCATGATGCTCTGCCTTATTACAGCCCACAAACCACAGCACCAAGTCACTATACACTGAAGCCTCCAAAACCACAAGCCAGAGCTACTCTTTCTTCCTTTTGAGTTATTTTTTTTCCTCAGAAATTCTGTCATAGAAACAGAAAATGAACTAACACAGAATAGGAAGGAGTTGGTACAGAAAGCATCAACAGGATCTTCTACAGTGACTGTGAGGGGCATGGAAAAGGGTTGTTATGACAACTGCTTCCATGAGGTTCATGAGGCTAAGGTGAGGAAAATCTGGGGTTATATACAGCTGGCACTGGATAGGCATAGTGGAGTTTTGCGTGGATGCTTGCTCACCAAACCCCACACTAGGCCCAAGGAACAGTGGGCCAGGAGAACCGGGAAGGAGAGAGGGAATTGGCTTCATGAGCACCTTCTCATAAGCAAGGAGTTTGAAAGGGAAATGACTCATGTTCTAGGCCTTGGCTGGATAGCAGAATGATAACCAGGGGCTGATGGAACAAAGGAAGGGTGCCAACATTTAGGGCTTGGGGCCCACATATTCTGAAGGATGAAATATTTGCTTGAAGTTATTAATACTCACCTAAATTTGTTCCTTCTATCCCTTCTTTGTAGTTATTCCTCTTTCTTTCCTGTCTTACATTTTATAAATCATCTACCCATTTGTCATCCATTCACATATCCATTCACTCATGCATCTATTACCTATCAACCTACCCACCCATCCACCCACCCACATATTTATCTCTATCTATCTATCCATCCATCCATCCATCCATCCCCAGCCACTTATGTATCTCCATTTTCGCATCTTTCTACTGTCATCAGTTCAGCTATCTAGCCACCCATTCATCCATCATTGTCATCTACCTACCCATTTATCAACCGATCACCCATTCAGACATCCATTCATAGTCTATCCATTTACATACTTATCTATCATCTATTGACCCATCACCATCTAACCATTGCCATCCATCCACCCATCCACCCATCATCCATCTGCGCATCTGTCTAGCCACCATCTACCCATTCATCCTTCCATTATCTGTTATCCACTTATCTATTCATCCATCTATCCATCTATCCATCTCCAATCCATCAAGCCATTCATTCACCCACCCTGTACCCCTTTATTCAGCCTTCTCTTCCTCTTTCTCTCTTGCTATCCCATTTGTCAACCCACCCATCCAATTCATTCATGTTGTCCCTTCCATTCTTCCCACTGTAGCTGTCTCTGTGTATCTTGCTGCAAATGACAATATCAAATGGCATGGCTGATGCACCCACTGGTCTTGGAGTGACAGCCTGCCACCAACTAAAACCAGATCAAGACCAACCAAGATGCCAGTCCTCTGTCTATTCCTTCTCTTGCCTCTTGAGCCCCTGCTCTTATCAACAGGGTACACACTCCATCAGATCACATGGGACTGTGGAGACAGAGATGGGATTTCTTCAGGGCTAACTAGCTAATCGTGGGACTGGAGAAGTGGGGAAGTCAGAGTGATCGGATGGGGCATTTCTGAGAGAGCTAGTTTAACGGAGGGTCAGGCTTGTCACGGACATGGGATCCAGTGTTCCCTGAATGGCTTAGGCTGCTTGGAGTCAAGGTGGCCACTGCTACCCCCATGTCTTTTAAACATGACACAGGCCTCTCCTTAGTGCCTACTCTTCCCAAGTAACTGCAGGCAGGGGCTGTGACTCAGAGGAAGGTGTTGTGGCTTTCTGCCCATCCCCAGGGCTGCTTCTCATCTCTAGACAGGTGAATCTGCTGTAATAGGGGGAGAGGAGTGTTTACAAAGTATCTCTGGCATGTTTTTTATGCCAGGTTACAGAAACAGGACTGTAACGGGAATGGCTTCTGTTGCAGTGAGGGAGGAGAACCCCTAGCCAAGCACAGGCATGGTGGGTTAGGTGGCAACACAGGACTGGTGCTGTAATCAGGAACCCAAGTCAGTGAAGGAACGGCACGTCAGGAAGGGGCCAAAGTGTCTCCTATGTGGCTATAAGGCTGTTGCAGCTTGACATCAGGGTTGATTTTCCTACAGGGGCCCAGGGTTGAGTGGAGCTTCAGGAAGGTGCTGCTGGGGAGACTGTCTGGCCAGGGGTGGGGCCGCGCTGGAATCGCCTTCCAGGGAGGAGGGAGGCTGACAGGCCGTGAGCGGGAGTGCCGTGGGTCTGGTTTATGTTTTAGACATCCCTCTGGCTGCTGCATGGAGACAGGAATGTGGGGGGAGAGTGGAAGCCGGGGTGCCCCTTGGGATGGGGAAAAACTCTCTCTGTACATGCCGTTCCTGACTGCCGGAAATGCCCTTCTGGCCCTGGCAGAGACCACGGTGGGAAGAATAGGACCACTGAGCAGGGCAAATGGCGATTCAACCATGTCTCTCCACACCTATGACCTAGGTGGGCACACTGTGGGGGTGAGACTGGGAAAGATCCCTGCCACTTGGAGGGAGGGAGGGAGGAGGCTACACCCTGGACTCCAAGTGCCTACCATGGGAGATAGCTGTCCTTTGTAAGCTGCCATGTTTGGGGTTGTGCCTGCCTTGAACTACTGCTTCTGTGTGGGATGGTGGCAGGAGGGTCAGCATCCCCTGCAGCTCCCGCCATGGTCATTGCCACTCCTTTAGAGATAGCACCTACCTTTTGGGTGCTATCTCCTTTTGGGTGACTCTTTTCCTTAGATTCCCCTAGCTTCAGGCTGGGTACATGACTCCAAGGCAGGTACAGAGTACAGCTGTCTGCCAATCAACACAGGGACTGACTGGGCTTGCGGCTTAAGCTGACCTGCAAGTGTCAGCTGGTGGTACTTTTCTAGCAATGCAGGAAAGCTGTAGTTGTGATCTTCAAGGTTGTGAATCTGGGGCTGAGAGCCATTGGCCACCGCACAGAGACCACCGAGGTCAGAGATGAGTCATAGAAGCTATGGTGTTTGCTTCTGGATCTAGCTATGCCTGAAACTGTAAGTCAACACGTGGCATTATCATCCAGACCAGTTTTCGGGGCAGGGATTTCTAGCTCTGGAAACAGAATATGTGTGTGAGAACTTGAAGATCCTATCTCTAGAGGTCATGGTCTGGTGCAAGGGGCAGGGTACCTGGATGCTTCTGAAGGAGGCAGTGGTTTAGGGGGGCTGTGATGAGCCAGCTAAGGGTTAGTGTTACAGCGAAGGTGATGCCTTGGTAATGTAAAGATGGGGTTCAGATGGTGTTGAGTGGAGATCCTGGGGCAGCTGCGGCAGGTCAATGCCTGTGGCTGGGTCTGAGCCACTACCCAACTGTGAGCAGCCTGGGCTTCAAGGTCATCCAAGTGGCTACAGTGGTAACATCTAGGTCTCCCAAGCCAGCACCCATGAGATGCATCTCACTGCCACTCCGCTTGTCCTCAGACTTGCTGCCAGGCTGGGACTTAAGAACTCTCCCACATCTATTCTGAAGACGAGGAAACTGAGACTCAGAAAACTTCCCCTGACTTAAGTTCTGCAGAGTACCAGGGAGTCTGGTCTAGGAATATATGAAGAGAGAAGGCACAAAGGTCACTGGAGGTTAACATGATAAGGTGTTCTTCTTTCCCCATTAGTCCAAGGCAATGAGAGACCCAGACCCACAGCTGCTGAACAGAGTCCATTCTACCCACAGTAAGTGGGAGATAACCGAACAACTATGAACAATAGGAGATCTGGGGTGTGTTACTCAGCAAAACTGACTATTGCGTAGGACTGGGTCCCAAATGGCAACTTAGAAAACCAAAGGACTTGTGACCACTCCTCCCCCAGTTGGTTAAAAATAGGGCAATATCCATAGTTGTATATTCTCTGTGACAGATCCTTGCTTTGCTAGGCAGAGTATGGACAGTGGCTGTCCCTCCATCCCACCTGGGCAGTCTTACTCTGTACAGACACACCCATCTATTTCTCAACTTTCCTGCCAATGAGTCAGACTTTTAGCAGTGGCCTTACTGTTCTAATGTAGGGGGTCTCTTAGTGTAATGACTGCCATTTCCATCACCGTCAATATCTTAAGTGTTAGCAGGATCTGCTTATAAAGGCCCCAAGAAAACACTTGGCAATACTAAGAAGAGGGTAAGGACAGGTAGGCTAAACAGACACAGAAGGTCTGTTGAGATACAAGCCTTATTCGGAATCTCCAAACAGACCTAGGAGCTGCTGGGCCTGGTAGGCCGTGGTTAATGTCAGAGGGCAGGACTTGCTATGGGAAGTTAAAGTCATAGCTGTCAAAACAGGAGACAAGTCAAAACCAAAGTGAGGGCTAGGAAGGCAGCTGTCGGTAAAGTGCTTGTCACACAGTAGAAACATAATCCCAGAAAACAGGAGGGAAATGTCGAGGGCATGAGAGTCTCATTAGGAACATCCTTAACTGCTGGATAGTAGTGGCGCATGCCTTTAATCCCACCACTAAAGAGGCCGAGACAGGCAGATCTTGGTGAGTTCGAGGCCAGCCTGGTCTACAAAGTGAGTTCTAGGACAGCCAGGGCTGTAACACAGAGAAACCCTGTTTCAAAAACAAACAAACAAGAAAACAAGAACAAAAACCCACATCAGAAATAATTGTGTAAAGGAAATTAATAATAATAATAATAATAATAATAATAATAATAATGGAATCTTTCAGAACTTCCAAATGTCCAAAGAAACCAGTAAAGTTACCTATAAAGTAATTTGGCCAGGAAATTTAGACACCAAGACAAAAGTGTGGCTACTAAAACTTTCAGGAAAAAAGGAAAGAAGGGGCGTGTAAGAAGGTATGTGACTAAGTCTTCTAACTGCCAAGCCTGCATGCTACAAGACCATGGAACCAGGCCTTCAAAGTTCAGAAGGAAAAGCCTTTTCTACTTGAAATTCTATACCCAGCTTAACTATCAATAGCCATGGTAATGTAATGAGATGTTTTCAGGACCCAGAACACAGATATTCCACATATGATTAGAAAGGTTCTTGAAATCTCTTCAGAAAAACAAGGGAACAAGTAGGAGGTATGAGACCAGGCAGCTGTACACCCAAATGAGGAGTTATTATCAGGGTGTCTCTGGAAAAAATAGATGCTAATTAAAGCAAGAGGAAGGAGAAGTCTGGGGGGATGTGAACAAAGGAGTCATCGGTCTGCACACTCAGGCAGTGAGAATAATAAACCTAAAGAATGAAGGGAGCAGTCAGCGGGAAGCAGGCAAGAACTGAGGGACCTTCTAGAAGAAGTTACCGAGGAAGAGCTCTCTCCCATCAGGACAAAACCGAGGAGAAGGCTAGGAGACAGTTGCGGGGAAAGCTCTTGCTGTGCAAGCATGAGGCCTCTGGCTTTATTTCCAGGCACCTGTGTGAGCAAACGGGCGTCCTGGCATGCACCTGTGACCCCAGCACTGGGTAGGAGGAGACAGCTGGTTCCTGTGGTTTGCTGGCTGGCTCGCTAGCCTAGCCTTTTCAGTGTATCCCGGGCCAATGAGAATTCTGTCTCAAAAAATTAGGTAAATGACTCTTGAGGAATGATACCCAAGTTGTCACATGGCCTCTATAAACACATGCACACACGCATGCATACCCACAAACACACACGAATATGCATCCTCCTGTAGACTGTGGTGATCCTGAGCCTGTTTCCAGCTTTGCATAGAACAGAGACAGATGGCAATGAGAAGTAGGGCTTCAGGGCTGACTTCAAATGTCACAGTGACATCGATCTCACCATGATAGCCATAGCACAAAGAACACACAGAGGGCAGGAGGACAGCCTGGCCACTGTAGAGCTCCTAGCATGGGAGGCTAGGACTGCACGCTCACAGTGAACCCCATTTCCCACATTTTGTAGCATTTTCCCTCAACCCGAGAGTGATGGTTTTCTGTGGGTGAAGATATGTTTACCTGAATTTGGCCATTTCTTCCACTTACTTAGAATTTTCCTTGATTCAAAAGTTTTGAAATCATACCTACGGTTGTTTATGATGGTGTGCATCCCTTTACCCATATGCTTACATATCCATTTGTCCATTTGTCCACCTGCCCTGTCCCTCTATCCATTCTTTTATTCTTTCATCCGTCTGTGTACTCATGCACACACATATTCATTCATCAATCCACCCACCCACTTATCTGTCCACTTCTTCTATCCATCCATCCATCCATCCATCCATCCATCCACTTAGCCATCATCCATATACTCATCCATCCATTCACTGACCCATTCATCCACCTATTTGTCCCTATTTATCCATCCATCCGTCTCCTCTCTCAACCACCCCTCACACATTCGCTTGCCCATCCACTCAGCAGTTCATGTGCCTATTCATCTTTCAGTTCTCTAGCTCTTCACACATGCATCTTTAAACACATTTTATATCATTTGCACATGTTCATTCAATTCACTGGCCTGTCTGTCTGTCCATGCATTCTTTCCTGCGCCATATGTAGAGAATTATCTGGAATACTGCTTCTTTCCTGATGAAGATGGATCTTCCTGGGAAAATAAGGACTATCTCTAGGAAAAGAAGATCATGAGGGTTTTCACTTTTTTTGTAGGCCTTCCTGTACTGCTAGAACTTGAAAGAGAACAAAATCTCTTTATTATCAATTGTCTATCAACTATCAATAATCTATCTTTATCATTATCATAAGTATTCATTTATCTATCATCTATGTATGCATATATCTATCTATCATCAGTCATCCCTCCACCTTCATTTTTGACATGAACAACGGTTACCTATGGAGAGCTGGGTCCTCTTTTGCTTTCTTCTCTGTTTGGCTTTGCACTGAGGCCTATTAATAGCATCTTGGCACACTATTTTTGGATGCCCCTCCCTCAGAGGTCTTCCCTGACCACCCTGGCTCCTCCCGGCACAGTGCCCCACTCTGTCTCTACATGGTAATTTTCCCAGTCTGTAATTACGTGGTGTATTTTTGACCAGGGGCCACTCCATAATGCCAGGAGCTCTGTCTTGTCCCTGTGGCACCTCCAGCACTGTCTGCTGTCTGGGACATAGCAGGGGCTTCAGTGGGGGACTGTGGGAAGGAAGGAGTGAGCCGTGGGCAGCCTGGGATTCTCCCTGGATGCCCAAGCAGACAGCCTGTAGCCTCAGTGTGGTGCTTGGCAGTGGGCGGGGAGAACTGATTCCTGACAGTGCCCGCAGTGGTGCCCATGAGAAGAGGCGGAAGCAGGTGCTTCCACTTGCCACGTGCCGGGCACTGGGCCAGGTGCTCAGCAGGGAGGGTTCCAGGTAATGCAGCCCACGAGCCTGGAGGAAGTGTTCTTATCTTCTTTTAGATGAGGGAATTGAGACACCAAGTGGTTTGTGGGGTCTCCAGACTTGGCCCTCTCTTCTATAACCATGCTCCAGCCAGTGTTAGGGGCTGAAGCGAAGCAGGAGCATTGGGTGAGGACAACTGGAGGGCTTCGAGATGGAAACTAGATCAGACCAGGTGAGAGAAGGCGGGAAAAGGGGGAATCCTAGCGGGTGGTGGCTAGGAGGAGGGCCACTGTGAAGGAATTGCCCCTGAGATAAGGGCAGGGAGTCAGGAGCGGGTGGAGAGGCTTGGAGATCCCAGGCCCCAGAAGTGCCTAAGCTTGAGTGCACATAGCCCACACACCGACTCTCTAAGGGTACAGTTTGCACCTGGGTGCTCACTCCAGAGTGACAGACTAACTAGCCTGCCACAGACACCTTTCTGGTTGAGGTGTCACACTTGATCTCTTCTCCACACAGTGAGACCTGTTGTCCCTGGAGAGACCCCAGGTAGGGTCAGGCTGAGCTCCTTCTGTGCTCCAGGCAGCAGTGCCATCATCTATCCCTTAGGCCTCAATAAGAAGGAGGTCACACTGAGGAAGAGCGAGCAAGACAAGGCAGAGAGAGCTCCAGAGATGGGAGGTACCATTGTTTGCCGGCTTCAGGCTGTGCGTTCCTTAAGAGAGTCTCAGGGGGCCAGGAATGGGGTGGGCAGGAGTGGTGGGCTATGGAGAGTGTGTGATAGATGGAGAGAGGACAGAGAGGGTTCTGGAGAGAGGGAGGAAGTGAGGGGGAGGAGGGGCAGCTGGAGGTAGAAGGGGGCTGGGACATAGCCTAGTGTAGGAGGCTCAGCAGTGGGTGAGGGAAGGAAGGGCAGGGCACTCCCTGGCCTGTGTCATGCCTGCCACAGGGCCTGTGTGTATGTGCATGTACGTGTGTGTCGCTGGGGTGGATCTGGGGACATGCACTGAGCGGGAAGGCTGGCTGCTAGGCTGAGGAGAGCCCTGGGCCTGCGGGGAATGTTCCAAGGAGAGATTTATTAGTGAAACAAAAGCATATTTTTTAGGCAGGACTGTTTGTACAGTTATTTCATGACATCGCCTTGGCCTCGGGCCCAGAGCAGGACGGCCGAGGAGGCCCCGCACGGCTGGCCGGGTGCACAGGCCTATTCGTTAGCTGGCCGTCCTCTCCCGTTCTTATCTGGTCCTGGACATCAAAGCGGGGGCTTTTCATAAATGAATTAAAATAGCATACACACAGCACCGGGGCGGAAGACCCCAGGCCAATTAGCTCTAAGTAGGGTGAGAGGCCTTTCAGAGACGAGCCCCTTTCTGAAGGAGTCGCAGCGGCTTGTCAAACTCGATGAAATATTTTGCCCAAAGCTCATTAAAATAATGAACCTGCATTTCTTTCCTCAAGAGAATAATTAGCAGACTTCCAAATGGGTTAAAGCAGCAATTTAGAAGTGGCCCCCCTTAATTGTCCCATTTACTTCATTCTGTGACAAGGAAACTCTGGCGCCTTGGGGAGGAGCCGATAGTCTCGGCACTGGCCCTGTGTGGTGACGGCAGGGCTGTGGGGCTGGGTGGGAGCTGGGGGCCTGCAGAGAGGGGCTGTGTCCAGCTTGGGACCCTCCTGGCTCTGCAGCCTCCCTGGCTTTGTCTCCACAGACCCCGTCCCTCTTGAGCTTCCATCAGTGACAAGTTGGCCACAGACGGGAGGTCTGAGGGTCATGGCCAGCACCCAGGTGTAGTTCATGCACTGGTGCTGGGAGGGTGTCCATTCAAAGCACAAGAGAGTGGGGGTGTCAGCTGGAGGCTCTGCTGCAGACAGGTGCTGAGGAAGAGAACCCCAACAGGTGATCTGAGTCTCGGCATAATCAAGGGTAGAGCCCTGGTACATCAGGGACTCTGATGAGGAGGATTCCAGATAGGGAGAGGCAGGGGAAGACACAGATCAAGTGGGTCAAGAAGGGTGAGTTCAGAGTGGGCCAGGATCTGTCTCCCTGGATGGTAGTAACACTGATGGCCAACAGGTAAAGGGGAGAGTTTATCTGGCATCAAGCCACTGGGCACAAGTGGGGGGACAGCATGGGTCTCCTACCGGGAGTCATCCACCCTTCTCCATACTGCTGTCAGGGAGGTTCTATTTTTCGCAGTAGCCTGAGGTGGCTCTGGACAGCTCAGAGAGCAGCAATGAATTCAAATGCATTAGATGGAAAAGTTGAGTGGGCTTCAGTGGTGAGTCTCCCATATGGCCTTTCTTTGCTCCTTCCTCTCTTCCTTATTCCACATTTGTTTTCTTAAAGACACTCATGATGGAGCTTTTGCAAAACATTGGTAGTGGCCTGTGCAGTGGGGCACTATTTACAAGGTGCTGTGGCATGTACATACACTCCAATGAGGGGCTCATTTCCCTGCTGAGGTTAGGTACCTGAAAGCGTACTATGTGTAAAATCAACCCTTAGCCAATGAAGACTTGTAGTCTCTTTCTGATCTCTCTTTGTGATAAACAAGGCTGCCATTAACTTGCTTGCATGCAACTCCTCTTAGAGCAATTCTGATTGGGGACAGGGTCCAAGAAAAAGTCACAGAGTTAGGGGAAGGGTGATCTGTACCTTGGACACATATCACCAGTGCAATCTGGGAAATAGGATGGGCTCACTGTCCCCTGCTGCTTCAGTGTCATCATCACAGTGGCTTTTATCCCTTTGTAGAACAGAACAAAAACTGTGAGGATATGTCAGAGGCCACATGATCACTGTGCAACCCCAGTGCTCTTACTCTGGGATAGGGTCCAGTCCTGAAAAGCCTATTATATGCTGGAAATGCACAGAGCCCCCAGGCCCATTGCTTAGCATAGCTTAGCTGCAGGATATTGTAAAGTGTCTGAAGTTCACCCTGGAAGGTAGGGGACTAAAGAGAAACTGCTCCTGAAGCTACCTGACATCTAAAGATAGAACTATATAGCCATAGCTCAGGAAAAGATCCAACTTCAAAATCTAAAGTACAATGTCCATGTACATGTGTGTATACACATACAAGTACATGTACACACACGTGTATACACACATACATATGCATACAGCACACACATACACGTACACACATGCACAAACACATATACACATCAGTGCATGCTCAATTCACATGCATATATGCACACACACATATATTCATGCACACACATGCAGATTCATATACACACACAAGTATAGTTCTTACTGACATGCATCATATTCACACCTTCAGATGGACAAGTTGTAAGTTGAGGACTTTTAAACCTTTCATTGAAGCACGCCAACTACTAGATCTTGCATGCCTATCAGTGGGTGTGGCTTTGTTCTAATAAAACTTTACTAACAAAGATGGGTGTTAGGCTGGATCAGGCCCATGAACTGTGTTTTTTCTGGCCTTGTTTCAGCAGGTGAATGGGATGAGACTTGCTTCTTTAGTCTTGGGCCTTCTGCTTCAGACTCCCATAGACTTGGAGTCAATATACTAAAGACGCCCTTACTCCATCAGGGCTTTTTGTCTGGTGCAGCCTGACCGGCAGAGAGGGCCCCTATACTCTGCCAGCCAGGCTGGGCTGGAGGGGACTCTGTGATAGCCCCTAGCATCTGTGAATTCATTCTCTTTTAGAGACAAAGCCCTGCTTCCAGCTGTCAGTCCAAGCTATCAATCAGGCTCAGCCTGACCCTAGAGACCAGTGGGCATGTCCATCTGCTGTTAATAGCTTGTCAAAGCAGGGACTGATCTAAACTCAGCCTGGCTGGGCAAACATGCCTGACTGGTGCCAGCATGCCTGCTGCTCTGAGCTGAACTGGGGACAGTCCTGTAAATGGGGCTGGGAGAGATGAAGGTAGGAAGCCACGGGCCAGAGCAGAGCCGCTGACTTCTCATGGCTGCATCCACACAACCGCCCATGGCCCCTTGACTGGCTCCTGAGACGACAGAGCAGCCTAGGAAAATGAAATCAGTTAGGAAGGGCAATAATGAGGGTGGTTGCCCCACTCAGTGCCAAAGCACCAGCAGCTGCCTGCTACCCTAGGTACCCACGGTCTGTGGGAACTATGTGCCTTGCACCAGTCACCTGACATCACCAGCAGGAAGCAGATGCCACCCTTGGTTCCCTCTTGTGTCTGAGGAGACTGAAACTCTGGCCACAGTCACACAGCAGGGATTTTTCCCCAGGGACGCCTGGTGACTCATGTCATGCACGCCTGATATGGGAGAAGCAATGGCACAAGCCAGTGTGGTCCCAACGACATTGACTGCTTAGGGAGGAAGCACACCCTACTTCCAGCATTTAGCAGAGGTGGAAAACGATTTGTGCCTCGGCCTCCCTGCTGTAAAATGGCGTTGTGGGTCGTCTAGACCATGAGGTTCTGGGAGATCTGTGCCCGCCAATACACTCAGGGCATTTGCATGGCTAACAGAGACCTGGCGCTTGCCTTGACCGAGTGGCGGTTGCTCTGGTCCTTGTGAGCATTTCTGCCCCTTGTATCTACTTACTGACCAGCAGCTGCCACAGACAATGAGTGACATCCTTAACACTTCTATTTAGGATACAGAATGGATTCAGGTTGTGTCTCCACTCAGGGCACATTTGCCTCTGCCTTGACTATTTCATCATTCCTCTTGGTCTTGACCCTTCAAAGCCCCGTCCTTCCCTTGAGGCTGTGAGAGAGGCCACGTGGGACAGATGGGGAGTAGGTGATCTGAGGCACCACAGCCAACAGCTGCCCAGGGCTCTGAGAACTGACCTTGAGAGCCTCAGCAGGTGGGAGCTTCTGAGACTGAATGGGAGGTGAGTGGGGAGGAGAGAGGCTGGGAGAGGAACAGGGTATGCTGGGAGAAAAGAGGGCCCCAGGAGTTGGTAGGCAAGTCTGGGCAAGCAGCAGCTCTGGGCACTAAGGGGGTTAGGCTTGGGTGGGCAGGCTGGGGCAGGCAGCAGGAAGGGGGCTGGTAGAGGGGCACAAGCCTAATCCTGTGGTCCCTGAGGCCTGATGGGCATCTATCAAGTCCCATGGCTCTACAGCTTGCAAGAGCCTGTAGGACCAAGGTGGGACACTATGGCTTCATGTGAATATCCCCCCAACCCTAAAGACAGAGATGTGTTTTCTGGTGTCTGAGGGGACACTGCAGCACAGTGGGGACCTCATTTTATTTATCTGCAGACATCATCATATTTCCTCCCTTGCCCATCTTTAAGGCTTCCAGTTCTTGTCTCACCCTCATCTAGGGAAACCTTGCCCAGGATGTTCTGTTACTGCCCACATTGCCTCAGCCTCTCAGGATGCCCTCATCCAGCTGAGCACTCTGTTTCTTGACTGGGAATATCTACCGGACAGTGTTCCCGCCAAGGCTGGTCTGTTGGATGTGCCCCATGGGGGACTCAGCTGGTTGGAAGTGCTGCTTTTCACAAGTGGCGTTTCCTGGCCTGTGGTCTTAAAGGAGGCCACATTGATGGGCAGTTGGTCACCCCTCATCATTGTTAGAATAATTGGATCGGGAACCCTGATGTCTGTCTGCTTTCTGCTTCAGGTTCCCCTGGGTGAGTGCTGGAGGCTAGGGCTGGGAGCTTAGCCTTGAGGAGCCCAGGGGATAGTGTGCCTATCTTCTTGTCCTGTTCTGAGGGTGCTTGGATGGTCAGTCTGGCTTTTAAAGGCTATGTTATGATACTCTGAGTTATAGATGTGGACTTTCCTGACCTGGGATACCAGAGTGATGGCTGAAAGTCAGTGATGGGTATTCTACTTTTCTAGTCTACCGTCTGGGCAGATGAGGGTAACATCTAAGTGTTGGCCTCGAACCTGGTCTGAGAGTCTTTGACATGGGGTGAACTCACACCTTCTCTGTGCCCCAACAGCAACCTGAGGGGTTGACTAGTGAATATGTTTTAGGTGTTTGTCATTGCCCTGCCTTGTGGTCTACTCATGTCTTGAATCATTTGGGCATTGCAATGATGCCTGAGAGTCAGGGCCACCAACCCAAAAGAGTAGAGCTCATGGAAAGAGCACCAAAACCAAGGGGCTTCATGCTGTGGCAGCTCCCCTGTGGGTTTAGCACAGACAGGAGGCAGCCCCTAAAGGTACCTTTTCCACTTGAGGGTGTCATTCTCTAGGCCCAGGTTCCTAGCAACTGTTACTTTAGCTCCCTTGAGACAACTTTGATAGTATCAGGATCTGGGTAGTCCTCCTGGCTGAGGACAGGGATAAAGACAAGGATAGTCCTGAAGCCAGGGCCAGCTCATCTTCCTGCTGGCCATATTCACCAGTACCCAGTACACTATGAAGTTCAGAAGGGTCCATGAGGCTCAGGCTAAAGAGAATGGTCCTCAGCTGAACTTCCTGTACAACAATGGAGGTAGAGAATCCCTCCCTCTTCACATCAAAGCAGGGTCACCCTGGAACCCTGTTAGTCTCCCTGTTGGAAGTTTTCTAACCCATTTCACCAATGAGGAAACAGAGGCTCCCAGGCTCCCAGGATGCTGAGTTGTCTGTAACATCATGGACAGTTAGTGGCAGAGTGACTCCCAGGCAGGTAGGGGCTTGGGAGATGACAAAAAGTAAGACCAAGGGCAGTAACTGGTCCTTATGTCTAGGCGTCCGTGTATATCATAGATTGAGACAGTGGGGCCTGGCCTCCCTTGGGCGCCTTGTGGAGGACCCCCAGATCCTGCTCTGGAGGCACTGGTCCCTGCTGAAAGGTAAGCCATGTCCTTAAGCATTGAGCATGATAGTTCATCTTCATTGCTGACTTGGCTAGATTTGGACCACCTAGTAGACACACTTCAAGGCATGCCCAGGAGGACACTCCAGAGAGATTTAAGTGAGGAAGAAATGTTAACCCTAAATGTGGGTGACACCATCCCATGGACTAGGGTCTCTGAGTAAAAAGGAGACAGAGAGACAAATCCCAACATTCATGTCTCCCTGACTTGGGCTGCAATGTGACCAGCTGCCTCATGCTTTTGCCATCATGCCTTCCTATCATTGTGGACTACACCCCTCTTAAGACATCAGCCAAAAATAAAATCTTCCCTTAAGCAGTGGTTCTCCATATTCCTAATGCTGTGACCCTTTAATACAGTTACTCATGTTTTGGTGACCCCCAACCATAAAAATGATTTTCATTGCTACTTCATAACTACTGTTACACTTTAATTATGAACCATAACATAAATATCTGTGTTTTCCAATGGTCTAGGTGACCACTGTGAAAGGGTTGTTTGACCCCCATAGGGTCAATGAATAGGTTGAGAACCACTGCCTTCAGCTTCTGTTTTGAAAGATATTTTGTCACAGCGATGTGAAAAGTAAAACATACCCTGAGAATCCTGTGGTCTTCTGTGACACCTCACCTGGTACCCTTTCTTCCCCAGAAAAACTCCAGATTCTTTTCCAAAGAAAGAGAGGGAACCCATAGGGATTGCTGTGGGTGGACAGGCATTCCAAAGGCAGAAGGCTACTGGAGGGCCAGCAGAGAGCTTATAGTCTCAACACAACAGTGTCCCAGGTAAGTGGTCAAGTGGGCAGTGTCACCTGGAAGGAGACCCTGGTGATCTCATCCCTAAATGGGATGGCTCTGCTGGCCCTAGACTTAGGCCACTCCTGGATATCTGATATAACCTATCTGGACCCCAGTTCTTCACCATGAAAATTAGACAACATAGATGGACACAAGAACTTATCACCAGGTGTGGTACCCTTTGTTCAGGACAAAACAGGAAACACAGTCCTCATGATGCTGCCTCTGGACTGAGCCCTGCTCTCAAACAGGGACTCATTTCCACGTAGCATAAATGAACAAGGCGCCTGACTCCATCTTTGAATTTCCACTCTTGGCAAGACTGGGTGGGGGCAGGGATAATAGAAGAAGAAACACAAAGAGCTTTCCTTAGAACCTCAGTACCCAGCATACCCAAGCTCACCCTGAGGTGGTTCCCAGATACACCACAAGTCTCATGGACAAACCCCTTACCTTCATGCATGCAAGCATACCACACAATATTTAAACACACAAACACCAACCACCCTTATACATGCAAACATACCAGACACACACGTATGCAAACATACACTGCCCTCACATGTGCAAGCACATTACACATCATCCTTGCACATATAGACATGCTACACACTGATACATATAAACACACACCACCTGTGCCATGTCCAAAACCACAAATACCTTTGGATGCATAAATGTAGCACATGCCATTCCATTCTAGAGTACTGGGCATTATGACATGCCCAGTATATGACAGGGACATCTCTGGGCCAAGCCTAGGCAGCCCCTAGGACACAGCACCACTGCCCTCATCAAGAACAAATTCCCTTGAACGGCCCTTCTCCGGCACATGGATGCAGAGGAGCTGGCCTCCTTTTTGTTCCACCTGTCCCAGGGCCATTTCCCCGCTGTCCCTCATTCTGGATCCTGCTGTCTCCCCCTCTGCAGGTGTTAGCTGTCATCTGTCTGGTACCTGCTGTTTGATCACTTGTACCCAGTCTGCTGCCCCCCATGTCTTCTGCACATGGTACTGTCTCTCACCACTCCTCTTTCCTGCCTTGCTTCTGGCCCCTCCGACCCCTTCCCTTGTCCCAAATTAGGCAAATGTGCACTCACAAATCAACCCTGCCCACAGCATAGAGGCGAGAGTTCAAACAACGCAGCCAATTCATAAACAATTTTCTCTGCAACGATTAAGTTACATTTTCCCCAATAGCTGCTTCATTTTCTTGTCAAAAACACACAGTTTTCACATTTATCTCACTGCAAGGGTAATTAATTTCCAGACCATAAGTAAGAATTTAATTTGATACCTGCAAGGATTATAAACCATTTCAATCTGTTGTTTACATGAAATCAGGAAAGATTCGTTCTGTTTGCAATTATGTTAATGAGGAAATAGAGTGGCCACTTTTTTATTTTCAGGGAACTCAGCATAATTTTGCCATTACCAATGGATTGGTCTAAAAAGGTCCATGGCCACCACAGACCTCTGTGTGGCTATTTTTAGGCTGACCCTAGTGAGAGAACCAATGCAGACAGTCAGGTACTTCGAGGAAGACTTTTGGGAGAATGACTCTCAGACAGTCATGGTGGTGATGTCCAGGGCATGGTCCCAGGTTGGGTTGTGGGCCATAAGCTGGTGACAGGCAGAGGGGATGGACGTCCCTCAACCCTCTCCCACTACTGAGCTGCAAAGAGGGGATCCAAGAAGGTCAGGGTAGTAGGGGAGCCAGGCATGGTGGCTCACCCCTCTGCTCACACTGCATACTGGCCAAGGCTGAGGACTGCAGGTGGGGACATCAAGGGAGAGAGGGGCCGCTTTCAGGCCGGAGATACGTGTTAACTCAGCTCTAGTGCTGTCCTAGAGATGCCTGGTAAGGCACCCTGTAGGTCGTCCATGACCCCCAAAAGCCCAGGCAATGTAAGATGTCTGGGAGATGCCCACAGTATGCCCAAGGAGAGAGGTGTTTCCTATGTCAGAGGGACCAGCTATCCTCTTAGGATGGGGCTAGGTGCTGAAGGCCAAGGGTGAAGGAGGCCTGCTGGAATGGAGGTGCAGCATGAGCAAGGGTGAGAGGTATAGGAAATGCCTGCAGGCACAAGAGGAGCTGTACATAGAGAATATAGGGGAGGAAGGAGCTGGACCAGGATGCCAAGGCCAAGGGCCATGTGCTTCCTTCATAAAGGCAAAGAGCAGGCAAGGAGGGAAGGATGCTCATAGGAAGTCCCACAGACTCCTGAGTCAGGGTGGACCATGGTGGGCAGCTTGGGAGAGGTTCTGCCTGTGTTGACATGGATACCAGGGAAATCCTCGGGGGTCTAGGAGGCAGGAGGCTGCCTGGCCCAGACCTCTGTAAGGCAGGAGCCCCCAAGGAGGTGGGCTGTAGAAACTGGCTCAGCCTTCTGCCTCCCAACCCTCCTGGGGACTGTAGGGCTACAGGAGAAAGAGGGCCCATTCATGGCGTGGCCCGCTGTGGTCTGCAGACACGTTATGGCCTGTCCCTGGCTGGCTGTCACTAGGGGGATGGGGGCTGGGCACTGTCCTCTTCCTCACTGCTGCCCCCCACCCCCAGTCAGCCCAGAGCAGCCGGCCTGAGGCTGTGGCTGAACCTCGTAAATCCTGGGATGCTGGAGACAGCCCAGGTGAGGCTGGGAACAATGCCCCATTGTGGCCCCGTGGGGACGGTCTGCCACCACTTGCCACCAGCCCCTATGCTGTAAAATCTCTCCCCATGGATCCAATTTCGCCTCTCCGGCCCTTGAGGGGTTAGGCCTGGGACAGGCGCAGTTCCATTCCACACAGAAACCATTTACGGCCGGGATAAAGGCTGCCTTCATCAGCACCGAAAGGCCAACGTTTCCCGGCCCCATCGTTTTGTCACCGCCACATCTGTCAGGTGGCAGCATGCACAGTAATGGGGGCTCGTGTGGGGGCAAGGGAGGACCTCAGTGGCCACTACAGGGAAGAAGGGCCTACAGTCTTGCACTTCCTGTGAAGCCTATGGTGCCTCCCTGGCTTCCCAGCTTGTGCTTTAGTGG
The DNA here is from genome assembly GCF_903992535.2 of Arvicola amphibius. Taxonomy (NCBI): domain Eukaryota; kingdom Metazoa; phylum Chordata; class Mammalia; order Rodentia; family Cricetidae; genus Arvicola; species Arvicola amphibius. The sequence goes on along the minus strand of NC_052047.1, from coordinate 145,154,191 downwards.
GATATGATTGCAGGGTCTAGCTCCGAGGTGGGGGCACGTGTCCTGAGGGACTGGCAGAGAGGACACCAGACCGGGCTGAGTGGAGACATTGCCCTTCATGGCAGAAAGAGTTTGTGTGTACATACATTAATGAGCAAGCCAGGAGCAAAACCTAGAGGAGGCTAGGCTTTGGCCTTGCTAGGCTCTAGTTCCAAAGCCTGAGAAGCAGAGGAGCTGGGAACACCTGGGAGAGGATGAAGGGAATGAGAGGATGTATCCTGCTACTTTGCCCTTTAAGCTCAGGGCCAGCAGTGGGCCTCAGTTCCATCACACACATTTGAGGAGCAACAAGGATGTAGGAGCCACCTTGTCCTTGTCCTTGGCTGTTCATCTTCCGAAAAGCCTCTCCCAGGCTGTGGACACCAGGGCTATGCTGGTCCTTCTGTGGTGATAGCCTGACCCGAGCCCTCACCTGTATCTTAGCATCTATGCTTGCATTTCTGTGCAAGGTACAAAAGATGATGCTGAGCCAGAAAGCCATTGTTTCTTGGGCGTCACTTCTTGAGATGAAAATAGTATGGACTTTGTGTTCACCAAAGTGAGGAGGCACTCTGGAAACATCATAGAGGGAATAGGATGGGTGATCATAGCCCCACATCCTGAGGCAGCAGAGGCTCACTGTCCTTGACCTCTAACCTGCCTTCCCCGCCCACTCCTTCACTGGGGAAGGAAGCTGGAGAGAGGCCAGGACTAGAGGCTCAGGAGCTTCCACACTGACTGGCAAAAGGGGTGCATTGGGGTAGAGCAGAACAAATTTTCTCTTGCAGTATGGCAGTGGGCACTGGGTAGGTTCTTTGGTTGGGGTGTCAAAGTCACTATGACAACTGAATATCTGAAGCCTGCAGAAATAGGGGCAAGAGAGTGAGTTCTGGAGACTGTTATTAAACTCTAGTGAGGTGTAGGATAGGGAAGGTTATGTCAGGTTCTTTCACACCAGGCAGGGGGCCAGGTTAAACTGGGGAACTGGTGCTGGCTGGCACCTAAGAGTCACGGTTACTTTTGGGCTTGCTCTATAACTGGGTGACAACTGGTCACAGTGCCCAGGCTGATTCAGGTCCAGGACTCCAAGTTTAGGGAAAAAGTGTGTGAGAGTTAATTTTGACTGTCAATTTGGTGGGATTTAGAAACACACCTCTGGGCATATCCGTGACAGTGTTTCCAGAGTGCTTCAGGGGAGAGCCACCCTGAATATGGACAGCACCAGCTGCTGGGCTGGGGTCCTGGACTGGATGAAAATGGGAAAAAGCAAGCTGAGCATGAGCGTTCACCTCTCTCTGCTTCCTGACTGTGGCTGCAGCGTGATCAGCTGCCTCACACCCCTGCAGCCATGAGAGGCTGCATCTCTTCAAATTGCGAGCCAAAATAAACCATTCTCTTAAGCTGCTTCTGCTGGGAACCTGGTCACAGCAAGAAAAGAGATTAACACAGAGGAAAAACTGAGTAAGACAGACAGAAGACCGAGCGAGCACCTCAAGCCCAGGTGGGGAACAGGGCCTGCTCTGTGAACCCAGGCATCACGCTCCAGGCTGCAAGCAGCACACTTCCTTCATCCTCAGCAAGGATCGCAGAGGCAGGGAAACCAAGGCAGAGAGGGAAGAGGACTGCTTATGCTCTCAGTTATCACTGGGGCAGAGGATTCTGAATTGGCACCAGATTTAGGTCACGTATCTCTCGCCCACAGATGTGGATTGGGAGCACATGGGGTTAGAGGTGCAAGGGGAGGGCGGATGCTCCTCACCAGGATGGGTCCTGGCTCCTCCTTCATGAACCTTCTCCCCCCTGGCCCTGCATCAGAGGCCTCTGGGTGCTGCCTTCGCTGTATCCCACATGCTTTTCTGACTCCCCATCAACCAGGAAGAGTGGGATCAGAGAAGGGGTTGTAGAAGAGCTGTGGAGGCCACTGGTCACCTGACCTTCCTTCTAGGATCCAGCCACTGCTGGGAGCTGAGCCTGTTTCCTTTCTTGCCCTGTCAGACTTTGTTGTCCTTCTAGGAACAGTGAGTCCCAGGGACTTCTGCCTGGGAAGCCGGATGCCTGGAGCCTCTTCCCCTCAGATTCTCACAAACCTGCTCCTCCCCTTTTTTGCACTGAGCCCTGAACTCAGCTCTGGCCTGGGCTTCGGACCACTGGCCTGAGGCAGGGCCAGCCTTATTCTTCTACTTTCCTGCCTCTCTGAGGAGTGGGTAAAGCCCATTTCTTTGACTTCAGCTATGATTTTGTACCCTTTTTGCCTCTCCACCTTGAACTGACTTTCTTCATTCCTTTCCACGTGAGCTCCCTGACATTGGAGGTCAACCTGTCTGCATCAGAGGCCGGGGTCCTTGATGCTCTCTGTCCTCCATCTTCCTATCTAGTCTCTGAAGGGGCTAGCAGTCTGTGGGCCTGATCCATACTGTTAATGCCACACCTAAACCCATCACAGCCTCTCACAGCTAACGGGAGTCCCTTCTTATCTCCCCTTTTCTGCTATAGAAAGCCCCTGGGGTTTAGCTGAGCAGTTTGTACCTTTCTCGCTAGGTTATAGCTTGCTGTACTCTCTGACTTCAGGGGGCACTGCCTTCATGTCCCCGGGCCTCTGTATAGGCTGCGCTGGCCTGGCCTCCACCTGAACCTCTCCTGTTGGCTTCTGGTTCCTGACTTCCTCACCAGGGAAAGCCTGCTTCGGCTACTTTCTCCTCTCTACCACGGGAAACACGTAATTACAGGTCACCATGGGTGTCCCTTCCTCTGTGGATTTCAAGGACAAGAGTCAGCCCGCTCTGCTAGGCTAAGTGGAAGCACTGGATGTGGACCTGGCAGCAGTGGGTGCAGATGCCTGGCTGATTGGATGAGTTCATGCAGTGCTCAGAGGTTTCCTACTTGCTTCCCTGGGGCTTCTGCCCCTCTGTTTTGGCTAGAAGGGCTACATTTTAGAGGATTCTGTGGGCTCTGGGGAAGTACCCCACATGTCCACCCTAGTTGTTAGAGGTGGCTCATAGTAGCCAGAGGGAATGTCGTAGACATGTAAACCAAGTCTGTGGGCTTGCTGAGCATATTCAGACATGCCCTACATGGTGCTTGTAGGCTGAACCCCATCAATAACCCTGGGCCCCTCACTATGCCCACACAACCAGCCAAGAATGACCAGGTGACACAGGCTACCTAGGCCCCATGCCAGGACCTCACATCTTCCTCAGAAGCCCCACCCCTTGGGGGGTGGGTGCCGGTGGTCCGATGGGGCGTCCACCCGGCTGGATATAGCATCTCTGTGCGGGCAGCAGGCAGCTGGCCACCTCGCTGCCCACACAGATGTCTCTTTATGCTCCAGACCTGACTTGCGGCTCCTGGCTCCCTAGGAACAGAGGGGGCGCTGTGCACACTAACCAACCTGTGTCCTTGGCTATGGGGTGAGGTGGTGAGTGGAGGCAAGGCAGGGGAGGAGATGGGTGAGGACACACAAGGGCCTCACCCCACACTCTGGAGCTCATAGTAACATGTCAAAAGGGGCCTGCTGGATATGTAACGGCTGCTCACCAAACCCCATCTGCCAGCCTCCTCAGAGGGAAACCTTTCAATGACTCCAGGGTGCACTGCCACCCTCACAATCTGCTCCACTTTCTGCTCCTCTTAATCCATCTTTTGCCGTGGGACAACATGACAGGCATGCTCTGTACCCTCCTTCTCCAGAGCCCTTTGTAGGCTAGCTCTATGCCTTGCTCCCTGGCTGCTCAAGAGATCCCTGGCAGACATGCCCACCCTCTAAACTCCTTTGCAAAAGCCCAGGTCTGCCTGGAAGAAGCACCTGAGCAGGAAGGATGAAGGACTGACCCTTATCCCCCATACCAGCCTGGGCCTTGTGTTTTCTTGGGAGCACAGTAGCCACTGGGACAGGCTCGCGTCCTGGTGCTTTCTGAGTGCGGAACCACAGGCACATTGCTCACCTGACTAAGACAGCCTGCTCTTTCAGAGATGGAGACCTGGAGGTCAGGAGTATACTAAGCTCAGGGTCCCTGCAGGAGCTGCTGAGGAGGCCTTCCCTGTTCTGGGCCAGCACAGCTACCCCTCAAGGCCACAGGAGAGGGACGGGATATAGAGCAGTGGAGGAGGGAGATCCAGGAGCAGAGGCATGAATGGATGGGCCTAGGGCGGGAAGCAGCGGATGAGGAGCGGGCAGGGAGGCAGCATGCTGCCAACCTAAACAGCCCAGCGTGCCTCAGCCCGGCATTTAATCCACAAAAATTTCCATCTGCTTCTGGAGCCCTTGGAACCCAGGCAAGGAAAAGCTGTTCCCTCAGCAAAGCAAACAGGCCTCCGTGTGCACAGCCGTTCCCCATGCTCGCGGCCCCAGCTGAAAGGCAGAGTCAGCCATTTTGTGGATGAGGCCCTCCAGGCCAGACAGGACCCTTACCTGCACCCCAGGCCTTGGGTGGGTGAGCATGGAGACGGTGCTTGCTTTGTTAGCAGGTTTCACTGGAAGGGACCTGCTGGATCCACCTGCCATTTAGTAGAGGCTATGTGGGCCACATGCTGCACCGGGGCTGAGAGGCTCTCCCTATCCAGAGAGGCCCGCTGTGACACCATCCAGGCTTGGCCCTGACTGTCACTTGCCATGCCAGATGTTCCCAATGGTCTCTGTGCACCCTGAGGGGGTGCCCCAAGTGTGCCTCATGGCTGCTATCCCCGCCCTGGCTTCACTGGCCCATGGTTTCCGGAGCTGCTAGGGCTAAGGCCAGGGCCAGGCACGGCTGGCTGCCCCTTTCTAGGCTGGTCCTCTCCTAGGGAGGGAAGGAACGGCTCTAGGTTGGGAGATCTATTTTTGGTGGTGACCAAACTGCTGCTTAATATGCAGAGCTGGGGCATGGTCGGCCCTGGCCCACAGGGTGACAAGTTTAAAAAGAGGCTCATTTTGACCAAAATACATGTTTTTCTGAGGTTGGCTAAGGAGGCCAGGCAGGGCTGGCCACACGGACACAGGCTCACACCACCCTCACGCCCCATCCCCAGTGGACGGTGCCCACTGCCTCCCTTTACAGAAGCTACTGATTAGAGATCGCCCAACAGCCCCGTGGAGGCCCAGGGCCCTCGTCTGCTACAGGCAGACACATGTGCCTCTGTCTGCTGCCCGCCTGCTCCCTGCCTCTCAGAAGCAGTCGCACCCACAGAAGTTGACACGGGCTTGAGCTAAATTTTCAAAAAATGTAAATTTCCTCTCTAGCCAATATTTGAGGCCTATAAATAGAGTCACTCAGGAGAGCTGGTGCGAGGCGGGGGAGTGTCTCCCACACAGACAGGGAGAGAAACATCCTAAGAGAAAGGAGTGCAGAGGGAACGATGGCTCTGGAGTGGGGATTGCTGGGGACTTGAAAAGCAGTGGTCACCGTTGGAGTAGGGGAAACTGAGACCCAGATTTGTGGTGATTGCTCAGGGATACATAGCAGATTGGGGCTGAGCCAACTGCTGCCCACATTCACATGCTCACACTACGAGCTCTGTGGACAGTGCCCTGGGTCTCTTCGTTCTAGAATATTTACACAATATTACCCACACTGCAGGGCCCTTGCATACAACAGTCCTCTGGCCTGGCTGGGGATCCTCTATCAGTGCTGGACACATGGTGCTCACAGGACCTGCTAGATCTTCTGGCCTCTGAGTGTCAGCAGCAGGGCTTGCTACCTAGTGCTGGCTCCAAAGGCATTGAAGGAGGCCCAGGTTCTGACCCGCATGAAGCAGACAGCGGACGATAGCGCAGGGCTTGTGGTGTGCCTGTGCACTCAAGCAGAATAGCATAGATGCAGTATACCTGGGGAAAGCAGAGCCTGCGGAAAAGAAGGATGATGACTCTTGGCATGGGGCTCAGGGGCTAGATAGTCCCAGTGGGGTCTTGAGACTAGCACTGAGATCATGCCTGCAGCAAACCAGCATGGTTTCCCCACAGGGGAGTGACCCCCAAATCAGGCCAGACTAGAAAACCAGAGAAGGCCACGATTTTCTCTTAATTTCTCCAAATTCATGGTAACTGACATAGAATGTCCTCCCTACCTTGGACGAAGGAGAAAATTTAGGCTCACTGAAGACAGTGGGGTCTGCTGAAGGCAGAGAGGACCACCACCCCCAGGGGCATGAGCTCTAGTCCCATGTCTGTCTGCAGTTTTTGAGGTCCAGATAATGCCCTTGTTATATGGATGGTGGAGAAGATTCCCAGTCTCTCTCAGAGGCTGTCTGGGTTGGATTGGGCTCTGAGACTTGCTGTCACAATGGGCAGGGTATAAGGTCATTTTCAGGCTGACCATTATTGCCGGGCTACTCTGTAGGCCTGGGAAGAGCTGGGGCAGAGAGGGCCTAGCACACAGGGTATCAGGCTGTGATAGTCCTGGCACCAGGGCAGACAGTAGCCAGACAGAGGACCAGTGCAAGGAAAACAGACGGGGATGACAGCTATATTGTTTCTGAGTCTATCTGTGGGTCAAACATTGCTTTCTTTCCAATGCCAGCCCTGGTAGAAGCATCAAGAGGTTGCTAGGCATCGGAATCTCCTGCTTGAACAACAAGAGAGCCATTTACTACCCCAGTATTCACCCTATGGTTTGCTACACTTAGGAAGAGAAAGGCCATGAGGTCTACAGTTACTCCTCCAGCTCTGCCTTGGGTAACAGCAATATCCCTATAGAGCTACATACTATGTCCTGATGGCCACAGGACTTCAGGACACTGTTTCGGGAGGTATCCACTGTGACTAACTCCTCTTCTTCCATAGCTTCTTGAGGTGTCAACAGTCAGCAGTGTCTTTGTATACCCAGCCCTCTGCTGGACCTGGAGCTTATCCTTAAGCTTAGGCTGGAAAGGCACACAGATGTCCAATTCTCACAGCCTTCCCCAGGCTTTTCTATAGAACCCGTGACTGAAGAGAGCCTGCTACACCAAGGACACAAAGTCTATGACTCACGCTATGCTATCCATTGTGACTGTGTCATTTTCTTATATGTTGACTTCCTTCTGGGAGAAGCTAGCAGCTGATACTTTCCTATAACCATGGTGGAGGTGGGGGGTTCTTTTGCAAGGACTCTTCTCAGGAGCTAAGGTATGCCTGAAGGCAGAACGGTGTGGCTCACAGGACACAAGTCTGGCACGACGAGTTCAGGTTCTCTTCATGAGTGGCTTCTCTTAGAGTGTTAGCTGCGTACAGGGACTCCCCAACAGCCATGCCCACTCCCGCCCAGGACCAGGGTGGTGGGGCACTATGTCAAATGGCGCTTTCATTATAGGTTTATCTTTGAAACCCTAGACAAAACAGGGCTTGTGTGGTTTGACTGAAGGACCAGCACCTCAGGACTCCACCATCCACTAAGACGGCTCCTCAGGAAAGAAAAAATACACGAACCTTAAAATAACCAGTTCCCAGAATAGCAAACGAATGCCGGCTTCTGAAGGGAGCTCTTTGATCGTCTGGAGCCCCATGCCTTTGCCTGTTTACGGCCCTGTCACTCAAGAGTAGCCCAGCAGCAAGGCAAGGAGGGGTGATGGAGTGGGGCTGGGGGCCTTGGTGGGGGATGCAATGCTGTGGAGTGTTCTAGGCTGCCCCACTTTCTGATGTAACCAGCCCATGCAGGTAGCAAGGCTCTTAATGGCGGCTGGGAAATCAACCAGGAGTATGGCTTGTGGGTCCCAGCCTGTGGTCTTCTGGGACCCTGGAGACAGTGGGACATGGACTGGGGAATGGGCTTAGGAGAGGGAGCCCAGAGAGGTCCTGCAAGGATGTTTGTCTGGATAGGCAAAGGGTTCAGGGCCAAAGATGCTGCTTTGTATCCCTCTTCCCCTCCATGCCACCTCCACTTGCCCTCCCCACTCTTCTCTTGGTGTTCACAGAGCTCCGGGTCTGGCCATGGCCACTCTTGTCTCCCTGTATGTCATATATATGAAACAGCACCATCCAACAGCTGAGTCCCAACCCCATATTAGCTTAAGAAGAACTGAGTTCTAACGATCTGATTTTAATAAATTTAAAATTAATTGTACGTGGGTCCTTAACTGAGTTTTAAGAACATTTAAAGAATCTCTTTTCCCAGACTGGGCCTGTAATCTAAGCATTTGGGAGGCTGAAACAGGGGAATCACTTGTGTTTTTAAAGTCACTGTTAGCTACATAGGGAGTTCCAGGCTAGCCTGGGGTACATAGTGGGTTTTAAGCCAGTCTGGATTGCAGAGCAAGACCTGACCTTAAAAACAAAGACAACTGCCTCCAAATCTCCTTTCCAAGTTGTAAATTTTATGAAGTCTTAATATGACTCCAGAAGCTCTCATGAAAACCCAGTTTCAAATTGAGATGGGCTATTATGTATAAAATTTGTCTGGCTTCTGAGGACTCAGAATAAGGGAAGACTGGCATCTGCTCTAACAGTTTTTGTATTGATTATATTGGAATCATAGTATTTGGGGTCTCCCGAGTTAAATAAAATGCATGACTGTGATTTTAATTTCATTGTATTACTTTTTAGAGCCGCTATTGGAAAATTAAAAATCTGTGACTAGCAGCCAGGAGCTGACTAGATAGTGGGGAGGTTAGAAGCCGAAGACTCAGAGGTGAGCACTTCCAAGGGCCCCCATGCACCAGGAGTTTTAGTTTCTACAACCTTACTAACGACGTTGGGCATTGGAACCTGGGTGTCTCAAAGCAGAAACCTTCACCAAGCTCCAACCTTCAAATAGCTCGGTGGGAAAGTCAACAAAATTAACCCTCTCCCTGAGAAGACTGTCAAGATGGCTTTAACTGTTAAGAGGAAGGGAACAGTTTTTACCCTGGGAAGCTGTATCCTCAAGCTAGTTACAGCTCAGATTAGAGCTTAAACTCTTATCTTCTGAGTGGTCTGGAAAACCTCGAGCCTAGGGCGGAAAGTCCAGGCTGGATGTGTGCCCATCTGTGTAGTAGCAGGAGAGGGAAGCAAAGCAGGCACTTCATGGAAAGCAGTGTGTGTGAGAAAGAGGTGGGCAAATTTGCTGATCATATATATGTATATATATATATATGTATATATGTGTGTGTATATATATATACATGTGTACAACACACACATACACAAAAAACTTACAAAGCACAAGAAAGCCATAGTACAATATTCTTTACGACTATTGATGCAAGCCAGGCATGGTAGTGCTGGAATCCCAGTATTTGGGGGGTGGGGGCAGAGTCAGGAGGATCATAGTGAGTTTGAGACCAGCCTGGGTTACATAGTAAGTTCCAGGCCAGCCTGGGATAGACTATACAAGGACACTCTGCCTCAATCTCCATTTTGTCCGTCTCGTTGTGTGTGTGTGTGTGTGTGTGTGTGTGTGTGTGTGTGTAGACACAAATACAAATGTTCTTAACACAATATAGCAATCTGAGCCCTGCACCATAAAAATAGCTATCACCCACTATGACCAAATGGGTCTTATCCCAGAAATGTGAGGTTGGTTTAGTACCCCCAAATCAGTTACGGTATCATACTGTATTAATAGAATAAGGGGTTAAATGCCAAGTGGTCACCTCGATAGAGTCAGAAAGGACATGTGGGAAACTTGCACATTTACTTCTGGTCAGCTCTCAGTGCACTCAGCATTGAAGGAAATATCCTTAGCTGACAGGAAGCATTGATGGGAAATCCAAAGCCATCCCCATCCTTACTGGCAGGTGACTGGAGGCCTTCTCCCAGTGGATTCTCCAGTCTTTTCTAACACATTACTGATGTTTCAGCCAAGGTAAGAGCAATGGGAAGGCAGGGAGAGCAGGAAGGAGGGAAGGAAGGAAACTAAAGGCATTTGGGCTGGAAGGGAAGAAGTAAGTTTTTCTTCATTATCTGTAGCAGGAATGGAAAATCTAACAGAATTGACAGCAAGAACAAAACCCGAAAACCAAGACTAGCCAATTTGGATTTTCCCAGGTCAGCCAAAGATTGTGTTTCTAGCTCTAGTAACTGACAATTCCAAAGTGAAATTAAGAAAAACAATCCCATTAGCAATTGCATGGTGAGTAAAGCAGAGGTGAATTTGACAACAACAACAAAAGCACAAAACTTAGACATCAGAAACTACAAAAAAATTACTAGAAAATTTGTAATCCTAGAACCCGAGGTAGGTAGATTGTGAATTTTACGGTAAAGTTAGTTTCAGGCTAGCCTGGGATAAAGAAATAAAACCCTGTCATAACCTTACCTCTCAAGAAATGAAAGTAAAACACATACAAGGAAAGAGATAGTGTACTCATGGTCTCAGATGTCCATTTACCCAAAGGAGCCAGCTACGCTGTTTACCTGCCTCTTCTCCCCTCTTTCTCTTTTAAAAATAGAAATTTACAAGTTTATTCTAAAATTCAAATGAAAACTTTTAGGTCTCAGATTAGGCAAGGAGAAAATCAAATCAGAGGGCTTTCACTGCTTGATTTCCAAACTTACTGCAAAGACACAATAATCAAGAAGGTGTGGGGTGGGTTTAGGGACAAGTATATGGACCAAGAAAATAGAATTGAAAGTCCATAAAGAAGCCCATACATTTATGGTCAACAATTTTTTTAAAAATTTTTTTGAGACAGCCCAGGTTGACTTTAAACTTGGAATGTAGTTGAGGCTGTTTTTAGACTCCTGGTCCTTTTGTATCAATACCCAAGTACAAGGGATTAAAAGTGTGTACCACTGTGCCAGGCTCAGTTAATTGATTTCTAATAAAGATGCCATTGCTAATTGATCAAAGAAAAAGATTTTTGACTAATGGTGCTGGAAAACTGACTATCTGTAGGTTAAGAAGCAGCTGTTTTGTGGCATCTGCTGTAGGCTAATATTGAAGACTGTTAGACCATTAGAGGTCAGCTTGGGCGTGGACTATACCTTTTTTTTTTTTTGTCTTTGAGACAGGGTATGTGTAGCCCTGACTGACCTGTGTAGACCAGGCTGGCCTTGAATGCACAGAGACCTGCCTGCCTCTGCCTCCCAAGTGCTGGGATTAAAGATGTGCACCATTATGCTTGGTCTCTGGCTAGATACCTTTAAGAGGCTGGGAAGATAGCTCAGTTGTTAAGGAACTTGCTGTGTAAGCGTGAGGACTGGAGCTTAGTTCTCAGAGCTCACGTAAAAAAGTCAGGCATGGTGGGCACATACTTGTAATCCCAGGGCTGGGAAAGAGGAGACTAGTAGGTCCCTGGAGTTCTCTGACCAGGCAGCCTCACTTACTTGGTGAACTACTGATCACGTGAGAACTTTTCTCAAAGAATAAAAGGGATGGCTGCTGAATAACAACAGCCAAGGTGTTTCTCTGACCTCTGTACACATATACACCTGCACACATGTGTACCTGCACGCACACATAGGCATACATATACACAAAACCAAGCAAACAAAAACTTAGATTTTATCCCATATCATACCCTAAAATTATCTCAAAATCTATACCTAAATACAAAAGCTCATTCTATATAATTTTTAGAAAAAGAAGAAAAAAGAAAGAAAGCAAGAAAATGTTCATGACCTCAGATAGTGCAAAGGGGTCTAAGAACTTCAAAAGCAGGAACCATACAAAACATACAAAAGGCAAATTGGACTTCATTAAAATTAAAAACTTCTGTGATTTAAAAGACAATTCAGATAATGAAAAGACAGCCGGAGATTAGGAGAAAGTATTTGCAAGTCATACGTCTGATGGAGGACTTGTACCCAGAACATATTAAAAACTCCTGCCACTCAACAATAGAGCGGAGTACCTAATTGGAAAACGGGCAAGAGAGTTGAATAAACATTTCACCAGAGAAGACTATGAATGGCTAATAAGCACATGAAAAGTTGCTCAACATCATTAGTCATTAGGGAAATGCAAATCAAAACCACAATGAGATACCATTACATACTCACTAACAGGGCTGAAATAGAAAAGACCAGGCCTGCTGCCTAGTTGCAAGGCTGAGAGAAAGTGAGCATTTACACATTGCTGATGGGAAAACAAGGAGAAAAAAAAAACAACTTTAGAAAATAGTCTAGTGGTTTCCTAGAAAGTTAAACAGAAATTTACCCTATGACTTCTCAGAAATGATAGATCAAATAGATAAAGAGATTCCAGCGAGGATATAGAAGATTTGAATAAAACAATGAACAAGCTTGTTCTAGCGCTTGTAAACACAGCCCTGCATCCAATGGCTGCAGAATATGCTTTCAAGTACTCAAGGCACATTACAAAGGCTGAGCACGTGGTACACTATGAAACACCCTTCACAACATTCCAAGGGGTTGATATCCCAGGAACACTTTCTCTGACAGTGAAACAATGTTACTAGAAAGTTCTACCACAATAATAACAATGATGAAAACCACACAGTTATGCTGCCATGGCATAACTCTTGGCATAAACAAGAGATGATGGAGATTAGAAAAATACAGCATAAGCAGATGAAAGTGGAAGTGAAGCTCTTTATCAAATGTAGGCAGCCTGAGGCGGCGCTGTGGGTCTGTCCCCCCCAATGACTCAGGAGGCTAGCATAGGACAGTCTGGAGTTTGAGGCCAAACTGAGCTACACAGTGAGACCCTGTCTCAAAAAATGAGTTATGCCTTTTCAGTGGTATTTATAGAAAAAAGATAGTGTAAAGGATATGAATAGCTATCATGGCTTACACACTTTAAAAATCTAGAAAATCTGGAGGTTAACAATTAATTATCCAGCTTAAGAAGTTAGAGAGAGAAAAATACATTAAGGCCAAGGATTAGAAGGAAAGAGATAAACAGATGTGAATAAGCAAGATAAAATCCACAGTCAAGAAGATCAACAAAGCCAAAAGCTTGGTGAAAATATCAATAAAATTGGGGAATGCATGGCAGGCTTGGTCACTGTGGGAAACAGGAAAGGCACAGATAAACAACACTGGGAATGAGAGCACGCGGGGGCAAAATGCAGATGCTACAGATGCACAGTAAACACCAATAAAATTGAAAACCAAGATGAAAGGTACAAATTCCTCAGCCCAACTGCTTATCAAAACTGACACAAGAAGAAATAAAGAGCCCTAGTAGTTCATAAGCCTTAAATCCCTGTAATCAGTAGTTTAAAATGTTCTCACAAAGGAAGCAGCAGTCTGGATGGTATTACCTTAAAGTTCTAACAAACATTCAAGAGAGAAAAAAAAATCAAGACTCACATAAAGTATTCCCAGATACAGGATTGGTGGGAACACCTTACCACTTAATCTGTGAGGAGCTGCAGCTCAGCAAAAGTGGCAGAATAGAATTAAATGGATTTTGACAGCATTTAAGACTTAATATGGGATGTGAGAGATGAAGTAGGGAAGTCTGCAGTGATGTCTAAATAACTAATCCCCCAGCCAGAGAACTTGAAGACCTGGGCTTAGAAGACATCCCACTGGAGAGCAAGGATGGAACAGGATACCCAGGGAATGGCCTGGGATGACAATGTCTCAGAGGCCACTTTGTTTTGTAGGCCTCATGATAGAAGATGATCCATGAAGTAAAGGCAGATGGTGGGGGCTGGGTAGTGCCCTTGTACAGGAAGTGTGTATGGCCTGGGTTCTAGGACAGGACTAGGCAGAAGGAGTATTGGGGCCTCACCCCCCACCCCCAGATGCCCTGTGAGCAGGGTCTGGAAACCAGAGCTCCCCTGTGTCCGGCTTTGAGCTACAAACATTTCCTGCAGAAAACAAGAAAGTCAGTCTCTTGGCCCCACTGTGCTCGGCATATCAGCACGACAGTGTGAGCTTAGCTTGTAAAATAAACACTGCGGCAGGTCCAGGTCCAAGAAGAGCGAAGAACACCATGGGGAAGAGGAGGGTGTGGGTTCTACAGAGAGCCAGAGGACCCTAAGGAAGCCAGTGGGGGGCCCAGGCAGGGCTAAGCAACAGAGAGAAGGGGCAGGGGCCAGAACTCTGGGGTTCTTGTTATAGAGATAACAAAATGGCCTATACTGTCTTGAATTGTCACCAGTCCTGACTGCTGTAGCCCCTGGATAAGGCCACTGACCCCTACCCAGCCTTAGCTCTCAGAGCTGATTCCAGCCTCATTTCCAAAGGATCTTCGCACTTCTGAAATGTTCTTCCCTTTCCCACATCTGTGACTGCCATGAGGACCAGCTCTTTGTATAACTAGCTGTGTGACCACAGGAGACTGATCTTTTAGAACAAAGGAATCAATAATATACGGTGACTGCATGACAGGAGTCTATGGGCATGGCTCCCTGGTATGGGTCCCTGGCCTAGACCTAAGGAAACTCCCGCTCAGGAAAACCGAAGCACCTCTGAACAAGTTCAGTTTGTTTCTCCTGGGAAACTCTTACAAGTAGACACCCCAAATCTCCTTGGATGCTTAGCCTGATCCCCTTCTGAGAGTGAGATCCAGCTGTTTGTGAATGGGGTTCAGCCCTGTTGTGTGGGTGGCCTATGGTGGGACACCCTTCACAGCTGAGGGGTTAAGCTGAGCTAGGTGAGCTTCTGGGCACTGGAGACTTGACTTTAGCCAGCCTGCAGTTGGCCTGGAGGGATGGGAGGGAGGGGCTGTCAGCAGGGAAGCCCAGGGGCTCTGGCTGGGCTCAGCCAGGCTGGCTGGCACTGGCTTGGCTCTGGGACTGCTGGGCTCCCAGGGATTTCCTGTCCCCTACTTCCCAAGGTCAGCAGGATTGCGCTTGGGTTGTTTCTGGTCCCGATGGTTACGTTGATAACTGTGATAATGTGGGGCCCCGGCCTTGCCATCGTGCCCTCTGGGCCCAGCAAAGCTCTTTCCCAGGGTCTGTCCCCACAGGGGGGCAGTGGTCCCGGGCAGGGGAGGGACTGGGCAGACTGCCATGGGCCGCTTGGGTCAGTGCACCTTTTACAGCCTCTTGATGTACAATGAGGGTCCAGGCTAGAGTTCTGGGAGATGCCTTGGTTCAGTGTGGACCATGGCCTTGGACAGAGGACTCACTCCTCCATCTTAACCATCTTGAGGCAGGGGGTAAAGATGAAGGGTGATGTCCATGTGGTGTTTGTGCAGGATCCCAGCATCCTTGCAAACCTGGCTCAGAGCCCAGACAGGGCCAAGGTCACCAGGAGCTCTGAGGATCGGCCTAGCTTTGTTCCTAAACCTTGCTCCCAGAGACCATGGACTCTGGAAAAAGAGCCCTTTGTTGTTCTGATCTGATGAAACGCTGACACGTACTTCTGCCCCTGACTGCCCCTGGGCCAGTACAGGCTCCACCTTGGTCACAGAGTTGTGACCTGGTTCTTAAACCCCAACTGCTGCTGGGCAGTCATATCTTGAGTCTGGAAAGGGAGACATTGGTGGGAGACAATACCTATCACCTTCTGTCACTTATAGGAGACACCAGGTCTGGGATTAAGGGTAGCCTGTTGTGTGTGTAATGGGGAGAACGGGAAAGGTGAACAGTTAGAATGGGATAGAACTTGATCAGGTCAGGAATTTGTGGTATCTACTGGGACTGGAGACAGCAGGCTGCTTTCAAATTTTTGGCGAGAGAAGGCTCACATACTTAGAATTTGGTCTATGCTATCTGAGGGTGGGGAAAGACCTCCCTGATTCCTCTCAGCAGTAAGAGTGGTCAGCAAAGGTGGCCTTGGCCAGGAAAGACTTGGGGCTGTCTGAGAGGTTGAGTAGGAGACTCAAACCGGGATGTCTGTCAATGGTTCAATAGGCCCATGTACAAAGAAGAGGGAAGTCAAGGGTATCCTTGATCGCACAGACAAATAACAAGGCTCTGAAGCCACCACTGAGCCTAGGCCTTGTGAACTGAACATTCTGAGTATCTTTTCCGTCCTGCCAGATGTGCACAATCTTTGTTCTAGTTGGGCACTCTGCTGATCAATGGCCACAGTACCTTCCTGCTCAGGTTTGGGATGCTACAGGTTATACCAGGTCCTATAGTGAAACTTGGTGCTGGACATACACACCCCCAGGGTCCCAGAGAATATCCAGAGCCTCGACCATGCCCCCTCCTGATTCCTTTCACTGACCACAGAGCTCCGTGGCTGCCCCAGACTGGGGACACTTGTGCTAGTGAGGAGAAGAGAGACTTCAGAGCCCAATGCCCAGGATGTGTTAAGAAAAGGAAAACTGGCTTGTCCTATGTGGGCCAGACTATCCTTGCCTACCTGCCCAGTTGCAGCCTGTATTGGAAGAGAGCCAGAGCCGGCGTTGCTAGGGCAACCCAGCAGCAACTACACTCCCCACTCAACTGAAATTCCACTATTTTTAGCCTCCTAGTTATGTTCAGATAAAATCCGTGTATACAGACAAGTTGTCTGGCAAGATAACGGCACACCTCAAACTGCAGAGACTTCAAAGAGTAGCAGTGGGTTGTACCACGGGCCCAAGAAAGCTCCCCGAGTGAGTCAGAGCCTCCAGCGGCTTGTGAAAGGTAGGGTGTTGGGCACAGAACATGGAGGGCAGTGGAGTAGCCTAGTGGCCTAGCTAATGCCAGCTGTGACATTCTGGAACATGAGATTGTGGGCAGTCAGAATATAAGGAGCTACCATAGGGTATGCCTATAGTAGTGGATGCTAAAAATCGCCTGGCCAGGCAGATCGAGCATAACCTACCATAGTCTCTTGAGGAGGACTTTCCACACTAGTCAGGTCCGGGGTAAGCAGAGCCCAGAACCATTCAGAAATCTACCCTATCCAGGTTCCGAGTCTTCTGAAGGTTTGGCCTACTCAGAGCAAGGATCCTATCCAGGTAGCCTATGGGAAGAGGTTGATGGGAGCCTGGCTGTAGCCACCTCCTGACTAGGACACAGCCAGGAGGCACTTAGAGCAGAAAGCTCGAAGGGTAAGGAATGGAGGGAAAGAGCCAGGTTATATTCAAGGTTTCAGTGTGACTGACTTTGAGGTCATACTCCTTAATTCTCAGGGCAGAGGCAGGGTCACAGGCCTTGGGACACTAGGCAGAAGCAGCCAGCAGGTAGGCAGGCTTCTGATGACCTAAGCACACAACTGTGAGATGTATTGCCCACCCACCACGCATAGTGTGCTTCTCAAGAACCCCACAGAGGAGATCAGCAGAGTGCAGTGGTGCAGTGAGCTGCTGCCCTTGGGGTAGTGCACTGGCTGAGGAGGGCGACTATCGGAGCTGACAGAATGGATGTGGGAGCCTACCTTGTCTTCCACCCGGTTCAGACGGGCACCGATGGTGTTGCTGCCACGGTCCTTGCTCTTCTCTATGGGATAAAGCACAAAGTCAGAGGTATGAGGCTGTGGGTGTGGGTTTGGGAGCCTGGATGGACTGAACCTAAGGAGCAGGAGTTGGGGAAATGGGTAAAGATGCCCCTTTAAAATTCTCTCGCGACTACAATAGCAGGGTCAGGGCAGCGAGAGGCACTATAGTGGCAGAGTGGATCTGGGCTCCATCTTTGCTTCTCCTGGCTGTGGAGCCCCTGAGAGTCTTCCAGGAGGGACAGAACACTCTTTGTCTAGGGGTTGATTCAGCTGGGTTGTGTGTGATACCTGCTGGGCTTGGACCCGTCACCAGGCCAGGGTGTCTGCTGTCTCGGTGGTCCCCAACATTGGATTATGCCCCACAGTCCCGTTTGAACCTCTGCTAGCACTGTCACAAGGAATAACGTGCCTTGCTTTTTCTCTCCCTTATCCTGAAGACCTGGGGGTTCCCACCAAGCCAAGAACTAGCCCATCCAATGCCACTGTGCATTCCCTGAGCACCTGAGCCATCATGGCCCCTGAAACCCTGGGCTGGCTGCTCATCTGATCCATGTGCCACACTAGGCCCTTCCAGCACAGAAAAATGTGCCCTTGGTTCACACTACCATACCCATAGTTTACTTTAGAAATCTGTTATTTAAAGTGACACAGCAGGTCCTATCGTCACCAAAACATCCCATTATACAGCCTGTCTACAGACACTTTGCCTACCAGGGTCTATCTGTTCCTTCTGGCTTCTACACAGGAGGTCCTAGTGGCCTGTTGTGGTGAAGAGGAGAGGCAGAGGGGGGTGGAGGGGTGAGAGAGTCAGTCATGGGTTGCCCTGTCCAGGTACCAGTGCAGACACCCACCTGAGATGGGGATAAACAAAGATGGCTTTCCGATGGACTGGTCCAGCCTGGGAGAGAAGAGAGGGACACCAACTCACACAATGCCTGGGGCACCACAAAGACAGGCTATTGTGTCTAAGAGGACAGCATGACACTCACTCCAGGGGTATCTTCCATTGCCACTTCAAGACCTGCCAAGAGGCACCCAAGACCCTCTGGCCAATGCTCTTGAGAGAGCCAGTCAGAAAGTTCAAAGATGAGAGGCAGAAGCTGAGGTGCTTAGACTTCTCTGGATGGATGAGTGGAGTGAGAACAGAGAAGCTCTGAACCTTTGGCCTTGTCTATGGAAGGTACAGTCATTTCTCCCAGCTACACCTCATGATATACACAGAGCTAGGTTTGCAAGCTAGACCATGAAACTAGCCTTCTAGGTCCAAACCTGTGCTGGGCCCCAGGGACCACATTGCCTCAATGGAAAAAGGGTTGACACCAGAATCCCAGACCGTGTTGGCTCTGAATGGTCAGGATCCTTAGCTCCACCCCAGTGGCAGGAAGATCCATGGATGGAGGCTAACTCAGGGGTGGGTCTCACTAAGAACTCTTTCTTTCCCCGTGAGGCCAGGTTCCTCCCAGGGCTGTGTCACCACACCCGTTTCTGTACCCACCTTCTCTGTAGTTCTTTAATGCGCACCATAAGGTTGAGGTGGCCCTGAGAGTACTGCTCGATGACGTCCCGCACATCATAGGGTTTCCGTGCTTGCTGCAGGTCAGAAAGACACATGTCACTTTCCTCTGAGTCCTGCAGGCTCAGTTCTAAACGCAGACAGTGAGAGGGGCAGTGATAGGGAGGAATGGCTTAGAACATATATAGTAGCAGGCTTGACCGTTGCAGGCTGCCAGCATAGCCTGTCTGGGCCTTCACTGCTAGTCATTTCCCCAGCAGGACCAGACAGCTCCTGCCAGTCTACTGGCCCTCATTCCAAGCCTCTTCATGAAGAGCTGGCCTAGCAGGCCAGAGACATGGTGCTGCATAGCCACAGTGCATCTGGGCCCTAGATTGCTTCTCAGGGTGGGGAGTTAGTACACCATGGATCCCAATGCCACATGGACTTCCCCTAACACAGTCTAGCTCCCATGAAGGAAGGACCTGTCATGCCCAGGGTAATTCTGGGCACCAGGACTACCACATATTCTGTGGCCTACATACCTAGTGTCTGTTATGAGGCCAAGTTTGGGACAGCACTTAAACAGATCCTTGGTCCCGTGCGTATGTAGTTATGACAGCCTTAGAACTGTGCTTGATAATGTCACCAGGTCTCATGATCTTCTGAAGACAGAGATGCAAGCCCTGATCCTCCCTTGTATAAGATGAAATTCTGAGCCTTGTTCCTGTCTTCGGTAAAACAGGATACTGAGTCTATTCCTATTTTCTGGAAAATGGGTTGCTGAGGTCTACTCTGCTATGTCTAGGAGGGAATGAGAATAAAATAAGATCTAAGATGAGAAAAGCCAAGGAATCCTGATGCGGCACCTTGTCAGTCAGAGGTGGCAATGACTGAGTTCAGGACCTGGGTCTCTCCATAGTGTACACTGAAGGTCAGTCTCAGTAATAGGGAAGGGAACTTGTGGACCAAAGTGCTTTACGAAGTGTGTGGCACCTCTAGGCATGCCTGGTAGCACATGGGATAAACGAGCAAGGGAGGCAGAAATTACAGTTTGAGGCAGTGCGGGCCTGGGCAAGGAGCAAGAGAAGTCTTATGTTGGTCTATGGATAGTCTGAGACTCTGAGGGCCACTATGCCCAAGTGTGCATGGGTACCTTTGCTAGCCTCTGCAAATGTGTGTGATCAAATGTATGGTGGGGAAGTGGGAGAATGCAGGCCTGCAGGAACAGGATAGGGGGCTGTAAGCAGTTAAGAAGGATCAGACAGCCAGATAGTGGTGGCACATGCCTTTAATCCCAACACTTTGGGAGGCAAAGGCAGGTGGACATCTGAGTTTGAGGCCAGGCTGGTCTACAGAATAAGTTCCAGAACAAAAAAAAAAAAAAGGAGGAAGATCAGATACCCCACCAATTACCCATGGTCAGCAGTTCTCCAGGCCTGTCAAGACTTATCTTAGAACTGCCAAGCTCTCCTCCAGGACCTGATTGGGGCTGGGGGAGCCTCTATCAAATATCTGCCTGGAAGTACTATCTAAGAGACCATCCCAGTTTTCTCCTAGGGCAAGTGTCCTCTGGTGGCAACAGGAGCCAGAGATGAGCCAAGATAATGCTGTCTGTCCAGACTGACCGGCCCGTGGATGTGGGTACTCAAGGCAAATTTTCAAGGGCTAAGAGGCCCTGGCTCCTAAGGCCAGACACAAGGGCGGCTGGCCAAGGACTTATCGTTCAGCAAGGCAGGCAGGCATGCCTGCATCAAGACCAGCAGGGCTGGGTGAGGAGCAGGTGGGTGAATGGCTGAGGAAAGAAATCTGGGTCACTAGGGTGGCCTTGAACCCTTGGGGCCCTCCTCACAGGGCTCCCTCTTTATCTATCCCACTCTTTCTTGGAGGCCTGCCACCACCTGTCCATGTGTCCCCAACAAGAAAATCAGCTCCCTGTAGACCCCTTACTTCTCTTTACTTAGAAGCCTCAGTACCCCCACAGGGCCCCTCCGGCACCTGGACTGAGTGTCTAGGGGAGAAGCAGAGAGCAGGAAGGTCAGAGTTGTTTGGCCTGTTCTGGCAGCTTCCTGAGCCACTCTTAGGACCTAGTGTCCTGGGCCTGAAAGTGCAGGGCTCTGGGGCTTTTCCTCCTCAGCTTCCAAACATATCGGCAGGCAGGCAGGCAGGCCCGTTGTGTATGCCATGGAGAGTGGGTCTGTGTGGACCAGTGGGTCTATGTGGACCTCTGACTCAAAGGGGGACTTGCTTGGAAACCATGAGCGTCTCTGTGTTCCGCTGGGCATCCAGACTGCAGAAGTGAACCCCAGGGAGCCATGGGCCTACCCAGCATAACAGCATAAAACCTAGCAAGCAGGTACCATACTGTCTCTTGTGGAACCTAGTCTAAGACCTACAGGGGCTACTTCTCAGCCTGGGCACTGTCATGACCTAACGCTTTCTCATGACCTTTTTAAACATTAGCAATTTAAGCTACACTGCTTCCCAGTGTCACACCCTAGTGCTTCCTTGCCCCTAAGAGACTGTCTTGTCAAGGTGTAATTCCCCATGGGCTCCTTGCCAACCTGGGAAGAGCTGGTTCTATGGGAGGCTGTTTCGTCCCCCAATCTCCTTTAGCAGCCCGTGAAACTGTAGGGGACATGACTTCTAAGTGGGGGGAGAAAGCATCAAGTGCAATCTCCATGGGGCCTTAGGATTCTTCTAGTACACTGCCAGGTGCCTCCTGGATTTGCCCCCGGATGGGTGCCGTCCTTATTCCTTTTGACACTATGAAGTCCCTAGCCATGATGGGGGCATAACGGTCTACTTGAGTTGCGACAGTACCAGGGGGTGCAGGCTAACAAGTGGGCAGCAGAACACCACCATGGTACTGTTGAATGTGCACCGTCCAGGGTAGCAGTGAGTAGCAAGGGTGAGGAGCCACATGCTGTTCTCATTAGTGTCAGGAGTTTGGCAGGAGGGCCAGTGGCCAGCCCAAGGGCTATTCTTAGGGCTGGAACATAACAGTTGAGATGCTGAGGACTACAGTACAGTGAGTAAGACCCATGTCGCCCAAAACTCCTCTTAATATAATGCTGATAACCTGGGATGAGAACTGTGTCTGAGCCCCTACCTCTCACAGAGGAGGGAGGTTTTGGTTGTTCCAGGACTGGGGTGGGGCTGTTCTGAGGGGACAGCAGGAGCCTGTGTCAATCCCATGGCCTGGTATGGAAGATGTGGCCCTATAACAAGACTCAGGGCTACCACTGGGATTGTCCTTGGAGACTAAGATAGGCTGCCCCAGCTTTCTCCCCCTAGGGACAAGGACCTTGTGGCAAGAGAATGCCTTCTTCTCCTTGCTGCTTCTATTGCATGTTTACAAAGTGGGGAGGTAAGATCCTGTCCTCCCCATGATTTCTGCTTACAACTGTCCCACAGCAGAGGAGGAACACAGCCTGCTACCTTATTCCCTGAGAGCCCTGATCTCAGAGCCTCAGGAGAACAATTCTGGAGGTGAGCTGGCAGCAAGTGGATCCCAGAGCTGCAGTTTTGCCAGCTCAGGAGCCCTTGTTCATTAGCAAGATGCAGTATAGGCAGGGTAGGGTACAGAAAGCTTTGAGGCTGAGGACAGAGGTCACTTCTTGTCCAGGTGACATTGCCAGGTTGTCACTTTCACAACCTTGCACAGAAGGAGAAGTAAGGCCATGAAGTTCCTGTTAACAATCAAGGTGGAGGGACAGAGAACCCTGGGCCATTATCCTTGAAGGAGCCTGATGTCTTGGGGGGTAGTGGAGACTCAAGGACTATGGTCACAGCATCTTGGTATGTAAGACTGAGGGCATACTACTACTCTAGTCTTCTTGGGGGCCAATTGCACAATTGGACTTGAGCTCACCTGGAATTTCTTCTTGGCTACAAAGTACTGCATGCGCCTGATCACCTTGATGGTGGCCCGATGATGTTCCCGCAGCCTGTGGAGGAGGGGGAGCAGAGTGTGAGCAGGTTTCATGCTGGTAACCCTTCATCACATGTCAAAGGTACCCTGACCAAACATGGATGAACTCTCTAGGAACAAAGAGAACATTCTATCCAGGGTTTGCCCTGCCTCTAGAGAAGCCAGAGGCTAGGGATTCCTAAAGGGGAAAGGGAGGGTTGCCTCACCACAGGTGGGGAGAAAGACCCTTTCCCTACTTGTGTTTCAGAGCTGGGGTGGATGTCTGTACCCCCAGTTTGCAAGGGTTGCAACTCTTTTTTTCTTTCTTTCTTTTTTTTTTCTTTTTTTGGTTTTTCGAGACAGGGTTTCTCAAGGGTTGCAACTCTTAACAGCAGAGTCAGAGAATGCCCTTGGAGGGGTAGGACAACAGCCGTGCCATGAGGGCACTGTTCACAGAGACTGTTCAGGATTCTTCATTGGTTTGTCTCTAAGGCTCCTTCTAGAAATAAGGTCCTTTTAGAAACATCACCGGAGAAAGAAGGCCTGTGATCAGACATCTGAGTGCACAGAAATAAGACTAGAAGGCATCCAGGCAGTGGAGAAACCAGGAGAGTCTGTAAAGCTCAAATTTGACCAGCCAGACTAAACCGCACTGGCAACAGAGAGTTGCTGGGAGCCTTTGGGAAAGCTAGACTCCAAGGGCCCCGAGCCCAGAAAACAAGAGGCAAGAGGAAGCCAGCCTAGCCTCCAGGCTGTGCTTCCTTCTCAGAGAAGTGTGGGAAATGTCTACACCAGATGGAATGGTGGGGCTTCCTGGGCTGTGGGGAAAACAGTGGAGCCTGGGCTACAGAGCCACCAGGATACAAGTGACAGGATTCCAGAGAACAAAGGCTATCAGGGTATCTTTTTTCACACAGTTCCCCCTTGGAAATAGCTGTGGTTCTCACAGAGCATAGTGCTGCCGGGAGGGAGTAAAAATGAAACAGAGAAGCCAGCAGGCTCTTGCCACTGAGGACAGCAGGCTTGGGATTCAGACTATTTTAGGATGGGGGCCCCAGGAAGCAGCCAAAAATTTTGGTTGAGGTCCCCCCAAAACCTCAAGTCCAAACTAGCCCAGATTTCTTTTTCATATTAGAGGAAAACCTAGTCATCTGTACAGAAATATCTTGGAACTTCTGGGTTTTTTTTTTGTTGTTTTGTTCTTATATAAAAGCTGAAGATGAAGGGGAAAAGCAGATCCTAGCTAGAGAGCTGAAGGTGATGCTTTCTGCAGTCTTACCTGCTACAGGCTCTCTAGCTTCAGGAGATAGCTGTTTACACATTGCCTGAATCTGAGCTGACCTCGTGACCTAATGTGACTGCAGAGTCCTGGGGAGCTCACCATGTGTGGAAACCACAGGTGTTGGGAGTGTGGCTGGGGTGGTTGCAGGGAAGTACGTAGAGGTGCCCAGCCATCAGCCAGCGCTGATTGTAGTCATGTGACCGAGCCATCTTGAACCACCCAGCCCTAAGCAAGCTACCGGTGACTGCTGCTGCCTGAGTCATCCCAAGCACAACCACAGAACCACCTTCCAGCAGAGCTGAGTCCAGGCTCCAGACCCAGGGAACTGTGAGCAAGACAAATAAGTGTTAAAACCACAACATTGGCTATGGTTTGCTGCTCAGTAGTAGACAGCTAATAAGGAAATTAGAAGCTGGACCCATAATCCCAGATATTTAGAAGGCTGAGGCAGGAGGATCATAAATTCAGGCCTTTCCTGGGAAACAGAGTGAGTTCAAGGCCAACCTGCACTATTTAGAGAGATCCTGCCTGAAAAAAATGACGCAGCAGTTAAGAGTACTTGCTGCTTATACTTCCAGAAGTCCTGGGTTCAGTTCCCAGCACCCACGTGGCATCTTACCACCATCTGTAACTCTGGTTCCAGGAGATTCAATGCCCTATTCCGAACTAGAAGGACACCACACACACATGCTGCACATATACACATGTAGGTAAAACATATATACATAAGATAAATAAACAAAACTTTAAAAAGTTAAAAAAAAAAGAAGGCAGGGGAGCTGGGTATGTTGGCACATGCCTTTAAGCCCAGTACTCAGAAAGCAGAGGCAGGTGGATCTCTGTAACTTGGAGGCTTGCCTGGACTATACAGTGAGTTCTAGGCCAATTAGGACTACATAAAAAGCAGGGGTGGTGCTGGGAACATAGATTAGTGGTAGAATGCTTGTCTAGCATGAACTGGTTTCAATCCCTAGCACAGAGGAGAAGAGAGAAAGGAAGGAAGGGAAGAAGGAAGGAAAGAAAAATGAAGGAAGCTATTAATTGGAATTTAGAGGTTGTGAATTCAGCCTTGTATAATATTTAGCATTGATTTTAGGAGCAGAAAACAAAAAAGGCAGAAGACAGAAGGCTGGGACATGAGGTGTTGTCTGCAAACACTGAAACCTCTAAGTGTGTTGGGGGGAGAAAGAACTTTGTTTTTTTAGGGAGGAGTATGAACATAGAGGCTGTTAAAGATAGATGAAAATCCCTCTTTGCTCTTGCCATTGAAGGTCTGAATCTGTTTCCACCGCAGTGCTGTAAGCTTCGGCCTCAAAAGACCTGCAGATTTCACTTTTACCCTCTCAGAAAACTTCTGCCTCCCCGACAAGTCCGAGCTAGCCTGCTGGTGGGTGAAGGAGGAGAGCTGAAGGGTTCGGATGACAGCTGACAGCTTCAGGCATGTGAGGCTGACACTGCTCAGCCCCCAGGAGTGCGTCCGGCAGGGCAGCCCAGAGTCTGGCCTACAGAGTCATTGGTAGATAGATGGCTGTGGCTTGCATCAGACTTTCTAGATGAGAGCTTTACGATAACTGTGATGGATAGAGTCAAGAAAATAGATGAAGAGATGAGGGCTTTCACCCTATGATGGAAACTATCTCCAAATACTGAAAAAGAAATTCTATAAAAGTCAGGCATGGTAGCACATGCCTGTAATTCCAGCACTTGGGAGGTGGAGGCAGGAGGATCAGGTGGTTCAAGGTCATCCTTAGCTACACAGAGGTTTGAGGCCTGCCTGGGTTACCCGAGGTGCCGTCTCAACCGCATTCCATGATTCCCTCTAACAATAAGTAAATAAATAAGAGAGAGAGAAAGGGCAACACAATAGTGGAAATTCAGAATGCAATTGGTGATTTGATAAAAGAGACAATGTAGTAAAAAATAAAGAAAAATAGTAAGAAAAAATGGATAAGAATATGGTTAGAGGATGTGCATCTAAGTGAATTCATATTCCACTAAATAGATGAGAATTGTTAGTCAGGATTAAAAAGCTAAGACATGAACTCACTAAAAGGGTAAACAAAGAGACTGAAAAGAAAGGGGCAGAGAAACAGGTATCCTAGCATAGTTCTCTAAACATAGCATCTGCGCACCAGCACCAGGCCTGCCCAGTCAGACAAAGATCTCAGAGTTACAAAGTTACCAGCTCAGGGTTACCTGGTAAAGAGCTTATCTCACCAGCGCAAGGACCTGCTTTCCTTCCCCAGAACCCTAATTAAAGGTTACAAAAATTCTAGGTGTGGCAGCATGTGTTTGCAATCCTAAGGCTGGAGAGTGGAGACAGGAGATACCTGGGCTCACTGGCCGACTATCTGAGCCCACTTGGCAAGTTTCAGATCAGTGAAGAGACCCTGTCTCAAAAAAAAAAAAAAAAAAAAAGTGCACAGCACTTGAAGAATGGCATCCAAGGTTGTTCAGGGTTTCCACCGGCGCCTATATGAAAAAGTGTCAGTTCAGCAGGAAAAGATCCATTTCAAATCTATATGCACCTACAAATAGAGCCTTAAAACATATAGAGCAAACTGGGAGAACAAAATGATAAAAGAAAAATCTACAGCTATATAATGGTTATGGATCGAAAGGATTGGCGAAACATCAGCAGAAAGAAATACAAACAATCTGAGTGCCAGTCTGCCCTAACCGACACGGACAGAACCACGCCATCACGGGCCAGCACATACAAGTATTTACAAGGACACCAAGTGCTAGGTGTTAAAAGCAAGTTTCAACAAATTTCAAAGAAATTAAATCATGTTTTGCATGACCACAATAAAATTAAACTACAAATTTAAAATATTACTAGGAAATCCCCAAGTGTTTTGGAAAATTAAGTGGTCTCAGTAACCCAAGGTCAAGGAAAAAGAATCTTATATGAATTAGAAAATAGTTTTAATTGAATAACAAAAATGTATCAAAAATTATAACTAAATTGAGTGTGGGGTATACATCTATAATCTCAGCACCTTAGGAGGCCAAGTCTTGAAGATCACAACCTGGGCTACTTAGCAAGACGCCGGTCTTGACGATGGCAGGATGGCCCAGTGGGTAAGGGTGCTTACTGCTAAATCTGAAGACCCGAGTCTGATCCCCCGGGACTTGCATGGTGGAAGGAGAAAAACTAACTCTCAAAAGTTGTCCTCTGACTTCCACATAAGGGCCATGGCACACGCACCCCTCCGCACACACATGTAAATGATCGTGATAAAAATTTAAAAATCGTGCTTCCAAAAATATAATTAAACAAAATGTTGGTACTGCATTGAAATATGGACACTGAGGGGAAGATAATATATGGCCTTAAGTGTGTTTACTAAAGGAGAGGCTGAGATCCAGCTCAAGTTAAAAAAAAAAAAAAAAAAAAGCCAAAAAACAAAACACAAAACCAATTTAAACGTGAAGGAAGTAGAAGGAAAGAAATAGTAAAGATAAGGCTGTAAGTTGATGAAATAAAAAAATGAATGCTGCATTAAAGAAAATCAACAAAGCTAACATTTGGCTTTCCAAAGAGACTAATAAAATTGATAAAACTTTTAGCAAGATGGATGGAATGGGGTGAGGGGGATCACAAATCACCAATGTTGGGAGTTAAAAAATGAACATCACTGTGGAGCTAGAGACATAAAAAAAAAAAAAAACCATTCAGAGGATAATATGAGCAAAAACAATTTTGATAGTATAAATAAAA
This sequence comes from Arvicola amphibius, assembly GCF_903992535.2. NCBI lineage: Eukaryota > Metazoa > Chordata > Mammalia > Rodentia > Cricetidae > Arvicola > Arvicola amphibius. Next base: position 145,126,601 of record NC_052047.1, on the reverse strand, counting down.
TAGATTAACTCATCAAAACACATTTTAAGAGAAGAAGAAACAAATACAAACTGCCCTATGTTAATGGAATTACACTTGGAATTTTAACGATCTTCCTACAAAGAAGTCGGTCTAGATGATTCACCAGTGAGTCCTTCCCAACACGAAAGAAGAAGTTCACAACTATATACAAAGCTTCTTACAGGGCTTTTACGAGGGGGTCTGGCCTTGATACCCAAATCTGACAAGGATATTCCTGAAAGAAAACTCAAGGGTAACGTCTGTCCTGGATGTGGAAGCAGCCTCTAAAAACCAGCAGCCAGTGAGAACCAGGGCTCATGTCAAGATGCAGGATCAGCGTGGCTTAATCCAGTTATGCAAGGCTGGCTTAACATTTGAAAATCAACCAGGAGAGCTCACCACATCAACAGAACAAGAAAAAAAAACATATAATCAACTCAAAAGATGCAGAAAAGCACTTGATAAAGTTCAAGGCCTCGTCCTAATTAAAAACACAACTCCTAGGAAAGTAGGAAACACAATTTTAAAAAAAAGAACAAAAATGAAAATTGAAACAAACAAAAAAATCCTAAACACTAAGCACACATCAAGTTTAATGATAATGTAGAAATCACTTTGTTCCTGAGATAGTGTGTCCCATATTTTCCAACAGTGTCCATAAAGTCTTATACAAATAAAATGTAATTTCACAGTAGAATAAAGCACTTAGGAGCCAGAATCAGGTGACTCTCTGTGAGTTCAAGGCCAGTTTGGTCTACATAGTGAGTTCCACGACAGCTAGGGCTACACAGAGAGACCTTGTTCGAAAAAAGCAGAAACAAACAAACAAACAAAAACAACTAAACAACAACGAAAACTAAACCAAAGAAGAAGAAGAAGAAGAAGAAGAAGAAGAAGAAGAAGAAGAAGAAGAAGAAGAAGAAGAAGAAGAAGAAGAAGAAGAAGAATTAAAAAGTAAATTTAGCAAATCCTGACCTTGCTGGCCATGGACATGGTAGCTCAGGTAGCTCATGCCTGTGATCCCAGAAATTTGGGGGCCAAGAATGAGGATTGAAAGAGGAACAAGCCTGGTTCAACTAAAAGTTGAAAGCTAACAATCCATTATCTTACTGTCTGCTGGGAACAAATAATTAGACCACAAAATACTGTAATAGTGCCAAAGTTACTACATCTATTTAAATTGCTCACAGGTGAGAGCTATAGGCAGCCAAGCACTGAACACCAATGAGAGCTGAAGGTGACTTGAATTCATGAAGGCTATAACATGTTCTTATCTGTGGGGCTGGAGAGATGACTCTGGGATAAAGAGCATTGGCTTGCTCTTCTAGAGGATATGGGTTTGATTTTTAACATCTACATGGCAGCTCCAAAGCCTTCTTCTGGTCTTGAGAGCACTGTAATCACATGGTACACACATGTACATGCTGGCAGAACACTCACACACATAAAAATAATAAAAACATTTAAAAAACCCTCAGTGTAGCTGGGCATACACCTTTAGTCCCAGTTACTTGGGATGCAAAGGCAGACAGATTTCTGTGATTCAAAGCCAGCCTGGTCTTATTCAGTGAGTTCCAGGACAGCCAGAGCAATACAATGAGATCCTGTTTTAAACAAAACAAAACAAAACAAAAAAAGCAAGAAAAAGCCCTTCTTATTTACAAGATTTTCTTCAAGCTTTGGTACAGATTTCTCGTTCCAGTTTCTATAGTTTTTGTTGTCTTTCTACCTTTTGAAATTGACAGTCTGATCTTAAAATATTTATGAAAATGCTAAGCACTATCCCCATGGCAGTTCTGAAAAACAGCTACAGTGTTGAAGACTTACACAGTCAGAGTTCAGGTATCACAGTGAGATGGGTAATGGCTCTCTGGTACAGCACTTGCTGCGCATATGTGAGGCCCCTGGGTTTGATCTCATATAAACCAGGCACGGTGGCTCACCCTATAATCCCAGCAACTCAGGAGTTGGGAACAAGAAGATCAGAAGTTCAAGGTCACCTGGGCCTATCTGAGACCCTGTCTTGCAAACAGACAAACAAATGGTGGTCATAGGGTTGGAGAGACGGTTCAAGGGGTAAAGTGCTTGTCACACAAACATGAGGAATGAGTTCGGATCTCCAGAACCCATGTAAAGCAAGACAGAGTAGTGCACATTTGTAACGCCAGTGCTCCCATGGTGAGATAGGAGAATCCCTGCAAGCTCGTGGGCAGGCCAGCTGGCAGCTGTGAATGACACAAGGCAGAAGGCAGGGTAAATACCTGAGGACATCCTCTGACCATCATATGTGTACTGTGGCCTGCATGCCTGCATTTTACACACACACACACACTCGCATATCCACAGCACAAAGAAAAATCCCAGTAAAGCTGCATGGTGGGCAGGGCTACAGGACAGAGCAAGACCTTAGATGCCATAAACACACATGTGGCCTCTGCGTCTATCACCGAAGCTGTTTCAACAGGGAACCAATGTTCTCGGTAGATGTGCTTGGACACCATAAGAGCTAGATACTGTAATTTTTTTCTCCCCACAGCTGCAAAGCTAGTTTGTCAGGCCTTGAACAGGAAGGTAGAGAGACTGGGTTGTGAAAGGCTACCTAACGCCTGCATAGCCTTGGGCTAGATAAAGGTTTCTTCACAGAATCCAGGGAGCGTGAGCTATTAGAGAAGAATGCTTGACGAACTGGAGGCTGCCTGAAACCCTTCATTCCAGGCATGGCCTGAGGAGATATGGCTCTGTTCTCTTTCCATCCCCATGAAAGGCCTGAAAGTGGGTGAAAAGTGGGACTCCATGAATATGTCACCTCATCAATCACGACTGTGGTCTCGAGAGCCTTCAATCTTAGCTGGAGTAACCACCCCTATGTTCTTCATCCCTTGGTTTTTGTTTTCATATATATTCTTGATTATATCTATATGTGATCCAGAAGGCATATATTTTTAATTTTGGTGATTTACTGAAATAAAAAAAGCTAGGCATTGTTGCACACACTATAATCCTAGCACTCTGGAAGCTGAGGCAGAAGGATTGCTGTGAGTGTGAGGCCAACCTGGGCCAGAGAGTGAGACCCTGTCTCAAAACAAACGAGCAGATAAACTTATGCCAAGGTTGTCCAACCCTGACTCCGTATTAGTACTCCATTGCTGAGAGGCCCTTATGTGGCTGTCTGCCACTGGCTCGGTCATGCGAGCCGGCATAAAGTTCTCCTTAGCATGAACATCCATGTTTATTCATTTTCTTTCCTCCTGACAAAGGGGTGGCGAGTGCTAGGCCTCAGGGCTGTGGACAGTGCTGTGACGCACATTCCCTTCTCCAGGTCTGAATACCAGAGTTTCCTGTGAGCGCAAAGCCAGGCATTGCCTTGCTCATCAGCTCTGGGATGCCTCCACCTCAGAGGTGATGCCGCATTTTCAAAGCGGTGGCTATACGCTGACCAGAAAAATGTGTTTCCTCTGCTGTAGTAGAAGCAGGCTGGCTGGTGGTTTCTCAAAAATATTTAACACATAACAACCCCACCTCTACATACGTATCCCAAGAAATGAAGACATACATTCAAGTAACAACTCCGTCAGTAGACAGACATGGTTTGCCCATGCGACTGAATATCATTCAGCCATACAAACTAAGAGTGTTGACATGTTGACGTGTATCACAAAATGGATAATGCCCTACAAGGCATTGTGCTAGGTAAAAGAAGCCAGCCACGATGGACCCCATGCTGTAGACCTCCAGTTCCATTAAATGCTCAGAATAGCACGTTGTAGAAATGCGAGATTGGTGGTTCTTTAGGCGGGGAGGACAGGGAGTGACTGCTGATGGGTGAAGGTGGCTTTTGAGAGCGATGAAACGCTCTAAGGTTAGCTAGTGGTGATGGCTGCAGGGTGCGACCATGCTGACGTGTGCACTGAGGTGGGCATTGTAGCAGGGGTGACTGTCCTGCAGATCGCTGCAGAGAGCTCAGCTAGAGAGATAGGGAGGCTCTGGAAAATGGAGAGAACCGCTTTTCTCAGAGTGTCCCACGAACCCTGGCAGGCACCCAGGGTACACTGAAGTTGGTCTCATTCCCTCCCTGTAGGCATGGCAGCCTATCCTCAAATTGTGGATCACAGGGGATGTGTCCATGGGACAAAGTCCAACTCTTGAGATTCCCCCACCCAACCCTGCAATCCTTGCTGCAGCTCCCTACTACGCCTGGTGACATCCACATTCTCCGGGCAGCCCACGACCCAGTGTCAGTGAATTTTGACTCTCTTGGCAGGTCTAAGTGGTGTCTCATCACGTACAGTGTTCAACGGGTGGTTCTTGTGTCTTTGTCAAATTATTTCCATATCAGCCATCAATGTGAGCCACCCCTTGCTGGGCCCCCGCCCAGACAAGCCATAGCAGACATTCTTGTTTGGCACTAACATTCTGCAGGGTCTCAGGGGGCAGGTGGCTGCAATGCAAAGGTCACCCATTTCGACTGTCCCAGAGCTGAAAGAGGAGGGCAATTTTGTTTCCCCAGAGTCAAGGCTCTTGGGTCTGAGTGTCTGCATACACTAAAACTTCATCTCCAAGGAGACTGTGGTGGGGCCTTTGGGAGGACATTAGGTCATGAGAGGGGCACCCACATGAATAGGGTTAATGATCTTATACAAGAAGCCCGAGGGGCTTTAGTTATCTCTTTTACCCTTCTGCCATCTGCCACAGGACACACAGAAGACACTATCTATGGGGCAGACGTAGTCCTCACTAGATCCTGAATCTCTCAGAGCCTTGATTCTGAATTTCTCAGTCTTTAGAATTGTGTACAGTACATCTTTATTGTTTGTAAATCGCCCAGTCTCAGGCATTTTTGTCACGGGGCTAATCCTGAACTTGGCACCGAGAATGGGGTGTTGATGAAAGGCAGTGTTGGGAGAAGGAACAGGCAGGGGCCAGAAGGGGTCTGAAGCTCGTGAAGAGAGACTGAGGATGGCCTAGGTGTGGTCTCAGAAGGCCAGAGCTTTAGAGATTTAGAGATTTAGGTGTGGGGACTGGCAAAGAGCTACAGCTGGGGTGCTGGTGGTAGTGGGGAGAGGGGAGAACAAGCTGGAGAGGGCTTCGTGGGAACATAGAGCCATGAAGTAGCGAGGAACCTGGTGGGATTGTGTCCCAGGGTCTTAGTGTCTGTATAGGATGGCACTGCTGAGAAACGAACAAGTCTATTTACCAGAGGATATCCCTCAGCAAAGTGTTCATGGTGCTGCCTAGCCTCTCTTGATTGCTCATAGTACAAAGTAAAAGGAAAGTCACAAGCCAGTGATACTCACAAGGAAAGCAAAAAAAAAAAAAAAAAAATGTACCCACCTGGATAAGACAGCTGCCAGATGGAAGAAAAACATGAAATGCCTCCAGGCATGGTGGACTACATACTTGTGTAGTCTCAGCATTCATGAGGCTGAGACAGGAGGACGGCCTAGAGTTCAAGTCAGCCTGGACTAGCACCAGGCCAGCCAGGACCACACAGCAAGATACACAATAAGACCCTTTTTCAAACCAACCAGCCAAATGGGAGAGAATGAAAAAAGTGTGTTCACGAGACAGCAGAAAGGGAGGAGGTCAGAACGTGATATGCCCGAAGGGGAGCTGGTGCCGCTCACCAGGTGACACACAGCCCATGGAGGCATTTCAGGGAGCTTCAAGGTCATCTTATCCCTTATGTCTCAAGCCTCTGCTTCCTGAGTTCCAGCTCAGGCTTCCCGTGATGCCCCAGCTGGGGCTGCAGTGGCCAAGTAAAGTGTTGGCACAGTGACTACCCCTCCAGTGGGTGGCAAGTCTCAGTGGCCTTCATGGGGCCATTTCTACCTGGTATAGGAGCCTAGGGCAGAGCTGTCTTCACGCAGAAGATAACCCAAAGAACTACATGCAGAGCTGAGGCAGAACTGATGCATGGTGGGACTACAGGAGAAATTCCTAGTCCAGCCATGTGGGTAGGCTTATCTCTAAAACCCAGAGTGGCAGAGCCATCAGCACCGAACTCCAGCCTGGATGACATATGGGATATATCCAGTCAAGTCACAGTGTCACAGCTATGTGGAATCTTGGCTTAGCGTACTCAGAAAGTGGGACAAAGACTAATGATTCTCAGCCCTTACAAGTTAGTGCTATCTGTCTGGTTGAGGTTTAGATGTATTTGAGACACTACACTCTTTCCCGTCACTCTTTCCTTCTTGTTCATTTCTTCCTTTTGTGAGGGGACGTCATCTTTAGAATGGCCCCACTATAGTAATTTGGAAGCTCAGGGCCTTTGTGATTTCACAGGCTAATAGCTCTGGAGACCAATTTGCCTCAGGATGAGTCTGACCCTGGCCTCACTCATTTTGGACACTGAGGACTCTTGTGTCAGTACTGGCATAAGATAAGATTCTCAGAGCTCTGGGGATTCAGGGGCTGTGTGAGCATGTGAAAAGGACATAAACTTGAGGAAGCCAAGTTTGAATGGTGTGATCTGGGTGGTGATACTGCAATCTGTCTGTAAGCCTTATGCATTCCCTGTGCGGTGGCATCGGAAAGCAGAGTCTCTGGGAAGGGATTAGGTCATGAGGGCAGAGCGCTCATGAATGGGATTAGTATTCCTTTCAAAGAAGCCTGACGAGCTGGGGATGGGGCTCCGACAAGTTCTCGCTTAGCAGGCACCAAATCCCTAGCATAAGCCAGCTGATGTATATCTATAATTTCACGACTGAGGAGGTAGAGACAGGAGGATCAGAAGTTCAAGATCAGTTTCAACAACTGGAGTGAGTTTGAGGCCAGCCTGGGGCACATGAGACCCTATCTCAAAAAGAAGCAGCAGAGGAGGAGGAACAGAAGAAACCATTGTGGCCATTACAGTCACTGCTGTCCAAGAAGCTTGTTCACTCCAGCCATGTGAGGCTCCACAAAAGGTGCCCCCTGTGCAGCGTACAGAAGCCTTAGGAAACTCTTGAAAGGTACTCTCCAGATACTGAATTCATACGTTTTCTCAGTTGAAGGTGTTTTGTTATAGAGGCCTGAATGGCAGATGCTATAATATTCCTTTGGACCCTCAGAGACCGCATGACCCAGATCAGGTATAAAATTACTAGCTCCTCCTCACCCGTGCGAGTTCACTTGGTTGAATTTATATTAACTCCCCTTGGTCCAAATCACGGTAGCTCAGCATCATGGAGGTGAACGTAAGTGAACTCAAACTCAGCATGTGCAGCGCAATACAACTTGACCCCCAAACTGCAGAGGGCTGTCTTGTGGTAGAAGGATGGACAGGCCTAATTCTTTCTCAGAGGCCTCTCAGGCCTGGGGGTGATGGTGGCACCCAAGTCTACCACAGAGGAGAGTGTCGATGTGTGGGGAAGGGGTTTTAGAGAGAAGTGCCTCTGTAGAAACCTGTGGCCTGTGCTATGGGGCTCAGATGGAGCCCACATGCCCTGGGGGTGAAGAGGGCAGACTATAGCAGGACCTACCCTCCATAGTGGCCCTAAGACCAGAAGAAAACCCCAAATAAGCTCCACCCCATGCCACCAGCATTGTCCTTTGGGGTATACCCAGAAGAGAGCAGATAAGAGTGAGGGAAGCTTGTGTGGAAGGGCTTCGTAAGGAGCTGAACCAACAGGCAGGGACCTCATTAGTGGGGACACACAGACACAGAATAGGGTGCCTTTGCCAGAAAAGTCAAGGTAATGAAAGGCAGAATTTGGAGACAATAAGACAGCCAAGAGTGGTTCAGTTTGTAAAAACACCTTCAATCCCTCCTCCTAGAGGAGAGTGGGGGCCAAGCTATGTGTATGGGGCCCCTGCCTGACACACGAGCAGTCTGCCCTGTGTGATGGGCATGAGCCAAGCACTTCTGTGAACACAGTAGTTCCCTTTACCTACAAGGAACATGCTCCAAGATGTCAAGCAGATGCCCAAAGCCATGAGCAGTTATGAGCTGTGTAGCGAGAGGAGAGACAACACAATTAGCGCTTCTTTTTCCTTCTTTACAGTTTTACAGATTTGTTCTTCCCGTGGGTCTTGGCAACCCAGCATGCCACTGTTTTCTTTCCTTGTTAACTCAGGAACTTTCTTCTTTTCATTCAAAGGATATACTTTATGGCTTCTCTTTGGCATATCTGAATGGCCAGCACTATGACTGGTGTAATATTTTTTTAACTATTGTGTATTATGTTTTATTATTAAGTAAGAGTTTAAAGGCAAGCCTTGTGACACCCAGATGACAGACCTGAGACAGTTACTAAGTGGTTAATGGGTAGGTATAAATTGTTGGATATGGGGGACAGGGGCCTGACTCATATCCCAGGTGGGACAGCGTGATGGCATGAATCTCATAACACTACTAGAATGACAAGTAATTAAAAACTTACGCAATGTTTATTTCTAGAATTTTCCATTTCATATTTTCTGACCATACCTAGAGTAACTAAGAAGGCAGAAAGTGAACCTGAGGACAAAGGAAATGACTGTAGTCATACAATAACAGTTTTAAGGGGTATTTCAAAAGATTAAACAGAGTGGAGAAATCGTTCATCCAAGGAGACTGATACCATTTAGGGTGGGAGAGGATGAGCTGAGGGCAAGGTGGGAGATGCAAGCTGTAAGGAGTCCAGGCACGCTGGCCCACAGAAACGAGGATTGTGTAGCAGTGTGGCCTGAGGAGGTTCTGTGTAGTTCCTGTTCCAATAGGCTCACATAAAACAATAGACGAACACAAACAAACTACCCAGAAACCAACATCAGGCGGCACAGCCATGCTGAACGCCATGCCTTAGTTTTGTGAGCACACCTTGTCCTCATGCTAAACCGAGGGGTGTTCCGGGAGGCTCCCTTTGCAGACAGACTGCAGGTTCAGAGATGCTGAACCCTGTGTGGTGGCTTCCGCAGATGTATGGGCACATAGCGGCACCACTCCGTGTCCTTGCTTTTGTTCACCCCTGTGGAGGAGTAAGAGTGCCACGGGAGGAGGGCCCATTCAGGACACCCGTATATCTCAGGACAGTGGCCCGTCTTTGTGAGATGTGTGCCTCATGAAAGGAGACCAGTTAGACTCGGTGGCACACACCCGTAATCTCAGCACTTGGGAGAATAAGGCAGGAGGATTGCCACAACTTTGGGGTCAGCCTAGTCAACATAGTAAGTTCCAAACAAACCAAGACCTCATAGCAAGACCTTGTCTGAAAAAAAAAAAATCAAACAACAGGAAGTGTGGTTGATGGGGAGAGGCTGATCTGGCTCCGAGTTTGGACCACTGGGTGTGCAGGTGAGTACTCAGCCCCACCCCACAGCTCTTGGCACTTTTGAGGCCCGTGTTTTCACATCAGGGGAAGGGGTTGTCGGCATAGGATAGACGTCTACTTTGGGTATCAACCTGGTCCTCCCTTTTTTGTGCTAGTAGAGACCACAATTCTTGGCCTGGACCCTCTCCCAAAGATGGTAGGCTAGGGCAAAGAGGGAAACTTCCTGCCCTGTAAGAAAAACTCCCAAACCCATTGCTACTCTGGGACTCAGAAGGCTCCAGTAAATTCTTTGATCTTTTGGGTGTCTCAGGAGCTAGAGAAATCAGAAAGAAAAGAATAGATAAAGTTTTCATGTTGACAAAAAAGTATCCTGGGAGGAAGGACTGCCAAGGGCCGGACATGCTGGTAGCTCTGAGACTCACACATTGTCTCTAAATCCACTGGGAGACAGAGGTGCTAGTGCCCCAAGGTAAACTGATGGCCCGAAAGTCTAGGGGGAACCTGTGTGGAGCTGCTGAGTAGGAATGGCAAAGACATGTCTTTGTCTAGGTTTGTACAAGGAGGAAAACTGGGGCATAGAGGTAAAAAGCTAACAAGGTTGGGGTATGGACAGGCACTGGAGAGGACCCATTTCAATCCTGGGGAGAAGCTGGGAAGGTTGGGGTCTGAACAAGTGCTGGGGAGAACCCTGCTTCGGTCCTGGGGAGATTATGAGGACGTTTGTTGCAGACTGTCAGCCCTCATTAAGTTAATGGAACTGGCGAGGAGTTGGCCGGGTTCCAGCATGTTGGAGAAAGAAAACAAGAAAAGCGTTTTCAGCGAAAGAGCTGAGAGATCCCATTTCGCTCGGCAGCCCCGGGAGATTAGGGGCCGTTGGTAATGGCCTCACTGAAATGGCTTATTGGGGACTTGTTGATTAAAACAAGGGAGAGAAAACTCCTAATGTCTAAGAAGAATTACATGGGCTGTGTCCAGAGGAGTGATTTGTGCGTATTTCCTCGTGAACTACACAGCAACCTGGGCCCAACCAGGGCCTCTGCAGCCACTTGGGTTATAAGCAGAAGGGGGAAAGACAGGAGTTAAGCTAGAAGAACTCAGAAGATAGCTCTCTGGGCTCCTGGAGAGGGATTCAGCAGCCCAGAGACGAGGGTCCTAGAGCATAAAACCCCTGAAGTTGTGTGGGACTGGCAAATCTGGGACCTCTGACCCAGACTTTCTGGATAGGGCACAAAGTCCTGGATGAATCAGACATAGTGTGCTCATGGTGGATTTGTCTCTCTGGGACACTTTGCTATGTGTCCAGATGTTTTTCTCATAGACTCCATAACCTGTCAGGTCACCCACAGGCCCACCTGGTGACCAACTCCCAAGGGTTTGGCCTGGGACTCTGACTTGCTTGGCTCTGACTTGCTCCAATCCCATCTTTCTCTGGAATACACAGCATCCTCCAGCACTGACCGAAACCCTAGATCCAGCAGGCCTCAGGTGGGCAGCCTGCAGATCCTACTTTGCCCCAGGCTCCCCAGAGATCTCTGGTCCCTCAGTCTCATCATTAGCTTTTTGCCTAGAGTACTTCCTCTTACCTTAACCCCCAATACATTTTTGCTGCAAGCTTCCCAAACTTCCTTGTTCCTGTGCTTTAAAACACGTTTAATGTCCCAAACCCTTTCCCTTGTACAAATAAGGACAAAGACCAGAGAGGCTCAGCTGCTCAGCTTTTGGCCTCAGGTCATACAGCCTTGGAGGGGAAGAGTGGCAACTTTCAGAGTTCATGTTTCCCCAGCGAGCAGATTGTTAGTCTTATCTCTAACTGCTCCCATGCCCCACATCCTGGAGTCAGGCCCCCCCTAACACCCCTCAAATCGCATGTTCCCCACCCTTGTCCCCAAGGCCCTTCCCACAGAGCATTTTCTAGACCTGGCTGGTAGGTCCTGGCTCCATACTGGAACCTGGAATCTGTTGGACTTTATGGTGGGTGGTGAAGGAATGGGCCCCCAATCAGATGGAGGAATTAGACTAAAGTCTGTGAGGTTTGCCTGTGACAGAACCTCCTTCCTCCCAAAGTCCAGGTATGAGGTGAATGCTCGCCAGGGTCCCCCGTTCACTTTCACTCTAGGAATGGCAGGGATGGGCTTGTCGACAGGGTCTGAAGCCTCCCCCCATTTTGGAGACCTGGACCAAGCCCTCCCACCCCTCAATATCTCCTGTCACACAATGCAGTGAGCCAAGAACTACCCTTCAGTCAAGGTTAGAATCAAAGACAAGGTAACATCTGAAAAGAGGGGTGGGGATCTCCCAAGGGTGAAGGCCCAGAAGATGGACAAGAGCCAGGGATACTGGCCTACTGACTTCTACTTTCTGGACCTGATCATAGCCCCCAAGATCTTGTTTACGTCAAGGCAGGCCTAGCCTGTTTTTGTCATACAGAATCCTCAAGGTTCAGAAAGGGAGGGGTAGACTATAGCTTAGAGAGCCATGAGCACTGGTGAAACGGACTTGGTGTTGGAGACAGAAGATCTCTACTGTGAACTCTGGTGGCCTCCAAGACCCCATGTATCAGGCTTCCTGGGCTCTAATACCTAGAGTTGGCTCCTCCTTGGTAAGCTGGACCCACCTAGGATCCCTATTTCTATGCATATGCCTGGCCAGGGCACTGCCTGAAATGTAGGGCAAGTAAAGGCCAGACTATCAGGATGCTGAGGAGGCTTGTCTGTGGGAACAAACCCCTGGGAACATTCTGAGAGGACTTGTGGTTACACAGCCAATGAGGACCCCTCAGCCCTAGGCCAACTCATCAAGTTCCCCAGTTCACTTGCTGTATCAAATATAGCATCTCCCTTCTGGGATCTATACATAGGCCTCCTCCCTGGGCCTCACTAAGTGAAGGGGTGGGGGAAGACCAGTCCAACTTGTGCTTCCAAAGGTGGGGAAAACTTTTCTCTCTACCCACCCAAGAGGTGGGGTCAAGAGGAACTCTTGCTTGTCTGGGGACCTGAGGGTGTAATCCAGGCTCTTCCCTGCCTAGTCCTGGGCTTCTCTCGAGCCCAGTCCATGAAGGAAGAGCTGGCCTCTTGCCCAGCACTCGGTCCCGTCCTTTCCTATGAGTAGATTGTGAAGTTCTGCAAACCTAACACTGTTCTCAGCTTGGGCTGAACTTCCTTCCAGAGTGTCCTGTCCCTGTGGACATTTCCATGACATGTGTCCAAGATGGCTCCCTCCAAACCGGAGAGATTGTTTTGAGACCAGATGTTATCTAGCTTCATCTGGGAAGAAAAAGGAAGCAGGCTCCACAGGGCTGGCGCCTTACCTGCTCAGGCTAGCCTTACCCCATCCCCCTCCTCCCAGAGCCTTCCCTCTGACCTCTGAACACTGTCCACCATGATCCCCCAACCTGGCCTGGCTATTCACTTCCTTTCCCTGTGTCCTTTTATCCTGCCACACCTTCTCAGACCAGACCCTTCTGCTGGAAGCCTGCTGTGCCTCCCCCCAAGCCATGTACCTTTCTCCTAGAATACCTGTGATAGATGTGGGCGGATGGCCTCAGGGACAGTGGTTTTTTTTTTTTTTTTTTTTTTTGGCTCTGTTTTTTCAGGGCTGTGTCTCCAGAACTTGGCTCACAGTGGGGTATTGACACTGCTTCAGTCAGAACCAGCAGGGACAGAGCACTGGCTGCCCCAGGGTGCAGAGCTGGCCTGCTGGGCAGAAGCAACATAGTGGGCAGGGCCCTCCCAGGGCCACCACCCGGTCCCCCAACCCCTCCCTCCTTCCCTAAAGGGAAGGAGAGGTTAATAAACCAATTACTTTGGGCAACGAAGCAAAATAAGTCCCATTAAAGTAATTAATGTCCTTTGCACAGTCCCCATTGGAGAAGACTAATAAATTGGGGCTTTGTCACCATCCGGTAATTTCTCTCTAAGGCGTTTCTTCACCCCCATCCGACAGCACAGTTTAAGGCTCTGTTAATGCTTTTAAGACGGGCTCAATGCCAGACTAATTAGATTTGCATTTCCACCATGGGCCAGGCTGGGCGCGGATGTGCCCAATGAGAGAGGCTCCAGGACCCCGCCGGGGCCCAGGGACAGCACCCGCCTTTGAGAAGGGGCCATGTGTGGATTCCCACGCCTGCCTGGGGCGATGGCCTGCTACCCTGTCTGCCTGCTCAGCTTCCCGGTCCCCGGGGAACAGGGCCCATGGCTTTGATCCAGGAGGAGGCTAGACCTCATTCTCAGAGGTCCCTTCATGAATGGTCCCCACTGGGGTCCACAAGGGTCAGCAGTGTGATCCATGTCCTGGAGTCTCTCCTGGTGATCAGAGCCAGGTCCTGGTGGTTTCTAGGGGGACAGTGTAGAGGAAGGGGACAGAGCAATATAATTATTGGGAAGCCAGACAGACACAGTCCAGTCAGGATAGCCAACCCTAGCATAGGGGTAAGTTGTGCAGTTGGCACCCTTAGTGGGAGGTGAAGAGGGGACCAACTTCCTTTCCTAACCTATAGAATCACCTAATGCTGAGAAAAATGTGATACAACCCAGTGCAGAATGCCTCTCAGGACCCTTGCAGAACCCATGGTCACATCTAGGATAGAAAGAGATAGTTCTGGCCTGGAGGAGCCTCAGAAGGCAGGTCCTCAGGTTGTGTGGAATCCTGAATGGGTCCTGGAATGGGAAAGGGATACAAGGGGACATTGAGGAAGCAAAGAGAGTGAGCTGTGTGAGGCATGGTGGGCATCACTGACCAGTGGCAATGAGCACACACCAAGACATTATGTTCCTATCAAAGACCCTGGAGAGGACACGCGTGCACTCTACTGACTTGCAGTGATCTTATGATTATAAAACTGTCCTACAATATGCTTTACTTCAGATGAACAAAATTCCATAATAGGGAGAGATAAGAGGCTGGTAGAGGCTGGTCTTACTATTGTCCCCTCTTGCCTGTGGTTCAGGCAGGAAGACAGGTGCCCGTCATAGACATGATCAGCTAGCAGATGGAGATGATAAACCATCATCAGCTACCCATCGTGTGTTGAAATCTCCAGAGCACCCCTGCAATCCAATGCCCAGAGAGAGAGGAACCACCCTGGACAAGGGCTGCAGGACCCTGTAGCTATGCTCACTCCTCGCGGGGAAGATACTCCCTGGGCATCTCAACCCTGGAGCTTTTGGCTTGAAATCATGCTGAATGAAGATGTGGAGAACCAGTCCTGGGTTGAGTTCAGACTGCTCTAGCATCTGGACTCAGAGAGTTCCTCGCATCATGAGCCCTTGTATCCTGCTTTGTGTGATGGGTGCCATTGCCAACAAGAACGCCATGAGCTCGAGAAGCTCCTTGGACAGGCAAGGTCAGGCAAGAACACGTTTCTGCATGGTGGGGATCCACAAGTCATTTATTTCTTCTTTCTTTTTTTTTTTCTCATGACAAGAGTCTCACTATGTAGCTCTGGCTGTCCTGGAACTCACTCTGTAGACCAGGCTGGCTTCAGACTCACAGAGCTCTACCTGCCTCTGGCTCCTGAGTGCTGGGATTAAAGGCGTGTGCCCCTATGACGGGCTCTGCAGTCATTTTTCAGTACTGAGCTGTTACCGTGGGGTTTGATGAGATGAGCATGATCTACAGAGTGGGTAGCAGAGGGCCTGGAGAAAAACAGGGTTGGGCCTGGACCAAGTTGGCTAGAAGCCTGCTACATATGGCAGAGTCTAAGATGGGGTTGACAGGGAAGGGACAGCTGAGAAGTTAGGTGGGGTGAGAAACACCAACAATGCTGGATTGACTGAGCCTTGGATGACAGGATATGTGGAATGTGACCAGCAGTGCAGTTCCATCTGCTGGGCAGACACCTGCTTGGCTGTGCACTTCAGCATGGGAACAGCTGTAAACAATGACTGCCACGGCTGGCACAGCTGTGTACCCATACAGCTTACCATGCGGATGAGCGTGTTCAAAGTTTTATACTCTCCTAAGTGTCCTTTTCCTAGTCTTTTTCTTCTTTTTTAAGCTTTCCAATTAAAAATTTAAAAATTCAAAGAACTATCAGCTCATGGGCCACACAAAAACAAGTGGCACCTCTCAGTTTTCAACCCTTGGCAAGGATGTGTGACTAGAAGTTACAAAGCAACGAACATAAAGTAGGATGGATGCCTGTGTATGTGTAAGCTTAGAAACACCAAAGAAAGTGGACAAACACTTAGAACTGTATCAAACCTCAAATTCTGTGGTAGAAGATAAGTATCTAAGAAATGCAGTATAGAGCTGGGTATATATCCCAGTGATGAAGAAATTGCCTAGCAAGCATGAGGCCTGTGGTCAGTCCTTAGTAATCCCTCCCCTGACATACAGACAAAAGAAGGAAATATAGATGTCACTGAGACCTCTCAAAACTCATGCATGCCTGGCTTTATAGTTGACCTTGTCCAAAGCTTTGTAGGATATCTAAGTGGCTCCAGAAAACAGAGCAAGAGTTACACTGCCCAGTTAAAGAATCTGGTTTCAAATCTGTGCAAGCAAAATACAAGAAAACGGAGCTGAGAGTCCTATGCCACTTATGAAGACAGAGGCAAAAGTTGTAAACGGCAAACTGTTTGTAGCCCAGGCTTCCCTGGACCTTGCTCTGTAGACCAGGCTGGGCTTAAACTCAGAGATCCCCTTGCTTCTGCTTTCTGAGTGCATCAAACCTGGTTCATCTTTTATTTCTTATAGTTAAAAAATCAATCTTTAGAGAACATGAATAGAAAAAGGAATTTTCAGAACTCAGCAAAAGTTATAAGCCAATTCATCAAGTAGACATTGTAGGGATTTCCACTATGAGCTGGACCAGCAAGTGCGTCCATGGGCTCCATTATTAATGGTGGTCCTGGAGATATTTAGGGCCAAGAAGCAGAAAGAAGGTGCTGTGAAGAATTCAGTAGAGAGGGGAAGACTGCTCATATTGGCTGCCTTCTGAGAAAACTGGTAGCTCGTCTACTAGTACTGACTATAAAAATCAGCACTCCTAAATCCACAATGCTGCTTTATGCCATCAATCAATAAATTCCAATATAGCATGAGAAAGGACACATTCTCTTGGTATCACAGAAGTGAACTCCTGGGAGCACTCTCTGGGGGAGACCTTCAGACTCGTGGGGCCCTGAGAATATGGCTCAATTCCCTGCAGTTAATCTCCTTGCTCTTGGGTGTATTGGTAGAGTAGTATAGATTCCAAGATTCCCACATGGAATGGTAAACCAACCTAATCTAGAGAAAGCCCCATTTCACAAATAAATTGAACTCCAAAACTGACAAGGGGTCCAAAACCATGTACCACGCTAAAGAGATGAACCACTTCAGAGACTCTTCTGCACTCTAGAACCTTATTCCACCCACAGCAGTGTGTTTGGGATGGGGTGGTTGGCAGACCACCAAAGAAGGCTCCCCTGGTCATACTCCTTGAACCCACGAGAATGGAGCTGAACAAAAACATGGCTCCATCTACCATCATGGAGAGGGTGGGGACATGACACAGTGTCACTTCGTAGAGGAAAAGATGCCTGATTCTGTTGGAATGAAAGCATACCTAGGAATGATAGCAGAATGTTGTAGTTTTATTTCTGTGACTGTGACAAGCGCCCTTGCCAAAACTAACAAACAACTCGGGGTGGGGGGGGAGGGAGTTTCCTATGGTTAATAATTCAAAGTCACAGTCTATCACTTCGAGACAGGACCTCTAAGGGCTGGTCACATGGCATGCACAGTCAGGAGCGGAGAGAAAGGAACACACCTTTGCTGGCTTCTCTCAGCTAGCTTTGGACTGGTTTATCTAGTTCAGGGTCCCTTGCCTAACAAACAGTGGGCTCACTATGGGTGAGGTCAGTGAACGAGATGATCTCCCACAGATATGCCCGCAGGCCGGTTTGCTCTTGATAATTCCTCAGCTGAGACCTCTTCTAAGATGAAGCTAGGTTGTGACATGTTGACACTTAAAACTAACCAGCACACATACCAACAGTCTTGATGTGAGAAAATGCAGGGGAATACCTCCGAGTGGCACACACCGGATGGCCCGTCATAGGAGTAATGGATGGCATGCTGACGGTGAGCCTAGGCACTTCCTTGAGGCCTCATCTCCACGACTGTGGCACCCTGGCCAGAATCCCACTCCTCTCGATAGATGTCATAGGCTTTGTTACCTTCTCTGCAAGACCCTAAGTTAAACAGATGGGGATCTTGTCTCTTTTGTTCATTTTTTTGTGTGTGTTTGTGTTTATCTCCAGGACCTAGAATGGTGCCTGAAATGTTGGGCAGTGGGCAGGAAACATTGTTGAATAAGCAAGAGGTCAAAAGGAGAAAGGCCTACGTGTCTGCATACTGGCTCTGTCTCTGGAGGACGTGTAGGTTATGTCTGCTCTCAGATTCCTCTTCTCACAACAGGCACATCTGGCAGCTGGGCAGGTATCCTGCACGCACCAGAGCTGAGGCAAACATTGCATCATTCACTTCTACCGGCCCAGAAGAGTCAAAGGGCTCATGTGCTGTGGAAGATGTGCCTAGAGTTTGGTTCCTTATAGCCTAGCTCCTGGGCTCAAGCACAGGGCATGGGGCAGGTGCGTGATCCAGGACAGGATAAGCTAGTGACTTCAAAATATAGCCAAGTAGGGAAGAGCTGGACACAGGATGACTAATACTCTCTGAGCTCAGAGTTCAGGCTAGAACAGGCCTGAGCTCAGTTCAGGCTAGACCAGGCATGCCCCACGCCAGGTGTATGTGCAGGTCCCATCTGCTTCCACCTAAATTGTTGCTGGGACAGTTGGTTCAAGCTTTCTTCCTAGGTGGAAAGAGAGCTTAAAGGTAATTTGGGATGGTATGAGAGTCCACATTCTCCTGGAATCTCTTGCTATACTATCCTACCCATCATTTTTAGCCACCTTGCTGGCATCTTCCTGAACTGTCATGGAGTTGTCAGGGAAGTCTGACTTCCATGGCCGTGTACTCACCTCAGCATACACCAAGTGAGCACATCTGCTCACAGACTCACATCTGGGGGCATGTAAATAGACTAGGGGAGCATGGGCCTTAAAATCAGTTACTGTAATGGACTGCCCATCATTACACTATTCTGTGTTACACTCTGGGATGATGGTCTGTCAATGTTTTAATTTACAGCTTTTAAACTTTACTATAGTACAAAATAAGTCTGTATTCAGCAGAAATTGAATTCTGTATGCTGAATTCCAACCCATTGTTAGTGTTATACTCATGTTTGGTCCTCTTTCATGATGCTCAAGTAATAGTAAAAGCACACACCACAGCTAGCCCCCAAAAGGCAGGGTGAGCAAGCAGCTGCACAGAGTGCCATGCGGATGTACTGTTGTATCCACTAAAATAGGCAGATATACTCTTTCTGTCTTAGTCTGTCTGTAAGCATCTCTCTCTCTCTCTCTCTCTCTCTCTCTCTCTCTCTCTCGTGTGTGTGTGTACATGCATGTGTGAATATATATGTGTGTGGGGTGGGTGGGTGTGTATGCAAACCAGAGGACAACCTCAGATGTCATTCTTCAAGTAGCATTCACTTTGTTTTTTGAAAAAGAGTCTCTTCGCTGACCTGGAGCTTGCTAAGCAGGCTAGGCTAGGGTGGCAGGCTAAAAATCTGCCTGTTTCTGCCTCCCCAATGCTAGAATCACAAGCATGTTGCCATATGCAGGGGGATTTTTGTTTTGTTTTTTTTTTTTCAAGACAGGGTTTCCCTGTAGTTTCTAGAGCCTGTCCTGGAACTAGCTCTTGTAGACCAGGCTGGCCTCGAACTCAGAGATCCGCCTGCCTCTGCCTCCCGAGTGCTGGGATTAAAGATGTGCACCACCACCGCCCGGCCTCATATGCAGGTTTTTTACATGGGTTTCTGGGCTAGAACTCAGGTGCTTGTGTTTGCAAGGTGAGCACATTACTGATTTTTATCTTCCCAGCTACTGCAATACATTTTAAATTACAATAATTTCAATTTATGATGGAATTATGAGGACATAACCCCATGGTAAAGAAAGGAACATCTGTGATGTTTATTGAAATAGTAATGAGGGTTACCTTTAAAAGGCTAGGCTGAATTAAAATGGAAAATACTACAGGACATTGAATTGTGGGTTTGCATATATGTGGCTAAGAGGGAATATGAATCTCACAGCTGGGCTACAGTCAGTGAACAGCAACTTTCCAGGAGGGAACTCAGTGGGCATTTGATCTTCCAGGTAGATGTGGAGGGAAGGACGATATTGGCTAGGAGAGCATCCATTCTACCTCACTTGGGCACCACTGACAGACACAGAACACCAGGGTCCAGCTGTGCAGACTCAGAGAATTCAGCAGAGGGAGAGTCAGGCAGGGCTGCTCTCCTGGGAGGGGCTGAGGGTGGGCGAGCAGACAGAACACAGGCCCCTGAAAGGCCATCAGAGCTAAGCGTAGGGTTTGGGTAGGGAGTAAGGCACAATGACCGCTATGCCAGGACTCTAGAATATCTCAGGCCCAGAATCTCTGTAAAAGATTCTAACCCTGCAGTAGAACAGTGGGAAGAGGGTGGAAACCTTTCCTAGAGGTCTGAGTTCAGCTCCAAAGCAGTAGACAACAGACCAACCCCCACAGACTTCCTGCACTGGAGGAGCACAGGGTCCCTGGCTTACAAGACCCCCACACCCCTGGAGGCCTATGAATCACTCCAGTTGCCCATAATTGTTAGAAACCCCTCTCTCTGCTGCAGCATAATAGCCTTGCCCCGGGCTTAGGTATCCCCAGTGGGACCTCCCTTGGTTTTGATCCATACTGAGGGACACCCAGGCCAGCCTTCCCCACAAAGAACTTAGAGAATCTGAAAAGTTCAGGGGGAAGGGCAGCAAAAGACTAACTTCCCTGGATCCTAGGAATGAGAAAAATCAACTACCTCAACCCCTGGCAGCCACCTGGGGAAGGCAAATGTCTACACTGCCCTTCCCAGTAATTCTGGACTGCAGCAAAAGGCTCACGCAGGGCTTTCTGAGGCTGCCTACTCACGGGGGTCTCTTAGATGCATTTGCTTTGTTTGACCCGCCGTTTATTCAGCGCTGTGGAAGAGCCCCAGCTGGCTGTTTGCACGGAGGTCCGGTGTGCTGGACTCAGCACTCTGGGGAGGTGAGGGCCCCTTGTGCTCCAAGGCTCTTGTTTGCAGAGCTCAGGAGGACCCAGTGGGATGGAGCCTAGACAAACACTGAGCATCCTTGGCTTCAGAAACTCTACCGGTAAACACTCCCCTGACACGCATTTTTGCCTTGCATTGATTCAGCTGCAGAGTGCAAACGGCCCTGAGAAAGGGCCAAGGGGAGCCCAGGCCCAACTGCATTCAGAAAGATCTGTCATGGAGGTGGCATAGCTGAGTGGGCAGTCACCATGGTCCCCCATCACAGGGTAGAGGTGCATGCCGTGAGTGCCCAGGCATGCAACAAAATGTTCCCACTGGACCAGCTCAAGTCAAAGGCTATCTGCCACCTCCTCGTGCCTCCCGCCATGTTAATCATATCTGAGCTAAGGCACAGGGTAGCCCAAGCCAGGATGATCTGCTGTTTCCAAGGGATGATAATTCCAGGGATGTCCTCTAAGATATCATTTGTGTTCAAGAGAAGAGAGATGACCATTTTGGATGATATTCTACCCTAAGAGCGGTGTAGAAAGGGCAAAGCCTTTTTCTTTCAGAACTTA
The DNA here is from genome assembly GCF_903992535.2 of Arvicola amphibius. Taxonomy (NCBI): domain Eukaryota; kingdom Metazoa; phylum Chordata; class Mammalia; order Rodentia; family Cricetidae; genus Arvicola; species Arvicola amphibius. The sequence goes on along the minus strand of NC_052047.1, from coordinate 145,105,680 downwards.
CTTTTCTTCCAACTTTTGATGTGGAAAAATCTGGCATTGTCACAGTGAGTAACCTGAATGGGTTAAATAGTCAACACTGACGCAAGTACTTGTGCCAGGAGTTCCGGGAAGCAGCTAAGAAGGCCAGGAGTGGCAGCCCTAGGGCAGAGGGATGGGGCCCTCAGCAGCTCTGTGGTTGATGATCAGACCTGATTCTGCGTGGCATGCCTAGGTGAAGGGGCTAGGCCTTCTCAAGATGGGCATCCAGAACAACCACAGGCCAAGAGGTCTTGGGAAGGGCTCCCAGCCCCAAGCTTTCTGTGTCCCTATGGCTATCCTGAAAAGAGCCCAGCTGCCTTGGCGGCTGGGCACGGCTCCTCTAAAGTAGGCACTTCTCCACTCCCAGAGCCAGGGGTAGGTAAACAGCAACTGAACGTTCTAGAATGTTCCATCAGTAACAGATGGGACTTGTGGCTAAAGAACTGAGACCCAAGTGGATCTCAGGCCTGGGGCTAGAACTGAACAAGCCTGGAGAGCTATAATGGGGCAGGGATGGACAGGGGATGGACAGGAGGTTTGTTGCAGGATCACATGGGGGTAAGTACATACCACTCACATGCTGCCCGATGAGGACATATGGAACCTTGGTAAGGATAAATAACGAAACAATGGTGAGGAAGAAGTTATGTCTAGAGCCAACTATGCCCTGGTCATCACCATCCTAGTGAGACAGGTCTCCATCAGCAGACTCATCAGGGCTCCCACTTCCTCAGAGGCACTGTGAACTAAAGCCCAGCTTCTCATTCTCTTCTTGGCCTACTGTTCCAGAATTCCTCAGGTACAGAGACATCCCCCGCCCCAGCTCCAATCCTGAAGCTCCCTCTATACAGGCCTGCGACCACTCTGGTGTCCTTTGGACCTCATGAACCACACGATAGCTCCAGTGGTCTGTGAATCCATGCTTGGGGACAGGGGACACAGGGAACTGGGTACTGCGGTGAGCAGTAGGCTATTGGCCCCTGAAAATGTCTATCATTACATTTGGAACCTGTGCATAGGTCATGTATCAAAGCAGAATGAATGATGCTGATCTGCAGATTTTGGGTAGTGAGATCAGCATGGACTAGGGGGTGACTGATGCGACCATAAAAGTCCTTAGACCAGAAATCGGTGGAGCCAAGATATGGCCACAGAGAGGTTAGGGGATAGGGAAGAGACGTGGGGGCCCTGTTCACTGGCATCTCTGTTCTTGCAGAGTCCATGAGTCAGGGAAAGTGGGCCATCTGCAGTAGAAATCAGCCCTCCCCACACTTGACCTCCAGGACTGTGGAATGGTAATTCTGTATAGTTAAAGCTACCAACTTGTTGTGTCTGTCATAGTGACCACAGGAAATGTGAAGGTAGCCTTGGATGGCCTTCCATCAAAGTCAGGGACCCCATGGGGTACTATGCTCACTTACCAAATCTAGGGCCTGCTAGGAAGGTCTTCAAAGTCCACATGTCGTGTCCCCTGCCACTGCTGGGTCCCTCGCTACATCTGCCACTCATTTGATATCTTTGAACACCTGTACCACTGTTTGTTTAGCACTGTTCCTTAAACAGACTCTGTTTCTTTATCTGAGTGTGTTTTAAAAGGCAGAAAATGTCACTTTGTGTCAAAGTTAGTTGTGAAATGTACATAATTAAAAGTAAATTTGACTGAATTTGTTCAGGTTTCCCTGAAGGGCTGAGAGATGAAGGTATATTGTTCACATCTTTCGTCCTCATTCTTGGCACTGTCCCCGGAGGAGCACCCTGAGGAAGCCTGTCTCAGGGAAGAGAATACAGTTGGGTGACTTTTCATGGCTTCACAGCAAAGGGGCAGTCCCAGCCAGCACCAAAGGGTGCTGTTCCCAGTTGGCCGTGGGCACATAGGCTAGTAGGTTCTGAGCTGCTTCACAATGAATCTATCTTGTTTACCACCCCTATTACAAGCCTTTAATTGCTGAGACACAAGAAGGGGCTCCCACACGGGGAGACTACAGTCACTGCCTCAGGATCGACCTCAAAGTCTCATTCCTAGGAGGGCTTCAGATAGCTAGCTCATCCTTCCTTTGTCCCTCTATCCTCTAGACTGGAATTTGTCAGCCGGACACTGACTGAACAAGGACACCACGCTGGCAGAGCCAGGAGCACTTAGAGTGGCAGGGTGGCCTAAAGGCTCTGGTAGATGTTGGTAGATGTTATCTAATGTCCACAAGGGCCTAATGACTGGACAAGAGTCAACTCTTCCCCAGACTTTGTGGTCCTCGCTGTCTTAAAGCCAAGGGGTGAGGCTGGTGGTGGGCCTGGCTGAACTGAACAAGTTCCTGATAGAAAGAACCTAGGCCACCAGCTCCCTAAGTCTGAGAGGAGGGCCTAAGCCTTTCTAGAAGGAAAATGGCCGCAAGTGACCAGAGCAAAGTTTTTCCCTTTGCATAATAAAAACACTGGCCACCTTATGTCTGTCCCATTTGTGATCATGACTAGCTTATCACCTGGTTTCATTACCCAGCAGTGCTCTTGAACCCACCATTCTTATAGCACCTCAGTTGGTCCATCAATGCCTATTTGGAGGCTGGAAAGGTGTCTCCTGCAGGCACTAGGGGAGCCAAGCTACCCTAGGATGGATTCCTGCTTTGACCATGGCTGCCTGATACAGGAGGAATATAGGGTACCAGCCTGGAAGGTACAGGGTGAGGCTGCCCCTCAGCCCCCCACCCCCACCATGAGGCCCAGCTAATGCCATCTACAGTCTACCATAGGGATGGGCCCAGCAGGAAAGTCAGCACTTGCTCAAAGCAACATGGGAATGGGATTTGGGGGATAGTGCAGGGGAGGCCATCATCTGTGAATTCCCAACCTCCACTTACACCAGGGGCCCCTGGGGCCCCATCTGGTGAGTGACAAGCTGTGTTGTGCCGCCCACCTGGCCTCTGGCACCCACACTGCACCTGCAACAACAGGGTGTCGGAGCCGGCATCCGATTACGGCCCCCTCGCAGCCTGCTCTGAATTCCTGCAGAAAACCAGCACATCGAGGCCTGGGCCAGGCAGGAGGACAATCCCTGCAGTGTCTGTGCAGCTGGCACCACAACGTGTGGCCTGCTGAGAGGGCAGCCTGGTCCAGCCCAGGTCCCAGGCCCAGCCAGAATCTCCCAGCCCCCAACACCGAGGCTCCACAAGCCCCTTGCCTGACTAAATGACACCCTGCCAGAGACTCCTTGATCCTGGAGAGACCAATAAGCCCGGGGGCCTCCTAGCACCCCCTAAGCGCATTTTGCTGAATGCAGGTTGGGGTGAGGCCCAGGCAAGGTGGTAGGTCACAGTACTTTCTCTGCCCACCTCGGAGGTGAGCATCACCCTGTGGTACCCTTACCAACATGCCAGGGGCTGTAGACCCTTTTCATAGTAGGGTCCTTCCATTTCTCTGCATAGTTAAGGCAAAGGTCACCTCCTCACACAGCCCTCCCAGATCATTCTGTCTTCTTGACAACACTGCTGCCCCCACCCTACCCCCATACCAAGGACCACGATGTAAAGACCACCAACCAGAAGCAGCTTCCACTTGGTGAGGGCTAACTTCTGCCTTCCCTACCAGAGGAAGTATTTTTTTTTTTTTTTTTTTTTGTCCATATTGTTAAGTTCTTGTCTTAGCCACAGCCTGGGCTCCTGGAGAGCTTCATTGAGGAAAGGCTAGGATATGGATTCTCCCTTGAGCCTCCTGAGCCCTAGGCCAGGGCAGGAGTTGGATATGGTATTGGTTTCATGCCAGAAATGTCCCTCCTCTGGGTGTCACGGGTGCCGAGCTCTTTGTGTCTCCTGCTTATGCCCCCTGCACCCTCTGAATGTGTAGTACGTGCTGAGGTGTGACAGGCCCTCCCATGGTCATTTGAACCATGGCTATGTACTCATTGACACCCAGGAGTCCCGTGTGCCCTGGCATTAGCAGGGACTTTGCCACGACCTCGGATCCCTGCTGGGCCTGGACCCACCAGCCGGTGTTTTACGGCCTGTTAGGGCTGAGTCCGCATGAAGCCTTCCCGGCATTTTACACAAAGGTTCTTCGCCGTGAGCGGAGTCAAATAGATTCACGTTGGGATCATAAATATAATTAGGAGACTTTTATTTTCAAGTAGCACTTCTGAAATCTATAAAATTAAGCTAATATACTGATTTTTAAAACACAGGAATTTTATTGCTCTGTGAGTCAGAGTTTGCCAGCCCATGAGGTCGGGAATTAACTCCTTCCCGTTCTCAGGCAGCCAGTGGCATGCCTGAGAGCCTGGGCCTGCTCTCCCTGCTGAGGGCACATACTCCGGAAAAACAGGTTCCTGGGACAGGATGGTGACTAGGGAAGGACTGACCTCCATCCCGCAAGCACAGTTCTTTCCCTCACGTTGACTCTCTGTCTTCTCTTTGCCCTTTCTGAACCCTGAGGAGCCCAGAGAGGCTCAAGATGCAGCCTCTACTCCTGGAATCTGCTCCCTCAAACTGTCCTTCCTGACCCCTCTTCTCCTAGGGGAGTCCTGCCTAGTACCAGCCCTCATCTGAAGCAGTCCTTTTCTCTGAGTTTCTCTTTAGACCCTGCTAACAGGATGTGGCACCTCAGCTCTGTGCCCTGGGAAATCGGGCCAGCATATTTAGCTTAGTCTTTGGTAGGGGTAGGCAGGGAGAATGAAGCATTGCCAAGACTACCTCCTGCGGGCACCTCAAGGGCAGCCTGAAGCTGACCGGGCACCTTCTGGGCTACCCACTTGTGGTTAAGTCCTCGGTGTCTCATATTAACCAAATTTTCACGCTGTAGCCCTGCCTGGCATGACCTAGGCACATCATCTTGACATAGTCCCGGTTTGGAGGCAGCTGTGTAGGTCACCATCCACCCCCTTTACAAGGCAGGGTCTTACTTCACAGGCTTTATGCTCTTCTTTCTTCAGGGACTAGGACCTCACAAAGAGACAGGGAGGTGGCCATCGTAGGGACAGCAATTTAGCAGTCCTCTTCTTCTCCTTCTTCTCCTTTTTTTGACAGGGTCACTATATAGCCTTGGCTAGCCTGGAATTCCCTGTGTAGACTAGGCTGGCATCAAACTCATAGAAATCTGCCTGTCTCTACCTCCCATGGGCTGGGATTAAAGATGTGTCACTATGCTCCCCTAAGACTGCGTACCGTATCGACTGGAAACCGAACCAAGGCCTTCTGTGTGTCAGGCGAGAATTTTATTGCTGACTCACCAATGCACAGCTCCACTTCTTGCACTCTTGTGTTACAGTCCCTTTGTGCCATACTGGGTGCATTGTCAGACTTCACACATTTTCTTGGGAAGTTCAATTTAAGCCAGATGCGTGCAGACAGTCACAGCTCGCATGATGACAAGCTGAGGCTTCCATGGCACATGTGACATGCGTTAGCATGCCATTCAAGGCACTCATTTTCACTGGGCCCAGGGCAGTCATGGCACAGGCTTGGCCACATGGCTGCTTTTAGGCACACAGAGACATCACCATAGAGGCCTTTATTGGGCATCATTTTTGGTGTCTCTGTCTGGGGCCTAGGTAACCACTGCCAGGCCCAAGCAGAGACCATAATTCTCATTTCACAGTAGGGCAACCTAAGGCAGGAAACTTATTTCAAGACACAAAGAAATAGTGCACCCTCCTTGCTCCTAACCACACGGTAACTTCTGGGATCACTACCCAGCAGGTACCAGACTGGAAGATTCAGGACACTGTTTCTAGGCTGCCCCATTGTCTAGTCACCCAGCACCCCATGTAAGCACCCTGACTTAGGCTTCACCCTACTGGCCCATCCCACTCAACCGCAGAGCCTGCTCTACCATCTCCATCAGGTGCACACTCACCGAAGACCCTGCCTCCAGTCACCACCTATCCCCGTATCGCTAGCTGGTGGGCTTGGGTCCACAGCTTGCCTGCCTCTCAGTCATCCTGACTCATTTTGAGGCCTGGGGCGACTATCCACTCATTTACTGCAGTAATTCATTCGTTCTCTCTTCAAATGCTTACCAGCCCCTCCCTACTATGCCTGAAGTCCTCGAAACAGAGCAGCACCCTTCCCTGGGCCTTAGTCTTCCAATTCCTGGACAGAGGTTTGGTAGGCAATCTACTGGCATCTAGAACCACCAGGAAGGAAGGCGATGTCAGGCCAGTTAGAAGCCTGGGCAGCCTTGATTTATAACATGTGACTTGTCTTTGGACAACCTCAGAAATAGCTGCTCCAGGGACCTGAAGACAAAACAGGACTCAGAGGAGTGTGTGTGTGAGTGTGTGAGTGTGTGAGTGTGTGTGTGTGTGTGTGTATGTGAGAGTGTGTGTGAGAGTGTGTGTGTGTGTGTGTGTGTGTGTGCATACATACAAAGGCCCTGAGGTAGGAAATGAGAGCAAACAATAGGTCCGGAAGTCTCCCTCCTGTCCTGTAGAACCTTTGCCACTTCTGTTTTCGGCTAGCTGGGGTTCAGCTTCAGTTGGGAGGGCGCAACAATGAATGTGCATATGCTTAGCTTCCCTACAGGGATGCCTGGATCTGGTCTGGCACCTCCTACAAAGCCTCTCCTGGTTCAGTGACCTGTTCTCCTCCTAGGAGCTGCTGGATGGGAGTTTGGGGTATCCCAGTATTCTTTGGAGCCTGCCCTAACTTCCATACTTTCATAGCCATGGCTTGCTCCTCCCCGGGAATTCCATGCTCAACTGGACCTTACACATTGTGCTGCGGGAAGGAGGCTGACACAATAAAAGATTTGTAGGAAAATGAGGGTTGGGGTCACGTCAGAGGGAGTAACGTGGGTGTCCCTTGTACTGAGGCACGTTGAGGGACATGAGGGTGGTGAGCCCTGAGAGAGGGAGTTCTTTCACTCGGGACATGGGAGGAAAATCTGAGACTGGAAGTGAACTTGGGGAAAGACAGAGTTGTAGCTGCTCCTGACTTCCTGGATGTTGGATTGTAATTCTGGAGATGTGTGAGGTTAGGTCATGTCTCCCATTTCATGGAGGAGGAAACAGAGGCGAAGGGCTTGTCCCATGTGAAGAAGACTCAGGTGCCCCATCAGGGAAACTGGCTGGCCTATTCCTTGTGGGTGGCCACGAGCTCCCAGCAGGATCCCTAAGCTAGAGCCTGCTGTGACTGGAACCACCCTTGCCTCAGCACAGAGGGGCTGGGGCCCACAGGGAAGAGGGTCTGGCCAGGGGACTGCCAGGGCAGGGGTCCCCTCCCTGGGCCCCAGTGGGTGGGACAGAGGCCCCAAGGCTCCGGCTGCAAGGCGAGGCCCTCAGTGGCGGCCACAATAAATATGTTTGTTCAAGGGAAGCCAGGCTGGGAGCTGTGTGCGCCGGCCCGGTGAGGAAGAAAAGGCTGCTTGTGCCTTGCACACTGGGGTAATTGTTCCTGCTCACGCAACCGCTGCCCCATGGCCGGAAAGGTCAGACGGCCCTCAGGCCCCGTCGGAAGCACCCGGTGCCTCGGGCCCCTTTGCTTGCCCCCTGCCATGATGTCCTGTAACGCCCGCCCGCGTGCAGCCTGCTTCCTGGCCTTGGCATGGGTAGAGAAGAGATGAGGCTGCGAGTCCACCTGTCCCGCTCAAGGGATGCAGTAGCAGGGTGTGAGAAGAACGGGCTCTGCAGGGGGCCTCAGCCTTCAGGGGCAGCCAGGAGCTAGTTGAGGGGCTTTACTAATTTGCTCATCTGACTATAGGCCTAGACCATTAGGGATGACATAGTAAGACACAGGGAGAGGTCCAGACAACAAATACAGGTCAACAGGTCACCGTTAGAGGCCAGAGCAACCATCATTCTACTCTGCAATAGATGAGACAGCTGAAGGAGGTCCTACCCGGCCATGTCCCCAAATCTGTTAGAGATGGATATTATAGAGACCCACTTTCTGCTCTTTGGGTTAGAAGTATAGCTTACGTGGTAGAGTGCCTGCCTAGCAGCCATGAAGCCCTGGGTGCCACTCCCAGGACTGCATAAAACTGAGTGTGCTGATACACATTTTTAGTCCCAACTTGGGAGATGGAAGAAGCAGGAGAATCGGGAGTTTAAGGTCATTCTTGGCTGCACAGTAAGTTTAGGGAACTCTGACTCAAAAAGCATAATCACAAATACCCTGGAGCCCCAGAGTGGTCTTCCAGTTCCTGAGATGGGAGAGGAGGAGCACAAGAACTTACAATTTGCTGGCTGCAGTAGTAGTGGACCCTGAGTGACGCCCATCCTCTGTCTAACTCAGCTTCTTGAAGCCACGATCACTACAAACCTAGCATCCTCCGTGGCAATCCTTATCAGCCACCCAACCGCTCCCTCTCTGGCTGCATAAAATCCTTCCTTAGGCTTGGGCCTTTCCATGGCCGGCCCCACAGACATGCTGCCATGTCACTACCCTGACTGTCCTCCAATGAACCTCTGAGAAAGGCAGTGGTGACGGCTAGAATGGAGGGTAGGAAGAGGGGGAGGGGGAGCTCGGAGGAAGGGGCAGGTACCAGAAGCCAGAAAGTGGAGAAGAAGACATATTCTGCCATCCTCTTGTGGAGACCCAACCACAGGTTGACTTGACCCGACCTTGAACTCTGACCTCCAGAGCCCTTTGCTGTGTATTCTTTCAGAGCTGCTGTGTTGGCGGGAGTGTGTTACAGTTGCCATAGGAAACTAAAATGGCTCTTTAAATAACATACCCAGACCCACCACTTTCCTCCTTATGACTTTGTTCTTTCTTGCTTGGATTTGTACAGTAGCTTCTGCTCTAGCCCTCATACCCCCCCAGCTTAGCGTACTTCTGTCCTGTACAGTACACTCTCTAAAGGAACCAGGAAGAACCCGAAGGTGCTATAACCATAAACAGGGTGGATGGAAGAGGTCCCCAGCTTCTCAGAGATGCTCTTGGCAGAGGGGACAGGAGAGCTGCCACCTGCACGGGTGGAGGGCAGCACCATTTTATGTCCTAAGCAGAGGGCACACCCAAAGGCCTTGGGACCTGAGCAAGATGGATGAAGGTGGGGGACAGAGCTCTCGGGCAGAGTAAAATGAGGGTGGGGAAGGACAATGAGGTTAGGGATGATGTAGGCCTTGGGTAAGGTGAGGTTTGCATTTGTACAAGGGCAGTGGGACAGTGGGACTGGCACAAAGTTTCTGGAGTCAGGCACCCCCTCCACTTATGCTATAGGCCTTGCAGCATCCACAGAAGAATACTTGGATGTCCCTGCTCCTCACTGCCCATACAAAGGCCATGTCTCAGGGTTTTATATGGAAAGCCTTGAATCCTAGATGCCATCTCTGCCCCTCCCAGGTCCTATGACCTTCTTCTGCTGCTCGCGCTTGCAGGAGACTGACTTGATTTCATTGCATGCCCAACGAAATCAAGGCTTCCCCATGGCTTCCTACTTGGGTCTAGCCAGTGAGACACCTGGAAGGACAGACACAATGGGGTCACTGGCTGTGACTTGTGTCTTGGGGCCTAACTACTTCTCTCAGGGTAACCAGGACACATGACTCACACTCTCCTGAGCTTCAGACTCTTTTCTCTTAGTTCCTAAGTCTGGATCAGGACTGACACTGCCTAGGATCCTGGAGGGCCTTGTGGTTCTCAATACCCTGCCATCTCTGTAGAAGAGCCTGGGGTGTTTTACTCAGGCATCCAGTGGGAGCCTTTCTTCCCATTGTAGGGATGGCTGCCCACCGAGCAGTCACCATGGCAAGATAAGCACAGGTCTCCAGTGGTTTAAAAATCTCCACTCCTCCCATATCAGAGTCAGCTTCTATTTGGAAAAATACAGAAATAACATGATTTGGGAGGGATAATCAAACTATATTCTTCCTGCCTTACCCCTCTCTCTGGCCCTGCTTCACTGGCTTGTCACCACAGTCCCACCCAAAGCCCCTCTGGACTCCAAGTTGCCTCCCTCTCATATCAGCAGAGAGGGTGGGGGGTGGGAGCTGGCAGAGCCTGGAGTGGGTCCCTGCCCTGCCCTTAATGTCTTCTGCTCTACCAGAGGAGCTCTTATCTCCCTAGCTGCTTCTAGGCTTCTTTAAACGTCTGTCACTAGCTCTAGGCTTGCCTCCAGAAAGGGTGTGCCCTTCACTCAAACACATCTGGGACATAGTTCAGTGATGAAATGCTTGCCCAATATATATAAGACCCCCAGTTCAATTCCTAGCAACACACGTAACACATGCAATACACACGCGCGCACACACACTCCCATTACCCCCAAAGAGCATATCATTTCTTATCTGAGGTGCCAGCAGGTTACCTAATCTGTCCAGGGATCCAGGGGTCCTTGAGTCAGGAGCCTGGGTGGACTTTTCTCCGCTCACTCCTGCCCAAGCTTGCCACGTCAGCACATATCCTGAGAGCCATCTCAGCTTCTCCAAGCCACCGCCCTAACCCACCCTTGGCCTTGTCCTTGCTGGGGCCAGCTGGAAGCAATCTCCCCAGAGCGGCAGGTGGTCCTCCCTAACAGGCTCCTGCTAGGCCATCCCAAGCCCCGCACCCACGCAGAGGTGGCTCTGAATGCACGGCTGCTTTGGGCCCCTTCCCCGCTGGAATGAACGAAGCACTTTGGAATTCGCAGAGAAATCTGGGGTCTTTAGCTGCTGTTTTTCTTGGCGCGGCCTTATCACAAATTAGTGGGGAAGCCCGAAGGTTAGGGTTTCAGTGAGCTCAGCAGAATCTGAGAAGTGAGGAGCTGGCCTCCTGCCTTTCTAAGTCAGAACATACTTGACCTGCTGGGCCCCAGGGGCTCACAGAGTCCAAGACGACTCCTGGGCAGGTGACCCTGGCTCTGAGTGTGGGGGAGCCTGGGGGAAGCAGTGTTCATGCAAGATGTTGTTTTTCTTCCCCTAAGCCCAAATGGCCTCCCTGGTGCCTTCGTGGGGTCACCCTGAACTGTTAGTGTGAGTCTCGAGTCTTCAAGCTAACAGGTCAGGCATGTAGCCTTGGGAAAAGCGACACCTGGGAAGGGGGTGCAGGCAATTCTGGATCAAGGGACAGACTCTGAGACCTAGGGACCTCCAGTCACAGTTAGACATGCCCTCTGCCTCAAAGTTCAGAGAGAAGATGGGGACCTGAGCAGACAAACGTGGGGGCCTCCACTCTGGTGTTAGCCTCTTCTGATGTAAAAGTCAGAGATTGCTGCACCATTGTTAGGAGGCCAGAGCCTAAAGCACAGAGTGTTCCTCATGAGGGCCACACACCCTCTTAGGTGCTTCATCAGCCTGTCTGTTCAGATGGGGACCAACTCAGAGCTTCTCCAAAGCTGCATCTACACAAACCTCTGCAGCCCCTGTCTCTATCCCAATAGCTTATCCCCCCACCCCCAAGTCAGAGCCAAGTCTAGTTCCAGTGTGTGCTTGGAGGACCCTCTGACTGTTCTTAGCACACCAAGAGCCTGCTGTGCTGGGGCCTAGTGCAGGGTGCCCAGAGGCCAACATTGCTGTTAACACCTGGTATAACTTCCTGGATCACTCATCTTTATCCCATGACAGAGCCCACTGTACGGCTCAGAATATGGAGGTCTTGGAGAGTATGTTTTAGGTCACACAGTTGGGGGAGGATACGGCAGGGTATGAAGCTAGCTCTTCACTGTTGTCAGGGAGACAGACAATTCTCAGGCAAGGTGATTGTTATACAAGCATGAGGACCTGAGCTCAAATCTCCAAAACCCACATCAAAAAGAGTTTGACATGGCGGCACAAGCTTATAATCCTGGAGCTGGGGTTGGGGATAAGTTGGATGGAGACAGGAACATTTCTGGGGCTTGCTAGCCAGTCTGCCTTTTCTAATTGGCAAGTTCCAGACCAGAGAGTCCCTATCTCAAAATAACAAGGAAGATAGCTCTAGGAATGATGCCTGAGTTTGACCTCTGGCCTCTACACATACATGTGCATACATGCACACACACATGAATACAAGCCTCGCTACCCCCAAGATGACAATCCCAGTCACTAGCATCAGCAAGTACAGGTGACTCTCAGCCTAAATGAAAGACTCTGGTACACACCAATTCTCCATGTGCCCCCAGGCAAGACCCAGGGGTATGCCAAGGGACAGCCATCGAGCACAGAGCTTAGCAGCATAAGACTGGCATTTGGTACAACTGTGTACCCCTGAGTGCCCCTCCTTCAGCAGGGTGCAGTTTTTTGAGATGGGGAGGGCTAGCAGATGGGCCTCCCCTAGGATATGAGGCTCCTGACCAGGGTGCAGATAAATCCCAAGGCAGTCTGACCTCCCCTTTCCCACCTCCCCCTTTCCCTCTTCTTACCAGCCCTTCCTCAAACGGTAATATCTTCACAGGGAGGCTTGGTCCCAGAGCCAGCAATGGGACCCTGGCCGCCAGCCCTGCTCCATTGTGAGGAAACCCAATCCAGGCAGGAGGACGGCTGTCGCTCCTCACGATTTAGGGCTGTCACCTGGCAGAGTGGAGGGCTCTCCACTCTGACAGAATAAGTGGTTCCATGCTGAAAGGTGACACCATAAAGCAATTCGGAGCCGGCAGGAGGACTCTATATCATGTGGGCCTGGATGTGTGTGTGTTTTTCTTTCTGGCTCTCCTTCCTGGTCTCCTTTCTGTGGCCCCCCGCCCCCTGATGATCTTATCAGAGCATCCGGGGCCAGATGTGGTTTTCTATCAAGAGGATGGGGCCCTAGGCAGCCCCAAGGGGTCATGTACAGAGGAGGAGGGGAGCCTTATAGAGGATGGGCTCCGTGTCAGACACAAGAGTCAGACCCAGAATTCCTACCAGCCAGAGAACAAAACTCTTCACACCTGTAATTGGTGAGGAAGATGTCAGATACTCACCCACCCACAAACAACTTGCTTGTGACTACTAAGTCACAAGTAAATAGCATAAGAGGCTAGCAGTACCACACATGGAATGGCTGGAACCCTTATGGGCAAATGGCTGTCCTTTGCCACCCAGCCAGGCCAGGCCTGTCAGCCTGCTCTGCTAATCCATGAGCTCTTAAGCAATGATAGATGGCAGTCTCTTTGAGCTACTCGGGTTGGGGACAGCATTACCTATTTGGGGCTCAGTATTTGCTTTAAATGCTATTATATCCTGGTCTCCCTGGTCACCCCAGAGTCGTGGACCAGTTATGAAGTTGTTACCATGGGGTCTCTGACTGACTGACTGACCTCACCTAGCAAGTCTGCCAGAAGGATATTCTCATATTCCTCTTTACAGACAAGGATACCAAGGCTCACTCAGGGATAGACGTACTTGTTAGGGGTCTGGAGAAACCTGCTAAGCAGGTCAATGATCTTCAGCGGTTCTGGAGTCTCCTTTCCTGTCCCTGTAATCAATAGGCATGCTGTCATCTCTGTTGCCATCAGGTGGTATGTGGAACCCCAGGGATAGACAGACGGTAAAGAGCAAAGGAGAAATGGAAGCCTCCAAACATTTCTCTTGGCTATGCCCCACTTCCCTCACAGTGCCCTTTCCCTTGATAGAGCTCTCTAGTGTGGAAACCTCCTACTCTCTTGGCTCCCTTCAGTACTCAGGCTGAGCAGTAGACACTGTCTGTGTAAGCCCTCCCTACAGCAGCCATTTTCCCAGGATGCCTTAGCTGTGATACCCTGTGAAGACAAGGTAGCCAATGTGTGGGATCAGGGAATACTGCTGTATACTTTCTGTGGTGACATGGATGGTACCAGACCTCCTAGGCTAACAGAGAGGCCTTCCCTGAAGCAGTAGAGCTAAGGCTGATGGGTACCTCAGGAAAGCTCCACTAACGGGGACTCTCTGTACAGTAAGGGACAAAGGGCGTTACCAAAGGGATGTGGTGAGCAGACAAGTAGATGGCAGGTGACTCCAGGTAAGTCTCAGGGACTGGGCCCCAACTGTCAGCAAGGCCCATTCCCAACCTAATGTAACTCAATAGGGGAAGTGGGGGTTGGGGGAGCAATGACACACATGATACAAAGTCACAGTTTTCTATCAGGAGAGGGAAGGAAAGAGCATTTGGGGTTAGGGAGAGAAAGTGTTAGCTGGCTGGAAGTCCTGGGTTCTGGAGCTTATACAGGCCTGCTTGTGGAGGAAATGGCCACAGGTAGTACACGCTTCAGTTATTGATTTCAGTGGCTGGGGAGACACTGGCTCTCAGGTTGACATCTCCAATGGAAGCTCTTAAAGAAAGGTACTGTGGGGCTCTGGGCTCCAGGCATGACGAGGTTAACATGATACAGGTTCTGGCTAACCAGGGTCCCATTCCTTTTGCAGAGGCAGCCAGGTGACCTTCGGGGGCTGCCTCTGCTTTGGGAGTTTTTCCAAGGCCAACAGCCTCCTCCTGGCCTTCATCTATCCCTACACAAGGTCAATATGGGTTTAGCTTAAAGGAGGCCTGACCTCAACTTGGCCCAGAAGGCAGATGAGCAGGGAAATTGTGCTTGTGTATGCAAATAGACCGGGCATGGGAGCAGTCGGCACACACATGCCTCGGAGACACCGCTGATTCTTTTTTGTTTGTTTCTTCTTTGCTTTTCCAGACAGGGTTTCTCTGTGTAGCCCTGGCCATCCTGGGGCTCGCTCTATAGACCAGACTGTCCTCAAACTCAGAGATCCACCTGCCTCTGCCTCCTAAATGCTGGGATTAAAGGTGTGTGCCACTATGCCTGGCCAGAGATACCACAGATTCTAAAGATAGTATGGGGAGGAAAATGTGGCTTGTCGTAAGTCTAATTTTTTTCTTTTTTAAAATACTATCCATGTCAAAGACTCCTGTTTTATCTAACACACTAGAGCTTCTCCCAGTAACCCTCTAGTGAGTTGGGGGTCATTCCCTCTCGCTTTGGCAAGAACCTGCTGTAGCAAGCACTAAGGGACACAGGCAGCTGGGGACTAGTTGTGGAATCTGAGGTTTGACATATTGCATTGTCCTACATTCAGTTAGGTGCACAAAGGGGCAGGCCCTGAGGTCCCATCAGCAGTGCAGTCTATTCACACATCTGATATGATTTGGTGGTCTCCATGTCAGTCCTTCCATAATGGAAGACTATGGAAAACGGAGATGCCTCCAAGAGATCATGGCCATGGCGAGAACTCTTTGTTACCCTGAACTTGAGATACATTCAGCTTCAAAGCTCTTTACTGGGGCACCTGGTTCTCCAGGTTGCCAATGGGCTGCCTGAAGGCTTACCCATCCGAAAGCTGTGTTTGGCTTTAGAATGACAAAAAGGACAGAAGATTCTGAACTTCTGGTTTAGTCATGTGATAGCCAAACTCAGTTATCTGTGACTAGAACATGACAATGGCATCAATTCCTATTTCTGCACATGTGACTACATGTATGTTCTGGAGGTTAGCTCTGGATCCCACAGCACACTCCTGGAAATAGTGATTTTTGGGGCCCTGGCCTCTACCATGTATTCAAAGTGAGCTCTGGAGACTTATGGGTATCTATGACCCCTTGGTAGGTCCCAAGTCTCTATACTAAAGATTCAGGTGTGTGTGTGTGTGTGTGTGTGTGTGTGTGTGTGTGTGTGTGTGTGTAAGGCTCAGGAATCTGGTTTCACAGGTTGTCTGGAAATTCAGGTGCATGTATGGAAATTGAGCTGAGGCTTGAATGGGATGATTACCTGGCCCACTCTTCAGCCACTCATGGTAAAATGGGAACTTGGATGGTAGGTGCCCTGTGTAACTTGGGTCAGGGCTTATTCAACACCACAGTGGACACAAACCATGTAGTGCGGTCCTTTCTGTAACTATTTTGCTTTGTTTTCTTTTGGTTTTTTAACACATGTGTCCCAGGGACTAGTCGTGAGGTGTGGAGGCAAGTGGGTGGGCCTTGTGCCTATGGAAAGCCATGCAGTAGATTCCCAGATGGCCCAGGCTGTGCATTCCTTCTAGAAGCTGCAGCGAGTATGACCATTATTCTCATTTCTCAGTTACCCTTATAGCCCCCAGGGCCAATTCCTATGACCTAAGGATCTGAGTCCCCTTTCTCACATGTATCCAGAAAACTGAACCCGGGATGGAAGAATCATCAGAACCATGAATGTAGTCCTGGATCCTGAGGGACCCAGGTCCAATCATGGGTGGAAAGAAAAACAACATGTAAACAAACAGGAAGAAAGGGCTTGGTCAGGGCCAGGGCCAGGGCTGGGTAAGGTTCTCTGAGGATGGGGCCCATCAGGTCTCAGGTATGGCAGCACTAATGAGGTCAGGGCAAGCAAGGGTGGCACAAGGGAGAAGAGATGCAGAGGAAGCTGGAAGGAAGGCAAGATGAAGACATGCCTGGCTGAAGCAGGGCTCCCAGCTCCTCCCCGAGGACAGGGAGAGTCCTCGAAGGGTTTAAGTCACAATGGAGCATGTCATTTCTGTCAGTTGGAAGTTCACCTAAGAAGGGAGGCCAGGATGGGGCATGTCCCATGTCAACCTAGTACTCAGCTCCTGGAGGGAGCAGTCCTATAGACCCTGAGCTGTGGGACCCCGAGGCAATGCCCTGTCATCAGAATAAAACAAGACTTACTTTCTCAGCAAACGAGCCCTTCCCAGACTTAGAAACAAGACAACACAGCCAAGTTTAGTTCTTTCCCCATGATCCTTAAAGAACTGGGATGTCAGGGCCAGTGAGATAGCTCAGAGGGTAAAGACGCTTGCCAACCAACCTGATGACCTGAGTTTGATTTTCAAAACTCACATGGTGGAGAGAACCAATTCCCACAGTTGTCATCTGACCTCCATATAATGTTGTGGTGTAGACACGCACATATGCACACACACTCAAATTGTTTTAAAGAACCAGGGGCCGGGCGATGGTTAATCCCAGCACTCGGGAGGCAGAGGCAGGCGGATCTCTGTGAGTTCGAGACCAGCCTGGTCTACAAGAGCTGGTTCCAGGACAGGCTCTAAAGCCACAGAGAAACCCTGTCTCGAAAAACCAAAAAAAAAAAAAAAAAAAAAAAAAAAAAAAAAAAAAGAACCAGGGTGCCAAGCTATATCTCTAAGGGAACAGACCCTGGGGGACCTGGGACAAGTGAGCATGTATTTAAGGGTGCTTTCCCCTGAGGTCCGTATAGGTTCACAGTTCTCAACCCATAGAGAATGGCCTTTTCACCTTCTGCCTCCATTTCCTGGTTCTCCATAGCTCCCACTGCTTATCATGATACTCCTGGCCGCCCATGTCTCTCTCCTCTTCTACTCTTACAAGATCTTGTGTTTAAATGAAGTTAGAGCCAGCAGTATGGTCGTGAAAAAGGTTTCCGAAAGAAGGGGCAGTTTACGAAGTAATAGTCTTGGGAGAAGCAATGACTTCTAACCTCTCTTGTCTGTCCTAATGTCAGACCTGATATGAAAAAAAAAGTCATTCTTAGTTGCCCTAGTAGAAAGAGAAAAAGGGATGGAAGCAGGAGTGGAGAATTCTAATTGGCTACCCGCAAGTCACCATTTTCTTGATGCGTGGCTTACTATAGCTCTATAGAGACTTGAAGAGAGACTGAATATATAGCAAATGCAGGGTGGGTTGCGATTAAATGCATGAGGACATGTCCGTCCATGTACTCACTTTGGGGCCATTGTCCTCCCCATCCCCTAAACAACATTAGTCACTGCTGGCCATACTCTGCAATGCCCTGTAGGGATCCATGGAACTGATCTACTGAAAGTGAAAAAGGAACACAAGATTATTTACAACAGTGACCAGGGTCCCTGAAGCCCCACCCTTGCCACAATGAACAAGCAGGGAGAGAAAGAAAGGACAGCTAAGGAGGCTGCATATGTGGTGGGAGTCTTCAGTTTGTCATTTGGTAGTTAGCCAGCTAATGGTGGTGGGGACACCAAATAGTTCCACACCTGACATCTAGATTCCTGGACTTGCTCAGTGGGGATTTGTTGAGCTTGGACTGCACATCTGGACTGTAGCCAGAGGCCATACCTTTGGTTGCCCAATATGCAGGACGCACATAGTGCTTGCTCCAGGCTGCTCGTGGCTCCCTCAAAACACGGAAATAGAGTGGTTGTTCTAAAGTAGAAACACCAGGACCGGTGTGGCCCATCCAATTCCACTCCACTCAACAGAAGCAACTGGCTTCCATGGGCCCCCTTCCACAAAGGGCCTCCTTCCCAGGTGCTCTTCCAGGAATCTAGAGTCCTGGAGCTACAGGGCTGGGTAACTTAGGAAGCCTTTGAGATAAGGTACACTGGGAGACAGATTGTAGAATTTCACCAAGCCTGCGCCACTGAAGTTGTTTGTGCTGAACAGCCTGCCTAGTCATTACTTAGGAGCCCTGGATACCAGAAGCTGTGCCCTGAGGCTCAAACTGGACTGGTGATGGGGGAGGGACACTCTGTCCTGTCCTATCCTGTCCTGAAGAACCAGGGGAAACCTGAGTGTCTGATCAGAGGTCAGCCTTGCTGCTGTGGCTCTCCAAGTCAGCCAGAGTCCACCATCTGATGCTGCCTCCCAGGGTTTTAGATCAACCTGGGGTGAAGAAGCTGAGGGTCTTTAGAATTTACTTAAGAGTGTGAGATAGAGTCTTGATTTGTAGCTCTGGTTAGCCTGGAACTTGCTCTGCAGATCAGGATAGCCACAAATTTAAAACCTTATGGCAGTCTTTCTGCCATGTGTCCTCATCTACCACCATGCTTTGCCTGGCCCTTGACCTCCGTGCCTTGTTCATGACTTCTTTCCCTAGTGTCAGAGTCACTGACTCTGGTATGGGGAGGATCACATCACTTAGGAATTACTTACGGTCAAAAGAAAAAAAAAACTGTAATACTAAGAGCTACTAATGTGGTTCTGGGCCCCAAGATAAATGAGGTGGTCTGGGACTAGATCCCAGGCTCTTTAGCCTGGTTAATGCTCTGAGGACAGGGGTACCCTTATAACTGTGTGCGGAACCATTGGTCTGGGAGAGGTCAGAGGCAGGGTGCTGTGCTGTGTGGCTGAAATGCACTTTTAGAGGGGTGGGGAATGAATCCTAAAGCTGTAACCTTGAAGTTGTCAAGGAAGCCTTGTTTTCTCTCAGGCACTCCACTATGAGCTGTATCACCTGGGTGGAGAGTGACCTCCTCTTGCCCATCACCCTTCACGGAGGAGGTGGGCTTAAGAGGCCTGACTGAGACATGGGGGGAGGGGTGCAGTTTTATGGTTTGCATTGGTATGGTTCTTGCCCAGGCTGTCCCTGCCCACTCAATCCCTGGACCTACATATGGTCATGTGGCTGCTCCCCCATCCAGGAGGCTGGGGGCACTCAAGCCAAGGCTATTTCAAGGGGACATGGGCTACTCTGGCTAGCTGACCTTTATGCAAAGAGCCGGGTGGAAAGTGGCCAGAGGGACAGGGTATGACATGTAGGTACCCTAAGAGAATCTCCCATACTGATTGATCTGACCCTCACCCTCTAGAGAGGTTCTCTTTAGTTTGGCCGTGGTGTGCCACAGGGCCCAGGGTTGGCGAGCCAGGGAAGGACTTTATAGAAGAATGGTGTAGAATGTAGGCTTGGGTGTTGGTGCTCCAAGAGTGATGGCACCCCTCCCTGAAGCTAGAAATCCAAATCTCTGGGGAGAGCTCTGCTTCCTAGGCGCTCACAGAGGGCTGCACCTTGGTGAGAGTGCAGCGATTCCCTCTGAGCTTGCCCCATCATCTGACTGGCTGCTAGGAGGATCAGAATAGTCTTCAAAGCCTCTGTTCACCTCTCCTGAGCAGCCTCAGCTGGCCTCCTCTTCTCCTTCCTGCCTCTTTCTCCTTCTCTGCTTGTTCCTCTCCTGCCCAGCATCCACACCAGGGCCCATAGATCTCTCTAGTCTGGACTCCCCTGAGCTCATTAGACAGGAAGGATACAGAGACAGGCTCCAGAGCATACTCTGGTTAGCCACTTCCTGGCTATGTGTCTGTTTGGGGTATCCTGACCTGGGTGACAAAGTGCCCTTGTGGAGAGCTTGTAGAAGAGGGAAAATAGAGGTATGTTGGGACCAAATCTGCTCAAGGTTATCCTTGCTCAGTGTCACTCAGCAGTGTGACTGCTGGCCCCCTCCTCTGATTATTATTTTTTTTTTACTGGTGCCAACACCCGAGTATGTAGGACTGCTGGCACTTCTGAGCTGTGTGTGATATCTGTGTGCCCTCCCCAACCACCACAACCATCTCCTCCAGGGCCCCACCCCTGAGTTTCTACCTTAGAGCCAATAAGATTGAAGCATATGCTGTGGAGGACCCAGACATGAGTGACCCTTGTCTAAACTATGTCCTTGCATAAGAAAGCAATTGGTCATCTGAAAGACAGTAACCCACTTGGCAGCTCCTGGTGTCTTCCCCCTGCCTGCTACTCTCCCTTGGCCTCAAAAGCTATGTGTTACCACTTTTTTCTGAAGCTGGCGAGTGCTGACTACTCTCTCTGTGCTTTTGTGAGCACAGTTCCCTCTGCCAGGGATGCCTCCTGTTTTGTGAAGAGAGGGTGCCACAAAAGACACAAAGCCCACCCATCCACAAGATGAAGTCCTGGAATGATTCTGCAGGACTCAATTCCTCACAGGTGGACAAAAAAGATATCTCCAGTTCCTTTACTCCATGGATGCAGGCCTATATCCTGTTCAGAACAGACCATGCTGGCAAGATAATACAAAAAGGAGGCTGGGCCCTGGACACAAGGGCTGCTTCAGGGTGGGGCCACAAACTTGGGTGCCCTGAGGCATCTCACACTTTTCTGAGTGGCAGGCATCTGGAGGTTCCTGAGTGAGCTGGTGGGGAGTGGGCAGCAGGCAAGCACAGAACAAAGGCTTGGTGCTGAGCCCCTGATCAGGCCATCCTGCATCTCAGGGCTGGGCTGCAAGCGGGTGTTTGCTCATCTGGAAGCAATATTGCAGTAACGTTAGACGGCTCGAATACAGCATATTCTCTGAATCCGTGAACTCTACAGTGAGGAATATGGATTTAATGGATAATCTCACCAGCAGCCAAAAGAACCCAGATTCCTCCCCAGCCTTCACCCGGGCCTTGGCTTCTCTTGGAGCCCCAACTCATCCAGGGGCCCACAGAGCCTGCAGTACAGCTTCCAGGAGGAGCATGTGATCTTTGAGATCTGGGCTAGATTCCCCCTCCCCCCTTTTTCTGGGTGGGAGAAGGGGAACTGGGGACCTGTTCTGGGGTAACAGAGGGACTGATCTCCAGACCAGCCCTTAGCCAGAGAAGCTGAATTGGAGAAAGTAGGAAACCAGAGTGATTTCTCACTATCTCCAATGGCCAAGGCTTGCTTTGGAGTCGGGTGAGGGTGGGTAGAAATAATTCCTGCAGCTCTTCCCAACTTAATATAGTTGGAATAATAAAACGAAACAATAAAACCACAGCGGAAAAGATGATGGAGAGGTTTTACAGTGAGCGGCAGAGGAAGAGCCCAGAAGGCCGGCAGAGCTCCGCGAACAATGTGACTCAGGGAACTCATCCAGAAGGCAGTCGGGGGAGGGGAGGAGTGGAATGCAGGTCTGGCTGGCCCTGGCCACCAAGTGCAGTGGAGGCTGCAGGCCACTCAGCTTGTGGAGGTTGCAGCTCAGGTAGAGTCCTGGACATTCTCTGGGGTCTCATTTCATGGGCTCGTTAATTCTTTTTTTTTTTTTTTTTTTTTGGTTTTTTGAGACAGGGTTTCTCTGCAGCTTTAGAGCCTGTCCTGGAGCCAGCTCTTGTAGACCAGGCTAGTCTCGAACTCACAGAGATCCGCCTGCCTCTGCCTCCCAAGTGCTGGGATTAAAGGTGTGCGCCACCACCGCCCGGCAGCTCGTTAATTCTTAATTTAAATATTGCCAATACCTGAAGCCTCACAAAAGTGCTAATTTCACTGAGAGCCATCAGCTCATTGCCTCCTGGGTGCTTCATGTTGCCACTGCAGCTGCATAGGTAGGCCCCTCATTCTCGCCAGGATTCCATCCCCACTACCCAGATTTCCTTTAGGGAGCCAATTTTCCTCCGGTGAAGGGGGAGGGGTGAAGGGCAAGAGTTTAAAAATAAAAAAAGAACCTGGGTCCTTCCTTCTCTCCAACTCCTCAATGTCCAGTTCAGAGGCCATGCAGGAAATACCACAGATCAGATAGCAACTCCACTCTACTCCGGGAGGCCCTGAGAGTCATGTGTCGTGGCATCCCAGCCTTTGGGTGTGGCTGTTCCAGGGGGAGGACAGGCTGGGGTATCCAGAGGAAGTTCCCACTGCAGGCTGAGCAGGGATAGGGGCCTCTCAGTTGGCTTTATCTTCACATTCCAGGATCAGTAGAAGCCTCTAAGGGTCCCCAAACCATGTCATCTGATGAGTTGGAGATCAAAGCTAAAACAGCAGAATTTAGTTTATGAGCTTCCTAGTCTATCCTGGAGCACAGAGCCTGGTGGCTAGGTACAGAAGCAGGGAGGGGTCTCCAGCCTGTACTCTAGAATACTTCCCATTGTTTCCTACAGTTCTGTCCGGAGACTCCCACAGTCTTCCAGGGGCTACAGTGAGCACAATATCCTGCAGCTGGAACTCTTGCTCTGGCCTCATCTAGTCTCAAAAAGGGGGTATAGGGCTCTCCCTGAGGCCACATTGCCCTGTTGGACTCTGCCTTCCCCAGGGCAGAAGTCACAGTTGATTCCATAGCAACACACCTAGCAGAGGGCAGGAAACACAGAAAATATTCAAAAGTATAGAGTTTGTAATCAAATGAAGGAACAAGCAAATGCTGAGGGTTTAAAGAAAATGCTACACAGGGCTGGCTTCACAACTCAGCCATAGAATGATTTTCTTTTAGACTGCACAAGGCCCTGGGTTCAATTCCCAGTATTATATATAAAAAAATGTGAGCACAAAGCTTTTGCCCAAACTCCCAAGAAACCCCAAAGCTTTCACCTCTTTGGGTCTTTATCCCCTTCCTGTTTCTCTGGGGATAGGAAACACAGGCAGTATTTCCTCTGTATGAAGATGTTGGTGTGGGGGAGAGACCCAGCATGGCAGGGTCATATCAGATGGCTGTGATCCAATTGGGTACAAATTGACATGACCCTGCTCTGTCCATGGGGCTTCAGGAGAGCAGCCCTCAGCCACCTGCCACCTGCCACCTGCCATGATTCCTGGCAAGTATGCACCATGAGCTGTTTGTCCATCCCACCCCCCCAAAGGCACCATCTTCAGAAGCAGTGCCAGGACCCTTCCCCCACCAGAGGTCTGGAGACTGGATTTGAGACCCCTGAGTTGAAAGAAAATTTGAAAAATCAAATTCCTTTTGTAAGCTGCCAAAGTCCTGTTTCTCTGGCGGTGAGGCCTCAAGATGCCTGGCTTGGTACTAAAGGACTGTTTATCTATCATGGAGATATGTGATAAAATGATTATCTAGGAGACAGCTCAATTCCAACCACAGATCTCTGGGCTCTGAGCTGGACTGTAGGGTACAAAGGTGGGCAGGATAATGGAGTCACCCCAGGCTTAGGAAGCATTAGTCTAAGGGTAACACACTTGGCAGAGGACATCAAGGCCAGGGAGAAGCCCTTGGACAGGAGGATGGTTTAAGTTGCTGGTGCAACTTGAGGAAGTGAGAGAGGAGACGAGAGAGTGCATTCTTGGCAGGTCTGCAGACTGAAAAACCTGGTTAGGGCAGCAAACTGCATAATGGAGACCAGGCAGAAGTATGGCAGATGTAATAGGGCTTGGAAATGTGGCCTGAAGTAGCATGGGAGATGGGCTTGGAGAGCCGGCAAGGCCTGGATTGTGGGGAGGAAGGAAAGCTACCAGTCACCATAGACTAAAACCTACAGGACCAACGAAAGAATTACGGAAGAGATACTGCAAAGATGGCAAGGCATTAGAATTATTACTCCTCTGGATACCCCAGCCCTACTCCCCACCCCCGACAGCCACACCCAAACACTGGGATGCCAGGGCACAAGACTCTCAGGGCCTCCTAGAGTGGATGGTATCTGTGGTATTTCCTGCATGGCCTCTGAACCGGACATTGAGGAGCTGGAAAGGTGGAAGGACCCATTAGTATTATTAGAAGAAAACTCTAAGTATTCTAGAGGGAGACAATAGCCATAATACTGTTAAAGTGCAACACTTGCCAACTTAAGCTCAGGTTCAAACAATTCCAGCAGAGTTCTCTGTAAAAATTGACAAGTGGATCTTAAAAGTTGCATTGGGATTTCAACAGACCCAAATGACCCAGACAGGGAAGAACGAAACTGGACAATTCACATTTTCTGATTTCAAACTTGGTCCACAGCTACACAAATAAAGACAATGTGGTATTGCCATAAAGACAGAGCCATAGACAGAGATAAACTGATCACTCATTCCTCTTAGAGCCCACAAGGGTGTCAAAATCATTCAATGGAGAAAGAAGATGATTTTTTTTTTCAACAAATGGTGTTGAACAACTGGGTAGTTGTAGGGAAAAAAAATAAAGTTGGTCCTCTACCTCACACCACATATAAAAATGAATCGACATTTTAAAAGTAAAATCTTTAAAACTCTTAGAAGAAAATAGAGGGGTAAATCTTCCTGACTTTGGCTGTATATGTTGTTACTTAGATATGATACCAAACACAAGCAACATGGGGGGGAAGAAAAATTGGAATTTTATCACAAGTAAAGTTTCATTAGTCAAAGGACCAGTAAAGAAAGCCACTGAGAGGGTTTAACTGAAAAGGCTCATTTCACCAAGCCTGACAACCTAAGAACCTGCATGACAGAGGGAGAGAACTAATCTTCCCAATTGTCTTCTGACTTCCAGGTGTGCTGCAACAACCCACACAAACACATATACTATCCCTCACTCAATGAATAGATAAATATAAATTTAAAACATTTTTAAAAGACAGTTAAAAAAAACAGATATATACTTATAATTGTAGCACCTGGGAGCTGGAGGCAGGAGGGTCAGAAGTTCAAATTCAGAAAACTGGAGGCCAGCCTACATGAGACCCTCTCAAAGACAATTAAAACAAACAAACAATAAAGTGAAGAGACAACCCGCAAAATGGGAAGAAATATGTCAGATAAAGAAATTTTGTCTAGAATATAAAAACCTGTATGTAGGCTAGGAGGAACAATATAACAAAAAAACAAATGACCAATCAGAATGGGCATTCCTCCAAAGCCAGTATACAAATGACTACCCCATGAAAAGATGCTCTCTGTCATTCACTCTCTAGGAAGTGCCAAGCAAAACTGTGAGATGCCACTTCACACCCATTAGCAAAGTGAAAACCAAAAGCACGTGTTGGTGAGGACTTGGGGCACAGGAGCTGCAGACACTGTTGGTAAAGTGTGTGAGAGTTGAAACCAGTTTGGAAGAAGTTTGGTAGCCCCTCGAAAGGTTCAGCAGAGTGTTCTAAGATATAGCAGTGTTACCCCTTAGTGGATACCCAAATGAAAAAGCATGTTCACAAAATGCCTGAATGTTGATGGCTGTATTATTTACAACAAATAAAAGGTAGAACTAGACTAAACGCTCATCAATGGATAAATATGGTCTCGCCATACAATGGGATATTAAGTGGCCATAAAAAGCAATGAAGCATTGCCCCTTACTGTAACACGAGTGGACCTCACAAACATGGTGCCTGGTGAGAGAAGCCAGGCTCAAGAGAACATGGAACATACGATTGTAGTTAACAGAAAGTGTACAGAGCATGCTGGACTACAGAAACGTAAAGTTGAGTTGTATATGTCTGGGACTAGGGAATAGGGTGGGATATAGGAAGTGATAGATAAAGGATGGAGAGAATGTTTTAGAACCAGTCAGAGTGATATAGTTGCACAACCCCCAATTAACTGAAATTCATTGAATTGTGTACTTCAAGTAGGTGAATTGTATGGTATGTAAATTCTATCTCAATAAAGCTGCTTAAAAAAAACCAAAAAGCAAAAATGAAAACCAAAAACACAAATAACAATAAAAAAAAATAGTCCCACAGGACTGGAGCCCCACAGCAGTCCCTGAGTAGCTCCCAGTTCCAGGTGTTCATTCAGGCATCCAAGAGGCCCCTCAAACTCTGGGGCTGAGCCTCCACCCAAGTCTTGCTCCTCGGCTCTCAGGTTTGCTGTTTCTCACGGAGGCGAAGGCTCAGGAGCCTGGAGCCAGCAGTGCTCTGCAGCTGGGGCTGGGCTGGGGTGGGGGCGGGAAGCTGTGCAGCAGGGATAGAGGCTCCCACGCTCCAGGGCCAAGCTGACGTGACTAAAGCTAAACAGACCCCATGCCACAATGGGGTTACAGCTAATTCTGCGCAGCACACTGAGCCCTCGCCAGCGATGGCAGCCTCGGGGAGGGGCGGTGGGGCAGGCAGCCCCAAAGGTAATTTGCACACGGCGTTTATAAGGCCCCTCAGCTCTTTTAAACATATGCTTCTCTGATTATAAACAGCTGATGGCTCACAAGATTCAGATTTTCCAGCAGGGCTTCCAAAAAAAGATTGCACTAGGGTAGGGAAAGGTGACCGGGTGCTTTGCCGAGGACGTAAATCCAGCCATGTTCTCGAGCAGCCCAGCCGTCACCAGGCTCCGAACCTGTCACATCTTTAAAATATTGGCTGCTATTGATGTGTCCCAAGAAAGGCTTTGGCTTAGGGAGGGGACAGAGTGATGGAGCCTTCCATAAGAATTGGGTTCTCTGCTGCCTTGGTGCGAGGGATAGGGTTTCCTCCATCTCCTGTCCCGAGGTTTTCAGTCCCGGACCAAGAGCCAAAAATCGAGGCCCTGGGTCTAGGCCTCCCTACTCTCTCTTCCACACAGCACCCACACAGAAGTTTCTGAAAATGATTGTCTGGGCTTCTCCTGGGGGTTCTGGGAGCCCTGAAGGGGTTCAAAAGAGAATGAAGAGCAGGTAGCTGAGCAGGACACCAGAGCAGGAGACTCTAGAAATGCCAGTTTACTCCTTTGTCAAGTCCCCACTAGCCATGACGCAGGAACACCAGGAAGGCAGAGAACCCTGTAGAATGGGTCAGAATTCTGTCACCTACCTCTGGCAGCCAGAGCTTAAATAAAGTGGCATCCTCCTTCTACTGAGGAATGATTCTCAAAGCCTCTAGCCTGAAGTTATAGAATAGAATGGCATGTGACCCAGAAGAATATCCTGAGGCCCCTCATCTTGGCTGTTTGTAGAAGGCATCTTGGGGGCAGAGGCCTCGGAATCTGGCACTGTGGAAGGTTGGAAGTTATCCCCTTGACCTTCAGTAGTCAATGCATAGTCATCTGGTCCCAAATCAGAATTCTGGAGAATGACACATGAAGGCTCAGTGCCCAGGGAGCCACATTTGGGCATCTCCATAGCAGAAGCTGCCAACAAGCAGGACCTGTATCTCTCACAAGAAGAGCTGCATGCCAGCAAGGGAAGAACAGCTGCTCCCTGGTTCTGTACACAAAATCTCCAGGGTCTTCTACCTGTCTGACCTTTTTGCTCTTCTGGATCCCAGATAATCTGAAAGTCTTATAGGGGCTTAAAGCTGAACCTGCAAGCCAATTGCCTAGGATATAACTGAGGGCGAGGCTTTGGTGACAGGGCCTTCTGGGTGAGGCTGAGAGTGATACAGAAAATAGCAGTAGCTCTATGCCCAGCTGCACTGATGGACAGTTCTACATTCCTTACCCATGGGCTCTAAAGGAATTTCACCCAACACACATAACTGCAGCAATGTTCAAAGACAAGGACAAGACCTGTTCACGGCGCAGGTCCAGGGAAGGAAGGGGTTGGAGAGGCTCTTGTGCATTTCCATCCTCTCCACACACCCTTGCATCTGCATCTACTTGTAGTTGCTCCTTCCCCTCTCCCCCCCCCCACTCACTTTATTCTGTGACTGAATCACTATTCCTGGTCATAGTAAATAAACAAAGGACAGAGCTGGCTGTTGAGAACCTCTTTCCTCGTGCTTGCAGGCACTGTCCTTAGTTTTAACATATTCCAAGGAACTTAAAGAGATTTTCTTTGAGAGAACAAGTTTCCTATTAATCTTCACAGGCCAATTTTCCTCCCCCACCATAAGCCTATTGTCCCTACATCATTCCTATCTGAAAGCACAGCAAACACTCCAGACCTGTGGGCTGGAGACCAACTTAGTGTCTGGATCTCTTGGGTTTCCAGGCTGGGATCTGTGCTGGAGTTCTTGAGCAGGGGAAACTGTACTAGTCTGGAGGACAGACAACCCTCATCAGGGCAGAAGCATAATACTTGAGGTTAGGGAGGTGTGCGCCTGGACTCAGTACCATTGCTCATGTCCAGGGACCACCTTCTTGGGAGCTGTCTACCATCAGAGAAAGTTGATGGACAGGTGAGCCCACTTTGCTGCTCCATCAGCACTTGGCTGAGATGAGTAGGGATCAGCTATTATTGGCTCACAAGTCACCCCACAAAGTCACAGCTTGATGCACACAGGGATGAGGGTCAGTAGATCATGAATCTTTTATGGCCTGGCTGGGCAGTGCTGGCTTGTGAAGTTGCAGTAAAGAAGCCTGGCATTGGTTGGCACTTCTGGAATCACCCGAAGGCTTGATTCAGGGTGTGACCCCTGCCTCTGGCTCTCTTTGAGACACTAAACACTTTCTCACTGATATCTGGACACAGGGTGGCTTGGGTGCTCTTATAACATGGGAGCTGGCTTCTGTAAGAGTCAACTACCCCAGTGAGAGAGAATGAGGAGAAAATTGTGAGACTTTTCATGAGTTGGCCTTGGCAATCACACTGTCCCTTCACCCATGTTCCACTTGTTAGAACGGAATCACAGAGTCTACCCTATCTAACTAGAGGGGAAGCAAATGCACATTCTCTCCCTCCCTCCCTTCCTGTCTCTCTCTGTGTCTCTGTCTCTGTCTCTCTCTGTGTGTGTATGCGTGATATTCGTGTGGCTTTGCACATGTGTGCATGTGAAGGTCTGGATTGGTGTTGGTTGTCTTCCACAATTGCTCTCCACTTTATTTTCTGAGACAAAGTCTCATGGAACATGGAGCTCATTAATTCCACTAGCTGGGCTAGTTAGTGAGCTCCAGGGATCTGTCTGCCCCCCACCACCTCAGTGCTGGGACTACAGATGTGCTGCTATGTTTGGCTTTCATGTGGGTGTTGGGGAATCTTAACTCAGGTCCTCATGCTTGAATGACAAGTCCTTTGCCAACTGAGCCATCTTCCCAGCTCCTAAACTCTTGAAGTATGTGAGTGTGTGGGGGAGGGGAGGTGTCAAAGACCCCACAGACACATTGTAAAAGCACCACGGCCATTGTCAGGCTTCCTTTCTTCCCATTCTTATCTTTTTTTGTCCAAATGACATCCGCCCTCTGAGCCTGTCCGGCTCAGGGAAACGTGTTCACCAGGCTCTCCCTGGCCCTTTGGGGCCAGTCACTCTGCGCTTGATATTTGCCAGAGGCCTAGTCACTTCAGCAGTCCTTGCTCCCCAAGGGCACACGGTGGGGAGGGGGTTGCTCGCTCTCTGAGAAAATGAACATCTATGCTTTACTGCAAAGACCATGGAGGGCCCTTTAACACAGAAAGACCAGCTGAATAGAGCAGAGGGGTGGTACTTCCTGATGACACCTTTCTGGGGACTTCAGAGAGAGTCCAGGGGTAGGCCCAGGTAACACTCAGAGGGCAGTATGGGGGCCTGTTCCCTGCTGATTGGGGCTATGGACTTGACAGACATGAGCAGGACTGGGGGATAGAAATGCTCTGAGCTTGAGAAGTATGGGGGAGACCACCGCTCCTGGAAGATGGTGGTAGAAAAGGCTCTTGTGGTGGTGGGTCTGGCAGGGCCCAGCTCCCTCCGTTTTTCCCATCTTTGGGGCCTGGCATGTAACCAGGCCCTAGGCAGGTGCCTGGGAGACAGCTGCGGTATTAACCCATGTCGCAGCAGGGGCTTGGAGAGCTGGGTTTGCTTAATCAAGGCTTGGTTGTGCAATGTCCAAACATATACAGGACAGCTGCCCTCCCCATGGGAGGTGCCCACATCCCATGCTGCCACTCACAGAGACTGCCTGAATGCCAGACATCCAACCCCCACCTGGCCTTGAGTTATCAGTGACCCCAGATGTAGTAACTGAATCTTCCTGTGTACAGAGGCCAGTACCAGCCCTAATGCAGCATAATCACCTAACGGCATGTCCTCTAGCGGTCCAGCCCAGAGTGCCTCGTGGTTCCAAGACTGACTTGGATCTGGGCTATCCTAAGTGGCAGGATCAAGGCCTGCAAGCTGTATTTCCTAAAGCTTGTGCCTCACTACTTCTAGTTCTATGTGGCAAAAACATGGATGGAGACACTGACAGGCCAGGTCCATGGGGTGCCCTATAACTATGAGCTGTCACCACAGTAGCGTGTGTGTGTGTGTGTGTGTGTGTGTATGTAACTTTCTGCCCATGGCTTTTTAAAATTTTTATCTTACGTGCATTGGTGTCTTACATGCATATATGTTTGTATACCACATGCATGGTACCTAAGGGGGCCAAAGAGGGTGCCAGATGCCCTGGAACTGGAGTTACAGATAGTTATGAAGTACCATGTAGGTACTAAGACCTAAACCCATGTCCTCTGGAGGAGTAGCCAGTGCCCTTAACTGCTGAACCATTTCTTTAACCCCTGGCCATGGCTTTCTTAAGGTGTAGTTTTGACACCTGACCCTTACTCTCCTGCAGGCTTGCCCCACCTCCACAACATTACCAAAGGACTGAGGGACCAATCTTAGCTATGACGTCCAATCAAGGCCATCTCTTCAGGAGGGTGTCTCTAGCCTAGTACCTGTCACACTTCCACAGATGCCACCTTTCTCTAAGCGTCCCTCCTTTTCTACTGCAGGAAGCCATATCTCCCACAGAACCTGTTGAGCATACCCTTCAATCTTTCTATCAGGCGTCCAGAGAGCTCTTTCTAGAAAAGTTCCCTCTAGGGAGCTCCTAAAGATTGCTCATTGTGCCTTACCTCCAACTTTGGCCTTTAGGGCCCAGAATGCCCAGAGCATGGGGGCAGAGTCACTGGGATATTGGCCAACATCTGCAGGAGAAAGGCAGGTCTGTGCACCTCGAGGACTGGTGGGGTTGGGGAGGTGTCAACAGATCCACAAAGACACAGGCTGGTGGGGAGATCCAGCTGGAATACAGGCTCAAGAGACACAGAGGCCATAGGAGGAGGAAGGTTCTACCACAAGCACACGGATTATAGAGTCAGCTAAGAAGTCACCTAGGTCAGCAGAGTGGGGAGTGTGTCCCCCCACGTGTATATGTGTGAGTCATGAGGAGGGGCTGTGGAGATGGAACATTTGCTACAAGGGCTAGCCTTAAGAATGGGTTTCCTGGTCTTGCACTAGTCACTCAGGGATAACCTGAGGTTCCTGTTCACTTTTGGACCATAGCATACAGTCAGACCTTTCCCCAGAAGATGGGCTGACCAAGCAGCTGCGTGGCCCTAAGCCTCTCTGCCTTGGAGAAAAGCGGTAACTTGGGAACCTGGCTGAGCCTGCTGGTTCCATCCTTAGACTCTGGGGATGGGGGTGGGGAGAAGTGAGGCCAGGGCCTGCTGAGTTGTTGCTTGGGTGAGGGGCTCCCACTTCAGCCCTTTATCCTTCCTTGCCTGTGTGGAAAAGATCTGGTCTTTCCCTTGGGACCCCATGGTGCTCTGGGCCCCATCTGCACTTCTGTGCTGGCAAATGCAGAAGAATTAGCTCAGCAACTTCCTCCCCCTAATCCCCCACCCCCACTCTAAATACCTTGGAATCAAGAGAAAAGCCGAGTGGCCGTTTGCAGCCTAATTCTCTTCAGCTGTGCGTGTGTGCGTGTATGCGTGCGTGTTCTTGGGAGCAGGGGCCTGTGAGGGAACCTTTTGAACCCCAAATGTTGGAGTTGGAGGGAACACAAGGAACGTTAAGTCCAGCCCCCACCATGTCCAGATGACATAAACCAGATACAGGAGGAGGACAAGACCTGCCTCTGTCACATGGAAGCCCAAGCACAGAACACCAGGTGCTGGGCTCGCTGCCGCTGCTGCATACCCATCCCTACAGTCCTCAGCCCCTGGAAGGTAACTGGACACCCAGGCTAGCCAAGGCCTGGGAAGGGACTGCAGTGCAACCCAGCAAGGCCATGACTGCTACCCTCTCCCCCAAATTCCTTGGTGCCTCAGGCTTGCTCCATTCTCCCTCAGCCTGCCTTGCAGCCCCAACTCCTCCAGGCTAGCCTGAAATCTACCCAGTTCTCCCATGTCTCTCCAGAAACACCTTTCTGTCTCTTGTCTCTCAACGAAAAAAGACATAGTTGAGCATCAAGCTCTATTCCTCTCGTCTCCCCCCAAAAATAGAGAAGCAGGGTTGGTGAGGGGGGGCTACAGCAGGTGTGCTCTAGTTGACTGACAGCACCCCATGTGCAGGAAGTGGGTGGTGTGTGGTACATAGGTCTTGCCCCTTGAGCCAAAGGACAAGGACAGGTTTCTTGGCCTAACCCACCTCTAAGACTGATCCAATGAGACCTCTTATAAGTTTGGTGAGCTGACTACCAGATGTCATCAAAAGGGCATTGATTAGGGACAGAATTGAGGACTCAGAATCTATAAAGACATTCAGGAATCTACCACTTGTGGGGTGTGTCTTGACCAGGGACACAATTAGGACCCAGACTTTGTTAAGTATAACATCAAATAAACTCAATTTTCATGATAAAATAATCCATTCTTAGCCTAGTAGTGGTGGTACACACCTTTAATCCCAGCACTTGGGAAGCAGAGGCAGGCGGATCTCTGTGAGTTTGAGACCAGCCTGGTCTACAGAGCTAGTTCCAGGACAGTCAAGGCTACACAAAAATACCTAGTCTTGAGAAGAAAAAAAAAACCAAATCCATTTTCAAGATAGAATGCCTTTCAAGTGACCTTGCCTCATTCAGGTAGCTCCCCAGCTCATTCAGATGTCTGAAAAAAACAGAAGACCTTTGGGAAACGACAGGGAGGTCTTGAGGGTCAACAAGGGCACTTCCACAAGACACAGCTCTCCTAGGCAGCAGAGATCTGCCCATTTGGTTTGGATTAAGAACATCCATAACATTTTGAAAATGTGCCTGTATTTCTTATTGGGAGTCGTGTTTTGGTGGAACTTGTGGGTACTCTCTAAAGAACTGGGGATCCTACTCTCCTGTCCTTTCCTGCAAGAAACAGACCTGAAAGAAGGGAACCCAAAGAAAATCTCTGGCAAGGCCTTATGCCTCAGAGCTGAGATGGGAAGAGGCCTGCGTTAAGAAAGAGCAGGGTTTCAAACCACAGCCCCACAGCCCCACAGCCCCACAGCCCCACAGCCCCACAGCCCCACAGCCCCACAGCCCCACCTGACAGGCAGGTGGAAAACAGGGCATAGAGGCTGCTGGTGCTGAAACTAGGGCCCCTTCCTGATCTCAGCCAAGGGAAGAGGACAACCATGTTCCCACATGGGCCTGTTGCCCCTCTTAGAGGTCACTTGGGAGGCTGGCAATGACAGAAAGCAGGAGGGTGACTGGTCACCTATCTTGGTGACACAGGGAGCTGGAAGACGCCATTTGTGAGCCAAAGATCCCAAGCTTCACTTCCAACATGCAAGTTCAAAGCTAAAATGATGAATTTTAAGATGCTGTCCTTGAGTGCTGGCATTAGTTGCATGTCTGCTTTGGGACAGGCAGAAAAGAAAACCACTGGTCAGGTGTGAGGGCAGGACTAGCCTTTGAAGCCAAGGTAACATGTTCCAAAGGGGTTCAAAGGGGACAGGCAAAGCAGATGTGTGGCCTGGCAGGAGGTGGGGGTAGAGCAAGGCATAGCTTCTGCGGGTAAGAAAGGAAGGGCCTGATGCTGGGGCGACAATACCATTTTCTCTTTTCCTTGAATGAGCAATAACAACAGGAGAAAAAGAAAAGAAAGCAAAACAAAACCAAAAACGCCCCCACCAAACCCTCACCAGTCAGCCGTCCTTGGCAGGAGAGATTCCTGGCTGTTTTCGTAGACATATATTTTCAGCAAAAGCAGTTAAGATGTATGGCCTCTGCGTGCTTTAGATGGCCACACCCTGGCCTGCTCACAGGACTGGCTCTCCCTCCCCTTCTCTCAGCTCCCTTGTTTGAAATCAGTTCTGGAGTGGTTTGGAGAGCACACCCAGAGTCCCACATGCTAAAACTACAATGTATAGAGGATGCCCACGTTGCCCCAAGCTTTACTTATGAATGGGGGGGGGGTGCGTATGTCCCTCAAGTCTGGCATTTTGGCTTTAGTTTGTCAGGTTTTTCCAGGTTCTAGCTCAGTACCTGGCACATACAAGGGGGGGGGGTGTGCATAGACCACGTTAGCTAAATGGATATATGAATAAGTAGACAGAGTGGGAACTATCGTGGACATTCCTGAGACAGGACCCCGAACCAAGAGAAGCTGGAGGTGGGATAGAGTGGCTGGGGTCTAATCTCAGGTCTATCATTACCCAGCTTTGTGACCTGGACAGACCCAAGGATTCCTCCGTTTTAGCCACACACAAGTAGGATAGTCCTGAGATTTACCTCACTAGGTGATAACAAAGAATAATAGACATGTCTGAAGGATGGCCGCGCACGCCTTTAATCCCAGCACTTGGGAAGGCAGAGACAGTGGATCTCTGTGAGTTTGAGGCCAGCCTGGTCTACAGAGCGACAGCCAGGGCTACATACACAGTGAAACCCTGTCTCAAAAAACCAAACCAAACTAACTAAACCAAAAAACCTCCACAAACAACAAAAACACGGCGGCCTGAGGAGGGTATCGGGACACAGAGAGAGGATGGAGAGAGTAGATTATTTTTCATATCTGAAGGTCAGGCCAGGGCCAGAGGTCCCGTCATCTTAGGTCATGGAACCTTTTAGGAACATTGGCTATCTCTGGGATCTACCTTGGGGCTTCACTGATGTTGGTATTCACGTGAGCTCTAGGCTCAACCAGAAGGACGTGTGGGGGTAGGGCGACCACACTCCTTAGACCTCCATGGGTGGTGGATCCAGAGGGGTAAAGATGCTGGACTGGCTCACCCAATCCAAGCCCTGGAGACATCAGGCTGTGCCCTCTCAGCCAATAACAATGCGCAGCACGGAGCGGTCTGTCACTAGCCAATCGTGAAGCAGGTCTCTCCTCATTGCTCAGCATCTGTCTAATCAACTGTGCCGTGGCTTCCACGTCACCAAAGTCTGGGTAGGTGGCCCCGCTACGGTCGCTAGGCAGAACAGTCTCAGCGGATCGGCGCGGTTACGGTGCTTCTCTGCGCAGCCTCTGGTGGTTCTTTTTGCCCCAGCCTGGTCCGGTGTGGTCTGCCTTGTTTTGGATTATTTCGTTGTGATCCTCGGCGTGGTTCCGGACCAGTCTACCTCAGCGTGCTTTGCTCAGAGTGGTTCTCCTCAAAGTGGATCTCCTCAGCGTGGTCGTCCTCAGCACGGTTCTCCACGGTGAGGTCATACCAGTCAGTCTTCAGCCTCCGCGTGGTTGTCCTTGGCTGGGTTGGATGTGCCTCAGCTCGGATTACTTGAGCGCGGTTCGTCTCAGTCCAGCACTCCTCAGTGTGTTTTGCTCAGCACGGTCCTCCTGAGGGTGTTTCTCCTGCCCTCAGACCTCCACGGCCAGGTCTTATCTGTTTCAGCGTGGTCGTCCTCGGTATGGTCCGATCTGCCTCATGCGGATCGCTCTGGTGCGGTCTGCTGCCTCAGCGTGGTCGGCTGCCTCAGCGTGGTCGGCTGCCTCAGCGTGGTCCGCTGCCTCAGCGTGGTCGGCGTACTCCGCTTTGCTTCTCAGCATTCTTTCGCCAGCCGGGTCCCTTCAGTCCTTTTCTCAGGGCGTTTTCCTCAACGGGTTTCTTTTCCTCCGCGTGGTTCTACCTGGAGCGCTTTTCTCAGTTCAGTTCTCAACGCTTTTTTTCCTCCGCGTGGTCCTCCTTGGCATGGTTCTCCCCCAGTGCACCCACAGCGTTCTTTCACAGCGTGTGTTTCCTTGCGTTGTGGTTCTCCAAGCAGTTTTCTCAGCGTGGCACAAGGGGCAGGTCTGCATGGCAGAGCCTGTGGCTCCCACGCGGCAAGTACCCGCGGCCAAAGCCGAGGCAAATCCATGCCGCGCTCTCGCGGCTCCATCTTCGTTTCGTGGCCTCGGCTTCATATTCGTTTAGCGGCTAAGGCTCCGTCTTCGTTCCGTTGCCGTGGCTCCATCTTCATTCCGTTGCGGGCCATCTTCATTCCGTTGCGGGTCCATCTTCATTCCGTTGCGGTTCCATCTTCATTCCGTTGCGGTTCCATATTCATTCAGTTGCCGCGGCTCCATCTTCGTTCCGTTCTGTTGCCGCGGCTCCATCTTCGTTTCGCGGACCGTGGTTCGATCTTCGTTTCGCGGACCGTGGTTCAATCTTCATCTTGACCACAGTGGCAGGGAATGGCTTTGAGGCCGATTGAGTCCCAAGGTGAGTGGGCCGGGATGGTGGCTCAGGCCGTGGATTCTGAGAGCCAGGCTAAGTCGCCACGCACTCGAGCTGGGGCTGAATCGGTTCTGGACGAACCTCAAGTTTTGCAGTTCAGCGTGGCCCGCACGGAGCAAGGTCTGGTGACTTAGCTAGATGGTGGCTGTCTCAATGTGGAGAGAAGAGGGGCTCCGTTTGGAATGCTCTCAACGTGTCGGGAAAGGAGTGGTATCGTGGAGCTGAGTTTTGGGGATGCTGGTTATTTCTGAGTTCCAAACTGAGAGCTGACTCTTAGATCTGAGCTGTGTGGGGGGAGGGGGAAGATCAGTGTGGGTCTGTGTGTGTGTCTGTGTGTGTGTCTTTGTGGGTCTACAGTGGTTTTGAATCCAGTCGGGTGATTCTGAGTCTGGAGCAGAATCGAAAGCGAGTAAGAATTTAGGTGTGGAGTTCATTGTGGTTCAGAATTGGGGATCTGGTGGTGGAGGCCGCAGTGGTTCTCGGCCTTGCTTATACTGTAACCCTTTAATACAATCCCTCCTGTTGTGGTGACTCCCAGCCAGACATGTTCATTGCTACTTTGTAACTAATTCTGCTACTGTTCTAAAGTGTAATGTAAGTGTTTGTGTTTTCCAGTGAGTCGTCTTAGGCAACCCCTGGGAAAGGATTATTAGACCCCAAAGGGTTGAGAAAATACTGGGTTAGTCAGGCCCAACAGAGCTGAGCTGAGAGTTACCTGCAGATTCTCAGTTGGGATTTGATCATTTCCTGTGTTTGAGTTGAGATCCCAGAGTCTCAGGTCCCTTTTGCGGACTAGACTGAGGGTTTCGAGCTATACTCAGGGACCTGACTGGGGAGTCCGCAAGAACTAAATTTGGTTTAGAGTGTGAGCGCAGTATGGGCTGAGTTAGAGTAGGGGTCAGGACTGAAGTATAAAGAATCTGGATTTTGGTGAGAGTGGCTCCCATTTTGAGAGGCATTGTGTAAAAATCTTGTCCTAGGTGGGTCAGGGTTGATTAAAGGAGCGCCAAGGCGGGGGCTCAAACCTCAGCCTTCCATCTTGTTCTTTCTGGCTGGTCACATTCCCTTTTCTGTAAAACGGGCACGAGTGCTTTCCAGTAGAACCGTTCTTGGCATAAAAGGTGATAAATAATTCATTGAAGTAAAAATAGTTTTATTTTTTATGATCAAAAAGTACAAAAGGTTTCTTAATAGTAATAGTACAAATGATACATTTAGCAGTCTTTTCTCGTACTGTGTACCCTTTGTTAGAAACTACCAAAAGGGAACTTTTTTTTTGTTCTTTTCCCTAGTGTTTGCCCCACACCCAGCCATAAGCGATATGTTGCCATCCTCAGGCAATACTTTTTGAAGGAAAGCAGGCAGGCAGGATTAACCAGATTTCTATGGCGTCTCAGATGATCCATTTTTGCACCTGTTTTCCAGATAGTCACTAGGAGAAAAATTTAATGATTGGATTGCTTGATTCTGGTTTTATTTTAATGTGTTACCAAATATACTGAGAAAAAAAAGTGGATCTGTTTCAGGATTTATGCTTCAGCTAGAAGGATCTTTTAAAATTGCGAATCAGAGCATGTCTAAATTCAAATAAGGAGAGCACAAATAAAAAAAAATTATGAGCCCTTTCCCTGATGAACATCGATGTAGAAGTTCCATGTACAGTATTAACTAACTGAATCCAACGGTATATTAAACAATAGTTCTTAAACAAGTGAGATTTCTTCTTAGAATGTAAGATGATCCAATATCAGAAACTCTATCCACGTAACTCACAGCATTAAGAGACTATAGGAGAAAAACCATATGGTCCTCTCAATAGAGGCAGAAAATTTGTATGATGTTTAACGCCTGTGTAAGCATTTGAGGGGGCTGGAGGACATTACTTGTAAAGCCAGAACTAGAAGAGAACTTCTCTAACTTGATTCAGTATATATCTAAACTTAACTTTTCAGTAAACTTAAGGGAGAAATTGTATTATTCCTTGTAAGCTAAGAAACAGGTCAAGGGTATGATCCCAGCCACCTCCTAACACAAGGAAAAGAAAGGTAGATGTAAGGCTCTTATGGTAGAAGAGAGAGATGAGTTATTTACAGATCATAGGATTCTTTTTTTCTATTGGGGTTTGCAAACATTTTGGTGTTATAACTTTTGTGCACTTAAAAATCAAGCCCCCCCCAATTTATTTCTTAAGGTGTATTATATCTATTGGTAGTTATATTTTTAGAAATTAAAACTATGTGCTTAAAACATAGAGCAGTATAAGCATATTTCCAGTGAGGTCATACCTTTGGAAAACTCTGACTTTGTAAGAGTCAAAATAGAAAAGGCAGACAAGGTCTGAGTATTATGAAAATACTTTTTCCTACGATCTTCTATGACCTTTCCTCAGAGGGTCTGAGTAGGCTTCTTGGGAATCTTTGGACTTTGAAAACTGCTGAGCTACCTGAAAAATAAATAGTTTTGCAACTAAAAAAAGATTTTAGCTAGTGTTTTGGGTATATGCAGTATATATATTTTTGTGTATATACCCAAACCAACCCCATTTCTTTATACCAAGAGTGATTTAAAAGAGAGAAGACGTGTACTAAGATAGCAGTTAGAATAACAACAAAATTTTCTGGCCTAAACATTTTTTTTATAAAGATGATGTTTATGAGAAAAAAATGTAAATTTCCATTGGAGGATAAAGGAAGGTATTTGGATGTGTAGAGACATCCGTTTTTCTTGGTTGGGAAAATTAGCATTAGAAACCTCAGTATTTTGCAATTCTATAAATTCAAGTTAGATTGCCATCAGACTTCTAGTTGGAAGGTTTAACATCTATTCCTCAAAAACATACGTGGAAGATAAAGATCTACAAATGGCAAGTGAACTATGAAATAACATCCCCCGCCTTAGCAGCCAGCAGGGGCCTTAGCAGCCAGCAGGGGCCTTAGCAGCCAGTAGGGGCCTTAGCAGCCAGCAAGGCAAAGTGACAGAGACCCAGAACAGAGCTCAAAGAGCTCACCCCTGAGTCTAGAGGTGACCTGTGACAAGAATGGCAATACATCTCAGTGGAGACTGCTTAGATGTTAGAAAACCAGTAAACCAGAAAAAACCATGGATTTCTGAGTCCCTAGACTATTTAGATGTTAGAAAACCAGTAAACCAGAAAAAAAAAATCACTAATTTCTGAGTCCCTAGACTTCTTAGATGTTAGAAAACCAGTAAACAAAAAAAAAAAAACAAAACAAAAAAACAAAAAAAAAAAAAAACCCATGGATTTCTGAGTCCCAAAAAAAAAAAAAAAAAAAAAAGTGAGCTTCAGATAAACTAAAACTTTTAAAGTGAAAGATAGTTGACGTTTATTTAGTAAGAAAAGACTATAGGGAATGATTTCCTGGTCCAGAGTGGCAGGAAGATTGTAAGCAGGACAAATCTCAAGACTAAATTTTATGAACTTGAATAACTGATGCAAATTAAGGATTTCTATTAAACAAATATATCATGGCCAGTGCCACTATTCCCATAATAGAAAGACATAATCTGCCTTCTATTTCTTTCCCAAATGTAATTTGGCCCGTGACAGATTACAAGGTAACTGAAATATGAAAACTAGAGAACAGCGTTAAGATGATGAGAAAGCCCTGGAAATCGGCGAGAAAAAGATGACAGGAAACTTAGAGGAGGGTTATCCAAACTGAAGTCACCAGAGAAATGCAAATCAAAGTGACCTTTTTTTTTTTTTTTTTTTTTTTTTATGAGAAGCCTTAGAAAAGAGGATAATGCCAAGTGTTGGCAGAAGGTAGGGAGTAAGCCTCCCTGCCTGCTGCAGGTGAGAAGGGAGACCGGCACAGACATTCTGGAAAGCTGGCCAGCATTTTTTCCTCAAATAAAATATTTTATACCTGCGGCGCAACAGTTTCCCTCCTGAGTAAACATGCTGGAGCAGTTCTCCCCCAGAACAAGGAGAGGCTGTGTGTGCCTGCTTAGCGCAGCATGGCCTGGGGGTGGTGGGGTGGTGGGCATTTGGCTCTGGTTGCTGTGGTTAGAAGCAGAGGACTAGATGTACACTTCACGAGATGGAGCCACATAGAAACAGTGCTGAGTGACACAAACACCAGACAGAAGGAGGGTTTCAGTGCATGCCTCTGTTTACATTAAAACTACACACCACCCAGACCTACAGTAACAAGGCATGCCATACATACATACAATGATATAAATAAATTACTCTGGAGCAGCTGTCTGAGTGGAAGGGAGTTGGCGGGGGGGGGGGGTACAGGATGGAGAGAGAATGAAAACGCGTGAAAGGAGCAGAGTGGTCCTTTTAAACAGACCTTTCCAAGGTACCAATGTTTTATAGGCCGAAGGCTGTGATTTACTCTGTGTGCTATGGACCAGAACCTTAAAGCCAAGAATGAAGGAATAAATGTGCATCCAGTACTCTCCTGCCAGATACTCTCTGTAGACTCCTGTTTCTAGGAACGTCAGATTTTCAAAAGATTGGCTTTCCCTGTACTCTGATCATTTCTTCCTCTCTTGCTGAGCTCTGGCCTCACCAGCATCATTTGTGTGTTTATGTGATTTGTGCATTTGTGCACATGTGTGTGTGGCTGCTCTTCTAGGTGCATGTATGTGTGGAGTCCTGAGGTTGACACTGGGTGTCTTTCTCCATCACCTTCTTTATTTTCTGAGACAGGATCTCTCACAGTTCCTGGAGTTTACCATTTTGTCTTGACGGACTGGCCAGTGAGCCCCTTGGGATCTTAGTGTCTGACCTACAACTCCATCCAGTGCTGGGATTATAGGTATGTTTTGCCACACTGGAATTTTGTGTGTGTTGGGGATCCCAACTCAGGTTTTTATGATTTCTAGCAGTCATAATTCCCAGCATTACTGTATCCAGTTAGCCATCTCCCCAAAGTACTCCTCCCACTGCAGGGTCTTAAGGCTAGCCACCCTGCCTGGCTTGCATTTTCCTTTAATTCTCCTATATCACTGGAAATGTCTTTTCTGACCTGCCATATCAATCAGTTTCTTTAACTACTTGTTAGCTCAGTCTCCAAAGTGTGGGCTACACTGTGGTATTTTTCTTGTTCCTTAGGCATCCACTTAAATTGGCGGCCTGTCTCCTCCACTAGAAGGGAGGTCCTGTGAGAGCGTGCATGTCTTCTCTATAGGGTCAGCACTCTGCAGGTGTGTTACGTGTTTCTGGTGAATGGCTTCATTGATTTGTTGAATGAAAGGAGAGATCAGGCCAGGAAAGTGTTCTTCCACTTTCAAAACTCAGTGAGAAAGTAAGTAGTGAGGGTTTCTTAGCTGTTACCCTGGTGATGTTTGCTACAGGATTAGTGGTTGGGGGATAGGTGCTCTGCATTGCAGTAAGTTTAGCAGCCTACCTGGCACTTACCTAGTAGAAGTAATCTCCTCACTCACAGTTGTGCTAACAGAATGTGCCTCCTCCCAAGGTTACCGTATAGCCCCTAGGAGGGGTTGGGATGGAGGCACTCCCTGCCAGGACTGCCTTAGACTAGTTTCAAGGAGCTGGAAGGCCTTTCTGCTCTGACCCTTTATAAACACTGCAGGCCCTGGCCTGCATCCTGCGCTGTACCAAATCCATAGACTCGTAGCCTTCTGTGAGAAAGACCCTAGTCTATACCTGCGTAATAGAAGCACGCCCATCCATCAGTGTTATAAATAGTTTGGAAGATAATTCCTGAAATCTTTAGTTACAATAGTCTTAAAACAACAACAACAAATGAATAAAGTCCCACTTGTTTTTTATGTGTATGAATGTCTTGTCTGCATGTATGCATGTGTACCATGTATGTGCCTACTATCCATGGAGGTCAGAAGAGGGCATCATATGCCCTGGAACTGGAGTTTCAGATGGTTGCAAGCTACTATATGGGTGTTGAGAAACTTATGTCCTCCCCAGAGCAGCAAATATCCTTAGTTGCCGAGATATCTCCAGCCCCAATTACAAATCCAATTACAACCATCTTTTTGGTTTGGTTCCTAAGTTGTGGATAGCATTGGCACCTGATATCATGTTGGATATGGCCTGGAAAGAGGCTGGGTTGGGTCTTCTCACCACCTCCAGTTAGGGCAAACTAGTAAGTGGCTCTTATGAACAATGGATCCAGACGTTTACAATACACTTAGGAGGAGAAGAGGGTTTGCCTTAGAGTAGGCTGATGGGGAGAGTAAGTGGGTGGCCTCTAATACTGGGTTTCCTTTCCCTGTGCTTGACTCTGATATCAGCCTTTGCCATGATCCCCTATGCTGCCTGGCCCCAGAAAGTCTGGGTCACTGGACAGAGCTCAGACTCCCAGGGTCCTGATCAGAGCCCTCAGGAAGGCCTGGGAGATTAGAGCGCCTGCCTCCCTAGCATCTCTCACAGTGAACTAAAAGCTTCTCTAAGCCATTCCTAGGCCCTGAGACCCTTGTTTGCAATTTAAATGTGGCCTCCTTTATGGAGAAATCCCAGCTCCTTGAAGAGTCTTGGGCTTACCCTCCCTAGCAGTTCTAGCCTTAGCCAGGAGAAGAAATTGACCTAATTGGCCTTTCTCCTAATAATGCT
Source organism: Arvicola amphibius (assembly GCF_903992535.2). Classification (NCBI taxonomy): domain Eukaryota; kingdom Metazoa; phylum Chordata; class Mammalia; order Rodentia; family Cricetidae; genus Arvicola; species Arvicola amphibius. The sequence continues at coordinate 145,062,780 of NC_052047.1, read as the reverse complement.
AATTGTGGCAATTAGCCTCTGAGAATAGGGAGGGGCAGGGCCAAGCATACTAGTTTGTGTTTAGCCCAAACCCAGACCCACTACTTGGGCTGTTGTCTAGGTTGACTGAGCCCTATGAAGGTTCTGCATGGGCAAAGATGCAGCGGTAAAGGAGGGAGGGTTGAGGCCTCCTGGCTTTCAGCGTTGGTTACAGTGTCCATACAGGTGACCCTGGGCTTTGCCATGTGGTCCCTCCAGAAGAGGGCCTAACTCTAGAGTATAGAGATGGTCTGAATGAATCAACAGACCAATATCCAATCTATCCCCTCGCTGTGTATGTGTGCAAGAGAGGAAGAGATCGAGATCAGGGAATGGGGGATAAGGACTCTCTGGTGTGGCAGAAAATTAAGTTTTGAAGCATATGACTTTTATGGATTAAGAAGCCATTCCATAGTATAGCCAATTGGAAGATCTAAACCCTTTAACCTCCTAACATGATCCAAAGGAGTACATGTTTCTTCATTCTGCAGTCTTGCTTACAAAACGCTCTGGGTTCTATTCTTTCTGGAAGCTGGGCATATGGTCTGATGAAAGGAAACTTAGTCCTCAGCACAGGCATAAGCAGCCTTCATGCTGAGTTATTCTAAGTGTATACCATAGCTGACTTTTAGTGAATATATAGTGTCTGTATGGTACAGAACTTTTCCAGGAAGTGAATTATGTGTGGGAGGCAGGAAAGTGATTACTGCCCCCATTTTATAGACTCAGCCATTCAACACATACTTATTGAAAGTCCGCCATGCATCATACAGTTGGCTTGAGGAGGAGGGATTGTACAGGAATCAGGTCATGCCTGTCCTTTGGAGCCCATGTTTGGTTATACACTGAGGAGAATACTCTCTGAGAGCTGCAGATACAGAGAGTGGCCTGTCAGGAGCCAGCCAGAACCAATCTGGAATCCTAGTAAGGCACCAAGACAAGAAAGGCACTGTGAAGGAGGGAACAAGAGAGAGAGAAGCTAGGTTTCTAAACCAGGGTACAGAACTGCAGGCCTTGCTTCCTGTGGGGATCTTGGGCTTGCTTGTTCTGAGACCACCAAGAGCTGCGAAGGGTCTCACACTCAGGGAACTGAGTGGAACTCACACTCTAAAAGGATTTGTCTTGCTGAGTGGAGAATGACTAGGAAGGGAATGAAGCAAGTGGGTTGTCATTTAGCCGGTGTGGCCTACCAGGGCAGTGACAGGACACAAGGAGGGAACAGTTAGAGTGGTGATCAGCCCGGCTTGGTAATGAACTCCTTGGGGCATCTAGGAGAGGAGGTGTTGGAAATGATTCCTGGTTTCAGGCTTATGCTACTGGAAGACCTTTCATTAGAGGAGGGACAGTAAGTTTGGGGAATGGAATGTGAAGTAGGTAGATATGGTGGGTCCATCAACGGAAAAGGAGTTCCTGGTGCTAGGAAAAGAAGGGCAGCAATATTTGGTGGGCAGTGAAACTGGAGACAGAGCCAGCAGGGTGGCAAGACAACCAGCATGGGATGGATAAAAACGAGAAACCATTCTTGCCGAGTCACATGGAGTCAGTGTTCTAGTCTTACCAGGGTTGGCTGTAGACAGCAGCCAGCCTGGAATGTACCTCCTGTCAGGATAACTCTGACATCTGACTTTCTCCAGGACAGCTAGAGAGAAGACCTTATTCCTCAGTGGTTCTGTTTTCTTCTCTGTGTTCCTAGAATCAGAGTAGCAAAGAGGATTTCTCCACAGAATGTGCAGGGAGGGTCACCTCCCTCAGGAGGCCTCGTCCTTGCTGAAGTATTTCATAATCTTGGAAGGATGGAAAATCCTTCTACCCATTTTAATGCAAAGCTGGAAAAGCTTTAAAAAAAATGGCCTTGAATAGGCTGAGATGAAAAACAGAGAGGCTGCCAACACCAGAGGCTGGATGGGGGAGGGGTACAGGGTAGGGAGATTTTGGTAGGCTTCAAAGTTAGCAGTTTCTGAGCTTTACTGCTTAAACCCAGAGGCCCAAGCCAAGCAGGGCAGGACCAGGGTTCAAGGTGCAAGGGGCAACAACAGTCTTTGGAAGATGTCTCTTTCTTGTTTTTTTATTCCTGATTAACTGTTCAAACAGCCTTCAAAGATTATTCACAAGTGCTTAACTGTAGGTCCTCCACTTCTGCTTGCTAATTTTTAAACACAGCTGACCCCGAGTGTCCTTTCCAAAGGCTCAGAGGCCAGAGGCCAGCACAAACTCTATACACATCTCTCCTTTTCCCAGTAAGGGCCCAAGATTGTATCTCATTCCTGTGTTTCCCCTTGTTCTTCTCTTAGCCTGTGTGGCATCTACCTTAGATGCTGAGACCTACTTAGATCCATGGTGGTTCCCGAAGTCCAAGGACTCAGCCTTCTGGTGTCACCCACCTCACCCTACCTCACCCTAGCTCTCTGGGATCCCAGCTTTTCTAAGGGAGGCAGGTAGCTCTCTCAGCCAGGCACACGCCCCGAGCCAGACAGCCACGTCAGCATGGCTCTAAGTGCTCTTTAACTACTGTTCAGCATTGTGGACCTGAAGTTGAATGGGATTTAAGACTTGTAAGAGCACCACAAGAGAGAGTATAACAAAATAAAACTCAGCCACACAGAAGGACTTGTCTGAAGCCACTGGATGCCTGGCATGACAGAACCTCCTGGCATGAGTCCTGACTCTGGAGAGACTAGCACTCCATGTCTGTAGAAGAGCCATTTCCTGTCTTAACCTTGGCACAGAGAGTGATCTTGGGTTCATGCTTCCATAGAAGCAGTCTTGGTCGGAGTAGAGAGAGACAGGTCCTGTTCCCCCAGCCTTCTGCTTGGGGAACATTCTTTTAAGAGGTCACATTCTAGAGCAAGTCACACTATCACTGTTAGGAAAGGCCCTAGGAGTGCCAGGGTTGGGAGCAGCTGGAGATCATCCCTGAGAATAGGCTGGACATATTAGGTGTGGGTACTTATAAACACCATGGTAGGTATGTAGAAGGGCCCCAGGACACCATGATAAGGTACCACCACTGCCCTTCCTGCCTGGGTTGCTTTAGCACCAAACGCCCACCACTAACTTGCTGTAAACATATGGACCCGGTGCATATGCAATGACAGATGGCTTTCCTCAGTAGGGTATATATATCTCCTCTTGATTCTGTTCCTAAAACTTGCTAAGCCTTAAGAATCTAGAAAATAGCCACTACAACAAATGTTTATGTTCTTCTTGATATGCCATTCATTCTGTCCTTCCCATGGAAGCTTAAATGCTGAGACACTGTGCAGAGAGAGGACGGGGAAGGTACTGCCTGGAGTTCTCCAGAGGCTGCCAAGAGGCAAGGTTGTAATTGAAATCTTTGGGGCCATTTCCCTACATAGTGCTGTCCTCTTCATTCCCTTCTTCTTAAGGGTGGGCTTTTCCTCCCATAGGCACTTCTTCCCAAAGCCACTTGAAAGGCCTTAAGTTTTAGAGGGATAACCCGAGGGTGGCACTGAGTCTCAGGGTGCAGATGAGAGATTATCTGCAGAGCTGGTAGAACCCTCAGTCTGTAGGGCTAACTTCAAAGCTGCTGCTGGGCTTAACCCACTGCATCAAAGTCAGCCAGTTAAACAGTTTGCACATAAAAGGGAGAGTGGAGGGCTTAAAGGCCTTCCTGTGAAGGCAGGCAGGCATTCCACCCTCTTCTCAGGCACAAGAGCTACTAGAAGAGGAAGTAATTGCTTCTCAAAGACTTGCAGAAATTACCGTATACCCCAGTTTAGGGTTTGAAGACCTTGTCTACAAGCCTTAGGCCTTATGAGGCACCTGTGTGTTGAGGCCCTCCATATCCGTTCAGCTCTCTGCTTTATATCCGACCTTGTACTCTGCTTCCCTGCCTCCAGCACCCATGTTTTGGGTGGCAGACTTTTGGGGCTGTTGGGAATGAGAAGGTATGATGTGACAGTACAGAAGGAACTCAGAATCAGGCTGCTTAGGTGGGACCCCAGCTTTTAAGTATGCTTAAACAATCGCTAGGTAGAGTACCTTCCTTCCAGCCCTTGCAGCTTTGTGCGAGTGGGTGTAAAGGAGATCCTCCTCCAGCCTTCTCCAGAACTCTCGGCAAAGGCCCAGGGGAATCTACACTGCTCCCCTTCTCCCCACCCCTGCTGGGTCCCCTGCATGACTCTAGTATACTGTGGTCCCAGAAACACCATCTTCTGAAGCAAAGCCTAACCTTTCAGAGCACAGAGAGGTGCTGACCCTGCCCTCATTCAGGGAGACTTCAAAGGGAAACTGGAAGCATTCCTCACTGACCCCCAGTGAGTGGGAGAAAAGCAGCAGCTCAGATCAGCGGGCTGGGCTGGGGATTTTCCATCCTACCAAGGCTATCCACATGTTACCCTACTCTGGCCTTTGAGGAACTAGGAACCTCAGGGACCAGGGTTTGATTTTCAACCTGTTGGTTCCATGAAGGGCTAGGCTTGTTAGCTTCAGGGCATGTCCAGCTGCCCAAGGCGCTCCCTATCTTGTTTCCTCATGACATTCTGACCACTAGTTTGAAACCTTAGCATTTCTTACCTCGCCAGAACACTACCTTGAGGTCTTCTGAGACCCGACTAGTTTGTGGGGGGCTCAAGAAAAGTAAAGATAAGATGCCTACCTTTCTCCCATCGGTTGTTTACCCACCAGGCTTTTTTGTGGAGTACATATGCAGCCTAAGTAGCAGCCCAATGCAGATCAAACTATCCTAGACTGTCTCAAGCCCTCAAGCAAAGCACTGTGAGGCCTGAGGATTCAGCACCTTCCAAGCAGAGGGGACAGGAAGTCCAGAAATGGAAGTCAAATTTATGCTAGCACCAGGGTACCTCCTTGACTAATGGGGGCTTTTGGTAGCTTCTGGCTCTCAGATCTCTATGTGCAATTTGTAGGCTAAAGATACCTTACCCCACTCAGGGTATCTAACCCCATCTCTAAGAGTTGGACTGTCAGGTTTTGTACTGAGTCTCAGCAACCCCAGGCTTGGTTTTCTTTTCTTTCCTTTTTTTTTCTTTCTTTTTCTTTTTTTTTTTTTCTTGTTTTTGGCCTTTATTTACCAGGATGATGGACTAGGTATGCTATGAGACCAGGTGTCCATGAGACCCTGATGGACCTGTATTGGGCTACCTCTGCTTTCAGGGTTGTCACCAGGTGTGTGTGTGTATATATATATATATATGTATATATATATATATACATACATACATACATACATGAGGCCCTTTCCAAAGCATTGTAGCATTTCTGAGTCCCTTTTCATAATTTTTGGGCATGTGCAGGGCTGCTTACTTCACAGTGGTTGAGGTATAGGTTTATAGTTGGCAAGTATTGGTCCTGGACTGGCAATGAGGCTGATGACATAGAATTTTTTTTACGCTTACAGCATGTGTTTGGCATCCAGTGGGGTTCCATATGTAGCATAACATGTATGTTCTGTGTAGCCTCAAACTGGGCCTGAGAACAGATGTGTTGGTGAGGAAAGTGCTAGCACTCACAGCCATCTCTGCAGCAACATCCTGCAAAGAGGTGGGAACTACTCTGGGGCTTTATGTGAGATAACTGTGGGGCTATTTAAAAGTAAGAGAGAAAACCTGACAGTGTAGTCTCTGGCCATAGGCATCAACGTTTGTCAGCTGGGTTGGGGTGTCCTGGCATTATCGATAAGCCCTAGTAAGCATGTTCCTCTCTTAGCCTAGAGCTTACAGGATGGCCAAAGAGAATGCAGTGTGGTGTCAGGGATGTCCTCCTGGGCCAGCAGCGGTACCGAGATGGGGTGTTTGCCCTATGTTTTCAGGGCCTGGTCACACAGCCAGGCTGGAGCAGGCGCAGAGGGCAAGATTAGGCATTGAGAGCCAAGAAAGGCATAGAAAATATGATAAGGCTCATGATTCATATTTTACTGTCAATGTTGGCCTTCTTTATGATTATAGAGAAAGTAGGAGAAAATCATCAGAGAAACCTGTTAGGAATATTTCCTGTTAGGAAACCCATCTAAGTACCAAAGTGCTCTTTGTAGCAGGTGGAATCATAGGTGGCCCGATGGAGACATATTGGGCCCTCATGTGACTGTGCCCTAGGTGAGGCCATCCCTCCTCATAGCTCTCAGCCAAAGCAAGTACTCAGTTGGCTTCCAACTTCAACAAGGCTATCTTCAAGTATTGTTCTATCTTCAAGTTTCTAGCTATAGGTGAGGGGCTGTTACTCGCTCCTGCGAGTTACTCAAGGGACGCAGAAGGTAGATCTGTAACTTTTCCAACACCCAGAAGTGGAAAGGTGAAAGAGAAGTGGGAGGTTGGTCAGAAAGCCATGAACACTGTTTGCTACTCCTCTTTACATGAGAAGGGATGCTGCTGGTTGACGTCTGCATCTTGTCTGTGGCTGGCCGAGGCCTTCATCTCACAATGGCCACTTCAGAAGGGAGACTGCAATGATAGAAGTGAGTGCAATTTCTTGGACTGGGTAAAGTCAAGTCAATAATAGACAGTTCATAACCAAAAACTACTGGGTACTTGTTCTGTGATGTGCCCCATTCTTCAAGGAAAGCCATTCCTTTAAGAGCAGGTGTGATGGATTTAACATGGCTCTGCCTGTTAATGAGCCCTTTGAGCTGGTACTGCCCAAGGAAAGACAGGCTGACAAGGAAGTTCTCCTCAATGCAAAGAGGCAAAGACAGTTATCAAGCTTTGTCTTATCAGGAAAATGTCAGTGTATATCTTTGGCCATCTTCTGTGCACACGGCTTAAGAGGCAGCTCTTAACAACCTGGCTATGATCACATTTGGGTCATGGAGCTAGAGTAGCTAGCTCTGGGGCCTCATGCACCCAGAAGAACCCACAGAGGAGATAGAAAAAAAAAGAGAGAAAGAGAGAGGAGAAAGGGAGAGAGAACAAAGAGGCTCAGGAGCTTAGGCCAGACTTCTGACCCACATGGAGACAGAAAAGTGAGAGATGTTCCCTGCAGCAAAATAAAGGACTAGCTATGGGAATAGCGCTTGAAATGTTAGTACTTGAGGGTAGTATGTGTGGTGCTGGCTAGCAGGAAGGTTTCTCCTGATGCCTGAGGCTTGCTCTAGTTCATAAATCTCCACTTCTCCTTAGCAGTGTGAAATGTTTACTCTGAACTAAGCCTCTGCTTTAACAAGTCATGTTTCAATAGGAAAACTGTCGTTGATGGAATTGAATGCAATTCCTCCTTTTTTCCAGTTACCCATTCCTAAGAAAAGCCCAGCCATTTGGCAAGCAGCCAGAGCTCCAGGAACCAGCATTTGCAGACAGTAGTGGCAGATATGATGACCTTGTGTTTATAAGGGAGAACCTGGCCTCTATGGGCCTTGTCTTGCCAGTTCTTCAGGCTGACAGTTCTAGAGGGTTGGGGACCTGTGCTTCCAGCTCCATTACCTATTGTATGGAAGCCCTTCGTGGGAACCTTTAGTCCTGATGCTGTTTCATTCCTCAGACTGGCATGTTGCTGTGCTTCTGGTGACAGTCTTATTGCTAAGCAGCAAAAGAAGTCCTGTTGCCTTAGGAGAGCCTACGTAGCTAGTTTTCCCAGTGCTGAGACTATAACCACACAAACATGTGGCAGGAGATCTACCATCGCTAAGGCAATACTGTGTTTTCTTTACCTAAACTCTACAGCTGGTTTCCTGTGTGTATCTAGATGCCAGGGGTTGCTGATATGATTTAGAAACATCTGCTGCCCCCAAGCCTTGATCTATAAAAACCAAGATGGTTCCTTCCATGTGAAATCATTCGAGGATCACCAAAAATCACTGTACTTCTAGTGCCTACTTTTCCAGAGTGGCAGACAGAAGGAGCAGATGCGAGTGACAGAGAATTGCGATGAGATAGCTTCTAGGAGACTTTGGGGACCTCAGGTCTCATGGATAGAAACCCCGGTGGGGAGCTTTGAAGCCGTGCTGCCCCTTCAAGATGTTTCTGGCACTAGCAGGGCCTAAAGCAATCTTCCCAGTCCCAGCCTGGGTCTTAGAATCTGACTGATTGGATGTGAGACCTCAGTCATTTGTATGTTCATTTCTTTCTTCATCAAACATTCACTGAAGGCCGTGATGGGCTCTAAGTAGATTAAACACTGAAGGGAAAACGCTGCCCTCATGGGCCTTGGACGGTATTGACAGAGAAAGTTGGTAAACTCTTTACCACAAACATGCAGTTGTACATTAAAAATGAGGAATGGGGGGTGCAATTCTCCATGGCTCAGTCTGAAGCTTAGAATTAGCTTAGGCACATTTCAACCTAAGCAGTCAGCCCTGGCTTGTGAAGGTGAGAGAAGGTCAGAAGAGAGCTTGGAATGTTTAAAGATAATGCCAAGAGAATGTTCTGGGAGCTAGGGGCACTTTCAGCAGATCAGCTGCTCCCTGGCTTTGTGACTTGGGCCCTAGACTTGATTATTCTAGTTTCAGTTTGATTATCTCTAAATCAGAAATGATAGATAGTATTTATATGTCAGAAACTGCTTTGAGGATTAGTGAAGTGATGTGTATAAAGCACTCAGCATAATGCCTGAAAACTCTAAGTAGTATTAGCTCAGGATTATTCTTTAGACTGACAGTGTGCTCAGAGCGAGCATGTTTTCTCCTTAATAGAGCAGCGGTTCTTTTAGGATGCCCAGATGCTGATGGTAAAACCAGGGCTGTCCTGTTCCTCCTGTCCATGAGGCCCCCTTTTAAATGAATGTGGTGGGCTCTGGTGGAGGCCTGGTACTCAAAAGAGCAAGTTTCCTCTACCCATGTGCATGTTGTTGAACTTAGTTTTCTAGCTTCTTCTAGCTCCAAGAGTCTGTATCTGTCACACTTCAGCTTTGCTCAACCTTGAACCAGCTTTAAGAGCATCCCTTTTAAGCTGAGTACACTGTATGTGTGTGCCCATCATTTGTGCATACATTTATTTGTAGGGCACAGCTAAAAAGAACCCCAGGAACGATGTCCTAGGGAAGACCATACTATTTCTAGGCTTTATAGTGGCTTAGTAGGGACCACTTTTGGTTTAACTAAAGCCTCACATTCTGCCAGAGAGTCTGTGGACATTGTCACCTGTTTCCATTCCATTGGTGATTCCCAGATCACCAGTCTTTTTCAATTATCCAAGCCCTGAGAGCCTACCTAAACATGGGGCTGTACGGTGACTAAGGTTCCCAGAGTTAGAGAGATAGATAAAACAGAGTAGAATGACTGGCCTAGAATTCTCAGAAGAGATCTTCCTGTTTCTGCCTACTTGAGTGGTAGTCTGCATCAATCTTCTATCAAAGCTAACAGGTCTCTTTCTAATCCCTCTACTCCTATAATATAATATAAAAACATTTTCCTTGGAGTTCTCATAGCATGAGAAAATGGAATTGTAGAAGGATTTTCTCTTAAGACCTTTTTTTATTTTTAAAATAATTTATTATTTAAAAAATGGTTATATTCTCAATGACATCTTCTAAAATCTCTTTGGAGTAAAAATGCCACTGGTATGCTAATATAACAATGCTAACATGATAAAAAAGCATGTACCTGTCAAACCTATGATGACCAGTGTAAAACTGCTAAATCTTAGCAAAGAAAGTCTGGCAGTTCAAAAAAAAAATATAGACCTGAATTAAGGTCATAGCAAGATGCAAAGACATAAACAATCTGGGTAAGTTTCAGAGGTGGATATAGGAAGGACTTCATTCAAAGATAGCATGCTGTTTGGCTTAATTCATGTAACATTCCCATAATGCCATGTGTGGTGGTACATACGTACCTTTAATCTTATCACTGAGGGGTCAGAGACAGGTGACTCTGAGTTTCAGTCTAGCTAAAGGTCTAAAAGTCTGACTAAAAAGAAAAAAACAAATGCAGAAATATGCAAATGAAGTACAGGTTAGTAGTTGCCAGAGGCTCAGGACAATTGGGCTGGAGGACATGGGGTGCTATGAAGTGACTGGATGTATGGGCCTTTGAGACCACAGAAACATTCTGCAGTGGCATTGTGCCCTAAGCTTGATAGGCTCCTGTAGTTCTAAAGATGTCACTAAGGGAAAGTGGCCAAAGGGTATAGGGAATCTCTTTGCTATTTCTTACAGGTGTATGTTAATGTATAGTTACCTGAAAATAGAATGTTAAAAAGTCATATCTCACTTAAGTTAGTAGCGCCCTTAAAAACACTAAGATGCTAATTTAAAAATGTAAGAGAAAGATGGGTGGTGGGCAAAGAGCTAAGCAGTAGAAAGGCTTTATAGTTCACTCGAACACTTGGAGTAACTACTTTTACTTGTGAATAGCCGTTTTCAATTTACAAAGGTGATTCTTCCTTAATCTAAACTGACAGAGTCAGTAGAAATTATCAGCAGCATAGGGAAAGTCACACACAAATTTTAACTAAGTGAGTTGATTCTAAGGTTTGTTAAAAACAGTAGCATGTCCCATTACGCTGAAGCAACAGCAGCCACCTGGTACCTCTTTACCCTGGCCTGACATCTTCCCCTACCATCATAGCTGGGGTAATACTTCCATCAAGGTGAGAAAGACTGGTTTCTTAGATTATGCCCTCATTCTCAATAGCTTTACGGGGCTGCTTCTGCCTTGCTTCTGCCACTGATGCTGCTCAGCCGGACTTCCCTCTCCACTTGCTAAGCCTGGAGACTTTGGGTTGCAGATGATGAAAGATGAGCTGACACCTTATGATGAATAATGCATTTAAGGAGCACAGCAGCCAGTTCATGTCCAACACCTTTTTACTTGGCTCCACATTAATATATTTCACCCCTGAATAGCTGAGGAAGAAGGCACTTTTAATTATTATTTTATAGACTGAAGGTCTATAGAAAGTGGTGGAGCCTGGATTTAAACTTGCACTGTGGCTCCAGAACCTACTACTGACCATATAATATTTGCAGGAAATAGGACCACCATTCAAGTAGCAGGTGGCATTTCTCCCAAACAGTTTCACATGGACAAGGTTGGAAAAGCATAAATGCTAAGGTGGCCCAGCTGAGAAAGGGAGTGAGTCCTGCTTTGTAGCTCAGGCTGTGGAGCCATTTTGACCTGCATAGATATAACAGAATGGAACTAATTCTTTCTGGTGTCTTCCTACCTGCTCTTGGTGACTGGAGCAGGGCTACATGTTAGGATTATGGTACTTTTAAAGTATCTTTTATTTTATTTTTGACATCTTTTGGGGACTGAATCCAGGGCTTTCCACATGCTAACAAATTGTTCTCCTCCTGAAATATACTCAGAGTAGTTGTTTTAAACAAATAAAAACAAACAACAACAAAAAACCCTTGCCTTTAATTACACATTATTCTCTTGTTCTCTCCTAATGTGATAGATTTGGTTTTGTTAAGATGCCTCTAAAGCATGATTAGACGTACCCAGATGGCTTCTGTGTCTGACCATACATCCCATTTGGATATTGCCTTATGAGTGAACCCATGGCCCATGGCACAATTAGCTGATGAAAACTATATCAGGAGTTAAGGTTGTGTGTCAGTCATAGCCATAGCCATGGTTCCATAATAGACTAGGCTGTGAGCCACTTACTATATGGGACACATTGTGAATGTACACTTCATGCCATTGTATCTTATATGATATACTAAGAAGCCCTGCTATAGCGAAACACACATTTTAAAGTTGTATAATGAAATCAGCAGGCACAGTACAGTCCTAAGGAGAGCCTGGAAACAGACATAAACAAAACTGTGAAATAAAATCAAGATAGCAATGAAAATCAGTAGGAAAAAAGATGGTAAATTTAGTGTTGAGATAATCATATAACTGTGGAAAATAAATGGACTTACTGACTGTTCCAAGTTCAGACAAACAAATCTAATGTAAATGTAAAACACGAAGTAAAAGATAATAGAAAATATAAGAGACCTAACTGTAACAGTCTCATAATGAAGTTGTTTCCATGTCTGATACAAAAACTCTAAATCACTAAAGACTGAAGGTGCTGACTGTAAGAAATCTTAACAATTCTTGAGCAGTTACTGAAAAAGCTAAAATACCCAAGAAACAGTGGGAGAAAGTGTTTTTTAATGTATGTGCTGTATACATTTTATATTAAGTAATCAAATTAGTCCAAGGCTATGAAGAGATGGCCTTCCACAAAAAGGGGGGGGGGACTTTCAAATATTTTAAATATTTCAAAAGGTAAAACTCTCCCAGGGAAGAAATGACTCAGTGGGTAAGAGGGCTTGGTATGCAAGCATGAGGACCTGAGTTAGGATCTCAGCATCTGTCAAGAGGTGGGTGTGACTGCATGCATGCCTGCAATCTCAGTATCTGCTGAGGTCTAGGATTGCTAGGTCTTGCTGCTGCCAGCCTAGGTCCAGTTCAGTGAGAGACCCTGGATAGAGTGTGATAGCGCAGGGTGCTTGATGTCCTCTCTGGCCTCTATATAGCTACATAGGCACATGCAGTGTGTGCGTACACACACACACACACACACACACACACACTATGAACCCTCGAATAAAGAAAATCAAAGTGTAGCATATGTTTTAAATCTTTCAAATAATAGGGCAGTATATACTCTTGTTGGTGAGAAACAAACGTATTTGTGCATCATTTACAGTAGTGTATATATATGGGCACAGTGTCTATTTGGCATTGTCTACCAAAAGGTAAGGAAAAAATTTAATCCCATTTGAAGTAGGCTTAAGAGACATGCTAAGGTGAAACCATTTAAAAAATGAAGACCAATACATTGTGACAAGCAGATGATTGGAAGGTTATCTTGAAGAATTGTTGTTATGGAAAGGTTAATTTAGATCATTTAGATAATATGTAATAACGCAAGGTTTGTAGATATGTACTTATTTTAAAAAAATAACAAATTGAAAATGGTTTTATTTTGCAAAGCATTATGTAGTACCATCTTGCAGACAGAGAATTTTTTTTGCAGAATATGGCAGAGCCCGGCAAATTTTCAGAGGGGGGTTGCCCTATATCTTCCATGATTTCATTGACTCGCCCTTGAAATGCTTATCTAGAATCAGCCTGGGTCGTCTTTTCAGGAGATAACTGGTCTAACTGTCTGATTTCCATGGGAGAAATTCATCAGAAAATCCCTTTCCAACTTGATAAATTCTCCTGTAAGATTTATAGTTACTCTTCATAAGTGATTTGCTTTGTGCGTGCTTAATATTATTTGGTGGACAAGAGCAGCCAAGAAGGAGCTCAGTCAACAGAGATGCCAGCAGGGATAACATGTGTGGGGAGGAACAACTATGTTCAATAGGGAGAGTAATTTCAGAGGGAACTAATTTCATAAGTGGTCGGTTCATAAGTGAATACACTTGAATGGATAATCACTATTTTTAGCTGCTCTATACATTCATCAATAGGGGACTTGTTCCATAAATCATGGCACAATCAGAGGCCCTGCAGCTGTTAGTAGAAAGGATGTTTGCTGCTTGTCTGAGTAAAGCTCTATCTTCTCATTCATGTCCATTGGTGCTGAGCGCCCATGCTAAACCTGCAAGGTTTTATTTGGCATGGCCTGTGGGACACAGGTCTCAGCCCAGTATACTGGCTGGCACTCTGTTCTCTTCACGCACTCTGAGATTGCTTCATGATAGACCATCTCCCCCTGGCCATTGTGTCCTGTTGGCCTCCTGATCTCTGTATTGTCTCAGCAGCACCCTTGGGAATGTTCAAACTCTCTGTGAACTTCTCTTTGGAGGAGAGTCTGAGTTCCACCCATTTTCTAAAGGTACTCTTGGGAAGGTGGCTTTTTAATACCTGGTGTGGTATTCCTGATCCTGCACCACCATCTACATGGCTTTGCCAGGCACTGTTGAGTCTACATGTTGACCAGTAATGGGGCTGATTCCAGGAACACACCAGCTAACAACCTGAGCAGAAGAGTGAGCACGTTCTGACTGGGAGAGGCTGGCCCAGAGCAAAGGCCACATCCCCTTGCAACACACTGGAATCCCAACCACGAGGAAGCAGCACTGTCACCCACTCAATTGAATGTGCATCTGCAAGTAAAACTGCCACTCAGATGCAGCACAGCCAGTCCTATGCACACAGCTGTGGGACTGTGGCACCTACCTGTACACAAGGCACATGTACAAGTGCACAGGAATATGTGCCACCTGTGTCAAAAGGAAGGACAGGTATCTTTGTTTACATAAAGTTTCTGGAAAGACCTAGCAGGGCTGAAAATATCGGTAACTTCCTTCAAGGAAGGAAACTTGGGAATTAGGGTTGGGGTTGGAGAGCCTTAGGTTTTCTTTTTTTTTTTTTGTTTTTTTTTTCCATATTCCATTCTGTACCCTGATTTATTTATCACTGTTCAATTTGAGTATGTGCATGCAAGTATGTGTGGTGCATTTTATTGTGATTTAAAAAACCATAATACTAGTATATTATCAAAGGCTTGCTTTTATGTGCAGTGTATTTTATTGTGATTTTTTTTTTAAGCACAACATTAGTACTTTACAAAAGTCTTGCTTTGAATATGGCAGGTGTCATTCCAGATTGGGAGTGGATGTGGGCAACCACAGTGTGCATGCTGTGTGGACAGCATGCCTGTGAGCAGCCGCTCTCCAGGCATGGAGCTGGAAGTCTCTGGTTCATGTCACTCTGGAGCAGGGGCTACTCTAGCACAAAGAAGGTTTTGAAAGCGAAAGGCAGAGCCAGAGTCAGGGCAGGCTCTGGGCAGGCTCTCAGAGAGCCCAACAACCCTCTGCTGAAGGGTGCCCTGCACCCCATCGCACAGGCGGGCACCTTCTGTGAAGTGAGGTTGCTACATGAGTCTTGTCATTACAGGATTTTGAGTGGAGTGATTCTAAAAGAAAAGAATGAGAACAGCATGCTCTGGTTGTGCCACATTAAATATTGGAGATTTTCTGTAACTTTCCTCCATTTCAGGTAATTTTGATTTGATGAAGAGTGACAGCAGTTCATCTTTCAGTTCGCTTGTGTCTCTGTTGATCTAAATGTTTTCTAATGCATATCTACCTTTTAAACTAATTTATTTTTAAATCGAACTTAGATCCCATTCTGCGATCACATTTCATATTGCCAAAACTCTGCCTTGGGGAAGGCTGAGTTATCTTGTTCTGCTCCAGAGCTGGTTTGGCTTTGTCTGTTCTTTGGGAAATGACACAATGTTGACCTAAGAGGGGCCCTCACCTCTCACTGCTGAATCCCAGTGGTTGGGGAAGAAGAAGCTGCGAGCCCACTCCCAGTCCTGCCCATGCCCACTCAGGAAATACCCATGCTATGCTTGTCTATGGACTCTGCCCTTGGCATCCCTGTTGCCCACCTGGGCTCTGGCAGAGAAGTTAAGCGGGAAGAGGCCAACCAAATACCCGCCAGTATAAGAGGAAACGGAGAGAAACAGCTCCAGTCAGCCCCAGAAGGGAGGCCTGGAAAAACTCTGCAGCTGGAGCTAACACAAAGGACTTTTCAGATCCTGAAGCCAAGGTGCCCAGTGCTTTTTTTTTTTTTTTTTTTTTTTTTTTAATACAGCTATTAGGGTGACAAGCCTTTCCAAAGGCCAGCAGTTGGCGAGAGTTTCCAGGAAGCTGGTCTGGCATGGGGCTGGGATCATAGCAACTTTTAACGAGTGAAGTTCAGAAGGAAGAAGTCATCAGGAAAGGTTTAAGGTTCAACAAACTTTTTGAATTATTTTGCAAAAAGTTCTGGCTTTCCAATTCAAAGGCATGTTTCCTTGTGATGGTTTTAAGCCAGAGCTTATTTCAGAGGCAACACAGACTGCATGTTTCTGATTCATTCCCTGGAGATATTTGCCTAATCCTAGAGACAGGCTTTGGAAGTGCCATCCAGTACCTGGAGACACTGGAGCCATCTTACTATCTCTTCAAACAGCCATCCACCCACGTGTCTCTCCCCTCTACCAGTTTCTGTGATTGTGAGTACACACATGTGCACACCTTCCCTAAGCAGGAAGCTGCTCTTTGCCAAAAGCGAAAGGAATTCAGATTTCCAGAGGGTATCCTTGGTCTCCAGCTTCAATAGCTATCTGACAAAGAAAGATCCTAGTGTGTGTGTGCTGGCGCTGGGAGAGAGGGGCTTCCATATCCATCCACATGTTTCTGGGCCCCAAGAAAAACCCACAACTGGCTGTGCTCTCCCTAGCCCCACCCAACCTCAATCACATTCCTTCTCTTCCTGAGCCCACCCTGGGTGGCCCCAGCAAACCAGCTTCCACTCCTCCCTTCCCACCAGTGGGGAGACCTAACCCATGTCCTCATTGAACAGCCAACAGTGAAAATGAAGGTCACACTACAAGCCCAAACAGCTGAAAAGCACCCCGCTCCCTCTCTGCCTGTTCTCACCCCAGTAAGAGAATAGACTCTTTTTTTCCCCTCTGTCTAGCAGCCCAAAAGACTAAGCTTTCCCACCTTCCTGTGAATGCTTCCAGGAAATCCTTCTAACCTACTTCCTCCTGAAACATTTTTGGGCTTAGAAATGAAGAAGCTGCTCTTTGAGCTGTTGTAGCCCTTCGCCACTAGAACTTTTCAACATAGTAGGGATCTTTATCCCCCCCCCCCCCCAGGAGGATTTATAAATGTTGACGTGGTTATTTGAGTCACAGTAGTGGATCAGCAGTGGCAAGAGAGACTGGCTGATCATGCTAAGTTTCTCCTTAGCCTAAGTTATTGAGCTCTGTACTTGTTTAGGCAGGGAATGTACAGGTGGAGACCCTTCTGTAGCCATCAGAATGAATGAGTGACTATGATGGACATTTTGGTTTTATGCTCAACTCAAAGGCAGTGCTGAACTCCAGTCCAGTTGACACCTTTGTTTGCTGTTGAGATGGTTTTCAGTGCCATAGCCTCCTTCCTGTTAGGCAGGATTATTTCTCCTGGTAGTAATTCTGGAAAAGACTGAGGCTTTGCAGTCTGGGCCTGGCCATTTCACCTGGTTCCAGATGGCCAAGGTGCTCAGCATGCCTTGTCACAATTAGCTGTCTCTTCTGTCTCTAAGACTCAGACTGATTCTCTTGTTTGGTCAAAAATAGTGTTATCCACTAGGGTCTTCTGGCTGTCTTGTGAAGTGTTAATTATGGCTTTCCTGACCAGTCCTGACCAGATGAGTCCCAGAACTCATCTTTAAGTATCTACATACCTCCACTTTACCAATTTCTCCTTCGAGGCAGAGCCTGCAGTGAACTTGTTCTCATTACCTTGGAAGAATTTTCATGTCCTAGTCCTTGGCTTTGAGTGCCTATTCAGATTGCTGTGTCTGTTCAGGGATGTGGTACTTAAGGAAGTGCCCTAGGCAGCTTGGCATTAAGCCATTTGATCAAGGTGATTGACAGAGCCTGGTACGGAGAGGAGATAGGTCCCACCAGAACAACAAAAGAACATAGTAGAAATTGGGCATGCCTTCTGGCTCTGGTCCTGACAGTAGGTGGCCTTATACGCTCATCTTTCCCATTCTCCTGTTGTTCCAGAGCATGATACCCAGGCTACATGGTCTACTGAGGTACTGTGATAGGCCTATTGTACAGTGATGAGACAGCCTGGTAGCATGGAGGATGGGGGACCTAAGGGAAAAATACCTTAGTCAAGCCCTGAGCTCTGGGTGGACAGCTCTATTGGTAGCCCTCTGTACACTGCATGCTGGGTCAGTCAAGCCTGGAGCCTTTTGCTAAACATCACTCCTCTGAAGATCACCCATGCTCTCCCTTAGGATCCTACTTCTGGCTTCACTTGAAGCCTGACTTATCATGCCATGTCCTTGAGCCTGTACCTGGAGCCCACACATCCAGCTGGTAGAGTTCATAAGGCAGGTTTTGTTTTTGTTTTGCTGAAAAAAAGAGTATTTCAGTGTTTCAAACTAGCAGAGTTTGAATTTAACAAATCCACACTGAGCAATGATGGTACACACCTTTAATTCCATTACTTAGGAGACCAAGGCAGGTGGATCTCCGAAGTCAACCTGGTCTACAGAGCAAGTTCTGGGACAGCCAGGGCTATACAGAGAAACCCTGTCTTAAAGAAATAATAATTAAAAAATTCATATACAAAGCAGAGGAAAACAAAATAAAACCTATCTCCAAAAGGTACAAGAGGGAGAATTAGACAAAAGAAAGATCTCCTTGGAACAGAGAACAGCTAAGTGTAAACAAGCCCAGGGTAAGGGGACAGGCCCACAACACGTGAGCTCTTTTAAGTCGAGATCAGACCCTTACCCTACCATTTCCACCTCAGGAACAGAGGCCAGCTGCTGAGGAATAATAGTGGGGCCCAGAGGATGACTGTCTAGTGCTATCCACCTCAACGGACCTGGTTCTCTTGGGACAGCAAGTTTAGGTCCTAATGCAGATTATGTGGACTCATTTAGTTAAGAACCCTGCCTGAGAGTAAATATGTATATGTATAGAGCTCTATGCTCTCTGTGCCTCACCTTTTAACTTCCTCACTTGCCTACCCCCTCACGTCTCAGAATCCATTACCTTGTAAATTCAACCTTATTTCTGCCTCAGTTCTCCAATGGGCTACCACAAGCCATTGTTAGGGCAGAGTTATACTTTGAGTATAATGCAGTCTGGTCTTATATGAGGATTAGAGCCAGAGTCCTCAAAGAAAAGCCAAGTAGGGTAAAAATTATCTCTTAAAGCATCTTGATTTGCACCCCTCCCCAGTAATACCACTCAGAGCCTTTTGTATAACTCCTTTCTAAATTGCTCTCATGCCCAATGAAGTAGAAGACGCTCTGAGAGGGCCTGCCAAGTGTCTCTGAACTTCTGGGGCTGTAGCCGCATGTGTGGATTGGTAACTTCGGTAGAATATTTATGTAGATGCTGAAGTCAGCGTTATGGAGGTAGAGATGCTAGACTTGGAGTGCAGACATGGGCTCCTATCTACTTTTCTCCATCTTTTATTTCTCTTCCTCCTCCATCCTTCCAAGATGTCACCCAGGTCTCCCATGGAGCTAACTAGACCTGAAAGACTTATAGTGAGTCTTCTGTTAGCCAGTCATTGCCAAGGATATGTATCTCAGGTACGGTTTCTGCTCAGAAACATCTGAACTATCCTAATAGGCATAAATATTGAGTGGATGGCTTTGGGACACCATTAGGAAGGAGCCTGGGAGGAAAGGTCAGCCTAGTCTTTGAGATCTAGAGATGCTCAGAATGGCCTGTAGGCAAGTGAAGGCTCCTGGCTTCCTTATGTGGTAGTGCCAGGTCTTGATATACTTAAGAAACTGACTGAATTCACAGAATTCTCATGACAGAAGGTGATCAGATGACCAGCACCCAAACCCACCATGGACTGCTCAAATCCACGCAGTGGGTCATAGAATCTCACTTACTACTACTGTTCCAGTGCTACTTACTACTGTTCCAGTGCCAGCTCACTACTCTCAGGTCTTCAACCTGATCTTTACAAAAGGAGACCTAGGCTCTCCCAGTGACAGCATCTCTCAGAATGAGCCTGGTTCTACCAGTATTTCTTGTGTGATAGTAGCAAGTTTTTGTCCTTCATGAATCTTTAACTTCCCCATCTGTGAAGCTGAGGACTGGCTCACTAAGTGTTCTTCAACCTACCAGGATGTAAGTTAAGTATTTCAGCCAACTGTGGCATTTACCACTAAAACCCTAGCACCAGAAGTTCAGCATAGGCTAGCTCATTCTTAGCAGTGAAACCCACAGTTTGTGAACACTGTGGTCTCATTGGATTTTATCTTTTCAACAGAGAGGTTGCCATAGTTTCCCTATCACTTACAGGGCCAATGGAAGGCAGGATATACAGCTTATCCTTCTCTGTAGTTTGTCTGAAAGTAGGTGTCAAGTTGTCAAGTCAGCACAGTGATGAAATTAAATGACAGAAGCACACGGGGCATCTATAATTGCCATAGGCACAGTCCTCTGATCCCATCTCCAACTTCCTCGGAGCAGAGTTATGGGTACTAGGACCATGTCTGTATGTCTTTTAATAGGAGTCAAAACAGCCCATCAGCCCTAGCTACTTAAGGCTTTAGTCAGAATCTGTAGACTTCCTCTGCTGCCACATTACTCCAGATCATCCCCGAGGCCAGTACTCTTATGTCTTCAAGTTCATCTTGTTTAGGACAGCACTTGGGATACAGCCTGACCATTTGTATCCTTTGGAAGATCATTACCTGACTGTTTTTAAAGCTTTTGGGTCAAACAAGCAATAACATCATGGGGTCTTTTGTCACAAAGGACACTTTATATTGTCTAACACTTATTCCCAATCAGGTATATGGCTAAATACCTGACTGTATTTGCTGAAATATATATGCCAGCACAGGAAGATATATTCCCAATGTATTTAACTGTAGCTTGTAGAAGTTGAGAAAACTGCTTTAGGGTTCTGTGAGCAGGATTGAATGACCCAAGCTTGCTAGGGTTTCCTGGAAGACACTGTCCTTAGCCATTGTGAGCCTACACCAAACCCAACCATTAGCTGAGAAGTTTGAAAAGCTGTGGCATGCAGAAAACTACACGACACAGGAAGAAAAGGAAGATGCCCTAACTAAAGAATCAGGCCATGATTCCCAGAGCTCTGATACAGTGGATACCCCTTTTCTTATGCCCATCTAGAGGGCCATAGTGTAGATACCCCCTTTTCTCGTGCCCATCTAGAGGACCATAGGGTAGATACCCCTTTTCTTGTGCCCATCTAGAGGACCATAGGGTAGATACCCCTTTTCTTGTGCCCATCTAGAGGACCATAGGGTAGATACCCCTTTTCTTGTGCCCATCTAGAGGACCATAGTGTAGATACCCCCTTTTCTTGTGCCCAAATAGAGGACATTTTTTTCATAGACACTGATGTGTATGTTGAAGCAAAGGCCTTTCAGAGACAGCAGAGCTAGTCGTGAAGAACAACTATGGGGCCCCTGCATACTCTAGCCCTCAAGTCTTAATTGGTAAACTGCAATGGTCATGAAAGGGTAGCCCTGGCCAAAGAGAACAACCTGAACCTGACAAATGAACTGAGGAAGAGTCCAGAAATAGAACTATACGCCATCAGTGAGCTGATTTGTAGTGATGTTGATATGGCAGGATGGTGGGAAAAGGATGGTACTGTATCAGACTGGATGTCCAAGTGGAGGAAAAAGCTTATCTTTACCTTGACTTCACATAGGACAAAAAAAAAAATTGATTCCAGATGTGCTGCAGATCTACATGTGAAAGGTGAGCTTTTAAAGCTTTAGAACAAACCAGAATATCTTTATGACCTTGGAGTAGTCAAAGTTTCTTAAGTAGGACATAAACAATACTATCCAGAGAGGAAATGTTTGATTAACTGGACCGCATTAAAATTAAGACCTTCTGTTCATCAAAAGACACCAAGAGAGGAGGCAAGGCAGCCTGCAAGGGGGGGGGGCAGTGTTTAGAATGCATGTGTGTATCTGTGCATCTGACAAATGACTCGTACTCAGAACACCCAGAACATAGACAAAACTGCAACTGAAGAACAGCTCTCAGTCTTAGACTGATAGAGAATGATAGATGTGACCAAGCAAGAATGTCGAATGGGACTCAGCTTACTGCAAATTACAATTACCAGTTGACGCCATCAGGAAGGCTAAAAGGGAAACAGTGAAAATTCGTGTGTGTGTGTGTGTGTGTGTGTGTGTGAGAGAGAGAGAGAGAGAGAGAGAGAGAGAGAGAGAGAGAGAGAGAGAGGATGTAGAGAAACTAGAATATTCACACGCTTCCCAGCAGGAGTAAAAATTGGGGTGACTGCTATGGGAAACATCCAGTCACTCGGTGACCCAGCACTGCTACCCTAGGCATACAATTAGCAGAGACCACCATAACTTTCACCAGACACATGCACAGAATATTCTTAGTAACTCACTACCAAAACCTGCCCAGTGGCTATGGGTAGTAAAATGAATAAGCAAAACACAGGTCACACAGAGTGGAGTGCCAGAGAACAGCAGGCTCTTGGGACCACTGTTTTCTTCATCCCTACAAAGGGGGTTCTTAGACATCACAGTGAATGAAAGTGCCAGATACAAGGGTGTATGTGCTGTGTGATCCATCTATGTAGATTTCAAACACAGGCAAAGCTGGCTGTTGTTGCTGGAAGTGAGCTTATGGCTGCTCGTGGCATGGCTATGATAGGAAGTGAGATCTAGAGGGCTTCCCCTGGATGCTTCGGTCTCAAGTAGGGAAAATGTCATTTGCACTGGAGATCTGTGTACTTTACTCTTTTGGTGTGTTCCCTTTCTAGGTTTATAGCATGATGCCCTGTAGAAGACTGTATTCTGAGCTTTGCTGGAGACACAACTTATGTACACAGAGGGACTGGGCTTGCTTCCTGGCTACCACCTTGCTTAGAAGGATATATTACTTCAGTACTCTGACAAACCACCTTGGAGCTGTCTTTAGCAGGCCCTATATAGTTGAGTTTCTACTTCCAGCTCTCAGGAGATACGTTTGGGGGCTCTCTCACGTTTTCTCTCTGACTGTACATACTACTGCTCTCTACTGGCATCCATTTAGCCAGTGAGGTCCCTCAGAACAGTTCTGAGAGGTTTCTGCATCCCTTTCCTGTGCTTGGATGGAGGAAGTGAAACTAGGGGGCACTGGGGGCTGCCTGCAGCTGGGCCAGTGCAGGCTGGGAGCCAGATTGAGGGCATTCAATTCCCAGTCCCGTCTCTTTCCCACTGAGCCACTCCGCCTCGCTTTTAATTTAATTAGGAGAACATTTAATCCCCCGTGCATTTCAGAGACGGGTTTGAGCCTGGCCGGGGCCGTGTGGGGCTCTGACAGGGATCCTGTGACTCATACAGCCTTGCACAGCCCTCCCGGGAGGGCTCCCATGAGGCTTCTTTGGCACCTTGTGCAGACAGAGGTGGTCTGGAGATTCACAGAAGACAGGACACTAGTCTGGAAAGACAAACTGGTCTCATCTGTTCTTGACAAGCCCCTTCCCTGTCCTCCTGGACACTGCCCCCAACATGGCCTTTCAGTCTGCTCCCATCAACATCTGCAGGCTGAGAAGCCAAGTAAGAGAAATGGGCGCTCATTGGGGTGCCACAGCAGGCCCTCGTTGTCTCTCGGCCCTGAACATCCCAAGCAAAACTGTCCCATCAGAAGAGCTAGCCTCCTGATCCACTAATGCCCCCCTTTCCAGAAGGCATAGGCTGGCCCCAGCCTCGCTGACAAACGCAGAATTCAGGAGACATTAGTAGTGATGTGGATGAAAGCCAGGCCACAGCGGGCCTCCCTGGAAAAGAGAAACTCAAACGTCTTGGCGTGAGATTCTGCAGGGTCCAGGAGAAAGTTGAAGACATGGAAATTCTAATTAACGCACGTGGGGCTGGTTTTGCTCAAGGATTTTTGAAGCTGTCATGTCACAGGAGGCCCGGCAAGCACATGCTCGCCCGGGAGGTGCTTATGGGCACCTGGTGGGATTCTTGCAATGCCCTAGCCTGCGTTCTTATTTTCCCTCTGCCCTCTAGACTTTGCTCCACCCACCTTGGTGAACTAGGTGGCCCCTGAATGCTCTCCCCCAATCCCCACTCCCACTCTGTGCCTTTAGAGTAGGATGACAGGCTGGTTAGTAAATAGAAGTTGAGGCTGCCAGTTGGAAATGTCACAACAGAAAAGTCAGAGGGGTCAGGAACCAACTTCTTGGAAGAAATCTTCAGGGAAACTGTATAACAGAGCCAGGCTAAGCTATAGACTGCTGTACTTGTGGTAGGCTTGGCCTTTGGGGATGCTCATCGTGGGTATCTCTTGTATAACTGATAGGTCAAAGGTGTAAGTTCCAGACAAGTTTTGATTGCTACATCAACTGAAGGGTGGGGGTGAAGTGGCTGTAGGAAAAACTCACTGAGGCCACACCTACTGTCCTTTAGCTTTTATTTATAGGTGCTACGTGGAGACTTTATTTTATCTCAGGCAAGGCTAAGATATATTTTCTGTGTCGGAGGTGGCAGTCTTAGGGTCCTTCATCCTGGAATTTGGGGAGTGCTGGAAAAGGAGTGACCAAGAGAAGCCGTGGACACTATGCTCCCTACCAGCCCCAGGCTAAGAGTCAGGGAGCTGTTACTTGGGGGTTTTATGATTATCTCAAGAGGATGTGAGAGGTGTCCCCAGGAAAAGGAAGGCTGAGTAGACACTGGACAATGCATGTGTCTCCAATGGCTGCAGGAGTGATGAGGGTTTTTCAACTGGTGGGATACCACACAAGGCAATGGATGCATACAAGCCCTCGCCAGTTTCCCAGAGTAAGCAGGGTCCTGGGGATTTAAACTATTAGGTATAAGGCTACCCCCATCTCTTGTGGTAGTTCCTTCATGTATTGACAAAAGTCTCTATTCTCTGTTTCATAGTTGGCCTTCAGAAACCTGGAGCAAGGCTTTGGGTAGAGGATTCCTGTTGAGGGAGCTTGAAGAGTCCAGGGCTCCCTTCCAATGATGTTAGAATCAGGAAGACAGCATCTGACTGAAATATGTTTGCAAGGCTGAGGTCCAGCTGCCCAGAGCTGAATAAGGCCTGGGAAGTGCTCGGGGAGCTGCTGGTACTTGCCTATTGAGTTGGGGTCAGAGAAGCTGCCTTGTCTTCTCAGCACCCTTCCCTGTTTACCAGCCGTTCTCTAGTTTTTCAGTAGGCCAGCATCTTGGCCTCTCAGTCCCCAAACTATCAGTGGCCAACAGGCTCTGAAAGAGAGGAGCTTCACCCAGCCCCAGGGACCTTCCCATAATCACGGCTACAGTGACCTCACCTCCCTGGGGCCCCTGGGTGGGGAGAGCTTGAGATGGAAACAAAATGTGTCTTTATTTATGCTTTTAATTTGAATTCTGGAACTGGCCCAACATGGTAATACATTTAACATCAGTAAAATGCTGAAGAAAAATGGATCTGTTTTTTCTGCAACTGCCTCCCACCCACTCTGCCCCCTGCAAGACCCTAGTACACATCTCTGTCCCTGGTAGACACGTACCAGGGTGCGTGCCTCTTTTTTCAGTGTAGGTTCATAGGGCCAGTTGCCCACGGGAGCCATGCTGCATCACTGAGCTGCTGGAGCCTAGCTTAATTACAGACATCAATCAGCAAGCTGACTGTGCAAGAAGCAAAGGAATGCAGTCCTGGTGTGGGCACGTGGACCCCATATACAGTACCCATGATTGCCTGTGTGTTCCCCCAGGATGGGGAGGGGTCTTGGAAAGGCCAGTAGTCCTGAAAGCACATAGGGTTCTAGGACCCATACAATCATGCCTGTGAGGATCATCTTTGCTAGGACTTCCAGCAAGGATGGCACTTGACTTCTGAATATGTGGGTGTCCATAACCTCATCCCTGACCCTCAACTTTGCTTTGACCAGATCGTATCTTTTTGGAGAAGCCCCTGCCTTAGGTCTTTTAACTTAGTACCACCATGGGCTCCTTTCATACCTTCCCACCTTCTCAGATTGTGGCTTTTGTATTTGGTGTGTTCCTGGGTGGGGACTTGACTGGGTCAAGACTTTCCATCTCCTACTCAGAGAGACTCCAGGAGTGCAGACCTGAGAAGAGCTCTGGTACCTGGATAGATGGTGACACAGTAGCCAGGAAAGAGTCACATATCAGGCTCTGTTTCCTCAGAGGAGAGATAGAAAATGGACTAGTACTCCGAGCAGTGTTGTCTTACTGGCTTAGGTCTGTGTCTGGAGCAGATGGGCAATGTCTGGCTCCAGGAGCTTTGAGTGTCCTCATACCAGCACAGGTGACCTTTTGCCCACAAAGGGGTGATTGATTGTAGGGCAGCTATGGGTTGAACTATGAGCATGTATCTCCAGTTTTCCACCCTCCTGTGAGACCCCACTGGTGTTTTCCTTCAGGCGCTTCACAGTGGCCAGGAACTGCGAGGCATGTTTGTCTATCTGGATGGATAGTTTGTCGAGAGCCCTGTACTCTCTTGGTGCAACTGCTTTAGTGTCTGGAGGCTACTCCATGGCCATAAGAATAAAATGAAATGGGCACCAACAAGAGCTGAGTGATTAGGAGTGTAAGAAGGCCGAGTGGCCTCTCCAGGCTTAGGCAGTTCTCTGGGGCCTATTATGGTTGCCATGGTGCTATTTACTGTCCCTACTCCTAAGCAGGCACTGTCATATGGCATATAACACCAACCACCAGACACCAGTGTTTACACTTTGAGTTCTCTAGTACCCTGAACTTAATTTATTGAGAGCCTTAACCACATTGTATGCTATTGCTCTACCCATAGACACCAGCTCACACCTTTGTTCCTCCCTGTTAATACAGCCAGCCAGTAAGACTATTTTAGGAAGGAGAATGACTCCTGATTCTCAATAACTTGATATCTCTTTTTGAACCCATGAACACTCTCTACATCTTAAAAACGAGACATTGGTAACCTCCCTTTGAGTTTGGGTAGCCTGGGAAGATAGGGGCCATGGCTTGTTTGATCATAATCATCCCTTTTGACAAGGCTGCCTTCCCCCCAGGGTGGCCTCAGCTTAGCTATCTGGTTACTTAAGAAACCCTCATCACCAGTTTCTTCAGTCACTGCAAACCTAAGCTCGTACCAGGAAGACAGCAAAGGCAAGAAATCTAGACATAGGCCAGAAGCAGCATGACCAAGCGCACAAGGCTAAGGACATGAATTTCAGTAGAAAGAATGAAAGAGTCCCAGTATGTAAATCCCACAAGTATGGCACTAACACCTTGATACAAGGACACTTTTCCAGGAGAGTACCCAGTGGTGCAGTGGCCAGAAGGTGTCCAAGTGACCTGCCTCCACCACATGGCTGGCTCGACTGGGCTTGGTGGGGACATTTGAGTCACATGTTGCAGAGAAATCAGACCATGGCTGGATTCTGGGGATTGGCCTGGTGATGCCGTGTTGGGGGCCCCAACAGGGGAGAGGATGGGCATGTGTCCCAGGCCAGCTGTGCCTCAGGGGAAGGCCAACTGGAAGGCGTGGAAAATCAGCCATTTCCTCCACCTGAAGGAGCCCCTGAGGACAGTAGCAGCAACTGGCAGACATCATCCGGCATCTGCCCCATGGCTCTGGCCAAAGTTCCATGGGGAAATTCAAAAAAACAAAGTTGACTCTTTTGAAGGAGCGGTGGAGGGGGGGACAGGGGAGAGAAAAACTATTTTCTCAGACTCTCAAAAGCATGAAAACAAGTGGAAAATGATCAGTCTGGTTTTCCATAAGTCAAAACAAGAGGATCATATTTCTAGATTTGGTGGGAAAGCCCCTGCTCTCCTCTCCTGCCCAAGCCCTGAGGCCAAACCCAGCAGCCAGTGGCCTATTCTTAAGGATAGGCAGTAAGTTCTGGGTACTAGGTGAACGTAGCAAGTGGGATAAGCTTTACCCTATGCCAGGCAGTTCCCATTAGCCTCAGCCTCTGTGAGCAAAAATGGATACTCACTGTGACACATGGGTGATGGGGGTCAGCAGTGTCTCTCCTTCCAGGTCCAGGTCCTCAGCAAAGCTGTTTGTTCTCAAGAAGTGGGGTGTGCTTACTTCCAGCAGTGTAGGGCTCTTCCTTACTGTGGAGAAGGTATGAGAACAGCTCATTAGGCGTCAGTAGAAACTTGATCATGAAGGGGCACCAGAGCTGGACAGAAATGCCCACCTCAACCTGTTATTGCT
The DNA here is from genome assembly GCF_903992535.2 of Arvicola amphibius. Taxonomy (NCBI): domain Eukaryota; kingdom Metazoa; phylum Chordata; class Mammalia; order Rodentia; family Cricetidae; genus Arvicola; species Arvicola amphibius. Next base: position 145,035,196 of record NC_052047.1, on the reverse strand, counting down.
ATGGGATAAACCTGTGCACTCCTAATGTCAGGTGAAGAATGGAGACTAAGCTTAGACGTTTCAGTCTCACCCATCAGGTTTACACTGAGTGGCGTAGAATAGGTGAATCTGTGTGCAGATTGGTCCCCAGATACCTGAGACCTCAACATCTCTGACTGAGTGATAAAGGCAGGTACTTTATCAGTGGCAGCTGCCCTGGCACTGAGCTCCAGAACTGAGGACCTGCCCTATCAGGTTCTGGACCTCTCACTAGCTTCACACAAAACATTTGTGTCAAGAACAAATAGAAGCACTGACTGCTATTATTGTGATGTTTACACACATGACACTAACAGATCAATGGGCCAAGCAAGAAGGAGTGAGTGCTAGTACCTCTGCCTGTCAGGAATCACAAACTGAACTCCTAGCTCTGGCCGTGATGGTGTATTAACCAGGTCTTTGAGGGAGGCCCCCAAATTGTCCCAATAGCTGACTTCATATAGCTCAGGGGACTGATCCAGACCAGTCTTCACGGCTGTTCCAGCTTACTAGTGTTTGCTTTCAACTCACTTTTCATTTAAAGTGTTTGATGTAGAGTAATTGAGTACTTCTAACAAGTGGAATAATGCAAGATTCATAGTGGTCCTCAATTATCGTGTCACCTGCCAGGCAGATCCTTGGCTCCTGTCTTTATTCATCCCAATAGCACATATGTGATGCTATACACCTGAATGAACCTCTGCTCTTGTCATCTTTTCTAACTGTTCAGAACAATTAGGTATGCAATTACGCAGCTATGCATCTAATGGTCATTTGGTAGCATAATAGCCCATAGTTTAGACCTCCCACAATTTACTTACCCATCCTATATTTTATGGACACTCAGTCTCATAGTTTTATGCCAGTCAGACAGTGATGCACTGTCCATCTTTACTGTTAAAAGCGAGATGGTGTGTCTTTGGTATTAATAAGTGTTTTGGGGCTGTTCTTCTATTAAGCTGTAGCAATTTTTTCTTCCCCTTCAACTTTCCTATTCTTTGCATGGCCCATTAAGCATGGCTAAAAACTGAGGTTTTCTCATTTTAAAAATTATTATATATTTGAGAATTTTATATATTTTGATCATAGTCACCCCATCTCTTCCCAGATCCATCCTCATCTACCTCCCAGCCCCCCAACTTTGTATCCTCTTGTTTTAAGATTTAATAACCCAACAACTTCAGTTTTTGCTGCTCATATACTTCTGGGTATGGGACTATCCACTGGGGTGTGGTTGCTCTGCCAGGAGTCAGAACCGTAAAGAAATACTGACTATCCTTCCCCAGAAGCCATTAACTTGATAAGCCCCTAGCTTATCAAGAACCTTGTGGGATTCATGAACCTCTTCCCACTTAATGATAGAATGTTGACTGGCTTGATCTTGTGTAGACAAGCCCGCAGCTGTTCTGTCATGTCCAGAAGTCAGTTTTGCTACAGTTCTCCTCTTTAGTCTTCCCATCCCCTTTTTAATTCCACAATGTCCTGGCCTTGGGGAGGGGGAGGTTTTCTCATTTTTCACCTTCACTTACTGCTTTCTGGCTCGTTTGGGATTCTTCTTGCAGAATTGCCTGTTTATACTATTTGCTTGGCATTCATTTAAAAGGAGCTTTTAATTCATTAGAGATAATAACCTTATGTTACATAAAGCACAAATATCTTTCTTAGTCTATATTTGGTCTTTTAATACTAGGTTGTTTTATCATAGAGACTGTCTTGTTTTTTTACAGTGATACTTTTACTTTACGAAATGAGTTTCCCACATCTAATACAGCAGTCTTTTACATTTATTTCCAATATAAACATACAAATGTGGGCATACATCTGTATGTATGTATAAATTTTAACACAGTTAGCATTTATACCTAATGCAAGGGATGTTTAGTGGTCATAAAATGGTAATTCAAGACTATGTGTAGTTTTACTTTTTAAAAATCTGAAATATAACATAAAACTAAAGAAATTTTTTGAGAAAACATAAAATTCTCGATTTGAAAGTGAATTGAGATATAACACCAAAAACTTAATCTGAAAAAGGAAAAATTCATCATAATTAGAAATAAATGAATTATTGTTACAACAAGTGCATTTTGCCAAGCAGTAAAAGAAGCAAGGAGTAACAACAGGGTTTACAACTGTTAAAACCCTTTGCTTTGTGAAGACAATGAGACCAATCACAGATATGCTGCACATCACTTACTCAGTCAAGGACTTGTGCTCAGAGCATTAGAAAGAAGAAAGCTCATGATTTGACAACAATGAAGCAAACAAGCCATCTTAAAAAGTAGATTAGAGGGGCTGGAGAGATGGCTCAGTGGTTAAGAGCACTGATTGCCCTTTCAGAGGACCCGGGTTCAGTTCCCAGCACCTACATGGCTGTTCACACGTGTATTTAATGCGAGATCTGACACCCTCACCCTCATACATGCAGGCGAAACACTGATGCACATTAAAGTAAATAGATTATTTTTAAATTTGAATTACAAATAAGTGTGTGAAATTGTGCTCAGCCAAAGCCCATTATATTTATGGAAATTCCTATTCATGTAGAAACTCACCTATTCCATTTCAATTACAATGAGATAACACTGAAAATTATTATGATCGTGGAAAAAAACCATAAAATCAAAAATAGTATAACAACAAGCAGCCAAAGGAAGCAAAACAACTACAGTCCTCATGTTCTTCCGGTGGGAATGCAAAGAGGCAGAGCTGTTCTGAAGAACAAGCTTCATAGTCTCTTATAGACATATATATAGCTTATGACCGAAGTGCATGGAACATTTATGTTCACAAAAATTTGTACATGAATATATATATATATATATATATATATATATGCAACTTCACCTCTAATTGCAGAAAACAAGTAACAACCAAAGGTGTCTTTTCAACAGCATTTTAAATGGATAAACAAATTATATATCTGTTCTACTTTGCAATGGGATAATAATATTCAGCAGTAAAACAAGATGGAGTGAGGAGTCCTACAACATCATAGACAAATCTCAAGTGCATTTTGCTGAGCAGTAAAAGAAGCAAGGTGTAACAGGATGTAAACTACGTGATTCAGTTTCTAAGACATTCTTGGAAAAGCAAAACTTCATGGGCTGTGAAACAATTCAGTTTCTGTTAGTGTCCTGGGAGAAAGGAGTACTTAATTTTTTATTAAGAATTTTTTAAACATAATCTTTTCTCATTTTACACAGCTAGCTCTCTTTCCACTCCCTCTCCACCCTTCCCCCCCCCCCCCCAATCCCCTTCATCCACTCTTCAGAAAGGGTAAGGCCTCCCATGGGGAATCAACGAAGTCTGACACTTCACTTCAAGAGTACTTTAAAAGGCTCCAATCCAGAACATTTTTAGGAGAAGAAACTTCTCTGTATAATATTTAAAACATTGTGAAAAATCCATAGGACTATACAACTTTCAAGTAAATATTCCTGTATACAAATGGGGGAAAAAAATCAACCAGAATATTGGAGGTCCCCAGGACAGAAAGTACACCATGATGAGTGGATTCTTACGTTGCAAATATATTACACAGCATTGAAGATAGGGGAAAGGAGTTGACCTGTTGATTTTAAAAAGAATGTTTGGTTTGGCCACTAAACAACTAAAAAAAAAAAAAAAAAAAAACAAAACCCACTCTCATAAACACAATATTCTTGTAGTAAGTTTGTTTCATGTAGGTGAAATCAAGGGTTAAACAAACCAGTAACTATACTAGAAAATGAGAGCTGGGAACAAGTAAGGATGAACTGTTCGGTCAGAAACAGTATAAACTCAAGGTTAGCTGCATATAGAGACATACAGCGAAACATGGATGTAGATAGACTTCAGTTATGAACTTACATTTCCTAGTTCTACCTGCTGAAAGGAGATGTCAGTAGTTACTCTTTCACACCAAGGAACACATTCAGTGTCCAGATCGTATCTTCTAACACTGTTACTATTCCAGTGAAAGCAAATGTTTCTCTTTAAAGGGATGGACACTTCTGGGGCTAACAGGAAAACTACAAAACAAACCTGAAACAAAAGCATATCAAAAGGGCTCATATACCCTTAGCCAAAGCTAGAAAAAATTGAACAACAATACTCGATTATACCTGAAAAGACACAGGTTGCCAAGTCTATACTTATAAGTAATTGAAAAATAAATGAAGATCCTTCTTACAGAATGATTCCCATAAGTATAGAAGGAATGAGTTAACTAGGAGTATACCATAGAAATTCTTGCTTCAAGAAAAATCCATGGATGAATGCTAAAATTAGTAGGTGAAATCTTAAGTAAAACATCAAAGTCCCCCCTCCCCATATTTTTTCCCCAGTGACATTGATTGAATCCAGGGCTTTGTGCATGTTAGACAAGTATTCTGCCACTAAGCTACATCCTCAGTCCTCAAATAAATTTTAATTGCTTTAGTGATTTTAACGCATTCACAGAGTCTCTGATACTTTCCTGCAAGAGACAGACTAAAATTCCTCATTCCCTGAATGCTGTAGACCTGGTGAATTGCTCTTAATGACTAGGTATAATAAAGAAGCAGTAGGTTAGTTACAGTGAGTTACTTACCCATATAGTCAAGGTTAACACTGCTAGCAATAGATCATGTTATGTTGATGAATGAAAAGAAAAGCACCTTGCCTTAATGACATCCACCAAACCTATAAACATATTCTAATATTGGGAAAATATCAGACACACCCAGAGTAGCAATGATATAGGATGAGTATTCTTCAAAAGCAGCAAGGCCAATAAGTTGCAGGCCATAGGATACTAAGGACTTGATGAATAATTGTAATGGTTAGTTTCTTGGAGTGTAAAGTAGTTAAACTGGGAAAATGACAACATTACAGTCCAATAGTGTTGTATTTTTTTTTTTTAGTTTTCAACAATGTAAAATGGTTATAAGGTTCTGCAGTGAGAGGTATATGGTAAAACTATTTTTGCTTCTACAAGTATATGTAATATATATGCAAATAACACACACAACTTAAAAGTGAAAAGACGCATAATGATAGAGAAGAATCTTAAATATATAAAGATAGATTAAAAACCATGGAGAAAAGCACAAAACCTTAAGCAGAGACACTGATGACAAACAGAAAACTGCCTTCATTTTATTGACAAATATACTCGATCCTGAAACAATTCTTCCTAAATCTTAATGAAAACTAAGATTTGCGTGTGAACACCTTGATAAGCTGGTCCTAAAATTTATTTGGAAGTATATGAGACCAGGAAAAATAGTGTTCTTTAAAAAAGTGTCTAATTTGCCTACCAAACACAAGTAGTTCTTAACAGTGGTTATTAATACAGTGTGGTTCAAGGACAGACTAACAGGCTATTAGGACAGAGCTAGATGTCAGAAAATAGCCCCTACACATGGACACTTGCAGTGTATTAAAGACAACCTATATATCTTGAGATGGCCTTTTCAATAAAACATTCAAGGGCAACTGGAAATGCACATGGGAAAAACACTAAATTGGATCTGTAATTTTCTCACACCATACATCAAAAATTCATTCTTGGCATTCCAGGGGATTATGACAAGCAAAGCTAGAAGGTCCATATGACTGAATATAGAAGAATATCTTCATGGCCTTGGGGTAAGGATAATTAAGAAGCACCAATCAAAAAGGAAAATCCCAATTTTATTACAGAGTCAAAACTTAAATATCTAAATACATGTTAAATAGTAAAAAAGAATCAAAATAGTAAAACCTAAAAGCTTGAGCAAATCAGTAAGAAAAATAGCCAAACCTGGGGCTGCAGTTCAGTAATCCCAGCTACTTGGGAAGCTGAGGCAGAAGGACCCGTAAGACCTTAATAGGCAACAATGTGTCGGGAACACACTCAAAGAGTAGTGCTCTATCTCAAAGAGTGAAAAGGGGGCTAGAGACAACTCAGTGGCAGAGTGCTTTCCTATTGTGCATGAGACCTTGGTTAAAACCCTAACACTGAAAAAAACTGATCTAACTAAAAATAAGCAAGACATCCTTTCACCCCAGAAAAAAATAAAAACCATGAGAGAAGAATCCAAAAGTCTGATGAGCTTATGGAAAGGTGTTGTGCCTGACTAGCAATCAGGGAAATGTAAATAAACTCAGGAGCTCATGGCCCATGGGGGCCAGAGGCAGACTTCCAGCAGGAAACTACACAGACATTACTTAGTCATAGCTGGGAGAAGGGCTCAAGTGAAGGGCTCTGTGCCCGTGACATCCTCAGAGAGACCAGGGAAAGACCGGTAAACCTTGAGGAATGTGTGCACATGAAGAGGCCCACAGGTCTGGGACTTGGTGGGAGTGTGTTACCCTTCCCATTTTAGAGACTCAGGGCTGAGATTCAAGTACACTGGGTTATATTATATACTTGTCAAGTCATAGCTAAAACTTCATCCAGGATTCAAATGTTCTTTTGGAAAAAAGGAAAGAAAAAAGAGCACAAATACATATTTCAATGCTTGCATCATTTGTATATAGAAGAAAGGAGCAACAGAGAGGTGACTGGAAGAGAGGGCTGTGTTCTACACTCCCAGAATGACAAGTGCCATCTCCAAGCCTTAGCACCCGGGTGAGCCCCTCAACCCTTGAGAAAGGCTCAGTCCTGGTATTAGAAAATGAAAATGTGCCCATCAGTTGGCTGTCCAGAGCGGGTGGGGCCTGCACCTGCCAGAGAGGAATGTGGACTCTTTGGTTTAATCCTGGGACCGGTTCATGGGGCCCCTGCAGTGAGGGTCAGAGGGGCTCAGCACAGTTGTTTTTCCAAGTCAAAAGGAAAGACTGTTGTAGACTAGGCATGTTTCAGTGACTGTGAGGGTGCCTCCCCTTCCATGAGGAAACAGTAATCAAGACTGCCACCCCCTCCCCATTGGATCTGTACTCAGAACCAGATCAGACATCTTAAAGATTCTGGAAGGAAGTTGGTAGGGCAGGAATTCAAATTACAGACATTTGTGCTGCTCCTCTTAGGCAGGAGCTTGGGGGAAGTATTGTCCTCTAAGAATCCCCCATGGGTCACCCCCATCTCTGAGGAACACAGTTTGTCTTTTATAAAGATATGGAAAAATAGCCCTACTGTAACTGCAGAGCACACGGTGAGACCACAGTGACTACGCCAAGGATAGTTCACCTAGACACAGATCCTCCATAAAGGATACTGGAATGTCAGGTGTTCTATGCTGAAGCAACCAGTTTCAGAATACCTGGCCCTGGAGGAAAAGTATTGTTTCCAAGTGACAATGAAGTCACATTTTCCTAAAATGGTCCCAGTTTTTGATGCTTTCATTCTTGGCTGCTTCTGTCTTGTCAGAGCCAGAATCTGGACCTAAGTGTGCAGGGCAGAACAAAACAATTTTGTTTTCTAGGAAAATGGGAGGTCTGGAATGGCGAATGTAGCCTCAGGCGTGGCAACTGCCCCAGCTGGGGCTACCCACTGCCAAGTTTCACCCTCTCTCAAGAGAACCAAAACCAGACTCTATGCACCATCTTCCTTCTCAGCCAAAGGGCCCACTCATTAGGGTGATTTGCATTTTACTTAAGCATAGGAAAAAAAAACTGGAAGGAAATAGATCAGAATGTGACATGTTTGCCTGTGGATTAAAGGACTTCAAATGATTTTCATTTCCTTATAGTATGTATATTTTCTGCTTTGAATGTATGATACATCTAGAAGTCATAAAAACATTAGTTTGTACAAGCCTCCTTTATTTGCCTTGTACTCATCATCTTGGGGTGAACACAAAGTGTCAGAGTGTCCCTTCTCACCCACCTTCCCCTAACTGTCTTTAAGATGCCCAGCAGAGCCAATGACACAGCGCTCTTTCTTCCTAAATTCGCTAAAGTCTTCAGTTTCCTAGCTTCATTTCCCCCTGCATTGAACTCCCAGACTTGCCCCTCTGCTCACCAGGTCAGCATTTGAACATTCCAAGTCCAGCTCTCTGTAAGACCGCAGGCCACACTGCTGCCCACTGCCCTCTACTGAGACCTGCTGGTGTCAGTAACTTCACCCAGCTGCTCACCCCTGCCCTCCTCCTTCTAACTGATTATAATCCTGCCTAATCTCCCAGATGTAACCCAAACCGCCTTCTTGTACAAGCTTCCCAAGGCTCTGGAGATCGCCCCCCTCAATTGCTGTGGGGCTTATGTGTGCCTGGCCCTTAGCACAGGAACCTTGCTTTCTTCCTTCCCCATGTCACCTCCGGTGCCTGGCACAGGCAAGTCCCCTGAGCCAGCCCATTCCAATGGAATAAACAAGCTGCCTATGTTCTCCCCTAGAAGAGCCCCCCTTTTCTATCCCCCTCAATCAATTTCCCCGTCTTGGTGGATTTGCCAGAGCCCTGTGGATCCTGCACCATGAAGGAAAAAGCCTTCCCTAGGGCATCTGGACAGCTGCAGTCAGGCTCTGCGTGACATTGCTGAGCTGTAGCTCCACAGCCTATGCCAGCTGCCCATGCCCTGCTCACAGATCCTGAGCCAGACCAGCCCCACCACCACCTGTGTCTCCACTCAGAGGCGAGAAGTAAGAGACAAGGACAGAACGTGTAGAAGCCATTCCCACAACAGCTGCCAGGAACAAGACGAGAAGTTCAGTGTAAATGTATATTCACAGCTGGTACCCAGTTCCGCTTAGGAAAATACCTTGCTTGAGTGGACACCTGTTGTTTTTGCATACCCTGCAACCAGGCCTGGCTTCTGGAAATACCTCACTGAATAATCCTTCGAGGGGTCCTCATTTACAGCTCCCCAGTATGTAAGGGTCAGGAATCCACCAGCTCTTTGCAGAGGGGGCATTGTGGCTGGACCCAAAGCTTCAGAGACATAGTTGTGCCTATGAGGCTGTCTTGTGCTGGGTTTGGAAGCAACAAGAGCCTATCCCGAGCCTGTGGCAGGAATCACTGGAAAAGAGCCTGCGACTTCTTTCTCCTGGTTGCTATAAGTTGGTGGTCATCTTACACTCATTGGAAAGGATACAGATGTATATAGCTATGCATGCATCTAGTTGTGCATTTATCTATGGGCAGAGAGTGAGGGGAAGAGAACAAAAAGGGGACAGGGTAAAAGGAGAAAGAGAAAGATTATCACTGAAGTAGGTCCAGCTGTGTCCGGAACAGCTGGGTTCAGATTTGTGAGCCAGAAAAGTGTCCCAGTGTCCCACTTGTTATCTAGATTGAATTGGGGTCTGTCATTTGTTTTTAAGAACCTTCAGGAGTACATAAGTTAGGGATAGGATATGAGCCTTAGGAGATAGGTCTGGGGGTAAGACTAGGCTACAACTCCCCCCCCCAAAAAAACAAACAAATAAACAAACAAACAAAAAACCCAGTAAACACCCCCTGAGACAGCCTCGTTAGACTTTGCAGGGTGGAGGATAGGGAGGAAGAAGGTTAGCTAGAAAAATCTGGCCTGAGGCCCTGACTTCAGCTCTTCACTGGCCAGGAACCTCTGGGAAAGGGGCTTCTTCCAGCTGCTCACTTTCTACTGTTATAATACAAACACCTTCAGAGAGGATCTTTCCATATCCTGTGCAAGTGAGTATCTTTGGCACATTATGGAACATGTACTTTGTATTCAAGCAAAGATTGCTGGATACATTGACTTGAAACGGACAGTGGCATGATAGTTGAAGATGACCTGTGGAGTCCCAAGACATCTTAGGAACAATGCTTGGCTTTATATAACTTCAGATCTGGTTCATAGTACTGGAGACTGTTTCCTGAATGCCTTTTCTCTCAATGGAGATAACAGGCCTAACACATAAATCTCAGAATAAATGGAAATGGTTCTGTGGGCCCACAGGTGGGGTCTGAATAGTAGAGGTGCTAAAGAAGACAGGCAATGAGAGAGCCAGCCCCAAGTGAGCCCAGGAAGCAGAAAGTGAGCAGCACAGCTGCCTACAGAACTAAAGCAGTGCACACAGCTTTACATGCTGCAAGAAGTCACTGTCCAGGTCTCTCAAGACACATTTGTGAGGGAAGGTTCCAGGCAGCAAGAGCAGCCCCAGGAAACTTTAATATACAATGGAATCTGGGTTAAGCACTATCTTCTCCAAAAGTTGAGCTCACAGGACATTCCCCAGAAACCTCTGGAGAGGTGGGGAGGAAAGTTTCTGGAGGTCTTTGGATGAAGAAAACAAAAAAGTGGCCTTGATTTTCGAGGAGAAATTACACAGGAAGAAAAAAATGTTTTTAATCTAATTAAGAGCGATCTTTTCACCTTCATCACAACATCACGGAAATGTGCCAGTTCTTAACTTCACACAATAATCAAAGCAATTAAGGAGAAGCCTTGGAAACTGGTGCAGATGTTCTCAGAATGTTTAATGGGGAAATGAGTTGCAGGCCTCATTCTCAGCATCCGGCTCCAGGCCCTGGCTACCAAATCCAGACATCTGCTGGGGCCCCACCCCCAGGCCTGGAGGGTGTGTGCTTGAGAAATACAGGTCCCTTCCCAGGCTGCCTTCAGCGAGGCCAGATCTGGGATCCCAAAGGCTCCCCATGGTTCCTCAAGCCAGAGCCTGGACATAGTCAGAATCACCCCAGAGCTAGGGGAAGCTTAATGTCAAAATTATGTTAACAACTGATGTCAAAAGTAATCAACTCAAACTGACTCCCCCACCCCTCCTGGCTGCAGGAGGACTATGAGCAGAAGAAAGGAGGGTCCCTGGCAGGGGTTAGGGGAGACTTTCTTCTTTGTCTTCCTCAACATGAACACCATGTAAAGATGTGGCAGCACCAGTGCAGTGTGTTTCTGAAGGTCTCAGCTCACCGTTGCCAAACTACACCCAAGAATCAAACTGGTACATCTTTGAGGAATTTCCAAGGATAATCGGAAAACATGTAGAAATTAGGTTGCTGCTTACTGAGGAAATAGCATGTTTCAAAGAGCAGAAAGGCATATGAGTAATGGCAACAGGCTTGAGAATGAAGACCTTGATGTATAGACACAGCTCATTAAATCACATTGGAAGCCCTGGTGTGTGGCACTCACAAAGAACAAAGAAGTAAAGAAAACATCCCTGGTTTTGAGGACACATAGGCAGTATGGGTCCTCACACATGTACTACTTTTAACATTCATGCTGTTTTCATACCAAGGGCTTCTTAATGCAAGAAATACTGTGTTTGACTCCAGAGGCCTGTTTAACTCCATACAGAGTAGTCAAAGGGAATGGAAAGAAATCTCTCACAATACTCCAGCTTAGTATCATTGGTTGAACTTTAAATGAGTATTGTAAGCCAATTTCCAGCTGCTCATTGGAGTGCTTTCTTAGGAAGTGGTGGCACAAGTTGTTTTGAATTATTCTTTGTCCATGAAACTAGTCCAAGAAAGCGTGATAGGAATGGGAGCATTTAAGAATGAAAGTAGTATGATGCACTTTTTATCAAAAGGATTTCAGGGACTGCTATGTAGAGAATATAGCAAAGGGAAAGCCAGGGGGAATTGGGAGGCCAGTGAGAAGTGAAAGGGAACCATCAAAAACAAAACAAACATGGTGGCAATGGTATTCAAGTAGCTATAGAGACCAGGAGTGGGAAAAGCCATATGTGAAAAAGCATAATTTTAAAGACTTTCAGGAAGATTTGAAGAATAACAACATACTACATTTCTGCTTGGACATCAAATCTTTTGACTTATCCCAAAAATTAGAACAAGAAACTCCAACAACAGTAACAACAAAATAAAACCATTTATGATCAGTCCCTTCAATAGTAGGCAGACTACTATAACCTAGAAATTACCCATGAACAGAATCTGCCCAGTGTTGCATGCCTGTGGGTACAAAAGGCAAGAAAAGGTTTAAAGCTGCTCTGTCAGAAGAGTGAGAATGTTAAGTGCTATCAACAAAAATAAGGCGCCCCTCTCCACAGAAATACATTTTTCTATAAACTCAGAATTAATGCCAGTGATTAATTCTAGGAAACAGTCCTTTGATTTGATTTATTTACAGCAACCTCGTGAACATCACAAAAAGAAATAGCCAACTAAAAAGTGGTAGAGGATCAGCAAGATGGCTCAGTGAATAAAGGTGCTTGCTGCCAAGACTGACAAGTTTAGTGCAATCCCCTGGAACCCACATGATGGAAGGAAAGCACAAGCTTCTTCAAAGCAATAGGAACTTGTGACATTTTTGCTTGTTCTTGCATACTCATCTTCCCTCTTCCCACCTGGTTTGGTGGCACTGTTGAAGATGGTAGACTATATGCCAAGTATGGACTATGGTTCTCATTTCTGGAGGGAGCAGAGCGATCCTTGTTCTAAAAAAATTATTTTTTTGTTTCATATTGTTTGGAAGCAGTCTGAACGACTGATGTAAAGTGACCACATTTTTTAACCTTTCAGAATTTACGCAGTATAAATGGTGGACAGTACTTGCAAACACTGTAAGACTTTCAGACCAATTATAAATAATGACTTGGGAAAATTTCAGTGGCTAAAACATACAACAGACCACAGAAAAGTTTCAGAAGACAATGTATAGTGAGTTTTAGTGGACGCTAAGAACATTTAAAGTAAGAGTGTGTGTTAAAGAACTTATGACATGTACAGAGGTACATGCTAAGAAAAGCCCTGAAAACAGTACACGACCTATGCAGATTTCTGTGCTCACCTCAAGCTACAAGTGAAAGCATAAACAAGCATTGTAAATAGTCTGTCTAAATATTGAAGGAATATTCCAATCCATTTAATTTTCAAAAACTGGATAAATCATGTACCCCCTTTCTACCTCTCTGATTCCTTCAAAAAAATCTGCCATAATGAATTGAACATAAATGAAAGGAACAGGTACTTCAAAGACCACACACAACTTAACAAAAAATAATTTAGAAGTCACCTAGAAACAGTTACAGTTTGAAGTATTATAAAAATCTTGAGGCAGTAAAGAATGTAATGTTCACAGTTATCATATAGCATATTGAAAACATACACTTGTAAACAAAAATTGTGGAGTATATAGAGAAACAACAGCAATAAGTAGCCATTTTGCAGAAGGCTGGAAAAAGCACAGGCACTGAACTTAACCAAGAAAATTTCCTTCTCAGGATAGGGAATGGTTTAGCTGGTAAAGGGACTTGTTGCCTAAGCCTGGTGATCTGAATTTGAGATCCAAAACCCACAGAAAGGTGCAAGGAGAGAACTGCACAAAATTATCCCCTAATCTACAAATGGGCATACACACATCCTCACTTATAACAAAATAGAAATAGTCTAGTCAGACAGTGGTGACACACGCCTTCAATCCCAGCACTTGGAAGGAAGAGGCAGGTAAATCTCTGTGAGTTTGAGGCCAGCCTGGTCTACAAGAACTAGTTCCAGGACAGGCTCCAAAGCTACAGAGAAGCTCTGATTCAAAAAACAAAAACAAAACAAAAGAAATAGTCTAAAGTATGCTGAAAGATAAAAAGAAAACAGTAAACAAAACAGAACATAGAATATGAAGAATGAAATATAAATTAGAAAATGGAATTAAACAAATTCTGGAACTGAAAAGTATTAACAGAGAACACCAAGCAGGATAAGTGCCAAAAAGTCATCTAAGCATATCATCTACAGCAAGTCAAACCTAGAAGAACATCGTACCATAAAGTAGCAATATTACAGACTACATCCAACCTTTCCTCAGAAACCATGGAAGCAAGAAAAGTGGAATAAAAAAAAAAAAACCCCACTCATCTATCATTCTGTACTCTGGAATTGTCCTTCAAAGGTGAAGGAGAAATAATCAGATAAACAGAAGTTGAGTAAAGATATGGCCAGTTACCCTCTTTGTAAGAAATGTTGAAACCCACTCATCTATCATTCTGTACTCTGGAATTGTCCTTCAAAGGTGAAGGAGAAATAATCAGATAAACAGAAGTTGAGTAAAGATATGGCCAGTTACCCTCTTTGTAAGAAATGTTGAAGTCTTAGAAGGAATATAGTTGGGAAACATACCTAAATAAAGAAAAAAAAAACATCAAAGGTAAGTGAATGTAAAGTATTACTTTTTATTTTAAAACTGTCATATCAGGTAAGATTTTGTTTAAAACAACCAACAATGTATTATAATGGTTATGTATACTTAAATAAGTGCAGTGAATGTCAACAGTGATTTTAACTATGGTTATATATTATTTCAGGTCATACTATGTGTGCATTGGTATAGTATTATTTGAAAGTGGGCTTAGATTAGTTGAAAACGGATCCAAAATCCAGAGAAATCAAGCAAAACATGCAGTTCAAGCAGTATTCCAAGGAGAGGGGGGGAGGAGAGAAGGGAAATATTAAATGCTCAAACTCTAAAAGAACTATAGAAATAACAGCTTTCAATAGTTTTGTAGATAATAATCCTAGTTTTAAAAGCTTTTCACAAAGCATGTATAGAAAAACTAGTTTGTATTCACAAGAATCTCAGTAGTCTCTTGGGTTTATGGTACCAGAATCTCACATATATCATCATCTTTACAGTAGATTTCAGATTGGGAAATTTGTTTTACATAGTCATTGATATTCAATAAGTATCTTTCCTGCAATTTGTGGCAGTACTAGTAAAGTGTTTTGCAATTGAGCTGTATCCAAGACAGATATTCTACCTTTCTAATTGCACAAGGTCTAATGCTGTCACACTTTAAAGATCTATATTAAATACAGTGTAATTCTTTACTTTTAGGTGTTACCTAAAGAAAGTAAAAGTGGTTTTTGAGCAGGCTAAAATCAGCCAAACAACAACAACAACAAAGACATTTGCTATCAAGCCATCAGCTATTCCTACTGTTTCTACTGATAGGAAAATGAAAATATCTCAAGGGTGGGGAAGAATGAAAAAGGGATTGGGGTAGGACAAGGAGGGAAGAGATGCTACATCTTTTGTTTGGGAGAGAGAGATATTTGCCAAGAATCTAACAGAACACTCGATAGAAATATACCTCTCAGGAAATACAACCTTGGTAAAGAGAATATTGGAATAGAAAGCACTGTTGACTTTCTGTGGTACAAATCAGTTTAGGGAAAGTACCTATTTATATTACCTGGTTTGTAAAAGTATGGTCGAGAATATGGCCATCAGAATCTAATTTCAGAGTTTCTATGAAAGTAAGATCTGCTTATTTTCTGTAATCCTACTGAGGATGAAGCCATTACTGATAAAGATAGGCAAAGGGTTGCTATGCTTTTTCAAGAAAAAAAATATTGTATTCAAAAAGGTCTTGAAGCCCTTGTATTAGACTTACTAGACAAATATTTAGAGCAGCAATTTCAAAGAGTTAAAGACTTTGGTAAACATAATAAAAATATAAATGATAGACTAGGTCAGAAAATTTTCAGAATATGTAAACAAAGGATGCGATGTTATAATAATAGAAGATATAATTAATGAAGTGGATCAACTCCGTGGTAAATGTGATCTATCAAGTCTCACAAGAAGATATTAAATCAATAGACAAACTAAACAGAAAGTTCCATGGGTTTACTGATGAATTCTGACAATTTTTTTTTTGAGACAAGGTTTCTCTGTAGCTTTGGTGCCTGTCCTGAAACTAGCTCTTGTAGACCATGCTGACCTCAAACTCACAGAGATCCACCTGCCTCTGTCTCCCGAGTGCTGGGATTAAAGGTGTGCGCCACCACCGCCCTGCTAGTACTGACAAATTTTTAAAGGAAGAAATTATGCCAAATTTTCTACGGTGTCTTTCAGAAGGTAGAAAGTATTGCCTACCTTACTTGAGTCCAACATTACCCTAATTTCAAATATCAGATAACACATTCTGGACACGCTAAGTATCAGTAATTCATGATTTACACATTAAACAACACATGGAAAAACATTACTATGCCAAATGCAAGAATATCATAGTTGTTCAAGGCTGTGGAACATTAAAATCTCAGGTAAGTGAGCTTAAAAAGCAAAAAAGAAGTTACATGATTATTTCACTGGACACAAAAATGTAACTGACAGAATTATTTGCCAACTCATACAAAAAAACCCCAAACCTCTGGAACATTAAAAACTAGACACAAAAGTACATCTGCCCAAATACTTTATCAACTCATAATTTAAACAAACCCTCTGGAACATTAAAAACTCAGGTAAGTAATCACAGGAAGCAAAAAAAAATTACATAAGTATATCACTAGACACAAAAATTCATCTGATAATTTTCTTTACCAACTCATGATTTAAAAAAACACTCTAGAACATTAAAAACTCAGGTAAGTTTTCACAAGGCACAAGAAGCAAAGAAGAAGTTATATGAATATATCACTAGACACAAATATCTCTCAAAATTCTTTAGCAACTTATAAAAACCAAACATACCTCTGGAACATTAAAATCTCAGATAAGCACAAGAAACAAACCCAGCTACTTGATTATATCACCGGACACACAAGTGCATCTGGCAGTTGTTTACCAACTCATGATAATTAAACAAAAACAACCAACAACTCCGGAACATTACAAACCTTAGGTAATGATCACAAGACACAAGAAGCAAGACGTTGCATGATTATATCACTGGACACAGAAATGTATGTGACAAAAATTCTCTACCAATTCATGATTTTAAAAAAACTCCCTGGAACGCTAGAATCTCGGGTAAATAATCACAAGCAAAATCAAGCTACAAAAATGCATTTGACAATTCTTTACCAACTCACGATAAAACCAACAACTCTGGAACATTAAAACTCAGGTAAGTGATTACATGACACAAGAAGCAAAAAGAAGCTACATGATTATATCGCTGGACACATAAATGCATCTAACAAAATTCTTTACCTATTTATGATAAAAAAAAACCATCAAAAACAAAACAAACCTCTGGAACATTAAAATCTCAGGTAAGTGATCACAAGACACAAGAAATTACATGATTATATCACTGGACACAGAATTACATCTAATAAAATTCTTTACCAATTCATGATTAAAAACAAAGACCAAACAAACCTCTGGAACATAAAAATCTCAGGTAAGTAATCATAACACACAAGCAAAAAGAAATTACATGATTATATTGCCGGACACATAAATGCATCTAACAAAATTCTTTATCAATTCATGATTAAAAACAAAGACCAAACAAACCTCTGGAACATTAAAATCTCAGGTAAGTGATCACAAGACACATGAAGCAAAAAGAAATTACATGATTATATTGCTGGACACAGAAATGCATCTAACAAAATTCTTTACCAATTCATGATTAAAAACAAAGACCAAACAAACCTCTGGAACATTAAAATCTCAGGTAAGTGATCACAAGACACATGAAGCAAAAAGAAATTACATGATTATATTGCTGGACACAGAAATGCATCTAACAAAATTCTTTACCAATTCATGATTAAAAACAAAGACCAAACAAACCTCTGGAACATTAAAGTCTCAGGTAAGTAATCACAACACACAAGAAGCAAAAAGAAATTACATGATTATATTGCTGGACACAGAAATGCATCTAACAAAATTCTTTATCAATTCATGATTATAAACAAAGACCAAACAAACCTCTGGAACATTAAAGTCTCAGGTAAGTGATCACAACACACAAGAAGCAAAAAGAAATTACATGATTATATTGCTGGACACAGAAATGCATCTAACAAAATACCAATTCATGATTAAAAACAAAGACCAAACAAACCTCTGGAACATTAAAATCTCAGGTAAGTGATCACAACACACATGAAGCAAAAAGAAATTACATGATTATATTGCTGGACACAGAAATGCATCTAACAAAATTCTTTAAATTCATGATTAAAAACAAAGACCAAACAAACCTCTGGAACATTAAAATCTCAGGTAAGTAATCACAACACACAAGAAGCAAAAAGAAATTACATGATTATATTGCTGGACACAGAAATGCATCTAACAAAATTCTTTATCAATTCATGATTATAAACAAAGACCAAACAAACCTCTGGAACATTAAAATCTCAGGTAAGTGATCACAAGACACAAGAAACAAAAAGAAATTACATGATTATATTGCTGGACACAGAAATGCATCTAACAAAATTCTTTACCAATTCATGATTAAAAACAAAGACCAAACAAACCTCTGGAACATTAAAATCTCAGGTAAGTAATCACAAGAAGCAAAAAGAAATTACTGATTTATCACTGGACACAAAAGTGTATCTGATAAAAAATTCTTTACTAACTAGTGATTTTTAAAAAACCAGAAAATTAACACTACAAGGCAACATTAATTTAAGTAATATTTACCAAAATGTACACCAAATATAATTGACGGGGAAAAGGCAATGATGGTCCCCACTCACTTTCAAAATTTTGTGGAAAAATCCTAAATAATGGATCAAAATACAGAAATATATATTTTGTGAAAAAGATTTTTTAGGTGGCATGATATAGAAAACATAGAAGCACAAATTTCTGCAACTAGTGTTCTCAGCAAGATTGCAGGATGCAAAGTTAGTATACAAATCTTAGTCACTTTCTTATATGCCAAAAGTTAGGGAGTGGAATTAGGAACAAAGTACATCATTACACTGGTACCACCAAATCAAATATTTAGATAAAAATAAGTACATTTCCAAACAAAACTATGAATCCTATTAAGATTTATTCACATAGATGGGTAAAATATTTCAATGTTGCCAGATTTTCAATAACTCATACTGATCTCTACATTAAATGCATCTTTAAGCATTTAAATATATTTTATCAATATTGCCAAATTCTAAGATTTCTATAGAGGAAAATATACACCTTAATATGATAAAAAAAAAAGACAAGCACCTATTTCAGTGCCTTGCTGTAAAGCTTCAGGGGTGCAGAAAGTGTAGATAAGAAAGAAAAGTAAGATGAAAGGAAAAAATAGCATGTCAAATAGAACCTAAGATCACTGAGCTAATCTATAACAAGGAAACAAAAATAAGACATCAATAAATTATAAAATAATAGACATGAAAAATGTGTGAATTTAGATATAGACCTTGCACTTCATACAAATTAAGTGAAAATGGGTCACAGACATCAATTAAGAACACATTATAAACTAGAAGAGGAGGAAACCCCCTTAAGATAATACAGGCCTAAAAAAACCTTACTAAAAGATTTTTGATATCAGGAACAAAACATGTCAACTTTTGCTACTTTTATTCAACATAATGCTTAATGGTCTAGTTGGATCAAATAGACAAATACAACACAAGCAAATTGTAAAAGATATAAACATAATCACATATGTAGGAAAAGCAATGATTATAGTAAATTCAGCAATGTCGCAGCACAAAAGAATGTCAGTACACAGGTTTCTTTTTTATGCATAAAAGATTACATCTAAAATTAAAATTCCTGTTCAAATAGTTTTATTTATGAAGCATCAGAATATCCATAGCTTAAGTGATTGAGTAACCTTGTAATCTTGATGTTCTTTTTAGCAGATAAAGCTGAAAGGCCACTATATTGATTTGCCCTTACCACACTAGGAACCATTGCATCCAACCAAGTCTTGATTCTTGTACTCACCAATAGCTCTTAGATCATTGAAATGAGGCAGCAAATCCAATGGATGCATGCCTAATTTGCCAAATGAGAAAACTTGCTAAATTTAATCAGAAATAGTAAAAAACAGCTTGGGCGATATCTTGGTAAAGACTTGCATTTAAAGCATGAGTGTTGGGATGGTTGGAGGAAAAATCCAAGGAGTTTATTGGCTTGCCAGTCTGGCCTATTTAGTGAACCAAGGAGAGACCCTATCTCAATGGAGGTGGATGACATTCCCGATGAAGAAAATGGAGGTTGTCCTCTGACTTAGAACACTCTTATACATGCAAAGCATGTGTATATCTTGTGCATAAAAAGGGAATCATCAAGGAAATGCAGTAATGCTCCCCACAAACAGGCATATTGATTGCCTAACAATTTAAAACAAGTATTTGAGAACTACAAGAGAACAGATTGTGTACAATCTGAAAAACACCTGAACAAAGTGAGTTTCAATGAAGATAGATAGGGAAATCAAAGCCAAATAAATTCTTTAGCCAAAGAATACAACTTTCTGATAAGCCTAATTACCTAAATTGAATCCCTGGCACTTAGACAGTAGGAGAAAACAGACTTCTTAAGTTGTTGCCTAACATGAGTGTTTTGGCATGTTCACACCTATTTGCATGTATTCACAAAAACAGGTACACAGGCACATGCTAAGTGAATAAGCTAGTTGTGATAAATCTTCAAAAAGTGATGTCCCCTGTTAACCAGCTGGATTCAAGGTAATGATGCAAGTCTTAGCCAGAGAAATTGGGGAGGAGAAATGAGATATCCAAATCAGAATGGAAAAAGTAATCCCAGCTTTATGGAGTCAGAGGCTGGTGGATCTCTGTAAGTTCAAGGCCAGTCTGGTCTACAGAAAGTGTTCCAGTACAAGTGCCAAAGCAACAAAGAAACCCTGTTTTAAAAAGCCAATAACAAAAAGAAAAGAGATGTAGAAATTTCAATTTACACTATATAAAATTAAAAGTGGATCAAAGACATAAAATTAGAATAAAACACAAGGAAAACTATATAGCATTGTTTTTATGAACATATCACCAAAGATAGAGGTAACAAAAAATTAGATTTTACTATGTAGAAATAAGTTTAACCAAGGCAGAAAAATATCTATATACTGGAAACTAAATTATTAGTGATAAATTGAAGATGACAGGAATAAATGTAGACATGTTGCCTATTTTTGGATTAAAAGATTAATGTGTACATACAGCCCAAAGCAATACACAGACTCGATGTAATCCCTATTTTTGTTTTATGCTTTCCTTAGAAAGAGGAAATTATAAAAATTATATGTGGTCATAAAGGAACTGGGCTAGCTGAAGCATTCATGTGACAAAAATAATTGGAACCATCACACTTCTTGATTAAATTGTTCTACTATATAGAGACACAGAACAACAGTAAACAATGCAGAGTCAATTGACTTCACACAGGAACAAAGAATACACAGAAGAGTCATCAAAAACAGGTATGTAAATAAAACATGAAATTGGTTCCATATGGTGCATCATAAACTAAATAGGTTAGAGATTTTAAGTTAAACTAAAATCACAATAAAGCAAAATTCATTTTTTGAGATACAATATCAAAAAACTGAAATAAAAGTAAAGTGGCTGTCTATTACAAGTTTGGTAGGACAAAGCAAAAATAAACCTTCATAAATATTTCTAAACAATCTAATAGTGCATTAATATGCAAACTATTAAAGTAACCCATAATTCAATAGCAAATAATAAAATGACTTAAATAAGAAATGGAAAAAGTGCAGTTTAAACATTACCCCAGCAGAGGCAAAAACTATTAAAAGTTAACGGGCAGTGCTCTGCATCATGTCAAAATGACCATGAGATAATGCTTCAAACCCTTTTTCTGAATTACTAAAAAGTCAAAAGATAGTGTGGGTGATGATGTAGAAAAAATAAAATTTAAATATGTTTAGAGTGAGTGTAAATTGGCTTAACCATTAGGCAAAACAAAAATAGAAGCACCTTATATCTTGTTCAAGTTGAATTACAAGTTGCTGTGACTTCCAGCATCTTTTTCACACAAGTATGCCAATGTAATTATTAAACATGAGCATTGTAAAGAAAAAATGCAACTGAAACAACAAAAAGTTGAAAATGTAGTTAAATAAAAAGAAATAGGAAAAGAGGACCAAATTCAAAAATATTTAAAAATTTTAAAATTAAAAATGTGACTGAAAAAATGGTTTAGCCATTTCCAATGCAGGGTAAATATATGAAAAAATGAAATCAGGATCTTGAGAGATACAGAATTTTTATTGTAACATTTGTTAGCATTCATATTAAGATAAAAATAGGGTGTCAAAATAGATGAATGGATAAAAGGTAATACAGGGAATGTTCAATCTTAAAAGAATGCCATTTAATTTGTGACAATATTGATGAATTTAGGTCAAGCTGTGTGAAATACAGTAGGAGTACTTCATGATCTTGTCTGTGTAGTCAAAAAATAATCTATAAAACTTGAATAGAAGATTGGTTACCAATTTAGCCTTGGGGATTATGGAAAATATTGGTTGAAGGGATTCAACATGCAGTTTTAAGATAAGTAAGTTCAGCACTGTGAACCTAGCTTTCAATAATGTATATTTAGAGCCTGATGAATATATCTTAAGTATTTGTAGTACACCCATGTAAAAAGTATGTGAATTAACTGATATAATAGTTTAATTGTATTAATATATCAAAAATATCTAATACAGTGTTAATTGTAAATCTATATATTGTAAACTAACCTCAGTACAACTATTAAAACCGTGAAGTATCAGGAAATAAAAACATTCAGCAATTAACTATGATGGACAAAGGCTTATATAATTAAAACTATAATGGTTGCTAAAGACATAAATGAAAACAGTTACTATTCACAGTACTACATAAAGCAATCTACACACCCAATGCAACTATATTAAACACCCTAATATTTACAAAGATAGAAAAATCCTAATATTCATAAGAAACTTTTTGATGCCAACACAGACTTGAATTGAGGCACAGTGCTGATAGAGTCACACTTCCTAATTTCAAAGTCTTTTGCAGTGTCATCTTCAAAATTACTTATGTAGACCAATGGAATGTAATAGAAGAACTCAAAATGATCCTTGTGCGGATGACTTTTGACAGTGTTTCCCAGACCAATTAACAAGTGTCTAAACAATACTTATTCCTTGTAAAACTGGATATCCTCATGTGAAAGTGTGAATTTGGGACCCTTACTAAAACCATATACAAAAACTACCTCAAAGTTAGTCTAAGATGTAAACATAGTCTGACTCAGAACTGGCAGTGGCCTCTTAGATATAATACTTGAAAATAGAGAAACCCCATGAGTTTTTAAATGTGTGAGCATCAAAATACTATTAAATGTAGAACGTCAAACACAAAGTGAGAAAGGTATTTGCAAACTGCATATCTAATAAAGAACATGGTCATCAAGACAAAACATTAGCCTACAGAATGAGAAATAAATGAAAATAGATCCATACCTATTATCTTGCACAAAACTCAAATGGATCAAAGACTTCAACAAAAAGCCAGCCACACTGAACCTTATAAAAGAGAAAGTGGGAAGAACACTTGAATGTATTGGCACAGAATACCTCTTCCTAAGTATAACCGCAGTAGCACAGACACTGAGAGAAAAAATAAATGGGACCTCCTGAAACTGAAAACCTCTAAAGCAAAGGACACAGTCAACAGGACAGAACAACAGCCTACAGAATGGGATCTGATCTCCAAAATATACAAAGAACACAAAAAAGGTCATTAAAAGAACACGTAATCCAATAAAAAATGTACAGATCTAAACAGAGAAGTCTTCACAGAGGAATCTAAAATTGCTGAAAGACTACAGAGAAATGCAAATCAAAACAACTCTGAGATTCCATTTGAACACCTGTCAGAATGGCTAAGATCAAAAACACTGATGACACAGATTCAATGCAATGCCCAGCAAAATCCTTCACAGACCTTGAAAGAATGATACTCAACTTCATATGGAAAAGCAAAAAAACCCAGGGTAGCCAAAAACAAAAAAAACTTCTGGAGGCATCACAATCCTTGACTTCAAACTCTACTACAGAGCTACAGTACTGAAAACAGTCTGGTATTGGCATAATACAGTCAGGAGGACCAATGGAACCTAACTGAAGACCCAGATATTAATCTACACAACTTCAAACACCTGCTTTTTGACAAAGAAGCAAAAAAACTGTCGATGGAAAAAAGAGCTTATTTATGCCAGCATGCTGGCATAACTTGATATCAACATGTAGAAGAATGAAAATAAACCCATATCTATCACCATTTACAAACTCAAGTCCAAATGGATCAAACACCTCAACATAAAGCCAGCCACACTACACCTCATAGAAGAGAAAGTGGGCAGTACATTGGCACAGGAGACCACTTCCTAAATATAACCCCAGTAGCACAGACACTGAGAGAAAATGAAAATATTCTGTAAAGCAAAGGACATGGTTCATAGCAGCATTGTTTGTCATAGCCAGGATCTGGAAACAATCTAAATGCCCATTAACTGAAGAATGGATAAGGAAAATGTACATTTACACAATGGAGAACCATACAGTAGAGAAAAATAACGACATCTTGAATTTTGCAGAAAAATGGATGGGAGCTAGAAAATGTTTTGATTGAGGTAACCCAGACACAGAAAGACAATTATCACATGTACTCACTCATAAGTGGTTTTTAAACATAAAAAAAACCCAAGCCTACGAATTACAACTCCAAAGAACTTAGACAACAGTGAAGACACTAAGAGAGACTTACATAGATCTAATCTAGATGGGAATAGAAAAAGACAAGATCTCCTGAGTAAATTGGGAGCATGGGGATCTTGGGGGGAGGGTTAAAGGGAGAGGTGAGGCAAGGAGGGGAGCAGAGAAAAATGTAGAGCTCAACAAAAATGTAAAAAAAACACTGATGAGAATTTATGCTGGAGAGGTTGTAGGGAAAAGGAAACACTCCTGCATTGCTGGTGGGACGGCAAACTGGTACAGCCCCTTTGAATGTCTGTGTGATGATTTCTCAAAAAATTAGGAAACAACCTTCCTCAAGATCCAGCAACACCACTTTTGGGTATATATCCAAAGGATGTTCAATCATGCCACAAGGACATGTACTTAACCATGTTCATAGCAGCATTGGTTGTTATAGCCAGAGCCTAGAAACAACCTAAATGCCCCTCAACTGAAAAATGGATGAGGAAAATGTGGTATTACACAGCAGAAAAAAAACATCTTAAAATGGATAGATCTAGAAAACATATTGAGTGAGGTAACCCAGTTCCAGAAAGAATTATCTTCCGGCTTTTTTTTTTCTTTTTCCTTTTTTTGGTTTTTCGAGACAGGGTTTCTCTGCAGCTTTTTTAGAGCCTGTCCTGGAACTAGCTCTTGTAGACCAGGCTGGCCTCGAACTCACAGAGATCTGCCTGCCTCTGCCTCCCGAGTGCTGGGATTAAAGGCATGCGCCACCACCGCCCGGCTATCTTCCGGCTTTTAGACATAAAAGAGAAAACCAGCATAGAATTCCCAATCCCAGAGGACATAGACAACAAATAGGACCCTAAAAGAGACATGGATCTAATCTGCATGGGAAGTAGAAAAAGACAAGATCTCCTGAGTAAATTCAGAGCATGCTGACCATGCGAGAGGGTTGAAGGTGTTGGGAGAAGAGAGGGTAACAGAGAAAAAGGTAGAGCTCAATAAAAAATTCATATATATATATATATACACACACATGTCTGATGTATATGTCATATATGTACATATATATGTCATATATAGAGGGAGAGGAGAGAGAAGAGCTTACTGAAAAAGAGAAATCCAAAATATGCAGAGGACATTGAGAAGTGTCCTAACAATAAGTACAAATAGCAATTGTGCACGTAAATGATATAAACATCAATAAGGAAATGAAGATCAAAACTCAAAATAACAGGATCACTGATGTGACTCATGTAAAGTTGCCCAGTGATGCAAGTCTGACAATTTAATTGTCCTCAAACCCAATGGGAAAGTGGAAGAAGAGCATATATGCCAAACATACTGTGACTCCCTAACAGCCCATCTATATTAATATAAAAAAACTTTATGACTACATACCATTTTATATATAAATACCCATGACATACTTGTACATTTTCAAAAAGCATATATCAATTGGTGATGAAATTTGAACAAAACAAAAGCCATGCATAATTTCACAGAAATCTAATGTATATCACCTGTAGAAGCAAGTTTTATGTCTCTACAAATAGAGTTTCCATATGATCCACCAATCCCACCTGTGAGTAAATAAGTAAAATAATACAGAGTCTCAAATATACATTTGTACATAGATATTTACACTGGTATTTTTACAGCATCTGAAATAATATCCAAACATCTTTCAGTGGATAAGAAAAATATGAACATACAAAGTCAAATGTATTCACTCTTTAGAAATTCTCTAGGAAATCCAATGTGGAAAAGAAGTACCCAGCACTCATCTCCATAAAGATCCAATAAAATATTTTCTTTATATATCTCGAAGAATATTGATAACCTGCAAGCAAGACTGGATCTTTTAATATTCAGAAACCTAGTAATACAAACATAAACTATAAACAAAATACCCTAACATCTGTCACACTGTTTCCACAGCTCAGAGAAGGGTAGATTGGTTGGAATAAGTGTAAAAGAGTCTCAGAAATTGTTCGAATGCTTAATGTCATAGCTTCCGAAAGGATTCCCTATCTTCACAAACTTGAAGACCACTTAACATGACATCTCCATCAATTTGCCTTTCTTAGGAAAAGAAACCAACTCTCTGTGAAGCAATCTCCAGGACATATCTAGAGAAATACGGTACTATCTCAATCTGTATCATTCTAGGAGTCACAAACTTCACAGTTCTGCATGTTTGACTTTATAGGCATTTTACTGCAATGAAAACCAAGAAATGTAGAAAAAAGACAAGGTAAAATGACCATTTTCAGAATATTCAAAGGTACAGAAGAAGAGAAATGGCATAAAGCCCAGCTGATAAATAATAGAAGAAAATTCCCTTAACATTAAAGACTACATTCATCCATACATGACCAGAAACTTTTTGAAGACATTACAATCAGCCTATGAAAAGAAATCATAAATTTTTAAGAAAATTGACAGATTGCAAAAATGAGATTCTACCACCCAAGAGGAGATTAAATGAGATGTGCTAAGTTCACAAAAAGAAATTTCCAACTAGTATGTTCAAGGGTATTCTTAGAAATGAAGGTGAAACAATATCCAAGACTTGAAAACAATAAGGGTATCTCCTGAGCACTAGACCAGCAAGTATTGAAAAAGTTGTTTAGGAAAGTTACATCAAGAAGAGATAACTACCTTAATGAAAGCACAAAATACTGGACCTCACTAGAAGAGAAGATGCACAAAAAATTTAAAAGGAAAGAAAGCATTCTTGATTTCAGATAAATACTAGTTTAAAGAAAAAATACTCAAGTAAAAGACAGCAAAATCAAATTGAGTGTACAATACTCTAAATTTTCTATTTAATAGGCCAATTAAATTTTTTTTTTCAAAAAACTCAACAAACTGGCCATGGTGGCACACACCTATAACCCTAATGTTCAGGAGATAGAAACAAGAGGGTCTCTGTGAATTTAAGGCCAGTGTGCCCTACATAATAAGTTCCAGGACTACTAGGACTACATAAATAGACTTTTTTCAAGCATACAAACACAAAAGCATGATATCTACAAAATAAGATCTAAACTGGCATTCTGAGCAAATCGAAATCTTTTTTTTTAATTTTTTTATGGTTTATTTAACTTTATTTTATGTGCATTGGTGTGAAGGTGTCAGATTCCCCTGGAACTGGATTTTCAGACAGTTGCGAGCTGCCATGTGGGTGCTGAGAATTGAACCTGGGTCCTCGCGAAGAGCAGTCAGTGCTCTTAACCACTGAGCCATCTCTCCAGCCCCGCAAATCGAAATCTTAAAAATAAAGTACATACAACATCATTTGGCAAAATACACTTTTTGACTACTGAAGAGGCAGCAAAGGTCTTTATAATGATCAATGTAATTATTTCAAATCTATATTCAATTTTGGAGCATTTGTTTTATAAAACAGATTGTATCAGAAAAAAAAATGTAGTCTCCAGTACAATTATAGTAAGAGATCTCAGCAACTTACTTTGTCAATAGGTTAGCCAAATTCACCCTCAAAGAAAAGAAAAAATAGCTCAAATGGACTTCATAAACATAAAATTTCCCATTGAGCTACTGTAGAAGACACAATTTTTTTTTCTTTTGAAGGCTTTCTCTGTAACTTTGGAGCCTGTCCTGAAACTAGCTCTTATAGATCAGGATAGGCTCACAGAGATCTGCCTGTCTCTGCCTTCTGAGTGCTAGGATTAAAGGTGTGTGCCACCATTGCCTGGCTGAAGACACATTCTTTTCATTAGTGTATGAAACTGTCTCCTGAACACATTGTATATTAGGCCACTAAACAAGTCTTAGTTTAAGGATGAAGTGGGTTACTGGTAGAGATCTAGGTTTGATTCTAGTACTGTATGTGCAAAAGCAAACCCACAACTATCAAAAACTGGTTTGTATTGTTTGTGATGGCAAAAGAATAAAATCAGAGACAATAACAAGAAATTTTGTATTTTATACAAATAGAGACTAAACAATAAATGAACATTGGCCCACAGATCAAAGATAAATTATTTTTTCTTTAAACAAAATTGAAAATTCAAATTAAAACAACACAAAACAGCAATAAAAAGAACTTTATGGTAATATCTACAATATTTCAACTAATCTAGCTATATATGTAGAATTTAGAAAACAATCAGTCCCGTTTAGAAGAAAAAGATCAGAGTTGAAACAGATGAACAATGATATTAAAGTAAGAACTCTGTTTTTGAAAAGAAAACAAAAATCCAGAAATCTTTAGCTAGACTAGCACGAAAAAAAGGAGGTTCAAATGAAATCAGATAAAGTAAATATGACAACTACTATTACATAAATTCAAAGATTAATTAAATTATGAAAAACTATACTAAGAAATTGTAAAATATAGAGGGAACAGAAAGTGTTGGGCATATATGTCCTGCCATTTTGGATTATGAGCACTTATAAAACATGCTTAACAGTGAGACTATTATGTAAAACTACATACATAACAAGTCATGAGACTTAATCAGTACTATATAGTGTACCAAAACAGAAACCTCAGGATTGGATGACTTCAATGTTAAATTTTACCAAACACTTAACAGTACCAACTTCAATTTTTTTGAAGCTAATTCAGTGAATTAAAGGAAAAGAAATTCTTTGAAACTGATTCTGTGTTATAAATATTACTCTATTTCCAGGTAATAACAAAAAACCCTAGACCAATATCCTTGATGAACAAAGTCTCACCAAAATACAGACAAATGTAATCCAACAGCACATCAAAAAGATCATTCATCATAGTGAAGACAGTCTCCTCTTGGGGATTCAAGCATAGTTCAATTTATGCAAATTGGTAAATTAATACATCAGAAGCCATATGTCCATCTCATCAGATTTCAAAAAGCCTATGATAAAATTGAATATTCAGGAGTTTAAAAACCTAGAACAAATTATAATTTTATAACATTGTATATGGCAAACATATTCTAATATACAAAGGAAGGGAAAGCCAAAAGTTCATCTAAGATCAGAAACAAGATGAAGATAAATACTCAACGCTCTTCATCAGTACAGTATTAGGAGTTTCAACTAAAGTGACCAAGTAAGAGAAAGGAAAGGAAATATATAAAAATAGGAAGGCAGGAAGTCAAACAGTCCCTTAGCAAATTATATGATCTTATATATAGAAACCTTAGATTTTAAATCAGAATACTTTTAGAACTAATGAGTAAATACCAAATAGTACAATTCAAAAATCATTCTATAAATTCATTAGCTCTTCTACATTATTAGGATTTTGCTAAGATGCAATAAAAGTTACATCAATAGTTTTCAAAATTTTCCTTAGAATAAACAAAATAAACTCTACAAAGAATATCATGAAATAGTGTTAAAAGTATGAAGAAGGTCCATGCATGTGTTCATGTGTACACAATATAAATTTCTTAAATTGAAGACATAAAAGTCATATCTTCAGAAAATTAACATTGTTTAAACGCCCATAAATCTAGTTTGCAAATCCAGTGCAATCTCCCCAAGTGCAAATGACAGTTTTCTCAGACTTAAAAAAATCAGTTGGAGCTGGGAATGGGGGAGCACACTTTTATTCCTAGCACTCTGGAGTCTGGGGCAGGCCAGCTTGGTCTATATAGCAAGTTCCAGTATTGCAATAACTGCAGAGAGAAACTGTCTTAACAAAACAAAAATTTTAAAAAAAGCTGTTCTAAAACTTATTTGGAAGGACCCCTTCTAGTAATAAAAAAAATAATAAATCTAGAGGCACCACGTAAGTGAAAAGTATATTGCAGAGTTGTAGGAACCAGAACAGCATTGTTATTCCCATACTTTCAGAGACAGACCAGTGGAATAGTGTACATCAGGAAAAAGGCCTATACATCAACAGACTACTTTCTTGATAAAAGTGCCAAAAAGTGCATTAGAAAATAGACCTCTGGAAAAATGGATATTAGCATAACATTGAAATTTTAATTAAGCTTTATTTTGTATAAAAAAATCAACTCAAAATACATCAGTGACCTAAAATAAAACATGGAAATCTGAAGCCACTAGTAAAAAATGTGAGGTAACTCTGCAAGATCTCAAGCACAGATAATTTTTCTGGATAAGGGTCCTAAAGTCAAGGAAACAAAGTAAAATTGATATTAAATAAGAAATTAACATTAAATAAAAAGTTTCTGCACACTACAGGCAACAAGAGTATAGGCAAACAAAATAGAGTAATCTACTGATTTTTCCAAAGTGAAGCATGGTGTCTTAGTCCTGCAATCTCAGTAGTTGTGAGGGCCAAGCAATAGGACTGAGAGTTTAAAGCCAAGTTTAGAGAATTCCATTGTAGCCTAGAGTACATAAAGAGAGCTTGACTAAAATCATGTGAGTCTGCTTGAGCCTGACTCCTGGGCCAGGACAGTTAATTTGTTATAGCTTGCAAAGCAGAGGCTCCATTTTGGACACCTTGGAATCTGTTCTGTTAACTCACACCCCTTGCTGCCTCTTCAATACTCTTGCTTCGCTCTTCCCAGTGTTTTTCACTAAAAGATGCTTGGACAACTTCTAAAAATCATATCAATGTCCTCTCTATATCCCTGTGTGTGAATAGCTGTACGAACCCCATAGTCCCTTGCTTGATATTTAAAGCCTGAGATTTCCCTGAACCTTCTGCTTAATCTCAGCACTCACTTGGATGTGGATTTTCTCACCATTCTCCCCATTTCTTTCCCATTACCATCACCTTAAATCAGACTCGGAGCTTCTCCCATCTCACTGGTCTCATTTTTCAGTTCATCATCAGCTGCCTCACATGGCACTTCAGGCCCCTTCAGGCAATAAGACACTGGTAGTCACATCTAGCACCTCAGAGGCTCACATTTAGCAAGGCATTTGTGACACCATTTTGATCATATTTCCTACCAATTTTGCATCAGCTAAGTGAAAATCACCTGTAGTAATAAAAGGCAACATTATTCTGTGAACATGCCAGGTTTCACAGTACAGGGCAAGTATTGTCCTCTAGGAATTCTTGTCATACAATGTAATGCAGAGGATTCATCTCACCCTGTTTGGTATCTACAGTGTTTATGGAATATAAAGATGAACAATAGTACTATCCATGAATGAAATGTAAATCAAAGCTATAATATACCATCTAACCCATGTTAGAACGCCATTCACTAAACAACAAAATAAATGAGAATTGTCTTATGCCAGTAACTCATGATATTAAGAAGGCTGTGCCAGAAGGATCACAAATTCAAAGCCATATAAAGTATAATATTGAGACCTTGTCAAAAAGTAGAAATATAAAAAGTAAACAAAATATGTATCAACAATCAAAATAAAGTTAAAAATGCTTGTAAAATACGGAGCAGGGAAATTTTTTTTCTTGAAACCAGAACATTTATTTTATGACAGACTGAAATCCTCAAGATGTACTGGATGCTGCAACAGCTGCCCTCTTGGGTTTAGGGGTTGTCCCTTCACGGAATCCATGTCTGAATCTTCGGTAGACAATTTTTAGGTGCCTCCTCCGCCCAGTCCCGGTAGTGTTTCGTCTCTTAGCCTTGGCACTCCAGTTATACTTTCTCTTGCACTTGGCAGGGCAGCCACATTTGCCACAGGTAGACTTCTGAAGGTGGTAGGCCTTAGAGCCACAGCGGCGGCACAACGTATGCGTCTTGTTGCAATGCTTTCCGAAGGATGACGTTCCTTTCGTCATCTTGCTTCTGCCACCGAGGCCAAAGAACGAGCAGGGAAATTCTTAAACTTTCTTGGTAGAGATGTCAATTAGCATATCCATTACTGAGAACCAAAGGAGTTCTACCAGACCAAAAAACAACCAGGAAAGGAAGTGATCTGTGTCTAATTATGCAAGCAAGTTATATATAAAATTCCTAATACAAGAGAAACACTTGCACAGCCATATTTGTTACACAATTCTCAATAATTTAGATATGGGAATAGCCGTGGTGCCCATTGACAAATGGATGGATAAAGGTATATGTACACTGCAGAATTATTCAGTTATAAGGAAAAATAAAATTGCATGTTCTGCTGCAACAAAATAAATGGAAATAAGCTTGACACAGGGAGGCAAGTGTTGTATGTTTTTCCTCATGTTTAGGTTATACAAATATGTGCATGAATACAGTATGGTGACTCTTAGAGATTAAATAAGGGATGTGTTGGGGAAGATAGGTTTATTAGGTGAAACAGGGAAATGCCACACTGAACACCTTTAAAATATGTGATAAATGTTCATTAAAACCTTTTATGAATTAAAATTAAGTCATATGCATGTTATAATGTAGATGATACTAAAGGATGTGCATATTGAAATATGTGAAAAAGCCAAACATTCTGTGTGAATTATTTAATGTAAAAATTACAGAAATAGAATGCAGGTTTCTTGTAAGAGGAGAGGAAGCTTTTTGCAATGTAGAATTTCAGATATCTACATGAAGAGTTTTGAAGATAGTAATAATGATTACACATTCACTATTGAATTGCACACTTAGAAGACTTTAAGATGGTAGCATTTATGTAAACTGTATCTCAATTACAAAGTTGGAATTCAAACCCAAACAAAAATCTAGGAGAATAAAAGGAAAAAATGTGGACAACATCCCGTTCGTTGATGACAATGACCTTTATAGTTGATAAAGTTGTAGATATAACTTCAAAGGTCTGATGCATGAAAGGAAGAATAGATAAAGTAGATTTTAATTAAAAATAGAACTTTACATCTTGCAAAACCTACTAAAAAAGAATAGCCATACCACAGGATGGGAAAAAATTTACCAAAAATTAGCTAAAGACTTTCCAAAATGTACAAATAATATTTAAAATTTAGCAATAAGAAAACAGCTTGGTGGAAAAAAATCTGGCCAGTCAGTCATCTCATTGCTTTAATGGCAAATACATACACGGAAATATATTTGCTGTCTCATGTTATAAGGTAAAAGTGAATACAGGCAAAACTGAGATATTCTATATCCCTATTAAAATGTCTCAAATCTTAAACAAGGACAGCACCAAATATTCTATATAAGTGGAGCTGAAATTCAAATTCTCTTACTATGGATATTTAAAACAAATGGCCATTTTGTAATATAATTTGGTGATTTCTTATGAATACAAATACGCTTTTGATATCCATTCCCACAGTCAAATCTGTTTTTTTCCCAAAGGAGATGAAATTTTATGTTTATATATCCATAAGCATGGATAATAGAGCTTTATTTATGATTGTAAAGACTAGGAAGCAACTAAGATGTCCTTTGGTATATAAATGGTGAAGTATCAAGCCATGAAAAGAGAAAGTAAACTTGAATGCTTATTCCTATGTGAAATGAAGACCATCTGATTAGGCTACATACTTTAACATACCAAATAAATGCCATTCTTGAAATAGCAAACTATGGTGAAATGTTTAGTGGTTGCCGAGAAATGAGAGGAGTAAAAGATGAATATCTTATTTTAGGGCAGTTTAAATATATAATCTGTATACTATATTGTGTATGTACATTATCCATCTGTTTAGACAACAGTGAACATTAAGATGTGAACCATAGACTTTTGGTGCTAATCAAGTTTAAATATGTACTCATTCATTATGATAATTGTTCCATAGAAAATATGTCACAAGTCTCTACTTTCCTCAATTTTGTTGTAAACCTAAAACTTCTCAAAAAGTATAGTCTTTAACACAGAGGTAAGTGGATATATTATAATAGAACATTACTATGCAGATATATTATAAACATACACCAAGGAAATGAGGGAAGGGCAAGAATGTAAATGATAAAAACATTGGCAAAATAGTAGTTCTTTCCTATCAATGATTGTTTTAAATATAAACTGAAATCATGATGAAACTGAAGTTGACAAGAATGAGCTTTAAAAATCCACTTTATATGTGTATAAGCTGGGCCATGATGGTGCACACCTTTAATCCCAGCACTTGGGAGGCAGAGTCTGGAAGATCTCTGTGAGTTCTGGTCTACAAAGACAGGCTTCAAAGCCACAGAGAAACCCTGACTCAAAAAACCAAAAAAAAAAAAAAAAAAAAAAAAAAAAAAAAAAAAAATTTCAAAAACAAACTCACTTTGGGTCAAAAAACAAAATAGATTGAAAGTAAACATAAAAATTACATTCCATAAAAAGAACAACCAAAAGAAAGAAAAAAGTCTTTAACCAAATTAATGTAGTAAAGGAATTTTTACATAATGAGAAAAAATGTTATCAAAACATGTGACACATACTCGCAAGTAATCCAAATGATACAACTAAAACAGAAGAATAAATATTGGTAAATTAAACTCTAAGGGGAAATAGGTTCTACAATAGACTTGGATGCTTCAATAACCTACTTTCAAGAGACATAAAAGCAGGAAATTTAAAATGAATGTGACAAATAACAATGGACACATACAAAAACCTTTAGAGTGTAGAAAAACTTTTTGAGAGGGACTGGTAGCAACAATTTCCTAGTAAGTGTTTTTAAGATAATGCCAAATTGCATAAACAAGTAACTCAATGAACTATGAAAAACAATTTGAACTTAGATTAGCAGAAGGAAATCGAAATCAGGAGAGACATTTAAAAAAAAGCTAGGTAAACTGAGGTTCCTTTTGATTTAAAAAAAGCCAAACTTATAGATCACTCGAGAAAAAGAGTACTCAAGATCATAAATGGAAGTGGAGTCATCACAATGCTTGAAAAAAATGAAGGTTTATAAAGGAGTAAAGATGGATATTTCTTAGGAAAATCCAACAAACCAGAAATGAATCAGGAAGGAATACCTCAAAAAGACAAATAAGCATAATATCAAAGTCAATGAAAAAGTCTAACAAAGACAACTCTAATATAAAAATGGTGTCATTGCTGAATACTAGCAAGTACAAATTATCAGTAATACTTTTTAACCTCTTTTTTTAAAAAGATGTAGAAAAGAATGCTTTCTAATAAATTTTATAAAGCCAGCTTCACTGTGATGCCTAAGCTACAGGCACCACAGAAAGATAAAATTTCAGGCTAATACTGCTTGTAAAGATTGGTTCATGAATATTCAATAAATTATTAGCAAACTAAATTCAATACTACACCAATATTACACATCACAACCATGTATGGTATAAAGTCTGGATAAATATATAGACACCAATTTTTACAACTTATATGAAAAAATTTTACAAATTCAACATTTTTATATTTACTAACAGTTTATGTATAGAATGAAAGTTTCTCAAGTAACAAACGCCATTATGAAAATCCCTCACTTAACAGCCAATGTATAAAACTGAATTTTTTTCTTCTAAAATTGAGAACAAGGCACAGGCACCTGCTTTTACCAGTTTGACTCAAAGTAATGTGGAAAGTACAAAATGAGTCAATAAAAATGAAATAAAAGGTATCCATGGTGGAAGGAATAAGTAATCTTTTTTTACCAATGAATTACTACTATGTGGCTAAAATATTGAAAACTACAAGCAAAGCAACTATGAGAAAGTATCGGTGTGGTATTGGTATAAAAATAGAAATACTCTGAGTGGAACAGAAAAGAGAACCCAGGAATAAATCCAAATACACAAATTCAACTAGGTTTTGACAAGAGTATAAAAAAGTGAGAATGGGTAATGGATTACACCTTCAATAAGTGGTACTGGGGAAATCATCAACGCAAAATGGCTAAAAAATAAAAACCCAGATGTGATGGCTTGTAATTATAATCCCAGCATTTAGAAGAAGAGGTAGGAAAGTCAGTCATTCTTGGCCACATAACAACTTTGAGGATAGCCTGGAGTATGGGGGAATTTGTCTCAAAATAAACCAACAAATAAATAAATAAACTCAAAATAGATTAAAGAAATAAATGTAAAATCTAAGACCACTGATTCCTAGAATATGTGGGGAAAGCTTCTTGCCAATAATATTTTAGATTTTAATACAACAGATAATGCTATGAAACTGAGCTTTTAACAAAATCTTTAAAAAAGCTTCACAATAAAGGAAAAATCAGGAAAATTAAAAGGCATCTTATGAATTGGAAGAAGATGTTTACAGGCTATATATCTACTAGAGGTAAAAACACGCTCTATGTAAGCCTAGTGTCTTAGGGTTTATATTGCTATGAAGAGGCGCCGTTGCCATGGCAACTCTTATAGAAATTAACATTTAATTTATTTGTACTGCCTTATAATTGAGAGGTTTAGTTCTCTGTCATCATGGCGGGGACTATACCAGCATGCAGGCAGACAATGTGCTAGAGAAGGAGGCAGGCAGCAGAAAAGAGAATGACACTGGGTCTAGCTTGAATTTCTGAAACCTCAAAGCCCATCCCCAGTAACATACTTCCTCCAGCAAGGCCACCCCTCCTAATAGTGCCGCTCCCTATGAGCCTGTGTAGTAGTTTTCATTCAAATTACCACACCTGGTTACAAAGTCCACAAATCCACAGTAGAAAGAAGAGAACCAACCCCTGGAAGTTGTTCTCCGACTTCCATACATATGTCATGGTACACACCTGCCTCACATCATACGTGCTCACACACATAATAAGAGATAGCATAAAATGCTACACTTCTGTTTTGTTCAAGGGCTGTGTTTTGGTGTAGCTATTATAAAATGCAAAATGGAAATTTCCTACATAAATTAAAAAGGAACTCCCAGATGTCCCAACAATTTCTCTTTTGAGTATATCTGAATGAAAATCACCATGTCAAGATGACTGTACTTTCATGTTAATTATAGACAATATATACAAAATAAGTGTCCATTGTGTAATTAACAGATAAAACTTTGGCATATAACAAAAATTATTTAGCATGTAAAATGGAGGTGATCCTCCCATTTTCCACAAAATGAGATGAACTTGGGTGACCTCATACTAAAAGAAATAAACCAAACAGAAAATGAAAAAAAAAATCAATCTTTTATTTGTAGAATCTAAAGGAATGAAAAGTATAAAAATCTATATGTTAAAAAAAGCAGTTGTTTAAAACAGGGGGTTTTAGGTATAGGTAAAAAGGATACAAAGTAGCAGATCAAAGAAATGAAAAAGTCTAAAGATGAAATGTATACCAAAAAGACTATAGTAAATGACTGTTTTTTCTTTTGAGACTAGATCTTATTATGTAGTCCCAGCAAGTCTCTACCTAACTTCAAACTTATTATCTTCTTGCCTCTACCTACCAAGTGCCGTGATTATAAATGTGTGCCACCATATATGACTTGTTTTCAAAATTCTTGCTAAATGAGCAGTGTGTTATTTTTATAACATATTGTATAACTTAAACATATATAGTAAAATTTGTTTTATAAGAAAATAATGGGTACTATAAAAAGATTACTGATGAAGCAGAAGGCTTAAATAATTCTATAAGCTGACAACAACTGTAGACATATAAAGGTTTGAAAAGAGAAAGTATAGTCTTCATAAATATACAAAGAATGTTTTTAGGATAGATCATATTTTAAGGGTAAATGAATATAAAAGTATAAGATAGAAATAATAAAGTTTTTTTCCAACCACAATTGGGTGAATCCAGAATATGACATAATAAATCACTAACAAATATTTGTAAATAAAACAACACATACTTTAGCCACTAAGTGAAAGAAGTTCCAAGAAAAAATTAGGAAATGCATTAAAACAGCTAAAATTAAGACATAACTTAGCAAAAATTATGAAAGGTAATGAAGTAATTTCTCAGGGAAAATAATAGCCATACAGGCCCACTTCAAGAAAAAAAGATCAGCAATCTAATTTTTCACTTTATGAAACTAAATAACTAGAATAAACTAAAACAAGATCTCTCAGAAAGAATGAAATAATACATATAAACATGAAGAAATATAAAAATCACATTTAATATCTAAAAGCCTGCCTAACACAAATTGTATAACTTTGAAAAGGTAACAAAAATTAGAATAACCAGAAAAAGTAGTTGAGAATATCAGTGTTACTTGTGAAGGTGATAACATTATATATTAAAAAGAAATATAAAAGAATATTTTAATGCCCATAAGGAAAACTAGATAAGGATAAAATGTATATATGTAAATGTCCTTTGACAACAAATCTAGCATCATATAAGAGTTTTATTCACCATAACCAAAAAGGATTAATATCAGGAACTCAAATAGTGATTAGAAGAATATAGACTAACATACAACAAATTGTCCTCAAATTTCAGTGGTTATATCCTGACCCACCTATCAAAATATGAAAATGCATGTAGCATAACTACCCTACCAAACACCACTAGTTTAGGAATGCAATATTATGTTGAATATTCATTATTTTTATCATGATCTCATGACTAACTTGGAGCTGGGACTTGGTATTGTTTCCCAGCACCACAAAGGAGCATCATTCCACGTTTCTAACCTAAGAGATCAAAATTGAAAGTGTAATTTCTACTCAAACTCTACCACTTTCATTCTGTCATAAAGTCAAAAAAGCTAAATTGCATCAAACTTCAGGAATTATCTTACATTTTAATAGAATAAAAAGAGAATCACATATAGCCATATAACCACATTAGTTGGTATGAAAGAATTTGGTAAAGTTCAATGTCAAAAACAAAACATTCAGAAAATGAGGAATTGAAAGGAACTTGGAAATGTGATAAGGGACATTCATGAAAAAAAAAATCATGCCTAACCAGATGAACAATGGCAAAAGACTGGAAACTTCCCCAGTCAGAAAAATAATGACATATTAATTTCCCACAGCTAAGAAGTGGTGTACTTAAAGATCTGCCTACAATGATTAAATAATATCTAATATGGAAATAAAGGAACAAAGCTATTTAAATATTATATAACCTTATATGAGAAAAATCTAATGGAATTCACAAACAGAGCTAATTAAGTAGTTCAGCGAAGTTGTATGCATGGTAAATGCTTAAGACACACACAGAAATAAACAATTCTAATTGTAACTGGTAGTGATAGTGCGGAACCGAAAACCACAAAATGGTGTGAGTAAAGATTCTATCTAAAAATCACCTATACATACAGGAGAGATTAGTTGAAAGGAACCTATACAACTACACCAAAGAATGAGAACAATCTATGAATGGGTGATAAATTTCTTTTTAAATAAGGAACTTGAAATGAGAAAATAATTTAAAATATTTGTGAAAAATAGCCACACATAAACTCTAAACTAGAAAACACTAAAATATATTGCCTACAGTAAGAGTTAGGGGTTATGAATATTGAAGGGATATGGGAAGGAAAGACTTCTCTTGGTAGTTCCTTTCATATTATGTTTTAGAAGTATGTTAATATTTCCAATAATTTAAAAATTAAGATGTGGGTGACTTGAAACAGTGGAATGAGAACCTTATTTTAAGCACAGGCTAATATCTCAGCATGATAGTATATAACCATATTTCTAAATACCGGGGGGGGGGGAGATTTAGGAAGAATGACAGCCTGGGAGTTCAAGAGCAGTCTGGCTAATACCAAACTCATTTCTCTAAACCAAAGGTTCTCAATCTGTAGATCATGACACTTTGGGGGTCAAATAACATTTTCACAGGGGTTGCATATCAGATATTTACATTACTATTCATAACAGTAGCAAAATTACAGTTGTAAAGCAGCAAGAAAAATAATTTTATGGTTGGGGGTCACCAAAACATGAAGAACTGTATTAAAGAGTTGCAGTATTAGGAAGGCTGAGAACCACTGCTCTACACAAATAGCAAACCCTCGTCTCTCTAAAGAAACAAACAAGCAATCAAACAAATACAGCCTTAAAAGGCAATGAAAAATCAGAACAAGATTATAAAAAACAAACATTAAAGAACTGGAAATTAAAGTTATATCACAAATTGAAAACTTACTAAGAAAAACGTTAGGATTGTAGAGCAGTAATGGCACTTATTTCACGGTTGTGAGGACCTGGTTTAATGACAATAATTTTTTTTAAAAAGTTACAAAGGGAAAATCTGCTAAGTCATCATAAAAACTGAACCGTCTGTGGCAATTCAACTTGAGGCCACATTACTGGTACCTAGATTTGA
Organism: Arvicola amphibius; assembly: GCF_903992535.2. Classification (NCBI taxonomy): domain Eukaryota; kingdom Metazoa; phylum Chordata; class Mammalia; order Rodentia; family Cricetidae; genus Arvicola; species Arvicola amphibius. The sequence goes on along the minus strand of NC_052047.1, from coordinate 144,994,903 downwards.
CCTTGAGGTCAGCAGCTTGTCTTCTAATGAATAGACCAAATCTGACTTGGGCTCTATTACAAACTCAAAAATAATGACCTCAGGACATATAATGGGTAAAGCCACCACGATAGCAATCTGATGCTCCAGTACTGGTTGGGGAAAGTATAAGATCAGTAAAACATTTCAAAGAAATCTCAGAGATATGGAAGATGGCCTGTGCCCTCAAGAAATACCAGAGATACTCTTTATCTACGTTCCTGAGTGTGAGGCACTGTGCAGACAAGATGGTAAAATGAAGGACAAATGAAAGGAGCCCAAATATTGAATGGAAATACCAAGGCAAGGCCCTTTCAGAAAAACTTGGAAGATTTACCAGGTTGAGATACTTAAAAGCAAAGCCTCTGACTAATAGTGGCTTAAGCTGATCAATTAAACCAAGCTTCAAAAACAAAGACAGTCATTTTCTAAAGAGCAAATGTGCAGATAAATAAGATACACACACTGCAGGGAAATGCAAACACCATAGAAGCAAAATTGGCACAGGCATGGCAGAAATAAGCAATTGCCCACACAGATGGGAAAGGATTCAAATGTAATGTTCCTACAATCAACACACCATCCTAAGTGGAGAGAGGGAGGAAAGAATCGAGAGATTAAAGATTAGTAAATAGAAATGATCGCTGAGGGAGCCTAAATGCTTTAGTAGACCAAGATTTCAAAGTATAAATATGCTCAAAGAACTTAATTAAGCCTTGTTTAAATAATGAAAGTAAAGCATAACAATAACTCATCAAATGAAAATGTTAATAACGAGATATATTATAAAATTCAGTAGGTGCAAATTATAATAACTAATAAAAAATCTTACTTGCAGGGCCAAACAACAAGATAGGCTGGGAGCAGAGATAAGTAATCAATTTAAATATAGATATATAAAGATGATTCAATTTAAGGGACAGAAAGAAGAAAAATAAACAAGACTTGAGAGATCTGTTAGCTACCATAACAATAAGTTACCACAAGTGTATATGTTACCAAGGAGTATATATAATTGAATTGTTAGAAAGGGGAAAAACAGATAAAACATTTGAAGAGATTTTTGACTGGAAGCAGCTTGTTTTTTATGTAAGATTTATCTTATTAACCCCCTCAGAGTAAACTACTATGAAAAAATGTTTAGAATAGGGAGAAGAAATTAGCAATTAATTTAAAACAGCATTCTAGAACATAGAGTTTAACACACTGAATACAATAAAGGAAGTAAAAAGAACAGAAGAGATACGGCAGAGAAAAGTATAGAAATGTGGTTGAGGGGAATCTTATTCAATAAAGACTGCCTACAGAAAGCTTTCAAGTGTACACACTCTACAGCAGAGACAAATAGCTTGACAGTGAAAGGATGGAAGAGCAAATGTGTAAATAGTAAACGAGGAAGTGTCCAAAGTTTTTATGAGAATCTATTACAGTCATACAAAAATCAGAGATTTTATGGTGATAAAAGGATCAATTTAACAGAAGGAAACAAAACATTTAAAGAAATAAAAATGAAAAATTAAAGGCGCACGCCTTTAATCCCAGCACTCGGGAGGCAGAGGCAGACAGATCTTTGTGAGTTCGAGGCCAGCCTGGTCTACAAGAGCTAGCTCCAGGACAAGCTCCAAAGCCACAGAGAAACTCTGTCTCGAAAAAACAAAACAAAACAAAACAAAAAAAAAAACAAAAAAAAGAAATAAAAATGACAGGTATAGTAAATATAATTCTAAATTATATAAAAGGATTTACTGATAAATAAAAAACTAGATAACCTAAGAGTGATAGACGGTTCCACAGTAATATTGCTCAATTTACATAGCTGGGAAGATGGCATGTGGTTTAATCATTTTCTGTGCAGGCCTAAGGCCTTGAGTTCAGATACCTAGCACTTCTATAAAAGTCAGACATGGCAACTCATGCCTATAACTTCATTATTAGACAGGGTAATTTGGGAATGGAAGGTAGAAAACAGGAATATCCTGGGGATTTACTGGTCAGCCTGCTTAGCTGGAGTAGGAACCTCCATGTTCAATGAGAGAATAAGGTGGAGAGAGATTGAGGAAGACACCAGTGTCAACCTCTGGCTTCTATATACACATATATATGTGAGTGAATACTCTTGCTCATGCACACACATACATACACGCACAATTTTTAAAAAGTGATTATAGAAATGTCCAGTGATTACTGTTGAATGAGATAATGGGAAGTAAGATTCCGTGGCACTCTACAGAACACATGTACCCTTGATGTAATGTTAAGGGACAATCTTGACTCTCACCTCTCAATGGAAACAACAGAACTAATCAAACATCATAATACATACAAACCAAAATTTAAAAAATAGAAGACATGATTTATCAGCCTTTATAAATCATAGTAATCCTTAAATTAAGAAGACAATTCAATTTCTTGTATAAAAATCTGCTATATCAGAGCTAAAGAGCCAAGTGTGGTGGCACATGCCTACTGTTTAGCTCTTGGCAGGCTTATGAATTTGAGACCACCATGGGCCACATAGTAAGGTACCATCTAAAAATATCTAAATGGGCTGGTGATATCTAAATGGGATGGCTTAGTATCTTCAGACAAGCCTGACAACCCAAGTTTTATCCCTGGATCAACTTATATTGGTTGAAGAAGAGACCCAGTGCCAGAATTGTTATCTGGTTTCTAGATGCCTGTCATGGCATGAACCTACACTCACATATACCCTACTTGTGACATGAGATTTCTGAGGTTTCCTTATAATCCCATTCATAAGGACCTAATCATGGACTAGGTTTCACCTCCTCTTACCATTATATTGGCAATTAAGATTTCAGTCTATGAACTTTGAGAAATACCATCTTTCAGTTTGCAGTGTATACAAATAGAATAAAAGACATTTTTTAAAAGTTAAACACCCATCCATAATGGGTGGAGGACAATAGCAAACAATCCACGTGATGGACTAGAAATAGGAAGAGACGTCTGTTAAAAACTGCAGTTCATCCCTAGATGGTAGAGTGCTTGCCTAGCATGCAAAAGCCCTGGAGCAATCCTTAGCTCCACAAAAATAGGATGTGGTGGTATGTGCTGGTAATCTCAGTACTCTAGTGTTGGAGGTGGGGAAGTTTAGAAGTTCAAAGTCATTCTCAGCTGCACAGTGATAGCAGTTGAGATCAACCTTGGCTACAGGAGATCCTGTCTATAAACAAGAAAACAAAACAAAAGAACCCATGCGTGATAATATACTTAATGGTGGGAGATGGAATGCTTTTCCCTCCAAATCAAGAATAAGTTAGCTGAGTGTGGTTGCACACAACTGTAATTCCATCACCCGAGGAGGAGGAAGAAAGAGAAGAGTTAGATATCATCTTGGGCTCTATAGTTCTCTCAAAAAAGAAAAATGCTTGCCTACCCTCAATTCAAGAAATCTGTTTCATCACTTTTATTAAACATCAATCATGATAATTAGACAAGAAAAAGAAACAAGATTGGAAACAAGGAAAATTGTATTTTTGGATGTCATCAAAGTCCTAAGAAACAACTTCAACAAGTTTGCAGCATATAAAAAGTAATCATATTTCTATGAACTGTGAGGGATTATTGAAATTAAAACAAATTTATAATATAAAATTGAACAAGTCACAAAGTATTTAATGCTACAGAAACATACACTTAAAATTACTGATAAAATTTGTGCTTTTTAATAAAAAACAAAATGAATAGATCTAACATAAGAAGTATAAAAGTTATACTCCAAGAGTGACAAGACAGCACTGCAAGCAAAGGTCTACACAAATGGAAATATGTCTTCTGTTTATGATTGGAAGAATTGACGTTGAGATAGTAATATTCTCCCGAACAATGTAGAGATCCAATCCTTATCAAAATATCAGCTGGCTTTTCTAGAAAATGACAATATTTAAAATTACGTAAAACCCAAATGATTCATAATAGCTAAAGCAATTATAAAAGTCAAGTTTATAAGGTTCATGCATTTCAATGCTTAAGCTTATTATAAAAGAATAAGGTAGTATGATCATGGCATTATATAGATCATAGGAACTAGAAATAGAGTCTGAAAATAAAACCAGATAGATATAGCCAATGGACTTTTGATAAAGGTGCCATAGTAATAAAAATGAGGGAATGAACAGTTTTTTGAACAGATTTTCTTCAACAGCTGATTGTATGTAAAGGAATTAAGATTGTCACTATATGTTAAGTTCAAATGTATCGGAGACTTAAAATAACAAATAAAGCTGTACAAGTCTTACAAAATACCATAGAGCCAAATTTTTATACCCAAAGGTTTTACAAAAGTTATTTTAGATATAAGTGAAAAGTTAAAGAATAGACTTATTAGACTTTATTAGAATTTTTAAAATTTATTCTTGAGAGTATACTAGAAAGAGAGATGCAATCCAAAGGTGTGAAAAATACTTGCAAATAATAATATATCTACAATATACCAGTATATATACAATTCTGTGAATTCTTACAAGTCAAATACACACATAGAAAAAATGCAGAAAGATCTCTATGAATTTAAAGCCAGATGGCAATTTCCAGGTCATCCAAGGCTACATTGTGAGACCTTATCTTTTAAAAAAAATGAAGACTCTAAATAGAGTAATGAAAATATGCAATTGTCAACAAACAACTAAAAACTGTTCAACTTCCATTGAACTTCCATTTGCTATGTAGAAAAGCAAATCACAACCACAATGACATGCCATTTGTATCAAGAGATACTACATGTATGTGTGTATTAGAGTTTATGTATATTAGTGGTTTTGACTGCATGTATATGTGTGCACCATGTGGATGGCTGGTACCTTCAGAGGTTAGAAGTAGGCTTCAGATCCCCTGGTATTGGAGTTATGGATGAATATGAGCCACTATGTTAGCATCGAGAACTGAACTGAGGTCCTCTGCAAGAGTAACAAGTATTATTTTTTTAAAAAATCATTATAAATATTTTATTATCTCCTATAATCTCAGAAATCTGTGGTAACAGAATTTTCAATAGGAAACATTAATTTATAGCAGGTCCCAAAGATTTGTCTACAGAATTTTGCTTTTCTCTAGGCCATTAATATTGGGCATATATTTACAGATGTTGAAACAATCATTAAATGCAGTTGCAATTTTCAAAAGAAAATAATCCTTATTCTGAAAGGAGGAACATATCTGAGGAATTAGTAATTGATAATATGAGTTCAGGTGGAGGAGAGGCATTCCAGGAAACAGTTCAGAATGCCTAATGTTACTGAGAGTCTCTAGGTGGGGAAGAAACTCTCAAGATGTTTGTTTACCAGAGAATTTCACACTTTCTGAAGTTCTTGACAGCCAGAAGAGTCTTCTCTTCTGCTTCCTCTGTGTAAATCTGAGATGGAATTTTATCTTTGAGTAATAAGTATTCTTAACTGCTAAATCATCTCTCCAGCCCCCCAAATGTTTTAATAAAGGATTGTGAAGATGTGGAAAAATTGTGCACTTCAGATGGGAATATTAAATGCTGCACTCATTTTAGAAAACACTTCAGTTCCTGAAAGACACAGGAGCTCAGTTTTCTGTCTTGTGCATTTATACAAGAGACATGAAAATATATGTTTATATAAAACATGAATTTATTTCTGCATTTTTAATAATAATGAAAAGGTGGAGAAAACTAAATGCTCACCATCTAATGAATGGATCACCAGATATGGTATATACATACTTTTATATTTTTATAAAATATTGAAGAGGAAATGAAAAATTGATATGTACTACAACATGGATGAATGAATGAACTATGAATAAATTCTAAGTGAAAAGCCAGCCTCAAAGGACCATATATTATGATTCTATTTATAGAAACTGTTCAGAACATGTTAGTCTATTGAGATAGAAAGTAGATTAGCAATTGTCTGAGGCGTAGAGGGGCAGAATGGGGGAGGCAATGTTAGAAAATGATAATTTAAAAACATTTATTTTCTTTGGTAAAATAAAAATATTCTAAAACTGAGGGTAATGATGGTTAAATAGACTTCAGGCTATAGAAAACTACTGAATTTCATTATCTAAATGATAAATTGTATAGTGTGTTATTTCTCGGTAAAGCCATTATGGATAATAAGGGGGGGAGTATTTATTATCTATAAGTGAGCAAGTTTTTCATAGCACTAGTATCAAAAAGTATACTCCATGGGGCTGGAGAGCTGGCTCAGCAGTTAAAAGTACTAACTTCTCTTCAAGAGAAGAAGGATTTGATTCCCAGCACCCATACGATGGTCATAAATATCTCTAACTCCAGTTCCAGAAATCTGATACCTTCTGGTCTCTGTAGATACCAGGCACACATATGGTACACAGACATACATACAGACAAAGCATACTATATTCCACAAAAAGGTTACATTGAAATTCATCAAAATAAAACAAACGGGTGTAAGCCAATGACTCAATGGTTCAACACAAGCAAGAAGACCAGAGTTCAGGTCTCCAGAGCCCATGTAAATGTGAGGTTGGCAAAGAAACTTGTTATAATGCCAGTCTCAGGAAGCAGATATTGAGTTCCTTTAGAAAACTGGCTTTTGAGATTAGCCATAATGGCAAGTTTGGGGTTTGATTTGGAGGCCCTGTACCAAAGAATAAGGTAGAAGAGCAACAAAGGAAGATGCTGACATCCTTAGATTTCCACAAACACCTGAACACATACATACACACATATACACAAGAAATAATAAAAATAAAAAATAGCTTGTATAATGATAATATTAATAGGATAAGACAGATAGCTATAGTGGGGGTAAAATACTGAGAAATCATATACTTGACTTAGAGCTGCATTTCGAACACATGGAGAAGAGCTTTTCAAAACTTAACAGTAAAGTTCAATTGGAAAATTAGCAAAAAATTTAAATATACATTCACTGAATGGAAGAATGTGGAAAAAAACATTCACTATTATCCATTGGTAAAATACAGATTTTAACCACTAAGAAATCACTGCATGTCTACCAGAGTTGGTAAAATGAAAATAACTGTCAATATTAGGTGATCTATAGTAGTTCCAAATTAGGAATGACCTAGATGTCTATGGATGAGCGAATGGTTAAAAACTGTGGTATGTCTATATTGTTAAATTCTACTCAACAAAAAGTCTTAATAAACTTACAAATAAAACAAATTGGATGAAACTTCTAGAAAAATGTGAAAAGTTATCAAATTCCAAAAGATTTGCTTATTTCTATTTATATAACAATCTTAAAAAGGCAAACATATAGACTCAAGAACAGAATAGCAATTACTGAGAATTAAGGCGTGGTAGGAGGCAAGAGAATTTAGCTATAAAAAAGCAAACAGGAATCCTTGTGGTAATGAAAATATTCTGCATCACTGAACCAGTATTTTCATCCCCCTTAAACTATACTACAGTTTGGATACCACCAGGAAAAAATAAATAAATGATGCATGGTATCTCTTTGATTATTTTTTACAGATGCATATGAATGTTTAAAATAAAAATATCAAAAACTTTAATTTTGGAAGTGTGCAAAAGGAAAACAGCAAGATAGTGGGTAGAGGAGCTTGCTACTGAGCCTAATGACTCAAGTCTGATTCCCCAGGATCCATATGGTAGAAGAAGAGAATAAACTCCCAGAAGTTTCCCTCTGCCCTTCATGTATGTGCTGTGGCATGCATCAGTAAAGAATATACTTAGCTGACCAATAAGCACATGAAAAAGTATTCAACACCATTTATAAAATACATCAAGACTGATATTAGATAACAAAATAATAGATGCACAGTTTTTCTCTTTCAGGACTTTTGGGCTGGGGTATTACAGATGAAAAATCATTTTTTGCAGCTACCATGATAAAGTCTAGTTACAAAAAGCATCTTAATCAGGATACTCGTGTTTTTATGAGGACTGATATACTTGCAAGGGCTTATAGCAAACCCACAGCAAGTTCATCTGCCTCAAGGTAAATAATAGTGACTACACAGTGAAAAACCCGACAGTACTTCCATGAAGTGATCAAAACAATATTATTATTGAAGATCATCATTTAACTCAGGACATGGCATCCTAAGAAAAATACTGTATCATTTGTGTAATATACCAGAATATACAATCTGGATCTAATCATAAATATAAAAAAATCCTCAAAAAGTGATTTTGATATTAGTAAAGACCAAGAGAAACTAGAAATATGCAAGTTCATGGTAATTAAAGATACACAACTAAGGGCAACATGGAACATGGACTTAACTCTGCACTGGGGGAGAGATGCACCAAAGGATTTTGTTGTGTTCACTGAAAAAAGTGGAACATAGGCATTAGATTCTTTCAGCGGCTATACTGATGTTTAACTGCAGAAGTTGATGTCTGTTCTATCACTTTCAAAGGGAGGAAATGTGATGTTGTCATCCTCCTTAAACTAGTACAGTTAGGAAATAAATTGTTAGGAAATACACAGCAAAATGTCTAGGGGTGAGGGACTGTAAAGTGTGCGATGCCTTTTCAAGTTCCCAGGGGAACATAGCGTACAAGTATGCATATAAAAACACTGAAATGAAAAAGCAAATGAGGTTTTAAGGTTAATAAGTTTTTACCTCAAATCTTAATGAAGGATATGAAGATTCTCATTCCTGCAATTTTTCTATAGTTCATCATTACTTATGAATAAAACAGTTGTTATGTTTCAAGAATCAGCTATGAGATATCACAGTATTCTAGTGGTTCAGACTGGAACCAGTTTTGCCCTATCTGAGGGGGATAAATTTGGTAATATGTAGAGAGTTGTGGGTTACTTTATTTTTGGTTGTTGTAACTGAGGGTGTGCTGCGTTGGCATCCTGGCAGAGACCAGGACTCTGCTAAACATCCTACAGTACACGGGACAGTCTGTTGACAAAGAGTTATCTCCTGCCAAATGTCAATGGTTTCGCAGTGGAGTATCCCTGCCCCACTTGGCTAACAAGATGGAAAATTGCTCTGCCAATAATGGCTGGCAGGGATGCCGGGAAAGGGGAACCCTGCTTGTGGAAATGTGAGGTCAGACAGCATTTGAGGAAAGCAACCTGGCAACATGCATGCAATTTAACAGTGAACCCATGCCTGTGTTTGGGGTTGAGTTCCATCCCCACTAGTTTTCCAAGTTGAAGCCCTCATTTCTAATATTTCAGAATGCAACAGGAGATCATACCTTTAAACAGACAGTTAAACTGAGTCAAATTTTACTGGTGTGCCTATAAATAAGGGGAAATTATGACACACAGAGAGTCCCAAAGTGTGACTGTGTAGACAAGACAATGTGAAGACACAGGGATATAGAGACCATGTGCAAGTTAAAAAAAGGTTTTAAGAGAAAAACAACCCATTGGTACTCTAATCTCTCAGTCTTGTGCCCTCCTATTTTGTGAGAAGCCTGTCAATTCAGCATTTGGTTTTGACAACCCCAGAAAACCAATACATTCTGGATGTTCACTGCATAGAAATAAAAACCTGTACATTTGGGAAGGAAGTTTAAGAAAGACTTTTAGAAAATTAGCTTGAACCTCAAGCAAAGTGTATTTCAAGCAGCCAAGAACATCGTGGATTAGGTATACTAAGAGATAAATAGAATTGCTCCTGCAAGCACAGAGGAAGCTGGAGTGGTATGACTGTATAAGAAGGTGAAGAAAATCATGCATAATGTGGCCCCCATTTGTTCAAAAACAACAATAAGGCTCCATCATGACATGTATGTTTGATTTCATTGTGTATTATATGAGCATCAGGAAAAATATTAGAGAATAAAATTACTGTTTATCAGAGTAGGTAACAGAGGAGAACCTAGCAAACATAAAGATCATATATGTACATTATACTCAACTATTATATAATTTTAAGGGAGTTTTTGTTTTGTTTTTTCAAGACAGGGTTTCTCCGTAGCTTTGGAGCTTGTCCTGGGACCAGCTCTTGTAGACCAGGCTGGCCTCAAACTCACAGAGATCTGCCTACCCCTGCCTTCCAAGTGCTGGGATTAAAGGCATACACCATCACCACCTGGCTAATTTTAAGGAAGTTTAAGAAAAAGAATCCCCACCCCCAAGATTTGTGGCATGAGGACTAAAATGGAAGAAGGTGGAGCACAGAGCTGTCTGATCAGAGAGAACAGGTCTGGTGATGATAGAACATCGGGTCAAATTAGAGGAGCCAGACAGCAGAGTCTTCATTGCATGCTGGGTAGCAATCTACATATTTTTTCACTACAGCAATCCTTGCAGTAGGCGGTTACGCAGTAGGAGTTTTTCCTATCATTTTTAAAATTGCATTTTAATTTATACATGTCTCTGCACACATACATATGTATGTACACATATGTGCCTCTGTGTGTACGTGCGTGCATGCACACGCACGTAAATCAGAGAACAACTTATGGTAACCAGTTTTCTCCTTCTAACATATGGGTAACAGGGAACTGATTTCAGGTCATCGGGCTTGGCAGCAAGTGCCTTTACCTAGGGAGCCATCTTGTTGGTCCCACAGAATCTTCATGTCACTGATGTATAAGAGAGTCATGAAAAGGCAGTAGCTGGACCAGGACCACAACAATAAATGGTGGGACAGGGCTGTGACCTCAAGGAGCATGGCTGTAAGTACTCTGAGCATATGAATTTGTCTCTCTTTAAAGAGCATAACTGCAAAGGAATAATTTAATTTCAATATTTCAAAATACTTAGAAATATTCAAAATAGTTGTGGTGGGATGTATATAGGGCAAAAAATTAATAGACCTGACTGATTAAATAAATAAGTAAATCTATATGGATAGATGTATAATCCATCTTCATGTATTTTATCTGTGTATGCATACAAATCTGTACCCAAAAATAGAGGACTCTTTTTACATAGGTGTGTCGAACAGGTCAAATCCCAAGTTACAAATCACAAAATAACACTCTGAGTTTTAGACTGTGATGCTGCAAAGGAGCTCTTTCAAGAAAGCTGGTGCTTCCACACACTGCAGCTTTTCACAGTCAGCCTATTAAACCAGAAATAAATAACAGTTATAAAAAGTTATTGCTTAAAAATTAAGCAAACATTTAAAAGAACTCTAGATTAAAGAGAAAAACATAACACAAAAATTATAAAAAAGGGGGGAATAAAATGGACCATATTTCATACTATGCCCTACATAACACAGCTATAGCTGTGGTCAGAGGAAAATTTATAGCTTTTAAAATGTCTCTTGGTAAAGGGACTTTAAATAAGTGAACTAAATATTATTCTTAATTAAGTTTAAAAAGAAAACACATAAATTAAAGATAATTAGGAAGATGGAATTAATAGCTATCATACCCCAAAATGACTAAGAAGAAAACAAATATAGACAAAGGTAGTTTTCTGATAAGATAATAAACATTTTAATAATTAACAGAATAGATAAATCTTTCATGAACTTGACTAAGAAAAAAGCAAAACTATAAAAGTACAGGCAAGAAAAATTTATAGAAAGAGCATAAACTCCTGAGAGAAAATTAGTTGCTACCAAGTGGCATCACAGTTGAAATACTTCAGGAAATTACATAGCAATGAATAAATTATCCCTTAAAGCATGCACTAAACTAATTTAGAATACATTACCACAGAAAAGACTTAAAACGGTTAAGATTTTGTATTAGGTCCAGATGGTACATTAAATTTTTTTACACGTGTGTGTGTGTGTGTGTGTGTGTGTGTGCACATGTGCATGTAGTGTGGTGGTGGGTGCACCTCACAGCATGGATGGAGGCCAAAAGAGAACTTATAAGGATTGGTTCTTTCTTCCCAACATGTAGATCCCAGTGATCAAATTCAGGCCATCAGGCTTGGCAGCAGGTATCTTAACAAACTCGCTGAGCCTTATTGCCAGCCACTATTTAACCTTTAAAGAGACCGTAGCTCTAATGTTTTCAAACTGGTTTAGAACACAAAACAGATAGATTTCTAACTTGCATGCCAAAGGCATGGTGGAACCTGTCATACTCTGCTGAGCCAGAGATTCTATTACTCGTAGGATCAGATAACAGGGCTGTCCCTCATCCTGCTGAAAAGCTATCCTTATAGCTTTAATAACTGATTGATGGATCTCCATCAAATAAGCAGATCTTCATAGATGGGGATATTAGCAATTTGTAGTGTTTTGCTACTTTGCAATCAAAGATATCAATGTCGCCAGACAAAAACACTTTGCAAATGTACAAATTTATACAAGAGTTAAAAATTGTGCACAGTTTTAAATTTGATAGTCACTGAGATTCCATCCATTTTTTTCTTCCAACATCAATAACTAAGGCTAAGTTTCCGCATATACTCATCCATTGCGAATTACTTAATAATCAAAGATATAACCCTTGCTTGTATTTACACTCTCTCATATGTGAGCCACACCATCATCTTTTTACCCTGGAATCAATAACATTTTCTTTTTTTAATTCTCCCATTTTCTCAACGTAAAGAGCTTTGAAAAAAAACTGAATGAAAATAATTCACTCTGTGCTTACAATATGGGTGGAAACTGCTTCCCCAGGTTACCACTTAAAACTTATTTTTCGTATTTTCTGCTGTGCAAATTTTATATATTCTATTACCAGCTTTGCTGAGGTACAGCTGGCATATAATAAATGGCACGTGTTTAAATTGTAGGATTTGGTAACTTTTGACATGTGTTGAAATCGCTTCCACAATTAAGGTAATGAGCATATCCAGTGCTCCCAGAAGCTTCCTCTTGCCCTTTTGGACTTCCCCTACCACTGCTCCACCCCTCAGTAATTATTGACCTTTCTGTCACTCTAGGTTAGACTTCATTTTCTAGAGTGCTGTGGTAACAGAAGACGACAGTATGAACTCTTTGTCTGGCTTCTTTCACTCACTGTAATTACTTGGTGATTCATCCATGTTAGGTGTATCAGTAGTTCATTCCTTTGTACTTCTGAGTAGTATTCCATTGTATAGACACAGCACAACTTTGAAAAAAACTCTGTTCAAATGTTGACTGCACTTGGAATGTTTCCAAATGGAAAAAAAAGAGAGAGAAAGAGCTAGAGACAGAAAAAGAAAGAAGAGAAACCACTGAACTGTTTTTGCAGAGGCCCTGAACCACTGAGGAGTACACTGTGACCATGACAGATGATGGTTAGGTTCCTTAATGTCCTCACTAACACCTGGTCAGTCTCCTTAATTTTAGGCAATTAGTAGTTATGAAGTAGTGTCTATCTGTGTCAACTTCTTCAATAAACTACGATGCTGGGCATTGTCTCATTGTCTTCCTTTCTGTGAAGTATTGGTGTAAATAGTTTACCCATTTTTGTAATGTGTTTTTTCGTATTTTTCGGTGTAAAGTGTCTATCACATATTATATGAATTTTTCAATGAAAATTTTTTATTCTGAGAATTTTAATTTTTTGAACAAAAATATTTTATCAGGTATACGATTTTAAAATATTTTCAGGGTTGGGGTAATGGCTCAATGGGTAACTGTGTTGAAATGCAAACATGAAGACAGGTGTTCAAATCCCCCAGCACCCACATTTAAAAAAGCCCTAAACCTGTCACGGCTGCACATGTGTATAATCCTAGCATTGCGGGTGGGGTGGGCAGAGACAGGCAGATCCTGGGAGCTTGCTGACCTGTCAGTCTGAAACACTGAACTTCCAATTCAGTGAGAGACTGCTTCAGGGAAAGAAGGTAGAGAGCCATAGAAAAAGATACTAATTCTTTGTCCTCTGCATGTGTATTAACAGATATGCACAATTGTTCACTTACATGCAATGCACAACACAGAACACACAAAAACATTTTCCTTCAATATCTGTCTTTCAAAATGCATGCTTGGGAAATCTGGCCAATTTATTCCAATTACATGCTTTTGATGTGTCAAAGATATCCTTAACTATACTGTGTGTCCTGTAAGTTTTAGCCTTTGAATTCAGTTCTATGACAATTTTGACTTGGATTTTGTGGAGGATGAGGATAAAAATGTTTGAAATGTATATTCAGTTTTTCCATCTTGTTCCCCCTCCCCACAAAAACCCATGACCTTCACATGTGGTTTAGAAATTAGTTGTCAGTAAATATAAAGGTCCACTGACCCCCATTCTGTCTCCTGATTTATTTGCTTCTCTGTGCTGACACTGTACATCTGGTTCACCTTTGAGTCTTGTTCATGTTCGAAGTTGCTTTGGCTATTCTGGCTGTCTGCATGCTGGTCTTTGACTGCTTTTATACTGAATTTAGAAATCAATACTAAACCCTGTAGTCTGAGAACCTAATATGTACCTACATTCATTTTCCTTAGTTTCATTAGCATAGTTTCACATTTCTAATGCTACTCAGAGTAGTATTTAAAAGTTTTTAACTCTAGCTTATTTGCAACTAGAATTTAGAAGTAGAATTGCTTTTTGCAAAGCTACTTTGTGCAACTGAACTGAATCTGCATATTCAAATGGCCAATCGGACACATCCGATTTTCTACAGACAACCAGGAAATCTACGAATTCTATCAGTTTCACTTCTTTTCCAGTTTGCTGTTTCTTTCCTTATTTTACAGGCAAACATCTCCAACTTAATGTTGAATAAAAGTGTTAAGATCAGATGTTTATGCTCCTGACATATGAGGAAAAATTGGTTTACTGAATATGCAGTAACTAACTGCAGGGTTTTTTTTTTTGTTCAGCCTGAGGAAGCGTCTATTTTCTATTAGATACTTTGTAATCAGTCATTGCCAAGTTTTTCCAAATACTTTTCTAGCATCTTCTGAGATAGCTATGTCTTTATGTTGTTACTTACTAATAGGGTTCATTTTACTAATTAAAAAAATTAAAACTAACTTTGTGTTCCTGACCCCTAATTGATCATTTTGCTTAAAATGTTTGACTTGGTGTTCACAAGTGATATTTATCTACAGTTTCCTTTTTGTAATATTTTTGGCTAGGTTTCATATCAGGATAGTGGTAGTCTCAGAACTCAAAAGGATCCCTTTATTACATTTTTTTAAAAAAAGAAACTAGATTTTGCTCTTTCTTAAACATATGCCAGGATTCATCAGGAAAACAACATGGTTCTGGAGTACTCTTTTATTTTTGTTATTAGCAGATGATACTTGGTTTACATCTGCCTGCATTTTACCTTTTCCAAGAAATCTGCCATTTCATCTAAGTTTTGGAGTTTAGTAACAAAGAGTTGTGAAGGATAGTCTTGTGGTTTTACATCCTGTCATTTGCACAAAGCCGAGCATCTCATTTCTGACACTGACAAGTTACAACATCACTCTCTTTTAGTCTAGCTGGTTAGTCACTTATTGATTTTTTTTTCTGGCCTTAAAATCAACATGAGTTTCATTATTTTTCCTGTTTTTATTTTCCTACTTTCCTCCTCAGATCCTTATTTCCTTGTGTCTATTTATTTGGTTTACTTAGCAGTGTTATAGGTCCCAATGTGAGGCCTTCTCTGAAGTGCTTGCATGGTTCTATCTGGTCCTCCCAAGAATTGCTTTAGCAATGCCTTTAAACTGTTGCAGTTTGTGTTTTCACTTTCAATTGATTCAAAACATTCTGTGTTTTTTCCTTAGATTTCCTCTCTCCCTGTGTTATATAGAGACACATTCTTTGCTTTCCATATATTTCAGAATTTGCCATCTTTTAAATTGATTTTTAATTTAATTCTATTGTAGTCAAAGGACATATGACTTTAATAATTTTAAGTTTGTGAAGTTTTTTTCACAGCTCAGAATATGATCTGTCTCTCTGTGTATATGTGCTCTCTGTGTAGCTGGCAGCCATGTTTATTCTGCTGTTGTTGGGAGGAACGTTCTACCAGGGTTAGTTAAGTCAACTTGATTGAAAGTATTGTTTGGATCTGCATTTAGTTTGACTTTTATGTCTAACTACAGCATCTCTAGCAATATAGGTATTAAAATATATAACACTAGTTATAGATACATACCTTATACATACACCATAAGGCCTAATGTGGAATATTTTTATCATTATTTTTCTAAATAGTCACATATCTGGGACTGTATTTCCTCTTTCGGAGAATAAGTTTAAATGCCAGAAGCATCACTGTCCAGAAGAGTAAAGTGATGAACCCAATTCCAACAAAATAAAAAGTTTAAAGCTTATGGGGCACTTTCCCATCAGGGCCAAGCTAGCTTTCAGACTCTGTGTAGCAGGTGAACACCACAAAATTATTGGCATAAATATTTGCCTAGAAACAACACAAACCAGTTTCAAAAGAATTTAAAATGACAGGCATTTAATGCTCATGTCACAGTAAGTCGATAAAAGCAGGATTAAAATTGAGCATTCAGTGTGGACCCAACCCAGGGATGACAATCATCAAAGCTGGGGTGTAGCCAGGGAGAGGACAGTTGTCCAAAACCTAGCAGCAATAAGACAAAAGCTGTTTGTTTTTCTTTATCATCTTCTCTGTATTCGTTTTACAGTAAATATGAGCAGAAAACTATATCTCTTAAAACTTCAAAGTAGACATATTTTCTTAAAGATACAGGCTGCAGTGTGGAGATGATTAGGCAGATGTTCCAGGTGGGAAAGTCCAGCTATGGGACAAGACAGAAATGGCAAGTAAGGCACTGCTGGAAGGATGAGGGGAAACCAGGCTCTTGTAAGTCACAGGACACTTCTAGGTCTACAACAGCCATGACCAGTCCACAGTTCCATCCTAGGTGGGCCCACTGATTCATCTATTCATCTATCATGAAGACTAGACTTGAGGTGACAAACAGGAGGTAGAAATGCAGGATGAAGCCGGGCGGTGGTGGCGCACGCCTTTAATCCCAGCACTCGGGAGGCAGAGGCAGGCGGATCTCTGTGAGTTCGAGACCAGCCTGGTCTACAAGAGCTAGTTCCAGGACAGGCTCCAAAGCCACAGAGAAACCCTGTCTCGAAAAACCAAAAAAAGAAAAAAGAAAAAAAAGAAATGCAGGATGATAGGGCTGTGTTATCAGTGGCAGTACCAAAGAGAAGGGGAGTCATCAGGACACTGGGAATAGAAATGAGAAGCCGGATGCAGTGCTGATGAGAAGGTTCTGATCCAGGCTCAAAATATACCTAAGAAACTATGATCAGCCTTCTTACTGGCTCCACCTTAGCCTATATCCCATCAGTGCGGTAGGTTCTCTACCCCAAAGTCCTGATCAACTTCCTCAGGATATGGAGGCTGCTGCAAGTCATTTGTGACAACTGGGAGGGTCATTAGAAGTTTTGATCAAGTTCAGCCAAAGTCCTGAGCTACTATCGCACCTGAGGCCCAGAACACCTGTGCAGGTGGCAGAGGCGCTATAAGCCTACGATTGTCCAACGTCAGGCCTTGCCCTTCCACCCTGGTGGCTCTGATGCAGCAAAGTGGGAAGACTGAGAAGTCACAGAAGAACCGCTCTGCAGCTGGCACTGACCTCACACTGGGAGTTTCCCAAGGCTAATCTATAAACCACCTGCTTCATAGTAACCTGGGTGCCTGTTATAGATTCCAGGACCTTCCCACAGTCAAGACAACCCAAAGTATTGAGAAGTGGGTTTCTAAGTCTGCTGCAGATGAGCTCTGGTCTACGTGGAGAGAGCTTTCTCTGACACAAAGAGTAAGCGTCTGTGTCAAGCAGCAAGCAGACCTAAAATCTGCTCCCTGCAAGAAGTCCCTAGACAAGTTTGTGGAAACAGAATGCCTGCCTTGCACATACCTCTGCGCTCCTCTGTAAAAGAAGCTCTGGAATCAGCCTGAGAACTGACAATAGAGAAGGTGCAGCAGGGCCCCTAAAGAAAGAAAGTGAATCTGGAATCTTCATAAGGCAAGAAGTGGTAACTGGGACTCCTCCCCAGTGTAAAACTAGGCCTTATAGAGACCAATTATCAAAAGAGAAGACTCAAGGGAAACATACAAAAACAAAGCAAATAAATAAGCCCACACATTGGTAGGTAGGGGAATGAAGGAAATTCACTGGTCTTGCTCTGTTCTTCCTTATGTATAAAACCAAAGGGCTCTGCTTGACCTGCATGACAGAGACCTGCTCTCCAAGAGATGAGCCTCCACTCCAGGACATGAACTCTCTAGAAAACCTAGCCCAAAGCTGAGGCCCTGAAGACCTTGCATGGCTTTCCTGAGCTGTCCTATATGAGAGAAGATATAGCACCTCCCCCAGATATGTGCTCTCCCCCAGAAACCCCACAGACAAAAGGTACTATAAACAAGAGTCTACACTACATGAAATTAGACTCCAAGTTCTGCAGATGTTGAATTTATCAATAGAGGCTGAAAAAATAAACATGTTCATGCGACTTCAAAATGAAAAGTTGTAATATGAAATATGAGAGGTATTAGGTGCTAAAACCAAGGCTGATTTAAAGGTCCACATGAGAATATACAGAAATGAGAAAATATACAGTAACTAAAATGACTATTTCATTGGATGGGTAAGGCAGTGGATGAGACATTCCTGCAGATAGGAATGGCAGCAAATACAAACATAGTATGAATAGCCTAAGAAAGACATGAGGCAGCCAAGGACACGGTGAGATGGTCCAGTAGAAGATTCAAGAAGGGGACTTGGAAGATGGCTCAGTCTGAAAGTGTTTGGTTCACAAGCATGAGGACCTTGGTTTGATTCTCAGAACACACACAAAATTGTATGATATGGTAACATGTGCTTGCAATCCCAGCAGTGTGGAGGCAGAGACAGGAGGATTCCTGGGGCTCACTGACCAGCCAGTCTAGCTTGATTAATAAACTAGAGCTCATTAATGAGAGACTCCATCTCTGAGAAGGAGATGGTGTTTCTGAGAATGATACCCAAAGTCGTCCACTGGCCCTCACACATATACAAATGTGCACAACAGTTTCCAGTAGATATGGGAGCCACTTTGCTCGCTTGATGCAAGATAGACGCCCTCAGATTCAAGAGTCAGTACTACACCCCATGATTGAAAGAAATGATCCACCACTTTGATACATCATATTTGTATAACTAAACTCAGAATTTTCAGAGTCATCAGGGGTGAAAGGGTCATGTACAAAGAGGTGTCTGTATGCAACTTTCTTCCCAACTGAAACATCATCCAGGAGCAAGAAACAATAAAAAGATATAACCCAGCTGCAGCTGAATGCTCACCAAGACCTTCCCTGGGGGAAGCCTAGACTCCCAGAAGAAAGAAGCCTAGTTAAATCTGTGAGCGAGCCTCAGTGGTTCACACCAGCAGCGATGTGAACAAGTAATGCAGAGGATTGTTTGAAAAGGCCAAACCAAAACACTGGGCAAGCAGCCTAGAGGTGTGTATTGTGGGTGCAGGCAGGGTGACAGCACCTAGAACACACCCAGGTCTCCTGAGGCTCAAAAGATGGGTCCACATAGAGATCATAAAAGCATTTAAAATGTGATTCTATGGGAGCCACAGAAATTCACACATAGGCAGGCACCCAGCCTGGAGTAGCGGAGAGCACCCAGAAGATGCCTCTGTCACTGACAGCTTTGTGAACTCCTGGGAGTCAGGGCTACTGCTTGACACACATTGGAAGACCTACTACATTTGTGGGAACAATCAAGCCCCACCCACAGCAGGATCTCTGCATAAATGCACCCACTCCATGGCTGCCAGTATGTTAGATGTCCACTAAGGCCACAAGCAAGTCCTCAGGATTCCTATGGGCAGTAGTAGTCAGGTCACCAATGTTGGGCTTCTCCATTATCTAGGGCCCTGGGCCTTGCTCCGCACCTTCTCCTTGGACCTGGATATCAATCTCTTCTGAATGCTAGTAAGTTGGATGGCATGTGGCTTGAGTCGTCCAGAGTGAGGGGCAATGCCTATCAGACCTAGATAGTTCCCTGTGTCCTCTAAGCTGTTGGCATTACTTCTGTCTCCACTGAAAGCTCAAGAACCTGGTAAGAGAGGTGGGCCTTCTGGGGGAGGAGCAGACTCCTGCCTGCTTTTCACAGTGCATCTCTTTAAGGGGGCACACCTCCATTTTCACTGCAGGGTAGACTGGGAAGAGATCCTTTCCCTTACCTGCTTCTACCACTCCAAGTCCACTATGCCTACACATATCTCATAGGTAGGCCTTAGAAGAGTTTTCTTAGGATATGTGCATGTCCTTGGGAGGTCCCGGAACGATTCTGGGTCTCTGTCCAGCCATTTTGGTTGGGAATAGCACTGCAGCCCAGTGTATCCTTTCAGCATACACTGAAAGGACTGTCTGCATGTGGATTTTTTGCACACAGTGAACAGGTATGTGTCCTATGCCAGGACAAGATTATGGCTTCCTAGTTCTCACACACAGATGAGGTCCAAGTCTTGGTTTGGCCTGGCACTAAAAGTCAGTGTGACTGCTTGGGCTCTGCCTCGTGGGAGCAGACACTCTGGGGCTTTCCCAGTGATATCCCTCCCCCACTGGGATTAGCACCCCGTCTCCATGCCAGAGTGTCCAAGATTCCTAAGAGCCTCTTAGATAAGGAGACTTGGGTATATCAGGTAACCCATAGGGTAGGGATTTCCCTAGGTCCTTAGAGGGGCCAGACCAGTAGCTCAATCTCCAAAATCTGGTGGCTCTGGTCTAGGCTGACTTATCTCATTAATAGAAAGAGACGGCGCGGTGTGGGAGCATTCCACAAGCAGTGCTGCTTTCTCCGCTCGTGTACCTCATTAACATGCCACAGACATCACTGCGGACTTCATAACACTAAGCAGGCTGAATGGACGGCAGGGACACTGCTGCCCCGTATTCAGAAAACATCCAGTGATGCTTCTCCTGGGCAGGCACAGGGCTGCATCCCTGCCGCCTCTGCTCACGCCCAACCTGCCCATTAGCATTAGCAGAAAGCCCCTATTTGCATTGAGACAATGATCCTACCCCTGAAGCAGAGCTGCAGGGGCACTGGGCATTTGTTGGCACAATTGCCCTTTGTGCCCGCTCCAGTGGGCAGGCGGGGAGTATGTCCCAGGGGCTCATGGAGATGTGGCCAGCCCTGAGCCAAATCCCCATGCCATCTGATGAGGATGTAGCAGCTTGGCGCTCAGTAGAGTGGGGCCCAGGCTGGGTCCTGACAGACGGGATGCCTAGGGTAGCCTTCAGGAGCATAGAACAGCTACAGCCTCTTTCTCAAACACTTCCCACCCTCCTGCCAAGATGTAGTAGTGGGAACAAAGACACAGGCCACAGGTCTGCTGCCCTCAGACAAGCTGAACTTGGTGGGTTGGGGCCCTAACACCTGTGAGAAGAAGGATGAGGAACAATGTTGTTGGTTACCCTCTGCTATACCTAAAACTGTCCGTACAACTGACAGCAAGCTGCAAGTTTCTGGAACATTCTACTTAGTACCAACACATTCTGGCAGGTCCCAGGCATTGGGAAGAAATCTGAGAAGGATGGAACAAACCTAAATGACAGAATAACAGAGGGGCATAGCATCAACACAGGAGACAGTGTTGGATACATATTGTCGGTCTGGATCCTTAATTCCCATCCTACCAAGGATGCAATGTCAGTGCCTATTTCCTGCCTGACCACATAGCACATAAAGCTTGGCATAACTCTTGGCAGCCCAGATACTGAAAATGGATGTCCAGTCCCCAACAGGACACTCAAATGAAGCCTTCCCTTGGAGCCTGGGACTCATTGAAGGTAAACAGGAATAATTCTGAATGAGAGGGTAGATTCTGACTGCAGAAACCAGGCCCGCAGGAGCTAGCACTAGGCCCTGGGTTTTCTATCGTTGCTAGAGTGAGCAAACAGTCAAGGAGGAAATGAGATGAACACCTGTGCCTTTGGCTCAACCTCCCAGCTCTCCAATTGGAAGAGGATTCTCCCCAACCTCAAGTGCTGAGGCCCAACTATCATTTCTTTGTACTTTCAGCCAGATGTCCCCTCCACCTAGGGCTGCATCTTGGGCAGGGACTTTAGGAATGTTTGTAAGGTCTCTCCTCCCTGTCTTTCAGGAAATGGTTCTTGGACTCTCCCGATTCATGAATACTCGGGTCCCTTAGATAAAAATAGGAAAGCATTTACATAGAACTTTCTTGCATATCCGTATGACATCTCCAGATTCTTTAGGAAAGCAACTGCCATGTAATAATCTGCTAATTGATTGAGTCAGAGGATGCAGAACCTGTGGACACTGGGATATCTGAACCATTTGCCTCAGTATATAGTCCTGAGAGGAATCAGTTAGCAGGACAGTGTAAGGGATTTCCCAGGAGATGCTGAGAAAAAAAAATGTCCTAGTCCTGGTGACAGATCATTATCTCAATACCCACACTGACTCAGAGGAGGAAAAAAGGCCAGAACCATTCAAATCAAGTTACAGACAGCTGCTAGAGAATTCAGTCATTCACTGTGAGCTGGGTACTGAAGTTTTCAGAGAGATAATGAGAGCTGCAGGGAGTACTGGGTTCCTTCCACAGCCACCTATGCTGTCTCCCAAGGGTTATGCTGCAAATTCAGAGTCTCCACCTTGTATTTGGGGCCAGGAATGTGAGAATCCTAGACCCATGCAGCCATGTCTCATGGGAAAGTACTTGACAATATACTGTGCTAACAGAAACAGTACATGTACCCCCAGAGAAGTCTCTCTGGTCAGTGGATACCTGATGCTCCTGCTGTGATCCCCAATAAAGGGGTCTCCAGACAAAAGGAAGGATTGCCAAGAGTGCTCATAGCCTATCTGCCCTGTAGCTGGTGACCCAGAGGCATATCTGGGGGCATGCCACATTCCCAGTCTGTGGCCTGGAAAATATGCCTGACCTCTCCAAGTTCCCTTCTCAAGTGTTGCAGAGCCTTGCTGTGGCTTAACAAAGGCAAAACTTGAACTGGGACCCAGCATCCAAAGCTTGGACAGGCCTGCAGCCTAATAACCAGGTCCCATGAGCCAGGCCTCATCCAAGCTCCACAGTGGGATGAATATAGAGGAACAGCTCTGGTGACAGCAGATATAAACCTAGGGCTTTAAGAAGTGTCTGTCCATCAAGGTGCTGACCCCAATTCCATATGTTCCCATGATTTCACCAACCATTCACTGGCTCTCCAGAGCCTGAAGAGGCCTCATCTCTACCACCCTCACCTCTGGACTTCCCTGTCAGTGGGCAAATCTCTAAGAGGTCACCCTAGCCATTTTTCAAATACAGAACTTGGGTGCTGAAAGAGAGAGGTCCAGTGAACAGGACATATGTGCCACTTTCCCTTTTGTGGCAAGGTCAGGCCATGCTGACCCCCAACATTCAAAGGCAGTTGTAGGCCTCCTCTCAGCAGACTGTACTTCCTTTGGAAAGGCAAGGGGAACATGGCATCAAAGCTTCCAGAAACTTCCAGGTCTACTTTGCCTTCCATCCTCCTGTAGCAGAGACCTCAAAGCTATGTTTGGGCTCCCAAGGTAGGCAGTGACTGTGTGTGCCAAGGGTCCTTATGGACAGAGTGCCAGGAGAGCACTGGGGGTGGCATGGAAGCTCCCCAAGCCAGACTGATGCTGCTACAGGGTCAGCACTGAGGACCCTGGCCCTGCACGCATGTGCGCTTGCTTACCTGAGCTGTCATAGCCATCAGGGGAGAAGTGGTCTGGCCTCCGATCCTCTGGAGGATCATATGTGATGTGAGGGACATTGAACATTTTCTCTCCAGGACTCATCCCATTATCCTTGTCCAGCTTGAACTTCTTCTTCTTTACCTAAAATGACCACGTGATGAGTGGCAGCTCCTGCACCATCTCCCAGACCATCAACCAGCCCCAGGACACCTGTAGAGTCCCGAGGCCAGCCTTGAGATATGTGCCCTTGAGGGAACTTGGGTCAGCGGCTGAGCTCTAGCACCCTCAAACATGGTGGAGTGAGGCTTCAGTGTGCTGATGTTGCTGGAGGGGTCAGGGTGTGACTTGGCCCAGTGTGGCCCTCTGTGAGCCACAGCCTAAGAAAGGCAGGCAGACCAAAAAATAAAAACAGGACAACAGTAGGCTGTAAATATGCAAGCTTGCACCAGGACCGTATGGCTAAAGGCCAAGGCAGCAAAGTAAATGGTGGGAGATACACTAGGAGCACTGGAGCCTCTTTAAAGAGGTCTCCTGGCTAGGCGGGGGTGGTACACATCTTTAATTCCACCACTCGGGAGGCAGAGGCAGGCAGATCCCTGTGAGATCAAGAATAGCCTGGTCTACAGAACAAATTCCAGGACAGCCAAGGCCACATTAGAAAAAACTGTCTGGAAAAAAATCAAACGAAAACAAGCAAAGGGGTCTCCTGGATAACGTGAGGGAGCAGGTTGTGTGAAGCCAGGGAGAACATCCAGACAAAGGGAAGAGCAAGTTCAAGTGTCCAATGACAACTGGAAACTGGGAAGGTTGTCTCTTCAAAGAAAGTGAGGGTGAGGGTCAGGAAGAGGAAGAGCTCCAACCTTTTCCTAAGTGCTCCAGGTAGATGACAGGGCTCCTGCCCACAGCTGCTGGAACCTCCCTCCTCTGTGATCTAGAGCTCCTACCTTCCCCCCTGCCTGCTTTACCCAACAAGGAAAACCAGCACCAGGGTCCTCTCAAGAGCTTTCTTCTAGCAGTTGATGGAGCAGCCCATCCTATTCCAGAAGTACTCTCTTTAGACCTATCCTGGTCTTGGCATGGCTAGTCCAATATGGCTACAAGGGCAGAGGACATGAGGACAGCAGGGATCAGGTCAGACTTCCTCAGACCTCAGAATGGTGGTGGTACCCCGATGAGCGCTACCCTCAATGGCAATACTAGGGTTTCACGCTCAGCCTCTCCAGCTTCCTGAGCTGCTAACACTCACTCCCCATTCTGATGACTGGTAAGATTGCTTACCATGACAGACTTCTTAGGCTTGGGGCTAGGGGACAGCAGAGGGTGGCTCCGGGCAGGCTTCCGGACATAGATCTTCCAGGTGGATGAGTCAGGGTTCTCAGCAGCATAGCACCTCCATGCAGTCTGATACCAGGCAGAGGGGAAAGGAAAGAGAGGTCACTGATCCAGCCACTCAGTGGTACCTCTTGGAAAACCTTCAGCTCTTCCCAGAGCCCCAGGCCCCTTCCCTGGCAGCAGGACCTGGCCCTCTAGGGCTAGGAAGGGAACTGCCTTATGCGTCAACTATCAGTCATAGCTCAGATGCTAACAAGACCTTTGCCTGTGACCTGAGTCCCTCCTGAAGAGTGGCCTTGAGCAAGCCTCAAACACATTAACTAAGGCAGAGTTAGACAATCGGGTTTACCTAGAGAAAGATAGTGGAAAAGGCTTGCCCAGGCCTGTGTGACACCAGCAGGGTGTGGAACACCAGTAGGGACCAGCATGAGGTGAGGCCTCCTCGGGGCTTCAAGTGCTAGCCTATGACTATGAGGAACCTCTGATGACTACAAATGAATCTCTTGGCCAGCATTCTAGAGGGACAACCCCTTCCCTTAGTCATCACAGCAAGATGACCTGCAGAAGACCCTGGAGGGGCCTAAGGGAGCCAAGGCAGCAAGAAGAGGAAGAAACAGATGCCAGAACCTCTTATGGGGACATATCACAATGGCTTTGTCACTAAAGGCCCTATGGGCATAAAAAAGCAAAACCGGTTGAAAGTTCAGCATGCTGGCAAGGCTTCTGGGGAGACAGCCCCATTCTGTGACAGGAATCTAGCACAGACACAAAACCCAGGCAGGGATACGTATGACTCAGGACAGTTTAGAGGTCCTTCCAAGGGTTGTATGTTTCATGCACACCCTATGTGGGCAGCTCCACTTGAACTAGAGGGGTTCACACCATGATTATAGCCACTACTCTGGTTAGATGGTTATGTCCACACCCAGGCTATGTTGGTCATGTAGAGCATCCGTGCTCTGAGTCCTCACCTGACCTCAGCTCAGTTAGCAATAAAAAACAGAAACCCAGTTTGCAACGGTTCTCTTTATCATTGAAGGGCAGTCCAGGTCTCTGGAGTGTTCCTAAGGGCCTAGAGTACAGTAGCAAAACCCGCCATTTCTTCAGTTGCATTTAGAGCCTTCTTGCCCTTTGCTCTCAGGCTCTGCTGTCCCTAACTCCCAACCTTCTGAGAAGTGGCCCGTGCTGTCTGACTATTGTACTTACTATTCCCACCAATGACCACTGGTCCTAAGAGATGCCAGACCTCCCAGAGACATGCCACTGTACAAGCTGGGTACACCAGGCCTCCTCTCTCTGACTTATCCCTGTCCACATAGGCTGACTGGCAGAGTACACACTGGCTGAGTGGCTATGGTCAGGCCTCATGCTATCCTGCAAGTATGGCCATCAATGGGAATAGTATAGGGAGTGATGGTCCTGCATTTTTGTGCTCATCCTGTCATCCCAATAATGGGTATTTTCCCAGAGAGCCACCTTACCATGGGAGGAGCCACAGCAAAAGGACCCATTCCTCTCAGGCAGTGAGCATGGCTGGAGGGGCTCCACTGCCCAAGCACATAGCACTAACAGCCCACCGGGCATAGCACATACCTGGATGAGGGATGCCGCGGCTGGAATCTGCCGGTTGAAGTGCTTCTGCCTCTGCTTCTGTTGGACTTTCAGGGCAAACCCAGAGCCAAGTATCCCCTGGTAAGGGACACAAGGTGTCTATTGTCACATGGGTCATGCTGGCCAATACTCAACAAAGGACAAAGGCCCCAAGGAAGAGCAAGAGGAGCAAAAGGCACCTGGAGACCAGGCATGCACAGTGCCCAGGGCTGTGGCAAGGCAGCCACCACCAGGAGGTGGGCAGGAGACACAGCAGATGCCCTGGGGGAGCAGGAGTTTGAGGCTGTCCTCGGCAAGGAGCCCACAGCTACTGCAGCCAGGGTAGCCAAGAAGAGCAAGTAGTGGCAGAGAAAGAGTGTTTGTTACCTTAGCAACAGGGGGCCATGCAGGAGACACATACCATATGTCATAACATATGCCTATATGTCACACATGCACATAAAACAGACACACGAACACATATTATCTCCCATGTGCTGCAGAGACTCATGCAACAGATACTATATAGACATGGAACATACACACAAATATATGTGTACACATGACACACATGAAATCAGAGATACATATAAACACATGGACACACAGAACATATGGTAAATATGCTATTCAAATGCAACACATACTTATACATGCAACACATGTACAGTATATACATACAACATATATAAGAGACACAACGGCACATATGTACAAGTAACCAGTGTGTGTCCCACATAGCACATGTGTGTAGACATAGGTCTATGATTTCTGGAAAGGTCATGAAACAGAGTCACTTCCAGCTGCAGAGCAGGCCTACAGGTTCTGCCCAGTCTGCTCCCCTGCACCTTACTGCTTCTGTCAAGGGTCACGACAGGCTGCCTCTTATTCTACTTCAAGGGAGGCTCAGGAGTTGGGGCAAGGATGCAGGGGAAACAAAGGATAGGGTCCCCTTGGGCACCCACCGCTGGGAGTGCAAAGAAGGATATGGCGAAGACAGAGAAACAGGAGGCGATGGTCTTCCCGACCCACGTCTGGGGTACCTTATCCCCGTAGCCGATGGTGGTGACTGTGACCTACAAGGAAGAAGGACAGCAGTCAGTGGCTGGTGGGCTGAGAACCTCAGAAAGGACATCCGCCAGCTCCAACCCAGTATCTTCATAACAAGAGAGACCAACCTAAAACCCTGTCCACCATAATAGTGAGGCACAGTTCCAAGAAAGTTCCAGAACAGCACTGTGGTAAGTTGGTTGGCTCAAGTTTCTGTCTCCTTAGTCCCTCAGCTCTGACTACCACAGATGGCACAGCCCTGGGGTTGCAGAGAGGTTGGGGTGTGCAGGACAGACAAACAGCTCAGAGCCCACCCACAGGGGCCAGGCTTCCTGCCCCATCCCAAGGAGCTCTGTCTTGGCCACCGAAGTTGCAGTACACTGGCCCCCAGGAGGCCGGAAGTTCCCACTGAGGCCAGCGGTCCACAAAGCCCCAGGATGGGGCTGACATGCTGCTTCCTGCCACCAGCCCAGGGATCCAGATGTTTCATTTTTCCTTTTCAGAGAGAATAAGACAAGGCGCTAGCCTTCTTCTCGGTGGGAGAGCAGCGTCCAGGGTGTGCAGTGGGACAATAGGAGTGAGGGGCTGCCCCCCCCCCAGGCCACCCCCTGCCGTCTGTCATCTGAGGTTTACTCCTGAGGCTTCTGATGAGGGACTTGGGGGCCCACCCTGGCTGTGCCTAACTACTAGATCACACCATAAGTCTGCCTTGGGCTTGCTGGGGAGACCAGGGTGTCACACACACTCACACACAGCCACTGGGAAAACAACACGCTGTCCAGGTCAGCCCTGCAGCTAAGGCAGGTCAGTGTGACGGGAGAGCCAATTGCTCACTCCAGATACCTCAGCTGCCACACTGGGGTCCAAGTGACAACCACCCAGCTGAGACCTACATGAGAATCCCTAAGTGACCCCTGGCCAAAAGGGTCAGCAAGGACGGGGCCTGGGGAACACCATCTAATAGACTTCAACTGAAGGGAGGCCCAGAGAGGAAGCTCCAAGATCCCTCCTGACCATCACTGCCCACGTCATTCCCAGACAGACTGCACTCTGGACCACTGCTGTTCCCCAGTGTCCACTGAGAAGAGGAGAAGGTAAGAAAAGTATGGGAGTCAGAGGTGACCAGGCACACGTGAGTGGCTGTGGAGATGGGTGCTCGCAGCTCAGGAAGCATTCTGAGCAACCACAGCAGGGGAACAGAGGACAAGGACAGCAGGAGTCACCTCACAGTTCTAAGTTCATTACTCTAGCAGTATGCTAACAAGTCATGAAACAACAGGTCAGTCTCCCTGGATGGCAACCAACAGGACAGGCCACAGCTGGGCCCAGGCCACCATTGGGCCACCCCCCTCAGGGCTGCACCAGGCTGTAGAGGGTGCATACTGGTGTTTCCCACAACTGCCCACATGAAATCTTCCCCACAATGTCATTATCCTTAAACAAATCCACACCCCACACACAAACAGAGGGCATAGGAAGTCATTCATGACTGGGCTCTTTAAGGGGACCACCCTGTTCTACATATGTGTCCATACACTTGGAAATGTGCCTCACATGGAGACAGGGACACACACTCCCACTCACATACACATGAGGGAACATGCACCACCGACAGAGCCGAGACCATGGGGGTGTGCATACACACTGCATAAGTTCACAAAGAGGTCTAGAGGTCACGCCCATGACTGACAGCCAGGGCACATGCTGTCCGGACATCTTATGTGCACACACACCTGAAATAGCTCTGATAATGTAAACTGAAGCCAAGTCACTCCTGGGACTGAGGGCATGGCTGCCAGCAGGCTGCTGGATAAGAGGACCCAAGGGAGCTAAGCTCCTCGCTAGTGGTGTCTTCCCAGAGGGCCTGCACCGCACATGTGAGAGCTGGCCCACAGCTGCCTTCTCTGGGGAGTCAGGCACATGCCACGAGCTACTTGTAAAGGCAGAGCTGGACTGCAACTGGTGAGAGTTTAAGGTCATGTGTGGTTTGTTTGAGGCTAGCCTGGGCTACATAAAACCCAGCCCCCCCACCCCCAAAAAAAGGGGGGGGGGAGAAAGGGACAAAAACATCTCTACAAGTGGAAGGGTAATGGTCTAGATGTCAAGCTGGGAAGAAGCTCGAGTGAGTGGGGGAGGAAATGCAGGAAAGAGACCTGCGGCCATGCTCCTGCCTTCCCCCCAAGGATCAGTAGGAGGAGGCTCCAGTGCAGTGGTCCTGAGCGCTGGACAGCCCCCCATTGGAGGGCACCTAACTACTAGGAGCCTTTTTCCTCTCCTGGGTCACCACAGACCTTCCAGTCCATTCATGAGTCCTCACTCTCAGGTGGCCTGTCCCTGTCAAATTCTTTTTCCTGAAGTTACAGAGACAGCAACTCAGGAATGGACCATTTTATAGAGCTGTCTAGAACCTGTCCCCAACAGCCAGATCTGCAAGTCTCCTGGGACAATGAACAGAGGGGACCTTTCCAGGATCCAACTAACAGTAGGTCACCTGAATAAATCACTGTCCCAATGACAGAAACTGTGGGGCAGGCTATGGTTCATGGTCCCCTTCCTCCTCCTGAATAGGCTGAAGGAAGAAGAGACTGGGAGGACTTCCAGAGCTAGTGGTACCTGACTTCTGGAACTAGTGGTACCTAGTCTTCTCCTTTTGAGTCTGGAGGCAGTCTGGCCCAGAACAATCATTGCTGGAGCTCAGCTTCCTGCATGCTCACGAACTTAACTCTTATTCATACCCATGGATTAGATGTGCCCGAAGAGGCTAGTTGGCATACCCAGGGCCACACAGCTGATGCCTGGTAGACATGGAATGTGAGTACAGCTTGGTCTCTACGGCGGCGTCACACTGTGTCACCCTTGTATCTCATGTTTCACTAGAGGCTGTCTGCTTCCTCCAGGTGGAAGGGCACCTGGGAAGCTCTATTCCTGAGACTTGCACAGGCACATCCTTGACGGCATGAGTTAAACCCCTGTGCACCCCTGGAGTGGCATTCCACTTGTATTTTAATAAATAAAGCTTGCCTGAGGATCAGAAAATTAAAACAGCCACACTGGCCAGCCTTACAGACCAGGCAACAATAACACACACCTTTAATCCCAGTAGCCACACTAGTCGCCATAGAAACCAGGCGGTGTCTGCCTTTAATCCCAGTGGTGCACGCCTTTAATCCCAGAACTAGAGAGGATTATAAAATGAGAGGAGACAGATCTCAGTCTCAGTCTCATTTTGAGATTCCTAGAGGCAAGATCTCCATTTAGGACTGAGGTCGAGGTAAGAGCCAGTGGCTGGCTGCTTTGCTTTTTGGATCTTTAGGCTAAACCCCAATTTCTCTCTCTGAGTTTCTATTAATCATGCTTCACACCACCATCACCAGATCTGCTGAGTCTATGTAATACATCTTGTAGGCACTGGCTACTGAACAGCAACCACAAGAAAATGGGCATGCTTTGTAGACTCCTAGCCATCTGATAAAGACACCTCCTTGGGAAGGGCTCACTAGAAAGGGTTCTGGCAGGCTCTCAGCCTTTTCTGCATGATACTCATAGAACCTACATGGAGGAGGAAAAGGCTGAATGCTACAAGCCCTGACCCCTGCTCTGGCCTTCACGTCTCCAGTCAGAATAGTCCTGAAGAATGACATGTCCCACAGACAGTTCTTGCATGTGACCATCTAAGGAGACTTCCCCATCCCAAGGCCCCTCTGGCCTGGCTCTGCAGGATGCAGTCCAGCCTGGAAGGTGAGAACCTTTCAGAGCTTCCAGGTGAGGAAAGAAGCCCGGTCAGACTGGGTTTTTTAAGGGACTGAAAGGCAGGGTGGGGATCAAGTCTGCTCACTTGAAGTTCTGTATTTATCCACTCGGGGTAAACAGAGCCCAGCAGCCGCCTGTTTTCAGAGACCCCAGGCACTAAACAGAGGAGCCCGTGTTTGCAGAAACAGCTTTTCTCTCCACTCAAACCATAGTACAAACAAATGCATTCTGTTCCAGAAGTAAAGGCCTGAGGAGCTCCCCAAATGCTTCACGGCCACACTTGGACATTACACTGGGGGTTCTGGGACCTCACACCCATGTAGATGTTTCTACCAGAGGAAGGGGACACAGTCCCATGGAGCAGGCACCTTTCTAGTCCAGCTGTGGGAATCCACGGTCTGGGAAGACAGGCAACCCTGCAAAATACAACCTGGATAACTACATTCTAGACTTAACTGTGTCCCCCACATGGCTCACCACCCCCGCCACACACAGAGACTATGGCTTTATTCCAAATTACAGCCTTCCTTCTGGGTCCCCTGGGTGGATCCTAATCCAGTGATATGTGTCCACGTGAAACACAAAGGAACAACCCAGGATGCTCAGGCCACCAGAAACCAGACTTAATAATGAACCTTCCAAGAGCCAGCACAGCCCTGCCCATGCCTCAGTTTCAGACTCTGGTCTTCAAAACCGTGGGATCTCGACAGAACAGGACATACTTAAATCCACCTGTGGGCGGTGGACAGACTTTCCTGCCCCCATTACTTGCTCAGTGAAGAAACACTGGGCAGCTGAGGACCCTCAGCTTCATTACAGCCTCTGCAGGCTAACAAGGTGAGAGCAATTCCCACCCCTGCAGGCATGCCTCTATGCCCAGTCCTACCCTCAGTATACCTTAGGGGAAGCTAGTCCAGTCCCCAGGGTCCAGCCAACACCCTTTGGGATAGGGGGCAGGGCTTGAGGCCTGGCCTGGGGCAGATACATCAGATAATAGAGGGGTCTGAACTTCTGAAAATTCTCTCACCTGTGGGTGCTCACATGCCCCCCCCCCCGCCACATTAATGCAGATGAGGAGCCCAGGAGCAGGGCAGGATGGGGCCATACTCCCCTTGTGGAATGAAGGGAGACAAAGGAGATGACTGTTCATTGGCACAGGCTAAAGAACTCTGAGCCCAGCTGTCCCTGTCCTTAGCACTCAAGTTCTGACTACCCTAGAGGCGCCAGGAACACAGCCTTGGGCTGCTCCCACCAGACAGCCGCAGAGACAGCCGCTGAATGAATGGGGGCTGTTGGCCCCCTGAGCTGGGTGCTGGGGGTCCTGGGCAGCCAAGGGCACAGGGCCTCATGGGAACAATGGCCAGGCCAGGGTGCGCTGTGGCCAAGACCTGAGTTGTAGCTGACAGAGTAGGCCAGAGCAGTGGTGCCAAGCTGGGCACAAAAGGGCCGTGTTCCCGGCTGGCGGGCGGATGTTTGCACAGGTGTGGGAGTGGGGGCGCCTCTCTGCCGAGGGCTGGGGGGCCAGGGACCAGGGGGCTGGGAAGCAGCTCCTGCAGGAGGCTGGGAACGCAGGCAAGGCAGCACCGAGGCTGGACACTGTTAAGGTTGGGCACCACTTATCAGCCACACTGTGGGTAGTCACCCACTCACTTCCTGTTGTGCCTCAGTCAGCACTGCCCATCTCTCACCAGAGAATTCTGGCTTGGAGTAGTCTGGCCCCTGCCCCATGCAGGCCTAGCTGCATCTCTGGGATGTTTCCCCCTACCACAGGCAAGCTTCCTAAATGAGGCACCGAGCTCTCTCCTACCAACACTACTTCCTGTCATACCAGGGTATCTGGAGACATTGCCTCCCCCAAAAGGTAGACAGAGGTGAACCTAGGGCCTGTCCCAACCTGGGAGCTTGCCAGCATGTCCTTAAGTTGTTTAGAATGCTGGAAACGTCCAAAAAACAGACTGACTTGGCCAATGTCAAGAGTTCCTGCTATGTGCCCTGCTTCCTGGGGGCACGCAGGAATTGTGGGAACATGTGTTTGCCCCAGATTCCTGTCCCCACCTTAATCTAGAAGCTCTGAGAGTGAACAGGCCTCAGAGATTGTTCATTCCTGGTCGGGGTATTTGGGGGCACTGAAACCAGGGCCCAGTGCAGCCATCACCACCATGTGTGGCTGCTTGCCCTGAGCCAGGTTCCCAGAGCCTGTGATGTCCTTTTCTATGGGTTGCCACAATCTAACCAACCTTTTCAGTAGCCTAGTGAGCTCCAAGTCCAACAGACTGAGAATGCTGGATGGGATAGAGTGGGCTCTGGTATCCTCACACCCACCCAGGGGTGCCAGCCCTGGTAGTTCCTCCAGGCATGATGGTGCTTCTGTACAACCTATCGCCCTCAGAGTTGAGGGGTGAGATAGAATCGGGGTAGCCCACAACTGCCCTGAACTCTGTGCTCCTGTTAGATATTTGTGTTCCCTGAGCATAGGGGTCCTTGACGTCTAATGCCTGGACAAAGCCTGCTTTCAGAGAAGGACCTGAAGGCCATGTGGCAGCCATCAACTTCTAGAGGACACTGGCAGTTAGAAAGCCCCCTAAATTGCCTTAGTCAGAGGCTTTTAGGCCATGAGCAATGGTTCCAAGGTCATAGACCAGTGCTCCAAGAGTGTGTCTGGATTTCTTCAATTCCATCTTCACCAGAACCTCTCCCTCCTCTGCCTGCTAGCTGACTCCTGGGGAGTCATATGCCCCCACCCATTCTCTCTCTCTCTCTCTCTCTCTCTCTCTCTCTCTCTCTCTCTCTCTCTCACACACACACACACACACACACACACACACACACACACGCACACGCCTGCACACAACATCACCACCCCTTGGGAAATTCAGCCCTAGTATAAGAGGTCATCTGTCCTCTCCATACATACTGGCAACTCAGCTGGTTTGGAGTCACCCTAACCCAGGAGGCTCATGACCATCTTCATAAACTTAGGGCCTGGCTGGCCCTCACACTGTTGCTGCCTGGGGCAGTGAAGGACAGTGTAGACCCCACATCCACAGAAACTCTGCTTCTTTCTCCCAGGCCCCAAGGACCGTGAAGGTATTGTGCCATCTCAC
The DNA here is from genome assembly GCF_903992535.2 of Arvicola amphibius. NCBI lineage: Eukaryota > Metazoa > Chordata > Mammalia > Rodentia > Cricetidae > Arvicola > Arvicola amphibius. The sequence continues at coordinate 144,960,539 of NC_052047.1, read as the reverse complement.
GGCTTGATTCCTGGCACAGGTGTGCTCTCTGGGTCAGCACAGAGACCAAAGACAAGCAAAGTGTGCATTTGACCTCTCCTTTCACTCTGAGCCCAGGACCCCTCCAGGGCAAAAATCACCACAAGGTTGAGGTACCAAGCTCCACGTGTCCCATCAGCTTTCCCTTCCAAAACAGAAGTTGAAAGATACCAGTGTTCAAATTTCAAAGCGGGGACTAGGGAACGCTTACTCTGGTACAGAGGGACCCATACTGTAGGCTTCAGGAGCAAATTTTGCAGTTGAAAAGTTTTTAATGTTGGGGTCAGTAGCCTCAGTGCAGGAGGCGAAACAATTGAGCAAGTAGAGCCCAATATCCCTAACCCTGCTGCCCAGGTCCGTGTGTCCCCTCCCTGAGATACCCCAGCTAAAGATTCCAACTTACCACCCCCCACCACAGAGCATCTGCGTAGCTGCCAAACTCGATGCGGCCGGACTCGTTCACGGCATCTTTCTCAGCCAGGTAGACAAAGTAGGAGGAGAAGATAAGACCCAGAAAGCCAATGTACAGGGTGGTGATCAGCTCCTGGGGACAAACAACACAACAACCATGCTCATATACCCTGTGGTCCAGAGCTCCATGGGTGTGGTGAGAGAAGTGCCTTGGTAGAAAGTTCCAGCATTTGCTAGATTATACTATGCTGGCTATAGGGTGGTCTACATGCAGAAGTCACCGTCCAGAGCAACCCGGTTTTCACAGCTCTTGAAGGTGATAAATGATGCTACTTGAGTGAGGCAGTCTCAGCTATCGTGCTGAACCAGCCACTGGGTTACCAGATTCTTCTGTTCTCATGGCACGACAGTACTTAAGAGTCATGTGTCCCAGAAGCCTCTCTGAGAAAGAGTTCCCATTGGACGGTATCTGAGACCCTCGCCACTGCACCATCCTTGATTTCCGAGCTTCCTAAATCTGTTCTCCGTTGTACTTTTGTCCCAAGTCTGAGGGAGGTGGCATCAGCTCTGCACCACGGGCAGACCAAGTATGCTACCATCATGGATATGGAGTGGGTTCAGGCTGCGAGGGAGGACTCTAGGGGTTCTGGATCCTGTCCTCGGACCCACATGCCTTGGTATCTGCTTAGCTCTGAGTCACTCAGCTGGGGTCCCAGTACTAAGATACCACCAACCCCACATCCCAGCCTTGTGAATCTCCAGCCCTCCTGCTGTATGCTGACTAGCTTCTGTCCTGCCCACACCAGGCTCACTCACCTGACGGTGAATGAAGACCACAGAGCCCAGAAGCCTCCAGGTTCCCCCCTGGCGATCAACGTGCAGCATCCGCAGGATCTGAAGGAAGCGGATGCCCCTAAGAAGCAGGGAGAGAGGGCCTGAGAGGGTCATGGTGGTCACAAGCATTTGCCCCCTATGTTCCTGTCCCCACTGAGCGCCAATGGGTAAAGGAGACACGCACATGTCACCCTGTACTGGGCCATCTTGCTTCCTATAGGTGCCTGTGAACTCTGACTCCAGAAGTCCTTCCAGATGGCCTTCTTGGGGAGGCCCAGGTCACCCACATTGCAACCACACAGTGGTCCTATCACCTAAGTCCTAGGAGCTTGGCTTTGAACCTAGGGTTGCCTACTGTCTCAATACTATGAACTATGTTCACCCTGCCCCTTTTCAACCCACCATGAAAGAGCCAGATAGAGGGAGGGAGAGGCTACTGCTTAAGAGGAGGGAGCCCTGTGGTGGGTCCTGTCTCACAGGGAGAAATGGAAGGACCAACATACCTGATAGCCGATGTCGCAAACACTTGCCCTTTGGAGCCCACACAGAGAACAACCATAGAGGCCACCACCACGATGAGGTCTGTGGGAGGGGCAGCTGGTTATTACTTCTGGCACCCAGGTTATTACTTCTGGGGAGGTTGTGTCACCACCCGCCCCTGCGTGATGTGACACTCAAGCAACATGAGACCCAACTATTCAGGGCACATGAATAATCTAGGTGGGGACCCACGCATGTATCTTTACCTAAGTCAGAGTAGACAGATCCTAAAGCCTGTCACGCCATGCTGGGCAAGGAGAGTCACATGAAGCTGTGGCTCCAGGGCTGGGGGAGCCAGGCACACTTCCTGCCGGCCTTAGGGCCTCTCTTGCTGCAGGGAGAATAGTGTGTGGGGGAGAGTCTCAGCCCGTGGGGACTCTCTGGGAAGGACTGTTAGGGTGAATGTCTTTCTGGTTGCAGGGGTATGGTGTGGAGTGTCTGTAGGATAGGCAGGACTCACCAATGATGGAAATGGGCTTCCGGGCAAAGCGCAGCCTGCCCCAGATGCCCACGTACTTGCTGCGGCAGCCAGCAGACCAGAGGCGGACCACATACTCTGTCCCAAAGAACACCACAAGGACGATCTCCTGAGGAAGACAGTAGTAAGCTTGTCAGAGGCTACAACCACTCAGGTTGGACCACCTACACCAGAGTACCATGCCAAGAGCCTCTGCTGAAGGATACCCAAGACTAGCAGGCTCGGTATCCATCTGTAGTAACAGGTGGTATCTATGAGAGGCCTCTGCTTGGAAAGGCAAACACACAGAGTCCAGGAACCCCAGAGGTGGACACTGGTCAGCTACCTCTGTCTAAGGAAGACTCCACACCAGAGTTGGGGCATAATGACTGAGTGTCACAACACAGTGCTGACATCCATGTTGTCCAGCTTCATTAGATCCACAGAGCTCAAGCCCTGCACCTGAAGGTGAGGGTTCAAGTATATGTGTTTTGGGGGTACTGTCCCCCTTTCACCTCATAGCTCTGCCTCATGCTAGAGACACCATATCCACCATCTGTTGCCTTGACTGAGGTCTGGGTGCAAGAACCCTCCCAACCCATCCAGAGATAGTAGGATGAATAAAACAAAGAACACGGGCAGCTTCAGCTGTAAAACAGCTCCCCTTCGCCATGTCACATAGACCAGGCCTCTCCAAGTATATCCACATGGGCTCCAAAGGCAGAAGGCTCTGAAAGGGAGGGGTTTACAAGCTAGTGGAACTCAGGCTATAACCCAGGTTACGGGGTGGAAGGACAGATGGACAGAAAGCTGAATGGGTAGATGAGGAGATGGGTGAGTGCAGAGACAGACAGATACATGAGTGGATGGATGGATGGATGGATGGATGGATGGATGGATGGATGGATGGATGGGTGAATGGAGGAGTGGATGGATCAGTGCATAGGGGTGGGTGGATGGGTGGAGGAATAAGAGGGTAGACGGATGGTTGGTTGAATAGGTGAACAGAAAGGCAGACCGACAGCAGACAAATGCAGGTCAGTGGTGTGAGAACCAAGTTCAAAAACAAAGGGGAGCCATTAGCTCTCTCAGTTAAGTCAACAGCTAGACGGAGGTTTCCTGTCACTTGACGCAGCCTCTGACTATGATTTAGAATCCACCTAGCAGCAGTCTTGAGGTCTGTTCAGTCTGTCACAGCACTGGGTGGGAGCTACTGGGCTGCTTCCTGTTCGCATAGCCTTGACACAAACTGATGGAATAGTCCCTGTAGGCCTGACTGTCACCATGAGAGAGGTCAAGGTGAGGCTCATAGAGCCTTGCTTTTGATTGGCACATAGCCTCTGCTTCTCCATCCTTCACTATCTGCCTCTTCAATGAAACACCCAAAGGCCTGCCACATGCATAGTACTGGAGGGTGAGGCAGTGACTGGCTTGCCATGGGACAGTGGTGGCAGGAGGTCTGGTCTGGGTTCCTTCCCAGCTCCTGCCACAGGGCCATTCTCATAGGGACTCACTGTCCTGAGTGAGAATACCCTTCCTTATTGCTCCATCCCTGGGTAGCTCAGGTCTGGCCCTTATCCCTGCTATGGCATGGATGTGAGTAGCCCATTGCAAATGGGTGATTGGAGGATTTGATGCAAATATGCATTTCATGTGAATTACAGCCTGCTTTGGCCCTCAAGGTCTTGACCCTGTTCCAAACCTGTGCCCCAGCTCCCAGTCAGCCTTCAACTGGTAAGAGGCCCTTGGGGAAGGCCTGGGGTGAGGAGGTGAAACCACTCCCACATATGTTAGGGAACTGTGCAAAGCCACAAACCCGCGAAGCCACAAAGCATTGTGCTGTTCAGGCCTGCTTCCAGCTGGCTCCCTGCCTGCCTCCCTCAGGAGCCTGGCCCTGGAGGGGACTTCCTCCTTGATGGGTAGCACTGACTGGCCCTGCCCCCACCAGTCCCCTGCTAGAGAATCCGTCATGAGTGGGGGCTGAATACTGCCTACCATACACAAATGCTCTTAATTAAGACAAAATAGTATACCACCTGGCTTGTGTTTCAGGCAAGAGCCAGACTTGATGGTAGGCATGATCTTGGGAGAGAGTCACACCTCCTTCCTTGTGAGAAGAGCATTTGACCCATGAAGTGGATTCATTGAGGAAGAGGGTCTGTGTGGTGGCTAAGGGTGGGAGAGCAAGAGGGTGTTGGCAATGATGGGCCCTCTCTGACTGAGCATACCAGGGAGGAGCCACAGTCTCCTTCACTCCAGGCAGTGCTCACTACTAGCCTGTGGAATGAATGCAGGAAGAATGAATGGATGAACAAATCTGTGAAGAGCTGGGTTGTAGGATGTTGATTTATCTTTGTTTCTTGAGAGCCTAGGCCTGTAGAATTGCTGCCCAAAGGACTATGTGTGTCTTTTGACCAATATGAAAAGCCTGCTCCCAGTCCCCACCACAGAATGTGACTTCCTGGGAACAGCATGCCTGACCATGCACAGCCCCAGTAGGCAGTTACAGAGCTAGCCCAGACGGCAGGCCTCTGTCCCAACTTCATGGGCCATCCATCACCCAGCTGGCTGGTAATCTAGTGGGGTTTTCTCATTTAGATGTTTGTCATTACTTAAATACCTTCTTAGCAATGGCTTCTGTTGACTACAGGTGCCCCCTGACCTAATACTTGGAGGAAAAATCCATTTTGGGATTGGCCATGTGAAACGACAGGACCTCTTACATAAATCTCCAAATCCTATTCAACATGTGGACACAGTGTGAAGTCTGGCTTCAGAGAGACTGGGCCCCATCATCCCCTGAAAATATCTGGCTAGTTATATCCAGAGCAGGCAGGGCTGAGTTAATTAGAAGGGCTCAGTGGCTGGTAGGGAAGGGGCCGAGGAAAACAGCCCTGTCCGGGGTGGGATACAACCATATTCAGTGTTTGCAGAGATAAAATGATCTCCATCACCATTAGCTTCGCATGTATCCTGGAGCTAGGAGGGGTGGCCCTCAGACGACAGGCCACACTGGGAGTCCAGCAAGGGGCTGGCATTTGGCAGGAGTGTGAGTCTCCAGCAGACGCACTGTGGGCCGGTTCTGTAGTGGCGGTTCACTTGTGTTTTAATAAATACAGCCTGCCTGAAGATCAGGGAGTAGAACAGCCCCACTGGCCAGCCTTACAGACCAGGCAGTGGTAACATGCACCTTCAATCCCAGTGGCCATACCAGTTGCCATAGAAACCGAGCGGCACATGCCTATAATCCCAGCGGTGCACGCCTTTAATCTCAGCCCCAGAGAGGATTATAAAACGGGAGGAGACAGTTCTCAGACAGAGTCTCATTCTGAGATTTCTGGAGGCAGGATTGCCATTTTTGGACTGAGGTCAAGGTAAGAGCCAGTAGCTGGCTATTTTGCTTTACTGACCTTCAGGCTGAACCCCAATATCTGTCTGAGTTTTTATTAATCATACTTCACAGTTTGACTCAGGCAACAACACCCTAGTCCACAGGAGGGTTAGGGGGAGGCTAGCTTAGCCTCCTTAGAATAGACCCCAGGGTTGATGCCAACTGTTCTCCCAGCATGGTCACCCCCCTGCCATGGGAGTCAGGCCCAAGGCTCGCTGGTCCTGTATAAGTAATCGAAGTACAGTCCCAGTGTTGAATGAGAGGCCTCAAATGTCTCTACAGAACACAGAAAACCTGCTAGTCCTCCATGCCCATTCCCACTCTCCACCTGATGCCAAAGGCTATGGGCGACTACCCAAAGGATCTCATGGCCTAGTGCACCCCAAGGTCCTTCCTAGATTCCAGGCACATCACATCTTCTGAGTTCTCTCCAGAGGCTTGATATGTGGGGTGTACTCTCTTACCCAGTCTTCCAACCACCTGCCCTGCTTAGGCCATTCTAGCACCCCTGAGCCTTGGAAGAGGCAACTAAGAAGCCAGTATGCTCCCCACCAAAAAAAAGCACCAACCCAAGGCACTCAGCATTGTCCAACCCCCTAAAGGGCCTCCCAGAGGAATCCACATACTGCCAGAACCAAGGACTCAAAGCCCGGGAACATTGATGGAGTGTGGCCCTGAGCTCTGTCCCAAAGATATAAAAGAAAGGGCTGTCCTTGAGCCAACTAGCTTGGTCTGAGACAAAAGGCAAGAGAACACAGTGGCCCCTCCCACCCTGACCACTGTTCCTTGGACTAGAGCTGGACTGGCTTCATGGCTGAGGCTCCTGTGTCAGGGACAAGCAGCAAGCACGGAGCCTGCAGCTTTTCCTGGATTCACCAAGGCAGGCCCACTGTGCCTCTACACATAGGGAAGAAAGTTCATGAGAGCAGGAGGAACAGACAGACTCAGGCCACGGCAGAGATCTCATGGGCAGGACGAAGCATAGGTCTCAGGGAGCAGACTCTGGCGAGTGAGGCTGGTTGCCTCTCAGAGGAATTATTGCTGACACCTGAGCAGGACTGAGAATACGTGCGCATAGATGAGGTCTGGGAAGTGTCTGAGAGTGGGGATAGTTTATACACGTCAGGGCCTTGTGGGATCAGAGACCCAGAAACCAAGGTGTAACAAAAATGACCTAGGATAGAGAGTAGCCTAGAAAGCTAAGAGTCAGTTGCCTGGTCTGCGACAGGAAGCGTCCAGAGTAAGAACAGAAGATGAGCCCAGGCCATGTATGGGTCCCAGCACCCCTATCCTGGTGGCCATCTGTTCATGGCAGGAGAACTAAAGGTTATATGTGTGAGTCAGGTGTGAAGAGCCCTGAGGAGATATAGGAACTCCGACTAACATACTGGCCCTGTCTCCTCTAGAAGTTAGAGAAGGATGTCAGGGCCAGAGCCTTATCGTTGGCTCCCTGTGCAGAGCTCTGTCAAAGAAATGAGAGGGGGTGGCCTAGTGGTGTACGAATGCCAGTGCCAGCAAAAGAGGTTTGGACAGGCTCTGAAATCAGCAGTCCCTAGAGTGTGCCCCTGGCAGCACCCTGCTCCTTTGCCCATGCATGGGTTCCAATCCACACGATATGCCATCTGCCACGACCAGGAAGCAGGCCCTCGCCGTAGTCTGCTTATTTCCCATACAGTGAGTGTTAAAAGGTGTATCTCAAAGGAGTGATCCACATACATTAAAATTATTTTTAAAAACAAAGCTTCTAGAGCTGAGGCTCAGTTGACAGTGTGCTTGCCTAGCTTGCCTGAGGCCCCAGGTTCCATCCCCAGCACTGTGTAAAGCAGATGTGGTACTGTACACCTGGACTCCTAGCTCTAGGGGCAGAGAGGCAGGAAGATCAGAAGTTCAGGGTCATTTCTGGTTATGTTCAAATTTGAAACCAGCCTAGTTAAATGAGACCCTGTCTTAAAACAAAGAAACAAAACAAACAGAAAACTACAAAAAGATAAGACAGAGGACCCAAATAAGCAGATATTTGGGGAAAACATACAAATGAAAAAAGACATCCACAGCCTATGTCACTAACTGTGGGAACATAAATACAAACGGACATTGCTGTGTCCCTCCAGCCTATCAGGATGGCTATTAGCAAAACACGGGCAAGGACAACAGTGGAAGAGGAGGTGGAGAGGCGGGGCTATCACACATGGCTGCCTGAGGGAGACACAAGACCCAACGTACAGGAGGCATGGTTCATTGGTTCCCCAAGTCATGAAGCATGGAGTTACCACCCACTCAATTCTGCTCTAAACAAGGCTCTATCTTAAAAAGAGAAACATAAAAGGAGTAGTAGCTCAGGAAAAAAACCCACAAGTGCTGAGCTGGGGAGGCAGAGCATAGTTGGTAGAGCGCTTGCCCAGCATGTATGAAGCCCTGGGTTCAATCCCCAGCATCACAAAGAAATGCATCAATAAGAAAAAATAAAGAGCTGTCATAGAGCTCAGCGATTCTACTTTGGGGGCTACGCTCAAAAGATGGACAGAACTTTGAGGAGCTCTCTGTCCGCTGTGTTTACTCTGGCAAGGCACACAGTGGCCAAAGGCAGTGTCCACCAAGAGGCTGAATAAAACAGGCTCCAGACACAGCAGGGCGCATAATAGTCCTCCAGATGGAAGTGCGCTCCAACACAAGGCACGGACCTTCTGCTGAGACACAATCCTGAAAGATCCTACTCCCGGTACAACTGTAGGTCCTTGAGTTGCCGAAGCCATGGGGAGGGACACAAAGCAGGATGAGGTGGCAGGACCTGAGGAGTCAGTGTTTAAACAAGACCAGAGTCCAGCTGTGAAGATGAAAAGCTCTCGAGGTAGACCGTGGGGATGGCTGCACTACGCTGTGAATGAGCTTCGTGCCACTAAGCTGGACAGTCGAACATGGCCCAGATGAGAGAGCTTATGGCATGCGTATTTTAGGAAGGGAGCGGTGGCAAGATGGCTCAGGAAATAACGACGCTTGCTGCCATCGAGCCTGTTAACTCAAGTTTGATTGCCAGACCCACATGATGGAAGAGCAAAAGTGATTTCTGCAAGTTATCTGACCACCACATGCAATCTTAGATACACACATGCACACATGTACATGCAAAATAAGGAAATAGATGCAATAAAACAAGAGACAGGATGAGAAGAGGGCATGGCGTCAGGAGGTTCACAGGCTCTACTGCCTGCAAAGTAACAAATGGACCCTTGCATGGCTTCCATTGTGAAGATAAGGGAGACAGCGGTGGAGCAAAGGCAGGGAGCAACCAAGGACTTAGGTCCTTTCTAATCTCATTTTGCTACTGCAGTGATGGAACAGATTGATGCATGGGCTCCGTAGCACTCTTGGGTTCTGTATGCTGCCAGGGACACCCACGCACAGACACACTGCCTCTGAAAACCTCACCGTGGGAATGAGGTTTTCTCATTTGACAGATGGACACTATTCCCCAAAACTAGACCCATGTGAGCTGCAAGAGATGCAGAAGACAAAAGCTCGGCACGACAGAATTTCTGACAGGCCTGAAAACACATGTCACACATGAACACTCCCTACACATGGGCATCAGGTGCTTGAGGGCAACCATAGCAAAGCAGCGACCTGCCCACACAGGAGCCTACAGGGTTGAGGTTAAAGTAAAGGAGATGCTTTACCAGGGTGAAACTGGAACAGGGGAAAGGCCAGCACAAGGTCCACAGCCTCCTGGCTCATCACTGAAGGTTGCAGGTGACTTATCCATTGCTTCATTTTATTAGCTGGTAAATCCCATTTCTGGGAGGGTGGGGGTCCAGCTTACCACAGTCACTCACCTATGGGCCACAGCAAAGCCAGGACATGGCAGACTGGCTCAGCCCAGCTACCTTGAACCCTCAGATAACTCTCTTTTTGCTTAACCATCAAGGGAGCTCAAAGATGCTTATCATGAGTATTCGGAGTCTCTGATGTTACTGTTTTATTATCTTTTTAATGAAAGAATAAATTGAAAGCCCACTGGAAGATTAAATACTGCTAATGAAGGGTTGGCTGGCATGGGTAGGGGCCCTGCAAGGGGGCCGGCAAAGTCAGGTCATGGGGCCAAAGGCCCAGCCGGTCTCCCTGAGGCCCTCCAGACCCTGGACAGGGCAGAGAGTATTAGGTACCTCTAGGCCCCACTTAGGCCACCAACGGGGATAGGGGTGATGTGGGAAGCTATGGCTAGGGTTCTACCATCCTCTCATAGCTAGGAAACCTGTAAAGTGGCTGTTTCCTGAGCCAGGGGGCTTCTTGTGGGAGGACAGCACAAAGTCAGCCAGCAGACTTTGGGGCCAGCTGTTCTGACTCTACATGGGCCCCAATAAGCCATAGAGAGGGCCAGCCTTGCATTCTCGGGAGGGGCAGCTGGCCGGAGGCTTGGTGCCGGCATGCAAGCTGCTCAAAGCGCCCTTTGTTCAGGTCCTGCCTGTGGCCAGCTGCTCCCAGCCGCCGGCCTGTGCTGAGAGCCCAAGGGCCCCCCAGTGACATGTGCTGGGCACAGCTGGAGCCCTCAGGCCATGCTCACTGCCCACCCTGAGGAGCGTCAGTCCCCACAGGCCACCAGCTAGTCCCAGGTGACACAAAGCCTTCAGGGACTCTAGGGGGACATCAGGGTCCCACTGGCTATAGACAGAACGAAGACCCTGTGGAGAAGTAGCCCTTTTTACGAGAGCCCACTTCTTTCCAAATATCCCAAGAGTCATGAGTACCTCAGTGGCCACAGCTGAGTTCCCTTGCTCACTGTGTGGTGGACTCTGATTGGTAAGCAGCTTTGCCAAACCCCTCTGAACTGCAGCTCATGACTTTGGTTGGCTTACCTGAGCCCCTGGCTACCTAAGGTGGCCTGGAATGGTTCAGCTTGCTTAGACAGTAGGGGATGTAGGTCCTTTTGCACCACGGGACCACTCCCAACAATGACAATAAGCTAGTGGGGCCCTGGGGCACAGCACAACACAGCCAGGAAGCAGGCATTTCCTTAGGCCTGCCACCATGAAAACTAGTAAGCTGTCAGAGAGCTGGAGGCAGAAGACCTGGTCCTGTGAGTTGGCCACAGAATCCCACACAGGCCTTCTGTAGTAGCCAGCTCCCAATGGCACCAGCCACAGATCAGCAGCTGCTCTGTCCACTCCCATTAGGGGAGACCTGATTTGGGGGGAACTCTAGGAGACACAGAACTACTTTCCCCTGAGAACCAGCCCCAACTGCCAGCTGTCTGAGCAGCCGTTCTCCACACTGGGCAGAAGAGGCTATGAGGCTTGCTCGGTCACCATGGGGATGGGCGTTCCCATCTACCCGTTAGCCAGGCCCTGAGAGGGTACGACAGCTGTTATCTGGCCCTCCCATCGTGGACCCCACTTCAGCAGGCGGCACAAGGCACAGGGTCCACTGCTATCTGGGGAAGCTTGTGTGGGACCAAACCGCAGGGGGTGCCTTGAAGACTGGTTGTTTCTCCTGAATCACGTTCTACGTCAACCCTTCCCCTCTGCGAACCCCTCAAGGGGTGTGGAGGTCCCCATCTCCCTTCTTTCTGGTCTAGCACCCACCTTCTGGTTGAGGCTCCGCCATCGAGGACACCCGTATCATAGTCAACCCTCCCTCTATTATGTTCCAGGTATAGTGGCCAACCCAGCAGGACCTTGAAATTTCAGTTTGAACAGTAACAGACTGTCTCCACAAACTTCCTAACAAGTCCCTCTGGGATAGCCAATGCTCTTAGGAAGCAATAAAAATGCAATCTGTTTGCCCAGGAAGTACCTCTTGAGCACACTGTCCCAGCAGGCCAGGGCTCAGGAACTTCTGCTCCAGCCAGATCCTGCAAGCCCTACTAATAACCTGCGGAGACTAGGTCCAAACAGGAGGCAGGTGGGGCAGAGTAGGGATAAGGCCAAGGGCCCCAACAGTGGGCTAGCCCATGCTTGTGCCCATTATCATCAGGGAAAATCCTCCTTGGATTGGAGGCTTTCAGGCCTCAACCTTGGAATAAAGGCTGCCCACCCACGGTGGGGAGGAGAGCCGGCCCTGTGGTCATTTTAATTTTACGTGTGCTGCCGGTGCGGTGCTGTGCTGACTAGAGTTACATGCGGTTCAGGTGGTTTAATGGGCTGCTTCCAGTCCTGGGACCCAGCTTGCTACAGGCCAGCAAAGTGGGGGTGTTCATGCCCCGCCCACTCCCTTCCTCCCTGCTTGGGTGTTCTAGAGGTCAGGAGGCGAACATGGGGGTTCAATGGCCTCCTGACGCCTGGTGGGGGGCAGGGTAGATGGCGCCAGGATATGCACACAAACCAGCCCAGGAAATCCCTGCCCAGAACTGCCTCATCAGCAGATTCAAACCAAGCAAATTCATGCCATCCCCCAGACGCCTCCAGGGTACTTGTGAGCCAGTCTCTCCCCCACCCCCACCCCCACCCCCACCTCCACAGTAGAGAGGAGGCAGCCTGGGTGCTCTGGAAGTGTGTGTCTGCATGGGACAGGAGGCAATGATTTTTCTTTAATGAATTTCAAACTATGTGGGGTTGCAAACACCAGCAATGGAGGAAGGTGATGACAGGCAGACGTGAAAATGAAGTATCTGCCATGACGGGGAAAGGGGGCAGTCTGAGCCTTGCTGGGGGCAGGATGAACAGTGTCTTTGCATCAAGGGAGGTCAGCTCCGCATAGCTGTCCACAGCTGCCCTGTCTTCCCTCACTGAGCCGAGTTTCTCTGGCTATTTAGGAGAGCGCCCCTCTATCCCTGCTGATACAATGTTTCCCCTTTCAACATTTTAACCATTTGTTTCTATGTTCCTAGTTTTATTCATTCCTTTTTTCTTTCTTTCCTTCCTTTCTTCCTTTTTCTGTGGGTTTTTTGGGTTTGGGTTCTTTTTTTGTTGTTGTTGTCGTCGTTGTTGTTGTTGTTGCTGCTGCTGCTGTTGAAAAAGGGTCTCATGGAGCCTGGGCTGGCCTCAAACTCTATGTAGCCAAGGATAACTGTGATTTTCCTGTACTCCTCTCCTACCTTCATGTCCCCAGTGCTAGGATCACAGGTGTGCAGCACCATGCCCAGTTTATACAGACTGGAGATTGAGCCCAAGGCTTCGTGCATGCTGGGCAAGTGCTCTTTCAAGTCTCCGGCCCTTGCAGTGAGTTTGGGTTAGAGAACGCGAACAATTATCTCAGTAGTGTAAGGTGTGTTCTTTTAATACGAGCCCAACATGTGATTGGCTTCAGAAATCTTCCACGGATGCAAAGAAGCAGAGACTACCCATTATTGAACTCCAAACCTCACAGAGACAGCTTGAAAACCTGGTCCCCACATTCCTTGCCACTCTGGCCCCCAGAATCTGGGCTTTAAGATCGAGAGCAAAGTAAAGGCTGGTATTTTCTCCTGCATATCCCGTCTCTTGGCTCCTGTCTCCTGGAATGTTCACTTCTGCTTTTTTTTTTTTCCACTGCAGATCAAACCCAGACCCCTGCACACACTAGGCAAGTGCTCTGCCACTGCTCTTTGGACTCCCCCTCCCCCCACCCCGGTTCTGGAATGTTCATTTCTAAAGTGGAGCCATGAGGAAGCCTCCACACAGCAGGGTAACAAACACCCTTGGAGGTAGATTTCCCCACAGGGCCGCCCCTGTGCTAAGCAGAGAGGTGCTAGCCCCAGAGCTGGGGAGCCGTGCTCTGGGGGCTGTCTGAGGTGCTGGATTTGTGGGGTTTGGGGGGGGGTTGCCTGGCTAGAGATAACAACAACAGTTATTTTAGATTCCTGTTAGATTCTGAACTACTTACTTGCCTGTGTTCTCTGATCTTGTATCCACTCTAAGCCTACTCTGAAAGAATTGCCTTACGATACCTGTGACAGTTAGGGTTAATTTTCAGCCTTACCAAATCTAGAATCACCATGGACGCTGTCCTCTGCACATGTCTGTGGGGCTTCTCTTGATTATGTTCCTTGATGTGGAGAGAACTAGGTAGTCTGGGCGAGGAAAGTGCACAGTAGCACGTAGATACTCATTGCTCTCCTCTTCTGACTGCAGACTTAGTGTGAGCAGATGTTTCAAGGTCTGGCTGCCTTGACTTCCCCACCCCAATGAACTGTAACCTGGACCTGTGGGGCAAGATAAACCCTTTCTCCACTAAGTTCCTTTGTCAGGATATTTTATCATAACAACAAGAAAAAAATAGTCTCCCCAGTCACCACAGCAATCCCTCTTTTCCACATTCCACATAATACATCTCAAGCATTCTACTGTGTGATGTCTTCTTATTTATAATTAGGCCTCACCCACACTAGCCCAGGCTTCAGTGTTGAAAACCTGCTGCCTGCCTCCTTCTGTTTTATGTGTAGTTTCTTTGCATATTTTTGGCTATCTCTCTTTTTTTTAACTGTCTAGTGTGTTTGCTTTACTAAATGTATTGGATATATCTGTTTAAAAATGCAAAAACATCAGACCGGGGCTACATAGTCACCAGTAATGTCACTTCCTCAGCACAGAGCCTGGAGCTACAGCCCCAGCACAAGATTAATTCATTATGAACAAATAAAACCCCATCTGACAGCCCGCTGCCTCTCAGAGCTTTTGGAAGATGAATTTAGGACATTAACATTTAGTATAAAATTGAATGTATCTGATTTGATTCTTTCCATCCTCATGTGTGCTATGATTTCTTGCCTCTCCCCGCTTTCCGGGCAGCTGCTGAGTTGGTCAGCACCGCCCTTCCTGCTTATCTCGTGGACCAGGACATTTTACTGTCCTCTTTCATTCTACCAGACCCTTAAAGACAGAACTAAAATCAGCTCTTATCTAGCAACACTTCCCACAGCACCGCTTTTGTGAGACTTTTCCCTAGTGAGCCAGTGATTTGTGTATGGCTCTGTTTCTTCTGACCTCTGGTCAAGGGCTCTGTGGAGCCAAGTCCTTAGAGCCAGGCAGTGGGTGTTTAAGGCTCTGTGGGCCACATGGCCTCCTTCCTGAAGTGGAAGGGACAAGAGTACATCCACAAGAATTCATGCTATGTGCTCATAAAACTTGATTTGTATAGACATACAGACTGTGGACCAAGTTCACAGACTTCCTGGTTCCTCATCCTCTGGTGGGAGAGCGTTATCAGGTAAATGGTATCAACACAAATTCCTGTCAACATCCCCATGTCCAGGACTTCAGGGTGTTACCATATTTGGAAGCAGGGTCTTTGCAGATGTAATTTAAGATGAGGCAACAAAGGCATGGGATGTGTTCTTCATCCAACATGACAAGGGTACTTTAAGACCCAGAAACAATGGTAGGGAGAAAGCCAAGTAGGTGTGAGGGTAGAGGTTGCTACAATGTTTCTATAAGGCACAGAACACCAAGGATTGCCAGCTTCCAGAGAATAGACTGAGAATGGGTTCTTCTCAAGGCTAGAAGGAACCTACCAGCTAATTCCTTATCTTTGATTTACAGCCCAGAAAGAATAACCCCTGAGCAGCTACAAGCTGTCACCCAGATCAATCCAGGAGTTGGACCAGGACCCCGAGAGATATCTACTCCTCTATCAGGCCAGAAGAGCTCCCAGCAGACTGTCTTTCTCCTTGTGGGCATATGGAACCACTGCTTCCTCACACCACCAAGCAATGTGGGCTTTGAAGAATTAACCCAAGTCAAGGGAGGCAGCAACAAGGCCTCAGAGGTGTGCTGGCCTCTGTCTAGACAGCGGATGAACCCTAAACCCCTGAGAACACAGAGGGGCCTCTGCACATAGGAGCAGCCCCAGTAGCCCACCTTGAAATTTGCTTCTGTGGGGGCAGGGGCCTAAGATTACCCATACTTGGAACTCCTAGACAGTTTTGCAATCATTTAAAGCAGGCCTCAACCTTTGCCAAGAAAGTCATACCCATCTATTGCCCAGTTATATGAGGTTTTACTTAGACTCTCAACCCCACTACCAGTAGCTGTCAACCCCAGGGAGAAACCTCCCAAGATGGGTCTCTTGCTGGGACTGGGGTGTATTTTCATATGCAGGGAGCCCATACTTCTAAAGCCACTCCAATCAAGAATTTCCCCAGGACTAGAGTTTAGTGAAGCTGAGACCCTCAGGGTGAGCACCCTTCACCACAGCTGTAGACCTGGGCAAGCCTGCTGACCCACTACCTGGTCTCCGACTCCGTCTATGGAGGCCTAGGGGCTACACCTAGCCAGACAGTTCTGAGACCTGTGGGGCAGGAGGACAAGTGGGTCACCTAATCACAGGCTGTACTATGCCTGTGTGAGCCTGCACTGGGGGCATAGTGCTTGGAGTTGGCCTATTCATTGTTCCACGACTCACTCACTGTGCGAATCTAGACATCTTAATGAGGGGAGACTTTAAACAGGATTTTTTTTTTCTTCCTGTCAGGAATGCTTTAAGGGACTAAGGAAATTGTGCATGGATTTGCTGTTTTAGGAGGCGGTAAGTCAACAACTTCAGAGGGAGCCCTGCTACTTCGGAGCTCGTGTCTGCACAGTTTGTGGGAGATGCACACGTGACCTGACATGGGTTTTGAGAGCTCATCTCCTCTTCTCCTTGAGTTTCACTCCCTGGGGAAAGAGGCTGTTTCCTGGAGATCCCAGCATATGGCTACTCTCTGCGCCTGCGTCCTGTGTTCTGTCAAGCAGGCTGGACAGGGTGCCCACAGACTCTGGATGGTCAGCAGCACAGAACAGAGATGGGAATGAAACAGCTCTGACGCCACAGTCAATCTGGAGTCCTCAGGACTCTGGAGTGAGCTTGCACACACACACACACACACACACACTTCATCCCAAAGTCTAAGTTTAGGAATGCCCAAAGTTGTGTGTGTTTTGTTTTATGAAGGTTTTGGGTTTTGTTTTTGTTTTTTGTTTTCGTTTCTTGTTTTGTTTTGTTTGAGACAGGGCTTCTCTGTATAGCCCTAGCTGTCCTGGTACTAGCTCTGTAAACCAGAACTGGCCTTGAACTCACAGAGATCCACCCGCTTCTGCCTCCTGAGTGCTGGGACTAAAGACGTACGTCACCCATTGCCCGGCTTTTGTGTGTTTTTTAAGATAGGATCTTATTATATAGCCCTGGCTACCCTCCCACTCAGTATACAGCCCAGGCTTGCTTGGAACCCATGCCAATCTTCTTGCCTCGGCCACCCAAGACCTATGTGCTACCACACCCAGCTCCAAGATGGTCTTGTCTTCAAATTCAGGTTTGAGGCTCCTGCTCCTTGGGGGGGAATGAATGCTTTGAAGAATGCAAATGGCCAAAATTTAGCCAAAGAGAAATTTGAAACTCATGTGTCCTATGTTTACTAATTTATCTCAAAAAAAAATTCTTGCTAGGGAAAGTGCAGATGAGATGAACTCATGGGTCTGTACAACCTAGAAAGGAGAACACAAGACATTTTATACAGCCTCAGACTGAAATGAAGGAGCATGGGTGTCTCCTGACTCAACCTCGGGTACCAAAGCAGAACACATGGCAGGAAAACTAGGCCTTTTCCTATGTGAACACAGATGTGCAGACCAAAACTCCAATGATCTAGTCCAACAGGATGCATGTTTAAAGGCACTGTAACGGAGATGGTTCTCTGGACAAAAGGAGGGTTGTTTTGTTCTTTGCAGTATAATGAGCACAAAACAAAGTTTAAGAGAGGAAAAGGCAAAGCCATCTCAACAGGAAAGGCATTGAGTACCACCCAACGGTAACTGATACCATCTCCTGGCCCAGGAAACTAGGAAGAAAAAGAACATGACCAAGTTGCCATCGCCCCCTCCCAGGCATCAGACCCCACACTATCTGACCCGAGGCTTGCAGACCATGTGGCCCCTCTCTGCTCACTGCTGAACTTCCAGTTCAAGGTCTCCAGCTCGTGCCATGAGACAAACCAAGAAATAAAAGGAATGTGAACCAAAAAGGAAAAGTACAGATAATTTTATCTGGGATAACCAGACCTCTCTATAGAGAACCCTAAAGAACCCACAGGAAGCAAATAGGACGAGTGAGTTGACACCCTTCTCCTAGTCATAAGTAAGGTCAGCAAAGCCACTGGAACAAGGTTAACATGGGAAATAGTCACTGTCCTTCTGTATCCTAGCAACAAACAACCCCCCCCAAAAAATGGGGAAAACAGCGTCCTGTCAGGAGCTTCAAAACCCTGAAGGACAATCTAACAGACTGTGTCCTGGAGACTGCATGGCACCATGACCGGCACGGAAGATACTTAAGCAGGTAGAGAGAGAAAGCGCAGTGTAGTTCAGACACACGAGAAACCCACATTTCTCTACTCCCCTGTGCAATACCAGTCAAAATGCCAGGAGGGCCGGGTTTGGTTCTTGGCTTTGGATTGCTGTTAAAAATTGACGACTAGATTCTCTGATTTTCCAGAGACTGTGAAGGCCCAGCAAAGCATCGTACTTTGAAAATGAACCAAATTGGAGGATTAACAAGACCTGATTTCAAGGCTCAGTGTAGAAGTCGCAGCAATCAAGGTTTTGCTGGCAGAACAGTTTACAAAGTCCAGAAATCGGACCCAGTGCACGGCCAACTGACTTTCATCAAAGGTGCCAAAGTAATTTCATGAAAAAAATAGTCACAGGGACATGAGGGTAACCACATGCAAAGGAGACTTGGTCCTGATCCGTACCTGTCACCATGCATAAGATTAAAATTGGAAGGAATTACAAATCTAAACAAGAAACATGAAACGATAAAGTTTCTACAGAAAACAGGAGAAAAGGCTTTGTAACCTCGCATTAGGCAAATATTTCTTAGACAGGACACACACACACAAAAAAACCGAACCCTTCAGGAAAACAGGGGAACACCCTGAAAATTAAAAACTGCTTTCTGAATGGTACTGCTAAGAAGAATCAAAGATGAGCCCAGGGGAGGAGGGGCCTGAGCAACACAGATCTCGTGAAAGACGCTATGTCACAAACACCGTCCTTCTCACTCAGCATGAAGGAGACATATAATTGTTTGAAAAATCACTGAAGACTTCCCTGCAGGAGATCCACACCATCAGATGCTAAGAAAATGTGAATTACTATTATGATTAGAGTGGTTAACATTTCAAAAGCAGACAATGCTTTTTTATTTATCTCCTTACTTTTAATGTGCACGAGTGTTTTGCCTGCATGTGAAAATGTACACAACAATCTTCCCTGCTGCCTGAGGAGGTCAGGAAAGAGCATCAGGTCCCTGTAACTGGAGTTAACAGATGTTTGTGAGCCACCAGTGGGTACTGGGAACAGAATCGGGGTCCTCTGCAAGAGCAGCCAGTGCTCTTAACCACTGAGCCATCTCTCCAGCCTTTACACAGACAATACTGTTGGTGAGGACCCACAGCTACCATGGTGGTGCCCAGGGTGGTGATAGCAAAGTCAGTGGCAGCCATCTTGCCAGAGGGCTTGGCAGCTTCTGAAGATGCTGATCCCCACACTCAGGGACTGGGGGTGGGGGAGTTACTGGAGAGCAACAGAGGCAAGAACAACGCCAGAGCATGTGTACAGTGCTTATGGCTGCTTTCATCATAATAACCAAACCCCAGAGACGGCTCAGATGTCCATCAGCCTGTGGACGGGTAAACAAGCTGCAGTACATTTTATCCTTTCCAAATGAAAGAATCAACCAGAGCACAGACCAGAAGCAGACAGGCCTCAAGTGAGCCCTGCAAAGTGATGGGAGCCAGACGTGGGGCTTTGTGCTGCAGAGTATCATTCTCAGGGGGACAGGATAGTTCCCAGGTGCAGGTGCAGGGATGGGCTGTGGTACAGGGCGTACAGAGCGTGTGAAGGAACTCAATTTGGCCTAGGAATTTGCCAGAACTCACTGAACCGGACGTCTCACATGGGAGAGAGTTTTGCGGCACACAAGTTAAGCCCAACAAAGCTAAACTAAGGCAAGAAAACAGAAACACACACGAGAGAAGCCTATGAGATGGGTGGGCCACTGGTGACGTTTAAAAAAGTTGTAATAGGAGCCAACAAGATGATTCGGCAGGGAAAGGTGTCTGCCACAAAAGCCTGGCACCCTGAATTTGATCCTTGAGTTCCCCGGAAAGGTGGAAGGAGAAAACCAACTCTACAGAGGTTTCCTCTGGCCTCTACATGTTTCTCAAGGCATATGTGTTCATATGCATGCACAGATAGGCATGCAGAATAATAATAAGTAAATAAAGTCTTTAAATTTTTACAAAGTTTAAATACTAAAAAGAAAGATTAAGGTTTTGGAGACTTAAAAAGGAAACATCCCACATTAGGTTGGCTGTAGGCGCTTACGCCACAGCTCCTGAGCACTGGGTCGGTTCTAGCCCCAGCACTGACCACCACCCCTCCTCTAACCTCCTCCCTCAGCCTCTGGGAGTCCAGCCCAGCTGTGATCCCCTCAGCATCTTTCGTGGGAGGGGACGAGCAAGTGACTCTTATGTCAGGTTCATCTTGTTGCTCTTAGAACTTGTCATGAACTCTCAAGGGCAGCTGGGGCTCTGTTATGCCCTGGGCCTGGCATCAAAGACATGGGTGCAGAAGACTGGAGAGGGTGAATATCATTGCGTATCTGTTTGTATCTTGGTTCCCAACTGAGCATGGTATCACTATCCACCCTGCCCAGCAGCCTTGGGGGCTGAGTTATAAACACAGAGTTCTGGGTCTTCAGCCACAGGAGAGGGGGCCAACCAGGTGACAGCAGAATGGACAACCCACAGCATGCAAGAACTACTACAGCCCATGTTATGGTTCCTCCGGTGCCAAGGTCACCCTGGGCCAGAAAGTCTGCCCTCCAGGGGGGACAGTGATGCTTATAGGACAAAGTCCAGAGCCAGCGCGGGTACAGGTTAAAGCTGACCTCGCTGTCAGCAGCTTGGGCCTTAGCCTGATACCTCTGTCCATTGGTATATTACATTTGCTTGACACCTGCTTTAACATTGCTGAAGGTGTCAGGAGCCATGGCTCCTAATGACTCACTTCTAGGGTCTGTCCCCTGTTCCTCCCAGGTGTGCCTACTGCCTTCCCTAATGTCTGTGAGCTCCCACACCTCCCAGTCATCATGCCTAAGTTTCTGCTTGGGAACACTAGGGTCCCCTTCCTACTACTCTGTGGAGGATACACTGGGTGTCAGGCTTCCGGCCCCACATGGCCACACATGTCAGCGTGCACATGGTCACATGGGTATATGGCACCACATGTAGTCGCTCACAGTTACTTCCCACAAGACATCCTGAGGCCTATCAGGCCCCCAGCAGCTGGAGTGCAGCAGGGCACTCCCCAGGTGCTGGGATAGAGGCCCACCCTCCTGGCAGCCACATGGAATGGTTACTGGAAGTATGCCAGGACTTCAGGCAGGTCCTTGGGACTGGTAGGTACTTTGCCTCCATCCTGTTTCCATGACCCCCGATGGTCATGTAGCATTTCAGTTCTTCAGATGGAAAATCAGGGCCCCAAATTGCTCTCAAAGGTAGGCAAAAGTGGAAGGGGTGACAGAAAAGCAGAACCAGCCCAACAAAGGATGCCCCCCAGGTGCCCAGTCCAGGTTCACCTAGCCTGGAGACAGCACCTTAGTATCCAAGCAGTCTACCTTCCCTGCAATCTGACACCACCGGCTCATGGTACCCAACGAGATGCTGGAGCCTAATAATGACCACTGTAATGTGGAAGACCCAGGGCTGTAAAGTGACCATGGCCACTGGAAGCAGTCCTTCGTTGGGAAAGGGACTCTGGCGCCTAGCCTGGAGACAGGGCTGAGACTAGGACACCTGGTTTTTTCTGGGCACCCAGTACCTGTCACCAAACATCCTTCAGAGTGCTGGTGTTTGAGACAGAGCAGTTCACAGGAGTCGGGGTGCAGGCAGGGAACAAAGCTCCTTTGTTCCCTCCAAATGTGCCCTTACTTTGCCCCAAGTTGAGAGTGGCACCTCCACATAAGCTGGGCCAGCACATTCACTCTCTCTCTGTGTACATGTGTGTACATGTATGTATAATCCAAGTCAATCAGCCTAGGTCCAGAGCCCAGTATTCCCATGTGTATGTACATGCACGAGTACATGTGCGTGCACACATGCATATGTGTGTATGCATGCACACACACGTACAACAAGCATGGTCAAAGAATGATGGAATAAGACTCACCTTCAAGGGGGTCATTGTATCCAATCTCCTCCTCTACATACCTACAAACACTGCTTAAGAAAAAATTTCCCCAAGGGATTGGCGAACTCTGAAGATGTCTTCCAGAGCCTGGCCATTGACAGGCGTGTAAATGTGTCCCCTTGGGGTACCCCAACTGCATCTACAACTCTAAAAAAGGGAATGCGAGCAGTTATGGAAACATTCTGGTTACATGGGAATTTTCTTTGTCTGACCTGTGATCTTCTGAGTAAGTACAAGAATGCAGTCAGTAACACGACAGGTTCATATGTGTGTGTGTCCCACCCCATCTCTTACTTCTTCAACATGGCCAAATCTGGTTCTTATTGAGAATGTAAACCTGTCGGGATCAGTGAAAGCCTTCTCTAGATCCCCTGAGTCAAGTCCAGGTGTGTGTCTGCATGACTCATGCAGACAGTAACCTTCAGGTCCACGGCACTGGCTCCCATGTGGAGAGGAGGGTGTTTACTTCGGTTCCTACCATACTTGGCCCCCTACACGATTTGGATTTGTGTAGCAACCCACAGCCACCAACTCTCATTCTCCTTCCTCTCTGATACCTGGAATCCTTGCAGCTCTGGTCACCCATGCCAGGCACACCTGCTAGGTATTGTCTCTTCTGATGGGAATACCAGAACCCAGCCCTCTTCCCATAGGATCCCTACCCAACAAAGCTACCCAGGACCCCTCTGCTGAGAACTGAAGGCCTGTCCCCATGTCACCTGCCATCTCTTTGTTCTCTGATAACAAAAATATACTCACAAAGGCTCTGACAAAGGTGAGACCAAGAACCTCAGCCATGGCAGTAAACACAGGGAGGGCCCACTGAATCTACTAGAGAAAGATTTTGATTCACAAGGCCCAAGTACATGCTTCATACAAGGAATGTACTCAGGGCATCAAGTCACAAACAGTTCGAAATGAAGATGGATAAAAAGACATACCATGTACATATTAATAAAAGAAAAGACCAGAGCAAACTAAACTATCAGTGGTACAGAAGGCAATTTCATAACAGCAGACAGGCAACGCCGTCAGGAGGACACTGCAACCCTACACACAAACACACCTAATAAAAGGACTTCAAAACACAGTGAGCAAAACCTGTAAGAACTACAAGCTCCCTTCACAGCAGGGGACCTCAACACCCAGTCTCTTGGTGACAGAGGGAAAGAGTATGCGGAAGATCAGCAAGGACATGGCCAAGAGAGACTACGCTGTCACTCACACTGCCAGGTCTGTAAGCGGGCCTCCCAGCACCAGCAGAACAAGTGTGCTGACGTGCTCACAGAGGGTATCTACCAATGTAAACCTGATCCTGGGCTCTACACTGAGCCTTACTAAGCTGTGATGGAGCCAAGGCATATTGAGTATTTTCTATAATCAAATCCAGATCCAGGTAGAAATCAGTGAGGGGGAGGGGCAATCAAGAATGCCTATGCTTTGTGGACACAGTCCTAAATAATCTATGTGTCAAAGGAAACATACCCTTTCACAAGATGGCAATTGATGAGTCTACTCCCAATGGTGGGAACAAAATATGGCCACTCTTTCTGCATCTGTTGAACACTATAGAATCAAGGCTAGACAAGGCCATCAGGTAAGAAAACAAACCCACAGTCCCAGTCCCAAGGAAGAGAAAAGTCTTTCCTCACCAGCAGCCAACATTGTTAATGCCACATGACAACAATGGCACCTACAAGAAGCTTCTAGAATTAACAAGATAAATTTGCCAAAATGTCTGCAGTTCTCAATAAAGAATCAGATTTAACAGAACCATGACGATTAAATTCAACTTTGTCTCAAAAATAAGGTGCACTCACAGACACAGACACACACAGAAACACACATGCTTGCATGCATGCACACAAACACACAGAGAATGAAAGAGAGAAAGAGAGAGAGATTCAGCCCCTTCAGTCTCTAGGAAATGTAATTTCAGATACAGTGAGTTCCCCCCCTCCCCTAAGACACACACCAGATCCATTATTTCAGAGAGGATTGACTAGCCAAAGCATGAGGTTGCTGGAAATCTCCATGATGCTCAGAAGGTGTAAAATGGTAACCCTTAGTTGGCCAGTCCCTTAACAGCTAGATAAATACCCACTGTATTATCCAGGCATTCTACACCTAGAGTATTCATGGTGGTACATCCATATACTGGCATACTGCTCAGTGATGAAAAAGCATGAACCTAGCTAGATCTCAAAGAACAAAACTGAATCAAAGGACCCAGACAAAAAGAAGGCATTATGAATGCATAATTTTTAGGAAAACTCTAGAAAATGGAAGCATCTACAATAACAAACACCAGGCCAGTGTACACCACCTGTGGCTATGGTCTCATGTGTTGGGATTTATTGAACTGTGTGCTTTAAATATGGTATGTGCTACACACCTGCACACACCAGGATAAAAGCCTCCTATCTGAGGTCCTTCCATCCCACGACACTAGCAATAAACTCTTCTCCATCCCTGCCTGTTCACGTCACTAGAATTAGGTAGCCATTACCCACCCACATGCCACAGCCCTTGTAGCCACTGACTCTGGGCTGAGAATGTTCACATTTGGTGTTCCCTGAAACAATCCATGTATGTCCTAGGAGCAGGGTAACCCATTGTTTTCTGACCAAGGAGTAAACAGAGGTCCAGAGATGGTACTTCACACGAAGCCACCAGGCTGCCTCAGGTCTCTGGACTCCTGCCACCTCCGTGACTGTTCTCCACCACACCCTCACAGGCCTCTGAAAGCTCCCTGTCACCTGAGGCCATCTACCGCCCCTTAGCAGGGGCTAGGTTTGGAGCCTGTTGCTGCAATCCCTCTCAGAGAAAGAGGTGTTAGTTATCCCATCTCCACATTCCCAGGACAAGGGGCCTTCAGATATGGAGTGCAGGGATGGCTTCATAAATGTCTGAGCATGGTGGGTCAGGCCTGGCTTCACCTCCAGGCTTTGGTAGGGACCTGTTTTGTTGGCAATACTTAGCAATGGACAGAGATAGAGCCTCATCCGTGAGCAAGAAGAGACACAGCCCTGTTAAAGAATGTAAAATAAGCCAGACAGTGGTGGCACACACCTTTAATCCCAGCACTCCGGAGGCAGAGGCAAGCTGATCTTTGTGAGTTCGAGGTCAGCCTGGTCTACAAGAGCTAGTTCCAGGGCTGGCTCCAATGCTACAACCAAGCAAACAACAACAACAAAAGAATGTAAAATACTGACTGGGGGTCCTCACCCAGCTCAGTAGACAGCACATCCACCTAGCATGCAGGAAGCCCTGGATTTGATCTCCAGTAGCATATAAACTGGGTGTGGCTGTGCAGGCCTGTAATCCCAGAGCTGAGGAGCTGAAGAGGGGGATCAGTTCTAGATCATTTTCAGCTGCATAGGGAACTAGAGGATAGAGCCATGTTAAGAAAGGAAGAAAAGGATGAAAGAAAGGAAGAAAGGAGGGAGGGAGGGAAGGGAAGAGGGACGGAGGGAAGAAAAGAAGGAAAAAATAAACATGATGTGAAATCAAGATTCCCTCAGGCCCCCAGAGCCCCACGGTCTCCCCTCTGCAGGGGTGGAACTCCCAGCCCACACTTGATATTTTGTTCTTGTCCAGGCTACTTATGCTGACAGTTCCTGAATTAAATGTGCAAATGGAATGCCCCCCCAAGGGGGGGTGTCCCACTCCCCACAGACCCAGATCCAAGCAGCATATTCGAGTAGCATATGTATGCGAATCCAACTTGCATTTAGGTAAGAGCGGTGCACACAGGCCAGGCACTTGTGTGTCTCCACAAACTTCTTTGTGTTTATGTGTGTACCCTGAACATGCATATCCCAAATCCAGTGTCCCAGCTGCACCAGGCTGCCTTTTCTTACTAACAACCTGCTATTTAGCAGTCCTGAGCAAGTGTAGAAGCCATTGTCACCATTTGCAGCTCCTAGCCTCTTTTGTAGATCACAAGTGCTGGGTCCACCTGCAATCCAGCCCCCCCCCCCCACCCCGAGCCACATCTCCAGAGCAGAGTCTGTGTTATAAATAACCAACAGAACACAAAGCCTTGACACCAGGGGCCAGGATGTGTCTTCCCAAGCATCACTCACGTGGGAGAGGCGAGCATAGCTCCTGGTTGCCACGACCCTGAAGGTACTTGAGTACACACTCCATTTCTCAATCCCAGCAGTCCAGACACACTGAGATGGCCTCAGGGTCAGAGCACCTCCCACAGCTATTGAAGAAGGCTGCCAAAGCCCAACCCGGCCCCCAGCCCCAGCCCCAAAACCCCACTTGTTCTACTCAGAGTCCCCAGCCGCCATGCAGCCTCATCACCAGGAGACAGACAGTCTACTGAAGCTGCGGCTGGAGCCTTCCTTCACTGGTCAGCTCAAAAAAGCAAAGGGCCAGGGGGCCTGGGTGCTCAAGTGTGCCTCTCGACCCTAAGAGGCTGCCCCCAGCCCCCTCCCTCCCTCCCACCTGCAAAGTCACACAATGACATGCTTCAATAGCACACAGCCTGGGCCTCTGGTTTTCGTTCTGAGTGACCCTGGGAGGCCAAGAACGTGATGGGAGCCCGTCTGAGTGTGATGCCCTGGGGGACACTCAGGGCCCCAGCCCGCACCACTCAGGCAGCCCGCTCATCCAGGCAGACAGCTGGCGGACTCCACCACCGAGCTGTGCCCCTCAGCCATGAGGCCCTGCGGCTCATCCTCTCACCCCCAACCCAGCCCCCAAACAGCCCCCGGGTGCCCCACCGGAGAGGGGGTGCCAGGGCGGCCTGCTCAGCCCACCCCACTATATTATGTCAGCTGTTAGCCCGCACTTAAAGCGAGGCGCTCCAGCTGGCCAGGGTCAGATGTAAAAACAAGGGCCTAACAAAACCCTGCCACCCCCAGCTACTCTGAACTGGAGACCCCCACAGCATGCGGCACTCACTGAGGAGGCTCTTCCCAGCCTCAGGCAGAGCATAAAGAAAACACCTGTCCCTGGCCGGCACACTCTAATCCCACTAAACCCGAGTGGAGAACCACCACCAGCAGCAGGCCAGCTTCTACCCCAGGTCTGACTTTTTTGTCTTGGGGCTAAAGGATGGATGGTGGAGAAGACAGAGAAGAGAACTCACTGCTCTAGGACGTAGAGGCCTCCTTGTGCCCCAGCTAGACCCCATGCTGCAGAGAGCAGAGTACCTAGGGAACCCCTCCCCCCACACACACCTACTTCCTGGAATCTGTGAATGAGACTCTGCTTGCCTTAGGATCCTTGGCTCCTGAACAGTTGTCCTCCTTTAGAAGGACAGGAGACTCCTGACACAGAACAGTCTTTCCTACCGACATGGGAGCCCCCATGTGACCCTGTTGTAAGCCAGGACCCCAAAGAGCCACTGAACACCCCACACATGGTCACCCAGGCTGATTTATCGTTTCTTACCAACCTGGAGCTGAGTCAGCACAATTGTTAGGAAAGGGGCAAGGAGAGTAGGGGGTGAGGAGAAGGAAGGAGGGGAGTATAAGACCACCCAGATACCTGGAGGCCCTGGGAAGGGGCTGGGAAGTCATGAGCAAGCACATTACACAGAAATTGCGTGCGCGCGCGCGCGCGCGCACACACACACACACACACACACACACACACATATGGAGGTGTCCTGTTGCTGGCCCAGTCACCTCTTGCAGTTTCCCTGACCAGGAGGATGATCTTTGGGGTCCCAGGGTGACATAGGAATGGCAGGCTCCCAAGAAGATTTGAGAACTAAAACAGAACCGTAGAATGGGGAAGGGAGGGTCCCCCTCATTGGTTTGGTCCTTGTGACAAGATGTAGTACTAGGTGCAGCACTGACCACATGCTCACGAGGAAACAATGAGAGCTGGTACAGCATGGGCCTCTCCCCATGTTTCTGTACAGAACCTGAGTCTTGTTACTAAGACTCAGCAGCCACCCAGTGTGGAGACCGTCCCTCCATCCACAGCACACACATCATCTGTTGTATAACTTGAGTCAGTGAAGGCCTTGAAGACAAGTGGTTAGCACTCAGGGCAGGATATGGGGAAACCTCAAACAGGACCTCTCCCTGACTCTCCAAGGGGTCGTCTTGAGGCTAAGAGAACAGCTGCTAGCCACACACCAAGGCCTCTTCTCTTTTCCTTTGGGCTCAGGGTCACCTGAAAATGATGTGGAGAAGAGCTCTGAAGGAAGCGCAATGTGGAACAGTACCTTCAAAGCCAGCTAGGTCATGGCTTTCCACCTACAGAGCCTCCAGAAGACCAGCCCTGCCTGCATTCCCAGTCCTGCCTAGGAACCTCCACCTGATTCTCGCATGCTCCATAGTAAGGAATAGATTGTGTGTCCTTCCAGAAGGCTCCCATAGTTTCTTTACTTTCCTCTCTCTCCTGCCCCAGGCTCTTAATGATTGTCTTGTTCTGAACAAACATAATACGTGATGATTCTTGTCACTACACACTTGGTTCTTCACAGTGAATGCAGAAACCAGAGCTGTGTCCTGCAGGACCCTCCACACTAGGCCTGGGAGGTTCAGGAAATCTGGTGGCAGCTGAGGATGCTGGCCTTCCTGCTCTTACAGAATACAAGCCTTGCACAAAGGAAACAGGGCAGGGTGGTGGCCAGTTTAAACCCCATAAACCTGACAACCTAGAATCCATGGCCTTTAAATTGTGTACACTGTGGCAGAGATGGCCTGTCCTGCCATTTCTACCCCAGCTCCTAATGTGACCTTCTGGGAGATATGTCCCATGCATCCTAGTTTCATTTCTGTTGCTTTGACAAAATATCCTTGGGGGAGGGGAGAGCAACATAGGAGAAGAAGAGAAAGGGCATATTTTAGCTTACAATTCCAAGTTACAGTCCATCACTGTGGGGAAGTCAAGACAGGAACTTCAAACAGTTGGTCACATCCCAGTCACTGCCAAGAGCAGAGAGAAATGAATGCATGCATGCTCACTTGCTCGCTTGCTTGTGCTCAGTTCCATTTCTCCACTCTTACTCAGTCCAGGAGCCCAGTCTAGGGAATGGTGCCACACACAGTGGGCTAGGTCTTCCCACATCAATTAACTTAGGACAAGCACCCACAGATGTGCCCACAGGTTAGTCCAGTGCAGGCAATCCCTCTCTTTCCAGGTGATCCCAGGCTGTGTGGAGCTGACCATTAAAGTCCACCAATGCTGTTACAAAGGAGGTCTCCTAGAGGCACACACTGGCTTTCTAAAGATAAATCTCAGTGACTTGGGGAAAAAACCAACACGATGTATTTATAGAGAGAAAAATATTGACATAGATGGAATAGAGAAAACTAATGGCTTCAGGTAGAGTCATCCAAAGTGGCATGAACTAGGTACAGCTGTCTTGTATGTCAACATGGGAACACAGACATGTGTGGGACAGTGCAGCATGCCCATGGGGTCAGGACACAGCAATCTAAGTACCATTTTACTGCGCTTGCTTCATGTGAAACAAGGGGAAGTAGGAGTTCAAGGCCACTCAGAGTTGCCAGGCGTGGCGGTGTAGGCTTTTCACCCCAGTGCTCAGGAGGCAGAGGTAGGTGGATCTCTGACTTGGAAGTCAGTGTGGACTACACAAGATACTGTCTCAAAACAATGAAAACAATGAAACATAGTAAGTACACCCGTGACCAGTGTTCTGCAAATTCTGCTGAACAGAATGGGGTTTGGCCACCTTCTCAGAGGCCATAAAGTACTTGCTGTAAGCTTCAAGAGCCCACAGTCTCTATCCTGGCTCGGAAAAAATACGGAGTCCACAAGCCTGTGGACTATATTCTGCCACACCCTCCTTGGCCCCTAGCAGCAGAGAGGTGGGGTCTCAGCCTCCCAGGCAGTCTCTACATTCTCTAGCAGCTGAAAAAGATAAGATACTAGGAGAGCTGCCCACCATTCCTGCCCCAGCCTATGGACAACAGAATAATACACAAAAGACTCTGGAAGACTCTGGAAGAATCCGGCTCTGTCGAAAGGGCAGCTAGGAGGCAAGAGCTTTGCTGCAGCTCAACATGGCAGGCATTTCTAGAAACCTGGCAGGACACACGAGCTCTGAGCCCAGGCACTACGACATTCCTGCGCAGCTCTGAGGCCTTGAGATCCCTAGAAGCAGCCCAGCCCCATCCATTCACCTAGGTCACCCCCAAAACTAGAGGCCAAACCACAGAGCAGCTGTCTCCCTGGAGAGAGTGCCAGCAATTCCTGGAGAGTACCCCCCCACACCTCCGGTGATCTAGATGCCCTGGGGGCTACACACAGAGCTAGGTCTCACTGCCAGCCCCAGGTCCTCCTTGCAGATGGCCGTGGGGACTGACCTCCATGTCCACGGGGCCCTATGGTGTGAGTTTGGGGTGTGAATCTGTAGCCTGTGTCCCATCAGCCCAAAGCCTGAAACATAGTTGGAGCTTCATAGATAGTCTCTGCCTCAATGAATCTAGGAGAAAACAACTCAGCCAAAGAGGTGGGCATCTTGCGTGCATGGGGTGGGGGCATCTTACAAAGTAGAAAATACAAGCTAGGACAGTAGGACCCTGGAGTGCTGAGAACACAGGGGCAGAATGCCCCCTCTAGGGGGCCCAGGAGAGAGCCAGTGATTCCACTGGTTGGCTGGCTGGCACCCTAAGGAGTTGTAAGAACTAGACCTCTCCAAGCAGAGAGGCGGGGCCTCACAGGGAGCCAGCCTTGAGTTTGTCCGTGGAAAACTCAAGTCACCCACTGGTCTCCTGACCTTGGGTAGCAGTGATTCAACCTACAGGAGTCTCCTTCCCTCAGCTGCAAACTGTCTTCAGGGACAGGGTCACTGTGAACATACTGGCTTCTACGAGTGGAGCCAATGACAGGTGTTGTATTAATGCCCCCACAAGAGATTCCAGACAGGACGCCAGACCAGTCAGTGTGACACACGGCCAAATGTAGTACAAGCGCCAACACTGCACCAGGTAGTACAACCTGAGCTGGGTCGTAGCCAAAAAAACAAGACACCAACTACGATTCCAGGCAGCAGAAGATCAAGAGATAGGGACACACTCTACAACAGATAGAGCGTGAAAATAAACTGAACCAAGGCAAAGCTTAGCTACAGGACAAAGAAAGACATGAAGCTAGGCGCTGAATTTAACGCCAGTAAGTCTCTCCTGGCAGGAAAGGGTGTGAAATGAATGCAAGCACATGAGGCCCTGCGGAGTGTGAACGAGGGTCTGGGACCTAGGGAACTGACCTTGTTCCACATGAAAGTGGGACCCACGGAGGGCTGTCTCAGGACTCAGAGAGCCCACAGGATCTCGTTTTGCCCCTGGGAAACTGAGGCCTGCCAAGAGAGTTGCAGAAAGCCAGGGCGGGCCAGGAAGGGTCCAGCTGCAGGGAGGTGGGTCGCCCCTGCGGGGCCAGGGAGCCTCACAGTCAGGGAGGAAGCTGGAGAGATGACCTCATCCCCCAGGCCTCCGGCCGCGGCTCACAGGGGTTTTAACCGCAGGCATGGCGGGACAGTTCCCTGGTATGCGGGCCACGGGGCTCACGGAGCTGGAGTTTGTGTTAGTACTTTTTCAATGCAGCTGTCTTTGTGTGGGATTTGAAAACAAGCTGGGGTTTGAGAGACAAAAAACAGCCCTGCACCTGGGCCTGGCCAGGGTCTCCTATTGCAAGCAGGGGTGGGTGGGTTTGGCGGCATGCATGCACATCCAGCAGGCGTGCACGTACACGGCGTGCACACACATGTGCGCCACGTCCACAGATGCACGTGAAGCCTGTCCTGGATTCAGAAGCAGGATTGGGGTGGGGGGATACCCTCCTTGGGGCCACAAACAGGTTTCAAGGCCAAGCACACCTACAACACGCATGATCAAAGTTCCAGCCAGATCCTGGCCTGGCAGGGTCCAGATTTCTCCAAGAACAGCTTTTCAGGCCCAGGGAATATGCCTGGCTCAGCAGAATGCTTAATCCCTCGGAGGCCGCCTGGCTTCCTTGGCCCTGCTGAGATAACAGGGCTCTGGCACCGCGAAAGCCAGGCGCTGAGGCAGGAGTATCGGCGCTGGGGCTGGGGAACGCAGCCTCGCGTGACTTCTCCGCCATTTACCCAATGTGTTCCCAGAATCCCTCACAACGCTCCCTCGCCCTGGGCCCCCGTGGGGCACCCCAGGCTGTGGTTTGGGCTCCTGCGCTCAGCACTCTGGGCTGGGCCCAAGGGCTGCCGAAATGCGTAGGATAAGAGCGCCACCTGGTGTCTCCACAGTCCAGCAGAGGCTGCCTTGTCCTTGGCCCCAAGGCTGAAACAAATACCTTTGCTTCTTACCCCACTCCCATCCACTGCACGTATCACCTGCATTTTACACTGTGTCCCTCCGCCTGGGGCTCCAACAGTCATTCTTACCCCAGAGGCCTGGAATTCATAACCCTGATATCTGCCTGGGCTGGGACACAGCCACCCTCTGAGGGCCGTGAGCGACTGGCCATCTGCCACAGCACACAACTCTTCCTTAACTAAAGCTCTCACCAAGCATCCTTTCCCCCAGGAAGATATCACCATCCCACACACATGGCTCTTTGAGTCACACACTTCTCTCCTCGTCCATATGTCTAGGCTGGGCACACGCCTGCCTCTTCCCTGCTGTCTCCAACACCATCTGTGGCCATGATTCTAAAGTAAGCCTGTAGACACAGCCAGTTCAAACCCTGGAAGTTATGACCTCCAGAGGCTGGCAAGTGAGGACACAGCTTTGTGACTTCAGAGTGATGGCTCAGCAGTTAAGAGCCCTTGCTGCTCTGGCAGAGGCTCCAAGTTTGGATGGGCATCCATGTTGGACAGTTCATAATCGTCTATAACTCCAGCTCCAGGGATGTGCCACATCCTCTTCTGGTTTTTGTTGGGCACTGTACACACAGACACACACGCACACGCACACTCACACAAAGAATGTGGAAAAGACAAGTGGGAAGGCCAAAGCTGAGGCTGATTCTCATCCCTACACTTTACAGATGGGGAAACTGAGGCTCAGGGTGTCCCTATGGGCCATGCCTGGGAAAAAGATTTAAAAAGAAGGGGGTTGTGTATATACAATTTTGAGCAGCTGGAATGTTGAGCCTCCTTGGCACAGTGGAAAGGTGTGAGAGAGAGGTGAGCCTACTCACAGAGTCCCATCATACCCAGCGTGCCCAGAAAAGAGCAGTGTTCCAGAAGGGAGTGTGCAGAGCTGACCAGAGGTCAGTCCTAATAGCAGAGAATCAACTCTGCTGGGCACAGCGTCTGTGCAAAGGCCCTGAGGCAGTTGGGAGTGAGTGATGAGAAAGGGAGGGGAGGATTGGAGATGGGGGGGGGGTACTTAAATGTGTAGCACTCTGAGGACCATGAAAGAGAAGTTGGAAAATATCTCAAACCACCCAGGGAGCATCCCAGACACTTAGGGTTGTTCTATAAAGTCTCTCCCTAGTTGTTGTGGGGCAGGAAGAGTCCAGGGAATGGGAAAGGGACAAAGGAGGTAATGAGGTCGCTGTCCTCACTGCAGTGAACAAAGAGCCACTTCTGGGAAGCAGAATAGACTGGGGCGGGGCCGCCTTGGGAGTAGAGACCTGCTCACACAGAGGGAAGGAATTGGGGGAGAGGACATCACAAGGTCCCACCCACACTCGCCTTGGCTCTGGGGCAGTAGGATCTATGTGGTATGCAATTCCAAGAGTAGCCACCAGAGGGTGTACAGGCCCCCAAAAGAGCCTGGCCCGAGGGAGGGAGCAGAGGCCACCAGGAGAGGGCGCCTAAGTCAGAAGTTACTGTGGATGGAAGAGGGGGCAACAACCACCCCAAGTCTGGAGCTACCAGATGAGAAATGGAGCAGGTATATTCATGAGTCCACACACACACACAAAAACACATATTGACACATGAACATATAGTTACATATGAAAACACTGTTTACACATAGGCATGAACATAGCTGCAGATGCAGATGCACAAATCAGTGTGAATAGGTACACAGGTATGCACAGGCATACACGAAATCAAATACATGTAAATGTTCTCTCACACATGTACTCAGACCAAACATACACTTGCTTAGAGACACAGCTGTATACAGGAAGGTGTCCATCTGAACACACGGGGGCATGCTTGTGTGAACACATTCTCATGAATGCATACACAAATGTGTTCCTGTAGACCTCCCAGGGGACTGTTCTGACAGTCAGACCTTGCTCGATATGGGAACCATCAGGGACTGTTGGCCCAGGCGCTCCAGACCCAGTCCCGGGTCAAGGACTCCAGAACCCTGGTTCCTTGGGGAGGAACCTGGGCCATTCTCCTCAGCAGCCACCAGATGCTATGTCCTCTCACAACACAGTCAGAGACCAGGCCTTGCCTGTGTGACAGCCAGTTCTGTAGTAGGGAAGGGAACAATCCTGAGAAGAAACTATATGGCTATCATCACACATAAGACTAAGGAACCCAGGGTCCTCTTGCCCCGTGAAAGGATGTAAGGGTCCTGTAAAAACCCCCACCAAAATAGAAAAGCTCCATCAGACAGGTCATGAAAGATTATATTCTGGTACTGAGAGGTCACCCAGGAAAATGAGGCTGGTCTGCCAACACATCTAAAGAGATGCCAGCTAAGATTTGACAGCCGGGGGTGGTGGCACACGCCTTTATTAATCCCAGCACTCAGAAAGTAGAGACAGGCAGAACTCTGTGAGTTTGAGGCCAGCCTGGTCTACAGAGAGAGTTCCAGGACAGCCTCCAAGGCTACAGAGAAACCCTGTCTCAAAACAACAACAACAAGATAGCATCCTTCCTGCCAGTCAAATGGAACCAACTAGGAACAGGTGTACTGTGTGCTGACTGGATGTTGCTTTTGGAAAAGTCCAAGGAGCTGACTCACACTTGAAGCCCTGTGATCATAGGTACAGGCACATCACAGGCTGAGGCCCACAGTGAAATGTATCAGAAGAAAAGTCACCCTCTAGTGATACAACTTTCAATAATGTGCCTGTCCATGTTAGCAGTTGCCTAAAACACATACAAAACCACCAGTGACCCCCACAGAGGCAGGCACACCGCTGCCTGGCACCACAGCCATGTGGGTATCCCCAGCATAGTGAACATGAGGTGCATCCTGGGTTGTAGGCATTGACTGTCAGGCTGGGAGGGCCCCTGAAATATGCTACAGAGCCCACTACAGGGTGCAGGATCTTGGCCAGATGAACCCTCCAGTGGCCTGTGGAGAAGAACTGGGTACTTCCAGACAAGTTCCATGTCTGATTTGGGCTACAGTGAAGACACGCACCCTATGGTGGGGGAAAAGGGGAACTTTGGGGTAATTAGCACTCTGTGCTGGAAAGTTAGGGGTAAGACAGAGCAGTGGCCTGCCTCACACTCTTGTGGAGACCCCCAAAGCCATTGGCAGTATCACCATGACTGCTCAAACCCAGAGAAGAAGACATCACATTCAGGCCAGAAACAGAGACCTCTATGACCCAGGAAAGGAATATTTCTTGTGGCTCAAAATCTAGAAGCAATAAAAGAAAGATAAAGTTGACACTTGAAAAATGTATGCCACTGGGAAGCAATCACTGTGACTCAAGATCTAGCAAGACAAACTTCCCAGCTGACAGAGGCAACTGAGAAACACCTAAGGTGAAGGACGGCTATCTGTGATCACTGCTCCCTGCTAGGGCTGGGAACATCCTATCACAAGAGGAAAACACAAACGCAGCCAAGCAGAAAGACGTTAGGCTGCACCCTTCTAGGCTTCACCGCGGGTCATCGTCTTGTGCCCACAGCCCCAGCCATGCTGCCCGGCCTTCCCAGCAGCATCATAACTGTGTCAGCACTGTTCCTAAAGTCCACGTGGCCTCATGTCTGGCCCAACAGTGAGTGGTGATGCACGGGTGCTCTGCTCTCATGGCAACTGGCTCCAGGCTCTGGACAGCCCTGCCAGACAGGGTCTGCCTCAGTTGCAATATCCGACCCTGGCCCTGTTCCAGGGCTCACAGCTGCCAGATAAACAGTCCTTCAGTCCCTTGAAGCATGTGGACTCACATACCATACAGTACCCTGAAGGCAAAGTTGGCTCCTCACAAAGTGTAGGGTCACATAGGACAGTCCCCAAGTCCTTCCCAGAGTGTGGGATCATAAAAGACAGTCTCCCAAGTCGCTCACAGTATGTAGATCACACAGGACAGTCCCCAGGCACCTCAGAGAGTGTGACTGGACCCTGGCATTTGGGAATTCCATTCCTCAAACTTTCCACATGTTACTCTATGCTGGGACGGGGGCATGGGAGCTATGTCCCAGGCCTGGCCTGCAGAGGAGACCCAAGCTATGTACCAAGGTAGTTGTGGTGCCCACTAGGACTGCAATGGTGGTCCTGCCAGCAATGATGCATGAAAGTCTCCTGGGCTGATGTAGGGTCCCACCTTGATGACAGGGGTGGAATCTTGGCTGGAACACCTGCAGGGCTCATGAGTCAGCAGTAACACACACAAGAATCACTCAACCCTAGGCACTGCCCCCCACCCCTCACCCCTCACCCCTCAGTGCTATGGTGCCCACTTCCTCCTGTCTTGCCTCTGGGCCCACTTTGGAAGTTTCCCCATACGTAGGCCTTTCTGACTACCTGCTCCAGTTCCCTATGTTCTTCCTGCTCTCAACACACAGCCCAGAGCTCTGGCAGGCATGGATGCAGGGGAATTGCCCTATCTGATACCCCAGTACCAGGATGGTGGAGACCAGGGTTGACTCTACTCTACCCAGCCCTCCTTCACCTCTTCCCCTTGCACTGATGGCATTCACCGATGGCCCTGGGTGCCTACATACCATCCAGAAGAGGGTCCCGGTGGCCAGAGCGGCATACTGCTCAATAGTGGACAGGACACTGAAGATGAGGCAGACCAGAACAATGAGGAAGCTGTGAGGACAGGGGACATATGGTCAGTGCCTGGTCCAGTTGCCCTGCCACCGCCCTCCTTCCCGACACCCCACATGCAAGATCTTTAGTGCTAGCAACTCCAAGTATACCTCAGTTAGTGCATTCACATATAGGGTACATAGGATGGAAGCCACTGACCAACATGAGGACTGACCCCAGCTTGGTGTCTCAGTGTACATAGACCTTGAAAATGCCACACTATGTGACCACCCCACCCCCATCCCAAGTTCATCTGTCACCTGACTGCTCTGGACCAGCAGCCAATCCACAAAAATGTCACACACAGCCTCATGGTCATGGCCATGGGGAGGTGGACAATGGGTCAGGGTCTCCTTGGAAGCTTGGTGGTCCAGCCTCAGAGTGTCCAAGAACCTTGGTGTACAACTGAAGCTCAAAAAGAGCCATTTTTAGACACTGGGGGCCTTCATGCCCAGGAGTTC
This sequence comes from Arvicola amphibius, assembly GCF_903992535.2. Lineage (NCBI taxonomy): Eukaryota > Metazoa > Chordata > Mammalia > Rodentia > Cricetidae > Arvicola > Arvicola amphibius. The sequence continues at coordinate 144,923,415 of NC_052047.1, read as the reverse complement.
AGAAGGGTACAGTCCCTCAGTTAATGGGGAGACCTAAGAAAGAAGGGCCAAGCACAGCCAGGACCTGCAACCTGAGGGCATCCAGAAGGCACAGCTATCACACAGAGGCCACGGCTTCCACCTGCTCTGATTCCAAGGGCACTGAAAGATAAGTCTCTCTTCCACTGAGCTTCCCATCCCTGGGCGTCACAATCCAAGGTGGCCTTCAAAGTTTCTCCCACTTGAGGGACAAGGTAGCAGAAATAGAGATGCTGGGGGTGGGTGCTCCAAAGACTCTGCATGCCATCATGGCAGATTCTTGGGGATCAGAATGGGAGTGGGGAACTGACACATTGTCCCAGGGTTATAAGAGGGGAAGACAAAGAAGCCATACACAGAGACATCCGGGCCCCAGCACAGACCCCTGCCCGCATCAAGGAACTCACACACCTTCCACCAATCCCATATCCCATTTTCTCAATATATAAGACCCAGGCCACCAGCCTCCCAGAGGTCATGCAGCAGCAGCGGCCTGACTCAGCCACAGAGTTTCCTGAGTGAGGCACAGCTCAGATCTCCCACACCTCGCAAGACTGAGTCCATCCAAGCCTGGCCTTTGGAGCCACCACTAGAGGCCTGGAAGACTGACAGAGCCAAAGGCCCCACTCGCTACCCCTTGCCCCCTCCTTCCACCTGCCCTGCCGGTCAAAGCCTCCCCCATGACAGACACTTCATTTGTCATGACCGCTTGCTCCCCCATGCATAGTACATCCCAGTCTCCTCTTTACCCCAGCCCAGATGCCCACTCCACCTTCATCTCCCCTACATCATGCCCAGTGTGATACAGCAGTGGACCCAGTCCTGGCTCCTGATCCCTCCTTCCAGGTCTTGAGGACCTGCTGCCACTGCCCTACCTGGAAGCAAGGACTCGGGCTCCTACAAAGTGGTCCCATCTCATGTGCAAAGTGACTCCAGTACCTGCTCTGTCCCCTTATGCCATCTCAATCACAACTCTCAAGGCCAAGCATCTCTGCCAAGCCCTAGTGCCTGCAGTCACCCCCAGTCAGTGAGCGTCTTTGGAACAAGTGCCTAGCATGCATTCCTCACAGGCCTAGAGCGCTGGCTGTAGCCTTGTTTTCTCTCATCCATTCTCCACATTGCCTCAGCCCTGAGGACCCTCCCAGAGCAACACGACAGGACACCAGGTCCTCCTAGTTCCCCCAGTTGTGTTCCTTCTGTCCAGCAGTAACCATGCTGATTGTTATGCCCATGTCTGACTCCTGACTAACTGTATGGCATTGACCATGAAAGGCCCTGTGAGATGAACCAGCCACATGGGTCATAAGGAAGCCTTGGCTCTTACGGGCACAGCAAACACTGGGTGAGATGAGCACCTCTCTGCTGCCCATCCACAGGTTAGACCTCCATTTAGTTCTGCTGGAGAGGTCTGCCTCTTCGTCATGGATTCCCAAGTGTTTCTTGAGGCCCTTGAGGCCTTTGCAGACTCAGTTCCTCTCTGGATAGGCTCTGCTCTCTTCTCAGACTGACTCATCACACAGTGGGGCCTCACTAATCCTGGGTGTGAGTTGTTTTGACTTGCAGCAGGCAGGGGAGTGTGATTGGGTTCATCCCTCGACAACAAAAAGTAGAATAGATGCCCCACCCCAGACCATTGATTCCACGTGGAGCCAGAAGAGGGACCAGCATGAAGAGACACAGCCCCTTCTGGCCCACCCTCCACAGTGAAAAAGCCAAGCAGCCCCCACTTCAGATTCCCCATTGGCCCAGTAGGAGCTTGGAGACACCCTCTCATAGAGCTACAGGTTACAGCACAGTACATACCCTCTCAGGGGCTCAACACCTAGAAGTGAGGTGGTAACTTTATCCCAAAGTCTTTGAGAAGCCCCCAAACTCCTGGTGTCACCACACATGATTAAAAAACCTCCTGCTACCCTGAGCAACTTAAGGCCCAATGTCAAGAAATCCTCTCAGGACACTATGTGGCCAGGTCCACTCACTTATCACCTGACCAAGGCTTGGCAGAGAGTACCACCAGTCCCACAAGAACCTCACAGATCACAGTGTTACCGTGCTGGAATCCAGCTGCTATTTCTGAGGTTTCTGGGGCTCCTTAGGTCACTCAGGTTGAACCATGGGAGTGACAATGTTGTTCTTAATGGAATTTTGATTCTCTCACTATTAGGGTAATAACTCAGCCTTTCAAGCCCTTTAAGGTAGCCTTGGATCCAAGATGGGATACAATACAATTCTACAGAACTTGAGAATCAGAGAGCTTATGTGTAGCAAGGGAGTAAAGACCTTCAAATAGGCTATGGAAGGAGGAATGGCAGCCATGGGCCACTCTGCCCATGACTGCAGGAAGCTCAGGACCCCAGGAGGGCAGAAGCAGTTGCAGCCTATGGGTAGACAATTCCAACAGCCTGGAAGAGGTATCAAAACAAGGGGGCTGTGTGGAAGGCCCCTTACTCTCTGACTACTCCCACCTGGCAGTAGGAAAGGTCTGGACACACAGATCAATCCCGGGGTAGAGGTGCAGAACAGCTAAGTCCCCAGTGCAGACAGAAAACCACCTATGCTCCAGACGGGTGGCAGAGGCTAGGTGACACACCCACCACAACTAGCCCATGCTGACCTGCCCAGGAACCTTGAGGTTGGGGACAATGGTGGCAATCTGCCCCCACGTGCTGGCTGCCTTTTACCTTCAAGTATTCCGAAAGCTAAACAGTTCTTCAAATATTTGAACACATTGTGCTGCCCGAGAAAGGGTTATACAGCATAGTTTGCTTTTTATCTACTCCCGATAAAATGAGTATTATCTTATTTGCTACTTTATCTGTTCCTGTCCTGGGTGGGGCTGGCAGCCTCAGAAAGACCACACCAAGGGTCTCTGCCTTTGGGGAAGCTCACAGACCAGCTGCCTACCCCTTCTTGCCTTTATAGGACAGCCACCATCCCTCTACCCTACCTGCGTTACCCCAGAACCCCAAGGTCAGGCCATCAATCATAAAATACCTTCTCCACTTTGCCCACCAGGAGCAAGGCAAACTAAGGCTCAGGAAAATACCTGTGTCCCTGGACACAAACTATCATATTCCTAAGAGAGTTCACTGTGCAGGGTATGAAACAGGGGGTTCCTGGGAACAATGGACTGCTTTTTCTACTTGCTCTAAATCAACTCATCAGCCGTGACCGCAGCCCAGCCCTGAGGGACGGCCAATACCTTATCGGACATCACTTCAATATCTCTGTGCCCAGGTGCCCTGGGAACACAGAACACGGCATTCAGCCAGCACCACGTGGCTGCCCCAGCAGGAGGCATAGGGGTACAAGGAACAGTGACAGGGACATGCACAAGCCAGCTATGGCAAGTTGGGGCTATGACTCAGAGATCTCCTCCATACATACCAGGTCCCTGGCCAGTAGCTGATCCATGAGAAGCCAGGGCTGGGCCTAGAACCCTGGGTACCAGACCCACTCAGCATAGGCCTGATAGTGATACTGTCCCCAACCCACAGGCCTTCATCATTCCATTGTGAAGGGCTATGCTCTATATATACACAGGGTCTGTTCCAGAAAGATTGACCTGCAGCCTAGTCATCATCAAATCCCCAGGACCTAAAATGTAACACTGAAACATCTCATCTCAGGAGACCCTGAGTCATTATATCTGCATACGTGATAATAGCGTGAAGTGCCCTGAAAGTATTGTTAGTTTGGAGGGGGGTGGAAATGTCCTACACAAAAGGTCACTAGGCATGGGTGGACCTTGATGATGCTTGTTGAGATAAGCCAGAGATGAGAGGACACATACTTCAGGATGCTTTTTTCAGAGGTCCCTGGAGTTACCAGATCTGCAGAGACAGAAGACAGAATTGGGAACCAGGGGCTGGGAACAGTTTCAGTCTAGAAAGATAGAAAGTTCTGGAGGTGGGAACGGCCACACATCCTATGAGTGAGCTTCACACTTCTGACAGAAGCACCTGTGTTTCACCATGACTAAAATAGATTTAAGAAAGAAAACCAGGACCTGGCGAGACGTTCCATGGCTAAAAGCACTTGCTGCTCTTCCGGAGGACCAGAGTTTCAATTCCCAGCACCCATGTTGGGTGGCTCACAACTGCCTTTAACTCCAGCTTCAGGGGACCAGATACTCTTATTTGACTTCTCTGGGTGCACCCATGCACGCATGAGACATGCACATCCAAATTACAAAAGAAAACCAGGCAAATGGTTTTGACAATGGAGCGTGAGCTGGTCAAACACACAGGCCACGGGCTGTAACTGAAGCTATGGACATTCAAAGGCCCCCTGGGGATGGCTCCCCACAGACCAATAAATAAATGCTCAGTGGGCCTCTTGGCAGAACTAAAAACCTAAAGGTACAATGAGCTTTTGTATGCATAACACCCCACAGACTAAATTCTAAGTATGAGCCCCAAGCAGTGTCTAAGGGAGTGTGCTAGTGTTCCCTAGGGAGTTACTTGGAGAGATTCCAATCTATCTACTCCTCAAATATGCTGCCTGGGAAGGGAAGCCTAGAGGGAGACCCTACTCACTCACCGCCCACCACCCACCCTCATCATTGCCTAGACTCCCAGCTGCCTGGCTTCAGGCTGGATGCGGACATGGTCCAGGATACTGGACTTTCAGAGGAGACAGTTTGTTTAAGGTTATTCCAGGAATGATCAGCACACAGGATGGTACTAACAGCAAACATCAGTTGGATAGAGTTGGCAGGGATTGGAGACTTCATGGCTACCGTTTGCTCATGACAGCCCCTCCCACATGCTGCTCGGGGTTGAGTCTGGGCCCGGACACCTCCTGAAGGTACACATCTCAGTGCATGCTGAAGAACCAATATGTGCCCAAGGCTGGGCATAATGTCCCTTATCAAAGCCCTGAGTAGGAGTCCCAGGATGAGGAGTGCCAGGTGAGTGACGGCTGATCTCAGGCTTAGCCCATCTATACTTCTTCAGAAGTCCCCCCTGGACTGGGGACAAGAAGAGACAGTCACCTGCAGGGAGACTAAGGCCCAGAGGTCAGCCTCATGTTCTCTTTCTAGGGAGCCATCCACTTTGTTTTGGGAATAAACTCTCATTGGGACATGGGGCTTGCCACTTAGGCTAGGCTGGCTGCCAGCAAGCCTGGGATAGGATGCATACAAGGCCACATGAACAGTAAGCTCAACCTGGCTACGCAGGCCCCAGTGCTCAGAATAGGGGAGCCATCTTATCCCACATATTGTCCTGGGCTACCTTGATTCCTCCATCTGAACGGACACTTCCTTCTCTCTCAGATCCCATTGGGCACCTTCTGGGAAGAGAGTTGACCTTGGCTTGGGGTGTAACAACTACCCCACGATGGTTGTACATCCTCAGCAGTAAGCTTTTTCCACACGAGGTAACACCAGCTTTAGGCGGAGGGGAGTTTGGGAGTCATCCTCTAACCTACATCAAGTCACCCATCAACAGTGACTCTCAGAAGATCAGGAATTCTTGATCAAGAGATCAGCATCAAAATCAGGTTCTGGTGCCAAGGAAACCACAGGCGTACAGCTGGTTCAAACTGCTGTGGGGCTGATAAGCAAAAAGAAATCTTACAAGGTTTTAACTAAGTCTATCATTTTGCGTGGGGCCCCATTCATACCTGTGTTTGGCCACACAATGCCGGTGAGCTGTGGGTGAGAGATGCTGTATATGAAAGCTGGGGAGACCCAGAGACCAGGTGTGCAGCCCCCATACCTCAGCCCTGTACAAGGTCAGCCCTACCTGCCTCACTGAGGTGCCTGCTCTCAGTCTGATGCCTTTGCCTATGGACAGGGCTCCCAGGCCTGAGATCCCTGAGATCACACTGGCTCTAGACTTTTTTAGGCCTGGCTCAGGACCTAGTTCATTTCATTAAAAGGTTCTGGTAGGAAATACCATCTGCAGTGACCTTACCTGCTAGGAGGTAAGATTTCCAACCCATTGTCTTAGAGCCCCTTAATGTGCTGATCTGGCAACTGCAGATCCACCAGGAGATTGACCCTGCCCAACACTGAGGTCTGTCTTGCCTCCCCAGCATCAGATGACACTCTCTCCAGGATCTGGCCCAGAAACCCCACAAGAGCAGAGCATCCACCTGACTATGCAGAGTCCCCAAGCCCTCTGCCCATGCACTTCCTCCAGGGTCATGAAGTAGGCACCCCCAGTGTCCCCTAGTGCACCCTGTGCCCCAGGCAGCATTCTCAGGTATCTTAGAGTCCTGAGAAATGAATATTCCAGGTATCTATGTCTGGCTCCCTCCCACCCATTGATTTCCAGGAAAACCTCCCTTACTAGTAGAGAAGCCCTTAGTGCCCAGTGGGGTCCCATTGGCTGGCACTCCTTTAGAAAGCCCAGCATCAGGTCAAGGACAGCATATGGAGTTTGCTGACTAACTGAGCAACTGTTAAGCTGAGAGGAAGTCTCAGGCCCTCTTCCAGGGGAGCCCAGTTGGTTGCCTGCTCTGCCTCTCTGGCTGAGCCAAGCCCTTCACAGCCTCTGATTTGGGTCAGTGCAAGACACAGGGTTAAGCCTACAACTGCTGCTGGCCAAGCCATGAGCACAGGTCATGAGTAGATGAGTGTCCTCGGTGGCTGTCTCCAGATGGCAGGTGAACAGTGTCATATACACGGCTAAGCACAAAGCCTGATTGCTCGGCTGTCCCACCTTTGCCCCTGTGAGGGGTGTAGAAGAAGAGGCCACCAGGCTGCCAATGGAGAGTCAATGAAACTTCATAGCCACCCTCTATTCAGCTACGCTAATTAGCAACAAGACACATTTTGGAGTCCCTGCCCAGGACCCAGTGTCCCCCGCACCTAGAGCAACACCTGACATTGGACCTGTTCTCTCAGTAACACTCTCATGTGGGACCCACAGAACCTTGCCCCCCCCCCCGAAAGCCACATGGCAAGCAAGGCAGCATGCCCAAGATTAGGTCCTAGCTTGATAACACATGTCCACAGCTCACCTTTTAATTTTACCCCAGAACTCAGAACTCCTAAACTTATTTCAGCAGAGTCCCCAAGAATAGTCGGGAGTGTTACCCTGCTGTCACGGATATGCCTCTCGGGGAGCATCTTGGTACTTCTTTACAGGCTTAGTATGAGGACAGATAAAGACCATCCTTGGAAAAAGGTTAATCAACCATATGTACTATCATTTGAAACCTTTATTGGAGGCCAAGGAGATCAATAAAGTACTTGGTCCACAGTGTCTGAGTCTAACCCTCAGAACACAAGTTAAAAAAAAGCTGGGCATGGTGACAGGTACCTGTAATCCCAGCACTGGAGAGGCAGAGACAGACAGATCCTTGGAACTCAGTGGCCAGCTAGTTTAGCCTAACCAGCAAGCCTTGGGCCAACAAAAAGATCCTGCCTCGAAAATTAAGATTGACAACTGAAGAGGGACTATTGAGTTGATTGCTGCTCTCTCTCTCTCTCTCTCTCTCTCTCTCTTTCTCTCTCTCTCTCTCTCACACACACACACACGCACACACACACACACACACATACCTCTTTGGAGCACTAGAGGGCTAGGGTGGGGGCTGGAGGGGTTGTGCTCAAATAGTGTGAGCATAGCAGGAAGGCTGGAGCACTGGCCAACGTTGGAGGGAAGAGCTGGGGGCACTGCAGCCCCTCCAGGTTAGTGGCTGTATCTGAGGCTTGGGAAAGCTGTGGTGGACAATGCATTGACCTCTCTCTCAGAGCAAGCCTGGTGGAGAATATGTGTCTAAAGGTCTGCAGCCTCGTGGGATCCACTGCTGGATCAGACATACGTGACTGCTATGTCACAAACCACAGCACCTGGCTGAAGCAGCTGGCTCTTGGTCTGAAGGGCCCCTGGGGCTACCCCAGCTGGATGGCATATGTGGAGCCAGGACTCAAGAATTCAGTTGGCAAATAGTGCACAACAGATCGGGGCTCTCTGAGGAACATGTGTGCAGGCCACGGGGGCCCCCACAGGATATGAACCAGGGGCTTCAGATATGGGAAAGTGGAAATGAGCTGACTAGGAGCTCATGTTTTCCTGTCAACTCAGCATGTGCCTAAAGGTGGCTGTTCTTTATTTGAAGGACAGAAAAGGGAGGGAAGATCAGCAAAGGTTTGTGTCCTTCCTAAAGTCTCACAGCACTAAGCAGTCAGTGAAAAACAGGGCACACAGCATAGGTCTCCACCCATCCACCTCGAAGCCTCCAGGGAAGGCACACCCCTGGGGGAGCCAGGAGCCAGGGTTGGGGAAAGCAGAGGCAGCCAGGAGGCCTGGTGGGAGTAAGTGGTCTATCCCAAGGTCTCAGGGCCCAGAGTTCAGGAGAGAACCAATGGCCTGTGAGTATGAAGGCATGCCACTCTTCTAGGGAGCAGAGGATGCCAGGCCCAGTCAGTACAAGAGTGTTATGTCCCTGGGCAGTTGGCCACGCCCAGCTTTGCTCCCCCAGGCCCCATGATAAGATGCCTTAGAGACTATATTTAGAATGTGCGGTAGGGACAGGCTTGCACGGCACATGCTTGTCATGGATTGTTCGCTGAAGACACCCATGGTTCTCCAGCATGAGGTAGGGTCACACACAGTCTGTGTCTCTTAGAGATGTCTCCACACAGGACTGCTCTGGCCCAGAAGGCTCAGACCTCCCTGGAGAAAAGTGGGCACTGCCTACTCGAGAGTAGCAGGTAGTTCACTGGGATGACATGTCCCCACAGACAGACAGACACCTCCATATGTCTACATTCTCGTAGTTTAGCCCTATTTGGGAAATTCCTTCGTTACATCAAGTTCAAGTCTTTCTTGCTCTCTTCTGGGCCCATTCCAGAGATTTTTAAGGAATCCCTATCCACCAAGCTATTATGCAATGTATGAGCCTCAGTTTCTCCACAGGGGTGAAAACACATCCAGGCTGCTTACTATGTCTGTACTCAGTCAAGGGCAACTGTCATCAGATAGACCCCCTTGTTCCATGGCACTCAACCCCACTAACACATCAATATTCTAACAGAGGCAGCAACAGCCCTGGGCTGAGACTACAGTCTCCACAAGATGTCACCAAGGCCTTGTGGCCAACATCCCTGGCCCCACTGTCTTCTCTGGTACAAACCTCCAATGATGTGACCCAAACAGTGTGACCTTGAAAAGGGAGAGCTGAATTTTGCATATGAGGGTGAACCAAGAACAGAGAGTTGACTAGGTGACCAGGGGTAACCTATCTCTTCCTCCGGAACAGGTAGCCACAGTTGTCTCTGTAGGGTGTGGGCACTGTCACCCTCTGATCAGCTGAAGGAGTGCATGGTGGTCCCTAACATCCCCTCTACATGGGAGGACCACAGGCCTGGAACAGGCAATGCTTCTAGCTAGGCAGGGTGTTGTCCCTCACTCTCCCCTCCCCCCCCCCCCCCCCCGCGCCAAGGCATAGTGGTGGAAGGCTTGGGGAGTTGGGGGTGGAGAGTGATGAAGAGGACATGGGCTAGTGTGGATCACTGGGCTCTCTTAGGACAAATGGGGTGAGTGGTTCTCCCAACCTGCACCCTCAATGCAGATCTGCTTGCTACTGGAAGCCCCACTCTCCAGAACCTGGAATTTTTCCTATGCGGGAGTTAAAGTGACACTCAGATAAGCTGACAGCAGAGGGCGCCAGTGAGAAAAAAAACAGGAAACCAAACAGTGGCAGCCTGCAATGGGTCACTCAGAGGAGAGACAGTCACAAGGGAGCAATTGAACTACAGACCACTCAGCTCCCCAGAGTTACTTTGTAAAGCCTCGGGGTGGGGGGACATCTTAGTAGTAGCAGTGGTAGCAGTCCCACAGAAGCCACTGGGCAGCAGACAGTATGCTGAGTGTGATTGTATGGAGATCAAGTCTAGCCTTTTTGTTCTACCTAGAGAAACTGAGCCCTGAGGTCAGCTGGGGAGACAATCTACCCTAAATGCTCTCACGCCAGCCAAGGCATGCAGCTGATTCTTGTCTCAAAATTTCAGCCTAGAGCTCCATGGCTGTAGATGGATAAGCTTGAAGCAGAGCTCACTAGAAGGTAGACCTCACCCAACCAGCAGAATCTAGAAGATCAGTACCAAGGCTTCTGGGAAAAAGAAAAGGTAACATGGCCTGGAGACTGGACACCAAGTAGTGCTCTCAGCCACCTTCAGAATGCAGCTTTGCCGGCCCCGCTGTCCTGTGAGTTGATTCATTATAATGAGCTCAGAAACCTCATTTATGCAAAATGTCAACACGTGGACCAGACACTGAGATGACAGTTCCGTGGGCACAAGGGAGGCTATAGAAGCAAGGTGTCCTGCTCATAACCCACTCATCCTGACCCTGCTGGTCCAAAACCCGGGATTCCCCATAGTCCAGCGAGGCTTGTGTTGGAGCAGATGGCCTGGCAGGAGGTTCTGGCAGAAGTTCATAACCATGCACACTCGTATCCACCCAGCTTTGGCCAAGCATTTGGCACTGATGTGGGAGTCACCTGGCAGGCCAGTTTCCTGCCAAGGCTCAGGGAGGAGAGGCGCCAGAGCAGAGAATGAAATAGACAGAATCACGTCTTAGGAGCAGCTTCTGGTAAGGCCTCTGTGAGGACCAAGTACATGTGCTGGACACAGGTGGCTTACTACCCCTGGGCACTGGGAGCCCTGTCCGTCTCTTCCACTTGAGAGACCCTGACCTTGATGTTGTATGAGTGATCTTGGTGCCCTGGTTAGAGGTGTCCTGGAGTCATACTCTGGAACCAAGAGGAAATATCCCGGATCTTTGCAGCCATGTCTCATGGCTCACAACACTTGATGGCCACAAACCCACTCAGCTCTGTGGCTTTGTCCTTGAGGGACCCTCCCTCTCACTAAGAGCCAGTCAGGCTGGAGGCCCCAGGGCAGCCACAGGTCTCTTCCTGAGCTAGGAATCTCAGCCTCCTGGGACCCTGACTCAGTGCCATCCACTTCCTGGAGCCCTACTCTGATTGCCAAAGTGACCTGAACCAAGGAAAGCCTCTGATGACAAAACAAGGTGGTCACATGCACTTCAGGGCAGCCTCACCATGCACAAGAGCTCCAGGCAGCAGCTCATCAATGGGACTGTTCTTCTAGGGCCCAGGCAAGACTTAAGCTCTTGGCAAGTGGCTGTACCACTGATCACAACACAGAAGGCTTTGGGATTGGGTGGGACAGAGCCCCAGTCTGTCTCATGCTGCGCCCATGCAACATCCCACAAGGACGGGGCTTGCCTGTGGAAGTACAAGAGATGACAATGAGCAGGGCACAGGGATGGGTGACAGAGATCTGAGAGGTCAGGGAACAGGAATGGAAGGGACAGGATATGGGAGATCACAAATGTTAAAGGAGATGCACCAGACATACACAGTTTCCTTGGCCACCATCATGGAAACACCACCCATCTGCTGCTGTCTCCCAAGTCTAACCCCAAGCTGCTCTCTGAACAGCCGCAGATACCCCTGGGAGTCAGCCAGGCCACACCCACAGTCCTATCCACCTGCCTGCCCCTCTGCTCACACGCCAAGCCAGGTGAGAACTAGACTGCATCAGCATTACCCCCTGCTGTTGCCCCATTCTACTCCTGCTCTCAGCGGCCACCCAACCCAGCCATAGCTCCTCCACTAGGACCCTGGCAGTGTTGCCTCTAGGGGACCAAGAGTTCACTGAAAGGAGGGAATAAGATCTTTCCCACCTTTGACCTCAGCTCATGCTCAAGGTCTGAACACAGCAGTTGGGTACTAAAGCAGAGGAAGGGAACCTAGCAGAGCCCTAAGGAGGAGAAACAGGATCCACAATGGGCATGCCTAGGCCACATGCTAGAGGTCAGCAGCCATACAGCTAGGCTCCAAATGACAACTCCCAACTCAAACACAAACTCCCAGGGACTGGAGGAAGTCCCTGAGCAGTCCAAGGTCTTTTGTGCCCCCAGCAGGTTAGATATATACAGTACCCAGGGTCACTGCATTGGGGCAGATCCGTGAACTTTTACAGACCTGAGGCCCAGGTGACGATGTAAGGAGGGGCTGATTGCACTGAGTGGCGTTGCCCTGGAAGGACCCTGACCCAGCAGGCACATGGCAGATATTGAACCCTGGCGTGTTCCGTCATCACATGGGGTAAGATCTAGAGAAGCCTCTGGAGGCTCCTCTCAGGAAGCCATCCCACTTCCTCCTCCTCTGGCTGGCCAGGACACACTTCACTTCCTGAGCCTCTTCCTCAGCTACCACGCTCTGCTCTGACCTGTGCCCTCTCTAGGGAAACCCGAGTATCCTTCATGGGTCTTGGCTCTCTCCCTGCACTGAACTGAGACTGAGGCCTGGTGTGCCGCACATCAGGGCCTCCTCCCTGACCCTGAGGCTCTGTGGGCTTCCAAAGTCTTGCCGGGCTGGCCCCCTTCACAGGCTGGCCCTTAGACACCAAGCCTTCAAAATGAGGGATGGCTGGTGGATCTGGCAGCAGGGAGTGACTGGTCTCCCAGAGCAGGAATGGGGCAGTGACTTAGTGATAGCCACCGTGGGCAGAGCTCCTTCATGCTGAGTATCATCCTACATGGGAGCTCTGGCCACAGGGTCCCATGGCCAGTGTACTAAATGATACTTATCCAGCCCCCAGACTTCCTAGGCCATGGAGTTCCCAGAACATAGCCAGAAAGGGCCCTGACTACACAGAGGCTGCCCAGAGGGGATGGCTGGGCTTGGTCAAGCTATTCTAGCTCTGCAAAGGCTGTGGAGACAGGTGTCATTTGGTATCATGTTTTCTCTTTATAGTGCCTTCTGGTAGTACTGTGGCTTTAGAAGGAAAGGCACGGGCCTAACCCTACCTGTCAGACCTGGTCCCAACCCTTCTCAAGGTCCAGTGAGAAACCCAAACCTTAGTGAGCCCTAGCTGTCCCCACCCAGAAGGCACCTACTGTGTGCACAGTGCAGGCTCTAGAGATGCAACAACAGACAACACAGACACAGGAAACTAGGAGGGAAGGAAAACTAACAACCTGATAGGAAAAACTCAAGGTGAGGTCACAGTGACCCATGGGTCAGAGAGGCCAAGGTCACTGTGAATGGTGGGTCAGGGAGAACAAGGGAGGCCGTGTGAGTGGTGGGCCAGTTGATTTTATTGGGTAGCAGTGTTGAAGCTGGGTCAGAAGAGCTGGAGACAGGTGCTCCAGGTAGCATTAACTGCATGTGCGAAGGCCCTGAACATGGCTCAGCATGAACAAAGCCAAGGGACCAGGGTAGCAAGAACAAGTGATAGGGGAGGACAGCCCCTCATAACAGGGCCAGAGGAAGTCAGACAGAAGGCAGGAGACTTTCACAGGCCAAGGAAGCACAGGGGAGCCTGGCAGGCTCTGCAGATGGCTGTCATCCAACGGAGTACCTAAGCTGTATCCCAGAGAAGTACAAGTGGGAAGGAGGGTGGGACAGCCCAGTAGCATCTTACTCCATGGACACCATCCATAAAGAACAGAGAAAACACATCAGCCACAGTGTGGGGTGGTGGGATGCATCGGAGAGCACCCTGCAGTGATTGTCTTTAGGAAACCCTAAAGCCTGCCCTATGTCACCTTCCTTAGGACCCTCCAGGACCCCTGCCTACACCTGCCACCTTGGATGCAGCCAGTGGCTGCCAGGCTCCCTTCCTTCAGGGGAGACCCTAAGCCAGTAGCTGATGGGGCAAAGGAAGTGTGTGAGGCTAAAGAAAAAAAGAAAGGGACCTGGTAAGATGGTGAGGCCGAAATGCCAACACCTCCGCCACACATGGGAACTCTCCATGTCACCCCCTTGTACATGAGTGGGAACTGCTACTTCCTGTCTGGTGTCTGGAATAGCTAGGCAAATCCCCTGTACAGAACCTGGCCTCCCTTAAGCTGAGGAGCAAGTCTCCTCCTCAGGGCACTGGACCCCTGTGCTCAGGGACACAGCCTGATCTGCTACAGATCAGTTTGGGCCAGACGACAGTATTTGCAAGGTTAGGAGCCCTAAGCACCAGAGACCCTGATCCTAAACATGTAATAAAGGAAAGGATATAACTGGGATAGGGACTTTGGGTTCTCATCAATTCCATTCTCCAAGACAAACTAGTGAACACACACTGTTAAAAATCTAATGTGACTCAGGGGATAAAGCACTTGCTATACAAGGATGAAGACCAAAGTTCAAACCGCTGCACACCCATGTAAATATTCAGACCACGTATGCCTGTAATCCTAGCACTGGGGAGGATTCTGGAGCTCCCTGGCCAGGTGATCAGACTGAACAGATGAGTTCAAGGTTCATGAGAAACCCTGTCTCAAAAAAATAAGGTGGCAAGTGATAGAAGACATTGATGTCAGCCTCTGACCTACACACACACACACACACACACACACACACACGGGAATATGTACACACACATTTACAACAACAAAAAATAACAATAAAAGCCTTTGGTGGTTACTCTGTCTTCCAAGCTATGCTCCCCATAGTACAAGCACAGTCCCTCTCTAGGAACCCCCAAATCCCCAATTAGAAGCTTCCCAGACTGCTGCTTAAACCCCTCTGGGGACATGGCTCACAGCCACTAATGCTGTGTACCTTGCTCCATGACCCTCTGCCTACTGCAGCTCTGCCTTCATGGTCCCTGACTATGAGTGTGCTCCAAGCATGTACTGGGGTATACACTGAACAAGCAACCTTCCTCAGCCCTTCTCAAGCCTGTAAGAAACCAGGAAAATGATGGTCCTTCTCCTTACAAACACCTGCCCACCTCTCTTGTACATCAGTCTCTGTGCTGGAAGCCAGGAGGGCCAGGGCCATCCTCTAGTGTCCTGGAGGCTCTCTAGAAAAGACTCAAGTCACACTTACTCTGTGGCGTCCGCTTACTTGCCTCTTCTTCCTCTGCCTTACACACAGGACATTTATCCCAGGATCCACTGCCATTCCTGTGTGGGACACTCAGCCCCAAACTGCTTCAGATCCCGGGTACAGTCTTCAAGGATGCTCTGCAGAGCCCAGGTTCCCAAATGGGTGCCTATATAGCTTTCCTTTGTAACAGTGTTACCACCTTACAGACATACACCTACACAGTTGTATTTTGTAACACTGTCCAAACACTGCAGAAAACATTACAAACAAAATTATACTGCGCAACTTTATCTACTAAGATACCTATTAGAAAACCCTAATTGCCCCATAGAGGAGAACATACACACCCAAAAGTACTAGGCAACCATGAAAAAGAACATGGTAGATCTCAATAAAGCAATATAAGCCATCATACCAAAGCAAAGCCAAGGTCTCTTTGACAGGTGGTGCTGGGCAAACTGATACTCCACAAGCAAGAAAAGAAAGCTGGACTCTTACACTTCACACCATAACCAAAGACCTCCAAGTAAGTCCTAAAATTGCCAAACTCTGAGAAGGAAGCCTAGGACCAAAGTTTCAAGATATTGGATTTAGCAATGATTTCTTTTATAGGACACCAAAGGCTTGGGCCACTAAAGGAAAAAATAGACTATCAGAGTCCATGAAAATGAAAATGTTACGTGGCAAAAGGTCATATCAACAAAATAGTAGATTTTTTAGATCATCTATCTGATAAGGACTTAGTATCTGGAATAAACAGACTAACAATCTCAAACAATAAAACCCAGCTGATTTTAAACATGGCCAAAACTGACTATATCTTCCTCCAAAGGTGACTGAGGCGCAGATGGTCAGCAAGCACGTGGAAAGATGCTTGGCATCTGAGTCTTCTTTCCTGTCACTGTGATCAAATTCTCTTGACAAAAGCAACTTAAGTGGAGGGCTGGAGAGATAGACACGTAGGCAATGTAGGGTAGAATGTAACCTGCCCTTGCAAAGGGTAGCCACCCGCCCATATGCTACAGCACAAAGGAGCCTTGAAAACGACTATGTTAGGTGAACTGAGACAGTCACACAAAGACACGCTATGTGACTCCACTGGGACAAGGTCCCTAGTGCCGGATCCACGGAGGCAGGAAGCAGGATGGATACGGGAAGGGCAAGCTGCAGCAAGGAAGCTAAGAGTGTCCAGGGCTGGGAGGGCAGGTGAAATACGGTTGGTCCTGAGCACCTTCACCATGGGTGTCTCACTTTCTTTCCTCATATCCCTAAAGCAGCAAGCCATGAACCTACTCAGGATGGGACACCAGAATGAACCAGCAGCCCCATGCCAATGCAACTCATGATAAGCACCCAATAAGGCCACATCACGTGTGGGTGGGGGGTACAGGGACAGGAAGCCTAACCCGAGCCACTGTGGGTAGCAAGAGTGCAGGGTACACTGAGGTTAGTAACAGAAGAGCTGCATACAGGCACTGGGTGCCTGCCCTCCTGGCTGCTCCCAGAGAAGTGGCAACCCTGGAACTACCATGTATGTGCTCAGCCCCAACGAGCAAGTCTTCATGCTGGGAATTCATTCACACTGTGAGAAGATGATGCTATAGGAGAGAATGTTTGCCTTGAGGAGCTGGGATTGAGCCACCAGTACGAGACCATGTGTGTAATCATGCAGCCAAGCAAGAGACACAGAGGGGAGATGGTGAACATATAGCAGCATTCCCACCAAGGTAGAGGTAATCACATGGGGGGTAGTGTGCTTGACTTTAGGGGACTGGATTCCAATCCAAGGAGCCGGCTCTCCTAGGAGAAGACCTGATTTTTGTACTGGGACATGAAAATCCCAAGTGAGTTTGCAGTTTTAGGAATAGGAGAGAAAGTCCATCCCACAAAAAAGAAAGAAAAAAAAAAAAGCCAGGAGCCAGGGTCACCAGACAGTGACCTAAGAAGACCCAGATACCAAAGCCACAGGATTTGAACAACAAAAATAAACAATGCAAAACTGGGCACACCCTGTCATCCCAGGAAAAATGAGATGGAGGCAGGGAGAACTGAGGCCTCAGTTTTAGGCCCACCTGGGAATCTGAGACATTCTCTTCTCTCTCAAAACAAAAGCAAAGCCACAGGACTGGAGAGATGGAGCCATGGGTAGGAGGTCTTCTCATCACAAGCATAAAGACCTGACTTCGGATCTCAGCACCCACATAAAACCTGTGAGTGCTGGCATGAGTCTGTGACACCCAGTGCTAGGAGGGTGAAGGCAGGAGAACCACAGGACCTTGTTACTCAACAACCTGGCTCCAGGGCCCATGAGCTAGTCTGTCTCAGAGGAATAAGGCAGGTAGTGGGGGAGCAGGACACCCACCCCATGCTCTCTTCCGGCCTCTACACAGGTGTTCATATACCATATGCAATTACAACACACACACACACACACACACACACACAGAGAGAGAGAGAGAGAGAGAGAGAGAGAGAGAGAGAGAGAGGGAGAGAGAACACAACCAAATATCAAAACCCAAATCCAAACAAAAGAACAAATGTCAAAAGCAACAGGGTTGATGTGTTTGCCATAAAATAAGTATTCATGTATGGCACTGATATGAATAAATCCAAGGAAGATAACTAGAAGGTTCTTAGGGAGAACCCCAATTCTCAAGACACCAGGAGGAAACTGGGAAACAGATGTCCCACTCAGCAAATGTTCCAAAAACAACCTCACAGGCAAGGCCCACAGAGGGGGCAGGAGAGACAGCTCTGGTTAAAACCACCAGCTCTTTTTGCTGACCCAGATTCAGTTTCCAGCACCCACAAGGCAGCTCACAACTGCCTGTAACTCCAGTTCTCAGGGATTCAGTGCCCTTTTCTAGCTTCTACAAGCATCAAGCACACAGGTGACGCATAGATACACGTGCAGACAAAACACCCATACACATAAAACAAACAAATCTAAAACATATGAGATCTATCAAAGTCTCAGGCCAGTCCAGCAGAGGGGAATTTGTGTGTCTGTGGGTATCTGCCCCAAGATGGTTTCTGATAAGTCCCCACAGGGCAGCCAAGGTCACCAGTGAGGAGACATGACACAGTCTGGCAACACTCCTGGGATCTGCACAACAGCTCCTGGGCAGATTTCCCCCAAATTCACAGTTTCTGTCTGATCACAGAGCCCATCAGAGTGAAGGCCCGGGACGCAACAGCTGGCATTTCTCAAAATGCCAAGGTCATGCGAGACAAAGTCGGAGCTTTCACGAGTGGCAGGAGACAAGGCAGATGTGAAACCAGTGTGAAGTGGGGATCACTAAAGAGAAAAATGCATTCTCAGTGGGATGGCATAAGGCCAGGGGCTCAGTTGTCACTTACTGGTGATAATCTGGTTTCAATCTTGTGCCCTGATGATGTAATTTCCTGAGATTATAAGGGCAGCTGGGGAACTCTATACTGTCCTGGATCATTCTCAAGCCCAAAATTGTCTCAAAATAAAAAGCAAGAAACATGTAGGCATGCTGAGAAATCAGATCTTATCAACTGTTACTCAAGCCTTCAGGACTTCCTGGTGGTCTGAGTCACAAGCCTGTGGCCCATCTCCCCTGCCACCTTCCTCTCCCTGCTCCACACCTCCCCCAGCTCCTCTGCTCCAGCCCTGCTGCTTGTGGTTCCCATGGTTGCCAAGTTCATATCCACAGGGGCTTTGCGCATGTGGTGGCCTTTTGCAGAGAAGCCGTGGCTAACTCCCTCTATTGTCTCAGGTCGAGGTGGTGGCTCCCCTGACTGTTCTCCAGAAGGCACTTGGCCTTGTCCATCCATCCCTTGTGGGACTTCTTAGGGGTCTTGACTCTCTCTTCCAGATGTACTGCACATTGTGTATCTGTTGGTGTCTCTCTCTGCTGTCTGGAATATTACTTTCAGAGAGGACGACACTCTTGCCTTATTACCGCGGCTTCCCTCACAATTACAGGGGCCCAATGGGAGGACCGTGGAGTGATAATGAATGCAACGTAAGACTGAAGAACTTCGAGAGTACTCCTTCACTGAATGAGTTTTTGTTTGTTTGTTTGTTTTGTTTTGTTTTGTTTTTGAGAAAGGGTTTCACGATGCAGCCCTGGCTGTCCTGAAACTTGCTATGTAGACCAGTCTGGCCTAAAACTCACAGAGATCCACCTGCCTCTGCCTCCTGAGTACTGACATTAAAGGCATGTGTCACTACACTCAGTGAGATTCTAATTTTAAGAATTGTGCACAGATACAAATGTGTGCATATTCAGGTGTATGGAACGTGCATTGCACAAGTGTATGTGGAGCCGGAGGACAACCTTGGGTATCATCCTAAGGAATGCTGCACACAGACTTTGGGACATCTATTGGAGAGGCTGGCTGGCCACTGAGCACCAAGCATCCTCTCCTGGCTCTGCATCCCAGAGCTGGGATATCAAGTCCCACTACACCCAGCATTTTACACATTAACTGAGGACCAAACTCTGGTCCTCAGAAGCACGTTACTGACTGAGTCATCCCTCCAAAACCTGGAGATTCTAATTTTGCCTCATCAAATTGGTGAAGTGTTTTGTGGTGATCCTCGGGTTTAGACGTGGAAGTCAGGGATGTCTGACAAGGTGGGTGGGGATAGGTCAGGGCATTTCCTGCAGGCCAGTGCAGCTTTGGGTTCCAGAGCCATAAAACCGTGGGAACCCTTTGATCCTGTCAGTCTCCTGCAGATGATGCCCAAGGACGCAGTCCTGAGTTCCTGCTGAACTGTGAGGATTTGCATCAGAGTGTGCTATTTTTAATAGTAAGCGAGGAAGCAGTCCAGGTGTCCACAGGAGAGAGTCAAACAAGCTACATCAACACCCCGGGGGAAAGGCGAGGTCCATATAGAAACATACAGAAAACTTCAAAAAGCAGGTCCAAACAAGGCCAGCATTGTGATTTTCTCAAAATTCACCTGAACGTATGGGCACAGGGTGCTAGTGCATCCAGTGCTGCTGAGCACCTCCTACCGCTCACACTGACCTGCTATCTCACAGCTCACCTGCCTCACCCTGCAACAAGGGCCGTGGACTCCCCCAGTTCCCATTTCATAGAGGAAAAGCTGAGGCGATCACAGGGAAGGCAATGGGAAAGAGCCACTGCTTGTGGGAATCTGCCTCCGGGGTCAACACCGTTCTGGTTTCATCTCTGCAGCAGTGATAAAACACTTTGACGGAAAGCAACTGGAGGAAGAATTATCTGACTTCTACTTCCAGATCGCAGGCCATCATTGAGGGCAGTCAGGGCAGGAATTCAGGCAGGAACTATAGAGGAATGCACCCTTCTGGCTCTCTCACAGGATCATACTCACTAGCTTTCTTATATCGACCAGGATCACCTGCCTAGGAAATGATGCCATCCACAGTGGGCTGACCGTGGGCACAGCATGACCAGCCACCTCACTGTCTAGCTGCCATGTCTTCCCCACCAAGATGGACTGTGCCCTTGAACTGTGAGCCAAGTGAATCCTTCCTTGAGTTCCTTTTTGTCAGAAACTGGTGCAAAGAAGTTGGAAGGAGAGGAGGTCAGGGAGATGAACAGTTGTGGGGAGACTGAGTCAAGGCAGTAGCTGACCTCTGACCTGGAGCTGGAGTTGGAGATAGCCAGGCAGGAAGGGAAGCCAAAGGTATCAGAAACCGAGACCTGTGGGGCCAGTCCCTCCCTGTACCCCTGGCAAGTGCACACAGAGCTAGCAATTCCACTGTTTCATATTTATCGGAAAGGCTTGACAGATGTTTATCATCCTGCACACACTGGCTGAGAAGACACCACGGGTAGAATGGGCAGAAGCACCTATCACAGGCCTGAACCTGAGAAACCCATATGGTAGAGACACCCAGCACCCACAAGTTGTCCTCTGACATCCACACGCACACTGTAGTGTGCATGTATACCAATATACTAAACAAACAAAAACAAATGTGAAGCCCCACCCCCACAGGTCCACAGCCATGACTGTTGATAGCCTAGAAAATATCCCAAGAACCTGTAAGCTGAGAAAC
Source organism: Arvicola amphibius (assembly GCF_903992535.2). Taxonomy (NCBI): domain Eukaryota; kingdom Metazoa; phylum Chordata; class Mammalia; order Rodentia; family Cricetidae; genus Arvicola; species Arvicola amphibius. Next base: position 144,902,551 of record NC_052047.1, on the reverse strand, counting down.
CAGAAAACTGAAACTGGAAGCCACACAATGGATAATTTTAGTTTTCACAAAAAAAAAAAAAAAAAAAGATGAACTTTACTTACAAAGCACATGATAAAATTTTATACAGCCTGAACAGGACTATCGAGGTGAATACCAGGCTGGGGAGATGGCTCCATGGGGTATAAGTGTTTGTCATACAAGTCTGATAACCTGAGTTTCATCCCTAGAACCCCCATAAAGATGGAAGGAGTCAACTGACTACACAGTTGTCCTATGACTTACACACACACACACACACGCACACACACACATACACACACACACATATACACACACACACATACACACACATCACACACACACACATCACACACACATATCACACACACACACACACACATACACACACACACACACACACACACACACCAGGGCATGCACCCTAAACACAATAATAAAAATTGAATAAAATTTCTTTTTAAGAGGGGAATGACAAGACCAGTGACTGACCATTTGTGATCCTAGACACACCAGGGACACAGCCCCTGCCTCCCCCACCTACTGAGGTTGTCCCTGTATGATTGTGCCTTTGTTTCTCAGGATCCAGCAGTACTGCGATAGGAATAGGCTTGGTGCATCAACCTCCTCCCACCTGCGGCGTCCAGTCCCTGTACATACCAGGGCACCCCAACCCCTGGCAAAGCCTTCCGGAGGCTCTGCAACACCATGAACCAGCTCTTTGAGTAGGAATCTTGGAACTCACTGGAGAGGAGAACTCAGAGCAAGTGAGACCTGGGCCTCTCTTCCTGGAAGGTGCCCGTCTTGAAGGCCAGCATAGGGGTTGAAGACGGAGAGGTCTTTGGAGAGTCTCCAGTCTAAGACTTAACATAATGAGTCCCTGTCTGCTTGTGCCATTGCTGTGTAAAGGTAGCGAGGGCCCTGTGTATCAGGAGGGAGCCCCTGAAGTTGAAACATACTGAGGATCTATAGAATTATGCATCCACAGTGCACTCAATGCCCCTGAAAACAGAATGGCACCAGGTTAAGTCCCCAGCATCGCCACTCACTCCTCAGGCAAATGGGGGTGCAGGGCAGGTATGGTCCCCCTGCACTCTAGATAATGAAGGGGGAAGGACAGCAGCCTAGTCAGGTTCACACAGTCAGGGAGCCCAAGTCATAGATCTCATCCCTGAGTCCCCACCTAACACCACAGATCTGCCTCTGCAAGTGAGACATGCACACCATGCACACACAAACATGCATGTGTAACTTCAAACACATGACAGAGACATGAAGCTATGTTCCCAGAACAAAGCCAGGGCCATTGTCACCCCTAACCTCAAGGTCCAGACAGGGACACTCGTGGTGACATGAGGGTGGGGAGATCCAATGGCCCCATTGAGTCAGCTGACACATCCGTGATGGTATTACAGATTCCGAATAATAGACCTTTGGAGGAGGGGATGCACCCAAGGCAGAGGAGGGACAAAACCAGATATACAAATCCACCTGTAGCAACATGGAGCCACGGAGAGCCATAGGAAGCCACACAGTTACTCAGAACTACAAAAAGCCACATGAAGCCACACACATACAAGGAGACACTCAGAGCAATACAGATGAAGAAGCAGGCTGGCTCGCATGTGTGACGTTGAATGGATCCTATCCTGTAACCAGACCCTTACTCTTTGCCCACAGTGGGGATTGCTAACCTCAGCTCTGCTGTCCACAGGAGTGATGGAGGAGTGTCTATGTATTAATTTCATTGGTTAATAAAGAAACTGCCTCGGCCCTTTAAAAGGACAGAAAATTAGGTAGGCGGAGTAAACAGAACAGAATGCTGGGTAGAAGGCAGTGAGGCAGACGCTTCAGGCAGTCGCCATGCCTCTCCTCTCCAAGATGGACGCAGGTTAAGATCTCTCCTTAAGCGACCACCTCGTGGTGCTACACGGATTACTAAATATGGGTTAATTAGCCAATAAGAGGCTGAAAACTAATGGGCCAGGCAGTGTTTAAAAGAATACAGTTTCCATGTAATTATTTCAGGTGTAAAGCTAGCCGGGTGGTGGGACGCAGCCCCACTGCTCCATCTACACAGGAGCAGCCTGTGCTTCCTAGTGTCCACCAGACTATGTTCTCAAGGCCTGCTGGGTGTTCACCTTTGAGACTGATTACTATTGTATATTTGTGGAATGTGGAGGGAGGGCACACATGCCATGGCATGTGTGTAGAGGTCCAAGGACAGTTGTGGCGTCGTTCTCTCTTCTGCCTTTACATGGTCTCCAGGGGCCAATCTCAGATCATCAGGCTGTGCAGCAGGTGCTCTTACCTGCTGTGCACCTTGACCCCTTCATTTGCTTTTCAAATCCTCCCATGAATAGGCCATGAGTGGGGGACCCAGAAGCAACTTCACGCAGTAGGAAGGGCTGCTATTGGCTTCTGCCAGGAATGGTGCTTGACTCCACACAGGGCTATCATCAAAGCAATGTCACCTTGGCGGTGGAGAAGCTCACTCTATGAACTAGACTACCCCAAAGTCAGTTTCCACTAATACCTGAGGCACAGAGAGGTTAAGAAATCACCAGGCATAGGTAGGGCTCAGCCCCTCTGCTACCTGGCCTATAATGATATTGGCCAGCATTCTCACAACCCAGAACACTGGCATCATCATGCTAACCAAAGGGCTCTGGACTGGTAGGAGTAGCTTCTCCTAGGGGAAGGTGACCCAGTCCAGATATGCCCAGCCCAGGCATCAATGCCAGTTGCCCCCTGTTCATACTCCAGGACCAGCTAGAGATAATAGCAGAAAGCCTGCAGCTATCTCCATAGCTACCCTGGCCAGTCCCTCATTCTTACCTTGAGAACAGGACCATCACATTCTGCTTCTGAGTCCCCAGACTTTCCTGCAGAGAGGAAACATGCCTGGCCTAGGAGGATATCACACCCACGTGGACACATAACCACTACAGGAGAACCATAGACAAAGGGTCATCTCTTCTTTGAAGGCTTCTGCTCTGGAACTCAGTCTCCACAGCTATAAAATGGGACAATTAGGCTAGAGCATGTCTGTGTGGCCTCCAGGAACCAAGGTCACTGTTGCAATGCTGTGGTTGACATGTCCTAAGCAGAGGTTCCGGAATGATTTAATACACCACAGAGTTCCCTTGGGCTAGCTATAAGTGAGCAGGTCCCTATCAGGCTCCCTTAGGCCCAGACTCCATACTCACGCAGGAGGGTCTGGGTTCCCAGGGGGTGGCCCAACCCAACAGCCACACAGCTATGGGGGAGGGGTGGGTCAGGTTAAAGCCAGCAGATCAGGATCTGGAGCCATCTGGTAGAGGCCAGTTCCCCTGCAGGCTCTCAGGAATGCTGCCAGCCCTATATTCAGGGTTGTGACCAGCCATGGCATGGTCCCAGGCTACCCAGCAGGCATCAGGATGCAAAGCAGACCTGTGAGAGACTCTAGGCTGCCCTGCATTCACCTGAGGCTCCAGAAAACCCAAGGCTACCCTGTCCTGGAAGGAAGGCTGGTGGAGATGGGTCCTGGACTCCCTCCCTCATGCTCACACAGGCCAGGCCAGCTTTCCCAACGTATGGGAATGCCTTTGACTTGAGCCCAGCTGTGTTGAGGCCATCCACACAGGATGAAGAAGCCCCCATGCTTTGCTACCTTCCCCAGGCTTTGAAAGGAACCTGCTTTAGTCCCAGCTAACCAAGCTACCCAGGGCAGCAGCCCCACCTATAACAGGTGCTTGGGCAATGCACTCTCTTGAGCATTGAACGGTGAGGGTGGGGCTGCACAAAACTACCCAAGCTGCACCAGACAGAGGGCACCCAGTAGGCCCTAGAGCCACAAGTTCTGCCACTGCCCTGGGGCCCTCACTAAGGAAAGTCGTATAGGCAAGAGACTTGTAGGTGTCCCAGCCCTGGTGGGGGTCAAGGTCTCCTCTGGCTCAGACCCTCAGATGGCCTGCTATGTGCTGGACAGAGAGAAGTAGTTGGCTGCAAAGAGGGCCTCAGGCCTCCCACCCAGATGGGGAACTTGTACCCTGGCCTAGGTATAGAACACCTTCCTTCCTTCAACGCCTCCAGAGGGAACGGTCATATCACTGCCTGGAAACTCTGTCCTCTAGTCCCAAGCCTACCTGTGAGCTACCTGGACCCCTGCCCCACCCTGCCTAGACTGTTCCTCCTATTGCTCCCCATGGTTTCGAGAACCCCAGAGGTCACTTAGCCAGACAGAGGTCCTCCCAGTATGAACCACGCAGATTGCAGTACTAGTCCCAAAGAGAAGCTGGGTTCCTTCCAGCAGGCCGTAACTCTGCCCACCCACATTTGTCATGCTAACCCCAGACTTCTCTAAGGACAGGGCCTTGGACTCAGGCCCAGAACTCAAAAAGAGCCAGTGTCCTGGGGCCAAGAGCCCATGAGACCCCCTCGCCAGGCATATGTTCCTATGGCAATACCCCTTCCAGTCCTAAAGCACATTCAACCAGAGTTCTCCACCCAAAATGACAAGAAACACCTCCTGTGGGGAGGCAGGGGGCAGGTCCCTATGGCAAGTTTCTTATTATTTTTTATTATGGTGAGCTTTTATTACCCAAAATACAGAAATGAACCTGTTGCAAAATTCACATGAGGCCACCACAACGGTTCCTTGATGCCCCTTCCTGGTTCTTTCCAAACTAGACGATCTTATATCCTGGCCCCAGGGTGAGCATCCTGCCGCCTGACAAAGCGAGGGACACTTTTCCTTGCCAGCCAAACCCAGCTCTAACTATCCCAAAGTTTCTTCCACATGTCCTGGCCTTACCCTGAGTACCCATCTGTCCGCACGTGACATCCAGTATCCACAATGCCTCGCAGACAGGGCCCCTCATCCTGGACTCTGGGTTAACCCTGGAACAAGTTCACTTTGTCGGGAGCCCAGGTGCAGCTCTCACCCTTCCCTCTGACTATATGCTGACAGGACTTGGAGAGGAAGTGTCCCACCCAGGATGCATTTGACATCTCCAAGGCCCCCTGCAGTGGCTGGTTTCTGCTGAGGTCCTCCAGGAGACCCATTGAGAACCAACTTAGGTGCCCATGGGAGCCTGGTACTTCTGAACCTCTGTGAACTAGTATGCGCCCTTCTCAATAGGTACCTGGTACCCCACACACGACAGTCATTTGTCCCCCACCCTGGAAGAGGTTGGCTTGCCCAAGGACACCCGCCCAGGGCGGTGTGACTTTGAGGCCGCAGGCAGCCAGCCAAGGAGACCTTGATAAGCAAAGCAGAGGTGGGGCTGCCATGGCAACCAAAGCTGGGAAGACATGGAGTCCCTAATCCCCCCTCCAACTCCCTACCCCAGTCCTTGTGCCAAGGACAGCCAAAACATTCCCGCTTGCCTGGGGAGGTGCCACGCCTCGAAAAAACTGAGCCAGGGACCTTGATCTGGGACAGAGAGGGCAAGTTTACACTTAGCGGAAAACCATCCTTACTGCACAGGTTGGCAGGGACTTCTCAAAGGCCCTTTGTATACCTGGTTTACCTCCTAGCCAAGTGATGTGGGAATCAGGTACCCCAGGGACAAAGGGAGGTCAACAGGTCATCTGAGGTCATGGAATGAGCCTGGAACAGATTGCCATCCCTACTTTTCTGTCAAATGCAAACCCGGCACCCTAGAGCCCCACAACCACAACCACTCCTGTGCTTTCTCTGTGGCAACTGAGACATCTCCTAAAGGTTCCCAGTGGCCTAGTGATGTGGGAGGTGATGCATGCTGTGAATATGGTTTATTGCCATTGGTTAATAAAGAAGCTGATTTTGGCCAATGGCTTAACAGAGTAAAACCAGGCTGAAAGAGATAGAGAGAAAGAGTAGGAAGAGTCAGAGAGAAGCCATGTAGCCCCGCCAGGGACAGAGGGACCTTTACCCACTGGGAATAAACAAGCAGTCTCTGCCAACATTTGGAACAACAGACGAGAAGCCTACCCCAACAGTCCTATTGCCCTGCCCTGGTCCTTGGCCATGCCAGGTTCTCACCTGCAGGTCAGGCCACCCACACCCAGGATTCTCTTGTGAGATCATCTGCCCACCTGTGCCCAGGAAACCCATCACTCTCTCATGGAAAGGGTCTTAGGAGGAAGTAGTGGGATACAATAGCTGCCTCTAGATCAGAGTAAGGGCCTGGGATGCTGCTTGCTGCTTTTGACACCAGGATTAGCCTCTTTTGAAACCCAGGGCTCTCCCCAGGTGCTTCAAGGCAAGCGGAAAGGTCAGGGGAAAGATGCATGAAAGACAGTAACTCCAGCATGACACTGCTGTCCTTGACATCCACACCCACAACCGAGTTTATAGGACACCACAGTCAGCCAACCAAGCAACACCCACTGATCCAGAACCCACTCGCTGGCCTAGAGTTCGAGTACCAACAGGCTACCAGCTAGACAGTCCATGGCCCACAATAGAGACACATTCAGAAACCCCTTCAGGATGGGAGATGACAGTCTCCCCTGGGTCCCTGAAAGACGCAGCAAGACTGTTTCTCTTTCCAAGTTAAGGAGACTCTGTTGCCCTTTGGGTCTCAGACTTTGGTGACATGAGCCTAGGATGGACAAAAAACAAAAGATGCTGACAGAGCAACCCAGCTGACTACAAAGGTAAGGCCACATGATCCTATGGATCTTCTCAGGACATCAAGTGGTTTGGTCAGTGTCCTCAAGGGACACTACAAGTTATATCTGTCTATGTTTCCTTCTTCCAACCTCCCATCCCTCTGCCCACCACCCTATTCATCCATCTCTCCATATGCCTACCTACTACTTTGAGTCCACACACCTACCCACCTGGACATCTATCCATCCACTTACCGATCCATTCATCTTTCTACCCATCTCTCCACGTATCTACCTACTGCTACACCAGGAATCCACACACTACCACCCTAGCTATCCATCCATCCACACACTCGTCCTCCAACTCAGCCATCCATCTATCTACGCTTTATCTTGTCTCTCCCCTATTTCCCCACCATCCTATCAATTCACCTCTCCTCTCGTGCAGCTACCCACCATTCTATCCATCCAACCATCTAGCTACCAATGCAGTCACCTATGATCTCAGTCATCCATCAAACTACCTAGACATATATGACCCACCATATTCCATCTACCAACTTAGCCATCTAGCTTACCAGCTGGTTGTCCACTACTCATCCATCCACCCAGCCAGCCATCTACTTCTCCCCATAATGCACAAATTCATCTGTCCCTATCCACTTTCTTCTCACATCTGTTTACCCTCTGCAGCCCCTGCTTCACTGGCTCTATACTGACATAAGAGTAGACAATCCTTTCCAAACCTTGTAGCAGTCTAATTCTCCAACTTTCTGAGACCTAGAAGCTTGACTTTGGAGCAGGGAACTACACAAAAGTAGTCATTCATTATTTGTGGCCTGTCACCCCCCCCATCCAACACATATGTGAACACATGGATTTCCATCTGAGTCTCTCGCACCCAGTGTCATGGAAGCTAGTGGGGACAGGGTAAGAGGTGAGGGTGTCTCCGCTCCACTCCAGATCAACTTATGTGGCTCGCGTAGCGTATCTCCTCTAAGCTCTGGAGAACTGCCTCACTGTAGATCCTATTCCCAGAGCAATGCAGGATATTCTAAACATTTGCAAGGAGGTGACTAGCTCATATATGCACAGTGAGATGGCAGCCTTGAAGGGTCTTTAAAGAGCCACATATAGTAAGATGTGGGACTCTGTGATACCCAAACCCATGTGATCACATGACCTGTTAGCCTTCCTAAGACAGAGGCCCAGACCCTGTCCACATGTGAGAAAACAGTCCCCAAAGCAAAGTGATCTCCCAAGCCATATACCCCCAGTATTCAGGCTCTGAAATGGTACCACACCTACCTCAAACTGTTCCCTGCCATTCCCATGTCACTCAGGAGAGGGCATTCTGAGATCCAGCAGAGGTGCAGCTCTATATGCATGAAGCCTACATGCTCTCCAATGTCACCTGAGAGCCCAGTTTCCACAGTTGCACTACTGAGGGTCCCCTTCCACCGAGATCCCCAGGGAAATGGGCACTGTATCTGTCTTTGCAGAGAAACACAGGCAAGCAATGTGGCCTTTGCTGCCTGGGCCCACCTTCTGACCCGCCTGTCATCCCAAAGTGACTAGGCCACTTGATGGACACTCCCTGCCACTGGAGTCCTGCTTCCTACTTGACTGGGAGGATCTAGGTAGGTCCTATGGTTTTTCTGGAAACCTCCACTGTGCACTGCATAGAGGATCCAAGATGGCAAACCACTGCTGCAGCTGGGGAGGGGCTTGTCTGGGTGCTCAGTGACCCACAGTCCTCCTGGAACCAGAGGGACACTTCTGAGAGCGCCAGGCAGGGCTTCTGGGCTGAAAAGAGTGATTATTGTTGGTCATTGGTAGCCAGGTGTTCAGTCTGGTCTGACTCAAAGACACCAAATCTCCTGTGTGGTTTTGTACACACCCCTGGCCTTCAGGTTCCCACAAAGAAAGAATAACCACACCCATCTGGCTAATGCAGTTCTAAGACCAGCTGTGGACTACAGCTACCCAGCTAAACCATGGAAGGAGGGCAAACCTTGTTCTGATTCTGTCAGCACTGAATCACCAAGATGGGGTACAGAACAAGAACATGGGCCTCCCTGGGGCTCCCACCTGCACAGAGGGACTTGTCTGAAAACAGGCAGCTTTAGCCAAAGGAGTCCAGGCATGTGGGCAACGAAAAGTAGCAATCTACCCCACGCTATCCTCTACAGTACCTGTGGATTAAATAGCAAGCTCATGCCCTGGGCCAAGTACCATGATATTATAGCCTGTCCCTGGGGAGGGAGCTAAGGACTCCCGTAGGAGGGACCCTGCAGAACAAAAACCACCTCAAAGACCTATGCATGCCTCATTACTTAGAAACAGGGAAGGGCCTGGCCTGTTACCAAGGAAAAAACTTCAGGTGGGAGGGAGGAGGAGAGAAGAGGAAGGAGGAGGAGGCACGGATGGGGGAGGGAGGGAGATGGAGGGAAGTGAGAGAGGATGGAAGGGGAGAGAAAGAGGGGGTGGGGAGGAGGAAGGAAAAGGAGGAGGAAAGGGGAGAAAAGGAAGTAAGACAGGGGGAGAGATGAGGAGGAGTGGGGGGCAGAGGACTGTGGGGGGAGGGGGAAGTCCTTGCCCACTCTACAGACAATGATCTTTGGACTTTAAGTTAGCACAGAAGGCAGCTGCCAGCCTTGGCTATCTACAGATAGGACTACTGCCTACAGTATGGAGATGGGAAAGGCACTGAGTGCTTTTCCTTTTCAAGAAGCCAAACCATAGTAGGGGTGTGAGTGGCTGAAGTCATGTGGCTTGCCTGAGGTACAGGTGTGATTCCCCACCACACCCAACCCCCACATTCCTTGGGGCCTCCAGCAGGGCCTGGGTAGCTCTAGGTTCACCAACACCCCTCTGGTTTTCCTAGCCTGACTCCTGCCCCAGCATCCCTACCTACATACCTCCTGCTTCTCCATAACTCTCTGGCTTGCTGGGATAGGTGGACATGCTGCTTCTCCCCAACACTGGCTAGCTCCTCAATTACAGTGTTCAAGGCACCCAACTGGTTATATGAACAGGGCCAATTCCTGGCAGCATTCGGCATCGCCCCATACTAACTCTGTAACTGTAGACACTACAGGTCATTCCAGCTAGGTTCCTTCAAGTACTCCCCAGGAAGTTTGGCACTTCCATCTCACTGCTGATACTACAGGGCTGGCATGAAGGAGTCCCAGAGCACTGGGCAGGAGCCTCAGTCTGTCTGCTCCACCCCAGAGTTTTCTTCACATCCTGTCCCCGGGGAGCAAGGGAGCTAGCCGCAAAAGGATCACAGCAACCCCACCCTCTCCCCACTGGGCAGAGCCAGCTCACATAGCAGACCCAATAGGTGACACTCACTGCAGAAAGGAGCATATCTTTGAGCAAGAGGTAATCTCAAACAGTGGATTTTGCAATTTGTTTAATCAGGACCCAAGAAGGGCACATGCTATATATATATATACTCTCCAAGTCCCTCTTACCCTCCCTCCCTCCCCTGAATATTTCTTGGTGCTATTTCTTTCCAAAGACCCTAGGTCCTCTGCCCTACAGGTCCCTTCCATCATGACTTATGCACTTCATCCCCGCTATTACCTCCAAAGCATGTTCTTCCGGTCCCAGGATTTTAGGCCCCATAAGCTTGATCTGGAGGCTGCACCCAGCTCATTCACTCCTCCAGGAGTGATGGCAATGTGGGTCCTGGTGGAGCAGTTCCACCCATCTAGACTTCGGATAAGTTAGTAGCTGACACATTCAAGACTGAATCTGTGGTCTCTCTCACTCAAGACTGAATCTGTGGTCTCTCTCCCCAAGACCCACGATAGTGCAGCTCAGCCTGGTATGGCTTTAAGCATAAGCAGGAATTGACACGAGCCCCAAAGAAACAGGAGCTCTTCCGTGCTTTGGTACCCCTGATTACTGTTACAGTGGAAATAAGCATAGGTGTGTGCTGGGTAAGATCTGGGCTATCACCTGTTCATCTCCAAATTGTCCCTTAGTCACTAGCACAAGGGGGGATCTGAATCTCTACAATGCATCTGACCCACTCCAGCTGTTGGTGCCAACAAGGCACACCCCCATGCTCTCTCCAGTCTGTGACATGCCCTGGTGTACACTGGCCACTTCCTTGCCTCCTACTGCAGGCTTGGCTTGAGCACCTGCTGTGGCTGTAGGTTCAGCTGTCAGTTAGGAGCTCTGGATCTGGGGTTAAGGGAATGTGGGGATAGGAGGGTTCGCAGCTGCCAAGCAAATCTTGTTTCCTGCCTTTCCAGAAAACAGAAAAGTCTAACCATGGCGAATGAATACTAACACTAGTAATTTAAATGTAAGGCAATTCGGGATTAATGTCCTATAACTATTGCCGTAATAACTATGCATTAGCCCTCACCTACAATTCCCCAACAGCAGCCGCAGAGCAACTCAAAAACTGGTGCCACCCCATGGCATCATCTCTGAGAGCTGTGCATTTGTCCCAAAGAAGTGACAGTGTAGAGATGTCACCAAAACCAGTCCTTTCTTGAGAGTCAGCATTTACTTCTTGGTATACCTGCTTTGTTTTAATCATCAGGGACTGTCTTTTCTAGTGAAGATACATTTTCTCAGCTTGGTAGCACATCTTTAATCCTAACACTCAGGAAGCAGAGGCAGGTGAATCTCTGTGAGTTTGAGGCCAGGCCTGATCTTACTTGTCTAGTTCCAGGTCAGAAAGTTACAAAGTAAGTCATTGTCGAAAAGAAAGAAAAGAAGGAAGGAAGGAAAGAAGAAAGGAAGGAAGGAAGGAAGGAAAGGAGAAAAAAGAAAAAGAAAGAAAGAAAAGAAAATTTGAAGCTTTGAATTGAGCTTAGATTTTTCTTTCTTCCTTCCTTCCTTGCAATATGCTATATTTACATGACCCGCAGTCAGGTGAGTAAGGCAAGCATATTCATTCCTCCTCTCCTGGCTCTTGGGAAGCAATTTTTATTTGTTTTGTTTTGTTTTGTTTGAGACAATGCATTGATGTGTAGCCAGGGCTGGCCTCAGATGTGCAGAAATCCTCCTGCCTCAGCCTCCCAAGCCCTGGGATTACAAATGTGTTCCAGCACACCTGTCTTCACAGTGGTCTTCTCACTGAGGACCCATCTTAAGACCTGGGTGGTCCCTGCACAGTTGCACGATGCCCTGTGCCCATGGTGTATCCACACAGCTGGTTCTCTGGCCCACTGGAAGTGATCTCAACATGCTGTTTGACCAGTGAGCTCCATGTGACTGCTTTATGCTTTAGCTATCTGATGATGGGTCATCCCTTCTGATGTTCATCTGGTTTAAGATACTACATCTCCTTATATGGATGTGTAACACTCAGTTGCCTTGGCTATCTGCCTGGCCACATGCCAGTGGAATGCTCCTTTAACCACCAGATCTTACCATATTTTAAGCCATCATAGCCAAGGGCATAGATAGGCTTCATGATGGAATAGGCAAAGATGGTATAAAGCAGAAGTCTGCCATGTCAAGTGCTCTGAGTACATGACTCCTCGGAGAAGCTTAGACACAAATGGATTTCCCCTGGTAGCCCCATATTCTCCTCTCTGTCAGGTGGATGGGGTACATCTGGGAAGGAATCATGGGGTAGAAGGCCTTTCCCTCTCAGGGAGGCTGCAGCCAACATGGGGGAAGATGTTCTCCTAGTCCAAGGTAGCAGGACGGGAGTCCCTTGCTGCTGAAGGGGGATTCTCTATAAGGGCTGAGGCCTGAAAAAAGTTAGAGGTGGCTTGTTATCTAGGCAACTGATGAACCCAGACTGTGGCTTTCCGATCACAAGTTTCATAAGAAGGTACTCTGGAGGGATGCTCCGAGTGGCCTTTCGGTTTGTCCAAGAGCACAGTTTAAAGAGGGTGAGGAGAAGGGCGCCCACATGCAAGAGGCATGGAGGGGAAACCTAAAGGCCTGCTCCCCAATGAATCTGTACCCTACAGATGAGGTGGCCAGGTACAAGGCAGGCATCCTGAGATGGGAAAAAAGCAGCCACCAGAAGTGCTTCCTAGAGGCTGCAGACAGAGGCCAGGCATGGGAGCATGGCCCACCTACCATCATGAGCATAGCATCACCTTGTTGGAGAACACTGCATCCTAAAGGCCTCTGCACAGAAATGAAGGAGCACCAAGGAACTAGTAACTCTGCCAAAGAGAAGAAAAAAAAAAGACTGCCTGACAAAAAAACTCAAGCTAGTAATTTTTTTAAAGAAAACTTTATAAGATACAATACAGACTACAGCAAGACAACTTAATAAAATTGGGAAAATACTTTGTGATACGAATGAAAGTTTAGCAAAGAGTAAGTTTGGGGGTGATATCTGGAATGCAAGAAGGTGATATATAAAATTAAAAAAAACACTATTAAAAAAACTGCCTCAGTGCAGACTAGGTCAAACAGAAGAATTTCTGAGTTTGAATACAAGTGTAACAAAAAGGAAAGTCAGACAAAACATATATAAAAGCAAAGAAAACTTGCAAGACCTGTAGGAGACCAGAAAGTGAGTAAGCAGAAACATTGTGGGACTTTTCAGAATGAGAAGAGAAGGGAAGCAGCACAGAAACTCAATAAAACAGTTGACAAAAATAGTTATTGAAAACTTCACAATTTTTGGAAAAGATACATACATTTAAGCCTGTGAATCTCAAAGGACCCTAGTAGGTACAACCAAAAACTCTACAGAGCTGGAGAGATTGATCAGAGTTAAAAGCATTGGCTGCTCTTCCAGAGGGCCTGGTTTTGATTCCCAGTCTCCACATAATGGCACACAATTATCTGTAACTCCAGTTCTAGGGATCTAGCACCCTCTTCTAGCTCTGTAGGCACTGCACACGTGTTGCACAGACATGCATGAAGGTAAAACAGTCATACACATTAAATTACAAATTTAAAAAGATACTCTATAAGGAACGTTATCATCAAACTACCAAAAAATACAAGGCAGAGACTTCTAAACCCAGCAAGAGAGAAATGTGAGTTTACATGTAAGGGAATTCTCATTAGACTAACAGCAACCTTCTCAGCAGAAACCTTATAGGTCAGAAAAGAATGGGATGATATAGCCAGAGTCCTAAAAAGGGAATAAAAAAAGATGCTCATCAAGAATACTATACCCAGCAAAACTATCCTTTAGAAAAGAGAAAAATAAAGCAAGCAAAACTGAAAGAATTCTTCAATAGAGTAGCCCTATAAGAAAGGCTTCATGTGGTACCCTAAAAAATAATAAACGTCTCTGGTCTCTTTCTAGCTCCAACTGTAAGCCAGAATAAATCCTTCTTTCCTTAAGTTGTTCTGTAATGTTCCTGCAGTGATAAAAGTAACTAACACAGAGACTGAAAGTTCTCAACAAGTCAACAAAACAAAGCAAAACCAAAAAGGAAACAGGAATCACAGTTACATCAGGAAAGTCAACTGTCAAAGACCAAAAGGAGACAGAGAAGCCCACCACATAAAGGAATGGAGTCAGCAGCTTTATTCCTGCACCCAGCTGTATAAAGCAGAAACAGAGTCTAAGATTTTATCAATGTCAAATTGATACAAATCAAGAACAAATTGTATCAATGGAAAGGCAGTCCAGGAAAAAGTCAATGGAGAAACGCTGGAGTTCAAGTACACTATAGAACAAGGGAGTGGTGGCACAGGCCTTTAATCCCAGCACTCAGGAGGTAGAGGCAGACAAATCTCTGAGTTTCAGGACAGCCTTGACTACACAGAGAAACCCTGTCTCAACACACACACACACACACACACACACACACACACACACATGCATGCATGTATGTATGTATGTGTGTATATATATACTAACAACAATAATGAGGATAATAAAGTACACTATAGACTAAAAGGACCTACAAGGCACCCACAGAGCATCTCTCCCACAACCATAGAATAAAGACCTTTTTACCAGCACAGAGAATGGCCTACAGGATAGACCACAAGGGAGACTGTTGTGGAATACTTGTTTACACTGTGAAGATGTGTCTTTGCCAAGCCACCTTCTGACTGGTTTAATAAAGAGCTAAATGGCCAATAGCTAGGCAGGATGTGGTTAGGTAGGACTTCTGGGGACAGAGAGAACTCTGGGAAGAAGAAAGGCAGAGATGCCAGGAGACTCAGAGAAAAAAAACAGGAGGTGCAAGATGGAGAGAGGTGACAGCATGTGACAGAACATAGATTAATATACATAGGTTAAATTATCAGAGCTAGTTAGAAATGAGCCTAAGCTATAGGCTGAGCTTTCATAATTAATAAGTCTCTGTGTCATTATTTGTGAACTGGCAGCCCAAAGAAAAATCCATCTGCAGGAGACCACAAAGCAACACACACACACACACACACGTTAGAACTGACCATGCACTATAATGAAGATGCAGAGAACAAAATGCATTTTTCATAATCATCAGCCCGCCATATCTGACCACTAACTTGATAAGACTAAAATCAAGACAAAGCCTGTTATTCATTACAAAAGGATGGATGTGAAGGTAGATATCTCTACAGTGAATATTACAACATGAGAAACTGGCGAGGATGTTGAAGACCATCAAACCATGTTCGGCTTCCAAAGGAAATTGTTACAATACCCATTGCTGTACAAAGCAATGCATAGATTTAATATAATTACTATCAGAGTATCAGTGGCATTTTTTCATAGGACTAAAAATAAGTCCTAAGATTGGTGTGGGGCCACAGAAGAACCCAAATGGTCCAGAAACTTGCATTCAAAAAGAACAAGGCTGGAGATAGCGTAATACATAACTTGGAATCATCCGCAGGCTGGGGAAGTGACTCAGCTGGCAGAGGTCTTGCCTAACACGCCCAAGGTCCTGGGTTCAATCTGAGGCAAAAGGGGAAGTAAGGTTGAAGTTTGAAACAGCTTGGAAAAGTATATATTGCAGGGTGTATAGTGCACATCTGTAATCCCAGCACTTGGGAGGTAGTGATGGAATTTCTAGGGTTTAAGGTCATCTTTGGTTACATAGTCTGAGTCTGAGGTCAGCTTATATTAGACCCTGCCTTAAAACAAACAAACAATGCTTTATAGTTTGAGTAAGCAAAGAAGCATGAACCTAGCATAAAAAGAGACATGATATGAAGAGATGGCAGTTAACAGCACTTGCTGTTCTTGAAGAGAACTAGGGTTCAATTCTCAGCATCCACCCATAGATGCCTGTAATTCCAGTTCCCAGAGATCTGAAACCCTCTTCTTGCTAAGGTCACCTGCATGTATGTGATATACACACATATGTGTGTGTGTGTGTGTGTGTGTGTGTGTGTGTGTATGTGTGTGGTACCGGCATATGCACACACACACACACACACACACACACACACACACCATTACTGCTATAGGAGGTAGTCTGGCAGATATGCACACATATGGGGAGGGTGACTCTATGAATGGGCCCAGCCTCCTTTCCAGGACATCTTTGCCTTTGCCTGGATCCTTCTGGAACCACATCCAGGTGTGTTCTGCTCAGTTCCCATAAACAAGAGCTGGGACTCCGCAGGAGGTGGCCAGAAAAGTGGGCAAGCACCATGTGAACTGCTCCATCTCAGATCTGCCTGTGCTCAGGCAGGGCAGTGGCCAAGACAGAAGCTCTGGCTTATTAGAACAGCAATGGGTAGGGCCCTCAAGACTGTCCCCAGGCCACAGAAGGGTCCTCTGACAGCCTCTGTCTCTTCCCACCACTTTCCCAAGCTCAGGAATGTCAATGGATAAAAATACTGCAGACATATGTCATCAGTCTGGCCTGTCTGTGGGGCTTAGAGTTGTCCAGGCAGCAGGCCTGTCGACCACAGACCTGGCTGTGAGGGTGGGGCGAGCACCAGCAGAGAAAAGGCAAAGAAAACCCTAAAAAGGAGCCACACAGAACCAGGTATCTGCCTGCCTCCCTGTATGGGCTCTTAACACTCAGGGACATCAAGACACATGCTTTACCAATGGACTCTCTGTGTGCAAGAAGGCAGGGCAGGGGGACAGACAGGAGCACTGAGCATCTCTCTGCCTGGGAAGATTTCCTGGAGGAAGCAATTTCTGAACATGTGACAGTGGGCACTAACACTGACATGTGTCAGGGTGGACTCCAATGCATCCTCAGGGGACAGGCTCCTTCTGTCCAAGGACTCTCGTCTCTCCTCCTAGAAGAGCAGCAACCATTCTTTCCTTGGTTAGGATCATCATGGGGTATATGGGGAAGGCGCTCCTGGGTCCTTGGGCACACCTGTGTGACCCTAGGCAAGTAATCTACCCTCTCTGAGCTCCAGGGTTCTCAGCTGTACCCAGTTAGTAGCCATACTTGACAGAGGTGCTGCTACAGTCCCTTTCAAGAGGCCTCTGGGTAGGACCCGGGAGTGGGGCTGAGCCACACAGTAGAAGATAAAGGGCTTACAGAGGCAGTCTTTTCACGTGCTCAGAAGCCTCACAGAAAGTCAGGTCCCATGATGACCACAGTCACCCTGCTGATAGAGTAACCACTAGCTCCTCTCTGTGGCCCTCAGAAGTCTGGGGCTCTGCACACTCAGGGCAGGGTTTCCCACCAAGAAGAGAGAGATGCATCCCAGAGGCCTTTGGGTGGGGTAAGCAGAGCTGGGGTGACATGTTAGCACCACCTACTCTTTGGCCCTGAGGCACTGCAGGACCAGCCTCCCCCTGCCCTACCTGTTACTCCACATGCTTCCCCACAGGGGAAAAGGGCCTGCTCTTCCCCTCTGCAACTATCCCTTAGGTCCAGTGTCCAAGTGACCCTTGCTGGCAGCACACATCCCTTCATTCTCCCTGCCAGAGGCAGGGGCTGGGCACCTCATATAAGAGCTTCCAGAAGCTTCTCTGCAACCTTTCCTCAGGAATGACTATACATTCCCATGCTACCTTGGTCTCCTTCTGGGCCTGGAACATGCTCCTTGGAGGCTGGCCCCAGCCTGTCAGACTCACAAAGAGGGAACGGAATCACAGCAAGGTGCATAGGAGCCAACAGTTGGCCTGGAATGTCAGAGCTGGCAGGCACCATGGAGCTAATCAGTGCCCACTTCCTAGATAAGGGTGCTGAGGAGCTGGGGCCCTGAGGCAGCCAGGTCATGGCCAGAACCTGTGCTTCTCGTTACTCAGAAGCCACCAACAGAAGCAGCTGCAACTCTCCTCTGCTAGGGAAACCACTGTGAATGCCACCCTGCATTGTGCACTGAAAGCAGCCACTGTTTGCAAAGGGGACACCACACCCAGGAAGCATGCATTCTGGACCCTACTTTGCCACCAGAGGGCCCGGAGCACCAAACTCCCTAAGAAACAGAGGTCACAGCAGCTGGGGCCTGATCCCTGGTCATTGTATCACCATGGCTTCTTTCCTTTCTTGCCTCAGTAGCTCCCAGGACCACCTTGGCCTGCCATAGGTTCCCACACCTCATGACCCCAGAGTAGAGCTGCTCTTCCTCAGATTGGAGTTCCATAGGCTTGTTTCCTCCTCCTCCCTAACTGAGAGCCCTGGACAAGAAAAAAAAAATGCCTGTAGCCACCCAGCTAAGGGTAAGCCAAGATGAAGGACTCCACATACAAGCAACAGTGTACACAGAAATACCAGGCTGACTCTGAGAACAGGTTGAGGTGTCTATGTATTTCTGGACAGTCAGGGAATAACACCAAGAGATGACACCAAGGAGCCAGGCCCCAGAGGAGAAGGTACGTAGAGAAGCCCCAAAGAGACACCTCAAAATTTATTCGTTTCCAGGACTGAAGAATAGAGATGCTGTCAGGGAACTAGAAGAGAAGACTTGGTCATCCAGATAGCCCCACAACTGCCTCAGCACCATCTCCATCATCCTGAAGAATAGAGATGCTTTCAGGGAACCAGAAGGGAAGACTTGGTCATCCAGAAAGCCCTGCAACTGCCTCAGCTCCATCTCCATCATCCTAAGAATAGAGATGCTGTCAGGGAACCAGAAGGGAAGACTTGGTCATCCAGAAAGCCCTGCAACTGCCTCAGCTCCATCTTCATCATCCTGCTAGCTATCTTCCTAGGTCTGTTGAACAATTACCCAGTGGCCACTCCTCAAGGGTCACAACCAGTGCAGTGCAGCCCCTGCATTTGGAAAGGCCTGCCCAGTCAACCACCAGGTGCAGCTGCAAGCCCCACTTATGATCAGTTCCTGAGGTACTAGCAAAAGCCACCAGAAAGTCCTTGGGAACTGAGCAAACCAAGACTGTGAGGGGATGGAAAGGATGTGTTCAAGAACCAGGGAGGGGGTAATGTCCCTCAAATCCTCTGCTAGTCACAACCAGGATCTCCAAGCAGCTTGACAGAGTAAATATAGCGGAACATCTGCCCTTGACCCTGGCCAAAGTCCAGCAGTGAGGCAGTTGAACCCCTGTGACCTCAGTTAGGAAGGGCACTTCTCTCTATGGGGACACAAAGGACCACAGGAAAGGATTAGGGTGAGGGGGTGGGGACCCAAGCAGCAAAGGGCAGCGCCTGAGGGCATGCCCTGACCCTGTCGGCCTGCGAAGGCCAGCACAGACTCCGGAAGAGCTGCTCTACTTGGGCCAAGGCAGGGGTCCCCCAAGGAGGGGCCAGGATGTCCGGGCCTGTTTCCCCATATGCATCTGGGAAAGCATACCCCAGAGCCTGCAGGACGCTGGCTCTCATCCCTACTGTCCCTCCACTCCCACACATTCATTCCCTGCTTTTCAAGAGAAAATCTGTCCTTCCAGCCACAAAATCATCATCTGATTATGTTCTAGAGTTCATCTTACCAAGAGCAGAATTTGCCGTCTGCCAATGTTGCATTTGTTACTTAGAGCAACACCAGGGGCAACCAGCATGAATGACCATGCATTCCATAAAGATGTGACCAGGCTCCTGGCTGCTGGTCATGTCTCCTCACAGCAGACTGCATGACCCAGAGGGTCCTGCCCACCTCCTAAAGGTGCGGGACCCCTTCCCCCAGAGTCAAGGCAAGCCACATGCAGTGCCCATCAGGGTCTTCCCAGCTTACTTACTCCTTGGCCAGCCAGTGCTAGGGCTGGGGAAGGCTGACCAACTGCTACTCAGCAGCTAGCATCTCACTCCCTCTTCTCAGCAAAGAAGCCCTTAGACCACCAATCTAGAAAGTCACCAAGACCCTATGGCTCCTGGCTGCTGGGGAGGCTGGGCAAAGGCAGCTCTGCTGAGCAAACTTCCCGAGGGCTGAACAATCCAATTCAGGAAGAAAGCACAGTGTAAGCACAGACTTCCTCTGGGGCGGGACAAGCCCTCTTCCTCCACCAGGGCCAGACTACCACAGTCAGAAACTTAACGATGCTCATTCTAACGACCTGAATCCCCAGGAGGATACCATGTAAGTGTCTGAAGACTGTTCACCTTGGCAAATGGGGCTCCTGGACAAAGAGGTAATGGGGTAGGGGCTTCTCCAGAACCCCAGGCCTTTCATCTTAAGGATCTTAGGGTCCAGGAGATCAGTGCTGGGAAGCAGCAAGCCATGTGTTTACTAGACATTCCTACAGTGGTAAGACCCCTTGGGGTCTTTGCACACTATTCCCTATGCCCTGAGAAAAGCCCATGGCCACTGCAGACACACGCAGAGCCGCTATCACCCAAAGACCAGCAATGAAGTCTCAGGGGTCCCGGCACTTTGGGAGGCAAGACTGTGGCTTGGGTGGCCTTAAGGACAAACCAAGGATGCCTGTGGGGGCAGGGTGTTCTGGGACTTGCCCTGGCTACCATGGAAGATCTTTGTCTCCCTGTGCAAGTTAAGCAGCCATCAGAACTCACCTTCGTGAGCCTGGCTCTTGCGGTGCCTCAGAGGAGTAAACAGAACCCTGGACAAGCAGCGGAGGCCCTGCCCAGGTGGCAAGACTAATGGGGCTTCCAAAGCAATTAGCTGCGGGGTCAGCAGGGTAGAATCTGAAGCCAGGGGTGGCAGGGCACCAAGAAGCTGGGCGGCCAGGAAGTGCCTCCTCAAGGTGGCCAGGGGGAGGCAGCAAGGAGGGCAGCCAGACCATTCCTGGAGATGACTTCCTGTGCCCCTGCCCTTGAAAAATGGAATGCCCTGCCCCTCTCAGGCCGCCGGTGAGAATAAGAGCCACCTGGTAGCGGGGAAGGCCAGGTGCAGCTCTGCTCCCGCCCCTGTTCTCTAAAGCAGGTGCTGTTCGGTGGACTCTTGATAATGTGTCCGCGGGGCTCAGGGCATCCAGCCCACTTTCATCAGCTTGGGTTACCGAAGCTGTGGGTACACCCCTGTTGGACATCTTGGGCAACACCAATGCACCTGCCGGTCTATCCTGTACAAGTCCCTGCTACTCTGAGTGCCCCAGATAGAAATACCCGCCAAGGCTTGGATGGGTTTGTACACACTCCTAGGGGCTCCCGAGTCTCCTGTCACTGCTGACCCACACCAAAAGGCGGGCTCCCGGCTTGCTTACTTCTCCTATGGGGACTAACTCACAAACGCAGTTCCTCCATCCCAAGAGCGCAGTGTTGGGGAACTCTTGGGCTGGCATACCCCATGTCCCAAGTGTCCCCCTCCACATGCCTCTCTCTCAGTCACAGCAGAGTCTCTGAACTTAAGGGAGCAGCTCCCAGTCTGATTTCTGTTTCTGTGATTAGCCTTTCCTCGCCTCCCTCGGGGTCGCAGCAGCACCAGCCCAGAGGAGCGCGGGGAGGTTACTCACACGGTGAAGTGGTACACGAAACACTTCCAGCCCGTGGGGCGCTCGAGGAAGTTGTAGACGCGGCCCTGGATGTGAGTGCGCGCCAGCAGCGGGCGGCGCGTGCTGTAGATGGAGACGCGCGGGTCAAGGCTCACCCGTGGCCGTGGTCCGAGGTCTGCGGGACCCGCGGCCGGCGACACAGGGGGCGACATGGGAGACCCGGGACCCGGGGCTCCGGGAAGCGCGATGGGCGCGTAGAGCGTGCCGCCAGCCGGGCCACCCTCAGTCAGC
Source organism: Arvicola amphibius (assembly GCF_903992535.2). NCBI lineage: Eukaryota > Metazoa > Chordata > Mammalia > Rodentia > Cricetidae > Arvicola > Arvicola amphibius. Next base: position 144,881,028 of record NC_052047.1, on the reverse strand, counting down.
TCCAACGAAAAGGGACACTTCTTGGCTAGTCCCGCGCTGCCCCGCCGGGCGCCCAGCAGGCGGCCCCAGCCCGCGCGCTTCCTCTCCGCACTGGGCGGGGACGACGCCGAGTCCATAACCGGACAGGACCCCTGGACGCGCCGGGCCTCAGAGATGAGGTGAAGGCGGCACAGGGCGCTGGGTGCAGTGCGGGTAGCCGCTACAGCCAGCCCAGCCACCGGGGGCCGCTGTCCGCCTGGCCTGGGGGCGGGGGAGGGGGCCGGTCCCCAGGGATGGCACGCCCCGCCCCCAGGACGCCCCGCCCCTGGGCGCCACCAAGCGCCTACCTGCAGCCAGGCTCAGCCAGCAGCAGGCCACCTGCCGCTCCATGCCAAGCCATTCCAGGCTGCTCGCAGAGCTCCCCTCTGTGAGCACCTGTTGGGCGCACGTGCTCATCAGCACTCCGAGGCCCCCCCGCCCTGTCGGGCTCTAAAGTCCTCTAACTGGGGACTAGCAGGTGCCACCACCAAGAACCGGATGGAGCACAGGCACTCTCCCGCCCTCTGAACCTGCGCTAGAGAGGGAGCGGGGGGGGGGGGGGCGAAAGAAGGGCTTTCCCGGGCCACGCGTGGACACTCTTGGGCGCAGGATAAGGAAGTGTTGAACCAAAGAACACTGAGCACCCTGGAGTGGCAGAAGTCCCTGCTGGCAGCAGCAAAAGCAAAAGTGCCCTCCCAGTAGCTAAATGCGGCCCACTAAGGATGTGGGATTGAGGAGATGAGGACCCACCATGAGTGGCACTCAGTGAGAGCTGGCTAAAGTTAGCTGAGCCAGGGGCTAGATTGGGGGTTTTTCCTGGTAGATCCCTCCTGCGGGGCTGTCTGGTCAGGTAAAGGGAGAAATGTTTGCTCCTCCCCAGGATCATGAAGGAGTTTCTTGTCCTGGAACTCTTGTCCTGTGAGAATAGTCAGAAGATTTGCACAGCTGGCTCTTGGGAGCTGCTTCCACCAGGTCTACACAGGCCTTTGTGTGGATCCCAGAACAATGAACACAGATGTGACCAACATCTGCATCTCCATATTCCAAATACAGCAGAAGAAAGGTGTGCCTTCAATAAGCACCCAGGTGGTAGTACGGGCCTATAGTCCCAGCACTCAGGAGGTGGAGGCAGGAGGATCAGGAGCTCAAGATCCTCCCAGGCTCTACAACAAGTTCAGGATCAGTCTGAGCTACATCAGACCCTGCCTTAAACCAACAATAAAGTATTGACACTAGATGGGCATGCAGAGAAGACGAAGGATCAGCCAGGCCCACCTCTCACAACGAGCATAAGAATAACTTTCAGGTGGTGTCCTTATCATCAACAGTTTGTCAACTTGACATAGCCCAGAGTCATCTGAGAAGGGAATCTCAACCGAAGGACTGCCTAGATTAGATTAGCCTGTGAGTGTGTCGGGGGGGGGGGGGTGTTGTCTTGATTGTTTTAATTGATGGAGGAGGGCACAGCCCACTGTGGGTGGCATCTGTACCTTAAGAAAGCTGGCTAAGAGTGAGCCTGATAACAAGCATGCCAGCGTGTTCCTCTGGGGTTTCTGCCGTGCTTTCTTGGCTGTGAATGAGTTCTTTGATGGGAGATGATGCCTCGTGGAATAGTGAACAAGCCTACTTCCAGGTTCCTGATCGAGGCACTGCCCTGGCCTCCCTTGACGATGGGACTCTAACCAGTAAACTGAAATAACTCGCCTCACCTCCGTTGCTCTTGATCCTGGTGTTTACCACAGAAATAAAGGGAAACGAGGACAGCTGGATCAAAGGCTTTGGCATAAAAGTTAAAATAAAGCTCTTCAGAAAGGACTTACGGGTGAGGACTGAGGGGAGAGGCAGAGGTAGAGTGTGCGCCTGTTGTCTGTCCTGAGGAGATGGCAGGGAAAGGAGGAAGAGCACTGCCTCAAGAAACCAGCACTAAGGAAAAGATTTCCTACTGTGCTGGGAAATCCGGAAGCCTCAGATAAAACTGAAAGCCACCACAGGGGAAATAAGCGATTAAGGACACACTGGGACAGTCTTCACATTTTCACCACCACAGGCAAGGGATTCATACACTAGTACATAAGGAGCTCTAAAGCCAGAGAAGACCGCAGCAGACAGTGCTGTGGGAGAGAGGGCTGAGAACAGGACCAGCACACGGAGAAAGAGGCATGTGGCCTTGGTGCCTCCGGAAAAAATGTTCAGCCGCACTCATAACAAGAAAATGCAAATTAAAAGTACACTCTGATACCAGGGGCCCACTATCTGATTGGCAAAACTCCAGATGTTTGACGGCACAATCTTTGGGAAAGGCTAGGGTGGCAGGTGCTTTCCTAATCACCGGTGGGAAGGGCATTTTGGTAGTCTAGTGAAAGTGTATGTGCCCTTTGACCCAAAAATCCCACCACTAACTAACCCAAAGACAAATGAGAGGGGAAAAAAAATGAAAATAAAACTGGGCATGGTGGTACACATCAGTAATCCATATACTTGAGAGGTAGGTAGAGGCAGGTATAAGGAGTTCAAGGTCATCCTCAGCTACATAGTGAGTTCAAGGCCAGCCTGAGCTATGTAAGACCCTAGAGAGGAGAGGAGAGGAGAGGAGAGGAGAGAGAGAGAGAGAGAGAGAGAGAGAGAGAGAGAGAGAGAGAGAATAAACACATAAACCTTGTACTGCAACACAGCTTATATTAGCAAAACACAAGAAATATCTAGAGATGGCTCCGTGGCTAAGAGTGCTGACCCTTCAAGCATGAAAGCCAGAGTTCAGATCCTACCCTGTGCATGCCTATAACCCCAGCACTGAAGGGTTGGTGCTAGGGTCTCTGGGACTCTTGGCTTCAGTCGAACTGAAAAACTCAAAACTCTAGGTTGAACGAGAGAGTCTGCCTCAAAGGAACAAGGCAGAGAATGATAGGGCAGGACACCAGAGGCCCTCTGCTTCCCTCTGCACATGCGACCAGATGCATGCATCTGCACACACATGTGAAGGCATCTCACACACACACACACACACACACACACACTTAGGTATCCTTCAGTTGGTTGAATTATATTATAACACAACCACAAACCACAAATTGAACCATCAGTAATAAGACTGACAGGGACCCACTTCAGATGCCCCCAGGCTAAAATCCTCAGTGTTCAAGTCCTTCGCATAAAACAGTATAGTCTGTTCTTAGAACTTACTACATCCTCCAGTGTGGCTCAAACCATCTCTAGATTCCTCAAAATTACCTAGCACAATGGGAATGCCAGCTCGAATGTTGCTGCCTCATACTATTGGGGAAAGAGTAAGAGTCCGCACTAGTCCATTCCAGATGGAATTTGTTTTTCAAATATCTTCCACCTGGTGTGGGCTGCAGAACCTAGAGACATGGAGTGCCGACTGTCTGAACAAATCAAACATATATGTTTACATATCAAATAAGCAATCCTTTGGAGTTCCTTAGGAACCAAGATATAAAAGATACAGAAGTAAAATCAAAGAAGTACAAACAAATCTTTAAATGTGAGTTTGAAATGTTACCATAATCTCCTCCGTTAGTTTCTCAAAATTACTTCATAGCTATATCCACTAAAACCTTTGGAAAGAGCAGGCTGAGGGCGTGGCTTGGGCAGTAAAGTGTTTGCTGTGTAAGCATGCGGACCTGAGCTCAATTCCCAGAACCCACATAAAAATGTGCGGCATAAAGTACATGGTGGCACATGCCTTTTTCTCAGCACTCGGGAGACAGAAGCAGGTGGATCTCTGTGAATTTAAGGCCAGCCTGGTCTACACAGTGAGTTCCAGCACAGCCAGGGCTGTGAAGAGAGATCTTGTCTCAAAAATCAAGGTGGATTGCCCCTGAGGAAAAAACACCAGAAATTTGTCTTCTGACCTCCACACACATGTACACCCATTCTCTCTCTCTCTCTCTCTCTCTCTCTCTCTCTCTCTCTCTCTCTCTCTCTTTCTCACACACACACACACACACACACACACAGCCTTGTGCACACACAGGTACACCCCACAAACAAGCAGAAGAATTCCAATAGCACAAACAATTATGAAAGCCTTACACAGAGACTCACATCTGTAATCCCAGAATCCAGGAAGTTGAGGCAGGAGGATTTCCATGAGTTCAAGGTCAGCCTGGTCCACAGTGAGCTCCTATCTCCAAAAACAAATAGAGATTAAAGCTTGCCAAAGGTCCTAAGACCCAATTTGTTCGTAACAAGACTTGGAAAGTCTCATTGTCCTTGGACAGTTGCGTGGCTCATTGTTCTGAAAGCTAGATGGGAGGTGGGGTGAAATGTAGCCCGCCTTGCCTTCTCTGTACCAACTTCGGGGTGCGAGGAGGCCATGCCTGCCAGAGGTACACACGGAAGAATGTGTGGATAGCAGTCTGTGATGACGCAGGAAAACTGCTTTGCCACAATCAACAGGAAGAGGATAGGGAGTCAGGTGCAGATTAAAGCAGACTGCCTCTGAGTTGGGGATTGTTGGAGCTACACTGAATGCACACATTATACTGAGCTCTTTATTCTCATGTACATCTTCATATTTTTCAATTATACTGATAGTTGCCCAGGTCTGTCCTGGGGGATGACAGAGAAAGGGAAGAAAGCTCTCTTAGGACCTTCGAGTTGCTTGCCACTGAGTCTGACAGTCTAAGCTGGACCCCTGCGGCTCACGTGGGAGGAAAGGACACTCCCCTCTTAGCCTCTGACCTCCACATGGTGCCATGTATGTACATTTGCACACACAACAAATAAAGGTTTTGTTTTTAGTTAAGGGTCTTGGGAATGCCTGTCCTGCCCTGGACAGGGAACCTGTTCTGGAGGACATGGAGGCAAAAGGGATACTGGGCAAGGACCTGTCATCATGGTCCTTGGACAGAGAATAGGGGGTGGTGGCTGAGCAGGGTGGGAATCAAGGACGGGGACTCCAGGTGTACTACTGGTGAGCACAGAGTTAAGATGGGCTGGGCTCAGGGTGAGGCTACAGCTGAAGCTGAGAAAGTAAAGGCTGGCAGCCCAGATCAGGAAACACATAAAACCCTGCCTATGGGTGGGTAGCAGGGTGGGTCCTGAGGGGCCCATCAGCCTAGAAGAGAAAAGCCTCTGGGGTAGAGAATAAGCAGATTGCTTAGGCCATGGAGGTCTAAAACTCTGGGCATGGGACTCTGGGGTGCCACCTGCTCCTCCAGGACTCTTCCTTTACCGAAGAAGCACCTCCCACTCCCACAGTCACCGAGGGCATGCACACACCCCACCAGACTGCATCCTGGAAGAGCACCTTCTCACTACCTGTCTCCGAGCCTTGAGATGTTATGGAAACCTTGTGCCCACCTTTCTACATGCTGACTTCCTAAGGACTCTTGGCCAGTCTGTATGCAACCCATTACCCAGTCATTCCTCTGGCGAGGTCAGAGGGCAACAACAGGAGGTGCCTCTGAGGCTATCATGAGATAGGGAAACTTGGGCTGATGTCTTCTATAGGACCAGAGTCTACCAGCCAACAGCTGTTAGGTCTTCCAAAGACTTCCCAGATGTTATCTCTCTTCAGCTTAATTTCCCATACATTCATCCCCAAAGTCTTGTATGCACTGCCATGGGGCCATCATGTAGAGGTGAGCAAGATAGTGAGCAGACTTGGCACAACCCAGAATTATCTGAGATACACACTGACTAATTGCCTAGACCAGACTGGTCTAGCAGCACGTCTGTGGAGGATTCTCTCAATTGCTAATCAATATAGAAAGGCCTAGCTCGCAATGGTGGCACCATCCATCCCCTGGGCAGGTGATTCTGGGCTAGGTAAGAAATCTCGCTAAGCGTGAGCCTGTGAGTGAGCCAGCTAGTTGTGTTCCTCCATTGTTTCTGCTTCAATACCTGCTTGAGTTCCTACCAAGTTCCCTCAATGGAAGGAGAAATAAAGCCTTTCCTTCCCTAAGTTGCTTCTGGTCAGAGTGTTGTATCAAAAAAACATAAATCACACTAGAACACTCACTGAGGGCTCAAGGGGTCTCTACAGGGACTCTTCACTTAACTCTTCACTTAACCTGGAGGAGGGTTGTTGTCAAGGCTCTCCACATGCAGTAGATACTCAATGCTAAACAGATGAATGGTCAAGGGAAAGGCATGAGATACATGCCTTCCCACTGCGAGCCACTGATGCCTCTCTGTGGGTCCTCCTTGCTGATGACTATCCTTGTGAATGTACTTCCATCCCTCCTGCACCTCACAGGCAGCTGCTGGGGTGTCCTCTCCTCATCTGAGCACGTAAAGATTCATCATCTCAATCAGCTTGCTCTCAGGCCTGGGAAGGAGGACCTAGGACCCTCTCTAGGCAAACACTGAGGTGGTGCTCCTGGGCAGGGCCTAGCACCATTCTTTCCCATGAAGGGACCCAGGATCACAGTCGGACAAAGGCAGGACTGGGCTTGTCCAGAGTCCTCCAGGACTGGGGTATTGTCTTCCCACTCACCCTGTATCTGAAGTCATTTCACTAGGTGCATCGAGTAGCCACTGTGCTCTGCACTGTGGGTGAAGGCTGGACAGACAATCCAAGCACACATTCATGGAGAAAGTTGCCCTGTGAAGCGGTCCTTATGCATATGTAGAATCAAGGAATGGGGGTTCCCTGGGTGTTCTTCTCTCTCATGGACCCCTGAGAATTGGTCTAGGCCTCACTGAGACCAGGAGAGTGCAAGAGCCTAAGGGCAGAGTGGTAGGAGCTGGCATGCTGTCATTCAGCCACCCCTCACTCACAGGCCACACCCACCCACACTCTCCTCTTCCAAGATACCACACTGGGAACCAGCTGGAAATACTGAAGGTTGTGTGCAAGTGTGTGCGTGTGCGTGTGCATGTGTGTTGGACACATGTAAATAGTCCTTTGTGAGCTCCCTTTTGTGACTGCTCCAAGGGCAGGCTCCTAAGAGCACAGTGAGAAGGGTGTGCTCAGACGAGGAGCAACCTGATGAGGAAGCAGGAACCACCTTGCAGGGCCACAGCTATACCCAATTTAACAAGGCTGTATGAGGTGACCAGACTTTCTCTGAAAACTTCACCCCTCATTCCCAGAAGTACCAAAGATTTACCATAGTGCTTACTTTTAGTTACGCCCTCTGGGAAAGCTGCCTCGGGTCTCCAGAAACCCACATATACTCCTGAGGCCAAGCCTACCCATAGGAAGCCCTTCTAGACATTGTTCTGAAGTCAGCATTGATCTTCCAAATCCTGGGAAAGAGCTAAAAAAATAAATTGAGGACTGTCAGCACTTGCCTTATGCTGGGAGCATCAGTTCGTGCAAATATTGAAGAGGCCCCTTTCAGGGAGCTACCACCATCTGCCTCAGAATTCACTCCTCTGCTTCCAAATGGGTGTCATGGAGAGCAGTCCCAGGGCCTCAGAGGTCTCAGACTTCCTCAGAGATCCATGGTAGTAGCCTGCTCAAGAGCAGAGCTCCCCACACTCAGGATCCCTTAGCTGGTAGCCTCACTGATACCTCTAGCCCACAGTGCTCCACCCTGGGCATCTGCTAAGCCACCTGTGCCTCATCTGACAGAAATATGCTGGATATCCCTAGCCAAATTCAATGCTATGGTAGGCAGTGCCAGCCATTGGACAACCCAGCTGAAAGGGCTCCCATGAGAAGCCACCATGGCCCCACAAAGGCTGGAGCCCAGAGCGAGGGCAAGGCAACTGAGGGACGGAAGAGGAGGCAGGAATGACTCAGCTGCCAGCAGCATTTGCTAGGTACCTACTGCATTTCTAACCTTGCTGGTTACACAGTGGGGAAGACTGGAGCAATGGACGGGAAGACCCAGCTTCAGGAGACAAAGATCTCATCGATGAGACACACAGATGCAGGGGGGAAGCACATGAGACCCTCACATGCCACTCAGATGCTCTGACCAGCCCTGGCCCTTATGTGACCCAGAGACTGTGAAGCAGCCACCAACATTCCTATGTGTGGGCATTGTGTGACAGGGAGTTGATTCATCTCAGTGAGTCCAGGAACAGAGAGCCCGCTGACTGTGAATGAGTGACTGGAGAGAAATGGGTGGGTGGCTGCAGAGGCAGGTGGGTGCTTGGATACTGAGGATAAGTGGATAGTATGTGGGAATTTGCATGGATGAATGAGTAGGTGAATGGATGGGTGGTCAGCTGATTGGATGGATGGATGGATGGATGGATGGATGGATGGATGGATGGGTGGATGGATGGATGGATTTATTATCTGGGGTAGATAGATAAATAAATGGGGAAACGAATGAGTAGCTAGTGGATGGGTGGATGAATGGATAGATGGATGGTAATAACTAGGCAGATAGAGGCATAACTGGGTAGATATAAGGATAAATGGATAGTTGGATGATGGATGATGATGAATGGTACAGTTGGTAGATGAATGGATAGGTGAACAGATGGTGTGGTAGTTTGAATGAAAACATCCCCCATGGGCCCATAGGGAGGAGTACTATTCGGGGGTGTGGCCTTGTTGAAACAGGTGTAGCCTTGATGAGGGAGGTGTGTCACTGGGGGTGGGCTTTGAGTTTTCAGACGCTCAAGCTAGGCCCAGTGCCACTCTCTCTTCCTGCTGCCTGTCAATCCAGATGTAGAAGTCTCAGCTCCTTCTCCAGCACCATGTCTGCCTGTGCTCCACCATGATGACAAAACTGTAAGCTGCTACCTCAGCTAAATGTTTCCTTTATAAGAGTTGCCATGGTGTCTCTTCACATAAATAAAAACCCTAACTAAGATAGATGGATAATAAGATAGATGGATGGGCGGATGAATGGCTAGATGTTTGGTTGGATCGGTGGATGGATGAATGGGTGGATCAGTGAGTGAATGGCTTGATTCGTCTTGATTGTCAATTTGACAGGATTTAGAATCACCCAGGAGAACCATCTCTGGGTGTATCTGAGGGTGTGCTTCTAGGGAGGATAAAGATTACACAAAAAGCAATCCTGATACAAAGAGGTCCCAAGAGAAAAGGCAATGTCCACCTCCCCTTGCTTCTTTCTCCTGAACAAGTACCTCCACCACTGCTGCCCCTGTCCCCTGCTGACTTTGGACTCCAGCTTCTTTGGCTTCCCAGCATGGACTGAGCACCAAGGATTCTCCTGGGATCTTCCAAGTCTTATTGGATTGAGACTACTGAGATGACTGTCTTCGTGGGCTGAGTGGACACTGGGTTCTCAGCCTCTCCAGCACACCGATGGCCATATCATGTAACCAATAAAAAAAAAATCCCATTGGTAATATGTATATATGTTCTGTGAGTTCTGTTCTTCTGGAGAAGGCTGCTTAACTCAGATGGATAGATGGTGATTAATGTGTCTGGAGAGTTGGGTGGGTGGAAGCATGGACAGAAGGTGGAGAGTGTCAGTTAGATGCCTGGATAGAGCCAGGGAAGATGGCTCAGTAAAACACTAGCCACACAGGCATAAAGATGAGTTCAGAGCCCACGTAAAAGCAGACACGGTATTGTGTGTATGCGATCTCAGTGCTCCTACAATGAGACAGGAGGTAAAGACAAGATAATTCCAGGAAGCACAGGGCCCAGTCAGTCTAGTGTGTGGTGGCAAAGAAGAGACCCTGTCTCAAACAGTGGAAGGCAAGGACTGACATCCAAGATGTTCTCTGACATCTGTACATACTCTGTGGCTTGCACACATCTGTACTCATATACACAAATGCGCGCGCGCACACAAACATACACATACAAAGATCGTAAGATAAGATGCCTGGATTGATGGGTGATTGATTATGGGTGAGTGATGTCCTCAAGACATCCTGGGTCTGTCCTACGCATGCTTATCTTGGTGTGTCCTCATCAGCTCCGGGGAAATGCTCATGTCCCATTTCCTGACAAGACCTGGAACTGGTACAGGGCTGGTAAGAGGCCACACTGAACCTGGCTACCAGTCCTGTACCTTCTCTGCATACATAGAAACATACAAGTACATGTATACACAGTGTGCATCTGGGGCACAGATGTGTGCACAGAACCCTAGTGCAGGCTATGGAGTAAGGCAGTCATTAGCTTCCATAACTGGGGCTTGCTCTGGAGTTGGCCAGCAACCCCATTGTACTGTTCTGTATTTGGAGCTCTGCTGAGTGATTGACAAGCTCTTGTAAGGGCTGGGCCTGCCTCCAGGTGGCAGGAGGAGAGGGGTCAGGGACCATGAGGCCTGGCAGGAGCCCTGAGCTGGTGGACCCTCATCTCCTCTAGCCTTGGTCTACATCTGTGTTATAGGGACAAGATCAGGGCCAAACTGATAAGACAGAACTCAGGCCTAAGGCCTGTTCCCCTCTGTCCTTATCTTCCCAGACCCCGTCTCTGGGTTAGAGACCATAGACCAGAGTCCAGCAAACTGGACAAAAATCCTGTGCCAAGAAGGTACTAAGACCATGAGTTCCACATAGGCAGCCTTAGATCTGCTGCGGGAAGGAGAGGTTTAGGTGCCCTAAGTGCCAGAGAGAGAGCTGCAGAATTTCTGGGGCAGCAGAAAGATTCTGCTCCTCAGAGGGCAGTCAGAGAGCTTGAGACGGGGCTGTCTAGAAGCAAGGTGGGACAAGGCACTGGGCTAGGAGTTGGTCCTGGGAGCTCCCAAAAGTATGCTAGGGACCTTTGGGTGCAGAGTTCTGCAGGCTGGGGAGGCTAGGAGGCTTTGGCCTCTTCTTCTCCAGCCTGTGTCTAAGTGTCAGCCTCAGAGATAGCTCAGGCTGTGTAAGAACACTGGTTTTCATGGATGCCAGACTTGGTGTTTAAGCAGGGGGGGGGGGGCATGGCAGGCAGTTAGTGAGGCTGTTACAGTCAGAGGGAGAAAAACTGCTACCCTGGGGACACAAACTGGGGTGGGAGCCACGCTTGAAGCCTTGCCCTCTGGGACACAGCCTCGCCCAAGAGGAAGTATCCTCCTGGCACCAGCTAGAGCAACCACAAGAGAGACAGAGACAGTTAGCTACCAGCTAAGCCATAGTGGGCAATGTGGGGAAGCAGCTGTTGAGGGCAATTTGGAAGTCTCCCCCCCCCCCCCCCGGCACCGTAATTCTCCTTCCCCTTGTCACAGGGGTCACAGCTGGGAGCATGGAAAGCAGCGGAGCCTCGCCTCATGTCTATCTGCCCAGAGTCCTGGAATAGCTAGGAAGCTGTTTCCCGTTAAGCGGCTGCCTCCCTAGACCGCACCTAGGCCTCCGTGGGACTCATGTGTGTGCACATGCCCAGGCACGCACTTGTCTACACACAGTAGCCTTTGAGCACATGGTCAGCATGCAGTCATATTCTGCACTTGGGGTTGACTGTGACCGCCCAGTGTCCCACAGTCCTATGGGGGAAGAAGCTGCTGAAGGACAAATGAGGAAGCAAAAGATCGTTTCAGACGGCAAGGCAACACTGAGCAATATCGCCAGGGTGCCTGGGAGGAGAGCTGCAAGGGAGGTGCCCTGTGCTGGTGTGGTCCTGGGTGACGGGGTCTCTGAAGGACATAGAAGCCTGTGGTGACAAGGAACCAGTAGGAGATACTCCACCATGTTTCAAGGCGTCAGAAGCAAAAGCACCAGGGCCTCTTTGGGTTTGATTATTAGGATAATCGGGGCCAGGGAGGTTGTGGGTAAGGAGAAGCACAATATGTTATTTGCCTGGGAACAGCTAGGGAATGTTTATGGCAACCCTTCAATTGTCCAAAAGATGGAGGTGAGGGGGCAGCACCAGATGGAGGAAGCATTGCAGAAGGAATGGGTTGTGGAAGGATTCCTGTTCTCCACACACCTCAGATATAGTGGGAGCCACAAGCCAGGCCAGGCCCTGGGTTGCTGGGTTAGGCATGAACTCAGGCTGGACCTCCAGAATCCAATGGACTCTGGTCTTGAACAAGGCTGAGGTCTGGTCCTTCCACCTAGGCCCCCAAGGTGTCCCCTCCTTCAGAACTGGACCCTCTAGTTTTCCAGACCTGCGAGCTTGTGATTCCTGCCCTGCAGAGACCAAGTGTCTGGAGCTAGTTCTGAGCCTCTGGCCCCAGTCCGCCCTGTAATTCCAGAAGGACCACAAGTGAACCTGGCTTGTGTCAGGATAACACTATAGGCATGCTTGGCAACATACCAGTCCAAATGGGGCAAGCAACTCAGGGCAAAGCCAAGAGACCCCTGTCCTGTTTTTGACTATGGTCCTGGCGCCCTCTGGTGGTTAATAATGTTGAGTCCTTGGCTGCTGACCAGCCCCTAACCCCTACCCCTGGGGCTAATGGCAAACAGGGGATCTGTGAGGGAAGGGCTCCTGGAAGCACTGTCAGAAGCTGTCAGGAGAGTCCTTCCTCCCCAGTTACCCACAGCCTCCAGGACACTGGGTTCAAGGATCTGTCTACAGGCAGAGAAACTGAGACTCAGAGTGGTGGATGAACTGGATGGATCACAGCCGCAGAAAGCCTGGTCTGTCCCTCGGGCACCGGTCTTGAGCCCTGATGTAGAGGCCATCCTCACACAGCCCCCCAGGCACTGACTGACTGCTAAATAGACAATACTCAGCTCACCCACAACGTGGGACTCCCCAGGAGGATGGCACACCACAGAGCAGGGCAGACATCTCCAGACCTCCTGGGGCCTGGGGGAACAGTCCATCTGATGTGGGATTTCCCACTGTACACTGTGATTACCATTAATGAATAAAGGAACTGCTTTGGGCCTATATCAGAGCTATAGGGAAACAGCTAGGCAGGAGTGGGGAAAACTAAATGGAATGCTGGGAGAAAGGAGGTGGAGTCAGAGAGAAGCCATGGAGCCTCCACCAGGATGCTGGGAACTTTACCCAGTGAGTCACTCCACATGGCGATACACAGATTAATAAAAATGGGTTAAATTAATATGTACAAGTTAGCCGATAAGAAGCTAGAGCTAATGGGCCAAGCAGTGATTTAAATAATATAGTTTCTCTGTGATTATTTTGGGGCTGAGCAGCCAGTAACCAACAAGCAGCCCTTCCTACTACCATTCATCTGCCTGCCTGTCCTCCTTGGGACAGCTTGCTGTACATCCTTGCATGAGTCACATAGTTTTAACACAATCCTTGTTTCCTCAACTAGAGAAACTGCGGCTTGGTGAGGCTGAGGCAGAATTATCTTCTGACCTCAGGTTAGAGTACAGACACTCAGACCTCATTGCCCACAGCAGGCTGAATCCATGGAGGGAAGGGACAGAACCCATGTACCATCCATGCCCTCTTAGCAGTGAGTACAGCTTCCTTGCCAGCTTGGATGTTCTCTCAGACCAATGGCACCAATCCTCCCTTGATGGCTGGGTGGCACCCTATCTTCACTCAACACCCAGCCTTCTGGGATGCCATTGGCTACCAAGTGCCAGGTGTGGTATGTGGGGGGAGCAAAGGGGACACAGCCTGCAGTAGGTGAGTGGCTCCATCGTTCAGCACCAGCAGCCACATACCAGGAGTCTGGAAGGAACAGGCAGGTAAGCTCACCCCAGGGCCAGCTTGCAGAGGGAGTGGGGCCAGAGAAGAGCCCAGCTCTTCTATGGGACAGGTAAGAAGGACAAGCAGGAGCTTTGTTCTATCTTGTTCTATCCACACTTGCACGTCATGCTCTCTTTTCCTCAGCTCTATCAGGGATGGAGCCTCTCTTTCCTGTAGCATCAGAAGAGCAGGTCTACCATGGGCAAGGGAAGGGGCTACCCATTGTTTGGGAGGATCTGGGTGAAGGGCAGTCCAAACTGTGAGCCTCAGACTTGGGGATTACATCTGCCAGAAAGTCAGGCAGGGCTCAGAGGCTGGGTGTGAGGGGAAGCGGAGAGAAGCAGCCAGCTCCTCACAGCTGTGTCCATGTCCTGCTCTCTTGGGAATGCCAGGTGTCCTCACTGAGGGGATGAGAGGTGCCATGCTATTTCCTGCCTGCATGTAGTAACCTTTCTGCCCATTCTTATCATTGTAGTTATACCCAGATATCACTGGAAGCTGGCACAGAGGGTTTGGAGACAAATAGGGTTAGGACCCCAAGGTCTGGGTGCCAGCTCTCGTCTTGCCCTGGGCGCTTCCTATATTAGGAGGTGAGAAGTACATTTAGTTCAGGCTGTTTCTATGATCACCTCAGCTAGTAAGAAACTCCAGGGTCTCCACTGCCCTGGGATTCAATGTCTGGTTTTTGTCTCTTGGAGTTTGGCATAGGATAATGTCCAGGGTCATGCAATCCAACTCTGCCCCACCCCTAAGAAAACCACCAATAAAGAGGGGGTGTTTAAGACCTGGACACCTGCACATGCAAATCCTATTTGCATGCTTTCCCTCTTGGTGGCCACATTTGCCTGGTCCTTGGCACATGTTCAAATGCTCCTCCACACCAGCCTGGTGGGGAGAGCAAGTGCTTGCAGTTCTTGAGAGTTGCATCTACCTCCCAAGGCATCCAGGGGTCCAGACCACCCATGCAGTCTACCCTAAAGTAAGACAAGGTGACCTGGTTCACTGCCCATGGGTGGGTGTGCATTGTTGAGCCCCATATTGAAAGACACTCTCTAGAGTCTAGTCCTTGAGATAGAAGCACCCAGGGACTCAGGAAGCCCCAGAGAACTTCTCTCCTGGCTCAAATGAGTCTGTCCATGACCTTCCTACCAGGGACTAAGTAAGGCAAAGAGTGGGCGTTCCCATTCCCAACCCAAAGACTGGGAACACACATGGCTCCCATACCCCAAACCAAAGGACATATATAGCTTGAGTCACCTCCCTTGCTGCATAGCCCATGTCCAGGTGTGGCTGAAGAAACTGTTTCCAATAGTGGGGCATGGTAACCACATGGATCCTCAGACAGCAGTTTTGTCTGGAAGCAGGGTCTTTGTAGATGAGATAGAGGGTAAGTAGGGACCCTGGCCCAGTGATGAGGTACTTTATGGAAGAGGAGAGGACAGATGTGCACAGGCACAATTATGTGACCACAGAGGCAGGGATTGGGACCATGTGGCCACAAACCAAGAGATGCCTAGAGCCCCTGGGAGCTGAAAGACCAGGGAAGATGTCCTCAGAGCCCTGGGGAAGGCCACAGCTTGTCCATACCTGGGTTTTGGGTTCCTGTCCCTAACACTTCAGGAGTGGACCTCAGTTAGATCAGGCCTCCCAGCTTGTGGTCCTTGTTCCAGCACACAGGGGAATGCCTGTGACCCCATTAAGATCCCCACAGGAAAACTATGGAGTGTTTGTTTCTGGGGCTGGAAGGGTTTATTCAAATCCTGCCCTCCATGGGCCCTGGGTGTGAGCTTCTGCTGTAGGTGGGGAGATTTACATTTCCCATAACTGGGCAGGATGGGCCACGGGGGACCCACGGAACCAAGGAGCTGCGCCTGGCTACAGGAACCAGATACAAGGGAGGAGACTTGCCTGTGGCCATACATTGACTCATGGAGGTTTCCTTCATATAGGGCCATATACTAGGAAGTCAGGGTGACAAACCAATCTTGGTCTGGAGGCCCAAGGTGAAGCCTTGGTATCCTAGTCTGCTTTCTGATGCAGTGATAAACACCATGGCCCAAAGCAACTTGGAAAGGAAAGGGTTTATCTCAGATTGTAGCTTGCAGTCCATCATGAAGGGAAGCCAGGTCAGGAACCCAAGGCAGGAACTGAAGCAAAGTCCACAGAGGAATGCTGCTTACTGGCTTGCTCCTCATGGCTTACTCAACCATGACTTTCTTATAGAACTCAGGGCCACCTGCCCAGGGGTGCTACTGCCTACAGTGGCTGCACCCTCCCACATCCATCGTTAATCAAAAAAATGTCCCGCAGGCTTGCCTATAGGGCATCTGATGTAGGCATTTTCTCAGTCAAGGTTCCCTCCTCCCACATAACTATAGCTTATGTTAAGTTGACAGAAGAAAAAAAATCCTACCCAGCACACCAGGTGAGGGAGGCCACAAAGATGCTGCCACAACACCTAGCGCAGACCCAAAAGTCCCTGCCTGCCCAAGTCAGACAGGCTACAAGGAGGAGCCTTCCTACCTCTGCCACCTCTGAGGGACCTATCTCCAATCTTCCCACACCCACCTTGGGTGAAGAGCCCATCCTACTCCCTGCAACGGCTCAGCATAGCCCAGCTACACTACAGCCACACGAGACAGTGCTCTTGCACCCAAAGCTGTAGGAGGTAGTTTAGTTTATACTGAGCAGAATATTAGCTGTGGCTAATGAGGCTCCAAAGGACATGCCCCACTGTGGCCATAGTTACAATAACCTTTGTAGTCACACAACAAATGACAATAATAAGTCAAGGCAATTATCAAACACTTTGGTGGAAAGACCAGGTAGGTAGGTTACGACCACGTGGGGGAACCTCTGCTATAGGCCTCAGAAGCTATCTGATGACCATTTTTGGCTTCTGAGTTGGTGAAAGTTTAGGGTCCGCTGAGAATGGTATGAAGGTTTGCCTGGTAGATGGATGTTAGGTCAGACAGTAGAGGTGGACATTAAACGGGGTGCTATTAGGGGAGCTAAAGATAGCTGAAGACAGTCAGGTCCTGGATCTAAAACATCTTTCAACTTCCACAACCGGGATGTTCCAATGAGTCCGTATCTACAGACTTTTCACCGCAGGTAAACTTCAGTTCACATCTGCAAAGACCAAACTTCTGTAGAAGGTCGTGTGCACAGTACCAGGGGCTATGGGTCAGATGTACCTTTTGTGGGACACTTCCTTGGGGGTAGCACAATAGCCATGGTGGCTCCAGAGGCATGTGGGAAGAACCTAGGCCTCAACCCCTGTCCAGGTTAGCCACAGGAGGCAGGGAATAACCCCTCCTCATACCTTATACCATTCTGTCCCCTCCTTCTCAGGGATCTCCCTGTAAAAAGTGTTGGGTCTGAAGTGCTATCTTGCAGGCACCTCAAAGCTGGGCACTGGGGATTATGGGGAAGTGGGGTGTAGAGAGCTATCCCAAGTCAGATAGGAGTTTTCTGCCTACAGTAGAACCCGGGGAAATTCTTCCAGTGTGTTCTTCCCTGGCTGGACACCTGCTTTTAGAAGGGCAGACATAGGAGCCAAGGCACAATGAGGTCAGGGCCACGCTGTGCCCTAGAGATTTTGGGCAACCACCAGAGAAATACAGGGGACCCATAGGAGGCACAGCTGCAACCACACAGGCCAGTCCACTCAGGTCACTGCAGTGAAGGATGGAGCTCACGGGCTTGGCTTGGCCAGGTGGGTGGGTGGGAGAGGACCTGAACCCAGCCTGGGTAAGAGATGCTGTAGGCAGCCTCTTCATCCTGTTTGCCAAGGTGGGCAATGAGGGGAAAGAGTCTGGTGGGGTCCTGCCTCTGCCTATGAGACCAGGGAGCCAGGACAAGGCTCCCCTTCCCTACCCCTCCCTGTTCTTCCCATTGCCCTCTTCACCTGCTACCCTGTTCCAACTTCCCTTCCTGACTTCCTGTTCTGCCTTCTGTCCCCGCTTCCCATTTCTAGCCTTCATCTCTGCCTTCCTTCCCTGGCCTCCCCTCCTGGGACTTCCAGGTCCACCTAGGTCCCTCCTTGTCTCCACTCTATCCTCCCTAGGTCCCCTGCCTTCTCATCTACCTACACAGGGGCAAACCAGGGTGTCCCCAGACCTTGTCCAGGACAAGGGCAGTCTAGGATGTGGCTCCTTTGGACTGGGGAACTGAATTCCTTACTTAGTCTTTGGGGGTTTCCAGGACACCCCCTGCAAAAGCTTCCGGAGAACCGTGACAGGCGTGTTGGAGTCCAGATGCCTGGAGTTCGGTAAGTGTGGGGAACAGGGTCAGACAGGTGGGTTTGCTGCGCTTCTCTTCCTCTCCTCTGTGGGAATGAGCCTGACTCTAATTACAGCTACTGTGAAGAATATGCTAGAGTCATGGAAGGTGGGGCCAGCAAGTGGGCAGCTACCTCATGTCACCTGGGATGGGTCTTCCTTGTGAAGAGGGGAAGAGGGTGGTTATTCCACTCTCTGGGTTCCATCATATGTCTCACAGAGAAGCCACCATGCACACTGCCCAGAGCTCCTGCCCTGGAAGCCCCCCAGATACTGGTGATGGGTGGGAGCCAGTCCCATGCCGGGGAGAGGTCGACTTCGGAGGGTCCGGGAAGAAGCGAGGCAAGGTAGGGGCAGCGTGCACCTGGGTGACATCCACCATGCCTGGAATCCTCAAGTCTTACTTCCTCTTCAAAGCCAAGTACCGGGGCCTGCTCACCCTGGTTTTGTTCCTTAAGATCTGAGTACAGAGACCCCGACCAGATGGGCAAAGGTTGAGAGTTGCTTCCTGCCCTTGTGATAATGGGAACCTTGAGGTCCGGGACTCCTGCCTCACTCCCCACTCACCTGGGAAAGATCTACTGCAATGACCATTATCACTCATGCCTTACCACAAGAGGGTTCTAAGGCCCACTCATCTGTGCCTTGCCCTTAAGCCCAGCCTCCTCCCCCATGCCCAGAATCCCTCAGAAACTCCCTCCAACCTAACATTTACCATATTCCCAGAATCCCCGAACCCAAAATTGCCTACCTGTGCCCTGACCCTGAACTCACCTGACTCCTACCCCGCAGTTTGTGAAGGTGCCAAGCAGCGTGGCCCCCTCTATGCTCTTCGAACTCCTGCTCACCGAGTGGCACCTGCCAGCCCCCAACCTAGTGGTATCCCTAGTGGGCGAGGAGCGGCCTTTCGCTATGAAGTCCTGGCTTCGGGACATCCTGCGCAAGGGGTTGGTGAAAGCAGCTCAGAGCACAGGTAAGGCTCTCCCTGGACTGGGCCTGCCTGGCCTGCTGCCCTGCTTGTCACTGGGAGGGGGAAGCATTCCTTGATGACATTTCTCCTACTCACCCACCTTTGGTGATACCCAGGGAGACCACGGGAGCAGGTCATGGGCATGTGGTGCAGGTGAACTTTAAGGCCATCACCAGCTGGTCTGTGATGGGCAGAAGCTGGTCTTCCCTGAGAGCCATCCACTCCAATCATAGGCCACGGCCTCCGAGTGGTATCAGTGCACCAAGGAGCACTTAGGGTGTGTCCCCACACACCACCCTTGCGGAGCAATCTGGCTACTTGTAGATGTCAGAATCAAATCCCTAGGCTTTATCTTGAAAATATATGGGTCGAGGGGATGCCCTGCTTTCATTTCTGCTGTTATAGATACCTTGACCATAAGCAAGTCAGGGAAGAAAGGATCACGTGATTTAGGCAGCTGGTCACATCCCATCCACAGCCAAGAACAGAGAGGATAAACACGTCTCTACTTACTTGTTCTCATCACGCGTTCGCCTTTTATGCAATTCAGCACCTAGGGAAGGGTGCTTCTCTCATATATAGGAAGGGGTCTTCCTATATGACATAACAACCAAGATAATCCACCACAGACATACCCACTGACCAAGCTGAACTAGATTATGATTCTCTTTCCAGGTGATTCTGGGTTGTCAAGTTGGTGGTTAAAAAACGGAGTAGCACAGGGGTCAGAGAGATGCTTAGTAGTATGTACCGCTCTTGCTGGTGACTGGGGTTCTGTTCCCAGCACCCATATCAGACAGCTTGGAACTGCACATGATTCTAGCTTCAGGGAGGTTTGACACCTCTGGTCTCCTCGGGCAACTTCATTCATACGCACATACTGAATGCACTTATATCATTTTAGAAATAAATTAAAGTTAACCAGCACAGCTTAACTTTGATATTTCAGTAGAGACCTGAGCCCAATCTCCAGCACCCATACAGAAAGTTGGGCATGGAGGCATGTACTTGTAATCCCAATACAAAGGGAAACAGACAAGAAAGTCTGGCCTGCCCGACTGGTCAAATCAGAGAGCTCCAGGTTCATCAGAGACTATCTTACACAGATGAGATGAATGGCACCTCTGGCCAACACATGAGCCTGCACACACAAGCACACACCCAGCAGGGGGTGGGGTTCTGAGTCTCTCGCTGCAGAAGTGATTATAATGAAGGAATAATTCACAGTCAGAAGGAAGTGGGAGCTTTGTCATCCTGGTCCTTGCCCAGAACATGTTACCTGGAAGCATCTATGCCAAATCTTGGAAAAGATCACTGTCTACCACGCACACATCCTCCCTGAGCCTTAGTGTCTCCATCAGTTCACAGTGTTCTCTGCAGCTGGGTATGTACTCCTAGCACATGGAACACTGAGGCAGGGGAATTATTTCAAGTTACAGGCTAGACTACACTATAAAGACCCTTTCTGGGGGAACGGGAATAAAAGCATTTCCCATCACCTGATTCTGGGTCTCTGACTGTAATATGGCCGGGGATGAAGTTGGACCAGCCAGCTATGAGGACTCCAGAACTTTTCTCTCTCAACTTCCATAGGTGCTTGGATCCTGACCAGCGCCCTCCGTGTAGGCCTGGTCCGTCATGTTGGACAGGCTGTACGTGATCACTCTCTGGCTAGCACATCCACCAAAGTTCGCGTAGTGGCCATTGGAATGGCCTCTCTGGACCGTATCCTTCATGGTCAGCTTCTAGATGGTGTCCAGGTTAGTGACACATTCATGGATCCAAGTAAGCTTGTGTAAGTAGAGGAAGCTATGGACAGAGACTCTAAGAGTATTGAGAGGTGGGGAACTAGTATGGGCTTCAGTGGGAAGAAAGACATTGATTCCACGGGGCTCAGCACTCCCCAGCAGGTGGCAGCATCACTCAGGAATAAGGGTGGCAACCTGCTACACTCCTCTAGGGAGCCACACTGATAGCACTCAGGGCCCAGCCTAGCTGGACTGCTGTCCTAACGAGCCGGAAAACCCTGGCCAGGTGGCTTCTGCTCTCTGGTATTCATTCACATCCCCCACTCTGTGGACCGTGTAAGGCATAGCCAATGAGAAGCCCAGGAGGCCCCACTGAGGTGAAGTCTGGACCCCAGCCCAGAAGAGTCTAGAAGGTGGAGCTTTCACAGCCCTGGCCCCAGCTGTTTCCATGGTTCACTCATTCCAGGGAGGCCCCAGGCCCAGCAGTCCAGCCTCCCTCTGCCTGAGGGGTGGGGACTCTGAGGCCTTGCGGAAGCCTTGCCCAGGGCCCCAGCAGGGCGTGCACAGTGCAGTAAGGCCCAGCCAAAGCTGCTCCTGAGGTCTCCACCTCTCCATGTCTTCCCAAACGCTTGGCACAGGAGGATACCCCCATCCACTACCCTGCAGATGAGGGCAGCATCCAGGGACCTCTCTGCCCTCTGGACAGCAATCTCTCCCACTTCATCCTGGTGGAGCCTGGTGGCCTCGGGAGTGGAGACGGACTGGCAGAGCTACGGCTGAGCCTGGAGAAGCACATCTCTCAGCAGAGGACAGGTTATGGGGGTAAGGCTCACTCCAGCTGCACAGGCAGCATCTTGGGGATGCGGACATGGAGATATGATACCCACTTCATAGAGAATGAGTGGGAAAGGGCCTTCCAGGAACCGCCCCCACCCCCGCCGCATGCCTGAGCATAAAGACCTGGGAAGAAGAGCTGTTGGGGTGGGATGGGAGAGTGGCACAGATGGGTAGGATGGCCCTGGCTAAGCAGCCACCTCTTGGCCAGATAGCAGGGCAGCTGCCACTGTTTTAATTGGCACTGTTCTGGCTGCAGACTCTGCTAGCCCATAAGGCTTCTAAGAGGTGCAGTCCCCACCACTGCCACCAGGGGGCAGAAATGCCTGAAGGAATGGGTACAACTGTGGCTAGTGGAGGGTGTGAAAGATGGACTGGGAAAATCACAGCAGACGAATGATGTCTATAAATGACTATATCATTGCTTAGCATGTGTGTGAATAGTATATTAACAAGCAACCATGTAATTCTTTGGTGAAACCAATGGAAACAGGTCTGTATCTGATACCACAAAGGCCTCCATAGGACCCCAGCAGTTTGGGGTTGCTCCCACCAGCTTCTATCACTTTGTTAGCCCAGTGTGTCTCTTATGATGCGGTGCGACTCTGTCCTAGGCTGGTAGAGTGGCTACCTAGCCATAGTGCGGCTACCCTTGGGACGTGATCGGTGCCACAAGGCCTCACATCTCACAAGTTGTTTTGTGCTTACTTGTCACCTGCCAGCCCTGAAGAGTACAGACATACAGCTGAAGTCTTGGCCCACAGTCAGGGATTTGATACAATATCTTGGTTGAAAGTGAGAGGCGGAAAGCCTCTGTGGGCTGGAGATGTAGCTCGGTTGGTAGAGTGCTTGCCTGAGGCACACAATGCTCTGGGTTCAATCTGCAGCACGGAATGAACCGGGGGCTGTGGCACATGCTGTAGTCCTAGCACCCTGGAGATGGAAACAGGGACATCGTCCTCAACTACATTTCAAAATCCAAGACCAGACTGGGCTACATCAGACCCTGTTTTTGGTTTTTTGGTTTTGTTTTGGTTTTTTTTTTTAAAGGAAGAGTCAAACGGTGGCATACGCCTTTAATCCCAGCACTTGGGAGTCAGAGGCAGGTGGATCTCTGTGAGTTCAAGGCCAGCCTTGTCTCCAAAGTGATTTCCAGGACAACCAGGACTGTTACATAGAGAAACCCTGTCTCAAAAGAAAAAATGGAGAGAAGAAAGCTTTTTGGCAGGGTGTGCCTGAAACATGGTAGCTGGAGGGGGGGTCCTGAGATGGGGGGGTTGTTCTACTTAATGAGGAGGACCTGAGTTTCTCCCTTTCTGAGCATCAAGTGGCCTCATGGCTGCTATACCCACAGGCACCAGCAGCATCCAGATACCTGTCCTTTGCCTACTGGTCAACGGTGACTCCAGAACCCTGGAGGTAAGGACAGGGGAGAGGAAGGGTCTGACTGGAGTCAGTGAGAATGTGGTAGTTTCCCAAGGTACCCCGCGGTAGTGTGGAGGGTTGAGGCACCTCCTAAATGTGCATTTGGATGTCACCTTTGTCTCCCCAGAGGATTTCCAGGGCAGTGGAGCAGGCTGCCCCATGGCTGATCCTGGCAGGTTCTGGGGGCATCGCTGATGTACTTGCCGCTCTGGTGAGCCAGCCTCATCTCCTGGTGCCTCAGGTGACTGAAAAGCAGTTCAGAGAGAAATTCCCCGGCGAGTGTTTCTCTTGGGAAGCCATTGTGCACTGGACGGAGCTGGTGCGTGCTGCTGGGGGCCGCTGTGGCCATGTGATGCGTCTGTTTTCCCAGCAACCCCTGGGTGGGGATGTCCTTCCTGACAGTCCTGCAGGCCTTGTCTGTGCCTCTCTCCCATCCCATCTTGGAATCAAGCGGGTCCGTGTGCAGCAGTGAGACCAGCCAGCTAGCCAGCCTGTCAGGCTGAGCTGCTGAGCTAGGCTTGTGGGTCAGCGGGGCAGAGTGGTTCGTCTGAGGACCCTTGCAGCCTCCATTCAGACCTCAAGACCTCTTCCTGGCCCTAGCTACAGAACATCGCTGCGCACCCCCACCTCCTCACTGTGTATGACTTCGAGCAGGAGGGTTCTGAGGACCTGGACACTGTCATCCTCAAGGCACTTGTGAAAGGTGAGCCGCCTAGACCCTGCCCCCAGAGGCAGCAGGACTCAGCAGTGTCCACAGCAGATGACCGTCTGGTGACTCAGATTTGCAAAGCCTTTCTGAAGTGTGCAGTCTAGTGACTTATAATCTAGCCTCAGGACATTGTCACCGCCACCAATACTGGAATTTTTTTTATTACCCCCTCCCAAAAAGCCTTAGCAACTTCACCTTGTCCCCAGGTCCTGGTCCCCTACCTGCTTTCTGTCTGTAGATGTGAGCTTTGGAGCCACTTTGCATGAATGGAATTACAGCCTGCATTGTTTGTACCCAGTTTCCCTCATAAAGCACAATGCCCCACAGACCCATGCCCCCTGGCAGATGATGCCAGGAAACCCTGACTTCCAAGGCTGAGTTCTAATATTTACTGTGTAGATGTACCATGCGTCTGTCCACTCGGCCACTGATAAAGATGTTGGATTACCACCCAGGCTTGTCGGTGCCATGGGGCTGACCTGGAACAGGTGTACACAGGCTGGAAGCTGGGCAAGGCAGTTTTGGGGAAGGAATGGGGGCATACCTGAGTAAGGGGCCACTCAAAGAGGGCCTGGTACACCTGGGGCTGAGGATGCGTCTCAGTTGGCAGAATGTTTGAGCCAGGCAGTGGTGGCTCATGCCTTTAATCCCAGCACTTGAGAGGCAGAGGCAGGTGGATCTCTACAAGTTTCAGGGCAGCCTGGTCTATAGAGTGAGGTC
The DNA here is from genome assembly GCF_903992535.2 of Arvicola amphibius. NCBI lineage: Eukaryota > Metazoa > Chordata > Mammalia > Rodentia > Cricetidae > Arvicola > Arvicola amphibius. The sequence goes on along the minus strand of NC_052047.1, from coordinate 144,856,871 downwards.
CAGGATACTCGGGGATATACAGTAAAACCCTGTTTCAAAAATAAAAAACAAAAACAAAAAATTTACCTAGCATATATAAAGTCCTGGGTTCAATTTCCGCACCTCATGAACCAGATGTGATAGCTTACATCTGGTAGGCAGGAAGATCAGCAGCTCAAAGTCGTCTTTGGCTACCTAGAAAGTTCAAGGTCAGCCTGGTCTACAAAAGGGCAGCTCTGGACTTAACCACTTACCTTCCCAAGACAGTGAGGCCCAGGGAGCCTGGGAGCCCAGAACCACATGTGACTTTGTAAGTCCCAGCTCCATGGAGGCAAAAGCCTGGCGCTCTTAATCCTGGGGTTTGGGAGGAGCTGTGGCCTTCGGTGAAAGTGTGCAGCCATCCCCATGGGAGAAGTGTGTCTGCATGGAAATGTACAGCCCTGCCCTGTTCGTGGGCCAAAGTGCTACATTACCAGAAACGTTACTGTGTCGACTGTGCAGACTGTGCAGACTGTGCAGGAGGTTCCGGGATGTTGTTCCTGAGTGTTTAGTTTAGTCCTGTGCCTCTTGCTGCTGTTCAAAGGCAGCTGCCAACCCCCATCGAGTCCACAGAGAGTTCCAGTTCCTCCCCTCCATCTCTGTGGGACTCCCTCCCTCCCACAGCCTGCAAGAGCCACAGCCAGGAGGCCCAAGACTACCTAGACGAGCTCAAATTGGCTGTGGCCTGGGACCGCGTGGACATTGCCAAGAGCGAGATCTTCAATGGTGACGTGGAATGGAAGGTGCCCCCCATCCAGACCTGATTCGGGAACACTGGGCAGGGAATGCACTGAGGCCTGAGGAAGTAGGGTCTCGGGGGTGTCATCTGGGCCTACTCTGTTCCAGCTGTTATCCTGGAGGGGGTCAGAATGACATTAGGGAACCCGCAAAGTCCAGGCTGGGGTGTTAGAGTCCTGACACTCTTATTGTTAACTCCTCAGCCCTTTCCTATCTCTGGCCCCCGAGGCCTGTATGCTCTGCTGACCCATGCCTGCCCCAGGGTACAGGTTGGGGTGCCCAGGAGAGAGGATGTCCAGCCCCTCTTTCTCCCTTTAACTGTCCCGATCTCCTCCTCTCCCGGGTGAATCCAGTCCTGCGACCTGGAAGAGGTGATGACAGATGCCCTAGTGAGCAACAAGCCTGACTTCGTGCGCCTCTTTGTGGACAGCGGTGCTGACATGGCCGAGTTCTTAACCTATGGGCGGCTGCAGCAACTTTACCACTCCGTATCCCCCAAGAGCCTCCTCTTTGAACTGCTACAGCGTAAGCATGAGGAGGGCCGGCTGACGCTGGCTGGCTTGGGTGCACAGCAGGCCCGGGAGCTGCCCATTGGAATGCCTGCTTTCTCACTCCACGAGGTCTCCCGTGTACTGAAGGATTTCCTGCACGATGCCTGCCGTGGTTTCTACCAAGACGGGCGCAGGGCAGAGGTGAGTAGAACCAGGTTGGGCCAAGGTGTGCTGAGCAAGTTGAATGTTGATGCCCTGTTCTGTAGGAGAGAGGGCCGCCCAAGCGACCGACAGGCCAGAAGTGGCTGCCAGATCTCAATCGGAAGAGTGAGGACCCTTGGAGAGACCTGTTCCTCTGGGCTGTGCTGCAGAACCGTTATGAGATGGCCACATACTTCTGGGCCATGGTGAGCAGTCACCTCAGTACATGGCTCCCTTGGCATCCTGAGAAGCAGACTGGAGAACGGTGTGACAGTTGGGCCACCTTCTAAGATCCTGTCTTTCCATTTTCCAGGGCCAGGAGGGTGTGGCTGCTGCTCTGGCCGCCTGCAAGATCATAAAGGAAATGTCTCACCTGGAGAAGGAAGCAGAGGTGGCCCGCACCATGCGTGAGGCCAAGTATGAGCAGCTGGCCCTGGGTGAGTGACAGGCAGAAGACCTCTGCTTCTCTTCCCCTGAAGACAGGGAAGTGGCTGTCTACAGAAAAGTAGTTCAGGGTAACCCTCATGGCCTCCTATGTAGAGCACAGAACTCAGGGCAGTTACTCCTGGGAGTGGAGGTTGGTCAAAAAGTCCTGACAGGGAGGTGGAGATGTGATAGGCCCTAGTACATGATAGTTATGCAGTAGGCCCTACCAGAGTGAAAGGTGTTTGGCAATTAAGGCACTCACAGTACTAAGAGAAGGGCAAGAGAAGGTCAGAGGTTGGGAAGGACCCTGGGGCCAGGCAGGGACTCTCAGTGGCCCTGTAGCATGGGAGGCCTGGTTGGAGCCTAGAAAATAGATGCAGGACGTATGTATGCTGCAAAAGACGGGGACCCAGGGGCCAGGCATCAGCACCCTGTCCCAGCAGTTGGCTTTTGTGCAGATCTTTTCTCAGAGTGCTACAGCAACAGCGAGGACCGCGCCTTCGCCCTGCTGGTACGCAGGAACCACAGCTGGAGCCGGACCACTTGCTTGCACCTGGCCACTGAAGCCGATGCCAAGGCCTTCTTTGCCCATGATGGTGTGCAAGTGAGTGGCTAATCAGCCTAAGGATGGCCTGGGATGAAGGCGCGTTGGCAGGGCACAGGCTACCCACCCAGAACACTGAGGTACCTCAGCTAATGTCCCCAGCCTACAGCTTCCAGCCCATGCCCAAGCAACATAGGGAACGGACCAGGAAGAGTGGCTGGGTTCCAGCTTGCTTCATCAGGGAAGCTTTCCTAGCTTGGTTCTTGGACTCAGTAACACCTGTTCTCAGTTTGGTTGTCTTTAATCCCAATTCACAATTCTGTTATTGAAAGGTTACAATAGGGCTGGGGGTGTGGCTTATTTAATAGAGTACACAGCATGCATGAAGCCCTGGGTTCAGTCCCTAGAACTGAATAAATCGGGCGTAGTGACCCATGACAGCAATCCCATCATTAGGGGGGTGGAGACAAGAGGACCAGGAGTTCAAGGCCATCCTCAGCTAGGTAGTTCACAGGTTTCCTGAGTTACAGGAGACTGTCCGCAAAGACAAAAGAAGGGAAGGAGGGCAGGTTGAGAACAGTCAAACACTTGCTCCCCGGAAAGAGTCTGACCTTCTGCCAAGCAGGTGCACAGGAGGGGGCTTGAGGGGGGTCTGTGCACCTCAGGCACAGGGCCCTGTGTGTGTGAAAATGCGGCAGTAGGCAGCCAGAACATGAGACTTTATTCTAGGCATTCCTGACCAAGATCTGGTGGGGAGACATGGCCACAGGCACGCCCATCCTACGGCTGCTGGGTGCCTTCACCTGCCCAGCCCTCATCTATACCAACCTCATCAGCTTCAGGTAGGTTTATGTAGGCAGCAGCAGGCGCCAGAGTCTCTCACTGTTCCCACTTCTCATAGCTCAATGTCCAGTTGGCTATGTGAGCCCTCCTTCTCGGTGGGCCTAGTACTTCCTTCTTTGTCTGTGTGTCTGATAGCCTTCCCTGTGTTGCAGTGAGGATGTCCCACAGAGGATGGCCCTGGAAGATCTGCAGGAGCCAGACAGCTTGGATGTGGAAAAGAGCTTCCTGTGCAGCCAGGGCGGCCAGTAAGGAGTGGCAGGAGCGGGTGGTGAAATGGATAGAGGGGGCCAGGAAGGATGAAGCGAGGAAAGATGGAAGGAGCTAGGAAAGTGGGAAAGATAGACTGGGCCCAGAAAGACAGAGGGCAAGGAAAATGGAGGAGACTAAAGAAGGGATAGAGGGGGGCTGAGAAGGAAAGAGAAGGCTGGGGATCATGGGAGTTAAGAATGGAGGAGACTGGGAAGGATGGAGAGAGAGGAAGGACTACCACTCGGCAGTGGCCGGTGGTTAGACACAAGTAGAAAGAGGTAAACTCCCATGGGGGTATGGTGGTTAGGTGCCCCCTCACCATGGTGACCTCCTCTGCACCCACACAGATTGGAGAAGCTGACAGAGACACCAAGGGCTTCAGGCGAACTGGGCCCACAAGCTGCCTTCCTGCTCACACGGTGGCGGAAGTTCTGGGGAGCGCCTGTGACTGTGTTCCTGGGGAATGTGGTCATGTACTTTGCATTCCTCTTCCTCTTCACCTATGTCCTGCTGGTGGACTTTCGGCCACCTCCCCAGGGGCCATCTGGGTCTGAGGTCACCCTCTATTTCTGGGTGTTCACACTGGTGCTGGAGGAAATCCGACAGGTCAGTGGGGAGCCTGGCCCTCTCCTGGGCTCTGCAACTCAGGCAGTGTTATGTGTAGCTCCAGGCAGGGCCTGCTCTGAGGGCTAAGACTGTCCATCTATAGAACAAGACCAGGGTGTGGCCTTCCTGTACCCAGGCTACTGTGTCATGGTCCTGGTCATACTGAGCCCCAATCCCAGCTCTGGACCCAGTCCTTATTTTGATCAGAATAAGCCTGATCTTTGTCACAGTCTTGATGTCGATCATAGTCAGAGCCCTGAGCATGATTTCAGCTCCATCCTGAGCCCTGAGCCCTGCTCCAGATTGATCATGATTCCCTAGCAGAGGCTGAACCCTGGCCTGAGTCACTGGCTAAGTCCAGATACTCAATGTAAACTGACCCCGAGTTTCAGTCACAGGCAGTTCTGACTCAAGTTCAGTTGGACCTCATTTTTTTTGCCCCCAGACTCAGCCCTGAAATATCTTCAACTGATACCTCCAGTCCCAACCATACACTGGGTCCTAGTCACCAGCTGATTTTGATCAGCTTGGTAAACTGAGCCTTGATCCATGCAGATTCTATGCTGGTCTCAGCAAGGTGGAACCTGGCTGCTGTAACCAGACTTCCTCCCTCCGCCAGGGCTTCTTTACAGACGAGGACACACGCCTGGTGAAGAAGTTTACTCTGTATGTGGAGGACAACTGGAACAAGTGTGATATGGTGGCCATCTTCCTGTTCATTGTTGGTGTCACCTGCAGGTCTGTAGCCTCCGCTGGGCTGGATGGGGCAGGCTTTAGGAGGCCCACTCAGCCCTCTGGAATCCTGGTGTGGTCCTGGAAACCACCCTTTGGCCATTTGGCGAGCATACATTATATCTTGGGGGGAACCTCTTGACGTCCATGGGCACCTGCAGCTCTACCCAACCATTGTCCCTCTCCAGGATGCTGCCCTCGGTGTTTGAGGCTGGCCGCACTGTTCTGGCCATCGACTTCATGGTGTTCACACTTCGGCTCATCCACATCTTTGCCATTCACAAGCAGCTGGGGCCTAAGATCATCATTGTAGAGCGGATGGTGGGTCCTGGGGACCCTGATCCTTGAGGGGGAAGAGGCACTGGGTCCCCAGCCTTGGATAGATGGGGCATCTAACCCAGAGGATAGTGAGTCCTCAGGACCCTAAACCCATTGAGGGTGAGTCCCCTGGAGCCCCAGCCCTGGATAGTTGAGGAGCCCAAAGGAACACTGACTCAGATGGTAAGAGCCCTGGGCTTTAATTCTAGATGAGAGTAAGCCCCCACTGTGCCCACCTAAAGGGGTGGTTCTAGTAGCCCCAGCCTTGGGTAGATGGGATCCTAGCCCTGGGTGGAGGTGAGCATCCTGGAACTCTAACTTGGGTTAGGGGTAAGCCCCCTCGGACCTTGACCTTGGGTGGTGATGAGCCCTGTGTTTGTGCCATCCCAACCCTGGCTGGCAGTGGGAATCCTGGAATCTCCAACCCTGAATGGAGGTAAGTCCTGAAAGCCCAGCCAAGGTGGTGGTGAGAACCCTGACACCATAGGCCTGAGAGGGGATGATCCACCTGGAACTCTAACCCTTGGTTGAGGTGAGAACCCAGGAACGCCAGCCCTAGGTGAGAGTAAGCTCTCTGGACTCCCACATAGAGGAAAGTGAGTTCCCATTCAGTCCATCCATGACTGTGACCCTCCCCCCTTGCAGATGAAGGATGTCTTCTTCTTCCTCTTTTTCCTGAGCGTGTGGCTTGTGGCCTATGGTGTGACCACTCAGGCCCTACTGCACCCCCACGACAGCCGTTTGGAGTGGATTTTCCGCCGAGTGCTCTACCGGCCTTATCTGCAGATCTTTGGGCAAATCCCTCTGGACGAGATCGATGGTTTGTGCTGAGCCAGGCAGGTGGGCTGGTGGGCTGGTGGGCTCCAGGATATGTGGTCCTCTGCTGGGACTTCTGTGTCACCAAGGCCCTGGCTGGAAATGCCTGAGACAATCCTAATTTTAGGCCATAGGCCTTGCATATCTTCTAGGCTGGGATCCAGAGGCAGGGCAAGACACAGCCAGTCATTGAACCCCCACCTTTTCCCTGACTGGGAAGTAGGCCATGGAGATTCCAAATAGCCAGAGCTGGCTTTCTGTCTGAGGAGGCTGAAGGCTGGGTTGGCTCTTGGAGACAGAGGTCTTGTGAGGGGCAGAAAATGGACAGACACTATGAGCGTAGCATGAAGAACCCGGGCCACCCTGGCCATTCCATGCTGCTTTACCTGGCTGAAGTCTCCATGTGATTCATCTGCTCACCACTGCCAACTGAACCTCACTTTCATTAGGAATCCATCCAGCTTGTGTGTGCTGCCTGTTGGGGTGTGGCTTGTCTGTAATCATGGGTGTCCCCTCAAGGTAGGCCCCGCACCTAGCTAGGGCTGATGGAGATCCTAGGAACTTCATGACAAGTGGGTGCAGCTGGGTACTTATAGCAGGGGTCTTGTGGGTGGTGGAGGATGGAAAACACTAGAGCCAGAATGGGGACCTGTGAGGACCTAGCGGGGGCTAAGATTGGGCAGAGGAATCTGGTGCATTAGAAAGGAAAAGGGCTTAGAGAGTGGGGACTTAGGACAACAGCTCCACTGGCATGCACAGGCTTAGAGATGGGGTGCAGATGGAGGCATAAGGGTGAGTGTACATGCTAGTGTCAAGGGACTTAGGGTTAGCCAACCATGGAGCTATGCAATTTGAATAGTCAGTAGAGACCTGACCCCGGCCATCCTGGGGGAGGCCACTAATGAGGCCAGGTCAGCAATCACAACACTTGATGAATATTTGAAAATAGAGGACAGTGAGATTGGAGCAAGCCCAGGCCTCCGAGGACAGAAGGGCTGGGAATTAACTTCAAATTGGAGTGTTCCCAAGCCATACCCTGGCCTGTTTTCTTCTCCCCACCCCAGTGCCTTCGGTGTTTGCTGAGCCTGAGCCATCACTTTCCTAGCCATTAGCTAAAGCAGATATTGCCTGCCTCTCCCCTCCCCCTCACCATATGGCCTCATGACCCCAGTCCCTGGGGGCAGAAAGAGGAAGTTGAGTGCCCCAGTCAGAGCAGCTCTGGGGTCACAGTTCTCTAGTAACTACAATTCTGGTCTCTCTTGCACAGGCATTTTGAAACAGGCTCAGACCAACTGGCAGCCTAGAAGGGCAGCGGGTTGGAAGGGCCTTAGTCTAGACATGGAGGCCACCGCAGGGTCAGCAGAACCACTATGGATGTGATGGGCATAGCGAGTCACGAAGCAGTTTTGCCAGTCGCCTTGTTAGCTTCTCTAGGTGCCCTTCCCCAACACAGAGTCTACTAGGCTGAGAATGGACTGGTATTCTCTAACATGTCTGTGCTCAGAGGGAAATTAAGGTCTGGGTAATTCTGGCCCACTTTGTGAGGTATAGAGACGGGGGGAAGCCCTTCCCTTCCCTTCCATTCCTTCACTCCCCTTCATACCACACTTTCTCTCTTTCACCAAACTCTGGACTCCAGGGTCAAATTGTGTTCAACCAGGCCATGTGGGCCTTCTCAGACCTCAGGCGGGCGCAGACTTACGGCTTTACAAAGTAGGGCTTGGCCACTCCTCTGGGGTACCTTGGGAGGGAAGAGAGTGGGGGAACAGCATCATTCATAGGTTTTGGGGGCTGCTAAGGTGAAAAGATAAGATCTGGCATTCTCAGAAGGCTGCATACACCCTTCCATACAACACTCATTAGCTGTCCCATGGGTTGACAGCTCATCGGAACTCACTGGGGCAACAAGGCAGGGATTTGTCCTAGAGAGGGAGATGGGATTAGAGAAACACTAGCACATACAGGTAGACTTTGAAAGTCCAACATACCAGAACTGCACCCCCACACAGCCTCCCTGGAGTATCACTTGTAACACAGAGCTCTGGAAGAACAGGAATAGAACCTGCATGCAGGCACACAAGTCCACACCTAATTACACGGCAGTCATCTACCTGCACGCAGACACACAAGTCCACACCTACTTACACGGCAGTCATCCACCTGCACACAACCTGGAGAAGATGGAATGGAACCAGGAGCAGGGATGGCAACCTCAGCCTGTGCTGCCCTGCAAGCTTGGCCAGGTGTAGCCAAGGTGGGGCCTCCAGGGGAGGAAGCATAAATAAAGGGACTGACAGCTCAAAGGGGCTAGTGTTGTGGCCCAGAACCCTTGAGGGGATGCCTAGGACAGCGGAAACTCCCAGAGTGGGCAGAGATGCCTAGAAGGTGGCAGACGCACTCCCAGCTGGGAGCCCTGGGTGGGAAAGGCACAGACAATAAGCCCTTCTGGGGTAGGTGGAGGAATTTTTTTTTTTTTTTTTTTTTTGGTTTTTCGAGACAGGGTTTCCCTGTAGTTTCTAGAGCCTGTCCTGGATCTAGCTCTTGTAAACCAGGCTGGTCTCGAACTCAGAGATCCGCCTGCCTCTGCCTCCCGAGTGCTGGGATTAAAGGCGTGCGGAGGAATTGTTTCATGCAAGGACAGACAGAAATGGGTTCCATGACTCTTGTATCCTCACTTCCGTTCCTCACATGGACTTGGCTTGCCTCCATGCCCTGTGACCTTTCCTGGAATCCCAGCAGGGAGTGCAGATGATGCACAGTCCACCTGTTAGTTTGGTACAACTAGGGCTGGCTTCCACAATGGCACTTTTGGTGCTTTGTGGTTCACATAGCCAGCCCTATGTGAACCAGGCCTCTGGCTGCCTAGCCAGCCTTGCACCCTGGTGGCCTCAGCTTGGAACCACATTCCAAGTCTGAAGATGTCTGTTTGGCTTGCAGAGGCCCGTGTGAACTGTTCGCTTCATCCTCTACTGCTGGAAAGCTCGGCTTCCTGCCCCAATCTCTATGCCAACTGGGTGGTCATTCTCCTTCTGGTCACCTTCCTGCTGGTCACCAATGTGCTACTTATGAACCTGCTGATCGCCATGTTCAGGTACCCTCCTCTTCTCCTGGACACCTGCCCTTACTACAGCCCTGCTCGAGCTTCTCAGTGGGACTGGTTTCAGGATGCCAGCAGAGATAGGACCAGTGTCCTTGGTAGAAAGGACCTAGTCCCTTTTGCTGTTGTGCCCACTGGGCTGGCCCTGCAGTAGAGAGCCAATGCCTCAGCTTTGGGCATACTGTGAACCCACCCCAGCTCAATGCCTGATGTCTATCTTGCTAGGAAGGAGGGTGAGCCTACAGGCAGGGGGACTCAGACCTGTGAGTATGTCCCACTGCAGTACACTTGAGTCTGTGACTGAGGGGTGCTGGCCCCTGTCTTAGTCTTCTTTCCATTGCTGAGATAAAACTGCCTGAAAGCAACTTAGGAAGAGGCATGGTTTACTTCATCTTACATGCCCCGATCACAATCCATCACTGAGGGAAGTTGGGGCAGGAGCTCAAAGCAGGAACCACACAAGAATGCTGTTTGCTAGCTCACTCAGGCTCATGTTTAGCTGGACTTCTTACACAGCCCAAGACCTCTTGCACAGGGAATGGTGTGGCCCACAATGGCTTGGGCCCTCCTACATCAAATAACAGTCAATATTTCCCACCACAGACATATGCACGGGGCAATGGGATCTTGGCAATCCCTCAATTGTGGCTCTCTTCTCAGGTGACTCTAGATGGTCAAGTTGACAGTTAAACCTATGTTAACCTCCATCTCTGAAAGAGCTCCCAGTACAGGCCAGTTGCCCCCTGAATGCAATTAAGATGACATATAGGAGCCGGGCGGTGGTGGCGCACGCCTTTAATCCCAGCACTCGGGAGGCAGAGGCAGGCGGATCTCTGTGAGTTCGAGACCAGCCTGGTCTAACAAGAGCTAGCTCCAGGACAGGCTCTAAAGCTGCAGAGAAACCCTGTCTCAAAAAACCAAAAAAAAGATGACATATAGGGAGTGGAGGGTGAATGGGGCGGGATGAAGGGTGGGAAGTGGGATCCAGGAGGGGTGGCATATAGGATGGGAAGTGGTGCCAGGTTGAGGCAGGATGTTTCTATGGGTGGGAAGAGCAGCTTATAAGGCAAGGGCTTGGCCATGTGTCCTGTAGCTACACATTCCAAGTGGTCCAGGGCAACGCCGACATGTTCTGGAAGTTTCAACGCTACCACCTCATCGTTGAATATCACGGGCGACCAGCTCTGGCCCCGCCCTTCATCCTGCTCAGCCACCTGAGTCTGGTGCTCAAGAGGGTCTTCAGGAAAGAAGCCCAGCACAAGCGTCAACACCTAGGTGAGGCCACAGGCTGGAGCTGCCAGAGAAGACTCACAGAAGGGACTGGGGTTTCGCATCTAGGCCCTGAAAGGCTAACCAAAGCCCCAGGCCCACACTAGACAGCCACAGGACCATCCTGTCTCCTTGCAGCCCAAAATTCCTCCATGGGGCTTATTTCTGTCATCTACCTTGTGCCCCGCCTGGTGGCATCTGCACTAGTCCCTTGCCACAGCCTGGGCCTGGGCTCTGCCCTAGGGGCCCACATAGCTCTCCAAGGCTTGCTGCTGTCTTCCACCTTGCCAGAGAGAGATTTGCCTGCCCCCTTGGACCAGAAGATCATTACCTGGGAAACAGTTCAGAAGGAGAACTTCCTGAGCACCATGGAGAAACGGAGGAGGGACAGCGAGGGAGAGGTGCTGAGGAAAACGGCACACAGGTGGGGGGACCTATGGGACTCCAGACAGCAGGCATGTGAGGCTCAGGCTGGCAGGTGTCACCATGCCTGTTCATGGGCTGCCCAGAGATGTAGAGAGGACCCTACCTGGAGGCAGGTGGACTCAGATGCAGCGGGGCTGGGTTGACCTTGGTCAACTGGATGTTATGAGGGGCAATAAGTCTGGGAGGGGCTCCCTAGTGCAAGCATATGGAGGCAGAAAAGTATCTAGTCTTTTCAGTAATGGTGGGATTTTCGGAACTGCCTTAAGGCTAGATGAGACTCTTTAGTGCCAGTAATAGGACCTCTGAGCTGGGGAAACATGGCTGTCACAGGACCAAGCACTCCAGCCTCTTGCTCTAGAAGGAGGGTGTGTGTGCAGGGTAGTGTGTGTGGGGGGGGGCAGAGCATAAACCCCATAATTAGGTATCTTTATGCAATAGGACTCTGTCTTCATCCTCTCGCAAGTCTGAAGATCCATCCCCAGACGATGCTGGGTGGTGGAAGGACTGTTCCTGAACGCTTCCAATTAGGGACAGGACCTCAGTCTTTGGGAGGGTACAGAAGTGTCCCATATCTATAGACAGAGCCCAGATCCAGATTAAAAGGAGAGTAGCGCAGAGGCAACGACAGACCGAGACCCTGAGAAAGCAGTTAGGGCAGGCAGGCTCCCCCTTGTGGCGCGCCATGGAAGTGTCATATCTGCGGCTGGCTCTGCTTTCCAGAGTGGACTTGATTGCCAAATACGTCGGGGGGCTGAGAGAGCAAGAAAAGAGGATCAAGTGTCTGGAATCACAGGCAAGCCAGCAACCCATTGTCCATTCTTCTTCTTGAGGTGGGGCCATCCTTCTGCTTCTATGGGAACTACCATAGCCCTGTAGTAGCATTCTGATGGGCAGCATTAGGGCTGGGACAGAGTGGAGGGATTATGGACAGGGTAGATGAGATCTCAGGGCAGAAGCATATGTTGGCCTATGCCTGTCCTTGCCCCAAGTCACTTTAGAGACCCACTATTCTTTAGAGCTATTCCAACAAAACCTAAAATCTCCACCACATCCTGTCACATGGGGGAGCCTGGTCCAGAGTGAGGAGTCTTGGGGCAGCAGTTGCCCTGGCAGGAAGGGAGTCACATGGGAGGGACCCCTTGCCAAAGTCCAGCACCTCCCTTGGCTTCTTCCAGGCCAACTACTGTATGCTTCTCCTGTCCTCCATGGCTGACACAGTGGCTCCAGGCGGCACCTACTTAAGTGAGTGTTGTTCAGGCCATGGGAATGAGGTGGGCAATGGCTTTTCCCTTTGGCCACTGACTGGTGCAAGAGCCAACCTGTAGGCTGAGCATCAGGCCCTGCCTTCCCGGCCTGTGCTGGAGGTGCCTACCCCCTTGGCAAGCCGCTGTTCCCGAGGCATACAGGTGCTTGGGGCAGAGCCTTAGAGTGTCAAGGCTCTGTCTGGTATGAAACCTGCTGGACAAGCGGCCTTATCACGCTCCGTATCCTGAACCTTGCCTCTCTCCTGCCTTGTCCTGCCCCAGCTGGGGCTCCACAGCTGAAGGTCCCCTCTCCCTTCCTTACTCCCAGGCTCTCAGAACTGTGGTCGCAGGAGTCAGCCAGTCTCTGCCAGAGACAAGGAGTACCCAGAGGCTGGCTTGCCACCCTCAGACACCTGACATGGAGGGACCACCTGTCCTAGAGCCCCAGTCCTTGCCATCTTGGGGTTTACCAACCTTCCCCTATTCCCAGCAACCCCAGAAATGGTCTTCTAGGCCTGTCACACACCATGTCTTGGACATTCCTTCCTATGAAAATGAAATTCATGTCTCTTGGCACCTATCCTGGAGCCCCAGCAGGAAGAAGTTCTTTCGGTCCTACCTAGAGCGCTCACTGGCTTGAACTGGACATTAGGAACTAAGCCCCACACAGGACATCATCTGCCTAGGCTGAACTAAAGTGGGTCCAGGCCCGTCTCTACCCTGAGTCCTAAGAAAATAACCTCTTAAACACCAGCAGTTTCTTTCTGCTCTTAAAGACCCGCGCTTCATCAGCTGACCAGCTTGTAGAGCGCTGGTAATCACCAGCCTTGACTCTTCTGCCCCCACAGTATTATCTGTGAAACCGTTGGAGAAGTAACCCCAAGATACTGTCCAAGGGTACCCAATGATGTTATAAAGCCTGCAGACCACCTTGACTCAGCTACACTGGAAAGCAGGGATGGCTGAACATGCATTTCAAACACCTGGAAAGCATGGGGACTTACCTAACCTATTGAATGGCATCTCGGTTGCTTCCATTGCTCCTCAAATTATATGACCATCCAGGCTGATCCCTCATTTTGGGGGACACTCAAGTCCTGGAATAGGGACTACAGAGGCTAGGGCAGACGTGGTACTTGGCAGGACAGGCTAGCTAGCTTGGTCCAAGACCCTGGCCTCCACATCAGGGATGCAGTATCTTTCCCGCACATCATTCTTTTCCTACCGGGCTCAGCCCCAGCTAAATGACCTAGCATCAGTAATGCCCTACAGAAGCCACAAGTCCTGGAGACATACACTCAGGGCACCAGCTCTTTGGGTGGACACCTGCCCAACCTCCCTTGCTGACTCAATCTACCCTCTTCCTAAAACTGATCTGCACAGGCCTACTGTTGGGGGCTGTGCTGGTTTCAGGGGTCAGATTATGTTCATCCATTACCATCAGGGGCACAAGGCTGGGCATGGCTATGAGCCCAGTCCCTCTGGGTAGGTTTACCAGTGGCAAAAGTAAATGACCATGGCAAACCTTCACAGCAGTTCCCAGTGGAGTGGAAGGCAAAATGAGGCCGATGTAGATGGAGTCCTGCAGTCAGGTATCAAGGACTGTTTGGACAGAAAAATCCACAAAATCCAAGATATACCCCAAACCTTTATTGTTCACCCCAGGACACTGGGGCACAAGGGCCTCCAAGGTCCCCCATTCCCAGCCAGGGTTGTTGCACAACACAGCTTCCCTCCCACCTGGGCTGGGCAGCTGAGGAGGTGGAGAGCTAGCACTGCAGTCAAACGGAGGGGCCTCTCTCAGACCCTGGCCCCTCGGGGTTACTGTCCCTGTTCCGGAAATGTTCTCTGCTCCGCTTCTTGCTGCCATGGAAACCAACAGCCTCCATCCCTGTGGGGTCTGATGAGGACCCAGGGTGGTCAGCTCCTGAAGGTACCACTACCTCTTGCAGTCCCTGGTGGCCACTCCACTCCTCAGCCTCAGGCCCGGCCAGATGGGCCAGCTCCACATTGGCCTCACCCCCAGCACTTGACACATCCCCCTTCTTTAGGATCCTCTTCCTCTCAGCCCTAGCCTCACAGCCTCGTACTGGTTTGGTAAAGACCACTCTCCCCTCCCCACAGCTAGAGGGATCCTGGTTGAAGGAGGGTACATAGTCTGTAGGGGATGCCTGGCTGCGAGAGCCCAGGAAGGCCAGGGCAGCAGCACGATTGTTCTGCTCACTGACTTCAGCGACATCTTCCAGACTGTACTTGGTCCAACGCTCAGGATGTGACACATAATCTGGCACAGGAGGTACTCTGATTGGGCCAGTGCTCTCATGCACTCTGCTCAAGTTCCTTGCCGGAGTCTGACTTGGGGGAGTCACAGGCCGTTTGAAGCTTCCATTGTCAGTCACACTGGTTTGGGGGGCAGACGGCGGTACCTGCCGGGCTGCACTCTCCAGACAATCAAAGATGCTGTGACTGCGCTGGGAGAAAGTGGAACTCATGCCTCGGAGGTGGAACGGCTGAACTGGGGTGGTGGGGACACTCGTGGGAGGTGAGGGAGGGTCGTCAGTGCCGGAATCCTCCTGGGCTTCCCCGGAAAGCCTCTCCGGGGACAAGACTTGCACCTCGGCACCACTAGGTAGGCTGAGGTCCGAGTCCGAGTCGCTGAGGGAGACGGTGTCGGAAGGCAGGGTGTCATCCTCGGTGGGTTCCTCAGCCTCCAAGCCAGCCTCCGCCTCCGCCATGCCGACCTGGGACCCTCCCACCTGTAGCGAAACAGCCCAAGTTCCGCCGTAAGGGGTGTACTTAGGCCACGCCCCTCTGTGTCCTCCCAGGCTCCCCTTTCACCTCCACGACGTGCTAGGCGTTTCTGTTCACAGTCAGGCGCTGCCCGGTCACGCAGGCGGGCGACGGCCTCGCGAAGCTGAGTGCCTAAAGTGTGTCCACACGCGCACAGTTGTGGAGCTGCAGGTTAGATAGGGTTAGTGCAGACATATAAAGGATGCGCGCTGGGAGATGCAGGAGACAGGCTTTAGATCAGCAGAACACAGCCTCTCCGGGTACACACCGCCACCGCAGGGACTACCCAGCCAGGTCCGGAGGAAGCGCCGTCAGGGAACTGGCCTAGTCGCGCGGTTCTAAGGAGGCCGACGCTCACCGTTCCGTGCACGTTGCAATACCCAGCGGCTTTTCCCAGCGGAGTCCCGCCGGTTCCGCGGGATTCGGCCCGTGGTTCCTGTCCACTTTCGCTCGGCTTTCTGGGAAACCGAGTCTCCGGCTGTTTGAATGGCACGACTTAAAGTACATAAGGAACTACAACTCCCAGAAGGCATTGGACCAATGCCCAACGGGAGGTGTAACCTTTCCGTATGCGCATCACCGAAGACCCGAGCGGACACGGAAATCTACCCGGAACTGACGAAAGAGGAAGAGGCGGAGCCAAGGGGCCCCGAGTCCCATAACACTTTAGGGCTAGGCCAGTCGCAAAGGGTTGAGGCCTCCAGCGCCGCCTGTCGGAAGCCGCCTGAGCCGGGTTCGTTACAGGGAGGAAGTGCGTCACCACGCACTGCGGGCGCCAATTAGTTTCCTGGCCGGAAGTGGCGCCGGTCTTGTGCTCCGTTGGCTCTCTGGAGCGGGGTGGGACTAAAGCCCTAGTTGGCTATTGGAATCTAGAGACGTGGTGGGCCCCGGAGTGTCGATTAGTTGGTTGGGGCTGCAGAGATTCGAGGCCGCTCCCCTGGGCTCTGCCTATCCGTGCTTGGACAGGGACCCCACTATTCAAAGCCGCACACAACCCCGCTCCAGGCTTGCAGCTGTCCTCTTGCATCCCTGGGGACCAGGGTCTGAGGATACAGTGGGCTGCTTTATGCTCCCCTTCCCTAGTTAATGAAGCTGCAGGCCTCTCAACAGCCTTGGCCACGTGCTTCACAACATAAAGAGTAGAAAGGGTTCCTCAGACCAGTAGCCCACCCAAGCAAGGAACAGGCTTGTACGGGGGTGGTGGTGGGGGAGGTCGAGACCAGAACGCCCAAGTACAAGCTTGGGGTTCGCTGACAAATCAGCCTACTGGGAGGCTGCTAGGAGCGGGGATCTGAATCTTAGCCAGGCTTTCTCTCCCCTAGAGGTCAATTAAGTATGCCAGCAGCCTGGGGGAGGGGCTCAGACAGGAGTCAAAGGGAAAAAGACAGTAGTGGTGGTAGCTGCTGGTATCCAGGAGGTTGCTTAGCCTGACCCTCAGTTCACAGGACTGAACTGAGTGAGATGCCATCTTGCCTATTACTCCTTGAGACCATAGGCTAGAGCCACCCAGCTCTAGAACATTTCTAAGCACCTAGATACTAGGGATGGGGCAGTGATCTAACCTTTGCTGTGTTGTCCCTCAAAAGGGGTATGGGGTAGGGGTGGGGTGTTTTTGTAGACTATCCCCACCATTCTGTGCTGAATTTTCCTGCTGTGTGGCTCCGCCTATCCTGCTCAGCAATGACTTGGCACGTCCAACAGCTGAGTGGAAATGAGGTCAAGGCTGGTGTAAGGTCAGCACTGAGCTCCTAGGACAGGAAGGTAGAAACGAGGGAGTACTCACATGGAGTGCTCCCTGGGTCCCAACCCTTCCCTCCCACTGTGTTCCACAGCCTCTCTTGGACCTGCTCACCCTGTGCCTGGCGAAGTTCATAGCTGAGCCAGGTCTCTAACACCGCTGGCTCAGGAAGAGGTCTGGCAGTCCCATTAGCATGCCTGATTTTCTCCTCCTTTATTAAATGACTGTTTCAAGATGTAATTACAGTTGAAGGTGACACGTTAGAAAGAACAGGTGCATTGAAGGCATAAGAGTGCTTACAAACCCAGCTTTTGAAATGGGGGCAGGAAAGGGACAAGGATTAAAAAGATGTAAGCAACGTGACCCACAGTGGGCAGAGTGGGTGGACATGGCCCTCTAACTCAGCTACATTGCCTCTGGGCAAGTAGCTATGGAGGAAGTTTGGCTCAGCAGGCAGAGCTCCCCAAGGGTCCCTGAAGTACAGGGCCCTGCAAGCCAGGGCCAGCTCCACCCCTATATCCCCATACACGCCACCTATGTGTGATGTCAGCCCCCAAAAGGTAACGGGAAAAGTTCAGAACGAAAAAAAAAAAAACCCTCAAAAGGCTAAGTGTAGCAGAGTAATACAGAAATATATACACAGGCCACGGCCCCTAGGAGGTCTCTCGTCACTCAGGGGCAGGGCACTGCCAGGTCCCTGTGGTACAGAGTGAAGGACCTCAGTACACAGAGCTGTTCCGGATGCCACAGCACAGCACCATGCTCAGAATCATCTCGAAGATCTGCGGGAGAGAGGGGCATTGTCAGCACCTAGGATCTTGCTTGGGAGGGGTGGCACTCACCCACCAAATAGGCCCTGTGCTCACCATGATGACGGCTACCACGATGGCCGCGATACCAATGAGGTACAGCTTCCCAGAAAAGAGCTCATCAATTTTCTGATGGCAGTCCTCCTGCAGGGATGGCCAGAGGGTGGTAACAGTGAGTGGCTAAGTCACAGCCACCACCATACTCAGAGGTGGGGCTTATGTCCCACAGGTTATCTTCCATCCAAAAATAAAACACATGGACCTGCCGGCCTTCTTTATTATAGGGTAGTGTGTCTGACCTCACTAGTACCCTAGGCTCACCAGTATGTATAAGGGACCACTCAAGAAAGCCATTTCCCAGGATATGGCAGGGGCAAACCCAGGCTCTCAGGACCTAGCACCCTACTCTCTGAGATGTTCTGTTAACCTCTCTGATGTCCTGCTTGAAGGGCTGATCTTCCTGGTTGGCCATATTCACCACCTACCTACCACCCAGGATATGATGCCCACTCCCACTCCATGTCACCTTCAAAAGGGAGTTGAATACGTTGGTGCCTGCAGGACACAGGCTATTCCTTATCACAGAGGTGGTCAGCGCGGTCAGTGCGTTGGAGCCACAGCAGTTGAGCTGCAGAGACCAAGAGTATCATTGTCAGCTTAGGAGCTTCAGGAGACAAGGGAAAAGTCTGGCACATGGCACATCATCACCCCCCAAAACATCTGGGAGCTGGCCTGCCCTATTTGTCACACTGCTCAAGAACCCTGTTCCTGCAAAGTCCTAGACAAATGAGGCCCATTAGGTTCCTAAAATCAGAGGAAAACCTTAGCCCGGCCCTGTCCTGTTTCTGAGGTCTGGGAAGACAGGACTCATCTCCTAGGTCATACATGCTAGGACTCCCACAACCCGCCCTCCCTGCTCCAGCCTAGTTGTACCGTCTCATGGAAGGTCTTCACCACAGTCTTGGCATTGTTGGCTTCATCATCAACCACAGCCTGTTGAAGGGCCTGGTCGTAGAACTGCTTCACATCCTTGGCGATCTGGGGAAAATCATAGTCACATGAAACACAGGGACTACCATCAAGAGCACTCGGCTTCCCCTGATGCCACCTCTTCTGCTGAGCTCCCAAGACCCTTCTACCAGCAAGCACCAGAAATTTGAAAAGTACCTCTAACCCATGGGCTCAGAGCAGGCCACATCTGCTGCTTGAGCAAAGGGCCCCCTCCCCAGTGAACCTAGGCTCACCTGGTCTTTGTTTACGAAGCCCCAGATGCCAGCAGCCACCTCACAGGCAAACAGGATCACAAGGCAGGTGAAGAACTAGGGGGAAAGTAGAAATCAGAGCTTTGACCAGCAATCTCAGCATGGCCCTCTATGGGTGCCCACATGACCAACAACTATGTGCCAAGGGGGATGACCATATTCACCAACCATGTCCTGATTAATGAACCACACAGAACTATAAAAGACAAAGGATGCAGCTCAGCACCCAGATGCCTAAGTTCTCATGGTTTCACCCTGCTCCCTGCTTTGCAGGATGCAGCTGGTATAGGAGATGCAGTTGACAAATCTAAGTGTCCACAGCCTTCAGAGAGGCACACGTAGCAATATACCCCCCAACCTTGACCTCAGTTTCCTTACCCCCTTTATCGTACATACATGGGAAGATTAAACTATGAAGTGTACTTCAGCTTTCCAAGATTTTGATACTGGCTGGCCAAGCTCTAGAAGACATACCTGGGACTCAGCTCCACCAGTAGCTACTGTGGCCAGGACCACTAGGCTGGCTTCTGGGGTAAGACACCTCTCTGGAGGTTATGCTTTTCTAAAGAGAAACTCCCTCTGTCAATATGAGTCTTCAGAGTCAGACTCAATAGATATCAAAGAGAAAGACCAAAACCTTGGGGAAGACAGAGGTTGCCAGAAACCCTACTCCCCAGCCCTGTAGCCCTTCCTACTTACCGTTCCCAGCAGGCACTGGGACTCCTGGATGGCTCCATAGCACCCCAGGAAGCCCACAAACATCATCACAGCTCCCACAGCAATGAGAATGTAGATGCCTGGGGAGGGGAAAGAACTGAGTGAGCAGGCTGCATGCATCACTGTCTGAGACAGGATCGTCTGGGGCACCCACACCCACAACAGGCAGAGTTTGGCAGTGTGAGATTTTTGTGCCTCAGTGTCCTGCTAGAGGAACTGCCACTGCCACCAGAGGATAAAAAGCAATTCAGTGTCCAGAGGACACAGGTGATCTGTACTTCATAGGTATGCCCTGTAGCTACTTGCACCCAAGAATAGGAATCTTAGCACTCAATAAAGCAGGCTGAGATGGACTACCCATCTTGGTGCATGAAATGGGGAAGCAGCTTGGGTTCAGCTGTTGGTCTGGGGGGTGAATGCCCAGGACTCCCCGTGCTGGGTGAGTGTGAAGGCAAGGGCAGGTAATGCCAGTAGCCAACTCCAGGCACCTCATCTCAGGCACACCCATGAATAACCATTCTTCTCACCTAACTGTAAGGATGGGAACCTGTGGGCAGGGCAGCTGGATGACTGACAGAAGGACAGGGGCAGCAGAGCACTTAGCACCTGTCACACATACTGGCTGGGCTGTGAATATACAGGGGAGCACTGGGACCCAAGACGCACCAGTTGGACCATGTCCCTGTTTCAGTGCTCACAGTACCCCTCAGGCCCTGGGAAAGACCACTGTGTCTCTGAAGAGCTCTCCAGCTCTTGGTCCCTCAGCAGAAGACGCAGCCCAGCCCCCAGTCTCCACGGCAACACTGCCAGGCAGTCCAAGCTTCCTTGCACAAAGCCAGGCCCATTGTCCCCTGCCTGGCCAGCCCAGGGGCGAAGGCGCCATGGCCAGGACCTGCTGCCAGGCTTAGAAACAGGCCAGATCATGGGCCTGGTTTCCTTTGACCTCACTCAACACATCTGGTCCAGGGAAAGCCTCCTACCAGGGCTGCCTAGCAACTGGCTTCCAGACAGGCAGAGCAACATCAACCGGACCACTGTCCTTAGGCCCTGAAACCTCATCTCAAGATGAAGTAGGCTCTCTGTCACTATATCAGGCTCAGCAGGGGGGTGGACAGGGTTCCTAACACACAGGTGCTGTCCCGAGACTGCCTACAGACCCTTCTAGGCCTAGCACATGCCCCATCTGAAGGCCCTGGGGTATAGTCTGAAGTGCTCCCCTGTATATTCACAGCCCAGCCAGTATGTGTGACAGGTGCTAAGTGCTCTGCTCAGGCTGCCCCTGTCCTTCTGTCAGTCATCCAGCTGCCCCGCCCACAGGTTCCAGTCCTTACAGTTAGGTGAGCAGAAGGGTTATATACCGGTGTGCCTAAGATGAGGTGCCTGGAGTTGGCTACTGGCATAGCCTGCCCTTGCCTTCACACTCACCCAGCATGGGGAGTCCTGGGCATTCACCCCCAGACCAACAGCTAAGCAAGCCCCTGAACCAACTCTCCTAAGCACTAGACAAAGTGCCTTTGTCAGGGCCACATCTGCTCCCAGCAGGGCTCAGTTCAGGGGCAGCGGAGGGCTCCAGAAAGCCATTTCAGAATGAGCAGGGAGATAGTAGCCAGAGTAGCTCCTACCCATAGGCCATGCGCCTTGCTGCTCAGTGCCCAACCTGCCACATAGTCCAGGGCCTGAGGCTATTTCCTCTGTGCCCAGGAGGCCATGACCACAGAAAGGCAGGTGCCTGAGCAGCTCTGGAGCTGGACCCTGATGTAGACTATGGTGACAACATGAGGACAGAAACCTGCCTGCTTCCTAGGCCACCCTATCTGGGCTCTGCAGGGTACCCAGCCTCTCCTATCAGGGCAAAGTGGGAGCTTTGGCACAGCCTCACAGCATTCACGTTGCGGAAGGCCCAGGGGCAGAAAAGAGTCCCACGGGCCAGTACTCCTCCTGTCTCTGATGCCCGGATCACCCCTGTGAAGAGGCCCACACCAGTTGCTACACAACAGGCTGCAGTCTCCATGTGAGCTGGTGGGCATCCTCTTCCTCTGAAGGCACCAGATCCAAGGAGAAATAGCTTTGTAGGACATTCCCCACTAACACCCAGACCTGCTTTCCTCAAAGGAGACCAGGTTCTGCCCCTCCCCTGTACAATGCCTGGACCCTAACCTGACCATTCTACCTGAGGGGAGGGTACAGAGAGGAAGGACAATCAGCCAAACACGGTGTGACCAGAGCCCTTGGCTGCCCTGGAACATGAGGGTAGAAAGGGAGAATACTGGCTTTTTCTGACTTCCTGACACTAACCCTCCGCCAGCCATCAAGCGTGTCTCCCAAGCCCCTTCTAGGCTCCACACAAGAGGGAGAATCCACCTCAGATTCCCGATGAGTGCTAGGAACTGTGAAAAGGCAGGAATGTCTCCAAAGACTTCTTGAGTTCCCAGGGTGCCAAGTCTCCCTTCCAGAGAGAAAGGAGGAGAGTTGCCTCCCTGAGCACAGCGTAGCATAGCATAACATAGCACAGCAGCCCTCTTTCTGCTTTCCCTGCTTGGGAGGGAGGGTGCTCAGTCCCCCACAGGCAGCCTAATAAGGCAGGTGTAGCAGTCTGGCCTGTGTGCTGGGGGTTGGGGAGAGCATCTGAGTCATCTACTGACTGCCCAGTCTCCAGCCCTCTCCAACTCAGGACTCCTGGGAGCTCAGCTGTTGCTAGCCCAGGCATCCAGCCCCACCCTGCTCAGGGAGGTTCACCAGAAATGCACATGTTAAAATAAGTAAGGTCTCACATGGCTCCTGCCCCACCCAGCTGCTTCCCTTCTGCCTAGCCTAGTCTCAGATCTGTGGGGTCCCTAACAGCACTATACCCAAGAGAACTTTCTAGTCTTAAGAGCCCCTCTTGTGGGCAGCCTCCCTGCCCAGCACACTAGGCCTAAGGCCACTGCCAGTTCTAATGCCTTACCCTCCAAACTCAGACCCTCAGGCTCCTCCTGGAAGCCCACCCTGACTGTTCTCAGCTTGTGACTAGACCCTGTCTCCTTATTACTCACCCACATAGAAGGTGCTGGGTGCTGGTCTGTCTCCCAGTTCCAGGTAGAGCAGACTGGTGGTCTGTGGGTCATGGCGCAACCACAGAGCCACACCAAGGATCACGCCTCCAGCCAGCTAGGAAAAAAACAGGAACAATGTCATACAGAGGCCAGAGCACTGTGGGGCGATAGAACCCTACCACAATTATCATGTGAGGCCATTGTTTCTAGTTGTAGGGGTCTGTCCATGGTCTGAGCCACTGTCCACTGGGGCCCTGCAGTCCACAAGCTTCTCTGAGCTGTGACTACAGAACAGAGTTCAAGTGTACCCCAATACTGCATGACACATACAAGAAGGTTTGTGATCAAAATGTGTCTCTGTTGATAGGAGTGCTTTAGTATGCAGGGAACCCTGGGTTCCCTCCCCAGTACCACATATACTGGGTTTGGTGGTGCATGCCTGGTATCACTTGAGAGACAGGAAGCAGGAGGATCATGTTGAGTTTGAGATGAACCTGGGCTATAAGAGACCTTGTCTCCAAAACAAAAACCTCTTTTTCTACTCCTCTCAAGTTCCAGATTGGCCAACCATGCAATATTTTTATGTGAGAAGTGTGGCAGAGGTACCCTGTCCTAATAGTTCTGAGATTGCTTAGGGATTGCCACAGGCAGGGTACTGGGAACCCTGTGGTGGGGATGCCAAGTTCTCCCTGCCACGAGAAGAGGGGTGACTATGTAATGTCATCAGGCCCCATGGGGGAAACAGCAGGGCACCGCCTACCATGGATTTGTGTGAAGCCCTATAATAGAGCATCTGGAAGTAGGAGGTGGCCCTCAGGACAGACCAAGGGAGAGGCAGTCTCTTCCCCATTTCTAGGCATCCTCTTCTTGCAGGGGTCAATGGATCTGCCCAGCACAAACAGGAAACAAAAACCAAAACCTGGGCCTGATTAAATAAAAAAAAAACAAAAAGCACCAGGTGGTCCACTTCCTTCTCTGGGGAATCCAAATCAAAACACAAGCTGGAAAGATCCTGTGACTCCCCAAACAGACTGGTTCTGGAAAAGAGGACCTGTGGGACCCACCTACCTCCTTCTACCCTAGGATCCTGTCCTCTCCCTAGCCCTCAGAGAGGAAGCTAGGGGCCACTTTCTGCAGAACACCATCACCTCGTACCCTCATCCCACGGGTCCTGTGGTTTCTTAGCTTCTTCTGTAAGTTTTAATTCAGTTTTCACACTCTGGTTAAGGAGGGATGAGCCCTCAACCTCTACCAGAGCCTGAGAGAACAGGATCTGTGGTACAGCAATCAAAGCCACACTGTGCCCAACCTACAAACGACATGAAAACTGGGACTCTGAGAATGCCCTTATGTGCAAAGGTCCTAGTGATGCTGGGGATCCCCAGAGCTTCGAAAGCCTTACAGTGACAGCTTTCTGCCTATACACCCTTAAGAGGCTAGCCTTCAGTCTGGGCAACAGAGGCAGGAGGGTAGGGCCTGGCAGGAGGCCAAAAGAGGCAACTCCTCTTAAACTGGCATGAGAGGAGGAGGTGATTGGCCCGAGTTGCCCTGGTAACCTGGCTTTCTTTGCAGCTTTGAAACGTCATCTGTTTTGTTTGAGAACTGGTCCAGAGGTCGCTCTGAGATGTTCCAGAGCAGAAGGACTAGGTGGCATGCCTGCTCTCCATGCTTCCCTCTGTAGTCAAAAGACCCCATGGTGACAAATCCTCAATAGTTACAGAAGCTGAGGGGCAGCTGGTGAATTGCCTGCCTTCCTCAGTCTGTGTGCTTACCTGTAAACAGATGGGCATGCAACCATGCCCGACTCAGAGTTCTCTACTGATAGAGAATATTCCCTGTGAC
Organism: Arvicola amphibius; assembly: GCF_903992535.2. Lineage (NCBI taxonomy): Eukaryota > Metazoa > Chordata > Mammalia > Rodentia > Cricetidae > Arvicola > Arvicola amphibius. The sequence continues at coordinate 144,832,663 of NC_052047.1, read as the reverse complement.
CTGGAGGCAGAAGTGGGCAATGGATGATATTCAGCCCAACCCCAAAGCCTGCTAATGTGGGTGTCTGGCCAAGCCACCACTTACAGCCAGGCTTTATGAAAGAGGTGGGGTCAGGAAGCTGACTTCAGAGAAGTCTCTGGGCTTCAGTCCTTCATGTTACCTGACAGGTCTGAACTGGGGTTGAGGGATAGATGAGGCAGGGGGAATGGGAGTCTTGGCCACTCATCCGTTGTCTCAGAGGCAATAAGAGCTGAGTGGGAAAGGGCAAGGAAGGAATGCCAGACATTGGGCTGGCTGCCTCCAGCAATGTGACTCTCCACCCCCTGCTCTAGGGAGGAGTAGAGGAAGTGCTGGGAAAATGACGGGCCCCAGGAAGGTGGGACAGGGGGTCTTCAAGTAGTAAGAGGCTGGAAACGAACCTTAGCTTCAAAATGTAACTATCTCACATGACCAAGACAGACAAGGGACTTCCAAGACTCCATGGTAAGAGATATGCATCCACCGAGATAGGGCCCTCAAGTATAGAGTGGGACTACCACCCTGACATCATGAGGCTCCAAAGAGCCACAGGGAGATTACCAATCTACTCACTAAGCCCAAATGACCACTGGGTGTGGCGGGGCAGGGCGAGGAGTGGTGGAGTGGCTCTGCTGCACCGGCGGGCAGCTTGTCGTCTCTGAGGTCTGTTTCTGAGAAAGTTAGCTGGCGCCACCTCCTCACCACAGCCAGCTTAGCACCTCAGGCTCTACACACAGGTGTGTATGTTTCTCAAGCTTCCCTGTTACAGCTCAGCCTAGAGCAGTCCATATGTCTCCTGACCGATGAATGGACAGGCGCTGGGTCCATCACAAGGCAGGGAGAAGACAGAGACCCACGAGATCGCAAGGAGGACGGGTCAAGGTGCTGAGTGAAAGGGGCCCATCGGGGATGAAGCAGCTGGTGCCTCCGGACTCTGTTCATGTGAAAGCAGAATTCAAAGTTCATTCAAGATAGTGCAGTGATAACCCAGCAGAAGTGCTGGGGGGAGCAGGAATGGAAGGGACCACAAAGGGCCCTAGGATGCTCTGGGCATTCACTCTTCCGATGGCGCTAACAGTTTCATGGGGTATAAATGCTGGCTATGTTATATGTCAGTCACAGCTACAGAAAGCTATTATTTACCCCCAACTTCAGTTCAGTCTCTAGGTCAGAGGCTGTGCTCAAGCACATTCCCCAGGCCTGTGGGGTGTCGCAGTGATTAGCAGCAATCAGACAGGCACATATCTTGTCTACAGAACCATAGGTTTAGAATGATCTGCAAAAACTGGGCAACACTCACACCCATTAAAGAAATACCAGTCCAGTGTCAATGGAAATATGGAGCGGTGCCATTGGACAGAGGCACAGGTAAGGTTAAGGGTGACCCAAACCTCTAGCTGTGTCATATCTGAGCTGGGGGACTTCAGGCCCATCTCAACCTCCTCCATCCTCACCTTCATTTGTTAGTAGGGGCAGTAATACACACAGGCTGCAACATATGACGTCACTGTACTTAGCTCTTGTAGAGCTGAGGAGGCGATCAACAATGAACCTTACCAACAAACTTGGGATTTCTTCATGCATCCACTCAGGGGCCAAAGATGCCTCTGCCCAAAGCTTCTCTTCCCAGGTGGATCCACCACCTACTTCTACAGCCTAAGACACCTTCTGTTTAGAGGTGGGGGTGGGAAGCACCCAGGTGGCATGCCCAGGTTCCTGGAGCGCCTTCCACAGCACAGAAGAATGCATTCATGACTCTATACAGGATTAGGTTGCTTCCTCCTCCTTGAAGACTAACACATAACAGACTCAAACTTTAACAGGATGAGGAGCTGCCAAGCACGCTGGGTCCCTGCCCGGCTGGTCTTGTGGTTTCCCAGAAGTGACTGAAAGGGAACAGGCCTGGGGCAGCATTCTATTCTGTGCTAGCTGCCCACTGCCAGCCCTGGGCCAGACCTCAGATGGGGGCATACGGACCCCTCCAGGAAGGGACAGAGCTCCTGTCACCAGCCTGGTAGGTCTGAATGGTACCCCACATGTTCCGGAAGGCTGACTATAACATCAGCTTGTTGTTTTAGTGACCTTTTGTGTCTCGGAAGAAGAATCAAGGGAAGAGGCAGACGAGGATAGGGCTTGCTCCACGCCTCCTAGGTACATGGTGCACAACAGAAGGTGCATCAGAAAGAGGCTGTCCACCTAAGCAACTGGAAGGTGCTGAGGGTCTAGGAACCTCTCTGGTGATGGCAGAGACTGTGAAGATCAAAGGCAGAGGGGCAAAAGGTTTCCCTGGGCAGTTGGAATAAGTCAGAGTAAAGAGGCTCCATCTGGCAGGTTTTAGGAACTGGGGAAAGGGCAAGAAGAAGAGGCCAGTATAAAGAGCTGACTTAGGTTCTGTTCTCCCACCTGGGTCCCTGTGCTCAGGCACAACAGGAGGACAGGGCCTGGTCAGGCCATGGAGGATGGGGACAAAGCCAGATTCCTCTCTAAGAGATATAGGATCCTGCTCAGGCCTTCCTAGGAGGTAAAGACTTGCAGTTCACCAAAGGAAGCTCAGGAAGGAAGCTGGAGAGAGGGGCAGGAATCCTTGCCTTGGCCAGGAAGCATGGTTCCTTTCACAGGCCCCTCGCCTCAGGAAGCCACTGTCCTAACATCTAAAAATAGGTGGCAAAGCAAAAGCTTAGCTCTGGGGCCCAACTGACAGGCTGGGGAGGGGGCAGGGCCATGAAGGATACACTGTTGTCTTGAGGTACAGGAGATGAGGCTGGGACATCCCAGCTCTGCCTTTTCCAGGTCCAGGCTATAAGGTTCCTCAGGCAGAGAAGCTGGGAGGAGCTTTCCCTGCCCACCCTACACCTGTCTTCCTCTAGGAAGGCCAGGGTCTCATGAGCTCCTGAAGGGAGACTGTGTGGACCCAGATGGCCACAGTGATCTGCCAGAGGTGACAACAGCAGAGGCAGCAGGGAGGCCAGGCTGTTTGCTTCAGAGAAAGCTCAGGTGGGCCTGGTACCCACTTAGAAGCACAAAGGGAGGAGGCAGGGGACGAAAGAGCAGGTAGAAGAGTCCTATGTAGCTTTGGTGTTGCTACCAGCAGTACCAAGAAGCTCCCATCTGTACCAGGCTAGGCGTGGCCCTCTGTCCCAACCATGTCCCAGGGCAAAGCTGTGGGGCTGGCATAGTCTTACAGCCCACTCTGACTATGGCAGAGTTGGGTACAGTTCTACCCCATTCCACTACTTCCTCACATGACAGTTGCTTGAAAACCTCAGTCCCCTCATCACTCGCAAGGATCTGATAGCAGCCCAGCAGAGTGCTACTTCGGGTGAGCTGTTACGGTCTCTAGAGTACAGGGAAGACTGTTACCAGGGCCTAAGGCTAGGCCATGCCCCCAGGATGGGGACTTTTAGCCAAGAAAAGTTGTAAGAGGGTGGATAAGTATTAGTGGGTGGGTGGCAGCTACAGTATGTGTTTGCCACACACTATAAGCCCTTGCCACACTGGGTCCCACTCCAGAGCTCAGGGATAGAATTTCAGGAGGACAGGTGGCCTAGGCTTCCTCATTCCTGCACCTGCCACACCAGACACCTTTAAATACCACTGGGACCTTACTGCTAAGCTGCAGTACAGAGCCAACATTGATGCCTGACCACAGGTAAACAAGTCACAGAATGCCACAGACCCACCCTGAGAAAAGTGCTCATGACCCAAGCTGACACAAAGCATGGAGTGATCTGAGAGATAACGCAAAGGAAGCACAGCAAACTGGGGGGCCCTATCACCCTTCTGTCCTAACTGCCTGGCTCTTGGCCTGGATTACAAACTCACTGTAATTTAGAGCTATAAAACTCTAGGCACCTGGGTTCTAACGGACTCCCATGCACTCCCAACCCTGCAGCCCTCCCCAGACTTCACACGCAGGAAAGCAGGTGCCCTCTCCCAACACCCCCTTGGAGTTACTTTGGCAGCCAGCTCAGGATTTCCACCACCAGTTGATCACTGGTTAATCCCTTGTGAACCACTTCCCAAAAGGCAGAGTCCACACAGAGGAAGCCAAATGGTTTTGAATGGCAGTGTGTGCCTGTGTACTGTAGGGAAGGTACTGGGCGGGGGGGGGGGGGTGTCCACAGTCAAAAAGTTCCTGGAAGGCTACTGGCATGCCAGGTCGCAGTACATCCCCCTAAACAGTTGAAGGACACCAAAGGCCAGTTCTCGGGAAATCTGGTTCTCTAGCAAGAGTCTTAGAAACAAAAGAGATACCTATAGAGCCTCGGGGACACCCGGCACTCACAGTATGTCCTACCTGGTGCCCTGGTATCAGGGCCAGAGCCACTGGCACCTGGACTTCCCCACATTCCCACCCCACCCTACCCCCACCTGAGCCCTCTCCAAAGGCCAGGCCTGTGTGCAAGCATGACTGCCTACTATCTCCCTGGGGCACCTGGACTCTAAGCCTATTGATTTTATGACTGAGGTTCCTCCCCTTGCTGGACTCTGGGTGCTGCAATCCAGGTTGGCAGCTGTTGGTGAACCTCCTGGAGCAACAAAGACGCTCCCTTTGAGGAAGCAAGGCTGAACTAGGGGGAGGCGCTGAGAGAAAGCCTGAAGGGTCCAGAAAGAATAGGGTGAGGGCTCTTATCATGAGGTAGCTGTATGTGAGAACCAGGGCAGAGGCTGCCAGAGGCTTCCCACTTCTTTACTCTAGTTCTGTGCTCTCTTCTGCGCAGACATCCTTCTTTGAAGCTAGCCCAGGGACCGACCACAGATTTCCCCTTCCCGGGCAGCCCAGCCCACTGATTGTCTTTCCCAAAGTTGGGTAAGCTGACAGCCTGGGGAAATGAGGGGAAGTCTGCTCTCCCACAGGTGAAACTAGGCGCAGGAAGTCCTCATTCCACCCTGAGCCCACAGGGATTGCAGCCCCTCTGCCGGAAGGAAGACAGCAGACTGCTAAGTGACAGACAGTCATGTGCCGTCTGGAGAATTAAAGGCCAGTTAAGGCTGTAATCAGCCTTTTGTAGTGGGTCGGGCTGCCTGGGCCACTGGAAGGGGGCCACGAAGCAGCCTTAGGCTGGAGGAACAGCCAGTTCTGGGCAAGGAACACAACTCCCATTCCAGTGAGGACTGGTGGCCTCCCCTCCCTTATCCACCTGCACCTATGGAGTCATTATCACACTAAGCTCCTACAGGCCCACCTCAGGACATAGGCTGGCAGGGTGATAAACAGGGGCACCATCCCCTACTCTCCTGTCCTACTCCCAGCAGGAGTCAGGAGATGGGTCTCTCTACCCCAGACCTGTCTCAGAGGACAGGTATCCACCCAGCTTCTAAGAGCATCTTCTGAATTTGCTCACTGCTCATCTTTCAGGTTTGTGTCTTGTCCCATGTATCATGGAAGTCCAAAACTCTGATGGTCCCAAAGTAGGCTCTGAACAAGATGGGTCAAGTGTGGGTCTTAGCCCAAGGAGGACTGCTGGGCACAAGAGCATGAGTATGCAGTCTAGGGTGCCTGGGACATCCCCCACCAACAGAAAAGCCACTTTAATCTGTAAGCGGGGAATTTTAAAAAGTGCTCATCGAGACATTTACTGTCAACCAAAGTTCACTTCTAGAACTCTTAGCCTCCATACCCATCATGGGCCCACAGGACCTCTCAGCCCCCTCCCCAGGCACCTCTTACACCATTACTCAGCTCTCCTTGGCCCAACTCCCTGTTGGACACTGTGCCCAGCATCCATTTCCTGAGCTTCCTTTATGCCAAGCCCCTTGCTCCGCTCTGGAGTGCATTAGCTAGTCTGCCCACAATTCCAGGAGAGAGATACCCCAGGAACTCCCACTTTAGAGGGAGGAAGTGGAGGCTGAGAACCACAACAGTGGGGTGGGGCTCCCCAAACGTTCAACTTCATGGCATCAGGAAACTATCAGCCACAGGACAAGCCTTGCCACACAGGGCACAGAGAAAGCCCCTCTGCCAGGGTGCTGTTCGCCAGTTGTGGTCTGGCTCTGCCCCAGATCCCTGACCACTGTGGAGGCCAACACGGGTGGGGAGGAGAGGTCCATGGGATTGTGAAAGGGTTTGGTTTGCACTGTTCTGCAGTCAATAAGCGGCCCCTGGGAGCAGGGGAGGCTTCAGAAAGGTTTCCTGGAGCCTCAATAGAGAATTACCCCCTAGGGATATGTTAGGACTCCACCCCAGCTGCCTGGGAAACAATCAGCCTCACCCAGCCCCTAGCTCTCCAGGGAGACTGAGGGGCTGGCTACCAGCTTGATCAGGTTGGTGGGCCAAAAGAGAAATAGCCTGCAGGTTCCTAACATCCCGTATCTGCAAGGGCCAGCAGAGGGACTTCCTGAGTGTATTTAACTCCTTGCACGGCTCAGAGAGGCACCACTAACCAACATAGCTACCCAGCCACGACCCAGGGCACGCCCCGACAGAGAAAGATTAACCCCATCACCCAAGCTGTTCCTTGGGGTCACTGTGACTGACAACCAGGGTCTCCTCAGCAGGTCATACAGCATAGCCCCAGCTGAGTCCAGCTGCTGCCCATCCCCAACGTCTCACTGCTCCCTACCCCACCCTGACCCACCCTTGGAGCTTCAGCAGTCACGATAGGAAACAGGTGTCCCCTGTCCTACACACCCACTCTAGGGGCCATGTTACAAGTTCACTCTTCAACTTCAGAGACAGACTGTTTCCACGTAACCTCATTTCTTCATGGGGGTATGGGGGAAAGGAAGTATGGAGGGAAGAGCAGGCTGTGCACTGCAGGGGGGGGGGTATCAACGCTGTCCAGAGGGGTGGCCAGCACTGCCCACTCAAGTCCCCGCAGGAAAGTCTGATAGACTCTACCACTCCTCATTCTCAAGCCAGTCAGAAAATGGAAAGAAACACACACTACCAATGGTCACTCCCCAGCAATGAAGACAGGACCAACGGACCCCTGGAGACCCTCCTATAACCAAGTCTCCATGCCAAGATGACCAAATGGGTGTGCACCTCTTTCCAAAGTGGAGAGCCCAGCTATGTCTGAAACGACCTCAAGCCCCTGATTCGTACAGACACCAGATCTTTGCATTACCCTGGTCTGCGCCAACTCAGAACCGCACACCCCCCTTCTCTCAAAAGCCTCCACAGAACCTTAAGGGCCAGGCCAGGGCTGTAATCTGTGCGGGAGACGACAGACAAGGAGGAGGGGCAGCTGCGGGGTGGGCAGGAACTGGGGCATGCTGCGCAGCAGAACGCGGGCCACCTTGTCCTTCTCTAGGCCCAGAGCTCGAGCCTCCCAAGGTGGCAATACCCAGCTGAAGAGCAAGTAAGGATGAAATAATAGTGGGGTGGACGTCTCCAAGGCAAGTACGGAGTGTGCCCCCACCATTTCGAGGCCGCCCATCCAGGGGCGGTGGCTAAGATGAGATCATGGGGGCGGGGCGCCAAGATCCCGCCCTTCTCGAGCCCCCTCAGTGCTCGAGAAGCAGGATGGTCCCCAAAACAGCGTTCACGAGGGTGCTAATACCCCCTCCACAGCTGAAGGCTCCGGGTTACGTGGCTCTAACCCGCAGATCTTTGCATCGGTCCCCAGCACTCAGAGGCGACAGGCCAACGATCCCCTAATTCCGCGGCCCCAGAAGACCCTCGAGCAGAGGCCTGGAAGCTCAGCTCCTAGCCCCAACCTCACTGGCGAGGGGCGCCAGGCCCCCGGCCGGCGCACGGAGCCCACAGGTGGCGCCGCAACTTCACTGCCGCGCTGCAGCCTCTCAATTGGGCCTAGCGCACTGCCCACCCTGGCCGCGGACGGTTCGCCTGTCCCCAGTTCCCAGTGGCTGCTCACCCAGAAGACGAAATTGAAAACGAAGAGCAGGTATTTGATGCATTTGGTGCAGCCCTCCACCCCCATGGCGGCGAGCGGCCTGCGGAGCTTGCGCTGGTCTTGGAGCGGGCGGTCCGGGGACGCAGGACTGGGGTCCGGGACTGGCAGGTGGCCAGGGACGCTGGCAGGCCCGGAAACTGGGGAGTGGAGAGCGAGCGAGACGCGGGGTAGAGAAGGGCTGGAGGCCTAGCGGAAAGCACGAGAATCTCGACCGCTTGGAAGCAGGGGCGCGCTCGCTTGGACCGGGCGCGCGCCGCGCTCCGCTCTCTTTATAGACCGCTAGGTCCCGCCCCTCCGAGGCCCCGCCCTGAGGACGCTCCGCCCCAGGCCCCGCCTCCCGCCTGCGGGGGTTCCTGGACAAGGGGTGCTTGGGTGCTGCTGCCACTTCAGTTCCAGAGTAATCGTTCAGGAACTCAGTGCAGATGGTTCTCACGGTCTCCTTGCGCTGTGTGCCTGTGTACGCGCGTTGGATGTCCCCAAGCTTCCTGAGGGCTCTCATCCCCCGGGGGCAAGCTGCTAGATGAAGACTGACCACAAGATAACACCCAAAGAATCCCAGCTTACTTCCTCCCTTGTTGGGGCGCCTTGGACTTTCCCCGAGGGTTCCCCAGTGGAGGTGTCTCTACCGGAAAGGGTCTTAAGAGTTAGCATGTTTTGTGTATCTATCTCTTAGGCAGCAACTTGGATGCGCCTGAAGGTCTAGAGTGGAATACTATGTAGGCTGGTTAATCCCATTTCCCACAGATAGAGTCCCTGGCTGCAGTTCTGGAAACTGCCTTTGGGAGGGTCACTAGTGTACCCAGTGTTCCTACCCAGTCTTGTGTTTAGAGCACCCTCGGGGGCACCTTCAAATACTGCATTCATGCTATCCTGCTGTGCCTTCCAAGTGTCCTTCCTCCATCCTCTAGCTGGCTCCCAGAAAGTTAGGGCTGCAAAGAAGTGAGGAAAGATTCTGGGGTGGTGGCTGCTGTCACTGTGGTGATATTCCAGCGAAACATTTGGCACCCCCTCCCTGTTTCATCAGCAGGGACTTAGTGGGGACCATGGAAGGACCAGTTCCCAAGACTCAGCTTTTTCTAGTTCACTCCCTGTTCTTAAAACGTTGAGCAGTTAAGGGCATGTTCCCTATGGGGCTCACCCCTGGCACCCTTTTGGCTACAGGGCACTGGAAGTTATATGTATTAATTTTGAGACAGGGTCTTGCTAAGTAGTCCTGGCTTTCTGGGAATTCACAGAGCTCTACCTGCCTCTGCTTTCCAAGTGCTGAGACTACAGGTGTGGGCTACCATGCCCAGTAGCCTAAAGAACTAAAATGTGAACTGTGTATAATACACATGTACACCTGATGATTGGCCAGTAACTTCCTGGGTGGAGCTACTTTTCTGGAATCATCTACTCTGCTAGGCTAGTAGGTTTCTTGAGGGTTAATTTGTGCATTTGTTTTGGCTTTGTAGAGGGCTAGTAGTGCTGCTACAGTAAAGGATTGTGCCTACTTTTATAGTTCCTAGAGGCTGAAGTTATGTCACATTAAAAGTAACTCAAGTCACCAATCTGAAGGGATGCCACAATAAAAGTCCTTTGAGTCTCCACGAGGGAGTCTGTGAGGATTCTTTTTGTTTAAAGGAGAAAAAAAAAAAAACAGTCCTTGCATGTGCAAAGATGGGTAACTGCTTGCTTATCAGCTCTCCACTGTCTCCAGTGATGGGACACCTCATGCCCAAAGTAGGAGATGCACACTGAAGGTCATGCAAGGGTCAACTGCTTTGTCTACGTACTGTGTGGTACATCAGTTTTTTTAGTGAGTTCCATTGTGTGCCAGGAACTGCTCCAAGTGCTGGCTAAGGGCAGCCAAGGAGCCACAGCCACTTCCTTTGGGGCCCTTAGGCTCTGATCACGTCAAAGCTAAGAGGGAATTTCCAGGATGCTTGACCAATCACAGTGGGGGGGGGGGAGTTTTTGTGGAGTAGTTTTCTCCAAATTAAAACATCCCATTCTGGAGGGAAGGGATTAAGACTAGGAAGTGAACAACTAACAAGTCTCAGAAGTTCCTGAGATTTACAAAGCCCCTTCCTCCCCAAGGACACGGAAACAGGAGAGCCCTTGATCTGACTTGTTGAGGTGCCAGAACTCCAGGATTTCAAGTTTGTCAGCCATCACCCATGCTGGGGTTTTTGGTGATGCAGCTGCCTTCACGTTGTCTCTGATCCCATAAGAAGCCACTGATTCATACTCCTGTGAGTAGTCCCAATCAACTGATTGGCTTACCAATCAGTTAGACTTTGGTGGAATCTTTCTTTGGTTTGCTGTCAGTTCCCGATCTGGAGTGAATGGATGTTCATATTGCATCTCCCCAGGGAAATGTCACACAATAGTAGTAGACCTGACCTGTGGGTCTTAGAGGAGCTACGATGGGTCCAGACTCTGACACCTGAAAAGCCTCATGGGCTGAGAGAACCGTTTCAGGGCAAGGCACAGAAAGGAAGCTCTCTTGGACCCAAGAGCAGATGTAAGCAGGAGATAACCTAGACAGGTCTGGGTTAGGTGGAAGGTCAACATGGGCGCATTCTGTTCCATTTGGTGGGAGTAGGGTAGGGAACAATCTCACAGGCTCCAGGAGACTTGCTGAGATGACTGGTTGCAAGAGTATATGGGGCCGCCTTCCAGGGCCTGCACCTGTGAGCACCACATCTACGTGCCCTGCCTAACATCCTGCCAGCTTGGCTATGAGAACACGCGGAGACCAAGGGGCCAGCTTGGTAGGACATGGATCAGGTAGGTACCCAGAGAGTGCATCAGAGAAGGGTCCCTGTGGTTGGCTCAGCCTGACAATATCTCTTTTCTTGGCTCCAAAATATCAGTGGTGAAGGCAGATGAGCTGTGTTAGGGAATGAGGGAGGAAGCCTAAGCCTGGGAAGGGAGGTTCCTCCCACTTTTCCCCTGTCCAGCAGGTGTGGGAAGGTGGGAAGAGCAGGCCTTCACAGCCAGGGCTCATCTCAAAATTCTCCTGCCAGTATGATGCTATATTGGCTTCTCAGTTTTCCCAAGTGTAACAGAGATGCTGCAGTGTGTCTCTAGGTGGGTAAAGACAAAATGTCCTTGAAGCAGGGCCTGGCCTGATGGGAAACTCAAGGTCAAGTCCTGTTTGGCCCAGTCCCAGGGTCTTGTGACTCACGCCACAGAGGACTTCTGCTGTGTGTGTGTGTGTGCGTGTGCATGTGTGTGTGTGTGTGTGTGTGTGTGTGTGTCAGGAGGTAGGGGGAGGTTGTTGCAGAGCCGCTTTCTCTGTTTCCTAAAATTCACGAAGACAATCCAAATGGGCTGTTTATGCAGAGCTTGCTCAAGCGAGGAGGCTGGCCACCGTTACTTCTGCTTGCTAGAGATTCATATGCAGGTCAGGGAGCAAGGCAGCTGTGTATTGAAAGAGTTCAGCATCCAAAAACAACCAGAGCAGTGCCAGACAAAACTCTTGTGACCATCTCCATAGAGACGGGAAATGCAGCCCTCTACTCTCCCGGCCCACACGCTCTCCAGATAGAGTACTTCATTCCCCAGCAATAGAAGGGGATCTGTCCTCTAGACCCGAGGAAGCACTCAAGATTTATAAAAGTCCTGAGCGTAAGTCCTCCCAAGGAAGACTGGAGGCTCCTCACCCGGAAAGGTCAAAGACAAGACAAGATGAAACAAACAAGACAGTCTCGGCATTTCTCCCCAGGGTTCTAGGCAGGATGATTCGGCAAGATGGAAGCCGTACCGTAGAAAAGGACATAGGAGCACGGAAAAGGACAGTGTGCTGGTATGTGTTTAAAGTCTCCCGTGAGCCATGCCTATAGGCATGTCTGTGAGGGAGTTTCTAGACTTGGGTTGGCTACAGAGCAAAGACCCACCCGAAATGGGAGCAGTTGCCATCCCGGGGACTGGGATCCTAGAGGGCATGGAAAGCAGAAAGTGTGCTGAGCACAGCGTTCATCTCTCTGCGTCCTGATTGTTGGTATCATGTGACCCAGTTGCCTTAAATCCCAGCACTCATGCCTTCCCTGCCGTTATGGATTGAACTGTGAGCCTGAGTAAATCTTTCCTCCCGGAAGTAGCTTTTCAAAGGAAGTTAGGACAAAAACTCAAAACAGGACAGAAACCTGAAGGCAACAGCTGATGCAGAGACCATGGTCAGGTGCTGCTTACTGGCATGCTCCTCATGGTTTTCTCAGCCTGCTTTCTGATAGAATCCAGGATGAGCAGCCCAGGGATGGCTCCAGCCTTTCCATATCAATCACTAATTAAGAAAATGCTTTACAGTGTTGCCTAACAGCCTGCTCTTAAGAAGGCATTTTCTTAATTGAGGTTCCCCTCTCTCATAAGACTTTAGCTTATGTCAACTTGACATAGAACTATCCAGTATAGCCGGACAGTGGTGGTGCATGCCTTTAATCCCAGCACTCGGGAGGCAGAGGCAGGTGGGTCTCTGTGAGTTCGAGGCCAACCTGGTCTACAAGAGCTAGTTCCAGGACAGGCTTGATAGATACAGTGAAACCTTGTCTCAAAAAAACAAAAACAAACAAAAACAAAAACAAAAAAAAAACCCAAAAAACAGAAATCAACACATACAACCCAGGAGCACTTGCTCAGGAATGGCACCATCCATTTTCTGGTCCCTTCCATATCCATAATTAATAAAGAAAATGCCCCACAGACTTGCTTGCAGGCCAGTTTGATGAGGGCATTTTCTCAGTTGAGGTTCCCTCTTCCCATGTGACTCTAGCTTGTATCAGGTTGCCAAAAACAACAAAACTAAACCAAATTCAAACAAAAAATTAACCAACACAGTAGCAATGATGAGCAATGGAATAAATAGAATAGAAATTCTAGAAATAAGAGTTTTGGTTTTAAACAAGAGGACAATACAACTCAATGAGGAAAGGAATCTTCTTAGCATATGGCTCTAGTATAGCCATCCCTGTACAGAGAAAAACCAAGACAAATCTATCAAATATCATACCTGCCAAAATGATCAAAATGAGACCTAGGACCCAGAGAAATGGCTCAGCGGTTAAGAGCACTGGCTGCTCTTCAAGGAAACCTGAGTTCAGTTCCCAGCACCCACATGGCAGCTGCCTGGATCTAATTCCAGTGGATGTAAGGCCCTCATTTGGCTTCCATTGGCATTGGACATGCATATAATGTGCAGACATGCGTGGAGGAAAACACCTATACACATAAAATAATTAAGCAGGCGGTGGTGGTGCCTCTCCTTCCTGCCATCTGCCGCCTTGCCTTCCCTGCCGTGAGCCTCAAACCAAGAGCCAAAACAAACCCATCCTTATGCTGGCTTCGACAGGTTGTTTGTCACAGCAATGAGAAAAGTAGCTAACACCAACATTTGTACTAAAAACAAGAGGTGCAAGCATTGTGTTAGCAAGAGATTGCTCTGATTTGTTGAGGAAAGGGGACTTGAAAGCTGTATTTCTAAATCTGTCATGTTACCAGAACTCAGCCTAGCACCAGCCCGAGGAACGCCTTGGCAGGAATGAGCATTCTTTCCCCTCTCTTTGGCTATCAGACTACTGAGATAATGGACCTAAGAAATTAGAATTTCCCCAGAAATATGCTGAGAGAAGAAAAAGTTGAAGTGGTAGAACAAGCAGAAGAGGGTTTTGTCTCCTGAAGAAAGATTTGCAGTTTGTCAAAGAACCTTGTAGGAAAGATTTGGGAGCTGAAGTAATGGTGGGTCAAGGGCTCACAATTTGATCAGGTCTGTTTAGCTATGCATACCAGAGCCCTCTAAACCTTAACCCCATGTCAGGACCCTGAGGATGGACTTGGGGCAGGCCATCTCTGGATCTCTCTGTCCCTTTTCCCAATGTAACCGTATTGGATAAATCTCCCCCTTCCTGCTTATTGTCTCCTTTAATAAAGATTTTATTTTATCTGTATGTAAATGTGTTTGTCTTTCTGAGTGTATGATCTCTTTGTGTGTGTGTGTGTGTCGCGCGCGCGCGCACACACACGCACCTATGGGGGTCAGTAGAGGATATATGAGTCATGAGTCTCTGGGGTTGTAGTTACATGTTGCTGAGAGCTGTCTGGCATGTGTGTTCAGAATCAAACTTAGGTTCTCTGCAAGAGCAGCAGTTCTTTTAACCACTGAGCCATATCTCTAGCTCCTTAACTTAGCTCTTTTTAACTGACTCACGAAGAATGGATAACCAAATCTGGCTTGTTGGGACTTAGGCAGTGACTCTAAATTCAATAATACTCTCTAGGCATGCAAGCACCCAGATACCCAAAGGGTTTCATTTCTCTACTCAAATGATAGAGACCACAATACAGACTGAACTTCCAGGAATCGTGGTCACCATGCTCTCTGTCATTCTGTATATGTGGGATTGGAATGGGAGAAGATGGTATATGTTAAAGGAAAAGATTCATTTTTAAAAGGAACCTGTGACAACTGGTGGTGTTGTAACAGATAACTGTCTTTGCACTGTCATGGGAGGAAAGTCTCTACTGTCATAAAACCTCTGAAACCCTCCAAAGGAAATCTGAATCCATACGAAAATGGATCCGTGTACTTCTGTGGCATTTGTTATCATAGCCAAAAAGTGGAACCAGGGCTGCTGAGGTGGCTCAGCGTTAAGAGGGCCTGTTGCTCAGTCATGGGAGCCTGAGTCTGGATCCCAGTGTCCACAGCCAGTGGCTTACAATGACCAGTAGCTCCAGCTCCAAGGGTTCTAATGCCCTCTTCTAGTCTCCATGGGCACTGCGTGCTCATGATGCCCAAACATGAACACAAAGCATCAATACCCTTTCTAATGACTAATCCTGGCTGTTAATTGACTACATCTGGAATCAACTAAAACTCATGCAGTTGAGTGTTCCTGCAATTGGATCCTTTGAGGTTGGGAGACCCACCCTAAACCTGGTGGCAGCTCACATAAAAGTACATGAAACAAGGAAGTTTGCTTCTTCGTCTTTTTTTTTCTTTCTGTTTTGCCACATGTCTTGTCGGTTTTGTTGAGGCATTCCTTTGCTGGTGTTAGAACCTACTTTTTCAAGATTCCACCATGCAGCAAAGACCAGCATTTCTTCAGGAATCTTCCAGGACTCCAGCACCAGATTGGGACTGCTGAGACATTCAGTCATGTGGACTGAGCAACTACCAGATTCTCAGCCTTTCCACTGGGAGACTACTCTTGTTGAAATATCCAGAGCACAGCTTGTAAGTCATTCTAATAAATTGCCTTTGAATATATATTAATATATGCTCATTCTATCAGTTCTGTTTCCTTAGAGAACCTAATGTACACATAAAAATAAAATAGTATGTGGTGGCACATGCCTTTAACCATAGCCTTAGGGAGGCAGAAGCAGGAGGATTCCCACAAGGTCCAGGCCAACCAGGACTATAAAGACCCTGTCTCAAAACCAAAACAAAACACAGCCCTTTAATATTTTGTTGATGAAAGAAGCCAGGTGTAAAAGACCATGTAGGCAACATTTCCTTTTTATGTGCTGTGGAAAGTCAGGTGTGGTGGTACAAGCCTTTGATCCCAGAGCACCTGAGAGAGAGAGAGTCAGGCAAATCTCTATGAGTTTGAGGCTGGCCTTGTCTACATAGAGTTTCAGGATAACCAGGGCTTCATAGAGAGACCTAATAGTGGTAGGATGATGGAGAGATAGAAGGGAGTCTTGCCATTGCCTGGCGCGTGGATGGTGGTGCTGATGGTGCCCAAGAGATCTCATCCCATCTTTGGGGTATTAAAGTGTTCTGGGATTAGGCAGTGGTTTAGTCTGCATACATCTGTGTATGAGTCCATGAGAACATGGACTCCAGTCTGCCCATGGGAAGCTTTTGCGGTAGATGAGTTGTGGCTGCATACGATATAAACTATCTCTATACATGGTTCAGGTAGGCCTCCACGGAAGGTGGCTGGTCTGAGAAGGGAGGAATAGAAATGGGGGTGTATTGATTTGGGGAGCATGCTTGGAGTTCTCTACTTGCTCCTGCCTGAGTTTAGGGACCCAGGCTTTCTGTACTGTTCCTGATGCTTAGAGCTTATTACCCAGAGGTTAGGCTTTCCTTCCAGAGGGTTCTTAATCCTAGAGTCTTGTATGGACATTGTCTGTTTGGGGGAATGTCCTCATTAGCTTTAACTGTCAATTTGACAAAGCCTAGAGTCACCTGAGAAAGGCATCTCGATTGAAGGATTGTCCAGTTCAGTTTGGTCTGTGGGGGATTGTCTTGATTGTTAATTGATGTAGGAGGACCCATCCCGCTGTGGGCAACACCATTCCCTGGGCAGGTGGTCCTGGGATATATAAGAAAGCTAGCCAAACATGAGTCTGCAAACAAACCAACAAGCAACATTATTACTCCATGGGTTCTGTTTCAAGTTCCTGCCCTGGTTTCCCTCAATGATAGACTGTAATCTGGAAGTATAAGCCAAGTAAACAGTTTCTTCCCCTAAGTCGGTTTTCAATCATGGTGTTTTATTATAGCAACAGAAAACAAACTAGAGAAGGAAGTCATTTCTCATTCTGGTCATCACATTTGGCAGACCAGGAGAGCACTGGGGCAAAAGGGAACAGACAGAAAGTAAGAGGACCTGTCACCAAGTTAGGGAACTTAGAGGAGCCAGAAGGGGATGAGAAAAGAGTGATCTCTACCCAGCAGTGGTGGCTGAGCGGTTAAGCAGAGACATAATTGAGGCCCATGCCTTACTCATACTTGGTCAGCATGTGTGCAAAGACCCCAGACCAGACAGCATGGGAAGGGACTGAGAGGAAAGGCTAGAGTCTGTGTCTGGATCTGGGGACCCTAGAAGGTCAGGCTCTGGACTGTGCTTACAAGTGTTCTCTCTGGTGGAAGGAGAACCAGCAGGGAGTCAGGGAAACCCACAGGGGCAGCAGTGCAGGTCCAGGAAGAGCCACCAGTGACTGGCCTGTGGACAGAGATCATCATGAGGTCATCAGCCAGGGAGACCTTCCTGTTTCAGGGACAACAAACAACCCCAACAAAAGACCTGAGCCGTCAAGCCTTCACAGTCAGGAGGAAAAGGGAGCTGAAGGCAGGGCCCTGTGTGACAGGCTGAGTGCAAAGGCCTTGTGAGCTTGCGTGTGGCCTGCCATTGTACACAGAACAGTTGGCAGTGAGGTGCTGGCCTTGTGCCGGGAGGCCTGGACTTGCTGGGCCGGGGAGAGCGTGTTGGCATGTTCTGGGAGCCCTGAGATGTGGGATCTGATCAACTCTCAGGGAGCTTGTCGAGGTCACATGTGGGTCAGGATGAGTCCCCTTAGGATCTGCAGGGGCCCAACCCCCCTTCAGTCCTGCTGTTGGAGGAAGAGGGCAGCAACAATTCTGGATTCCTTGGGGTGGGGGTGGATACTGCAGCTGTGGGAAGAAAAAAGCCTGGTTGGCCTCTGGAGGACTGTAACCCTGCTGTGGCTGACTGGACATTGTAGCTACCCCTACTGTGGGACCCTTGCCACCTAGGATGGTGCAGTTCTAAGATATCAGCCCGAACAGGTGCACACAGTTCTCCAAGTGGGAGAGGGCTGGTCAGAGCTTCGTATTATTTCCACCTCAGGACGCCTCCTCGCAGGCAGTAGAATCCGGAAATCTGGACTGAGCAAGTAAGAGGAGGCCTTGTCCCTAAGGAGGGGGTCAGACGGCCCACTGTCTGGGCCAGGGATGGAGCCTCAATCTACAGGACTAATCCTGCCCTTATGGACTCTGTGTCACTCTGAGCTAAGACCCCAGTGGTGCTGCCTGTTAGTGTGAGGCTAGGGTCACCTTCACCATCTACCCAGAAGTCTTTGCTCAGCACTGGGAGCAGTAGCCTATTGGGACCCATCTCCTGAGGAAAGAGGGGTTCTGGGAAGTGACCAGGGCTGGCTGTGATGCACTTGGTGCCTGGAATCTAAACCTAGGGAGGCCCAGAAACCGCTGCCTCCGACCTCTGTTCCACCACCATGGATTGTAGGGGTTGGGGGGGGGGGCTGATGGGGACAGCCTGGGTAAATCATGTCCTGTCTCTGCAGGGACCAGGCTCACACAGGCCCTGCCCCTTCTGATTAGAATCAATCTGCTTTAAATACAGCCTTCGCCCCTCTTTTTCCAGACTCTTGCTGAGAGCATAAAGGGCGCATTGAAACTTCAGGCCCTTTGGTCTGTCACGGGGACTCTTCCTGATCTATGTCTCTTACTGTCTAGACTACCTGGGACTGTCTGGACAAGCTGTACCCACTGTTAACAGCAATTGCTCACCAACTTCCATGTGACTAAGGCCACACAGGGGAGGCCAGCTTCTCTGAAGAGGACTCTGAACTTCCCACAGAGAGGCTGCAAGATGAGATCTGAAGAAGTGGGCAACCCTTAGGAGAAGAAGGTGTGGGCGGTCGTGTATCCCCTCCTCACTGACCCTGATAGGTCAAGGGGTCACTGGGACTGGTGGAAAGGCCACTGTGGATGGAGTAGAACGTAGAGGGAAGGTGGGTGGGTCTACTCCACAGAGAACCTGAAGTCTGAATTGAAGGCACGTCTTTCAAATTAAGGAAGTAGCTGGGAATACTCAGGGGAAAGCCAGGAAGGGTGGGTGCTGTGGGAGAAAGTTCCGGAATCTTTAACTATCTTTGCTTCCTATTTCCTCAAGCATAAGTAAATGACCAAACCAGCTTGGGTTAAGTTGTGGGAGAAGGAAGTGGGAAGGTGCTTTTGAGGGAGGGAGTGGCTGGGAGGATGGGGCTAGGCCTCAGTGCCGACCAGTGTGCGGTTAGGGTATGACTTGGTTTGGGACCTAATGTTAATGAAAATGAATAACTATCAGTACTACCTGCTATTAATTTTGTGCAGTGGAACCAGGCTCTGGTTTCCAGATCAAAATACTAAGTAATTAGGAGAGAAAAAAACATTAAATAAGACTCAGAGATCCAAAAGTTGTGGCAGACAAGAGAGCCAGAAGATTTGACAGAGGACGTCGACAGGTCTGGGAAAACTTGCGGGGGAGACTGGTCTGGAAGCAGCTGTTTGGAGCCCGGATGGGCAATGGAGAGGCTGGGTGGTTCAAGGACCTCATGGCATGGCACTGCAGGGAGAGGGAAGAAGGAGAAAGAAGGAGACACAGAGTCAGAGGCCACTGGAGAGAGGCCCAATGAGAGGGACTGAACTCCAGCTATAGTGTAGGATGGGGATCCAGCAAGGAGTCCACCGTCTGACCCCTTCTAACGTGCCAGGGGGTCAGAGAATGCTTGCTGTCCCAAATTTAAGACCCACTGTCCACTAGGCCGATCACAGTAAGGCCAGCTGTTCCTGCGGACCAGTATCTGCAGGAGATGCATGCACTTCTGAGCCTCTAAATGTTGTCACCACGTGGGGATACTGGGTACAGACACAGCATCTGGTAGGGTGGACTATTCTCTATCTCAGTCTCTAACTTAGTGCCCAGATTGCACATGGACTGAGACAGGAAGTGCCTGTGGTGTGGAGGGAGCCCTGGGCCTACCAGTCTCTGTGGGCATCTGTCTTTCTAGTCAGATCGAGGCCCCTGGTTCCTCTTTGTCCATCTAGGAAACCCAGGGTCCATGTTTTCCTGTCCTGTAAGGAGGCTCCTGCCCATAACAGTGTCCAGGTTCTGATCCTAGGCTTCGTGTCCCTAGCCTGGAAGTCCCACAGCACCTGCCTAGGACAAGCTCCTTGCACCCCATAAAAGTCCAGGAGCCAGGGGCAGCTCCCTGTTCTACTGCCACTGTTGGAAAGAGGAGTGGAGGAGATTTTCAAGATAGCTTTGATGGCCCGAGGACACCTATGGAGCTGATGCAGCCCTTTAGAGGCTCTAGGAACTGAGAGAAAGGTATTGTCCTTTTGTCCCTCCATCAGTCATTAGAAGGTCCCCCAGAAGGACAAGAACTCAGGTGAGGCAGCCCTGTGAGCTGGAGCATCTCTAGTGAGGAAGGTCAAGACTGCACAGAGGCCTGCTCCATTTTACTATATCTCCACCCCGAGACAGAGACTGATGAGAGGGACTTATTAGGGACATTGGCATATATGGTTGTAGACATGGAGAAGTCCCATGATAAGTTCCATACGAGGTCTGGAGACCCAAGAGACCAGCAACCAAGGTTCAGTCCAAATTCAAATGCCTTAGATTCAGGGGAGCCAACAAACTAAACACAATCCAAGGCTGAAGGCCTGCAGCCGGGGGGTAGGGCTGTCAGTGAAGGTCCTGGATGCTTGGCTCTCCCAGAGAGCCCAGAGCTCTGATGTCCACAGAAGTGTGTGTGCCAGGAGGATGAGGCAGGGGGAGAACTTCACCATTTTCCATCTGGGCTTTCAGCTGTTCAGATGATGCTGCCCACATCGGGTGAGGAGGGTCTTCTCCATAGACACTGAGGCAAGTTTCAGTATCTTCTAGAAAAACATCCAGAGATAACTCAACAGCAGTGCTTCTTTAGCTCTCTGGGCAGTCCATAACCCAGGTCAGTCATAACCCACTTGACACGCTGAACTGCCAAGTTTGTCCTTGTCAACAGGACACATTCATGGTGGTGTAGCTAGGGTCACATGCCTAGCAACATCTCCCTAAATCCCACTTTATCTCCCAGTAGACTACAAGGCCATGGTTCTACATAGCATGAGCCAACCATGTGGTGCATCCCAAGTATCCCCTGAACCTTTCCCAGAGGAGAATGTGTAGTCCTTGGGTGATGTTTGTTCTCTTGACATCCGTACAACTCAAAGGTTATGGGTCATGTGATTCAGGAATAAGCTAGGGAAGACACAGGAAGGAAACAGATGCCGAGTCCTCATATGTGAACTTTATACCCACAGACGCTTTCTTTAAAAGAAGAAAAATATTAATTTTCTGGGTGTGGTGGTGCACAATTTTAAACCCAGAATGTAGGAGGTAGAGGCAGGTAGATCTTTGTGAATTCAAGGCCAGCTGGGTCTACATAACAAGTTCCAGGTCAGCCAGAGCTATTCAGCTAGAAACTGTCTGAAGTTTTTTTTTTTAATTTACTTTTATTTTATGTGTATTGGTGTTTTACATGCATACACGTATGCGCACCGCATGTGGACATTGCCCATGGAAGTCAGAAGAGGGTTTGGATACTCCAAAGCTGAAGTTATAGGCAATTGTGAGCTGCCACGCTGCTACTGTGAACCATATCCAAGTCTTCGGCAAGAACATACAGTGAGTGCTCTTAACTGCTGAGACATCTCTCTAGACACGTCATTAAAAGAGGAAGTACTGTAGCTGCTGCAATCTTTGCAGCTGTCTCTGGTCACGTCACCTTACCTAGCGTTCGGAAATGCCGTCTTCCACCGCCCATTCTGCAGCCCATTTGCCCTTGGCTGCTCTTGGTTCTTACCTGGCAGGTGAGTTTTTGGCATGTTCACTTTTCCCTGGCCTGTGAGTCCTTGTGGTTCCATCCATCTTAACCTGGTGACACGAGGGACACCCTAAGGGAGCCCTGAACTACAGATCTCTTCTGGTAGTCATGGCCAGACATTCCACCGATCCCTAACTCCTCCTCAGCCTGAGGAACTCAGATCGACTGTGGTGTTTGTTGTGCCTCCTTGCAGAAGCGCTCCCTATTCTGGAACCAAGATTTCTAGGCCAGTAGAGCATACGGTTGTGCAAACAGGAAGCAGAAATCTTGCTTGGGTCTCCAGGGGTGATGGTTAGTGGTTCCATTCTCATAGCCACCCCTTGATTTCGAGACTCATGAATCGTGACTGGGAAAAACAGTACTGGACATGGGACGCTGAGTCAGAGAACATTCAGCCTTCTGGAGAATTCTGCCTCAGCTCTATTAGGTACTGCCACCCAGCTGGTGCTGTACCTCATCTTCAAGCTGTAAGCCTGCTGCTTCAGAGTGGTGGCGACACAATTAGACATGTGAATTACATGGATGTGGCCCAGGCCGCTCATTACTTGTCAGCAGGTGTGGTCCTTTCCCAGAGGCACTGCAGTATCCCCAAGGTTGAAATGTCTGATTAAAAACATGGTGTTTTATACCAGCTTTTGGGAGTTGTCTCATTTTAGGAGGGCAGAGTCCTAACAAATGAGATCCACGTTTTTCTAGAAGGAGCAAGGGATGTGTTCACTTGTCCCTCCGTGCTGGGACATAGCAGGGAGGTGCCATCTGAGAGGAACAGGTCTTCCCCAGAAAACTGATCTTCAACTTCTCGTTCTTTAGAAGCCTGAGAGACAGATTTCTGTTTTAGGGTTTACCAGTCTAGGGCTGGGAAGATAGCTCAGTTGGTAGTGCTTGCTTTGAAAGCATGATGTCTTGAATTCAATCCCCAAAACCCACATAAAAAAGCCTGATATGCTGGGGTCTGCTTACAATCCCAGGGTTGAGGAGGCAGAAATGAGGGTGGGACTGTCACTGGAGCTCAGTGGCCAGCCAGATTAGTTGTAGTGATTTGAATGAGAAATGTCCTTTATAGGCACTGGTATTTGAATATCTGGTCCCCAGTTGATGATGCCGTTTGGGGAAGTTTAGGGCAGTCTTGCTGGGGGAGGGGGCAGATAGGCTTTGAGGGCTTGTGGCTCCACTTCCAATCACTCTCTCTGCATTGTGCTTACAGCTTTCCATGCTTAAAGATCGGATCTCTCCATGTCTACTGCTTGTTGCTATGCCTTCCTGCTATGCTGGACTCATTCCTTTGGACCTGTAAGTGAAAATAAACTCTTTCTTCCGTAAGTTGCTTTTGGCCATGGTTTTTATCATAGTAACACAAAGTCCACTAGAACACATCCCAGCTCCTTGCTTGTATTTCTTTCCCAAATTTCTTTGTCATTTATTTTCTAATCAAGTTTATTCTAAGTCCCTAGTCATTCAGCAAAGCCATTAGATGTAGTCCAAGAACTGATTTATAATCCAGGCCTAGCCATTTCTCTTCCCAAGCAAAGGACATAGCCAAGTTCACTGACCAACGAAACTCTCCACTGTCCTGGAGGGGTGTTCAGAAAGGTCCGCAGCATTGTGGCTGTCAACTTGTGGGATGTACCTATATAACTCTGCTGTCTTATTTAGGGTTTCCATTGCAATAAAACACCAAGACCAAAAACAACTTGGGGAGAAAGAGGTTTATTTCATCTTATACCTTGTGCCACAGCTGGTCACTGAGAGAAATCAGGGCAGGAACTCAAGCAGGGCAGGAACCTGGAGGCCAGAACTGAAGTAGAAGCCATGGAGGAGGGCTGCTAACTGGCTTGCTCCTCGTGGTTTGCTCAAGCTTCTTTCTTATACCACCCAGGACTCTCCACCCAAGGGTGGCACTGCCACCTGTGGGATGGGGCACCACTGCCTAGGGACGGGCCCACTCACATCAAGCATCAGTCAAGAAAATGCATCACAGGCTTTCTACAGGCCAGTCTGCTCCCTCTTCCAAAACGACTCTACCTGTGTCCAGTAGACATAAAATTAGCCATTACACTTGGGTAAGCCAGGCACAGGTCATTCCTTATCCTGCCAACTGGTCGTAGGGTACTCTCCATGAGGCTACAACTGTCAACTGGGAAGAAAATGAAACATTGACATCTGGGTCACTTCATCCTGGTACTTATTCTGTGTTTTCAAGGCCCGCTTAGACCCAATCAGATTGCTTACTTCCATCTGAGGCTGGGTTGCTGCTGAACACACCCAACTTTTTTGACATGTGGTTTATGATGGGCAACTTAGGATGCACAGTAATGTGTGAGACAAGTTCCTATGAATACCCAGTAGCAGCCCAGAGCAGACTTTCATTAGGGAAGTGGTTGTCTGCAAAGAAGGGCGGGGCTTCACTCCACAATCTGGCAGGGCTGTCTGCTGCTATTTCCCTATGTGGTCACACCAAAGCCTCTGTCACTGCAATCCTAATCCTAGCAGCTCTTCTGTGAGGGTCAAAGAGCCCCCATGGAAGAACATCTGAACCTGTTGGAGAGCCTCCCCCTGTTGGGGGCATTTGCATAGTTTAGTAAATACCTAAGCAACACACCCAAGTGAGGAATATGGATAGACCCATGAGAGGCTGTGCTTTTTTTGATTGGGGGTGGGAGTCATGTGTAATAACTCATCTTTCCCTGGAAGAGATGTTTTGACATGCCTGAGTATCTTCTGCTGTAATTTTATTTGAATCGACTTCCCTCCCTGACATACCAGTGTTTTACCAAGTCGGCAGCTACTATTTCTGAACCGCTTGATCCAGTCAACATGACATCAGTGCTACAGGCCAATGATGAGGAGGGACAGAAAGGTCCTGAAGTTCCTTGTGAGCCAAACTGTGGACCAGGACTGGAGAGCAGATACTCTGAGGAAGGATGGAGAAGGTGTACTTGCCAGATGAAAGCACAGTGACTCTGATGGGCCCTATGGAGAGACAAGGGTGGGGAAGGAGATGTTGTCAGCC
Organism: Arvicola amphibius; assembly: GCF_903992535.2. Lineage (NCBI taxonomy): Eukaryota > Metazoa > Chordata > Mammalia > Rodentia > Cricetidae > Arvicola > Arvicola amphibius. The sequence goes on along the minus strand of NC_052047.1, from coordinate 144,808,393 downwards.
ATTGTTGCCCATCACCAGGGCACATGTTCATGCATCCAGTCTGGGAAACAGCACCTAGTAGGGCATCTGTGGTTGGAGTTACTACCTGGGCAAAGCTGTGATGGATCCCACTGTCTTCCTCTAGTGTCTTCCTGTGTCAACTGCTCAGGCCAGGAGGAGAGCTGAGTGTGTGTGTGTGTGTGTGTGTGTGTGTGTGTGTGGAGGCATAATGGTGGTGATGGAAGTCACTACTCTTGTTTTTTTTAAATAAAAAAAATTGTTTATTTATTGTGGGCTGGGGTGGTAGGTACATACGCCATGGAGCACATGTGAAGGCCAGAGGCAACTTGTGGGAGTTGATTCTCTCCTTCTACCATACAGGTCCTGGGGATGGAACTCAGATAACTAAGCCTGGCGGCAGGTGCCTCTACCCACCGAGCCATCTTAGCAGCCCCATTTTTACTTTTCTGAGACAGAGTCTTACTCTGTAGACAAGGCTGGCCTGGAACTTGCTATGTAGATCAAACTGACCTTGAGCTTCTGGTGACCCTCCTGCCTTTGCCTCCTGAGTGCCTGGCTTACAGGCATGTACCCCATGTCTGGGTCACCCTGCATCGTGCAGTTCCAGTTCGCTACATGGTGTCTGCAGTCCCCCTGAGGAGTACCAGTGCACTCTTCTCACTGGTTCCCCAGTTGGAAGTGGCTCTAGTCTAGTGCATCTACTTGGCCTTTGTTACCATAGCAACTCTTATTGCTTAGGTCAGGGAGCCAACTAATATCCTGTTGCTGGTTAAGTATATCTGTTCCTTTTTTTCTTTTCTAGATCTAGGAAAATGATCACAGAATTAGGGACCTGTACGCTCACAATGAGATGAATCAGACCTGACGCTCTATGGATTTTCTTCCTGCTGTAAGTCCTGACTCTGACTGTGGGGCCACCATAAAGATCTAGTCTTCTGGAGTCAGTGTCAATTGATAGCCAGTTCTGAGAAGACCCTGAACACACTGCTCATTTCCTCTTCTCCAGGGCAGTCTCGCTGAGAAAGGACCTTGGGTCCGCTTGGGGGAAGGAAAGAGCCACAGGAAGACTTATGGGTATTGTGGCAGGATTTCTCCTGTAGGGTCCCCTTTATGCAGAAGCTCAGATCCATAAACTGGCTCTTGTCTGGGGATTGCTAGAGTCTATGACCTTTTGTTTTTAAGACTCAAGTTACACTTTTGCTCACAGATCCTGGAAGTTTTCCATAGAAAGATCAAACAAGAAGTTAGCAGATGTCTTCTCTGTTTCCTCGAAGGATCTCCATGATCAATCCGGCCAGCACCACGGGTCTGCACTAAACAGACTGCTCCGACTGTGGCTTTGCCTCTGCACTCCATTATAGTAACTTTGGTCTCCGTGCTTATGCCCGCTGAGGACCCCCACATGGCCCATGCCACCCTGAGATCCAATGACTGCCACTGAATTTGAGTCCAATTGGCTAGCTTTGGTTTCAGTGTAAGGTAGTTGTTAGGGATGAGCAGTCACAGAACAATGGAAAGATACTGCCCCTGCCCCCTTGCCCCAAGTCTGATTCTCATAGTCATGGTGAAGGTCAACCTTTTGGACGTTTCCAGTGTGGGCAAACGAGTTTAACAAGTTGAATCTAATCTAGAATACTCAACTTCCTATGTCCTTCATTCACCCCTCTACATAAAGCCATCTAAGTCTCCTATTTCTGATTCCTTCACCGTGGACCACCATGTAATCCCCACAAACAAAAATCAGTCTGACTTACTAACTAACTAATTAACAACTAACTGCCTTTGTTTTGTTTTGTTTTTTTTTTAAGATAGGGTTCACTGTACAGTTCTGACTGACCTTGGTTTGTAAATCAGGATGGCCTTAAATTCAGAGATCTGCCTGCCTCTGTCTCCCCAGTAATGGGATTAAAGGAGTGCACCACCGGGCCTGGCTTTAATCCTCATGATTCCTGGAGCTGCATCATTAGACACAGATCTGTGTCCAGTGCTCCCATACTGATACATCTGTCATGACTCAACTTTATGTTTGACCCTGTCCTACCTCACTGTCTCATTTGATGTCTATTACCTCATGAGATCAAATGATTTCCTTTTTTACTAAGTTTCTTGTCTGTATAAAATGGAGAATTCAATTCTTCTAAAGTATAGTGCACATCCTTATGGGTCACACACTGTATGCATGGGCACACACCTTGTAAGTCTGGGAACAATTGTGTTGGTTAGTTTTCATTGTCAACTTGACACAGACCTAGCGAAAAGGGAACCTCCATTAAAGAATTGCCTCCGTCAGATTGGCCTATGGCTGTATCTGTGAGAGACTGTCTTGACCTATAATTGATGTGGGAGGGCCCAGTCCACTGTGAGTGTCGCCATCTCTAGACTGGTGGGCCTGGGATGCATAAGAAAGTCAGCTGAGCATGAACTGATCAGGCCAGTAAGCAGCATGCCTCCATGGTTCCTGACTCCTGGTTCCTGCCTTGAACTCTTGCCCTGACTTCGCTCAGTTATAGGCTATTACCTACAAATGTTACCCAAACAAATCCTTTCTTCCCCAAGTTGCTTTTGGTCATGGTGTTTATCACAGCAACAGAAGAGCAAAGTAGAACACACAAGGAGAGGTGGTGCTGGAAGGGACCAGTGTTGTCCTGCCTGGTCCTTGTTGTTGTTGTCTTGGGCATCATAGACTTCCTTTAGGTGGACAGGGAGGCCCCATCTATGGGGTCGGAGCCACTGCTTTGATTTGAAATCATTATTTTATTTTTAATTGTGTGTGTATGTGTGAGCATATACTGCATATGTGGAGGGGTTACCCACAGAGGGCAGAGACGTCAGATCCCCTGGAGCTATAGTTATAGGGAGTTGTGAGTCATCTGTCGCGGGTGCTAATAATTGAACTCAGGTCCTCTGGAAGGGCAATATGTGCTCTCAACCAACAAGCCATCTCTCCTGCCCGTGGGAAACACACGGGCTGGCAAGAGAGGTCCATCAGAACACAGGGTCTTGGTGTCTGCAGATTTATGAGGGTCTTCTCACATGACCCCATCCCGGCTTTCAGGATCTAGTCTTTCCCAGTCAATGTCCTCGTTTCAATAGTAGATTTACCTTGCATTGTGAGCTAGTGAGTCTAGAATGAGGCTCTGTATTTGACTTTCAGCACATTTCCTCTCTGAATCTGCAGGAGACAAGGCTGCCCTTCACAGCACAGGAGCTTGTAGACCATCTGTGTGATGTTTGGTAGGAAGTGCAAACCCTGAGCTCCTCCTTTTGGTCACCTGGTTGAGAAATATTAGGAGCAAAGGACTGATGTCTTAGCTTTCAAGAACTCTTTACAAGTTTCATATGCAGAGTTACTTAGCCCCTAACTTCTTAGTACTAATAATAGAGTTATTAGTGGTTTTAAATCTAGAGAGACCAGACTATCAATTCTAGAAAATGCTCTTGGCACAAAAATGTATATTAGTCAGCATTCTCCAGATAATGTGTGTATATATTTAATAAGTTATACACAACTACATTCTGTTCATCCATCCATCCATCCATCCTCCCATCCTCCCATCCATCCATCTATCCATATTTTCTACTGTAGATCTCAGTGGCCTGGGAAGGCTATCTACCTCACTGGTTTTTTTTTTTTTGGGGGGGGGGCGGGGAGCAAAGAGGTACTTTATTTTTGACATTGCAGGAAGACATTTAAGAGTTTTTAATTTTTTTTTTTTTTTTTTGGTTTTTCGAGACAGGGTTTCCCTGTAGTTTCTAGAGCCTGTCCTGGATCTAGCTCTTGTAGACCAGGCTGGCCTCAAACTCAGAGATCCGCCTGCCTCTGCCTCCCGAGTGCTGGGATTAAAGGCGTGCGCCACCACCACCCGGCAAGAGTTTTTAATTTTTAAAAAGATTTTAAAAATACTTAAATTTATAAGGCTGTGGGACATCTGGGCTTATAAAATGTTTTATATTGTTAATCTTTGAACTTAAAATAAAAGGTTAAAAATTAGGGTCAGAACCATAAGCACCAAATGCTAACCAGAAACTGGGATGTTCATTTCTTGTAATGCAGCAAGACAATGACCTAAGCAGTCTGGCAAAGGGCTTGAAACAATTTCTCGGCCCATTGAGCCTCTACCCTTTGGTGGTTAGAAAACAAACAACAAAACCTTTTTACAGGGGTAACCTGCATGTCATATGTTTGCATTAAGATTCATAACAATGACAAACTGCAACTGGAAAATAACAACTGGAAAATTTTCCTAATAGGAAATTATATATAATTTTTTTTGTTTTTTGAGACAGGGTTTCTCTGAAGCTTTGGAGCACGGTCTGGAACTTGCTCTACAGACCAGGTTGGCCTTGAACTCACAGAAACATGCCTGTCTCTGCCTCCCAAGTGCTGGGATTAAAGGTGCGTGCCACCCCTGGTGGGCCACCCGCCTCACTGTCTCTCCTTGCTGCTTGCTCCTAGCAGCACCCTCAGGGATGCACATTCAGAGGCAGGGTTTGATCTGAATATCTCCAATCAGTCAAGATGACATATCAAAGCCACCATCACACTGTGCTAACCCGTGGGTGTCAGTCTGATGTGATTTATTGTCTTCCTCCATCACAACCTGCACCAGCAAGTTAGGGACCTCTTAGGTCACCGTGGTGGCGAAAAGCCAGGACCAAAGACATACATGTCAGGCCTGGACATGGTTGTGGGCCACTCACTCCTCCTGCACCAGACCAGTGTGTGATAGATAATCTTTACTGTCAATTTGACAGGATCCGAATCACCTAGGAGACACACTTGTGTGACATCTGTGAGGAGAAAGTGATCCTCACTTCATAATAGGAGTCCTGGAGACTCAGAGCAGCAGAAACACAGCAGTTTATCTTAACTCTTCAACAGTTGGACACCAGCCTGGCGTGCCAGCCTGGCACACTGACTGAATGCAGAGAACGTTTTCTAAACCAATGGTCCTTCCTCCCTTTTATGAATACCCAGGAAGGTGAGAGCTTACATGTTATCTAGGTCTTATCTTCCTTCTGTGGCTTTTTCTCGACAAAAACCTTGTGTGGGTTCGCTCTGTGTTTTAGAGCCTGTTTTAACGCTTATCAGACGCACCATCTTGCAGGGAGGCTTGTCTGTTAGAAGTCATCTACTCTAAAGGCCGAGATGGTGTGCAGCTTAGGAGAGTTTGGATATATTGGGTTGTGAAAAGAGAATAGCTAGACTAACAGGCATGAGCAGGGGTCTTGTGTTTTCTTTTCATTGGTAACTGGATTTAAGGTTGCTCAGGGCCCATTTGGAAATGAACTACCAGGTTTTATTTCTAACAGGTGGTTCCAGAGCAGTCTAACCCAGCAGGAGTGAGTACCTTCCAGCAGGTGACCCAGTACAAAAAAAGTCTAAAGAAAAGCAGTGTTGGTTGCTTGCCTTCCCTTGGTCTGGAGTTCGTGTGTCTGTCTCTGCCGCTACTGTCCTCTTCTGACGTCAGACTCAAGCGTCTTCAGCCTTCTTCCAACACGAACTGAACACTCTCCAGGAATCCTCCAGACCTTCAGCACCAGACTGGGACTGCCAAGGTGATCAACTGTGTGGACTAAACAGCATCTCTAGTATTGTGTAAGTCAATCTAACAAATCCTTCTTTATAATCCATATTTCGTCTATTAGTTCTGTCTCTATCAAGAACTCCATTTAATCCAGTTTGTGGCTCCAGTAGCAGATTCTAGAGAGGCAGAATTCTAAGGATGAATTTCTCTAGTGGACTTGACGGTGTCTGGAGCTGGCTCTCCAATTCATCCACACCTAAAACTGCTAAAGACTCGACGGTACTCTGGAAGTGGGGAGAGAGCATAGCTATTCCATCCTGTGAATTAGAGAACGGTACAGCATGCGCACATGCACATACATAAATAAATAAGTGAATGTAACTTTAAAATGAAAATAAAAGGAAAGAGAAAGGCCCTTCTCAGAATGGAAGTGGACTGAGAGCTGGGAAAAGCTAGAAGCCCTGATGGCGTTCGGCCAGGGCAGTCATGAGCTGCTGTGGGTCATTTATATCACGGCTACATGCTCCACATTTGGAATGTTTGAGAGCCGGAGCTTTAGTCGGGTGTAATCTGTCCCTTAGATGCAGCCCCTAGTTGGATGTTTCCAGTCTTCCTCTGCCATTGGTTTCTTTCATATGTTAATTTCTACCCTCTTTTCCCCCAGCATGCTATGCTAATGGACAGCAGAGACACCAAGCAGTCCATTATGGTCCAACTGGGATAGCTTAGTGGTCTGTGTTCCCAAAAGAGCAACAGATGGGGGAGGGGTTTACTTAGCACCCACTCCATCTGTATAAGCAAATTCCAGAGCAAATGAAACACTTACCTTGAGGGACTGGAAAGCCAGCTCAGTGTTTTGGAGCACTGACTGCTTTTCTAGAGGGCCTGGGTTCAATTCCTGGCACCCTCATGGCAGCTTACAGTAATCTGCAGTGACTCCAATCCTAGGCGTTCCAGTGTCTGCTGTAGCCCTCTGTAGGCACCAGACACGCAAGCGGTGTACAGACATGCATGCAGGCGGAACACCCATACATATAAAAGAAATGTAAACAGTTTTAAAAGTTTACTTTGAGTTGTAGCGACGATGAATCACAGTTCCTCAACAAATGCCCAGACACGGCAGCTTACAGCCAGAACCTCTTGAATGAAGGAGAAGCAGGTCCCCCTCAGGAGACTGTGTCACACTTCAGAAAGTTTTACAGTCAACCAGTCTTTCTCCAAAGAAACCCATGGGCTTTGATTAGAGTAACTCACATCCAGGAAAAGGAAATAACCAGTCTTTCCAGGGTCTGTTAGAGACTGTCTCTCAACTGACACTGATTCTGGAGGCCGCCTCCAAAGTGTCATGGGCATCCAGTTAAGTTAGGGCCTGTGGAGGTCAGGTGACTAATGAAGTTTCTGCCAAAGTCTGACTCTCAGTGGGTCCAATGGACCCACAAACTATATCCAGTGGGAGAGATATACTTAGAGTTTGGCAGCACCCCAGCGTTGGCTGTCAGACCTGTGGAATGAGGACTATTATGGTCTGAAAGGCCGAATGGAAGCCCTTAGTTGCCTCTACCAGGAAAAAATCATGAACCAGAAAGAGAAAATAACCTGGCGGAATTGTGGAAATAAATGCTACCAGTAAGGCTTTGCAAGATGCTGGGGTAGACTGGGGTGGGGAGATGGCTCGGTGGTTAAGAGCACTTGGCTACTCTGGCATAGGACTTAGGGTGGGTTCACAGCGCTCACCTAGTGGTAATTCCAGTTCGTGGAGATCTGATGCCTTCCCTCCTCTGGCCTCCAAGGGCACTACATGCATGTGATTCATGGATAACTTTGTAGGCAAAATACCCATACTAACTTTTTTTTTTAATGAGAGGGGCTAGAGAGATGTCTTAGAGGTTAAAGGCACTGGCTGATTTCCCAAAGGACCCTAGTTCAGTTCCTAGCACCCACATGGCAGCTCATAACCGTCTGTATCTCTAGTACCAGGGGATCTAATGCCCTCTTCACATGGGCACCAGGCAGCATGCATGTGGTGCACAGACATACAAGCAGGCAAAACACTCATAAACAAAGTAATGCAATACGTAGATAAAGCAGGAAAAATTGGAACGATGCAGGGGTGATGGTTCCCACCATATCTCCTTTGAACTCTCCCTGTTAGCCTGTGCTTTAAAAGACAGGTAGATCATGGAGAATAGCAGTTGACTGTGGCAACCTAAGTCACAGAAGCAATGCCAGATGCAGCTTCCTTACTTGAGTAGATTAACGCATCTCCTGGTACCTGGTATTCAGCCATTGGTCCGGCAAGTTCTTTTTTTTCTGGAAACCTGTCCATAAGGGCCACCAGAAGCAGTTTGCTTTCAGCTGGCAAAGCAGTAACCTTTACAATTTTACCTCAAGAGCATATTAACGCCCAGCCCTGTGTCATAGTTTAGTTTGCAGGGAACCTGATATACAAGGTATCACACTGACTCATTACATTAATGACGTTATGCTAATAGTACTAAGGAACTGGAAAGTGACAGGCACTCAGGACTTGTTAGTAAAGCATTTTGTATTTTGGAGGCAGCAAACTCCTTACTTGGGTGTGTTGCTTTAGTCCATACACCAAATAAACTCAGAAAGCTGCTAGTTTTGAGTGGGACCCAGCTGCTCTTCTGCTTGGACCATATGATCCAGCAGATTTGATGGTTATTTAAGGTGGCAGTGGCAGGTAGCGATGCTGTTTGGAGTCTTTGGCAGGTCCTTGTAGGTGAGCACAGGGAGACCCTTGTTATTCTGGAGTGTGGCCCTATCATCATCTATAGACAACCATGCTCCCTTTAAGACACAACTCTTAGCTTGTTAATGGGCCTTAGTTAAACTCGACACTTAACAATGAGATTCCAGGAGTGCTGGGATTCTAGGCATGAATACATAGCAGCTATTTTTTATTTAAACATTTCTTTGAGAATGTCATACATGAGTACTCTATTTACATTATTTTCACTTCTCCAGCTCCTCCCATATCCCAACCCACTCCTTCCCAAAGTCATGACTTCTCTTTAATGATTATTGTTTTATATGTATGTGCATAAGTGTACATGTATGTTTAAGTAAACAAAATATGTTTCTCTATGACCTTTTCAAACATCTTTTTGTTCATATTATCACCAAGTGTAATAGATGAAAATGTGCCTTAAAAAGTGAATGGTTGGCTGGGCAGTGGTGACACACGCCTTTAATCCCAGCACTCGGAAGGCAGAGGCAGGAGAATCTCTGTGAGTTCGAGGCCAGCCTGGTCTACAGAGCAAGTTCCAGGAAAGTCTGCAAAGCCACAAAGAAACCCCATCTCAAACAACAACAGCAATAAACAAATTACAGCAACAAAACAAAACAAACAACAACAACAAAAACCAAACTGGTTGGCTAGGTGTAATGAATGTTATTCCAAATTGTGAGTAGAGGCAGGAGGATCAGTTCAAAGTTATCCTCAGCTGTTGAGGGAATTTAAGGCCAGCCTAGGCTATGAGGCCCTGTCTCACTCCTTCCCAAAGGAAGATGGAGAATGTAGAGATGAGGAGATCGGGAGTTGTGTGGTCATCTGGGGAGGTAGGGGTCTGTGGCTTTAAGAAGCATCAGGGAGGCAGTGAGGATGACGTTCTGCTTATTGCGGTGGTGGTTATGCAAAGCCACACACACACACACACACACACACACGCACGCACACACACACATTCAGGCAGGCAGTACTCACATGTGCATTCATACTCACACATGTGAACACAGGCACATCTGGTAGCGTTTGCATCATCTGTGTGCATTGAACAAGTGATGGCTGTACTTGTTAGCATGGTATTTATGCAGAGGTCTGCTTTGGGGAAGGCCGGAAGGAATAATGCACCAAGACTTTCTGTGTACTATTTGGGAATCTATAATTGTCTCAAAATACAATGTTCCAACAGATTTCAGGCCATGAAAGTTGAAAATGTCAACCAAATCAAAACATTGCAAGAAAAAATTGTAAAGGGGCAAAGTTGACTCAAAATAGACAAAATGGGGTTGAAGAGATGGCTCAGTGGTTCAGAGTGCTTGCGGCTCTTACCGAGGACCTGAGTTCAGTAGGTGGGGCATCTGAGCACCACCTGTAGCTCCAGTTCCAGGGGATCTAATACCCATGGCCTCCTTTAGAGATGGGTAGGCTGTGTGGTTTATAGGCTGCCGTTTCCTGTACGGTCTCTGCTTCCTGGCCCATAGAGGTGAGAGCAAGTAGCTGCCACCCTTTCTCACTGCAGTGAAGTCGCTGCTCCATCTCCCCTAGCGCCGCTCCTTTCCCACCGTGATGGACTATGCCATCCCAATCCATCATCCAGAACAAACCCTTCCTCTTGTATGGCTTCTTTTCAAGTACGCGTCATGGCACCAAGAAAAGTAGCAAACAGAAGGGACATAAATAAACAGTCACACAGGAAATAGAAATGTCTAGCTAAACCCTGGTGGCCTTAGCAGATACAAGATGCCTGGGTGTGGCCTCATCCAGGAGGACGCCACTCGTCCTGTGACAGGAATAGGAAGGAGTGAAGTATAGAGGAGAGCATCGAGGACTGGGGATTTCCAGCTGCTGAGCCGGCCTCCTGCAGCAAGGCAGCGGCTAGGGACAGGTTTTGAGAGTGGGTGAGAGAGGAAATTGGAGTAAATGTTAGACCAAGGAGGCGGGCTCAGGGTGCAGCTTGGTTGGGTCTGGGCTTGAGCAAATCAGTAGCAAGAGCCATCTGGGGACATGGGAAAACTGAATTTGGGTTATGTTTTCAATGTGAGTAGAGAGTTATTATGAACATAGCAGATGTGACAGTGATGGATTGCAGTTCCATGGGAGTGCACCCTCCATATTTAGCGGTGAGTGCTGAATTTGCTAAACTAATATACATATGGAACACTATGTTTACAATCTACTTTAATTCTAAATGCTTAATTGCCATTACACTTAGGAACACAGACACAGATGTACACACACACAACACACACACAGACACACACAGGTACTTGCAAACACAGAGAGAAATACACACATGCTTTCTTGAAGGGCTTGGTACCTATCACAGTGGGCTGGCAAATACAACCTCTAGATCTTAGCCAGCAGACTGGAAACTCAAGCAGGTTTCTTGTGGCTCAAACTGCTTCTCTGGGAAGTGGGAATCTCTGATCTGCAAGCTGCTACTTATTGAACAAGACCCTGCATCATGGGGATCACCCGGTGTCCTAGTTTGATTTCTGCTGCTGTGATTGATAAACACTATATGACCAAAAGCAACTTGAGAACAACGGAGTTACTTCACCTGACGGATTCTAAGTCCATCATTAAGGAAGCCAGGGCAGAAACCTCAGGGCAGGAACTGAAGAAGAGACCATGGAGGAAGGCCACTTACTGACTTGCTCCTCATGGCTTGGACAGCCTGCTTTCTTACACAGCCCAGGACCACATACCCGGAGATGACACCATTCACATGGCTTAGCCTCTTTTTTTTTTCTATAATTTTATACTTGTGTATGAACTTTATTTTCTTTTAACTTTTTATTGATTCTTTGTGGATTTCACATCATGCATCTTGATCCCATTCATCCTGTCCCTTCGTATCCTCCCTCTGCCTTTGCATCCTCCCCCACAAAATAAAATTAGATTTAAGGAAAAATTCTCATAGTGGAAGCTGTGGTGTGGCCCAGTGAGTCACACAGTATAGCCTTTAGTCCATGCATCTTTACTTGCAAGTGTTCACTGCAACGCGTCTTTGTTCTGGCTTGATAGCTCTGACTTCGGCTACGCTATCAGTACTGGGCCCTCACCAGGACTCCTCTTGGATATCCTGTTATTGCCCTGTGTCATGGAGTTCCTGCAGCTTTGTATCTCCAGGACCAAGCTTGGCCCCTCTTACATCAATCAGTAATCAAGAAAATGCCCCACAGAAATTGTCTACATGCCCATCTGATGTCAGTTCCTTCTTTCCATGTGACACTAGTTTGTGTTGACAAAAACTAACCAGCACGCTTGCTCAGTTATTCCTTGCCTGAATAAAAAATTCTCACAGCAGCAGGGTTTCAAACCCACATCTGGGTAGCATGTCCTGGGTCACTAGTTACTTCTCTCTGTGTTGTGGTCAATAGCTAACAAAAGCCAACTTGAAGGAAGAAGGGTTGTTCTCACAGTTCAGGGAATGTAGCGTGCACCATGGCAGAGGGCTGCTTGGTTCATGTTGCAGAGCATGAGGCAGAGAAATGGGAACCCCCTCCAGCTCAGCTGGCTTTCTCCTGTTAACCTATTCATTCAGTTTGGAACCCCAGCCTAAGGGATAGTACAACCATATTCAGGGTGGTGTCTTCCCTTCTCTGTTACACCAGAAACATCTTCATCCAAAGGTGCCTCATTAATAGACCCAGGTTGATGTGGGGGAGCAGCAGGCTGCATTCCCTCCCGTCTCCCGGCCACCGGCTAGCTTATGCCCCGAAATAACAACACACAAACTGTATTCATTTAAACACTGCCTGGCCCATTAGTTTCATCCTCTTACTCACATCTTGACTAACCCATATCTAATAATCTGTGTAACACCACGAGTGGTGTCTTACCAGGAAAGATTCAGCATGTTTGACCTGATGGCTGGCTTCATGGCGACTGTCCCAGAGAGGAGAGGCGGGGCAATTGTCTGAGCCATCTACCTCACGTCCTTCTTCCTGTTCTGTCTACTCCGCCCACCTAAGGGCTGGCCAATCAAATGGGCCAGGCAGTTTCTTTATTAACCAATGAAATCAACTCAAACAGAAGACCCTCCCACATCACCAGGTCCTTTATTTTTCTTTTGTGTTTATTTATGTGTGTGTATACACCTGTGTGAGTATATGGGTATTTGTGTGCAGGGGTGTGTGCACATGCAAATGTCAGAAGAGGTTGTCCAGTGTCTTCTCTCACTCTTTACTCTTCTTTGGAGTCAGGGTCTCTCCCTGAACATGTGGGTTACTCTCACCCGGGCTGGAACCAGCAGTTCCAGCAATCCTCCTGTCTCTTCTCACCTAAGAGCTGAGGCTCCAAGTTTTTGTGGAGATCTCTTGCCTTGTTACATGGGTCCTGGGATTCATACTCCAGTCCTCATGATTTCAGAGCAAGTACTTTTGACTCCCAAGCCACCTCTCCAGCACTCCCAGGGGTTTTCAATCCAGACCAGTTGACAATCAAAATTAACACCCTGCTTGGATGTCGCATAGAGTAAGCCATCACAATGTGTGTCTGTGTGTGTGTGCTGTGTGCGTCTGTGCCGTGTTCTTTCTGTTGCTTTTCCACAAAATGGTAAAAGACACAAAGATTTTCCAAATTTTCAAAATAAAAGTCTCCATGAAGAAAGTGGAAGGAGCCACCCATGGTGCACACACCTTTCATCCTAGCAATCAGGAGGCAGAGGTGAAGGGATCTCTGAGTTTCAGGACAGCTAGGGCTGTATAGTAACACCTAGAGACAGACAGACAGACAGACAGACACACGGGGTGAGGGTCCCAGGTCTGGAGAGTATATTTACCCTGATTATGAGCAACGTGTGATCTTTATGGTGATACACTAGAGTTCCTGTGAGCCAGCGAGACGAGGCATGTTATCTCGTCCATCGGTTGACAGGAGGCACAGCAGGTGTTTGTGAAATGGACACAGACATGACCAAGCCTCTGCAAACTTAGTTAACAAGCAGAGAAATGGGAAATCAAAACCAGAAAACAATACCAATTTACACGGCTGGCATATACAGTTTTAAATGTGTGAGCAAGAAATGCATATCAAACAGGGCACCTACGTGTGGCCAGGGAGTTTTTAATCTGGGACCAGCGCTTGGGAAACATTTTGGCAGTGTCCTCTGAGGTACCTGTCGACACCTGCTGGTGACTCAACCTCCATTCCTCCTCCTCCACTCTGAAGGAGGGTTTCTTTCTTAGATTTGTGAGATGCCTTAGAGGTCTTTCCAGTTGTCTGGATGTAAAACCACTGGCTTCATTTTATCTGTGTTGACATCATAGCAAATGATTTCTGTGCTGTTCCCTATATCCCTTTATTTCTTGCTTTTCTCTGGCCAAGATTTTTTTCCCCCAGACCATTGTGTCCTGGGCCCCTTTGCTCCTGAGCCTGTTAACCTGATAGAAAGCAATTGTTGAAACTGTTCTCGCTTCATTTCTGTTGCTGTGACAAACAACACAGAGTTAGAAAGTAAAAAGTTAGAAAAAAACAACTCAGGAGAAAAAGGCTTATTTGGCTAATAATTTCAAGTCACAGTCTATGATTTTAGGGAAGCCAATGCAGGAACTCAAGCAGGTAGTCACATCACATCCACAGTCAAGAGCAAAAAGAAATAAGCAATGCATGCAGGCCTTGCTGAGAGCCACAGCTAGCTTTCTCCCTTGTATTATTGTTCAGGACCACCTGTCTAGGGAATGGTGCTGCCTACTACAGTGGGCTGGGTCTTCCTACACCAACTGACAACCAAGACAACTCCTTGCAGCCATGTCTGTTGGCTACCTGACTGAGCTAGATAATTCACCATTAAGACTTCCCAAGTGGTTCTGAGCTGTTGCAAGTTGACCGTTAAAAACTAATCCGCACAGGACTCTCGGAGAGGATGACTCAGTGGCTCAGAGTGCATGCTGCTTCGAGGACCAGAGTTTGATTCCTAGCAGCCACATTATGTGGCTCATACCACTTGTAATTTCACTTTCGGGGGAATCTAACACCCTTTTCTGGCCTCTGTGGGGTCCCACATACACATGGTGTATACACAGACACACACTACAGTGTTCAAATGGGAGACATCTCTCATTTAAACCACCAAACCAACCAGCCCAACTACCTATGCCACATCCTAGATGCTGTGTCATGTTGAGATTCTTTCAGCAAGTAAACAAGCTCACTATTCTTACTTCAGCCTCCATAGAGTCTCATGACAAGAGCCATTCAAGTTCCCAAAGCATCCTAGTTACCACCATGTAGGCAGTCCCTAACTTGTCCTTGATCTTCCCTGGTCTCTTGTCTTCTGTACCCACACCAGAATTACCCACAATGTCCCCTTTACAGTTCAGCCTTTTTTCTTTAAACAAACTATTTTTAATTGTATGTATATGTGTGTGTCAGTATGCACATGTAAGGCCAGAGAGGGAGTTGTGTTCTCTAGAGCTGAAGTTAGGCATGGGTAGTTGTGGTCTGTCTGGTGTGGCTGCAGAAGCAAAAAGTCCTATTAACCGCTTAGCCATCACCCCAGCACAGTTAGTCATTTTTTTTTCTTTTTTCGGTTTTTCGAGACAGGGTTTCTCTGCAGCTTTTTTAGAGCCTGTCCTGGAACTAGCTCTTGTAGACCAGGCTGGCCTCGAACTCACAGAGATCCGCCTGCCTCTGCCTCCTGAGTGCTGGGATTAAAGGCGTGCACCACCACCACCCGGCTCAGTTTAGTCATTTGATAACTGCTTCCTCAAACTCTCCCTTCCTCTGCCAGCTTCCCAGTTCTACGCCCGTACACTTCTAATGGTGAGACTCTTGGTACCAGTGCTCATTTGTTTGTTCTTTCTTTAAAAACTTTTATTTATTTAAAATTATTATTTTTTTCTTTTATTGAAAATAGTATTTTTCCTCACATAATATATCCTGATTTCGGTTTCCTTCCCCTCCTACTCCCAGTTCCTCCTGACCCCTCTCCCATCCAGATCCAGCCCCCTTCTGTTTCTCATTAGAAAATAAACAGGCTTCTAGGGGATAATAGTAAAAATATAACAAAGTAAAATACAATAAGAGAAAACAAAAGCAATGCATTGGGGTTGGACAAGATAAATGAACAGAAGAAAAAAAAGTCCAATAGGAGGCACAAGAATCAGAGACTCGCTCATTTTCACAAAAACACTAAACTGGAAGCCGCAATATCACCACAGAGGACCTGGTGCTGACCCAAGCAGATCCTGTGAAAACAGCTTCAGTCTCTGAGAGTGCGTATGTTCTTTGATCGTGTTGGCTTAGAGGGCCTTGTTTCCTTGGTGTCTTCTATCCCCTCTTACACTCTTTCCACCTCATCTTCTGTGGGTTCCCTGGCTCCTGAGGGGGAGGAGTTTGATAGAAACATCCCATTTAGGACTGGGTGTTCAATGTCTCTCACTCTCCGCATGATATCTGGCTGTGGGTTTGTTCCCATCCACTGCAGGGGAAAGCTTCTCTGATGATAGCTGAGCAAGGCACTGGCCCATGAGTATAGCAGAATGTCACTAGGAGTCATCTTATTGCTAATTTTTTGTTGATAGTTTGTATTTTGGAACAATAGTATTTCGTTTTACCTTAGGTCCCTGGGCTATCTAGTCTCTGGTTCTTGGCCACCCAAGCAGTGTTGGGTTTCGGTTCCAACATTAAGTCAAATCAGGTGTTGGTTGATTACAAGCTTTATGCCACCATTGCCCTAGCGTATCTTGCAGGTAGTCCTACTGTAGATCTGTAGCTGTATTGCTGTTTATGTTTTTCTTTTGCTAGTGTACAGAGTACCTACCTGTACCAAAGACGCTAGAATGTAGAAGTCAAGGCTTTATATAGCGCCAGCTTCATTTCCCCATGTTCCATGAGTTGTGTAGGTGTTGTCTTCAGCAGTGGGGCCTTATTGTTCCAAGTTTGTGTAGAACAACCTATTGTCTTGGCAACAATTGGTTGTCTGGGTTGTTTGGGGATACCCACGAGACCCTTTTGGCCAACAACTCACTTAGATGTAACCCAATTCCTGTACTGGAAGTTTCATTTGGTGGCAAGGGACTCTTGTCTGTCCCCATTATTTGATGGTTGTATTTAGATTGCCTTCATATATGTATATATTTTAGGAAGCTTCTACTGTATTGTGTGACCTCTCAAATGGACCTTAATTTTAGTGGTCCCTTTCCATATCCTCTCCTTTGTCCCATTCTCTCCTCCCCATCTGCACTTGATCCTTCTGTTCCGGCTCCCCACATCCATCTATAACTGTCTCTTCTGTTACCCTTTTCTAGTGAGATCTGTCTGTTGTTGTTCTCTATATTAATCAGTATTTCCTTATCATCATGAAATACCTGAGGCAAGATGCTCTTGCAATTTTTATTTTGTTCATGCTTCTGAAAGGTCAAGGTCAAGGGGCTTTCCGCTGGTGATGGCTTCCTTGTTTCAGAGTCCTGGGGCAATAAAGGTCATCCCCATGGCAAGCGACAGAATGAGTGTAAAGCCATGAAGAAATTTGTGGGGCCTTATTCTTGTGAGCCTATTATCAGATCAACTTGGCCTGTGGAGGAATTGTCGCAGTTTTTAATTGATTTGGAAAGCCCCAGCAATACCGTTCCATAGGCAAATGGTCCAGAGCAGTAATAGGAAGGATGAAGTTAGCTGAGAGCAACCAAGCGAGTAGGCCTGCATGTATTTATTTCTCTTTGTTCCTAGAGGACCTGTTTCTGAACACCACTGTCAGATTAAGTTTGTATTCTTTTAATCCTCACAACGGATATCAAACTTTGACACTTAACATTAAATTTCAGCTTAACTGCATCCAACCCATATAATTGTTTCTGGTTAAGGAACTAACCTTAAAGCCAAAGGCAGAAGATCATGGGGAGGCTGCCCTGGATTCACTGAAGTTGCTATTCAGCTAGTGATCAGGGACATTTTGTGGAAATGTGTGTTGCTTCTTAGGTATCATTTAAGATCACATTGGGAGATTCCATTGCAAAACTGTGTAGCCTCTTGTGGCATGTGGTATGGGTAACCATTGTGATGCTGCTTTTCCAAAACCAGAGCCCCTAGGTCGGAAGCCTGAGGGGATGGGTGTGGGAGCACCACCTCTTATAAGGATAGCTAATGAACCATCCTAAGAGTTCTGCCTTGTGCCTTCAAAGGCGTTGCACTGGGTTGAAGCTCTCAGTAGCCAACAGGGGAACACTCTGGTCAGAGAACAGTGTTCTCTCTGCAGAGCTAGAAGCTGTGGTGGCCCCTGGCTACTTCGGACTTCTCTTCTGCTGGGTTAAGAGACCCGAAAGGGTGCTGACTGAGTAGTGTTCAAATGAAGAAACAGGATAGTGATGCCCATTCTAGGCATGCTCTGGTGGTCTGAGCTCTCCTCCCCCACCCCGTTAGTGATGGAAGAAATGGCAGCAGGAGTCAAGAAGAGATTCTCCCAGGGATGAAGAGCTGGGAGAACAGGACAAACCATGGCTGTTTAGAGCCATACACACTGTGACTTGGGGAGCAGCTGCAGGGATGATCATTCTCTTATAGCATCTGGTGGATTTGTTTTGTGCTGCATTATGTACATTTTACAGACTCTTGATCTTACTTTTCTTCTTTATTTGTCATCTTCCCACCGCCATTGTGTATGGGATCCTTTCTCCTTCCCTCTTTATTTCTGCCTTTCCTTTTCCCCCTTCTTTTGTGTTGTTTTTGTTGAAACAGAGTCTTTCTATTTAGTTCATGCTGGTCTCAAACTCACAATCCCCTTCTCTGTCTCTTTGAGTGCTGGACCTTGCCTTGTGTGTTGGTTAGTTTTTTTTTTTTTTTTTTTTTTTTTTTTTTTTTTTTTTTTTGCCAACTTTACACAAACCTAGACGTATCTGGGAAGAGGGAATTTCAACTGAGGAATTGCTTTCATCAGATTACCCAGTAGGCAAGTCTGTGGGGTGTTGTCTTGATTGATGATGATGTGGGAGGGTCCAGCCCATTGTGGGCAGTGCTACCCTGGGTTGTAAAAGAAAGTATGCTGAGCAAGACATGAAGCACAAACTAGTAAGCGATGTTACTATGTGGCTCTGTTTGAGTCCCCACCTCCAGGTTCCTGTCCTGCTTGAGTTCCTGAGTTGGCTTTCATTAGTGACGGACTGTTACCTGGAAGTATAAGCCAAATACTTCCTATCTTCCCCAGGCTGGTTTTGGTCAGTGTTTAACCACCAAACTAGAATATCCTGAATATCTGTGCTTTCTTTACTGCTGATTTCTTATGAAGCAGAGTGAGGTAGCAAAGAAGTTGCTTGCACCAGAGACCCTGAACTTTCTGTCTCAGGGAACCAAATGCTTATAGCAATGGGGGAATCTCCCTAGGGAGAAAAACTCCCATGTTTTCAGATGTGGGGTGCTTAATTCCTCTTATTTGAGGAAGTGGATGTGTGGGAAGGAGGGAGTGTGTGCATCTGAAACACAAGGTGGGGTTTAACAGGCTTTCCCCATGTGTTGGTGACCAATTGCAGAATGATTCTGATTTGGGGGGGGACCCTCGCTTTCTGGGTCTGGGTGTGAGGCAGGGTCACATCCTTTATGTTCTCTTAGGCTGCATTTGGGGTCTGAGCCTTGTCTGGGTCAGTGTATCTCCTTGGGATTGATCAGCTTGCACAAATCATGTGACTATTCAAGAGCAGTTGATAATTCTCCTTAGAAGTGGCTGCATTGTCATGTGACAGTGGCTACAGGAGCAGGAGTTTTAGATTATGTGCCCCACCTTGCTCTGTCACAGTCTCCCAGCAGGTTATTATGAGGCCATGGTTAGTTTGGTAAGAAGTCTCCCTCACCATGCAACATGGAGGAACCATGTGGTGAGATAGCCATGCCCAGGAGGGCCTCAGGCTCACCAAATAACAGTGGCAGCAAGCAGGACAAGGAGCCAGGAACTGGGGAGGGAGCAGGGAGTCAGCATTGAATGGGGACAGAGTTTCAGTCTGGGAAGATGGAAAGTTCTGGAAGCGGATGGTGTGGGTGGATGTTAATTTTGCTGAGCTGTGCACTTGAACGTGGTCAAATGGCCAGTGTCAGGCACAGTGCATTTTACCAGGAATAGAAGAAAGAATTCTTGTTCAGACAAGATCATCATGTGGCCCTTAAAGCAAAGAGCTTCACCAGCTGCTGGAAGCCAGAGACTGCATAGCACAAGGGAGGCTCAGCTTGTGCTAGGGTCTGAAGAAGGAGCTGGAGGAGGGGAGTGAACCAAATTCACAGAGCAGAAAGTTGTCCTAGCTGGCAGCCACTGAGGAGAGAGGGCCCACAAGCCCACAGCTGCAATAAATTAGGTTCTTCCAGCAGCCAGAGTGAGCCCAGATGGGGGAGCTTCTAGAAGCCTCTGAGTAGGGCCCAGCAAACCTGCCTCATGAGAGGTTAGAACCTACCCACATCTGGGCTTTGACCCACAATCTGCTGCTACTTCAGGTTGCTGTTGTGAGGACACGGACACACACACACACACACACACACACACACACCAAAGGCGTGGTCCCCAGAGCAGTTCTCAGTCTCTGGGCTTCTAGGAAGTGATTAATCCATGAAGGGGTTTATAATTTAATGACATTTTAAAAAGGAAGCTAAAAGATGAGGCTTCCTTTGAGGAAGAGGTTCCTGGGTGGTGCCCTTGAAGAAGGTTTTCTTTGTCTTTGGCCCTTCTCTCTGCTTCCTGGCCACCATGGGTGTTAACTCTACTCCACTGTACACATCCCGGCTGTGTTCTGCCTCATTCGGGCCCCCAGACAATGAAGCCAGCTGACTATAGACAGAGACCTCTTAAAACATGAGTCAAATTAAGTTGACTTTTTCAGGTGTCAATTGATTTTTCTCCCTTTGTTTAAGCTGATTTTCTCCCTTTCTTCCTTTAAGTTGACGCCCTCAGGCATTTTGTCACAGAGACGACAGAGACATTGCTGCCAGCTTGAGGCTCCTCGCTTCACAGCACAGGACATGAACATAGCAGTGTCTGGAAGTGGGAGGTGCAGGATGACATCTGACCAGGGCTCCTGGCCTGCCCTGTGTTGGTTTCCTCTGTGCTTACCTGTTCTGTCCTGTTCCACAGACTCATCAGATCACCCTAGTGTTCCTGTCTGTTCCGCATGGAGCTGTTTACCTGATGTCATAGTTGTAATCTGGTGTTTTCCACAGGTTCATGTGTGTTTGCTCTGTGTCATGGGTTTGCTCTGAAACCTCATCCTCAGGCTCATATTCTGAATGTTCTATCCCCAGCTTCTGGTGCTATTGTGGAGCCTGTAGGACTTGAAGTCTGGCTAGCAGAAGTAGGTCATTAAGGGTAGGCTCTTGAAGGTCTGTGGTCATTTGAATGAAAATGGCCCCATAGGCTTATAGGGAGTGACACTATTAGGAGTGTGGCCTTATTAGAAGAAGTGTGTCACCGGAGGCTGACTTTGAGGTTTCAGATGCTCAAGTCAGGCCCAGTGGCACCCTCTCTTCCTGCTGCCTGCCAATCCAAGTGTAGAACTTTCAGCTACCACTCCAGCACCATGTCTGTCTGCATGATGTCATGCTTCCCAGCATGGCAATAATGGACTAAACCTCTGAACTGTAAGCCAGCCCCCAATTAAATGTTTTCCTTTATAAGAGTCTCCATGGTCATGGTGTCTCTTCACAGCAATAAACCATAAACCACTGCCCTTCATTCCACTCTACCTGTTCTCTGCGATTACTTTTCTCTGGGAAACATGGACAGGAAACTGATCACCCCAGATGGGGCGTGGAAAGGATTCTACCCAAGTTTCAACCTGAACCAATGGGTTTCTTGGGATGAGGAATTACTTATAGGGAGCGTGGGTGACCCCCAAACAGTGTCATCCCCTAAAAAGCCCCGCCATGGTGGGTGATGACCTCATGGATGCTGGATCATGGAGAATAGGCTTCAGATAACTTTTCATACTCCAGCATCTCCCAAGATCCTAACACTTCCTTGGCAGGAGGGAGTGGTAGTTGGAATCGCAGGTGAGGATATGGTGACCTCTTCTCCCTAAACTAAGGAGCATTAACAGACCCATGGCCATTTTTTAAAACCTGGCTATTGCCATGTGGTTCTGGGTATTTTGTTATTGGGGCTATGGAGCCAAAGTCACCTTTGCTCCACAATGACCCAGAGCAAGTTAGTTTACCTCAACATCCAACCTCCAGCATCTGCCACCCTCTGATCCTGCTGCCATAGACACAGTCACCCCTCCATGCCTTCCCTGTTGTGATGGACCAGAATCTCTCTGGAACCATGAGCCAGAGTAAATCCTTCCTGTTTCTGGTAGGTGTCTGGCCACAACAATGTACAAGTAAGTAACACACCTGATAGAATCTCCTCCCCTTCCCTTGCCCCACCACGTGGATCATGGAGGGCTCAGGGCCAAAAGTCTTCATCTCTGTGGGCAAGTAGGCAGTAAGCACCCTACTAGACCCGGTGATCGGCAAACACCCGTGCTTCGAGGGATATCGAGTAGTTAGCAAATGTTTATGCTTCAGAAGGGCATTGAGGCACTCCACCCTTGGTCCATCTGAAGAAGCTGGGTTCCTGGGGCTGGCAGCCATGGGCTCTGAGAAGCAAAAGGGGACAGTGAAGTTGTTCTGCATATTCTAGAAAGAACTGGGGATCTGTTCCAGAATGTTCTATAGGGACTAAGGACTGTTGTAGAACATTCTAGAAGGAACTGCAAGTCCATCCTAGAATGGTCTAGAGGGGGTGGTGAGGCTGTTTCAGAATGTTCCAGAAGGTACTATAAGAAGGACTGGGGTATAATTCAGTCAGTGGAATGTACACATGCCCCCTCCTCCTGCCCATCAAATAAATTATAAATAAATAAATATAAAAAATGCTTTGCAACCACAAGACCTGAGCTTGATTCCTAAAACCCTAAAAATGCCAGGTGTGGTGGTTGGTGCATGCTTGTAATCCCAGTGTTGGGAGGTGGAGACAGAGGCTCTCAGGGCTCCCTAACCAGCTGGTCTAGTTTAGATGGTGAGCTCCAGGCCAGGGAGAGACTCTATGTCAGAGCAGGACAGCATTCCTGAGGATGACAACGGGTATTGTCCTCCAGCTTTTACACACTCATTTGTGCACACATACGAACATTTATAAATATGCCCCAGAGTGTTCTGGAGGCAATGGCGTGACTATTTTCAGAACGTAGAGGGCCAGTGCAGATGATGGGTATAGGAATCCAGATGTCAGAGCGCTGGGTGTGTGGGTGGAGCTTGCTGACAGAAGGGTCCAAGCATTCTGGGAACAGAAGGGCTTTCCTGGCTGCTGGGACTGGGTCCTTCCTGATTCTGTCAATGAGGAGTCCTGGGGTTCCTTAAGACTAATTATCCTGGCCTTGGAGCCATGGCTCTGGGCAGCAGGGGGTGGGGAGGCAGGGCTGGAATCTTCCTATCTCTGTGTTGGTGGTAGGGTGATGTCAGGTCTCATCAGAGACTGGAAATGGGCAGAGCAGAGGAGGGCATGTTGTCACAGTTCCGAAGGGCTTCCTAGGGAGGCCATACCTGCCCGACTGGGCATGGGTAATAACATATCTGCCGTGGGAGAAATAGATACACTGGGACCCTGTGATGCTGTAAGACTCTTCTAGAGAGAGGGGGGCCTACCGTGGGGTCAGGGTATATCTGCCTTTGCGATCCAAGCCACAGTAGGAGTGAATGGCAAACCACAGGAAGGCGCAGAGCATCATAGCGTATACCTGGAGCAATCAGGAGAGATGCCCAGGCGTCAGCAGCCACCAACAGTCCTGATGGCAGAGCCTTACCACTTCCAGGGAAGTTCCCAGGACTGAGAAATGGAGGGCATGAGATAGACACCAGACCACCTCCCTGGGTCAGGGTCTGGCTCCTCCCTGCTGATTGGGCCTGGAAGATCCGGGCAGTGCCATGATTAGAGTGTTGGTCTGAGGCAGTAGCTCAGGACTGCTTCTGTCTGGTAAGCAGCAAGGCTGGGCTGGGTAGAAGGAGGCCAAAGAAGGAACTGGTGGCTACCGTGAGGGCCAGGCTGGTGCAGGTCAGGGTGGAGGCGATACTGTAGTGTGTCCACAGGAAGTTCCCGATCCTCTGTAGGCAGTCCTGGACAGAGGCAACATGCACGGTTGATTGCCTGCCCTGACTGGCCCTCCCTGCACACTGTGCTCGGCTCTCCCCATTCCCCTTTTCTCCTAGAAGCCCCTGGGGCTGCATGGTTTGCTCAGTCAGTGCTAAGGCCAGGGCAGTCAAGGTGTGCACCTTCCCCAGCGGAACTGCTGAACCCTCTGGGAAAGAGGCTTTAGGAAGCTTGAGACTGAGGCATGGCGCCTGTCTCTGTGGGGGCAGTGGCTCACTGTCCTGTTCTAGTTGCCCTGAGCTCCTCCATAGGCCGCTGTTTGTCTCCAGGCAGTCCAGGGTGGAAGCACTCTAGTCCCCTGGACCTGCTGTTAGTGGTGGGGGCAGAGACTCTGGAACTGCAGGTCTCTTTGCTGTGGGCACAGGAAGGTGACAGCTGACCTCTGGGACATTCAGATGTTCACATTTTTGTTGGGGATAGCATTTAGGGAGGGTGAAGATAGCCTGGACCATGCAGAGCCCTAATTTGGCAAGTAAGTGATCCTCTTGCTGGCCTGAGCTGGCCTTGGCTTCTCTCCCACCAGGGGTCCTTTGTAACCCAGCTGTGGTCCCCAGCCACCCTGCGACAGGAGGCAGGCACTGAGCTATTTTGGATTTGGGACCTGAGGACTATTCTTGGGTGGATGGGACTCCCTGACTCTCAGCCCCTTCCCATCAGGCCAGCTCCCTTCCCTGCTGGGCCTTGAGCCATTCCCCACCCTCTTGTTTCTTGGAGAGTAGCCAGACATCTCTCCCCATGAGATAGGGCTGGTTTGTTTCCAGGATAGCAGGGGGATGGGACAAAGAGGGGGCTGGGTAGGGAGAGAGGGCCAGGGTGGGGGAGAGTGGGTCAGGGCCTAGTCCTCAGGGTAGAAGAGCTCCTCCCTGTCCCTCCCCTGGCACTTTCTGCTCTTTCTGGGGACCCCTTCCTACTCCTCCTAAGTAGTAAATCAATCACCTTCTTATATAGAGCCTTAGCTTTGAGCTTCTAGAAGCTTCAGAGGGGAGAGTGGGGGAGGAGTTTGATGGCCTGGGGAAGCCTCAAGAAGGAGGAGAAGAGTGGGTGGGGTATATGCCCAATGCTAGACTGTGAAGGGAGTTGGGCCAAGTCAAGCTGGCCATCTCATAAGTTCCCTGCCCCGTAGCCACCTATCATAGGGGGGTAGTTGGGGGGGGTACATCCCTGAGACTTTAGGACAGATCCCAAAATGTGAGAGGCCAAAGGGGTAAAGAGGATGAAGATGTCCCTTCACAGGTAGAACCTGGAGTGTCCAACCTTCATTTGATCTGAGTATAGAAACTCTCGTCCCCCTCCTCCTCACCTCTCTCATGGCCTCCTGGCCCTGACATGGGATGGCTCTGGTGCTCGCCAGAAACCCGAAAGGAGACTTCTTCCCACAACACAGAAACTGGAAGACAGACCAGAGAGGAGCATAGCATGGGCAGGACTGACTGATGGGAAAACCAAGGCAACAAAGCACAAGCAACTTAGGCGATTCTGCAAAGGGGGCCCCCAAGAGACCGGAGCCAGGAATCGAGATCACAGCTGCTGCTGGAAAAATATCCACCAGTGCCTTAGCCCTGGTGGTGGAACTGCATAGCTCTCTGAGGACCTTGTCCCCGTAGAGCAGGGCCCCACTGCCTGCCTGGTGCCTGAACACCTACTTCCTTGAAGAATACCCAATTCCTTCTTAGAATTCTCAGTCCATGTTGAACAAGGACATTACCCTTTTATTCTGTACTTACATTGGGTAGCCAGTCCTATTAGGGACAGAGGGGGATGGGTGAGATCTCAGTCATCTACCCACAATGGGACCTGTGTCCTGGGATCTTCTCTGGAAGCCCGGCCAGGATGGCTGACTCTAGAGGATGTCTGGCACCCATTCTCTGGGGGCACAGCAAGTATGACCACCCTGTCCCTTGCTCACCTTGTCCTGGATGGTAGCCAGCTCCTGCCACCAGCTGCTAGATGGGCTCTTCATTGCCTGGTCATACACGAGGTCATAGGTGTCCAATACTGCATCCTCCACCTGCACCAAAAGCATCCCAGGAAACAATGGCCTGAGGGAGACCCAGGGAAGCCCAAATCCTGGGCCTCCTTCTCCAGGAACTTTCTTCCTAGCATGGCAATCCTACGGCTTGCCTGTTGCCCCTGAGACTCCCAAGGGTTAAAGAAGAGGCCAGTAGATCTCAGCTACCCACCCTTAGTGTGGGTTCTGGGTAGCATGGGGTAGCATCCTGCTCATCTGGATATAGGCAATAGGCCCAGCCTGCTGAGAAGCATGAACAGAGGCCTGGACTAGATTCTCTCTAGTCTTGGACCAGGTGGACACATCAGAGGAAGAAGGAAGCTGGGCAGGGCTAAGGCTGGCCCTGCTTCTGTTCCACACACAAACAGCCTAGACTTTTTTGCTTTTGTGTCCTAGCTCTGATTCCCTACTCTGCTCAATCCCTTCCCCCAGGCCGAATATGTTTTCAGAGACAAATTGGAATTTCATCTCTTCCAGGAAGGCATCCTAAATATGTGGAACTCACTGATCTCCAACAGTGAGATCTTTCTGCCTTGAAGACCCTGAGTTCTCCCGACTCCCAGCCCTATGCCAGGCCAACAGCCAGGTCACACAGAGTGTTGTCCTGAATGGCTGGAGTGGTGTTGAAACCCTATGTCTCCCCTGGTCACTCATGCCTTTCAGAAAGGAAGCATGTCTGTCCCACAGCCTGATGTTCGTTCCACTATGGGCCTCACTCACCAGCTGCCTGCAGGCCATAGTGGGCAGGCAGGTAGTCAGAGGTTCTTGTAACCAAGTCCAGCCCAGGCCCAAAGGGCCCTGTAGGAGTCAGGGGAACTCCGTGCTAACGGCTGATCCTGGCACCGACTTCTCCCTCTCCATCCATGCAACAGAGCCAGACATCCCCATGAGTCATCCCCAGCTCAGCCTGCCCCGGCCCTCCCCCACCCAGGGCAGGTGCCAAGCTGGCCTTGGTTGCTGGTCAGTCTGGGCCAGAGCCCTCTCATGGGCTCAGCTTCTTCAAGCCTGTGGGGTTACTGTGTCCTTCAGAGAGCAAATCCTGGGGAGGGCTGGGAGCTGCTCTGGGGTGGGTGGGGCAGGTAGCTGAAACAAACAGGCGCTATTGGACTAGCCCTTTTTGCACCCCCCCCCCAGCACAATTGACTTTATTTCCCTCCTCAGTCCTGCCACTTTTCAGGGATGCCCCAGCGCCCAGGGGCCCTTGGTCCACTGTCATTCCTACAGGACAATAGAGATGACATCAGCTCTAGAGCTCAGCTCAGCTTGGTTCTGCCCAGCATCCCACCCACCATGAGCAGAACAACAGAAGTCTGCCCAGACCTCAAAACCGGACTTAGGGGCCTTAGAGACCAGGCTGGACTCTTTGCAGAGCCCAGCACTGGGGCGTTGGCAGGGGTGGGGTGAGGGGTGGGGTGGGGGTGGGGTTAGTACATTGCCATCTGCACTCCCTTTGGCATTTAAGTTGTCCTGTGAGAGACTTGAGGCTGTAGTTCTTTCATGGGAATAGGGAGGGTAGACAAGAGGCTTCCTAAATCAGGGCCCCAAGCCTCCACATCCTTTATCCAAGGGTCCCTCCCAGCAAGCATCTAAGTCTGCAGGGTTGGCAAGCACCTTCTGGGGTACCAAGTCTCCTTTGTAAGTGTGTTGTCCAGTGTGGAGGGTAGAGGAAGCTCTGAGTATATGACGTACTGAGTGGGTGTGTGCTGTCAAGGACCAAAGCCTCAGATCCATGAGATGTTGGCAAAGCCTCCCATCCTGAGTCTCACTGAGACTAGCTCAAACTGCCTCCTTGTCCAGCTGTATGCGATAAAAGCACTCTCCTTGTTTATCTGCTTGTAATAACCCCGCCTCCTTATTCAGCTGTAGATAATAAACACACTGAGCTGCTGGGGGCAAAGAGCCTGCAGCTTTCCAGTCAGAGTTCAAACCGCCCGATTCTAGCTTTCCCGTGTGTGTCTGTGTGTCTGTCCTTTCTTCATTCCCTTGCCGCCTCAGTCAGGCCAATCCCTGGAGGTGTGCAGGACATGGCAGCCTAGGCTACTGCGGATTGAGGGGCAATGTCTAGGAGATCCTCCTATCTTTCTTCCCAAGACCAAGACACTGTAATACCTAACCGGGCTTGGTGACGTCCCTTCCCTCATGTTTGCTAGATCAGGGTAGTACAGCCATGGCCAGGAGGACCCCCACGTGGAGCTGCAGGTGGCTTGTGGACCAGCACTGGGTCCCCAGGCTACATAGACATGTTTGTTCTGTGCTTGGTCTTGACATGAATTATTAAGGAAAGCTAAACAATTCATTTTCCGCTCCTTGGGGACAGTGGGAGATTGTGGCAGAGCAGCTCTGAAGCCACAATGAGGGTAATGAATAGCCCTATCTCTCTGTATTCAGTACATGGCAGTCTGGCCCACACCACTAGCCTCACCAACCTTGGGTGCCTGCCAAGGCCTGTGTCCTGGAAGGAGGGGGGATCAGGAAGGAGCACCCCCATCCTCACTTCAGGCCAGAGCCTAGTCTACAGAGACAGTCAAGGTCTCCTCGTCTGCCCTTACCTTCTTGCTAGACCCTTGTCTTAGGATGTCCTGGGGATCTTTCCAGGGAGGTTTTGGGGAGCTGGGGTGGCTTCTAAGCATTACTAGTTGATTTCTGTGTCCTTTCTTACCCATGGGGCTGGGACAGCTAGGAGGACTAAGTCTAATAGTCTAATAGGACTAAGGCTGTGACCTATTTGGCTTGGATTGATTGGTTCACTGGTAGGGAGAACATGGGAGGATGGGAGGATGTTTTGGTAGCTCTGTGCAAGTTGTGCTTGGTACCAAACGTGGCCTCATTCCAGCTCAGGACGACCCAGAACTAGGTCCACATTTCAGACAGTCTGGGAGTGCAGAGGATCCGGACTGGCCCTCCACTCCTGGCTCATCTCCACCATGCAGTAGCTCTGCAGCAGGGCTTTCTACTCTCAATTTACAGAAGCAGACACAGAGGTCCAGGGAGGACAAAGGACTGGCCTGCCACCCTTGATTTTAAACCTAGGGTGCTTTCACCCAGGTTACCTCCAGGTAGCTCACCAGGTCTCAGGGCCATGTTGGAAGTCAGAACTCCCAAGACAATAGATAGGCCAGCAGGCCAGGGTCCAGGAGTAACCCTAGCCCGCCATGGTCAGGCAGGCCTTGGAGAATTGCCCCAGCAGCCAGTCTTATAAGGACTGGAGTAAGAAACCCTTTCCCTTCCTTAGACTAAACCCTGCTTGCTGCCTGTCCTCTGGTTCCTGCGAGAGTCCTCTGCCTGTTCTGCACCCCAAGTTTAGGGCTTAGAATGTAAACAGCTTTAGAGCAGGGAGATGGGCTGCAGCTGCTGCAGGCTAACCCGAGGTCAGCCCCTGATACCTGGCAGCTGTCTCGACTGAGGCCACCCACGCTGTGACCAGCCATCCAGACTGCCCGTCAGTGGACAGGGAAGGTCTCTGCCCAAATGCTGCTTGGCCCTGCTGCCTCAGGCAGAACTCTGGACACCCATACCTTCAAGCTGTTGTTGGGATTCAGCCCTCTTCCAGATCCTCTGGACCATAGAAAAAAATATTTTTTCGTTTAATATCAGTGTTGGGGTGAGCATTCAGGGGTCTCCTTGGGCAGGGAGAAAGGGTAAAGCAGAAACTCTGGGCCAGGCTGGTCCAGGTAGAGGGTCCTGGCTGCACTCACCTGGGTGGGGTTGTGGAATCTCCAGAATGCCACCTGCACCAGGACACAGAATGACAGGGCAAAGCACAGGAAACCCTGGGGACAGAGATGGCCTGGTCACTGTACAGCCAGGTATGTGGCCTGGGGAGGTAGGGAAGGGTACCAGGTAGATAGCTTCCCCAACTGGCCTGGGCTGAGCTACTGGCTTGTGCTCCATTAACTACTGCTTGGGGGAGGCTCTTTTGGGGGATTTCTCTGTGCCTCTGGAGGACCTGGGACCTAAGGTGGCACATGCTTCCTCAGGAATGGTAGGCCTTTCCAATATGGTAGAGACCCTAGCCCACTACAGCTACTTCTAGGAGGAACAGTGACCCCAGGAGGGCCAGGCAGTGCCTCCCCAGATCTGAAATTTTGGCAGCAGAACCCTCTACCCCTACCCTTTAGACTTTTTTAGATTTAAAAAAGTTATATTTATGTATGCCACATATAAGGGGAGGCCAGACGAAGGCATTGGATCTTCTGGGACAGGTGCTACAGTAGTTCTTTGTGGTTTCTGGGAACTGAACTTGGATCCTCTGGAAGAGCAGGCAGCTCTTGTAACTGCTGAGCCTTTGCCCCAGCCCTGTTCACCTAACTGCCATCCTCTCCTTTGAGGTGGACTCTCATGGAGGTAGCCCAGGCTGGCCTTGAGCTCGTGGCCCCCCATCTCCTCAGCGCTGTGATTACAGGTGTACACAACAGCGACGTTTTAGTCAGTGCCAGAGTCTCAACCAAGGCTGTCATATGTGCTAGGCAAGCGATCAACTGACCCATATCCTCAGCCAGAAACGTCTCTCTTGAAGGTAGGTAATGGCCCCCTCATACAGGGTGTCTTCTGTGGGCCCTTTGTTGTTTCGTTTTTGAAACCCGTTTCCAAGGAAACCCTAACCTCTACAGCCTGACTCATAGAGAACCACAGGCCACAACCCCGGGCATAGGTTTGGCACCCCAGACTGTGACCTTCCTTTCCTCGTGAGTTTCCTACCCTTCTTCTACACCACTGTGTGGGTACCTGTGGTCATCCCATTCCTACCCCTCACCCCAAGTGCTAAAAAGGGACTTCTTTACACACTCCACACTTTCCTTCTTGACTTTAGTCGGGGTACAACTGCTGACTTCCTTACAGAACTAGTGGGCAGTGCCCACCTCTCCCCTGATACAGGCACAGGCGCAAGTCTCTGCCCTTCTGTGACTAGTTTCACAGGGTCACTCTGCACTAAGAACCCTGTTCCTCAATAGCACCCACCAAAGTCCCATCTAGTGACCTCCGATCTGGGTGACCTCGGAGCCTCTGCCTTGTGCTCTTGTCAGCTCCAGTGCCATGCACATAGATTCACCCAGTACACAGAGGTCCCGGGTGACCATTGAGCCTTCTGGATCAACCACCACCTCACTCTCAAGTGTCACTAGCATGTCAATGGGTATGAGTAGCCATGGCCTTACTCAGGGAAAAGAGGCCAGTATGCAGAGCAGCCTACAGTCATAGGCCAGGAGGACAGGAACAAACAGCTTATGCCAGGGCCAGATTAGCTCTCTCAAGTGTGTGAAAAGAACTGGGGGCATCTGCACTGCCCCCTCAAACTTGGGTGGGTGTGGGCTCTGCAGTGGTGGGGTACCCTCTTCCCTGCACTCTCCTGCCTGACCTAGAGCCTGCATCACTATCTTCAAGTTGGCCCTGGGTTGCCTGCTGCTTCTGCTCCTATCTTTGCCTTTATCCCTTCCTCCCCCTCCTTCCTCCCCCTCCTTCCTCCTCCCGCCTTCTTGTTCTCTCTCCTCCACATTTTCTTCCCTCGTTCTCCTCCTCTCTCCTCTTCCCTCTTGCTGGCAGTCTGGCAGTCGAGGGCTGACTTTCCTGTCTGGAAGCCATTCCTCAACTCTGCCTCCCAGCTGAGGCTGTGAGCCAGCCGCAGAGTCCAGCCCTTTCCAGAAACCATTTCATTCTCAAGAGGGAGTTTCTCCCTCTCCCTTCCTCCTCCCTCTGTCTTTGTCTCTGTTTTTTTTGGGGGGGGGGGGTTGGTCTCTCCCTCCCTCCCTCCCTCCTCCCTCCCCCCTCTCTCTCTCTCTCTCTCTCTCTCTCTCTCTCTCTCTCTCTCTCTCTCTCTCTCTCTCTCTCTCTCTCTCTCTCTCTCTCTCTCTCTGTGTGTGTATAGAAAGGGTCTTAAGATCTGCATAGTGCTGAGAGAGATTGGGCCAGGCCTAACTGTGACCATTTTTGTCTCTACTCACTCTAAATGAAAATAAATGAATAAATAAACTTGTAAACAACTTGAATCTGCTTCCTGCCACTAGCTAGCTCCTTCATTTCCTGTGTTTCAGAAGGCGGGGCAGGAAAGAACATGGAGGGGGGCAGTGGGCACAGAGTCACGAAGGGGGATGTTTCCCCTCCCTAGACCCTTTTGTATGTGCTCCAGTATGCAGGCCAGTGACAACAACAGGCAGCCGGGCAGGCAGAGGCAGACGGTGCCCACGGTACACACAGGCACAAGTATAAACATGACACAAAGGGGCCGTGACCAGTGGAACTCCCAGTGGCCCTGTGGTGACTGAACTGGGCTTACTGTCCATGCTGGGGTAGAGGGTGCTAGGATTTAGCAAAGTGCAGAGCACTGAGCCTGGAGTGACCTTGAGAACACAACTCTGAACAGAAGGAATCTGGATGTGTCTTTTAGCCTGAGTCACCTAACAGTAATTGCACCAGGCCCTGAGTCTGTTAGGGATGAGGACTTGGGAGGCCTAGGTGGGTTCTAATGCTCCTGGAATCCTTTGCCCACAGATCAAGTGCCAAGCAGGACTTGGGGAGGAGCTTGGGAAGGCTGAGATGGAATCGGCTGATCTGGAGCTGGGCCCCTTGGCCCACCTGCCTCCCGCCTCCCGCTCTACAGGCTTCATGCTGACTATGGTGCCCCCTGGTGGCTGAAGTTATATCCAGGCGCAGTGTCTCCTGCATACCCCTGCCTCCATCTTGTCTTTCCTCCATGCTTTCCTTTAGCAAGACACAAATCCTCTGGGGTCACAGTCCACCAGTTCTGTGACTTCTTCGCTAGGGCTTCCCTCTGGGCGGCAAATCCAGGCTATCTTTGTTTAGT
This sequence comes from Arvicola amphibius, assembly GCF_903992535.2. NCBI lineage: Eukaryota > Metazoa > Chordata > Mammalia > Rodentia > Cricetidae > Arvicola > Arvicola amphibius. Next base: position 144,776,209 of record NC_052047.1, on the reverse strand, counting down.
GTTTATTCACGACCAGAACTATCCCTACCCTGCCCCTGTATCATCAGAGCAAGAATCCCGGGGAGGCTAAAGCTGCCAGGTTCTGCCTAGTACACCACCCAGTTACGGGTGGTCCCTGAAGCAGCTCTAGGTAGGGGGTGACTTTGTCCCTATAACAGTACCGCAGCAGGCCCCGAGTCTGTCAGGGATGTGGAATTGAGGGATTGAAGACTTGGGAGGCCTGGGTAGGTTCTGATGCTCCTGGAATCCTTTGTCCACAGATCAAGTGCCAAGTAGGACATGGGAGTAGCTTGGGAAGGAGGTGACTCTGTCCCTGTCTTTGGAGACCAAGGGTCATCAGCAAATACACTGAACATGAAGACAAGGATGCCAAGTTTAGTTTCGGTCTATCTAGGAAGCATAGCCTCCAGCTCAGGTTCCTGAGGGTTCTTGGATTTCCCCCAATCACTCATAGACAGAGGTTGGGAGTCTACAAACAGGGGCACAGGGATGGATGGAGGAGGGAAATGAGATCTTATGCCTGGAATGGAGTGGGGCAGGTAAGAGACCAGGGCATCAGGAAGGAGCTGCCTCAGTTCGGGTGACTGGGAAAGCCTGGGTCAAACGGGGACTGGGTGGCCATGGGGAAGGTCCTGCCAGAGAGAACCCGGATTAACTATTGGGGGCTGTAGGGGCACACTAGGACACGCATATGGAGAAACAGTTACAACAGCAACAAGGGCTCTCTTCTACGGGGTTGTGAAACTTCTGGTCAGCGGCTAGGCAGGAATAGTGAACCTGTGAGAAGAAAGCCCAGGCTGCAGGAACAGGGTTTCCTGGTCCCTGGTCGTCTTCTAATGAGAAGTGAAATTCGTCCAGTCCTGTGTCCCGACCTAGCGAGACATCAGAACCAGGTCCTGTGTCCAGACCTAGCTAGACATCAGAACCAGGTCCTGTGTCCCGACCTCGCGAGACATCAGAATCAGGTCCTGTGTCCAGACCTAGCGAGACATCAGAACCAGGTCCTGTGTCCAGACCTAGCTAGACATCAGAACCAGGTCCTGTGTCCAGACCTAGCGAGACATCAGAACCAGGTCCTGTGTCCAGACCTAGCGAGACATCAGAACCAGGCCCTCCCAAGGTCTTTGGAGATGGCCTCAGGGCTGAGAGTAGCAACTCTCTATCAGGGGTGCTGCAGAACCATTGCTTAGATCTGGGGAAGGCAGAGTAGCATAGAGCCCTGTGGAAACTAAGTGGCGGCCCAGGTGGGAGAGTCCTGTCTGGCCAAGTGGAAGGCCCTAACTGTGTAGGTAGAGGGACTCATTGGTGCATAGCCCCTGACCTGTCCTCCTTTTAGGATACTTCGACTGAGGTCAGGCAGTTCCCTGGCTTATTTCTCTCCAGCTCTTGTCCCTGTCTGGGTGTTGGAAGCTGGGTCATCTGGCCGACCACAGAACTTACCGCAGCCATAAGGCCATGGGCCTCCCTCACTGTGGCTATGGTGCTCAGGACAGCGCCCAGACTCAGTAGACCTGCTAGGCTGATCCCCACGTAGAAGGCTGTAGAACGGGAGAGGCAGAGGGTAAGGGACCCAGCATGGGGACTGGGCACAGAGGGTGGATCTGAAATCTACTTGGGGAGGGGGGGGGGTCACAGAACTAGGACTGAACTTCTAGGGAGGTCCCAAAAGGCACATATCTCTGGCCCAAAAAGATGGGGTGTCTCATAGCCTGATAGCCTGTTTCCTCCCAAGACTGGGAAGGAAGGGGGAAGATCAGGGAACAAGCTAGGGACCATATTCTTTCCCCCGTTTCTACTGCCTTCCCTTCTTCACAGACTATCTTGAAGCCACATCCCCCTGCCCTAGTGACAGGTGGCAGTGTGGGGCTGTGACCTTATCAGCCCAGGCCCAGGCTCCAGGCTTCCTGCCTGGGCGGGGCCTAGCACCTTGGAAGGCAGGGGGCCTAGGGACTGGGGTTGACGACCCCCCATTCAGTCGCCTCAATTTCTCCTACCCTTTCCTACCCTACTAGGTACTTTGCATTCCTATTAGGAACACCCCCCTCATTAAAGCCCGCTCTTGTGGAGGTGGGGCACTCTGGCAGACTTGGCCCTAGCTAGGCATTTTCTGCCCTTTGAATATGGTATTAACTACCGAGACCCACAGGCCATCTGATCCCTGCCCTGAAAGCACAGATCTGGGGTCTGCCACAGCTTGAACAGTCCTGTGGGGCAGGAGAACCAGGGCAGGAGTGCCTGATGTTGCCTAAATCTCCCCGCTTTTATTAGTAAAACCAAGACACTGGGGCGTCTCCTCCTTGCCCTGACCTCTGACTCTGTCCAAAGCCCAAGTCCAGGGAGTCAGGGCAGTCTGGGGCTGGGAAGTTAGGTCACTCCTCCCAGGTGCTTCTTACTCTGGAGCCCTCCCACCTCCCGCTCCATAGCCATTTCTGGCCGTACTCACCCCAATAGTGCATTGCTTCATAGGGGTTCCTCTCCAGGGCTACTTGGCGAATGACAGCAAAGTGGTCTCCAAAGTGAGTGACAAATGCCATGGTGGCCGTAGAGAGGCCCAGCAGCTGAAAGTGAGGTGGGCTCAGCACAGAAGGTGTGCATAGCTGCAAAGGCCCTCCCACAGTGACAGAGTGTGGGGCCTGGGCTTCTGGGTGCCCCAAGCTGGCTCCCTCCAGGCGCAAGGCATCTGCGGGAGGCCTACATGTTTCTGTGGATGGGAGGGACGGGCCCTCCACAGACATGCTATCACACACACAGATAAGTATGCAACACACATACTCGTGCCCATTTTCTCTAGAAACCCAGAAGATCACATCAAACTGTCTGCAGAGACCCTGCATCCCTGTTCTCTCCTGGATCCCAGGCAGCACCCCTTCCTGGCTGTCCCTGCACACTCCAAATCACCAGCCAACCTGGGTTCTCCCAGGCTCTTCACTGCCCCTTGGGGTGACAGCTGTGCCTACAAGGACGTGTGTCCACAGTCCTCTAAGGGCGGCCACCAGAGACCCAGACCCAGTCTGCGCTACTGTGGTGTCGGGGGAGGGGAGACCACAGTGCTGGAGGACCTGGGCATGGTGAATTATTTCCCCTACTGCCCACCTGCCCACCCACTCCTGTTCCACTTGCATGTTACCAAGACAAAGAAGTTGGTGATCAGTATCTGGCATTTGGCAATCTTGATTCGATTCCAGTGCTCCATGGTGCTCCTCTCCTCTTCTCTCCTCTCCTCTCCTCTCCTCTCCTCTCCTCTCCTCTCTTCTCTCTTCTTCTCCCCTCCCCTCCCTCCACCTCCCCTTTCCTCCCTTCCTCCCTTCCCCTCCCTTCTGTGGTTCCCCACTGGGTGGGGAACCTCAGACCACAGCTGACCCAGTAGGTAGGCTGTGCCCTCACATCTGTCAACAGCCCTTCTAACATAGTGGCTGGGTTTGGGGAAGGAAGAAAGACAGGCCGGAAGAGGGGCAGTTTCTATACCTGCAGCTGCCCTGGCCTGGCCCAAGGGCTTTTGTAGGTATATGAGGCCCAAGGGCTTTTGTAGGTATATGAGGCTTCCCAGTGGATGGGTTGGGCCACACTGCAGCATGGGGGAGGGGGTGGAGTCTGGAGAGGAGCAGTAAGAGAAGAGCCCAATGTCTGGCATTGGTTATAAGAGTGTACTAACCTGCCCAGCTACACTAGGACCCTTAGTGTTTGGTTTAGAGACCCTGTGTCCCAAAGTCCTCCTGCAGGTGGTGACTATCTCAGGACCTGATGCTTTTGGCCAGTTCATAATCAACACAGAGGGGAAGGTTGTGATAGAGTCCACTCTCAGGAATGTCCAGGGGCTGGGCAAGCAGGCATGGTGCATACATAGGAATTTCAAGATGGGGCAAGTTTATAGGTATTGGCCTTTGGTGGGCTAGCCATCTCTGATAGAAAGCAAAACATGTTTCTCACAACCAGCACCTAGGAGGCTGAGGCAGGAGGATTATAGCAAGTTAGAGGCTAGCCTAACCCACATAGTAAGACCCTATCTCAGAAATAAATAGGGTGGGAAGATAGCTTAGTTGGTAAAGTGTTTGCCTGCCTGTCAAGCGTGAAGACTCAAGAGTTCCTCCGAATCTATGTTAAAGAAGCCAGGCCTTGAGCGAAGGCATACTTGTAATTCCAGCTGAAACAGGAGGATTCCTGGGACTCACTGGCCAGCCAGCCTAGCCTATCTGGTGACTCCCATGCCAGTGAAAGACCCTGTCTCAAAAAACAAGTTGGAAGGCTGCTGAGGAAGAACACCTGAGGTTCACCTCTGGCTTTCACATGCCTCCACCCCGCCCCACCCCAGGAACACACACATAAATAAATACACAAAAATAAAGAACTATTCAAGATGCTACCAGTCACTTTTTTTGTCTTTTATTTATATATTTTTAGTTTCTGAGAATTGCATGCCTGTGTATTGTATTTACATCATTGTTACCCTTCCCACCAGTCCTCCCACTTTTCCTGTGTCCCGAATACGTCTCGAATTTATGACTTTTGTCTATACTATTTTGTTACCTTTTTAAACAATTGTTTTTATTAAGCTATACATTTTTCTCCACTCCCCTCTTCCCTTCTATGCTCCAAATTTACTCAGGAGATCTTGTCTTTTTCACCTTTCTATGTAGATCTATGCATATTTCTTTTAGGGTCCTCTTTGTTGTCTAGTTTCTATGGGATTATGGCCTGTAGGTTGGTTTTTCTTCTTGCTTATGTCTAAAAGCCACTTATGAGTAAATATATACTATATTTATCTTCCTGGGTCTGGGTTACCTCATTCAATATGGATTTTTCTAGATCCATCCATTTGCCTGCAAATTCTAAGATGTTATTTTTTTATCGCTGTGTAGTACTCCATGTATAAATGTACCACATTTTCTTTATCCGGTCTTCAGTTGAGGGGCATTTAGGTTGTTTCCATGTTCTGGCAATTACATCTAATTCAGCTGTGAACATAGTTGAGCACATGTCCTTGTTGTATGATTGAGTGTCTTTTGGGTATATGCCCAACAGCGGTATTGCTGGGTCTTGAGGTAGATTGTGTCTAATTTTCTGGGAAATCACCATACTGATTTCCAAAGTGGCTGTACAATTTTGTACTTCCACCAGCAATGCAGGAGTGTTCCTCTTACCTCACATCCCCTCCAGCGTAAGCTGTCATCATTGTTTTTGATCTTGGCCATTCTGACAGGTATAAGATGGAATCTCAGGGCTGTTTTGATTTGTATTTCTCTGATGGCTAAAGATGCTGGGCATTTCCTTAAGTGTCTTTCAGCCCTCTGAGATTCCTCTATTGAGAGTTCTCTGTTTAGGTCTGTACACCATTTTTTTTTTTTTGGGTTTTTCGAGACAGGGTTTCCCTGTAGTTTCTAGAGCCTGTCCTGGAACTAGCTCTTGTAGACCAGGCTGGCCTCGAACTCAGAGATCCGCCTGCCTCTGCCTCCCGAGTTCTGGGATTAAAGGCGTGCGCCACCACTGCCCGGCTGTACACCATTTTTTATCGGATTATTTGTTCTATTTATGTCAAGTGTCTTGAGTTCTTTGTATATTTTGGAGATCAGCCCTCTATCTGATGTGGGGTTAGTGAAGAGCTTTTCCCATTCTGTAGGCTGCCATTTTGTCTTGTTGACCATGTCCTTTGCTTTACAGAAGCTTTTCAGTTTCAGGAGGTCCCGTTTATTGTTTCTCTCAGTGTCTGTGCTACTGGAGTTATATTTAGGAAGTGGCTACCAGTCACTTTTTGAAAAGGGAACAACTGTTTTCTTATTTCAAATATCAGAGCCTCACAGGAGGGCCTGTGCCTCATACACACCCACAGGAATCTTTGTTAAAGCATCATCTACAATAACACAGAATGACGTAAGCCATGGATAGCACAGTACTGCAAATTCAAATACATGTGGGCCATGCTAAGTGGACTTTTGAGGCCATGGTGTACCTGGCCATAACAATGAGTGGCTCCCATAAAATCTGGTTAAGTCTGGGCCTTTGTAAACACCTGAGGCCACTTTTGGGTACTCCAGCAAGGACTGCATGGCTCTCCTTTCCCATCTTGTAATATAGGGTCCTCCTGGTCAGGGGGCACCTTGGTAGGAAAAACAGGTAACTGAGGGAGTGACCCCCAGGGCCTTCTAGAAGCCAGTGGAACAGGGCTCTGTACTGGCTACCAGTGTTGGTGCTGGGAAGATGGCCAAGTGGCTACCCACTCAGGAAGACTGACACGGGAGCCTATTGCTACAGTCACCTCTTCTTTCTCTCTTCCAAGGGACTCTTTCCAGATCCCCGGATGACTCTCCTGTAGCTGTCATCTTCCAGAGACCCTGTCTTGAGGCTGTAAGGTAGGTGAGGGGTGGCATCACTCAAGGTAGAGTCCAGGGCCCAGCTGGGGTGCAGAGCAGCCTAGGTGCGGCCCGAGCAATGCCTCAAGGGTGACCTAAGCTTCCAGTGTGCAGGCCACCTGCAGCAGAGTCTTCCGTTTGTTCGCCACCTAGTTTACTCATTCCTCAACACCTTTCTCCACCTGCATGGGAGGGAGAGCCAGGCAGCCGCCAGGGCCCAAGATAGGCCTGGAATAACCTAGAATCCGTTCCCTGATTACTCGGTGCCTAGGAGAAAAGAGCGGAGCCAGGTGCTTTGCTCAGGTGGCCTTACTTTGTCTTCACAAAGTGGTGGGGACAAGCCAGTCCCCCCAATACCAGTGACCACTTTCTCTTCCCTGAGTCCACCAGCAGAGCCAGGGAGCCATGTGTTGCAGGACTACCTGGCAGCATACCCTTTGGGTACACACCTTCTGCTGTGACTCTCTCTCTAGCAAGAAGTGGTATGTCAGAGGAAGCTGCTGTCCTGCCTACTGCCTATCTTAGGGCACCCTGCAGTATGATCCACTCCCAGTAGAGGGCAGTACTGGCCCTCTGAAGTCAGGAAGAGGCCCAAAGCTGAATGCTCGGCTTCAGAGAAATGGCTCAGAGATCGATCCATTTTGGTCCTATGCTAGACCTTGTCCTGAGGCCAGGCCCATTGCTGGCTGCCGAGATCTCTAAAATGCTGTGTGTGTGTGTGTGTGTGTGTGTGTGTGTGTGTATCTATGTATGTATTTGTGTGTTTCCATGTGTGTTTGTATATATGTGTGTCTGTGTGTCTGTGTACATTTATGTGTTTTCTGTGTGTGCTTGTGTATATCTATGTGTATACATGTATTTTTGTGTGTGTGTTTGAATATGTGTTATGTATGTTTGTGTATATGTGTGTGTGTGGTTTTGTATGTTGTGGGTTAGTTTGTCTTTGTATGTGTGTCTGTATACGTGTGTGTGTGGTTTTGTATGTTATGGGTTAGTTTGTCTTTGTATGTGTGTCTCTGTATATGTGTGTGTTTGTATGTTGTGTATTTGTGTGTGTGTTTACTTGTATTTATATGTATCTCTCTTTGTATTGTGTATATGACTCTGTGTGCGTATTTATTTATTTCTCTCTCTTCCTCCCCTCCTCCCACTGTGTGCAAATACATCTACAACAAGGCACTTATTGCTGGAATATTACTTCCTCTTTGTTGCTTGTTCCTTCATCTAATGAGTTAGCTGACTAAAAATGGTTCTATGCCAAAAAAAAAAAAAAAATTCGATGGCCAAAGCTGAAAATTTTGAATAGTGTAATAGTGTTAGATTAAAAAAAAAAAAAAAAAGCAAGCACCTGCCGCCATTCTAACAAACTGAGCTCTGGGTGCCACGGAGTAGAAGGAATGGACTTCTGCAAGTTGTCCCCTGACAGCACCTCCATACTTGCGCTGTGGCACCACCCCACCCCCATGGCAAATCCATTCCATTAAAGTAAACGATAAACTATATCAGTGTGTGAGGAAGAAGAGAGCAAATGTCCTATCCAGAAGAACCCCAGCAAAACCATCCAAAGGCTCCAGCCCCCTTCTCCTGAAGGTGGGGCAGATCTCAACACGCACAGCCAGAGCCTCTTCCTTCCTGAAAAGAGAGAGAGGCTCTGTGTAGTGGAGGCCTTGCTTGCAGCCCAGCCATGACACCCAGGGACAAGTCATGTGGATGGTGGGGACATGTATGGGAGGTTAGGAGAGGGCTGTCTTCTTCCATAACCAATGACTCCCATCTAACACTGAAAAAAATAAAATAAAAGGGACATTTCCCAGCTCAGGGCCCTCCACAGGACACCCGAGCAGCCACCTCAGATCTCATGGTTGCAGCAGAGACAGTGAGAAATTGCTCTATCCCAGAAGAGCCTTGGGAGGCAGGATGCAGGTCATCTGGGATCCTGGATGAGCCTTGGGCCAGAGAAGGACAGGCAGGGACACAGGAGATGGGTAATTGACAGTAATACATCAATACCGGGTGACAGCTGCCCCTCATCAACGTCACATGTTGCTGTGAAACATATTTGGTTTTCCTGGTCCAAAGTTCCTACAGATGCCCAACCTGTGGTCCTGTGGTCTGCATGTGACCGAGGAGAGCTAGCTATCCTATGTGTGGCTGAACATAAAATTGTGAGTATACTAAGAACATTATTTTCCACAGTGTGCACTCACACACATGCAAAGGCCAAAGGCCAACTTTAGGTGTCTTCCTTGATTACTCTCCACCTTCTTTTTCATTTCTTTTCCTTTTAGATTGTTTTCATTTTATGAGTATTTTGCCTGCACATATGTGGTGCAGTACCTGAAGAGGACAGAAGAGGGCATCAGATCCTCTGGAACTAGCATTACAGTCAGCTGTGTGCCTTCATAAGCATCCTAGGAACCAAGCCTGGTTTCTTGGGAAGAGGTTCCAGTGCTCTTAACCACAGAGCCATCTGTCCAGCCCCTCACAGTTAACTTTTAAGATGAGTGCTGGGATCAAATTCAGGTCCTCATTGTTCATTGATCAGTTCACTAACTGAGCCATCTTTCCAGCCCTGTAGGGGCTTTTGGTTTAGTTGAAACTTGATCGTGAGGGTTCCACACATGAACTTTGTAGGTGACAGTGTTGGTCATGAGATCTAGAAGTTGGACACACCTAAAACCTTTTAGAATCTCCAGTGTGGCAGGAACAGCCTTCGTGGGTTGGCTACTGGTTCTGGCATCCAGGTTGCCTTAGGGTGGGGCTGTACACCGGGAAGTTCAAGCTAGGATGGAGAGTTTAGGGGATCTCAATCTCACCCCTTACCCAGCCTCCATGGAGTGGGGAGCGACTAGAGTCCCGTGATGGCATCAGCCCGACTGCACCTTAAAGCCACAGTTAGTAAAGGACAGTCTAGGAGTATCCAAACTGCCGACCACAGGAGGTGCCAGAGGGCAGTGGACCTGAAGGTGACATGGAGGCACCCCTTCCAGGTGCCTCACCTCGAGGCACTCTGGTCTGGTGGCTGTGGTCGCCCTTCATCGTGGCCTTTATAATAAAGTAGTGGGCAGGTGTAAGGCAGCGCTGCCCTGAGTTCTATGAGCTACTCCAGCAAGTGACCTAGAACCAAGGAGGGGCCTGCAGGAGCTCTCGACTTAACAGGCCACAGCCTGGAGTGTGATGCCACCTTTAGGGGGTTAGGATGTGCAGTCTTGTAGGCTGGGGCCCACCTGTGGGATCTGATGCTCTCTCTGGGTAGGCCGTGCAGAGTCAGATGGAATTGGGAACCCAGCCAGCGTATGCCAGAGAAATGCTTGGTGTGTGTGAGCCACCCTCACGCACCAGGTGTGCCACATACTGATAGTACAGGAAGGATGCAGCTCTTTTTTTTTTTCCTGGTCTGTCCTCCCAGCTGGCAGTAGAGGCTGTGAGAGGGTCGTTGTGAGCTCTGGCCTAACCCCAGCATTTCTATAAGCCCAGACAACTCTGCAGAGTTGATTTCATTTCAAAGCCTGTTTGTGTCGGCCCCCAGATTGTGTCTCTAAGCCCTGCCCTGTTGGTCTTCCCCCAAACCTTTCCTTCCCACTGCTCCTTCTCCATCAGAGAGGGGAGAGGACAACACTTGCCAACTGGTGTCCATCCATCCACCCACCACCCACTTGTCCACCCCTCCCCTCAAGCTGTTGCTCATCTGTCCTATGCTTCATTTGTTCCTGTGTAGCTTTCTTTCACTGGTGCCTCAGTTTACCTACATAGTTGCCTCCGGGAAGCCTAGTGGGATGGGGGACTTTGGCCTAAGAGCAGGCTCCTGCAACTTGAAGACTATTACCTGGGCCAGAAAGTAATCTCCTCTTTTGTCCTCTTAAGAGCCACCTTGAGGGAGGTGTGACAGAAGAAACTCCTTTCAGCTCCTTGGGGACAAGCAGAGTGGGACCAGCCCAGCCTGCACCTGACATCTGAGGTTCTGGTAGGGCAAGGTGGGTGACACACAGCCCTTCCCACTCCAGGCCAGCTTGTCTGTTACCTGGGTACATGGGGGTACCCACATCCTGGTTCTCTTCCTGCCCTTGTCACTTCCTGGAGAGTGGGGCTCCAAACCTGAGAGGACTGTTAGGGAGCCTAACCTGGGAGTAGCCTGACTTTTGCCTTTGTCCCAACTCTGAAACTGTCCACTCCGGTGAGAGTGAGATACATTAGGGGCTGCCTTCTACCCACAGCTGAGCCCAGGGGTCTCTGCTTTCTGCTTCTGGCATCTGGTCGCTAATCCCATTCAGTCTGCACTCACACCTGCTCCAGTAGTGGACACCAAGGCCAGCCCTGCTCCACCCATCCCTGTCCTCCCTTCCTCCTCATCAGTGGGGTCCAGCTTGCCCTGCAGGCTGCAGCTGTCCTCCCTGAGGGGAGGTGTCCAAGGTCCATGACCCCCTCCCAGGCTCCAGGATCCCTTTAAGGAAGCACATTCCTCTACTCCGTGCTGTCCCATTCTTTAGTGTAAGGAAGAGTCTTGCAGTCTTACCTGGGTTACCCGTGACGGTGAAGAAGAGAAAGGGCCGGTGCTCAGGGTACCTGGGAGGGCTGTTATTGGGGTGACCCCTGGACCTCCTCCAGGCTCCAGTGGCACCGGAAAACCTGTCAGAAACTCATCAACTGGACCACTGAAGTCATGTTTGTTCCTCTGTTGTGGTGTCCCAACATGATGACTGTAACTCCCCAACCCCACCTGACCTGACCGGTCTTGTATCTTCTTATACCCAGTCTCTGGGATTAGAGATCAGATATCGATGAGTTGGCAGCATTGAGTTGAACAGTCAAAGCTCTAGATGTGGCTGAAGTAGAAGGGCCAAGACCCGGAGAGACCCAGAGACTCTCAGCTCTATCATACCAGGGCTTGCAGAGACTGCCAGAACCAAGTTTAGGTAATCACCCTGAAGATTTGGCCCTCTTGACCCTAGCTGTGGCACTGAAGGCTGGAGTCTCCCTAGGAGGTTACTCTGAGTACTGAGAAGTAGGAAGGAGGCTACTAGGGTTGTCTCTGCCTCCTAGAGGCCACAGGCACACAGAGAGTGCAGTCCTGCTCCAGTCAATGTGCTTGTTCACACTGGGCTTTGATGGTGACATTAGCCAACCACTGTTCCTGTCTTAAGTCAATGTGTTATAAACTTCTGATGTTTTATTTCATTTCATTTTTGACACAGGGCCTTCGAATATAGTTCTGACTGGTTTGGAAACACATACGTAGTTCAGGCTGTTTTCTTGAACTCTATCCTTTGCCTCCGTCTGCCAGGTGCTGGGTTTACAGGCATATATAACTGTGCTCAACCAAATTCTGACATTTCAAACACCAGAATCAGTAATGAGGCAGACGTGAGAGGGGTGGCTGGTCAGGGTGGGTGCTGGGCTAGGAGAACTGAGACCTTTATGGAAGACAGACAAGAGGAACCTTTGCCAGGACATGGCTTGGAACCCCTGGGCCTGTTGCTAACGTGGCATCTGTGGTGGACAGTGGTTAGAATCACCAGGCCTGTAAATTCCTGTGCCTGGTCAGTTGGTCATGGCATCTCCAAGACTGAAGGGCTAGCAGTGGAGTCAGCTGACAGCACTAATGAGGAGCTTCAGGCCCTGCCCACTGGCTTCACTCACACAAGGCCTGACTCTGCCAAGACCCACTTCAGCATCCCAGACTGAGAAAGGGTCCTGCTCTGCTATACAATCTTGTATTCCTCTTTCTTCCAGCCTCCTAAAGAGACCTGCAGCCACTCACCTGGTGCCTTTGCTTAGGGGAAACAGAAATAGGATTTGGGCGGTATTTCTGGACCATTTCTTGGTACTTGCAGCACCTGAGACAGAGGCATCTCAGTGTCTCCTGGCTGCAGCAGGAGCATTGGAGTGACAGGAGTGTGTGCAGGTGGAGGTTGCTCATCTCGTCATGGACACGAAGCAAAGACAAGAGGGGCCTGGTGAAGAGTCATGTTCTCCAATGATGGAGGAATGTTTATGTGTTACTTTCATTATTAATAATGAAAACTGCCTTGGCCCTTTAAGAGAACAGAAAATTAGGTAGGCGGAATAGACAGAACAGAATTCTGGGAGAGTTGGGGAGACGCTTCAGGCAGTCGCCATAGTGAGTCTCCATGCTTCTCCTCTCCGAGATGGACGCAGGTTAAGATCTCTCCTGGTAAGCCACACCTCGTGGTGCTACACAGATTACTAAATATGGGTTAAAGGAAGATGTGAGAATTAGCCAATAAGAGGCTAAAACTATGGGCCAGGCAGTGTTTTAAAAGAATACAGTTTCTGTGTAATTATTTCGGGTGTAAAGCTAGCCGGCGGCCGGGTGGCGGGACGCAGCCCCGCCTGCTTCGTTCTACACTCCAAGGAATTCCCTAATGGCCTTCTTCCTTCAGCTGAGCCCCTTGGTCCAGAGTTCCCACCTTCAATAATAGCACCACCTACTGGGGTCTAAGTGCTTACCACGTGGGCCAGTGTCAGGCACTTCACACTTACCCTACAACCCTGACATACTGTGCTTCTGCACTGTGCCATGTGGCATTCCACCAGCAGTGACGTGGCGTCCCCACAGTATCAGGTACTGTCAGTTTTCCTGACTTTGGCCATCATCATGGTCAGTGATGGTTCCTTATTGTTTGAGTTGCAGTTCTCTAATTCTGTGAGACACTGAAAATCTGCTTGTCCGACACACACAGGTGAGGCACCCAACTCACTCACCTTTGATGGGGTATCTACATCTTTTAAATAAATTTTTATCCTTGATATTTAAGGGTTCTTTGTATATTTGGAATAGGGGTCCTTTATCATATAAAATACTTTGATGATGCTGGACAGAGGGATCAGTGGTTAAGAACGCTTACCTCTCTTGCAGAGGACCCAGCTCCAGTTTCCAGCAGCCGTCTGGTGGCTCACACCCACCAACAACTCTAACACCAGGGGATCCAGTGCCCTTTTCTGGCCTCCATAGGCATCGGGCATGCATGTGGTACACACACACACACACACACACACACACACACACACACACACACACATATATATATATACATGGACATAAAACTCTCATACATAAAAAAATCTTTTTTTTTAATTGCAAAGTTATTTTCCCAGTCTGTGGCTTCTCTTTCTGTCCTCCTCCTCCTCTTCTCCTAAAAATATTGACTTATTTGTGTATATGTCTGTGTGAGTATATGCACACTTGTGTGTGTGGGTGCACACATCAATGTCTACATGCAGAGGTCAGAAGAGGATATGAGGTGTCTTTGTATATCACTCTCCACCTGTTCCTTTGAAGCAGGGGCTCTCTCCCTGAACCTGTGCTTTGTGTTTTCTCAGCTAGGTTGGGAACCAGGAAGCCCCAGTGATCCTCCTGCCTCTGATCCCCTCAGAACTGGGTCACAGGTGTACACAGAATTCTCAAGTTATCATGTGAATGCTGGGATCTGAACTCTGGTCTTCCTGATTGCTCAGCGTGTCCTCTTAACGGCTGAGCCATCTCACCAGCTTCCCGCATCCCTGACCCTCTCTTGTTTGACACAGGTCTCCTGTATCCCAGGCTGCCCTTGAGCTCACTGACTTGCTGAGAATGACCTTGGACTTCACCTGTCCCTGTCTCCTAAATGCTGGGATGACAGGTACATGTTATCACATCCAGTTCCTTTTCTTCTTTTAGCAATGTTTCTGCAAAGGAGATGTGTGGTTTGGGTGTGAAATGCCTCCCACAGGCCCATGTATTTGAACACCTAGTTCCCACCTGGGGCATTGTTTTGGGAAGGTTGCAGCTTCAGGAGGTACGTCCCCCCCTTGGAGGCAGTAGGACACCGTGGTGTGGACATAGAGGATCATAGCATGGCCTCACTTTCTAACCTGTCTCTGTTTTCTGATCCACAGAGAAGTGAGCAAGCCATCCTGTGTTCCTCTGCTGAAGCTACGAGCTGTTCCCACTGCCGCGATGGACTGGGAGCGCACACAAATGGTTCCTTCCTCCAGTTGTTTCTTTCTATGAGGCATTTTGACATAGCAACAGCCGAGGTGACTAATACAACTGAAGCCTTCAATTTAACAAAGTCCAACTTATTTGGCTGTGGAGCTGGTGAATGCACTGGGTTTCTTTGTACATCTTAATAAAACTTACCAGGAACCTGCTGTCTTCAGCTACTAAGAAACACACTAGTCTGTCCCACCTCAGAGGCTTGGAAACACCTTGTCGTATTCCAGCCCTAGGGATCCTAGGGATTGACTTCTCTTCCTATGGGCATCTTGCTGCTCTGCTGCTCCAAACACAGAGCTGTGCTTCCTGGGCCATCCGAGCAGGAAGTTGTAGGCATCTGTCCTGGTTTTATTTCTTTGGCTGTTAGTCTCTACTATCACACAGTTCAGAAGCTCATATCATAGGGAATGGTGCTGCCCATGGTGGGCCGGGTCTTCCCATAATTAACTTAATTAAGACAGGTCCCCACAGACATGCTCTCAGGTCAGTCTGAAGTAGGCAACCCCTCGATGAGACTCTCTTCCCAGGATACAACTCTAGGTTGTATCAAGTTGACATTTAATGCTGGCCTTCATGATCTCTAAAGATGACTTGACCACATGGTGTGCGTTTGAAGGTCAGGTGATCAAATCCCATGTGATTTGGAGGAGGCTTCTGCCTTGATGCTACAGTGCAGTGGCCTGGGTCAAGTGGAGAACTGCTTAGGGTACTTTCTATTGTGTAAGATACAGCACAGGGCCTTGTGGCTCTCTTTGGATTTTACAGTTATCGGATACATGATATCAAGTGACCCACAGGAATGTCACTTTTCAATGAGGCCCAGTGTGGTATTAAATGTAATTGGCCCCCATAATCTCATAGGGAGTGGCACAATTAAGAAGCACGGCTTTGTTGGTGTGGGTATGGCCTTGTTAAAGGATGTGAGTCACTGTAGGGGTGAGCTCTGAGGTTTCCTAGGCTCAGGATACCACCCAATGTCACGGTCAACTTCCTGTTGCCTGCAAGATGTAGCATTTTCAGCTCCAGTATCCCGTCTGCCTGCACGCCACCATGCTCCCTGTCATGACGATAAGGAATCAGAGCTCTGAACCTATAAGTGTCCCCTTCAATCAAATGTTTTCTTTATAAGAGTTGCCGTGGTCATGGTGTCCTTTCACAACAATGGAAAACTAAGACACCCAGACAAGAAGAGGCTCTGCGACAGGCCCAGGCTGCTGTGCAACCTTCTTAGCTGTATGAGCGTCTCTGAGCATCAGAGTCATGGTGTGCAAGGTGACTGCGGGAGATAGGAAGTTCTGTGGGGGCCGTTCCGGCTCCTGCAGGGACTTCACAGTCCACCATCTTGGTCTATGGAGCTGAGCCCTGCCATCCTCCACGGATACTTCCTCAGATCCTGAATTGCCCCTAGGCTTTACAGAACATGTGGCCATGTGACACCAACTGGCCACATGACCTGAACTGTCCATTATAAATGAGCTATGAAATGACCCATGATTCGATGGGTTGGGGGACACAGGTGTGTTTCAGCATTTCGTAGAGGCAGTGGGTGCAGGGCAGGCCTGATAACTACCAACTCTATGTTAGCCACTTCACTCATTCCCGAAACAAATATTTCACAAAAGCAACCTAAGGAAGAAAAGGTTCATTTGGACAGTCCATCATGGTGAGGAAGGCTTTGTGGCAGGAGCGTGAGGCAGCTCGCAACGTTGCACGCAGTTATGAAGCAGATTGAGATGAATGCTGGTGCTCAGCTTGCTTGCTTTTTATCCATCCTGATACCCCAGTCTATGAGATGGTGCCACCTACATTTAGGGTGAGCCTTTGCACCTCAACTAACCCAATCTAGAAAATCCCGAACAAATATTGCCCTAAGGTTTATTTCCATGGTGACTCTAAATCCTATTAGGTTGACAATCAAGCTTGACCATCACGTACTTCAAAGCACCAGGGAGTTCCATAAAGAGCTCCCATCATGCCAGTGGCTTGTTCCTGCTTCTTTGCAGCCCCTCCCAGCACCACCTGTCCTTCATATGTAATTTCTTGGTACCCAGTCACTGAGAAAGAAAAAGTCTTGCCTCGGCTTCCAGTAGCTTTGCATGGCACGTCAGCCCAATCCCAAAGTGAGAGGGTGACCTGCAGCCTCCTGTCGGAAATGGGGGAAGGCTACACCCCAGCAGGTGAGGCTCAGCACAGTTACCCTGGTTGCTCTACTTGACATGGAAGGAGAGATCAGGGTTATAGGTTTCACCATTTGGTGGCCAGTCAGTCATGATAATCAAAGGATTGAAAGGCAAACATTTGAAAAAGGTGGTAGCAGGAGGTAGGAGGTTGAGGAAAGGGCTGGACCTCTCCCAGGGTCTCCCGGGGTGCAGAGCACAGGATGTGAAGAGGCATATGTCCCTTGTAGATGGTGGCCACAGAAATAAAGCCCTGTGCCGAATGGAGGTCCGCGGTGGATGAGAGGACCTAGTCAGTGGCCGCCAGCCAGGCTTTCCCCCAGATGTCCCTGTCAGTCCCAAAAGGGTTTGAGAATGGTATGGCACAGTACATGGGTGTCCACTCGTCGAGGCCCATCTGCTAGGTTCCCTGCCTGGCACACACTGCTGGGTGACGTTGGAGTACTGCCATCATGGGGGTACCCCTCTGCTGCCACTGGCACCAAGGCAAACCTGAATATGAACTGGCTCTCCTGACCCCAGGGTACCTTCACAGCCTGCTTGCCGCCCTGCTGTGTATCACAGGGCTTCCTTCTGGGCAGGGACTGGGCACAGGCAGGGCCATAAAGCAGAGAGTGCAAGCTCAGAGAACCGCCATCCTTCACAGGCTCCCCCTCCCTGGTCTGAGGACACTGAGGAGCCGGAACAACATCCTCTGAACCCATCCATGTGCCTGTGTCCCTGTAGTCACTGCTCGTGGTCCTGGAAACACAGAGGTTAACACATCAATCATATTCTTGTTCCCCAGTGAAAGTCCACCAGTGACAGGCAGGTTGAACCCAGGGCTTTTGCACGTAGCAGGCAAGTACCTTGCTACCAAGTTATATCCTAGCCCTTTGCCGGTAGCATTTGTCTCCCTGTCCCCACGAGTCTAGGTCCTCTTGATCAAAACCTCTGCCAGTAGGTGCTACACTAACTCCCAGTACCCTGGAGGCTGAGGTGACCATAGGTCCACTTTGAGGTACTCTTGTGAGAGAATCGCCAGGCTGCAAGGGGCTGATTGATTACGGGCTGGTGCCACTGCCCTGACCAGGGGAGATAGGCTGTGGTTCCACAACAGAAAGTCTAGAACATAGATGATGACCTGCAGCTCGGGTCCCAATGATTAACATCAGTGGAAAGATTCTACTGCCCAATCCACGCTGGACCGCCGAGGGCCCAGACCCTTCGGGAATGAAGGCTTAGGTCACCCACCAGGTAAAGGGCCACAATCAGCCAAGGCACTAGCTGAAGGAAAGAGACATGCAGGAAGATGGTTATAAATACCAGCCAGACCATGTGACCGGTTGCAGCTCTGAGCCTGTGAGGGCTATGGAATCCTTCCCTATGCTGTGAGCAAGTAGGACGGAATGAACGACTCTTCCTTCCCCTCCTCTAGACCGCTACACCTAGTATTTATGATTTCCTAGATGCTACCTTTCTCTCTCAGGATTGACTGTTCCAGCTGCAGCTCAGCCAGAAGGGGGATGGGTACCATCCCTGCCCCCTCTGTGGGGGTGGGGATGTACACCTGGCTGTGCAGTCCCAGCTGTCCGTTAGGTGAAAGTGGAACTTTGCTTTGTTTTATCCGGAAGTTTCACCAAAGGGTTCCGTTTATGTAAGAAACCCAGAAGAGCCGGGTTCTTAGAGAAGGAAGTGGCTTCCTGGAGCTACGGAGGGAATAAAGGGGGGAGTAGGTGCTAATGGTGGTAGGGAGATTGGGGCCTGTGTGCTGGGAATATTCTAAAGTCACATAATGGTGATTGTCTAGTGGAGTTACTGAAAAGGACAGAGCTGTTATGTTTGCTAAGAGCAAATCAGATCCCATGTCAATTAGATGCAATGAAGTATTTTATTTTCATAGAGAAGTATCTATGGATGCCAGGGGGAGATGGGGTCTGCATGGTACCACCTTCCCTGAGCTGAAAGTGGCAGCCCTGAGTGTGGAGGTGGAGGGGCGACCATCTTCTTTAGGTCTCACATTTGTCTTGGCCTGCCCACCTAGAACCCGTCCCTGAAGTCTTGGGTACTGGCCTCCTCCTATGCTGTTCATAGGTCAGAGCCGTGCAGTTGTCTGCCATAGGTTAATCCAGATTTCCTGGGAGCCCAGCATCCTAGGGGACCTCCTGTTTCCTACTTCTCATCCCCTGAGATCCCAACAGGTAACTGTGTACTGTGCCCAGTCAGGACATGTTCCACGAGCTCCTGGCCCCCAAGTCTAGCAGGGCTCTTCTGTCTTGGCCCTGACTTCTCCCCATGAAGTGCCTGGGTGGCATCTGTCCCCAGCTCTGGTTACTAGAATGTGACCACTCTCTATCTTCTTCTTGTTCTATTCTTGCAGAAACAAGGAAAATCCTCAAGCTGCCTTTTCTCTTCTTGCTTCTTCGATGGCATAGCCAGCTCCATGGGCCCTAGTCTCATGCTCCCCGTGCTCTCTTCCCATCCTCATCCCCTCCCATCCCACCTGCAGACTACAGCAGAAGCCTGAGGTCAGCAGAGACCCCATCCAGTCCTAGCAGCCTCTACAGACACGCCTGTGTACAACCTGCACACACTGTGGTAAAGTGTACAACACTGCACTGTCTAAATGACAGCTCGGCGGTGTTCACCTCCTGCTTGCATCTTTCCCCATGAAACACGGACTCTCTGTCTCTCCTCAGCACCCATCATCCCACCCTTTTTTCTGTTTCTGTGGATCTGGGGTCTCCAGAGATCTCAGGAGAGGGATCCTATATCATGTCTCTGTGGTAGACTTCTTTTCCTGAGCAGTGTCTGGAACATTCTTTGCTCCACATCTTTCCCCTTGACTGTGCAGGCCATCATTTCTGCTCACCTTCCCCCAGAAGTCTTCTTCCACACTGTCCCTCCCTCACCTAATCTATCTATGTAACAGTATGACCATTTTGAGCTAGCATTAGTAGCCAGCATGGTGAGCTTGCCCAGACTGTGTTTCTACCCCCCAATTAGTACTATAGATCCTGCCTCTCAGGGATCTGAGGAAAAGCCTGCAACCAACCAAATACTAAAGACTGTGTTGGTGTGGGTATGTGTTCATTCACATATCCATGCCTGCATGTTCATGTACAAGTGTTTCTGTGCTTCATACATGTGTATGTGCATGTATGTGTGTGCAAACATTTATAGATATGTATATTTATACCTGTGTGCAAACCTGTCTGCATGTTTGCAGGGTATGTATGTGTGTGTGTGTGTGTGCACGCACACACACACACACACACATCTTTTTACATGTGTGCATACATGTGGGTAGGTGGGGCCCATGTGTGTGCACTGTACTGTCCTTGTTTTGCACTGCACCATGTGTGCACGTGGATGTACATGCATGTACATGCTGATGAATGGCCAGAGGCAATGACAGGGGCCAGTAGTTGGAGGAAGCGTCACTACTCCCCACCCCCGAAGCCCCACCAGTGGCCTTGTAGTCATTGCCGACCCCTTCACCAAAGGAATGTGTAGCAGCAGCCATGATGGCAGGGGGAAAGCAGGGAAAACTAGAAACTCCTGCCTGTCAGCAGGCAAGGGGTCCTGATAGAATAAGAGGCATAGCCCACAAGTCAGCCCCCAGCCTTGCCTTGTTCACCTGGCCGCTCTCATCTTAGAATCAGCCATGGGCTGATGAGGCCTCTGATGGTTTTGTTGTTTTAGTCTATGAAATAAAACCGAGGATAGACAGAATGACCAAGAGACTCGTGACACATTTGCTACAATGCGTAAGCATGAGAGTCACATGCATGCAACAGAGACAAGAAGGATGTTGTCAGTTCATCTTGGTCTGCTTCCTGAAGCTGTAACAAGATTCCAAGGGCGGGTATTTTATAGTAGAAAAGGGTTCGTTTAGATCACTGTTCTACTTGTGGAAACATAGGGTTTCCTTCAGCTGCCTTTCTGTTTCTCCCTCTTCCTCCTTTAAAGATAGAATCAGCTTCCGTGGGTTTAAATGTCACGGAATGCCGAGGGGTCTCCAGTTTTCCACTGGAATTTCAGTGGCTGCCTCCTATTTGCTCATTCAACTCCTGGATGACCAGTGTGTCCTGGCTGTGTCTCATCAGCTATGCAGGAGAGCACCCACAGTGAGATAGGATGCCAGGGGACTCAGGACAAGCTGCCTCCCTTCACAACCACATACGCAAGCCGAGGTTGAGACTGGCATTAATGCTTCTGAGGTGGGTGCCTCCAGGGACAGAGCCACCTCTGCAAGGTCTCAGCCCTGCCATTCTGGGGACTGAACTTCCAGAACACAGACTTGTGGGGACACACTCAGATCACCTTCAAGCCAGAACACATAGGGAGCAAGTCCAAGCTAAGGAATCTGGGGATGGGGCACATTCCATTAAAGGGTGTGTCCGATGCAGATGAGTCCCTGGGTAGCAGTTACCCGTGTTCACCTCAGTCTAGGACAAGTGTCAAACCCTGTCTTGGCCCATTTTTCCTCACTATATCAAAACTTCTGAAGCTGGGGAAAGTGTGAAGAAAAGAGATTTGTATAGGTTCAAAACATGATAGCTGTCTCAGCTTGGCTTTGGTGACGACCTCGTGATGATGGTGTCACCATAGCTGTAGGTGTAAGAGAGTGGGGAGGGGTGAGAGTTGCTTTGTTTGTGTGTAAGCAAGTACGCACTCGTTGGTGTGTGTTAGGTGCATGTTTGTGCGAGTGTCTGTAGAGGTCAGGGGTCAGTCTCTGCTGTCATTCCTCAGGAGCCAGTCACCTTGTGTTTTGAGACAGGGTGCCTTACTGCAACCCAGAAGTTGAAGATAAGACCAGGTTGTCTGGCCAGCGAGCCCCAGGGCTCCACCTGTCTCCCCAGCTCTGGGATTACAAGCTTGGAACACCGTGCCTGGTTTCCTATGTGGCCATCAGATACAGAACTCAGGCCTGCGTGCTTGTGGGACAAGCAGTTTACCTGATATGGCTTATCTTGGATTTTTTGTTGTTTTTGTTTTTGCTTTGATTGTTTGCCGTTTGTTTGTTTTGCGCCAGTCCTCTTTGGGGCCCTTGAATACTATTTAATCTATTTAATCTCTCCCTAGAATGTTGCCTCCAGAGACCTGGTCTCTCATTCACTACTGCTGACTCCCTTTTTTTTTTCTTAGTTTTTTGAGACAGGGTTTCTCTGTAGCTTTTGGAGCTTGTCCTGGAACTAGCTCTTGTAGACCAGGCTGGCCTAGAACTCAGAGATTCACCTGCCTCTGCCTCCTGAGTGCTGGAATTAAAGGCGTGCACCACCGCTGCTGGGCTACTACTACCAACTCTTAAAGGACCCAGGGCCTCTGACAGAGCCACACTGAAGACCAAGCCTCTAACACAGAAAGCTTTGGGGGTGATTCAAGCCATACCTAAGCCACAGAACCCCAATTCATTCCTCCTATGAAAAAGTCTTATTGAAGATCAATGAGTTAGCAGAGCTGCTGAAGGTCAAGGTTCATCTGACATCAAGGTTTGAGAGACTTCTGAAGCTTCTCCCTCCATTTTAACTGTTAATGTGACCCAATTTCCAGACCACGTGTCCATGTGGGGACTAGTATTCTGCCAGTGTCTCAAAGCCCTCCCCGGGACCTGCAGAACACGCTGTCTCTGTTTTTGTTTTTCCCTTACCTCTCTCACTCTCTCCCCTCCTCTGTCCCTGCTCTTTTCTCCTCCTTCCCCCATCTCTGTCTCTCTCCTTTCTCCCTCATCTGTTTGTCTCCATCCCTCTTCTCTCTCTCTCTTTTTCTTTCTCTCTCCTTTTCCCATTCTCCTCCTCCCTTGTCTGTTTTCCTCTCCTTTTCTTCCCCCTCCTCCTCCCTGTTCTCCCTCCCTCCTCTCCTCCTCCCTTTTCCTCCCCTCTTCCACTTCTTCCTCCTCCCTTCCCCCCAGGTATCTCCCACCTCAGGAGCCCTCAGCTCAGTGAACGGCTCAGGTCCCTGGTTGCTTCAGGCCTCACTGGCTTCCTGCTGCTGATGCCGCCCGGAGGCTCTTGCTTCACCTGGGTGAGATCACGTCCTGTTTTCAAGTATTGGAAGTGGACAGGCACGTGTGGCCTGCTCCTGTCATCACTGTCCGAAAAGATGCACAGGCAGGACTGACTGAGCACTGGCTAAAAGTTGTGCCCAGGAGTTTTATCCAGTGTCGTGCCCTCTTTTCCCTTGTAAAAAACCCACCCACGGTGTGAGGGAAGCTGAAGCCACCTAACTGTCCCATTAAAACCTCCTTGTTACCACTTGGGCCGATTTCATTATTGTGGTGTTGCTAAGAGATGGCCTTCTAACCCCATCCTTCCCTGTACATTTATTAGTTGACATTCTGCTGCAAAACAAACAAAAACAACAACAACAAAAAAAAAACTCCTGTTTTCTCTTCCCCACAGCAAAGTGAATAATAAATGACCTTTAAAATGTACCCACTGCCAACTGTTGAAATCTGTCACTGCCATTTACCCTGGTGTCCCTAGTGTGGCCAGTGGTGCTGTCCCTTGAAGCTGGCTCCTGTGTCATGTTGACAAGTGCCCAGCGCCTCCAAGTGCTGATGTGCTTTCTGACATGAGGTGTGTCATCTCAGGTGCTTTATGCCTGGTGGTGGAATGGCCCTCACTCTAAAGAACTCTTGCTTTTTATCAGAAAAATGGTAATTTTAGAGGATCTGCAAGAAGGGTCAGCATGTAAGAGGGCTTACATCAGTCCTGATGGCCTGAGTTCAACCCCTGGAACCTACAAGTGGAAAAAGAGAATTGAACCCTGAAAACTGTGCTCTGTCCTCTCTGCACACATATGTTTGTGCATGCATGCGCTTGTGCACACACACAGCACACACACAAATAATTTTTTTGGCTTTTTTTGAGACAGGATTTCTCTATGTAGAAACTCACTCTGTAGACCAGGCTGTCCTTGAACTCAGAGAGGTCCACCTGCCTCTGCCTCTTGAGTGCTGAGATTAAAGGCATGCGCCACCGTGCCCGGCTCAAAATGCAATTTTTAGAAATGAAGCTGGCTCAGCTGTTAAAGCACTTGCCTGGCAAGCATGAGACATCCAGACCTCACAGAACTGCTGGATGGGCGCAGTAGGCCGCCAGTAATTTTACCCGAGGAAGGAGAGGTAAGATGGCTAGCAAGACTAGTTCTGTGAGTGCTGGTTTCATAGAGAGACCCTGCCTCAAATAATAAAGTGGAAGAGTGATTGAGGATGATACCTAACATCAACATTCAATTCCCACATGTATACACACATACAAACACACACATGTACACACACACATGCGCGCGCACACACACAACACACTGCTAAATGTGAGAAAAGTAAGTTCTATAGCTCTAAAGAGAAATATCTTTGGACACTGTGTGTGTGTGTTTGAGAGAGAGAGAGAGAGAGAGAGAGAGAGAGAGAATGTGTGTGTGTGTGTGTGTGTGTGTGTGTGTGTGTGTGTGCATCTGTGCATGTAGAGGCTAGAGGTCCATGGGTTTCTCCTTAATGGCTTTCCTCTTCCTTTTTTTTTTTTTTTTGAGATTGGGTCTCTCACTGGACCTGGAGTTCACTGGTCAGTCAGCCTCAGGGATCCTCCGGTTTGGGCCTCCCAGCACTGGGATTATATATCTGGCTGTTGCATTGGTGCTGGGCACCAAATTCAGATCCTCATGTTTATGTAAGTACTTTGCTGACTGGCCACTTCCCTAGCCCAGGCATGGGATTTTATAGGTTATAACTAGTATTTACATGCAGTTGGGATAAAAATAAGCTTAGGCACACTCATCTAAGGCATGCTACAGATACCTGCTTCAAAAAGAGCCACTGTACCAACCCTTTGAAAGAAATACTCAAACAACCAGAGACACAAGTTCAGGAAGGTGATAGAGGCATCTAGAAGGATGGAACCTGGACAAGATGCCATTCAAAGTACAATGAACTTGAAAGTTTCTAGAGATCAAGTTCTTTTTTTTCCTTTAATTTATTTATTTTGTTTTATGTTGATAAATGGTTTGCCTCTATGTATATATTTGCACCATGTATGTTCAGTGCCCTTGGTGGCCAAAAGAAGGATTGGATCTCCTGGGGCTGGAATTACAGATGGTGGTGAGCCGCCATGTGGATGCTGGGAAGTAAACCCTGGTCCTCTGTAAGAGCAGCCAGTGTTCTGTCCAACCCCAGTCAAGTCCATTTTTTTTAAATGTTAAGTCAACCTTGCATTCCAAGGACAAACATCACTGTGTAGGTTGGTTTGGATTGGCTGAATTTTCTTTTAGAATTCTTGCGTTCACGAGGCACAAAAGACTGGTTCATTTGGTTTGGGCATCTGAGCAATGCTGGTTCATAAAGAGAGTTGGGAAGGTTGCATCCTTTTCAAGGTTTTCTGGATAAGTTTGTATAGGTTGGTTTTATTTCTTTGTTGGGGCAGCTGGCCCAATCCCTGCGTTCAGGGGCGTGGCTGCCCCAGGGGAGAAGGGTACCTTTAAAAAGAACCGGTCCGGGAGGGAGGCCCTGTTCCCCCCCCCCCCCAATCACGCTCTGCTTCGCTGGACCTTTGGCTCTGTAAGTTCCCTTATTCTCCTTTTATTAAAACTGATCGCCTTTAATCCCAGCACTCGGGAGGCAGAGGCAGGCGGATCTCTGTGAGTTCGAGGCCAGCCTGGTCTACAAGAGCTAGTTCCAGGACAGGCTCCTGCAAAGCTACAGAGAAACCCTGTCTCGAAAAAAAAAAACAAACAAACAAACAAAAAAAAAACCTGATTTATTCTAAAAGGACTATTTTCGGTTATTTCCAATTTCCAAATTCCTCCGACCGCCGCTACATTTCTTTGTTAACTATTTAGTAGAATTCGCTGACATGGGCCACACAGACACGAAGTTTTCTTTGTTGGAAGGTTTTATTCTTGCTTTCTGCTGCTGTGATAAAAACCATGATCAAAAGCAACTTGGGGAGGAAAGGGTTCATTTCATTTTACAGTTTACAATCCATCATGGAGAGAAGTCAGAGCAGAACTCAAGGTAGGAACCTGGAAGCAGGAACTGGGGCAGAGGCCATGGAGAAAAGCTGCTCCCTGGCTTGCTCCCTGTGGTTCAACATACTTTCTTATACAACAGAGAACCACCTGTTCAGGGGTGGTGTCACCCCACACAGTGGGCTGGGCCCTTCCATATCAATCACTAATTAAGAAGCAAGTGGTGGTGTATACCTTTATTCCCAGCACTGGGGAAACAGAGGCAGGTAGATCTATGTGAGTTCAAGGCTAGTCTCGTCTACATAGTGAGTTCTAGGATAGCTAAAGCTAAATAGTGAGACCCTATCTCAAAAAGCAAAACAAAACAAACAAGCAAAAAAGAGGAAGAAGAAGAAGGAGGAGGAGGAGGAGAAGGAGGAGGAGGAGGAGGAGGAGGAGGAGGAGGAGGAGGAGGAGGAGAAGAAGAAGAAGAAGAAGAAGAAGAAGAAGAAGAAGAAGAAGAAGAAGAAGAAGAAGAAGAAGAAGGAAGGAGGGAGGAGAGGAGGGAGGAAAAGAAGGAAGGAAGGATGGAAGGAAGGAAGGAAGGAAGGAAGGAAGGAAGAAAAAATAAAGAAGAAAGGAAGGAAGAAAGTGTCCTACAGATTTACCAACAGGCCAGTTTAATAGAGGCATTTTCTCAGCTGAGATTCTCTCTTTCCATGAGACTCTAGCTTGTGTCAGGCTGACAATAATAAATAAATAAATAAATAAATAAATAAATAAATAAATAAAATAGAAAACCCTAATCAGCACAGCCACAGATTTAATTTACTAAGTAGATGTGGGGCTATTATGCTTAACTATTTCTTCCTATGTAAAGTTTGCTAGTGTGTGTCTTTCAAGAAATATACCTACCCCAGCTAAATTGAGGCACTAATGGCATGAAGCTGCTCTCTGTTGTCTAGATGTGTGTCTACTGCTGTCTGCAAGACCTGATGTTCTCTCATTCATTCCTGCTCTTGGTAGCTAGTGGATTTTCTTTTCTTTTTTTCCCTTAATCAATCTGACTTTTGTCAATTTTATTTACCTTCTCAAAGACTGTGTTTGGTTTCTCATTTCTCTCTGTGTATATTTTGGCTCATTAATGGCCCTGTGTCTCTAGTTTGTCCACTTCTATTAGATTATTGAATTTAATTTGCCTTTTTTGTCTTCTTACGTTCCTTAAGGAAATTGTGGCATCTGACTAGAAATTTTTATTTTTGTAGATGTGTGTATATGTATGTGCGTAGGTGTAAGAATGCTATCTATAGTCTGTGTGTGTTGGTCGTAGGCCAACCTTGGGTATTGATCTCTGTGGTGATATTTTGTTTGTGTTTAACAAATAAAGCTTGCCTGAAGATCAACGTGCAAATAAGCCACTAGAGGCCTGGTGGTGATGGCACACACCTTTAATCCCAAGACTCACGAAACAGAGGCAGAGAGAGCTCTGTGAGTTCAAGGCCACCTTGGGCTACACTAGATTGACCCAGTCTCAAAGAGAAACAGAGTCAGGGGTGGTGGCTCACACCTTCAATCCCAGCACCAGGGAGGCGGAGATGGAAAGCGATGTGGCTGGGCGGAGAGAGGAATATGAGGCAGGAGGAGACAGGGCTCAGATGCAGTCTCAGGCAGGAGGCAGTCTGAGAACAGGATCGCCCCTTTGGTCTGAGCATTGGTACAGGTAAGAACTCTAGTGTCTGGCTGCTAGGCCAAGCAGTAGTTTGATTAATACAGTTTTTATGTGCTTATTTCGAGTCTGGGCAGCTGGGTACGAAAGAACACCTTCCCCAACAATTGTTCCCCTCTGAAACCTCTTGAGCCGGGCTTCCATAGTCTACATTGCTCTCAGCTTTCCAAGCTCCTACTAGAATGACCCATTAATCTCAGTTTACAGTGTTGAGTCACTTTCCTAGTCCAAAGTCACAAAGTCTTCCACATTCCTCGAAAACAAAAAACAAAAAACCCTAGCATGGTCAGGCCTGTCACAGAAATATGTCACTCCCTTGTACCAATTTCTGACTTAGCTACTTTCCTATGGCCAGGGCAGTTTATAAAAGAAAGCATTTCATTCAGGGACTCACAGTTCCAGAGGGTTAGAGTTTATGACCATCATGGATGGCAAGGAGAGAGAGAAATAGAGAGAGGAGAGAGGAGAGAGAGATTTGTTGGGGTGGGAGAACTAACTGGGAAGAGCATGGGCTTTTGAAACTGAAAGCCTGCTCCCAGTGGCATACCTCTTCCAGCAAGGGCACGCCTCTTCATCCTTCCCAAACATTCCACCAACTGTGAACCAAATATTCAAATATATGACTATGGGTCCATTCTCATTCAAACTATGTGGACTGCCTGCCTGTAATTCCAGCCACAGAGAGCAGATACAGAATCCCCAGAGCAAAGCGGTTATCTAGATTTGCCATACCAGCAAGATCGGGGTTTGATTGAGAGACCCTGTCTCAATGGATAAGGTGAGAGAAAGGTCGAGGATAATTCCTGTTTAACCTTGAGCCTCCACATGCTTGTGCACACATGCATTCACATATGCAAAAACATGCGAGCACACACACATACACACATGAAAATGGGAAAGAAAAAAAGAACTTGAAGGTAGTGTGTTCCGTGACTTCCTCCTGGCCTTGTTGTTAGTACGACATAATTTACTCTGAGATATGCTATTTTTATTCAATTCCTTGTTTATTTAAAAAAATAGCACTTATTTTATGTGTATGAGTATTTTGCCTATATGTTTGCATGCTTACTACATGTGTAAAGTACCAATAGAGGCCTGAAGAGGGCATCAGACCCCTTGGAACTGGAGTTACACATTAATGCTAGCTGTCTTATGGGTTCTGGGGATCGAACCTGAGTCCTCTACAAGAGTAGCCAATGCTCTGAACTGCAGAACCATCATCTTCATCTTCCCAGCCCCTGCCTGGCTTCTTATGCCTTAAAAACATTCAGATGAACAAAACATTTGATGCTGTGATAAAATACCACAATTAATAACAGCTTAAGGAAGGATTTATTCTTAGTTTACAGGGTTAGGTGTCCATAATGATGGGAAAGTCATGGCAGCAGGAGGAAGAAAGCTAAGAGATCACATCTCAAACACACACAGAAAGAGAGAGAGAGAGAGAGAGAGAGAGAGGAGAGAGGAGAGAGAGAGGAAGCAGAGTTTGGACTGGAAGTGGGGTAAACCCTCAAAGCCTTCCCTTAATGATACACTTTGCCTAGAAAAGATGCACCTCCTACACCTGCCCAGACAGCGCCACCAACTGGAGACCATGTGTTCAAATACCTGAGTCTATGAAGGACATAGTTAAAAATAAAACACACAGATTTGCCATCTCTAATAACTGTTTCTCTCATTACTGTGACAAACGACCCCAGGGAAGCAGCTTTAGGGGAGAAGGGTTTCCTGGCTCGCTGCAGTTCCGGGGATGCAATCTGTCTGTCACGGCGTGGAAGGAGCAATGGCAGGAACAGCTTTCAGCTACTTCAGTGCGGTGTGATGGGGCTTGTCACTTCAGAGAGAAAGAAGGAGCTAGTCATAAATCTGAAAATCTGCCCCCCAGAAACTCACTTCCTCCAACTAGTCCCTGTATCTCAAAGGTTCTACAGCTTCCTTAGACAGTAGCACCACCTGGGGACCAAGTGTTCCCATCCATGAGTCCATGAAGGACATTTCACCTTTAACAGTAATATTTCCCCACAGGCCTCTAAGGCTCATTCATGGCCAGCTCAAAATGGAAAATGAATTAAGTTTTTAAAGTCTCTCTAGTTTTACTGTTCAAAGTTTAGCATCTCCCCTGACACTCCAGCCAGTAACTGTGAAGTTCTGTAAAATAAAATTTTAAAAAGCCACACACCGTTAGAAATAATATCTCAGTTTCCGTTTCAAATGAACAGAAAACACTGGACTCTTATGGTTGTCTGCTATTCTAACTACCTCTGTCCCCAAAACTAGAGGTTTAGAGTAGAAAACTACTAACAACTGGCCATGCTTACAAGGTCACACATCTGATAAACTTTAAAGCAAAGACGATGTAAAACATAGAGCCTGTGCATGGCTTTTGTTGAGAAAAAGACAAATTAAGTGTCAGAAGGAAAGATAAGTCCGAGGTGACGCATAAAATTGTACTTTCTAATCATTCAAGAAGGGATGAAGGGTCATGTGTTGGGGTTTACAAAGACTAGTCTCTGCCGCGCTCAGTGTGCTCGGCATCCCATGCTGACACTCAGCCTCGTCATATTGCAAAATAAACTGCTCTGACATTTTGCTCTGTCTCCAGTGCTCTTAATTATGAAACGATGGTGCTCTTATTATAAAGTAATGATCAGGCCTGGCGGTGGTAGCGCACACCTTTAATTGCAGCACTTGGGAGGCAGAGGCAGGCGGATCTCTGGGAGTTTGAGGCCAGCCTGATCTACAAGAGCTTGTTCCAGGACAGGCACCAAAGCAACAGAGAAACCTTGTCTCAAAAACCAATAAATAAATAATAAATAAATAAAGTAAGTAAGTAAGTACCACTATTTCTGGCACATGTTTCCAATACACAATGGCACAGAGTAAACATTTGAATTCCAAAGGGAAGGGTAGGGATACGACAAGGGAAGACTGAAGCAGAGCAAGACAGGAGTCCAGAGTGAAAACCCCAACTCAAGGTCCCTTAGCTCCATGTCTGGTGTCTAGGACTAATGATGGAGCTATGGAGCTATGTGGGGTCCAAAAGCCTTGGATGGCCCTGTTTTTCCAGCTCCTCTCACTTTTCCTGACTCCATTCGGCACCTGCAGCTTTCCTTAGTAAATGCCCCAGGGTTCTGGAATCTCTAGCATCCTGAAGTCTCTAATGCAATCATCTTTACAGCTTCTCATAATGGCCTCTAAGGTCCTTGCGGAAAATCCAACCCTACAACACATACTTGGTGGCTTTCTTAAACCTTGGGGCAAGCCTCCATGAACCCCATATTTTTTCCATTTTGCATGTCTGCAAAATCAGCACCATGAGATCACAACTGCCAGCTTCTGCTGCCAGTTCTACGTGTAGCTTGATATTCTTTGACCTCTGTGTGTCAGCGTGATATCAGTACAGTATGGGAAAACACGTCATAGATAGTTAAATAAGGAACACTTGTGGCCACTATTCTATCTTAGCATTCTCTTTCTAGTGAATTTACATTTTCTATGTTACAGCTATTGATGGGTATGTTCTGGCCTTCAATATTCCTTTCCTACTGTCCAAGTGCAGAGTGCTTGGCTTCTCTTTCACTGCACTGATTTCTTTAGTAATCAATGCTACTTTGTCCATAGCTGCCTTGTCTGCAGCCTTAAATTCATCCATGCTTCTTTCTTTGGAAGCTACACATTTTCATATCTTTCTTCCCTACTTTCTGCTTTCTCTTGCTGTAATCTTAGTCAACACAACAAGCAATAACCACTATGCTATCTTAAATTTTCTTCTGCCAGACAACTTGGTCTATTATTTTTAATTCAGCTACAATCAAGTATTCAGTGCACAGACAAAATATATCTTTGTCAAAATGTAACACTGATGGCCATTAGCTCAATTCCTGATTAAGTCCTTGTTCTCTAAAACCACATGCACGCACTCTTCAATGTCTAGATTACTATAGACATTCATGTCTTCAGGACTCCCACTAGAGTTGACCAGTAAATTCTTACAGCATTATAGGGCTTTGGTATCTTGGCACTCCAAACTCATTCACATTCCTCTCAAAACCAATCCCAAAGCCCTGTGCAGTCCATAATCAGGTTTATCACAGAAACTGCCCTACTCCTGATACCAATATCCCACATTGGTTACTTTTTGTGGCTGTTACAGAATACCTAATAGAAGCAACTTAAAGGAGGATTGTATTTTTTTTTTGGGGGGGGGTTGCAGTTCAGGATTGGGGATACAATCCATTAGCAAGAAAGGAACAGCAGTGGGAGGGGTATGTGGTGGCCACTTACATTTCCTTGGTAGCCAGGAAGTAAAGACAGGACAGGAGGTGAACAGAGCTAGTCTCTAAACTCAAGGCTTGCCCTCCTAGATTGACTCCAAATCTCAAAGGGTACACAACATCCCCCAAAAGCACTCTTTGGGGATTGAGTGTTCATTACCTTTCACATTTAAACCATAGCATCACCTTATCCATTTCAGGATGCAGAGTTCAGGAACAAAAACAATAAACATTGCTGTGCGATTATCAGAACCATCGAACTCCAGAGTAACTTCACCTTCCAAAGTTTTGTTCCATTGAAACCTGGACTACAAATCTTCCTCCCAGCCCCCACCCCGCCCCACCCACTGTGATGGCCACGCCTATCAACTTGACAGGGTGTCGAGTCACCTAAAAGACACTCCTCCACGTGTCTGTGGCTCTGTGAGCTTGTTTCTAGAGATGTTTAGCTGAGGAAGGAAGAGCCACCCTGAACGGGATGACATCACCCTGTGTCTGGAGCTCCACACAGAATAAAAAGGAGGAAGTGAGCTGAGCATCAGTAGTCCTCTTTCTGCTTCCTGACTTAGGTGCAATGTGGCCAGCGGCCCCACACTCCTGCTTGACGTGTCTTCTCCACAATGATGTACCTTTGATACCCATGAGCTAGATAAACACCTCCTTCCTTAAGTTGCTTTTTGTCGGCCATTTGGACACAGCAATAAGGCAAGTATCCGATATTCATCATCGTACCTTATGTGTCCAAGAATGTGATGACTCTAGGGTCCTCATAGAGACTGAGTCCCCTTTTATTTTTCTAAAATTTATTTTATGGAAAAAATAAAAATAAGCCTTAAAAATCTATTGAAGTGTGTGTGTGTGTGTGTGTGTGTGTGTGTGTTGTGGAAATTTGGTCTGATAGCCAATTGTATTGGTGCTGCTTGTCCCAATACACATGGGCATGGTCTTCTCTGGGGATAGGTGACCTGATAAGAAACAAGAGAATGGAGGGAGGGGCAAGGGTCACACACTCTCTTGGACAGTGAATGAGTTGGCAGCAAGTCACAGCCTGGAGTTTCCCCATCACCTTTTGGGAACCAGGTTGCTGCAGCAGAGATGGAGAGCTGGTCCCCCAGCAGGAGCAGCAGAGCAGATGGTGATGTGCACAGATTTCTCTTTCTGTCTTGTAATTATTGTACATGGATTTTGATACTAATAAAAGGTGACACAACCCAGACTTCCCTCTGTGTGTGTGTGTGTGTGTGTATGTGTGTGTGTTTTGCTGGTGCCTACAGAGGCCAGGAGAGGATTCCAGTTCCCATGGAGCTAGGCAGGCAGTTATGGCTATTTGAAAGGGTGCTGGGAGTCAAACTTGGGTCATCTCAGAAAGTAACAAGTACTCTTAACCACTGAGCCATCTCTCCAGCTTCAACACTTGTCCTTTTGTGACTAGTTTATTGCATTTAGCATCGTGTCCTCAAAGTCTATGGATTTCCCACACTTTTCTCTTCTTTCTTCTGTCTCACTATGTAGACTAGGCTGCTCTCAAACTTGTGACCTTCTCTCCTGGCCCCCTATGTGCTTGGTTGGAGGTATGCATCACCACCTCTGGCTAGAATGTCCTTCCTTTAGGTCCTTTCTTCCTTCCTTTCAACAAGGATTAACATATCACAGGCTGGGCTTGAATTCATTACGTAGCCGAGGAAGACCTTGGACTTCTCCGTGAGAGCCTTGCCTGGTTTATGAGGTGGTGAGGATTGAACCCAGGGCTTTGTGCTTGCCAGGTAAATATGCTATCAAACCAAGCCACATCTCCAGACCTCCTTCATTTTTAAAAATTACATGGACAGGTTGATTGATTGGTAGGCGGGGGTGGGGTGCGGTGGGGTGAGAGAGGTGTCTGCCACAGCACACACATGGAGATCAGAGGACAGCTTGTAGGAACTGGTTCTTTTCTTCCACAATGTGGGTCCCGGGTATCTAATTCAGATTGTCAGGCTTGGTGGCAGGCACAATTTACCCACTGGGCCATCTCACTGCCCCCTCCCTTTAAAAGGGGGGATTTTTAATGTGTGTGTGAGTGTTTTGTCTCCATGTATGTCTGTGCATGTCTCCATGTCCATGCATTGCCACAGAGGCCAGAAGAGGGCATCGGATCTCCTGTAACTGGAATAGTAGACACGATTCATCTTGTGGAGGCTGGGAACCCAATGCCTGTCTCTGCAGGAAGAGCAACTGCTGAGCCATCTCTCCATCCCATCCTCTCCTTCATTTTTAAGAACGGGCCAAACTACATTCTGCTTATCCATTCACACACATCCCCACCCCACCCCCAGTGGATGTGGGCTTCCTCCAACACTTGCTGTTTTGAGAAATACTGCTGCGAACAGATGTGCCAGTATTGTGTCATCTCCTCTTGGTGTCTCTGCATACAGACTGTTTTTTTTTCTGCATGTATGCATATGTATCATTTTCCTCTGACTAAGAATGTTTTTTCCTTTCCTGGTTTCACATAATATGATCGTGATGTATTTTCTTTGTTCTTAGGTTTTGCTGAGCTTTCTGGATCTGTGGGCTTACGATTTTTATCAAATTTGGAAATTTTTCAGCTATTTTTTTCTCCAGGTGTCTTTTCTGTCTCATTTCTCGTTCTCATTCAGGAGCTCCAGTGTACGTTAGACACGTGCGTCTCCTTGCCTTGCCTGTCTGCGCTGACCTTTGGATGCCGCCCACTTCTGTGCCTTCAGATTCACTAACTTTCCTTCCACAGCATCCAGTTTCCCACCGATGCATTTTTCCATCCCAAATGCTGATGTTCCTGTCTCCAGAACTTCTGGGCACATCTTCTGCCCTTGCAAATACCTCCTGCGCTTCTACTTGACATTCAACACATGGAACTCAGGTACAGTCATATTCTCCTGACCCTGCCTGTGAACTGCTTTGTGACACTATTTCTGGGAGATGCGAAGAAGCATCTCTTCACCCCACATAGTTCCCTTTGCCTGGTATTTTGTCACAGTAATAAGAAAAGCTATTAAGATAGTTGGGCACTAGACACTGGAATTTAAATCTTTTTTGTTTTGTTTTGGTTTTGGTTTTCCAAGACAGGGTTTCACTGTCACTTTGGATACTGTCCTGGAACTAGCTCTTGTAAACCAGGCTGGTTTTAAACTCACAGAGATCTGCCGGCCTCTGTCTTCCGAGTGCTGGGATTAAAGGGATGCACCACCACTGCCCGGCATAACTTAAATCTAAAAAAAATACGTTTTAAAGATGTATAGGATATGTGAGTATGTGTGTTTGAGTGTGTATTTGAGGACAGAAGGGGGCATTGGACCCCTGGAGCTGGAATTATAGGAAGCTGTGAGCCACTCAACATAGGTGCAGGGAACTGACCTCCGGTCCTCTGCAAGGAGCAGTAGCTGTTCTTAACCACGAAGTTATCTCTCTGGCCCTATCCTTTTCTTTTCAATTTTGATTTCATTTCTGCACCCGTCTGTGCGTGTGCGTGTGCGTGCGCGTGTGCGTGTGCACGCGTGTGTGTGCGTGCGCACGTGTGTCTGCATGCGCGTGTGTGTGCTCGCACACGTGTGTGTGCGTGTGTGTGCGTGTGCGCCTGTGAGTGTGTGTGTACGCATGTGTGTGCGCGTGTGTGTACGTGTGTGTGCGCACACACACACACGTGCAGGTGTTCTTATGTACATTCCACAGCATGCCTGTGGAGGTCAGAAGACAACTTTCAGAAATCGGACTCTCTTCTTCCACTATGGCTCCCAGGTTCCCCACTCTGGTCATCAGGCTTGCCTGGTGAGCACCTTTCCCTGCTGAATCGTCAGGCCAAGTTTTAGGCCTTTTGACCCCAGGTATTTTTTGTGCTCCTGGTTTCCAGCTCTGTCCTGGGAATGGCTGAGTTGCAGAGTGGAGTTACACTTTGATGTTTTGGGGTTTGGTAGGATTTGAGTGGTGCTCACTTAGGATAACGTCCCCTACTCCTGCAGCCCCCACACAGTACCTGATGTGGGGTTCCCTGCCATGGCTGCTGGACAGCCCAAATGAGAGCTGGGCTCGGAACTGAGTCCTCAGCATAATCCTTGCTCAGCCTCTGACTCCTTCCTACAGAAGCCTTAACATGCCTCAGTGACTCTGGTGACTTCTGGACCACATCAGGGAGAGCGTCTCCATAGGAGCAGGGCATCAGCGGCCGTTCACTGGCTGCCCATCTCCTGGACACTGCCCTTTCTGGCTTTCTGAACTGACCATTTCTGTTTTAGGAAAGAGAGAGGTTCTATTCTATTCCTGACACTTTATCTTAGTTATTAATGGAAACTTCCTCAACTTAAAAACTTAAAATATTTTTTTGCCTTTATTCTTCTTGTTAGCATTCTTTTTTTTTTTTTTTTTTTTTTCTTGGTTTTTCGAGACAGAGTTTCTCTGTGGCTTTGGAGCCTGTCCTGGAACTAGCTCTTGTAGACCAGGCTGGCCTCGAACTCACAGAGATCCGTCTGCCTCTGCCTCCCGAGTGCTGGGATTAAAGGCGTGCGCCACCACCGCCCGGCTCTTGTTAGCATTCTTATTTCTGGTGTTTTTTTTAAATGTTTGTTGATATTGGGGCTCTGGGGATTGAACCCAGATCATTGAGCTCACTGAGCACATGATTTTACCAACAATATATACCCCAGCTGACTTTACCTAATCATTAATTATCCAATTTTTAAATTTTTTCTTTTCTTTCTCTCTCTCTCTCTCTCTCTCTCTCTCTCTCTCTCTCTCTCTCTCTCTCTTTCTTTCTTTCTTTTGAGACAAGGTTTCTCTGTAGCTTTGGTGCCTGTCCCAGAACTAGCTCTTGTAGACCAGGCTGGCCTCGAACTCACAGAGATCCTCCTGCCTCTGCCTCCGGAGTGCTGGGATTAAAGGCGTGTGCCACCACCGCCCAGCAAAAATTTTTCTTTCTTGATGCTCTAGAGTCAGAGCAAGGCAGAGATTACAGGAATGCACTCCCATGCCAGGCTTCACGTGGGTTCAGGCCTCTGTGCTTGCATGGCAAGCACTTTATCTGCTGAGCCATTTCCCTCCTTAGAATATTGTGATGAAAGGGAAATCCATACTCTGTAGCCCCTACCTCCCCCTCATTCTTGTCCCTGTGTCTATTCCTGTCTCTGGGGATTGTCCTATGCTGGACATTTCTTGTAAATGAAGTCATATAATCTGTGGTCTTCTGATTTTGCCTTCTTTTGCTCACACATCTCTACTAACACCATGGTGCCTACCACTGTTCCATCTCTTCTCATGTTTGATTGATATTCCCTTCTCGGGTCAGCTCACGCTTTATCCATCCATATGTTTCAAAATAGCCACATGGACTACATGAATAAAGACAGAACCAGGGTCCAAGGTCTACAAGAGAGACACATGAGAATCACATGTCCAGGAGAGAACTGCTTCCAGAGCAAGGGAACAGCCCCATGTTGAAGGCTGGAAGAAGTCAGAGGTCAGAGGGTGTGGGTAAGTGAGGTTAAGAAAAGAAGGGGACACCTAGGAAGTCACCAATCCCTAGAGAACCATCACCTTTAGGCTGAGGAGGACAGGGTGAGCTTGCAGAAAGTGAGAGGGCCAGGGTGGGGGTGGGGTGGCAGAGGTGGGAA
Organism: Arvicola amphibius; assembly: GCF_903992535.2. Lineage (NCBI taxonomy): Eukaryota > Metazoa > Chordata > Mammalia > Rodentia > Cricetidae > Arvicola > Arvicola amphibius. Next base: position 144,739,146 of record NC_052047.1, on the reverse strand, counting down.
AGGTGCTGGTTGGGATGAGACGATAGAAGTCGTGTTGTGGGATGTTTGTATACTGTGTGAAGACACACTGCGGGGATTGGCTTAATAAAGAGCTGAATGGCCAATAGATAGGCAGGAGGTATAAGAGGATCTACTTGGGGGGGAGGAAGGGAGGAAGGGAGAGAGGGAGAGAGGGAGAGAGGGGGAGGGAGAGAGAGAGAGAGAGAGAGGGAGAGAGAGAGAGAGGGGAAGTAGAAGATGAATCTAGGCATGAGAGAGATGCCAGGGCAGAAGTAAAAAACTGTGGTAGAATGTAGATCAATATAAATGGGCTACGTTTTAAGCGCAAATTGAGACTGAGCCCGAGCTAAGGCCAGGCTTTCATAACTAGTAAGAAGTCTCCATGTTATTATTTGGGTGCTGGGCGAGACAAGAGAAAGATGAGTTACAAAGTAGGGCAGGTGCAGCCTGGGATGAAGGAAACATGGTCGGACCTCAGAAAGGATTTTAAGTCTCAACAGAGACTCCTAGGAGTCCTGGGTCTTAAGGAGTCTTGAAAACTCTGCTCCTGAGAGGAAGAAACCAGCTGTGGAGAGTGAGCTAGATGAAGAAGCTGTAACTATGAACAGCAACAGCCAGCCTAGCAAGAGATCCTTAAAGGTGCAGTAGTGGCACATCTTTTAAAAATATTTTATTTTTTGTAAATAAATATATTATTATTTTTTGTTTGTTTTTTGATACAGGGTTTCTCTGTGGCTTTTTTCCCCCTTTCTTGAGCCTGTTCTGGAACTAGCTCTTGTAGACCAGGCTGGCTTCGAACTCACAGAGATCCACCTGCCTCTGCCTTCTGAGTGCTGGGATTAAAGGCATGTGCCACCACCTCCCGCCTATTTTATTTTTATTTTATGTGCATTGGTGTTTTACCTGCATGTATATCTGTGTGAGGGTGTAAGATTCTGGAGTTACAGACAGTTGTGAGCTGCCATGTGGGTGCTGGGAATTGAATCGGGGTCCTTTGAAAGAGCAGCCAGTGCTCTTAACCACTAAGCCATCTCTCCAGCCCCATGACACATCTTAGTAGTAACAACAACTGCCTAATTGGATTTGTGGCTTATCAGTAGGAGGGAATTCATACCTGGTCCTATAAACCTAGCCAACTACCCGTGGCTGGTGAGATCATGGGTAAAGAAGAGAGCCTACCACAGCCACTTTCTTTCTTAAGCCAGTAAAATTGCCAGCCACATTCTAAATATTTACCCTTGTGTCTGCTGGTTAAATATAGCTCTTAGATCTCATCAAAAAAGCTTCTTCTTACAGCAGATAAAGACCATTACCGAAATCCGCAAAAACTGGCTGTGGATTTCCCACCCTGGCTGTCACATTTATAAGGCCATCTTTTCACGGAAGACTCAGGAAACATGGAGGAAGAAGAGGCAGAAAGATTGTACGAGTCAGAGGATTAGGAAGTATGCGTCTAGATTGTGTCTTCAATATATGACCGGGAAGCTACACCCAGGAAATCTCAACCATATGGCTGACTATACAAGATCTGAAAAATGACATCACCAATGGACAAAAGCCAGTGTGAATGGGGGAACTTTCACAGGGCTCCACCCCTAGCAGACAAACTACAGTCAATCAAAGCTCTGTAGGTGGGAGAATCTGTTTTCTCTAGGGGTGATCTCCCTGATAGGTTATCCCATTCCAAGTAGCCAGTCCTAAACACATATGAACATTATGGATTTAGTAGGGTGTGCATACATGTATAAAACTAATAAATAAGAAGAGGTCATCATTTGGGAGGGAGTGGGGTGGACAAGGGAGGATTTGGAGTGAGACGAGGAAGGGTTGGAAGTGATATAATTACATCTCTCATATATGAAATTTTCGAAAATTAAATTTTAATTAAAAAAATCTAGTCGAAGGCCAGGTAGATGACTAGGACAAGCTGCTGTTCTCCACAGTCCCAAAGTGAATAAAGTTTGAAAAAACCTTTGAGCGATGGCTACAGTCCCACAGAGTCTCAAGAAATAACCTGTGTGGACCTTCACCACCAGGGCAGGGCTCAGGTACTATCACCACCCTTGCTCTGCAGCCTTCCCTTGGTGGTGTGTAGAGGGAAGGGCACCTCTCATCATTTTGAGCTTGCCAAGAAGGAATTGGGGAAGAGGGGCTTGAAGAAATGGCTCAGTGCTTAAGAGCACCTGGATGGAATTCTCAGCACCCACATGGTGACTGACTCACAACCATTTGTAACTCCAGTTCCAGGAGATCTGACACTTTCTTCTGACCCCTGTGGGCACAAGGCATGAACATGTTGCACAGACATACATGCAGGCAAACACTCATACATGTACAATAATAAATAAATAAACTTTATTATTTTTTAACCAGGGAAGGGGTCTGGGGATGTGGCTCAGCTGCTAGACTGTCTAGCATGCACCATGCACAGAGCTCTGGGTTCAATCCCCAGCATCACATATAATGGGTATGGTGGTACATGCCTGTAAACCCAGCATTCTGGAGATATTAGAAAGAGGATGGAAGGTTCTGAAGTTCAAGGCCATCCTTAGCTGCGCGGTGGTGGCGCACGCCTTTAATCCCAGCACTCGGGAGGCAGAGGCAGGCGGATCTCTGTGAGTTCGAGGCCAGCCTGGTCTACAAGAGCTAGTTCCAGGGCAGGCTCTAGAAACTACAGGGAAACCCTGTCTGAAAAAACAAACAAAAAAAAAAATCCCAGGGAAAAGAAAAGAGGCAAGCAGGACAACAGCGACCTCTAAACAGAGAAGGTCTGCAGATCAAGGCTTGTCAAGGAGCCAGGATACAATCTGTTTACATTTATTTTGTATGTGTGTGCATGCTTTTGTGTGTGAGGGTGGATACAACGATGCATGTGGAATTTGGAGGATATCTCAAGTGTTGGTCCTCCCCTTCCAGTCTGTTTAAGATTAGAGTCTGTTTTTCAGTTTTGCATTCGTGGGGGCTAGTTGGCCCGGGAGTTCGCAGGGATTCTTCTGTTCTCTGCTTCCCATCTTGGCTTTATATGGGTTCTGAGGATTTTAACTGGGATCCTTACACTTGCACAGCAAGCCCTTTACCCACTGAACAATCTCTCCAGCCCACTTTCTGCTTCTGTTTCTACTTGGATTGCTCCAAAAGGCGGAGAAGTGACTTGACTCATTTAGGTGCTCTGAGCAGGCACCCAGGAAGCTGAGACTCATAGTCCACCTCCCACAGCATGGTCAAAAAGCTAGTTTAGAAGTTTAGGTAGATATAGCTCCGTTGGATCCTGGAGGGTAACGGAGTCAGCAGGCAGCCACCACACCGGTAGCAAACGCTCCCTGGGAGTGCCGAAGCAGAGAGAAGTCCTGGATCCGGTTGTCCTCCCTCAATCATATATAACTCCAGGCACCCAGACCCGCCGAATAGACCACTTCAGCGCTATAGATCTTGGCTCAGGAGCACCTAGTCATTTGGGGGAAAACTGGACTTGCTATGGCCTCAAGGGCACAGTTCCGGGACAGCGGGGGCAGGACTAAGACTTTTCCAAGGTCAGTGCATTTCCCTGCCCCTCGACTCTCCCTCCACCGGCCTCAGGGGAGGGATGGGACTGAGAGGCCCGCTGGAATCCAGAGGAGTGTCTTTGAGTAAAAGCCCAGGAACTGAACGAGAACTAGTCTGGCTGGATTCAGGAGGCATAGTTGGGAAAAGGGACCCTGACTTGGAGAGCTGGTTGTAAGATGCATAGGAAAGAGCGTGTGAGAAAGGAGGGGTCAGAGTTGGCTTGATTGCATGCCCTCAGGTAATGGCACCGAGTCCTGAGGCTCCTTGAAACCACAGAGGCATGGGGTGTGCATGAGGAACTGAACGGGGACAAGGTGCCTGGGGAACATGAAATTTCCTAGCATATGTCTGAACCACTTCTCAAGACCTCCTCTCACTCAAAGTGGGACAGGTGTGTACCAGCAGTACGTGGACACCCGGGTCCGGGAGGAGGAGCAGGGTGGGGCGGAGTGGGCGTGGAGCTTTGCTCAAGACACTCCCCATCTCTGGAGCCACGCGCCAGGCGTACGCTTCTTCCTGACCCAGCATAGAACCGCGCCAGCTGTCATTGGCCAAAGGGACGATCCCAGATTGGCTGAGACTCCGGCTCCCGCCTCCTCCGCCGAGGGAGGGGAGGTGAGGGACGTGGGAGCGGGCTCGTGGCGCGTGTGCCAGGGGTGGAGGTGTGAGGGGTTCGCGCTCACTTCTTGGTCACGGCAAAGCCTGGTCGGGTTCGTCACCCGGTCGCGCGCTCTAGGTGTGCAGAGACCTGGCAGCTATTGGGGCTTGAGTGCTGAGTACCAGGGTGGGTAGGGGTGCTTGTAGAGTACACACGGACCCTCTGACAGGCCCTGGAGGCGTGGGACTCTAGGAGCGCAGTCCGGGTTCTGCACTCTAGTACTTGTCGTGGACGCACTAAGCACCTGCCCAGAGCGTGGGGGCGCAGTAGCCTGCGAACTGCACCCGGAGGAGTGGGGGTGGGGTCGCGCGGTGTCAGCTTTGCTGAATGTGTACGCCAGGGGGAGGGTGAAGCGTGGCGGGAGGGCGAGGCGAAAGAAGGAGGGCGTGAGAAAGGAGGCGGCGGCCCGCGGAGGAGGGTTATCTATACATTTTAAAAGGAGCCGCCTGAGCGGTGCACAAGGAGACCAGGGGAGGTCTGACCGCACGCGCGGGACACGAGCGTACCACGCTTCCCTACTTTCAGTCCTTGTTCGACACGGGGTCCCAGGACTCCAGAAGGCCAGCGACGCGTGCCCCAGGAAATCCTGCAGCAGTGCCCTGCCTGAGACCAGCGGAGGTGAGACAGTTTGCTTCCCACCGTACTCGGTTCCTCGCGGGCACTTTTCCTGTAGCGCTCCGAAACTCCTAGCAGGCGCCCGAGGGCTGGATGCGAGCTTGATGGACGGCTGCGCGCTGCCCCGACTCATGCCCGCCTCGCCTGGAGTCGCTGGAACCTGCGCTGCTCGGCGGAGACCCGCATCCCCGGAACTGCTACGCTGCAGCCGCCGCCGGCGATCTGGCGCAACTGAGGCTGGGGGCGGCTCGGCGGCAGTGGCACGCCGCAATGAGCGCGAACGCAACCGCGTGAAGCTGGTAAACTTGGGCTTTCAGGCGCTGCGGCAGCACGTGCCGCACGGCGGCGCCAGCAAGAAGCTGAGTAAGGTGGAGACGCTGCGCTCCGCCGTAGAATACATTCGTGCGCTGCAGCGGCTGCTTGCAGAGCACGACGCGGTGCGCGCCGCGCTTGCCGGAGGGCTGCTAACACCGGCCACTCGGCCCTCGGCCGCCCGTGCACCTCCTGCTGCCTCCCCTCCCAGTGCGTCGCTGTCCTGCGCGTCTTCATCCCCAGACCGCCGGGGCAGCTCGGAGCCTGGTTCCCCGCGCTCCGCCTACTCGTCGGAGGACAGTGGCTGCGAGGGAGAGCTGAGTCCCGTGGAGCGCGAGCTGCTTGACTTTTCCAGCTGGTTAGGGGGCTACTGAGCACCCAACCCCTCTAAGGTAAATTCCAGGGCCGCGGGGAGGAAAGGCAGTAAAGGTGACACGTGGTGGGCGGGCCTGGCACTTTGCGCCACGGGGACCCAGTGCAGCTAGGGCTCGGCTGGGGCGATCACTTCGATTTCGCGCAGGCTTCATTTTTCCTCAACCTTTTTCAAGCCTGAGCAAGACCAGCGTTTGTTTGTCCGGGATTGCAAAACTTCCTCTCTGGGCTCTGCTGCGGATGGGGGAGGGGGAGGGGGAAGGATAGAGGAGGGGAGCGGCCTCAGGGCCGGGCCGGCGAGGTCCCAGTAACTGGCGGAGCCCGGCCGAGTCGAGTGCTGGAGGCGGGGTGAGTTTGCATTGCAAATCGCGTCCTGAGCCGGGGTGCTGAATAAGTCGGCGGGAGGGGGCCCCTGAGTCACCGCGGGCCGACTCTGAGCGTGCGCCCCGCCCCCGTCGGCGCCTCCGAGCGGATCGAGGCACCCACGAACTGAGACTCCAAAACTAACCAAGCAAACGAAACTACCTGCTGCGCCTTGGGAGGTGGGGCGGTGTCCACACACTTTAACGCATTCTGTCCCCTTCACAGCCCCATCTCTGATTGTCTCCTGTGGACAGACCCGCGTTACTTGCCCACGAAGCCTGGAGTGATGCCTTGCCCGTGCTGTATAGTTCAGCTTGACCAAAAGCCAAGTTCTGACCTCTGCTCGGCCTCCACCCCTCGGAATGACACCTTCTCCCAGTCTGTGTAGCACTAGGACTTGGAGATTTCTCAAGAGAGAGGATTTTACAATGACAATCTATTTTTTACGAATTAACTTGAACTGCTGGAGGGACTCTACTTAAAATATGAAGACTTATTTTTGTATAAAGAACCCTTAGGCTTGGAGCACAATAAAGATTGTCTCTGTCCCCTCACCCCCACTGTCTAGAGCTTTCCAACCTGGCCAAAGTTTGGACCAGTCAGGTCCTGAGGGCAAGATGCCTGACTGCACTTTTCCTCTTCTGAAGCCCAGCCTGCCGCTGATGTTTGGCCAGCGTGGGAAAGTGTACCCGCTCTTGTAAAGTGTACTATTCTATAAAGTTGTTTTACGTTGGTGTTTGCAGTGCCTTCTACCGTCTTGTCCCTGTTTCCTAGGTGAGGGCTAGACCTGGGTGGACAGTGTCTGAGATTTCTCTTGAGCTCCACATTGCATGAGCTGATGCATGGGTGTGAGTGCCTATTCTAGCCATCTCTCCACAGATGGCAAAGCAGTTCAGACACCTTGGAGGACAAGGGCTTTTATGCAGGTTGTCTGTAAGCCAGTGTCTGCCCTGCATGGCTGCTTGCCCCTAGGGAGGGTCTGTGTGAGAGGGGCAAGTGCAGGGTGCTAGACGGAGGGTAGTTTGATGTGTGTGAACCATTGACTTCCCGTCTCTGAACTGTGGGCATCTCTAGGCCCAGGTCTCTTTCTTCCTTACCCAGCTGGGTGGCCATTGGCAAACTGCCGAGCTGGCAAATGGTGCTGAGTCTAAACCTTCCAGGTTTTAGAGGGGATGGAAAATGTGTCCATGAGCTTGCAGCCAGCATGTGCTGGGCCCCTGTGCTGGCTGCTAGGACTAGTGGCCATCCTTAGACCCTGCAGGTAGATCCCTCAAGGAAGATCTGGAAGCTTCCCAAGGACTCCCCACCCACGTTCCTTAGCCCAGGGAACCAGGCTGTGATTGCTGAGATATTACCCAGCTCCACCTTTGACCCTGAACCTCTGCAGCTTTGAAGTCTCCGAGTATCCAAAGCTCCCTTTTATTGCAGTGGTTTGGGAGGGGCAGAGGGGATCCCCAGGTGGTTTTAGGGTGCTTCAAGCACCCCTTCAGGAGGGAGTGGTTTGGAGCACAACCGTTGGAGCTGTGAGGAGCAGGAAGGGCTGTGCCACGAAGCAGATGTCTTCCATGTACCTGTGGTACAGAAGGCTGTCTACAAGGAGTTCATCTGTCTCAGTATAACGACAGGGTCCCTTCTTTCCCATAGGACTCAGAACCTCAGAGCCAGGGTCAAAGTTTGTCAGCTGCTCTTATGGGGATCAGGCTCAGTTGGGGTCAGCCCAGCTATAGCTTGGGGCTGCAGGACTGAGTAGACCTGTCTTGGTGGACAACAGGAGACATGTCATGGCCACTGTGGGAGAGTCATCCTTTTCCCAGGAGCCCATTGTCAGCCAGTGTCTTTACTGAGCCAGGAGACCTGGCTCCTGCTTTCTTTTGCATATCTCAAAGTGATTTGTGGAAAGGTGGGGTGTAGCTGGAAGTATAAGCCACCCTGTGTACACAAATCCCTGGTGACGTTAATGGTGTGCTCCTGTAATATTATAGTGTATCTGAAGTCTTCATTAAGCAACTTTATTGGCTCACAGCTGTAGTCTGAACACTTAGACTGAGACAGGAGGATTGTTGTTTCAGGCCAGTCTGAGCTCAGAGGGGTGGGGGTGGGGGTGGGGGCGGAGGAGGCAGGACAGATGGCTCAGTGGGTGAAAGGGCTTGCTGTGCAAGTGTGAGGGCCTGAATTTCAATCCTCAGGATTCACATAGAAACCGGGCTCACAGCACATCTGTAACTCCAGAGCTCCTATGGGGAGCTGGGAGGCAGAGGCAGGGCAATCTCTGGAAGTGTACAGGCCAGTAATACTGGTGCACACAGCAGAAAAACAAGAGCCCCGTGTGTCAAGGTGGAAGGTGAGGACCAGTGCCTGATGCTCTGATCTTCAAGCACCAGTAGGCGCACACACAACACAGGCACGGAGAAACTTTTCTGCTTCGTGAACTGAGGGTGTGTTTGGTGTGCCAGACAGCAAGAAACCCCAGCCTCAGGGAACTTGCCTTCTGCTGCAGACAAGCCTGTTGGCAAGAGGCATGTACCAGATTGTGGGGAGCCAGGTGAAAGCTTTGCTTAAGCCCACAACCAGGTTACGGCTTAAGGAGGCTACTGCCTCCCTGCCCTGCTTCCTGACTCCACGCAGTTTTGAAGCGCCTCCAGATTGTATGATTTCCATGCCTAAGGAAACCCCAGTACTTTTTATCACAGTGATGAAAGTGCAGCTTGCCAGCCAGTGACACCATTCTCTCTCTGACCTGTAGAACCGGTGTCCATCCCATGTCCATTCACCAAACTTGCTACATAGATCTCTTAAGCCTCTTGGAAGCCATCTGTCCCAGGCATGGTGTTTGGAGTCTCTGGCCCTGTGTTTCCCGCAGATGGTAGCCTGAGGGACAGAGTGGAGCTCTCTTTGGCAGCATACTGCCCTGTGCCTGTAACCTGCCTCATGATAGGAGGTGTGGTCACCAACTAATTCATTACCCAAACTTAACCCCATGTGGTCACTGTAGAGAGTAGAAGGTCTGTTTACAAGCAGCCAGACAACAGGTGAGTCACCTGAGCTGCTGCTCTGCTCAGAAGGTCCCTTGAGCTGCCAATTACGGAACACCAATCCCCACTGATTAAGTGCCCGAAGCCACAGAACTTGATCATGGCATGTAAACGGGACTCTGGCCCTGGGCTTTCGTTCATCCCTGAATAGTCAGGAGTGGTGGCCCTGAAGCTGTCCAGGGGAGGACACCCCCAACATTTGGTATTCTGGACGAACAAATCTACACTAGGCAGAGTACCTCTTGGACAGGGCCCCTGGCTTGCCCTAGGCTCTGATGGAGTGGGGGTGGGGAGCAGCAGAACTGCTAGAAGGAGAGCCGCCCATTCCAGGCAGAAGGTGATCTGGATCAGTTTGGGGAGTGGGGGCAGGGATAGCCTCTTGGAGCTCCAGTCCACAGGACAAGGTAGAGTAGTTCCTCAGAATGGCTACCATCCACAGAGTCACACTCAATGTCATGCTTACCCCAGCAGGGGTAAGTGAGGAAGTAGAGGGCAATCCAAGGACCTGGGATCTAGGGAGCACTAGTGTATCCTGGGAAGATTTCTATGGACTCTGTCTCAAAAATCACTTTCTCCTAAATCTGGCTCTCCACATTGTGTGTGTAGTGGGGAGTAGTCACTGACACACAAGGACCCCAAAATAGGTCAGGGAGGTCGCCAAGGTTGAATATCCTATGAACTCAGGTCTCCAACCACACATCCAGGGAATCTTCACTGGCACCACGCTCTGTGTTAGGAATGGGACGTGTCACATGCCACCCCATCTGAGAGCCCAGTCTCGGGTGGATGCCATCTTCCAGACTATGTACTCTTGCATAGTAGTGTCAAGGGGATATGTGCTGGGCCCCAGGCTGCAGCAGAGGTCTGGGGTTGTGTCCTTTTTCCTCAGTTTCTCAGAACCATCTCTACAGTGTTGACCTCATGGGGGGCAATCATCTGGCCTGTGATGCCCCCGGGGTTCAGGTGAGCTGCATAGACCAGCCTGTCAGTCAAGGCCATGTTGTACAGGGTTCTTTCCATTGCAGAGCAGCACCATTGAAGGCACTATTCTGCCCAGGATACTGTCTTCCCAAGGAGGTCAAGGCAGCCCTGGGAGCCCAGCTGTGACTAGCCTTTGGAGTCCCCAAACCCGAGCTCTACAAGAACACATTAACAAACACTCATGCTGCAGGATGCAGGATGTCCAGGAAAGCCTGGGGCACAGAGCAAAGCAAGTGGAGTTTCGGGGGGACCCCTGCCCGTCATCTCTCTTTATTTTGTGCAACCTTCTTCTGCTTGCCATGGGTCTCCCCTGTGATGTGTGCCACCCCACTCCCCAAAAAAGACAGAGCCAAGGGACTGCACTGAACCTTTGAAACTGCAAGTCGAGATGAACCTCTTCTGCTTAGGGACTGTTACCTCCAGTGCTTTATTGTGGGACAGGAAGCTGACTGAGACGCTCCTTGCTCTGAAAGGAGCCAGAAAGTGAGGCTTCTTCTTTACTGCTTCGTGTCTCGTTACTCAATAATTTAATGTCGTTGTAAGGAAAGGAACATGAACAATTTAAATTGCAGTTGGCCTTCCATATCCAAGGGCTTTCCAGTCATGGTACACATGCATGTGTGAGCATGTGTATAAGCCAGAGGCTGATGTTGGGTTTCTTCATCAATTATTCTGTCCCTTAGTTTTCGAGACAAGGTCTCTCACTGGGCCTGAAGCTGTCTTATTGGCTACAGTGACTGCATGGAAAACACCAGAGATCTTCCTAGCTACCCCTCCCCAGAACTAGCATTACAGACAAATAAATGCCTCTTTGCCTGACTTTTAAAAAAAAAATTTGTATGTCTATTTTTTTCTTTTTTTATTGAACTCTACATTTTCCTTTGTTCCCCTCCCTGCCTTCCTCCTCCCTTTCAACTTCCCCCAAGGTCCCCATGCTCCCAATTTATTCAGAAGATCTTGTCTTTTTCTACTTCCCATGTAGATTAGATCTACGTATGTCTCTCCTAGGGTCCTCATTGTTGTCTGAGTTCTCTCTGGGATTGTGATTTGTGGGCTGGTTTTCTTTGCTTTATGTTTAAAAACCATTTATGAATGAGTACATGTGATATTTGTCTTTCTGTGTCTGGGTTACCTCACTCAAAATGATGTTTTCTAGCTCCATCCATTTTCCTTCAAAATTCAAGATGTCATTTTTTTTTCTGCTGTGTAAATGTACCACATTTTCCTTATCCATTCTTCGGGTGGAAACAACCTAAATGCCTGACTTTTTCTATGGTTGCAGGGGGTCAAACTCATGTCTTCATGCTTGTGCAGTGCTTTATCGTTTGAGCCATCTCTGTACTCCATTGAAAATATTTTGAGATGCTGGGGGTGGTGGCAAACATCTTTAATCCCAGCATAAAGGAAGAGGTACAAGATAGGCATGTTAGCACACGCCTTTAATCCCAAGTTCAAGGCCATCCTGATCTACAGAGCAAATTCCAGGCCAACCAAAACTATACAGTAAGACCCTATCTCAAAGAACAGGCACAACAAAGAGGTACTGGGTTGACCCCACCCTTCTGTCAGCATATTTAGCATAAGTGGTTGTCTGATGCAGGGAAGTCTCCCCATTAAGGCAGACACTGTCTCCTGTCCCCACAGCACTTCATACTTACATTGTTTCCTTCTCGCCTTTGAAGCCAGCTCCTGGTTTGAATGAGAAATGTGGTCCCTGGGTACCTAGCTTGCTCAGCTGTAGGTATAACTGGGAGACCTTGGACTTGACAAAGGGGTGGGGGATGGCAAGGCTGAACACGAACAGGGTACAATGTCTCCTTAACTCACAAGCCTACTCCAGAGTCCCCTGACCCACCCGCTTGGGTTCAAAGGGAAGAATACCAAGACGCTGTGGGACATGGGGGACACTGTGGGTCCTACAGGGCTACAGAGCTCTCACACCCAGGAAGCTGGCCCTCAAGCCGCCCCCAGACTGCCATGTGAAGAGACCCCAAATATCACTTTCTTTCTGCCCCTCTTAAGATCAGAGCCCCTTGTAGGTGGTGACACCCAGACCTAGCAAGCAGTGGAAAGGCTATGTCCGGGAATGCCGCTGTCAACAGGGCACTGATGCTCTTACATCTTCCCTTCTCCTGAGACTGGTGAACTTCAGAGACCCGGGTACCACATGGCCATAGTCTATATCCAGAGGCAACTGGTCTGACTGTAGGGTGAGACTGAAGGGACTTGACCTAGGGTTGCCTAGGGCAGCTTCTGCAGGCTTCATGGCACAGCTGGGCCCTTGGGTGGGTACTTGCCTTCAGTTCTCTACTCACCAGCCTGTTCTGGTGAGTGGCTTCTCAAACCCAGTCAGACTTTTAGAGCCCAGAGAAGATGAGAGGGAGCCTAGGCTGTGAGGACAGGTGGCTAGTGGAGGGTGGAGGCTGCTGTCAGGGAAAAGACACAGCACAATGACATGGGAGCTCCAGTCTCCCCAGGGGGACACACCCTCCTGGACTCTTTGAGGTGTCTTACCCTACCCAAGGCCCACAGGTATCCCAAGATGAACAGGGCTCCTAGTGAGCAGAAGTAGAGGTCACACCTCCCTTGTGTCTGCCTGAGGTGGGGACACCATGTTTGCTCTTTTCTGCTCACGTGGAGGGACTGGTTTGCCAGCTAGAGAGGAGCCAGGGTCCAGCTCAGGCCTCTAGACCCTCCAAGCAGGTGAGGAAAAGGCTTATTCCTGGGCTTGGAGACAAGAGGCAGAGGCCTTGGGCCCAGGAAGGGCTCCCTGAAGGCTCATTGGAGGGTGGCTCCTCTGCTTTGACACCGGATCCTGCTTCATTCCAGAACTCCTCCTTTGTGGGCCTAAAGGAAGGAGGAATGGAAAAGAGATGGGCTGAAAACAAGTACGGTCCACTCAGGGTTGATTCCTGCTCCCCCTACTACTAGGACCCATGGGATCCTGGCCCTTTCCCTCCCTGGCTTCTGGTTGGGTTTAGCGGGGTGAGATGATTGGCCAGAGGCCTGAAGACACAGAGAACCACACCTCCTACCTCCAGGTACTTAGCAGGGCCCCTACTGAGATTGTGAGCTCCTGCCCCTTACCTCCACCCCCTTCATTTTACCTTTGGGAACAGGCCACGTTGAGAAGTTCCGCACCCCATTAGCCCCTCCACCACGCAATAATCAAAATCAGACCAAATCAAACTGAATTAGAAAAAGCCCAGGTTTAACGGATACCAATGTTCCCGGACGGAAACAGGAAGGAGGACCAGAAAACCACGAGTATGTCCTCTGGGGAGCAGTTTAAATACTCTGCGGAAGTGTTCTTAAGTGTCTCTCGGGAAGGGTCATCGTTTGGCAGACTTTCTTGGAGTATGGACTGAGGCAGGTCCAGGGGAGGGGGTTTGGGCTGGAACACCACCCCGAACATTCCAGACTCTTTGGGTGTATGGATGCCAGGGCTGAGGTGAAGCTTCCACTCAAACTCACTGTCCAGAGGGCTCTAAGCTGCTAAGGTGCCTAGGTGTCTCCCAGAGGTCAGGGACCTCCTGAGGGGTCACCTGTCACTCCTCCAGAAGAACTGCCCAAAGTCACTCGCAACAGGAGGCAGGGGTGGGATATGCTTGCCAGTCCTAGTCCCTCTACCCGGCCCCCAAGGTACCCACACTCCACTGTGGAAGATCAGGGAGTGTGATGGGCGTCCATCTGGGTGCTGCTTGTTGTACCTCCAGCACCAGGAAAAGCCGGCCCCAGTTACTAAGGCCTGAGGGAGCACATTTGCGGAGCAGCAGCAGGCCTGGGGGCGTGACAGCTGCAGAGGCAGAGGTAAGTCAGCCAGGTCTGGGGACAGCACTTTAGCATCTCCTCGGGGCTTTTTCTGAGGCTCGAAGTCTGAGGTAGAGGCGTTACAAGGTGTTACATGGCAGATGGTGTCTTCTCTTGTGTCCTCATGTGATCCTCGTCTGTGTGCCTGTGTCCTGATCCCTTCTACAAGAAACTCAAGTTGTAGGGATCGAGGCCACCCTAATGGCCTCTTTTTAACTTACCTATTCAAAGACCAGTCTCTAAAGCCAGTACTCTGGATGACCGGATGGTTGTGGCTTCAGCTGACAAGTGTGTGTGCATAGGGATCAGTGCAGCCCCCATCAAACAGGAAGGGAGGGGCCTCCGACATAGATGCATTCAAGCCACGCCTCTCCTTAGCTGTTCGTGTACCCTGGTGAAGCAGGTCTCTCTTTGGGTAACTCTTGTGGATGGTAACTAGTCCAGAACTGAGAACAGGGACTCTTTATTTTCCTATTGGCCTTAGGAGAGATATCTCTCCTGAGACCAGGGTGGCTGTGACCAGACCTGAGAGTAACAGTTACCCCCTAAGATCACAGCCCCAGCAAGGTGGAGCCTAGAAGGTTGGCATGGACTCCCTCTTCCCCAAGAGCTGCTAAGTGGGCCCCTTCTACTTGTGACCTCATGTGACAGTGACCCCAGAGCTGCCCTGACAGACTGAGAGGCAGGCAGCACCCCCACCCCCCAGCTGGCCTCAGCTATGGGATGTTGGGAGCCAATGTGACAGGGATATTGGCTTCCCCCACCTGTTGGTAGATTACTGTTTTCCCTCTAGCTTGTCTCTTGGGCCTATTCCTCTAGGTGATGTGGCCCAAGGTGCTGACTGTGCTGTGATGTTATCTGGGAGGTGAGGGTAGCCCTAGGCTCCCTATTACCCGCCTTCCCTGCACCTGGTGCTTGCCTGGGAGTCCCAGGCTTAGTCCAGTCTCCCAGAGGCTGGCTGTATTGATAAACATGCAAATCTCCAAATGAATGCAATTAATATCCAAATAAGAACCAGGGAGCAGATGCTGAGTGGCAGAGGCTGGGCTGGGCTGTATCTTGGTGCCTCAAATATTTGTCTCTTATTTGAATGCCTTTTGTAGGCTGGCAGGTGGGGCCTTTAGTCAGACAACAGCTGTTTTGTAAGTTAGGTTTGGGAAGATTTGGGCTGGGTTCTATATGTCCAAGTCTACCTTCTGGGCTCCACAGCCTGCCTCCTCCCTGACTTCTCCCTGTAGCCCCCATAGGCTGGCTACTGTGTAAACCACACCCTCTTGCAAGGTAGACAGAGAAAGGAAGTAGAGGACCGCTTGCCAACTTGAGGCTGGATAGCTTTGTGTTAGAATCTAGCTGTGGAGGGTAGGGTGAACTTAATTTCTGGGGCCTTGGTAATCCCAGGCTGAAGCCCGGACTCCATGGAAGAGATATGGCAGCTAGGTACACAGTTTTCTGAGGACAGGATGTGTGTGACCCAGACATCTGGGTGTGCAACACATGTGTCTGATGCCTCTCCAGTTGTCCCTCCTATTCTGAGTCCAATCAGTGTGTAGTTAATCTGACTCTCCCCCCCCCCCCACCAAGGTGACAGCCTTGCCATCCCTGGGACTTGGGATCCTGGTCACTTCTCTAGTCAATTTTCCTCTGGACACACCTAGAATTAGCAAGGTGCTTAGAGGCCAGTTTTTAGAGCAGAGAGCTTCTTCCTTAGTTTACCATGCTGGGGTGCCGGACCCAAGGTGTTTCCTGCTTCACTTTAGCCTGTGTTCTGCACCCATTTCACAGGTGGAGGCTGAGTCTTGATCATCTTCCTCAGGGCCACTCTGGGTGTGGCCCTTTCTCCTAACTAGCAATGTGATTTCTTTAGCTGACCTTTAGCTGGTGGGAATGAATCGCTAGGACTGGGCAAGGAAAGCTTACAGAGAGCGGTGATTCTCGGCCTCCCTATGATGCAACCCTTTAATACAGTCACTCATGTCGTGGTGACCCCCCCCCCAACTGTAAAACTATTTTTGTTGCTACTTCATAACTGTAATATTGCTACTGTTATGAATCATAATGTAAATATCTCTGTTTCCTAACAGTCTTAGGCAACCCCTGTGAAAGGGTCATTAGACTCTTAAGGGTCACAGGCCTCAAGTTGAGAACCAGTGCTGAAGAGGGTAGGGAGGGTCATGGGCTCCCTACAGCCTAGGATTAAGGGGTGGAGGAGTGCTGGGCTCACCTCAGCATTTTCCTGACTGTCACTCTATCCCTATCTTGACGATCTCCATTGTGTCCCCAGTTTCACCCTGGCAGGGCCATGTTGTAACAATGCATCTTTGCAGTGATCTTGCTGGGGGCTCCTCCTCCCAAACTGCCTTGCAGGAGCTATATAGCCTTACACCCCAGCCCCTAGGATGCACTCTGAAGAGAGCAGGCTAGAAGAGAGGATGGGCAGACATGGGCACACCTTTCCGTCCATCTCACAGTAGGCCCCTGCTCACCTCTTACGGGTCTGTCCTTTTCTTCTCATTTTTTTCAAAGTGCCCACCCGCCCTGCCCTCCTTCTGGGGAGGCTGGATGCTGAGGAGGCAGCAGAGAGAACTTTGGTCACCCGCACAACTGGGTACGAGGACTCTAGAGGCCATGGTCAGCTTGGACCTGCAGATGAAGAGGGTCTAGTAGAAGGAGGGCCAGTGGAATGTAGAGGGGCAAGCTTCAGGCTTGTGCTAAATTTCCTGTCCCTGGTTATCTGCATCCATCCTGCTGTTGGAGTCAAGATCACTGGAATCTTGCCTACCTTCCTAAAACCATCACGTCTGGCTACCTCTGTGGTGCAAAAGAAGAGGGGATACTAGAGGGTTCCCAGGGGTTATGTAGACTGGAGATTGCACTGGACTGAGACATGCACCTTGAGCTTAATCTAGGGGTCCCAAGACCCAGGACAACTGGTCACCGATCTGCGGAAAAGGCCTCTTGGTGGAGAGTGCCATCTCCCCCCAAGAGCGTGCCCTCAGTCACCTTCCCAGAGATATAAGCCTGCCATTACCCTATATCTACCCCCGAATCTTCCCTCTTCTGGGATACTTGGATCTGTAAGTCTTAGGATTCTAGGGGAGTGGCTGACGTCTTTCATTTGAGGTGTAAGTCTGAGCAGAAGTCTGGTGTACGTGCTGATGAATTCTGTGTTCATCTGCATTTTGATATCCCTCAGTCACCACACCCAATGCTTCCAGAGCCACAGGCTTCCCTGCGACGTCCTGCTATCTGTTACCACACCTTGGGGCTGTTCTTGAACTTCTTTTGAACAAAACACACATATGACCCTGTGAGCCCTTAACTGCTGTAGTCTCCGAGGATGGCCACTGGTGACGACATGAGGGTCTGCCGTCCTCTCTGCTAGTGACAGTAGTCCACGGTTCAGCTGCTATAGACAATGCTCTCACGGCTTTCTTGAGCTACTGTGTCTCTGTGGACTCAGGCTTTCTGCCATGTTCTGTTGGTACCCAGAAGGGATCAGACTAGACTGACTTGCATTTCCTTCCATCAGGCATGATCACCGAGGGGTCCTGAGCAGAGCTGCAAGGAGTTCCTGGGCTTGACCTCTGGCTGAGATGTTAGGACATTGGGATAATGCCCAGAAAGTAAGAGTTGGGGGCACTGGCCAATGGATGGACTCCATCTTGTTTCTTATTACCCAGCTGTGGCTACTAGGAAGTCCTGTGATGGGAGCTGGCCTATGCTGTTGGCTTCTTACTGAAGCCTGGGATCGGCATCAGGTTGATCAGGTATCAGGCATCTCATTCCTAAGGGTCAAGAAGTTCTTCCTGCTTCATTAACCTCTGAGGTAGATTCAATTGCATAGTGACCTCTGCCTGTAACTCTAGTGTTTAGGAAGCTGTGGCACAAAGATAGAAAGTTCAAGGCTAGTCTGGGCAACATAGTAAGACCTTTCAACCAGCCAACACCACACAGACAGATCTTCTACTTTTAAAAGAGGCCGGATCAATTAATCTCTAGAGGTTTGATGACTAGGGTAGATTGGGACACACAGGCAAACCAGCATGGCCCCTCCCTCCCATAATGGTTCTGGGACAGGGCCTGCCTGGAGCAGAAAGGGGGAGAAGGTATGTGAGGACCCGTTTCTCATTGTCAACAGGAAATGGAGGGCCTCTGAGATATTGGAGATTAATGGCCTTTCTAAAGTTCCAGCGAGGCCTCATGAGTTGTTAGTGATCTAGTGTATGGGTTCCAGAGCTCAGCCACAGGCAGCCTGGGGACAGGGCACTTCTAGAGTAGACATAGGGTGCTTGTAGGTGGTTTATAGAACTTGAGCAGCTGGTGTTGGTGATGATAGGGAGGGCCAGCTGAACTAGGAGCAGACATGGGGCCATTGGCCTGACCCAGGCAAATTCACTGCCCTGGAGAAGACTTGGACTGGGGAAGAGCTGAAAGGCAGAGCCAGGGAGGCCTCAGGGCTCAACTGGTTCAAGGATTCCAGGGAAGTTGGGTCTGGTAAACTCCCACCAGCAAGACCCATCAGGGAGATGACTGGCAGTAGGTGGCAGGCCTGGATGCAGGGTGGCAGCCAGACTAGCACCACCCCCCAAGGCCTGGCCTCCCCTTCTCTAGTGGTGGCAGTTACCCCACCCCCAAACAGCACTGGGCTGGTTCAGGTTGAACCTGTTCTGGGCAGGGCCGCCACTGGGGGTGGATTCCAGCTTGTTTCTGCTCTGCTTCATTTGAAGCTGGAAACGCCTGGCCCAGCCTTGGCCACTCAAGCCCAGCCCTCAGCCCCAGGGCTCTACTTACAAGACACTGGGCAGCCAAGTGCTGCACCTCCCTCCTCCATATAGGTGCAGGAATGGCACAGGCACATTCCTGTGGCGTACCACACACCTGTATACATGAGGAGATGCACCAACACATATTCATGTGCATACCCAGACACATGCAGAAATATCCTGAAGTAAACATATATACATAAACACACCCAGATACACCCAGACACTCCAAAAAAACACACCTAGATACATGCCAGAGAACGCAAAATGCATACACCCAGATACATGCAGAGAAACCCCAAAACATACATACCTGTGCACACACAGATATATGCAGAGACATCCCAAAACATACATCATGAAATATGTGCATACCCAGATATATGCAGACATCCCAAACACATACCTCCATCCACATACCCGGATACATTTGAGACACCCTGAAATAGACACATATAGAAATCCATACAGAGGCCTCCTAAAACACACACACATGCACATACCCATATACATGCTAGGCCCTCCAAAGCACACCAGACACATGTGATACACCCTGAAAAACATGCACAGATTCATACTGAGATGCTTCAAAACATACATACATACATACACACACACACACACACACACACACACACACACACACACATCCAGTGTGATGGTTTGAATGAGAATAGTCCCTGTAGGTTCCCCATATGTTTGAATGCTTGGGCCCCAGTTGGTGAAAGTGTTTGGGAAGGATTAGGAGGTGTGCCCTTGGAGCAGGTGTGCCGCTAGAGGTGAATCTGAGGTTTCAAAAGCCCACACCATTCCCAGTTAGCTCCTTCTACCTGTGCTTATAGATCAAGACCTGAATTCTCATTTCAGTGCCATGCCTATCTGCCCACTGCCATACTTCTGACGTGGTGGTCATGGGTTCCTACTCTCTGAAACCCTAATCCGCAAATGAAACACTTCCTTTTATAAGTTGTCTTGGTCATGGTGTTTTATCACAGCAATAGAAAAGTAACTCAGACATCCAGATAAATGCAGACACCCCAATACACACATATGCACACACAGATGTATGTAAAGAGACTCTGAAACACACACAGATACACTTTAATACATGCAGACACTGAGAAACACATGGATACATACATGTACAGAGACACATTGAGACAGAAACACACGCAAAACACACAGACATGCTGAAACACACATACACACACAGACATACACACAGCCACGTATGCACAGACATAAAGTTCTATACATAAACACACCAGCATACACACCTGCACACTCCTAAAATAAGGTGGATTGTAACCTTAAGCAGCATAGATACAGGTCTGGGTAGCTCCATGCTGCTTACAAAATCTGCCATGTTTGTTCCCTATTCCCCTTATACCCCTTTCATTTATAAACTCCTATTCAAACATCCCTTACTCCCGACACCCCATAAAGCAGAGACCACCCCAGCACACAAATTGACCTACACCTTGTATAGCATCCTGCATGATGGCACTGGCTCCTATCTGTCCATCTGTCCATATGGTATTGGATAAAAGGGTTGGTTTCTAGATCAGTCGAGTAGAACAGATCCCTAAAGTAGATCCTATAAACATGGCCAGTTGAGCTTGGGCAAGAAGCGAAAGCAACTCGATGGGAAACGATGACATACATCTAGGGCTGCCATCACTTGCTTTAATTTCTTCCTCTCTGTAGGCCTGCAGGCAGCTGAGGAACAAGAACCGTGCTCACTTCTTTCACACCTGATGGTGTGGAATACCTTTTAAGCCATTGATTTGCCATGCATAGCTCTTCTTTTTGTGAAGTGTTTGCTTAAGCCCTTTGTAATTTATTGTTATATGATGATGCTGTGTATGCACGATGTTGTGGGTGTGCATGCATGGTGTAGTGGTCAGAATGCTGCTCTGTAGAGTCGGTTCTCTCTTCCTTCTTCACATGAGTTCCAGGGATCTAGCCAGGTGGCTAGATGTGTGCCAAAGTACCTGTATTGACTGAGCCATCTTGATGCTTGCTTTGCAGATTTGTATGTGTGTATGTGTTTGTGTTTAAGTGTGTGCACATATGCATGTATATTTTGTTTCTGTATGTGTAAGCCAGAGAGGACCATCTCAGGAATCATTCCTCAGATATTACTCACCTTTAAAATTTCCTTTCTGGGATGGGGAAATAGCTCATCAGGGAAAGCACTTGCCCTAGAGTTCAGATCCCCAGAACCCATGCAATTGTGGGCAGGTAGGCAGAGACAAGATCACTGGAGCCAGCTGGCTAGCTAGTTAGCCAGCAAGCTCTGGGTTTAAGTGAGAGAATCTGCCTCATGGAAGATACCAATATCAACCTCTGGTGCACACACACACACACACACACACACACACACCACATACACATGCCAAAAAGACTTATTTAATTGTTTAAGCCTAATTTATTTTTTAATTAATTTATTTTTTGGTTTTTCGAGACAGGGTTTCTCTGCAGCTTTTAGAGCCTGTCCTGGAGCTAGCTCTTGTAGACCAGGCTGGTCTCGAACTCACAGAGATCCACCTGCCTCTGCCTCCCGAGTGCTGGGATTAAAGGTGTGTGCCACCACCGCCCAGCCTTTAAGCCTAATTTAATTGTATGTGTATGGATGTTTTGTCTCCATGTGTGTATATGTACCATATGGCATTGCTTGTAGTGCTCACAGTGGCCAAAAGAGAACCTCAGATTCCCTGGAACAGAAGTTACAGGGGGTTGTGAACTGTCGTGTGAGTCCTGGTTGTTGAAAATGGGTTTTCTGCAAGAGCAGACAATTCTCTATGTAGGTTTTGTTTGCTTGTTTGATTTTGGTTTGGGGGTTTTGAGACAGGATCTCTCTACATAGACCTGGTCATCCTGGAACTCACGATGTAGACTAGGTTGACTTTGAATTTACAGAGATCTGCCTGCCTCTGCCTTCCGAGTTCTGGGATTAAAGGCTTGAGCCACCATGCCCAGCAGCAACCAATGCTCTTAACTCTCTGCAGCCCTATGGCATTTGCTTTCTTGTTGCTGTTTTCATAGATCTCCGTGTATTCCAGGTGAATGCCTTGGACCAGCTATGTGCTCTGCAAGCACTTTCTTCCAACCTGAAGTCTTTTTAACATTGCTATTTATATTTTAAATGTAACAAAATCTAACACATAACTTCTTTCTTTCATGGGTTGTGCGCTGGTATCCTGGGTAACCCTTTGCTAGCCTGGTTGTTTTCAGCTCTGGGCTGCTGCTTCCCCAGTGAAAATTTGGCAATGTCTGAAAAGCTTTTTGGTTGTCACACTTATATATCCTCATGCACAGAGCAAAACAGCTCCAGAGCAGAGAGATATGAATGTGTCTCTAAAAGGCAAGGCTGAGGATGGGAAGTCTAATGACCCTAAAGCCAGTGGTTTTTCCGATGTAACTGCTTTGAATCACCCATGCACTTGTAAGTAACCCCTCATCCATCTTCATAACATCCTGCTTCCTTTTCCTGTAAGTCACCTGAACTGGTCAGCTGACTTATTTTATTTTTCAGTTTGACACAAGCTAGGGTCTTCTGGGAAGGGAGAAACTCAATTGAGAAAACTCTTCCATCAGATTGGCCTGTAGGCATGTCTGTGGGTCATTCTCTTGGTTAATGATGGATGTGGGAGGGTCCAGTCCATGTAGGTGGTACCTGCCTCTGGGCAGGTAGTCCAGGCTTGTATAAGAAAGCAGGCTAAGAAAACCGTGAGGGAAGCGGTTTGAGGGAGGCGGTAAGTGGCACTCTTCTATGGCCTCTGCTCCAGTTCCTGCCTCCAGGTTCCTGTTCTGACTTCCTGTCCTGACTTTTCTCCAAGATGGACTACAAGGTATAAGATGACATAAACCTTGCCGGGCGGTGGTGGCGCACGCCTTTAATCCCAGCACTCGGGAGGCAGAGGCAGGCAGATCTCTGAGTTCGAGGCCAGCCTGGTCTACAAGAGCTAGTTCCAGGACAGGCTCTAGAAACTACAGGCAAACCCTGTCTCGAAAAACCAAAAAAAAAAAAAAAAAAAAAAAAAAAAAAAAAATGACATAAACCCTTTCCTTCCCAAGCTGCTTTGGGTCACGGTGTTTCTGAAGCAGTGGGAAGCACACTAGGAAAATAAGCTCACTGACTTGCTAAACTAGACCTGGTCCATCATCGGTGCCCTATCTGAGTACATGGACATCTGTACGTGCCTCCCAGGACAGGAAGTCTCACGACACCACCCTTTCCCATCTAATCACGCTGGCGTCTTGCCCAAACTCAACTGATCATATTTACAGGGGTCTACTTCTGGGATCTCTTATAGCCTTTTGATCAATAAATCTATCTTTTCACCCAACCCCATGTTGTCTCTGCTTTAAGACAAGTCAAGTGGAATAGTCGTGAGGTGGTGACTACCGGCTCCCAAGGGAGTGCTGCGATGTGTCCTTCACTCTCTGAGTCGTCTTTACCACCAACAGCTCATTGTTCACAAAAACATTCTGCTGTGATTTTTAGAATCAATTTGGGAATATTTAGATCGACTTGAGGAGGACTGACATTTTAAAACTGAATCACCCATGGGCTTTTGTCTGTTTTACTCTGAACTTATTTGGTTTCTATCATTAGAGGTTTGTAGGGGCGTTTTTACATTTTTATTGTGTGTGCACATGGGTGTGTGTGTGTGTGCATGTGGAGGCCAGAGGCTGCTGTTGGGACTTGGCCTCCATTGCGTTTCCATTATTCATCAAGGCAGGTTCTTTCAGTCAAACCCAGAGCTCGCTGATACGGCTAGTCTTACTCTGGGGCTCTCCTGCCTCTGCCTTCTAAGTCTGGAATTATTGGACTACCATGTCCATTTGGCACTTACATCGGTCCTGAGGAACAGGACGCTGGTCCTCATACTTGAGTGCCAAGTGATTTCATCTCTGAGCCATTTCCTGAGTCCCCAGTGTTTTGTAATGTTAAACTTTATGACTTGACATGTTTTTGGTATAATCATTTTGTTTCTGCAAGTGGAGCTTTTGGAAAAATGATTTCTTCCAGCTCATTACAGCTGTTTGAGGGCATAGCTCAGTTCTCGGCACCAGCATACCCTTAGGTTCCTGTTTTCTTTGGGGGTCTATTTAACATTCACGACACTGTGAATAGTGATAATTTTATTTCTTCCCTTAAAATATACATGCTTTTAAAAATTATACTGGCAGAGCTTCCCAGTGAAAAATGTGGGATCAGAGTGGCAAGAGAGATGCCCTCTTAGGCCTTCCCTAATCATAAGGGGGCAGCACTGGGGTCTGTTACTGTTTCCTATGTTAGGTTCCTTCCAGGATTCTAGTTCTTATTTTCAATGTTTGGGGCTGAACCCAGGGCCCTTGCACATGCTGGGCAGGTGCTCCATCTGTCACTGATGTACCGACAGTTCTCTTTCCACCTTAAAAAAATGACTTCTTTACTTTCTGTGTGTATGTGTCAGCATGTACATGTGACACTTGTACACACACATAGGTACTAGGTACTGAATCTGGGCACTCTGGAATAGCATCTGGTGCTTTTAGCTGCTGAGCATCTCTCCAGCTCTCATGGTAGGAACCCATAGATGTCTGTTCTCGTCTCCTCCCTCCCATCATCTGAGCCATGGTCACACATTGTAATCTACACCATACTATAAGCAAACACAGCATTACTATTTTTTCTTTAGATGTGTATCATCTTTCAGAAACATTGACAATAAGGGAAGAATCAGCTCTATTTTTACTTTAATTCGCTCAGTTTCCAGTGCTCTTTGAACAGATCCACGTTTTTGTCCAGCATCGCCTTCCTCTAGTTTGAAGAACATCCTTCAGTGAAGGTCTCACAACAACGAATCCTTCAGGTTTTCTTTGTTCAAGAAAGACGCTATTGTCCACTTAGTTGCTGAAAGGTGTCTGTGGTTGGCATGGAATTCTGGGTTGAAAGTTTCCTTGTTTTTCCTTCTAGCCCTCCCTTGCTTGATGTCTGACCAGAACTTCTTTGCTCTCTGTGGGCTCTCTGGTGATTCAGGAGGTTCATTCTGTCTTAGATATTCAACAGGCTGAGCACTAAGCTTTGGTTTCCCTTCCCATGGTAGCAGTCACCCTGTTTGACCCGCCTGAGCTCTTCAGATGTGTCATGTTTCACACATTGTTCCTTTGAATATTTTGTCTACACTGCCCTTCTAGGCTTCTATCTAAGGTTCCAATTATACATGTATTAGAGTTTCATGTCCACAGCTCTGGGTTGATCCGGCTTCTCTCCCCTTTTCTTTGTCTTTCGTGTGTGTGTGTGTGTGTGCACGCATGTAAGTGTGTGTGCAGATGTACATGCACACACGTGTGTGTGTGTGCAAAAGCCAGAGGAAGACATTGGGTCCTCATCTCTCGATCTTATTCTCTTGAGACAGGGTCTCTCACTGAACCTGGCTAGGCCTGGCAGATCTCCTGTCTTCCCCTCTACTCTACACAAAGCCCTGGGGTTACAGGCATGGAGGGCCACACTTGGTTTTTTTTTTTTTTAAGTGGGTGCCAGAGATCTGAATCAGCCTCTAATGCTTTTTCAGCAAGCTCTTTCACACGTGAGCATCTCCTGCATCGCCTTCTCCCCAACCCTTTCTTTGAGGCAGTCACACTATGTAGACCAGACTGGCACAGAACTTGCAGAGACCGACCTGCCTCTGCCTCCTGAGTGCTGGCACTAGCTCCATCCTTTCCTTTTCACCTCTGTGCAGTTCAGCCTGTGGCATCGCTACTGACCCATCTTGTTGGCTGACTTGCTTTGCTGTGCCAAGTCATTGAGGAGCCCACAAAGGCATCTCATCTCCCTGGCTAGTTTTCATTTAAATTTTCTCCTTGCTTCTGTCTCCTCACAGAAGCTGTCTGCTCTTGTACACCCCCTCCTTTCGCACTCTTTGTCATGCTCACTGTGGCTATTTAAGTTTCAGTGTGTGTCACACCTGATCTGGCTGTTCTGGTTGCTTTCTCTTGTCAGTGTTGTCTGCACACACATAGCACACCCATGTTACGCCAGTGTGGCTGCAGGATACAGTGATAGCCGCATACACATACACATGTACATACATGTTGTATAGTATGTGCAGGCAGTGTTTTTGCTGAAATGAGGAAATTTGGGGGGGTGGGGGTGGAAGTAAGCAGTTGTGCACCTGGGAATGGCCATGCCTTCTTTGGTGTGTCACTCTGGTACCAAGCTGGGATCAATGCCTTTAGTTACTCTCAGAGCAGGGCAGCCAGTAAGTCTCCTACTGCTTGAGATTTGCTGTGGAGGTGTTTCCCTGTTACGGTCCACCTTCAGCTGTGAGTTGATACCTCAGAGGGATTCCCCTATGCTCTCAGCCGCCTTCCCAGCCACTTCCCAATGTCACAGGTCCTGCCATGCTTGTGGGGTTGGGATTTGTCGGTGCTAGGGCCTGCTCTGTTTTTATGGCTATCCCTAGGCCCAGCATCCTCAAGGTTCCCCCTCCACCTTCAGCTGTGGTTCCGGGGTGCACATCTCACTCCTCACCCACCACAGGTTGTGGGCTCCTGTGATTCCCAAGCTTTGATGTTCTTTGCTGACACCCTGAGCTTGCCTGCCTTCCTCCTCCCCCACAGGGAGAGCCTTCCCTTTGAAGTAGCAAGCAGCCGCTTTTCACCCAGGAGCAAATAAACTGGCCGAGCTTATGCCTTGGGCCGTGTGTTAGTCACCTTTCTGTGATTTTTGCTCTGACAAAATACTTGAGAAAAACAGCTGAAAAGAGAAAAGATTTCATTTGGCGGTGGTTTCAGTCCAGGGGTGGAGGTGAAGACTGGCTCCATCATTTCTGAAGGACCTGTGGAGAGACAGGGCCTCGTGGCAGGAGGGTGTGGCAGAGCAGACCCGCTCTGTTCAAGGTGTTGGGGAAGCAGGAAGCAGAGCGAGAGGACGTGGCTGCGGATAAGTATACCCTCTCAAGTCACACTTCCCAGTGACCTACTTCCCCCAGCTAGGCCCCTCCCCCTAAGAGCCCAGGCAGCTGTGCTCAGCAGTGGATTCACCCTTGGTTTTAGTGTACTAATGAGCCAATTGCCTCTGAGTAGTGTCGCCGCTAACTTGGGACCAAGTCTGTAACCCATAGATCTTAGTGGGGGAACAAGCCCCATAGTTAATTGAAGAGCTATGGACACTTAATAGCTTCTGGGGGAAGGAGAGTCAGTTTTCTTTAAGGGTATGTATATATGCAGTGCAAATTGGAGTCAAATAAAAAAAATAAAATAATAAAAAAAATACAGGCATGATGGTGCATGCCTTTAATCCCAACGTTTGGAAGGTAGAGGCAGATCGATCTCTGTGAGTTGAAGGCCAGATCCAAACTTGAACAACCAGCTGTGACCCTCCAGATCCTCATTTACAACACATAAAAGATGTTACAGATTTGGTAGCTGGAAGCTGAGGTGCAGTTACAGCATCATGGCCACAGACAGCCATGGTGGGACCCTGAGAGGGGAGAAAAGCCTTCAGGCCTGAAGAAGAGCTTCATTGGGAGAGAAAGCTGGCATGGATAGTATGGGGGGGGGGGTCCCAAAGGAAGACATCTTTCAGAATTCTTTGTTCTTACAGGTTTCCAGAGACAGGGTGGGGAGGAAGTTGTATACCATATGCCAAGAGTCCAGGAAAGTCCTAAATAGATAGTCACAGAAGGGTTTCACAAGTCACGCATTTAGCTGAAGGGATAGAACGCTTGATGGCTCTGGAAGTGGGGAGGAGAGTCAGTTTTCTTTAAGGATGTGTATATATGCAGTGCAAATTGGAGTCAAAGCATTAGTTAAAAAACAAACAAACAGGCATGGTGGCACGTGCCTTTAGTCCCAACACTTAGAAGGTAGAGGCAGCGATCCTCTAGGAGTTGGAGGCTAGGCTGGTCTACATAGTTCCGGGACAGGCAAGTTCCAGGACAGCAGGGCTACATGGAGACACCTTGTCTAAAAATATGAAACAAAGCAAAACACGAAGCTGATGGGAGTGGGTAGGGAGGTGGAGGTGGATCTGACGAATTAGGGGGGAAACTAGGGAAAGGGCATATGATCAAAATGCATTGTGTGAAATTCTCAAAGAATTAATAAGAATATTTCTAAAGCAGCTATAATTCAAGGTTGCTTTGGGTCTGGGTACGAGGGGTCCTGGCTGTCAAGCTGCAGGGGCAGGGAGAATGCAAGACCACACAGGCAGCTGATCAACTGTCCGGAGAGAGCTGCAGAGTATGAACTGATTTCTGGCACAAATCAGGCCTTTAGATACCTGGCACACTATGCGGTTAATCC
The DNA here is from genome assembly GCF_903992535.2 of Arvicola amphibius. Taxonomy (NCBI): domain Eukaryota; kingdom Metazoa; phylum Chordata; class Mammalia; order Rodentia; family Cricetidae; genus Arvicola; species Arvicola amphibius. The sequence continues at coordinate 144,711,397 of NC_052047.1, read as the reverse complement.
CAAGATTCTTACTAATCCTCTTTGTAAGTATCCAAAGATTTACACGGAAACTGGAAATGGGTGGCGGCGTGTGTGTATCTGTCCCTCTAAATGGCAGCAGCCCTTCTGTGCTTGTTAGTTTTTGTCAGCTTGGCACAAGCTAGAGTCATCTGGGAAGAAGGAACCTCAGCTGAGAAAATGGCGCCATCATTTTGGCTGTAGGCAAGTCTGTGGTGTATTTTCTTGACTAATGATTTACGTGGGAAGGCTCATATCATTGTGGGTGTTGCCACACTTGGGCAAGTGATCCTAGGTTGTATAAGAAAGCAGACTGAGCAAGCCATGGCCTCAGCTTCAGTTCCTGCCTTGAGTTCCTGCCCTGATTTCCCTTCATGATGACTATAAGGTGAAATAAACTCTTTTCTCCCCAAGTTGCTTTGAGTCGGTGTTTTATCCACAGCAACAGATCCCAAAGAGGAAGTGTTGTAAGATTCAGGAAGATGGGGAAGTTAGGTGGCTCAGAGGCAAGCAACAATGGCTGCCTAGAGGAGACTCTTCCAGGAGCTGCCTGCAAGTTGAGCAGGGAGCTCCCAGGACACAGATTTAGTAAGCTGTCACCCACGCTGAGCCGGGCTGTCTTTGAGTCATGTGTGCTCCTGTGTGGAACGGCAATAAACTTCCTTAGGCTGAAGTAGACTTGTGTGGAATCCTTTCTTTGGTCTGTAGCTGGTGGCCTTTCTGGGGTGAGTAGACTTTTGCTCACACCCCAGGGATTCTTTGTTAGCTTGTTAGCCTCCATTTGACTTCTACAGATTTGCAGCTGTGGTAGCCGAATTCTACTGATGCTTTGCCTCACCTGACTTGGGTCCTTTTGTGTTAGTCTCTCCTGGTGGAGGCTTCCTTTCCTTCAATTTCAGCTTTGTGGATTGACCTGTGAGCTCAGCTTTGACTGTTTCAATGGAAGCTGTATGCTTGGGGGACATTAGGCCCCTTCTGTTGTTCATTCTGCTTAGGTTGGAGGTGGGGTGGGAGGAGCTCTCTCAAGTCCTTATGGAAGCTGCAGTGGCTTCTTAGACTGCTCTCCAGGGATTCTCACAACTTGAAGTTTAGTTCTTAGTTCTTGCTGACATCCTGAGCAGCCATGCAGGCTGTATGAGGAGAAGGTAGGCATGGACAAGGCCCCAGAGACCAAGAACTGGCCTGGCTCCTCTGCCAGGCTGTGATTAAGATATTTCTCCAACACTGAGGCGCTGGATCTGCCTAGGGCACATCTTAAAGGTTTGGGGTGGGTTTTCTGACTCACTGACCTGGTCTTCCCTAGAGTCCCTTCTTAGACCTGGTTCTATGAGCATAGGTCTGGGATCCTTTGGTCAGGGTCCATTCTTGGAGTTGAGGAAGCCTGGGATATTCATGAAGATACTTGAAGGGCTTTCTGGGATCCAGAGTGGGGCGGGGCAGGCCAGGCTGCTTTTTTAGTGTCTCCCAGACCCGAGTGGGGACTAGGACCTGCCACATGACGGAAAGAATGGTTTGGACCCCTGAAGCCTGACCTTGTCTCCATCTCTCTTCTCTGTGTGCCTCCGGATGCTCTGGGTGATGTAGTGGTCCAAGCAGAAGAGAGGCAGCTCTACCGGGAGCAGAACAGCATAGAGTCTTCCTGGGAAGGTGTATCTACCCCTTTCTTCACGGAAACTCCATCATGGCAGCTGACAAAATGTTTATCTGGCTCCCCGTCTCTCTGCCGTCCTACCCTGTACATCCACAGCACCTGCCACATAATGCGGGCATGGGTCTCAGCAGGGTACATGTTCAGCTGTTTTTTCAGACTAACCTTCCTAACCTGAGTCACCTCCCAAATCCCTGTGCTTCTGAATGCCAGCCACACAAGGATTTGAGCGTTAAATCTCCAGCATACAAATCTTGGCACACTGAAAACTTCTCAGATATGGGCTATCCCCTAAGGCCCAGAAGTGTGGCCAGAATCTCCTGGAGAATGGAGACATTCTCTGCAGGGTGCCAGTGAAGCCTTGAATGAATGTGTAAAAAGTAGGTTAGTCCTGAGCAAATGCGTGCTGTTGACAGGGCCACAACCATGCCAAAGACTAACGCCTCTGACCCATGGGAAACTGAAGACCTTCCCTGTGTGGGCCAGGCTCAGCATCAGCAAAGCCTCCCTCTGATGTTTTTCTGTCAGTTTAGTGGCTGCACATGAATCTACTGATATTTTAATCATTATCTGCTGCCCCACAGGCCCTTCAGTCAGCATCCTGCTGGCCACTCAGGTCGTGGCCTGGCGGGGCTTCTGGCTCTGTGCCCATGCTCTGCCTAGACTGTGTTATGTAGGTTTAAATTAAGTCTCTGTTGTTCTATTTATCAACAAAACTCAGAAGTCAAAGACTAGGGTGAAAACTTGCTAGCTAAGAGAGGCTGAGTATCAACTATCTGACCTTGCTTCTTGACTAGAGACACTGCAAGAAACACGTCTCTTCCCTCGTTCCAGAACCAAAAGAGCTCAAACTCTAGTCCTTGCCCTTTTCTTCCTGTGTGACTTCACTATCCAAATTGCTGGCTTTTCTATGGCCAATCGTAGTCAGCTGGTCACTGGCTCCACTCTCTGATTCAAGGTATAGCTTTAATTGGGCAGTCTTGAGAGTGTCAGACTGCAATCAAAATATCCCATAACATTCCTCTGGTCCAAGTAGTGTTTATGAATGACCAGTGTGTACAAAAACTAGCTACTGTAGCCTCTTCTGTTGGCTGAGATTTCTGTCCAGCCTGGTCCCACAGCTGTTCAGTCCCAAAGAATACACAGAGGTCTACATTAATTATAAGCTGGTTGGCCCATTAGCTCAGGCTTCTTATTAACGAAATTAGTTAATTTCGTTACATCTTAACCCATAATTCTTGTCTGTGTTAGCCACGTGGCTTGGTACCTTTTATCAGTAAGGCAGTCTCATCTTGCTTCCTCTGTGTCTGGATGATGACTGCAGACTGACCCTTTCCTCTTCCCAGAATTCTCCTGTTTTGGTTGCCCTGCCTATACTTCCTGCCTGGTTACTGGCTAATCAGCATTTTATTAAATTAATACAATTAACAAATCTCTCTCTCTCTCTCTCTCTCTCTCTCTCTCTGTCTCTCTCTCTTTCTCTCTCTCTCTCTCTGTTTTTTTGTTTTTTGTTTTTCAAGACAGAGTTTCTCTGTAGCTTTGGAGCCTGTCCTGGAACTAGCTCTTGTAGACCAGGGTAGCTTCAAACTCACGTAGATCCACCTGCCTCTGCCTCCCAAGTGCTGGGATTAAAGGCGTGCACCACCACCGCCTGGCTACCAACTTATAAATCTTTAGAGGGCACAAGACCATTGCCCCCAGCATTCTTCCTCCAAGATGTTTACAGCCTGAGATTGCTCACCTACAGATGCTTCAACCCCTCACCACCTCAGTCGGATTCCCTGATCCAAGCCATGCAGGATGTGGTAGCTCCCTGCAAAGCCTCATTCTTGAGCCTGAGTGACAGGACCATGGCTCATCTGTGGGGTTTTCCAAGGACTCGGGATATGCAGGACTTTTCCTCATTGCAGGCACCTCTGCTCTGTTGGCATTTGCCAGGTTCCATGGTATGTGAGCCAGCTTTTTATCACAGAGCAAGCACCTGAAGCAATTATGTATCCAGAGAGGGGGTGGGTTTGGCTTACAAGTTTGGAAGTTCTGGCCTGTGACCTGTTGGCCACTGTAATGGTTAATCTTGGGTGTCAACTTACTGCATCTGGAATCAACTTTGAGGCGAGCTACTGGACACTCCTGTATTGGAATTTTTATCGATCGGATTATTGAAGTAGGAAAATCCACCCTAAATATGAGCAGTAGCGTCTGGTGACATTCCAGATCAAAGGGAGAGAGAAGAAGGAAACATTGCTGTTTGCTTGCTTGCTTTCACTCTTGCTGGAAAGTTCTAGCTCGATCCTGTGACTGCCACTGCTACTGCTACATTCCTTCATTGATATTTGAACCAACTTTGGTCTTCCAGTGTAGACCAGAGACCAACAGTCCTCCAGGCCCTCTGTAGCAGGTTGGGACTGCACAGGCGTCCAGCCTTCTTGGCCTCTTTGAGCCAGCAATTGTTGGGCTGCTTGAGCCAGTCCAGTGAATCCTTTTTATTTTACTATGTATTTATTCTATTAGTTCTGTTTCTCTTGGGAAACCTGTTGCACTGGGCCCATAGCGAGGCTGCACATCACTGCAGTAGCAGGTGATGGAACAGACATACTCACCTCAGAGTCTGTAAGAAGAGGAAGAAGAGGCATGGTGCAGGAGTCTCCTTCAAAGGAACACCACCAATACATAAGGACTTCCCACTAGGCTTCACTTCCAAAAGGTTCCATTTTATTCTGCGTGCAGCTCTGGGGATGAGGCCTTCACTCAAAAACAAACAAACAAACAAACAAACGAGTAGTGATTTCACTATGTGTCATCTCTGCAAGACTCCTCCTTGAAGAGATCATGTGCCTAACGGGGTACCTGGGTGGCTTGCCCTCTTCTTGCTCCTCATAATCCTAGTATAGGCTGGGTGAAGGGGCTGTGCACTGTTGCCTGCCCTATGTGACTGCAAAGTGTTGCTCAGCTGCCTTCCTGAGGAATGTGGAGAAGAACTCATTCATGGGCATGGCATGCATATAATGTCTCTCCTTCCCCTGTGGGCAGTTAATATACTTCCATGAAGGTCCTGCGTCTGGATCAGCAGCTGCATTGGGAGCTAGGACTCTTCTAAGTGAGGTGGTGCACAGGGCAATGGACCAGTAGATAGAGATCAGTTCCTCTGTGTTCTAAATTTGCAGGTGATGCAGTCTAAACCATCTTCCTGGGAAGTGACTCAGTAACTTTGTGGAGTGTAGAGTTTGAGACGTTTTTATGTAAGCTAAGAGTGAAAACATCACTGTTAAGAATCTGCACTTTATAGTCAAACATTACGATAGATCATTTTATATTTTCTATAATTTCCTGTAAGTAGACGTACACCATAGGCATTCCTTTTGTATGGTTCCTTCCTTCCTCCAGCCTTCCCTGCCTTCGTTCCTTTCCTTCCTCTCCTCCCCCTCCTTTTTGCTGTAAGATGCACATGCCTGCATGGTGTGTTTGTTGTTGCAGGTGTGTGCATGCGTGCGTGTGGAAGCCAGGGGACAGTCTCAGGTGTTGCTCCTCAGTTACGTCCACCTTAGTTTTTGAACAGGCGCTGTCTTAGTCCCTGTTCTGTTGCTGTGAAGAGACACCACGACCAAGGTGACTTTTATAAAAGAAAATATTTAATTGGGGGCTTGCTACAACTTCAGAAGTTTAGTCCATTGTCATCATGACGGAACGGGGAGGCACTCGTGGTGCTGAGCTGTAGCTGAGTGCTGCATCCTGACCTGGAGGCAGAAAGAGAGACTCTGGGAAGCCCATCCCAGTGACATACTTCCTTCAACAAGGCCACACCTCTTAATCCTTCAACTCCCTTCAGATAGTGCTGCTCCCTGGTGACTAAGCATTCAAATACGTGAGCCTATGGGGGCCATCCTTATTCAGACCACCACAGGCTCTCTCACTGGGCAGAGACTTGCTGAGTGGTCTAGGTTCCACCTGTCTGTCTCCACCTCCCTGGTGCTAGGTTTACATACATGTGCCACCACATCTGGTAAATTCAGAAAATATTTTCCAGGGATCCATTCTCAGGCCCTCCTGCTATAGGCAACACTTTATGGACTTAGTCATCTCACCAGGCTGCCACTGGCTCCCTTCATCCTGTTTTGAGCTACCTTGTTATGGCTGAACCGGCTGTGGGCTCCTTGCTGAGGAGCTGTATAAAATGGAATGCCCTTGTTCTTCATTGGTGCCTTACAGACCGTGTTGGTTGAGCCCTGCATGGCCATGAGCCATGCTGTGAGCCTTCCTATGTACAGTCTCTGTGGGGACAAACATGCTCACTTTTCTTGATTAAATAATGTGATCAGCTAGAACATATGACAGGTGCTGAGGTTAACTGCTTTTCTCCCATACTCATGGGTTTCATTTGACCTACAAACCATAAGTATGTTTTAAACCTTAAAGCAGTGACTAACATTTTAATATTTTTCTTGAAAAACTGAGTCTAATATTATTGGGCCCAAAAGTCTCATGATCAAAATTAATTGAAGATTAGTTAGTCCCAGCACTCAGGAAGCAGAGGCAGGCAGCTCTCCATGAATTTGAGACCAGCCTGATCTACATATTGAGTTCCAGTACAGTCAGGGATATGTAGAGAGACCCTGTCTCAAAAACAAAAATAAAACAAGACAAAATAAAACCAGAAAACAAACAAAAAAAATTGAAGAAATAGTACCTACATTCTCAAACTTTTCTGTGGTTTCTTTTATTATTGTTTATTTTTGATAGTATAATTACACCATTTCTCCTTTCTCTTTCCTCCCTCCAATGCTCCCATATACCCCCTCCCTCCCTCCTTCAAATTTATGACCTCTTTTCCACTAATTGTTATTGCATGCACATATGTATATACATATATATCTATTCAGTTTGCATAATGGTACTTGTGTGCATGTTTCCATTCTGACTGACTGACACTGGATAGCCACTTGTGTGCTCTTCCCTGGGGAAGACCCCTCCCACTCTCAGCTTTCCTCACTTTCCTGTGGTTCCTTGTGTAGGGTTGAAGACTCATGAACTTTTCTCCATCCAGTTTGGAATGTCTGTGGGTGTCAGTCACGCTTAGTTCATGTATGGGCAATCGTGTTGGCAAGACTTTATGAGTGTAGTTTCTGATGTTACTAGAAGACATAATCTTATATCAAACTCCCAAATCCCCTGACTCTTATAATCTCTTTGCCACCTCTTCTGCCATGTTCCCCAGACCTTAGGTGTGGGAGTGTTTTGCAGATTTATCATCCAGGATTGGGATCCACAACTCTGCATTTTGATTAACTGTGGTTTTCTGCAGTGATCTCAATCTGTTACAGAGAGAAGTTTCTTTAGTGAGCAGTAAATATGACTTATCTGTGGGCACAAGAACAAATGTTTCTAGATTGTTCTTACGGGTTATGCTGGTGTAGTAAGGTAGAGGCTATAGATTCTCCTCCAATAGTCCTGACTTCACTAGCTCTGAGTAGTAGCTATGTGTCCAGTACCAGGCATGGTTTCTTTTTTGTTGAGCAGGCCTTAAATCCAATTAGAGAGCTACTGGTTGCTACGAAGGTATGTGTGCCACTAGTGGACCCTTTAGGGTTTTTGTATAATGCTGGTTGTTAATATGGTCCATCAGCATCATAGCTAGGCAGGACTGTTGGTTGCCTTCCCTCTTTGGAAGCTTGCATTGGCTCCTGGTTCCATGGAAGTTGGTCTTCAGAGAGGGGGCAGTGAGGTCAGTTCCAGCTCAGGTCTCTGGGCTCTTTTTCTCAAGTGTGTGGTGTTTTCAGGAACAGAGACTTATCCAGAGACAATAGCAACAGGCTCTGGGTTTTGGGATTCACTTGGACAGTCCTGGCTAACAACTCAAAATGTCTCATGTCTGGTATTGAGGTTTTCGTTTGGTGGCCTTTGACTCTTGGAGGCTTGGCTTTCTAGCATCATCAGCGTAGATGATCAGCAAAGTTCATTAAAACTATTATGTGTGTTTTTACATGGGATTATGTGTATTATGAATTTTTCTAGGTAAACAGGTAATCGTATGATTTCTGTAACCTTCTTATTGCTATTTTATTCATCTCCCTCCTTCTTTTGTATTTCCTTCCTGCTGCCTTCCCTACAAAGCCCTCTCTTTCCCTATTTCCCCCCGTCAAATCACGTGTGCCCTGTTACTCCTGTTTGCCCTCCTGCTGTATCTGCCTTCTTTGTCCTCCCTTTCCCACTTCTCTGATGACATCACTTGTGCCCCATTATTGCACTCTCTACTGCTCCCCAACCCCCTACCCTGACAGTGGTTTCATGTTGCTTTCCTGGTTTCTGTAGTTACTTCAGACTGTACTCTCCTCTGGATTTAGAGCTAGGAGCCTGCAGTGAGAGAGAACATGCAGCGTTTGTCTTTCTGGGTCTGGGGTTACCTTATCCAACATGATCTTCTCAGTTCCATCCATTTACCTGCCAAGTTCGTGATTTTATTTTTCTTTTCAGTTCTTGAGTAAATAGCTTAGTGTGATCAGTCAGAGCTTATGGTAGGTGCTATGAGCAACTTTTTAAAAATAGATCTTTATTATTTTTCAATTATTTAATTGATATCAAAATATCAGTTCAAGTAATCATTCCATTACTCTCTCTCTCTCTCTCTCTCTCTCTCTCTCTCTCTCTCTCTCTCTCTCTCTCTCTGTGTGTGTGTGTGTGTGTGTGTGTGTATGCACACAGTGGTTAGGTGTTCAGGAATCCAGACAGGGTGTTAGGTTCTCTGGAACTGGAGCTAAGACTGGAGCTAAGAACAGACATGACTTGTCACATGGGTGCTGGGAACTGAACCCGGGTCTTCTGGAAGAGCAGCCAGTGCTCTTAGCTGTTGAGCCTTTTCTCCAACCCCATGTTTTCATTCTTGTTTTGAAATACTAAGAGCTTTTAATTTTTATAAGGGTTTATTTATTTATTTTTATGAATTGTGTTCTTACTGTAATTTCCTTTTGGTTCTTTTTGTTGTTGTTTTGTGTTGTGTTGTTTTTTAGACAGGGTTTCTCTGTAGCTTTGGAGCCTGTCTTGGAACTAGCTCTTGTAGACCAGCCTGGCCTCAAACTCACAGATTTGCCTGACTCTGCTCCCGAGTACTGGGATTTAAGGTGTGCGCCACCACGTACAGTCTCCTTTTGGTTCTTGATAAAAAAAAAAAAAAAAAAAAAAAAAAAAGATTGTTTTTAGGAAGCTAAAGTTATACAATGCAATAAAGAAAGCATCTTCAACAAATGTAGCTGGCATAACTGGATGTCGACATGTAGAAGAACTCAAATACATCCATATCTATACCCGTGCACAAAACTTAAGTCCAAATGGATCAAAGACCTCAACATAAATCCAGCCTCACTGAACCTCATAGATGAGAAAGTGGGAAGTAGCCTTGAACACATGGGCACAGGAGATCACCATTTTCTTCTACAATTTTTTTTAGTTTTAGGTTTATATTGTGTGATGAATTCGTTTTAAGTTAAAATTTGAATATGGTCTAAGGTGTGTGCTCTTTTAATTTAATTTGTTTGTTAAAACTGGGAAGAACTAAATGCTGGTGCTTCTTTCCTGTGTTCCAGTCAGTGTTTTCTACTGTTATGCACACATATCTGGATTAGTCAGCAGTCTCCAGAGAAACAGAACCAAAAGGAGATAGATAGATAAGTAGATGCTAACGGTATGGATAGATGGAAGATGGATAAATGACAAGTGGTCAGATAGAAGATGATAGAGGATGGATGGATCGATAGATGAAGGCAGACAATAGATAGATGGATGATAGAGGATAAACGATAGATGGATGAGAGAGGATAAACGATAGATAGATAGATGATAGATAGATAGATAGATAGATAGATAGGTAGATAGATAGATAATAAGTAGCTGGTCCATAGAAGGACAGAAGACAGAGGGACAAGTAGACAGAGACCATGTGTTTTCCTATAGTTTTGTTTAGACTCCAGAGGACTAATGATCAATTTCTCAGAAATGGAATGCTGAGCTTCTTTCCCGTATGTTATAAGGTTTTCTCATCCGGACACCCCCACACAAATTTGCAGCCCATCTATAAGCGGAGGCTGCTCGTTCATTTCCCGGCCACCCAGACCCACAATAATTACACAGAAACTGTATTAACTGCAATACTGTTTGGCTAATAACTTAAGCATATTTCTAGTTATCTCTTAAATCTTAGATCGACCCATTTCTATTATTTTATATTTTACCACGAGTCTCATGGTTTACTGGTACCGGCCTGCCAGCATTTTTCTCCTCTGCGGCTGACTCTGCCTACTCTCTCTCTGTATCTCTTTCAGTCTGGCTAATATTCTGCCCTGCTATAGGCCAAAGTAACTTTATTCACTAACCAATAAAAGCAACACATATACAGAAGTACATCCCACATCACCCATTCCTTACCATTAGGAACCAAATGCTGATAAAAAGTTGGAAAGAGAACAGACTGGAGTCAACCTGGGAGGGACCTTCTCCGGTGCCATCAGGTACTGAGACAATGGTTCAGAGGCCAAGGGAAGATGGGCACACGACACAGAAATAGAATAGGATGCTGGCAACAGCACTCAGGGAAAATGCAGTCTTATCACAAAGGGGCCCTTTCTTCTGGTTGGTTTGTTTTGTTTCTTGTCATCTTGACACAAGTAATGGTTATCCTGGAGGAGGAGCCCTGAATTGAGAATGCTTCCACCAGATTAGCCTGTGGGTAAATCTGTGGGGGCGTTTGTTAAATTAGTAATTAATGTGGGAGGCCCCAAACTCTGTGGGCAGTGCCACCCCTAGGCCGGTGGTCCTGGGTGGCATAAGAAAACAGGTTGAGCAAGCCACAGAGGACGGCATTCCTGTATGGTCTCTGCTTCAATGCCTGCCTCCAAGTTCTTGCCTTGAGTTCCTATCCTGACTTCCCTCAGTGACAGACTTTAAAGCTATAAGGTGAAATAAACTTTTCCTTCCAACATTGCTTTTGGTCAGTGTTTTATCGCAGCAATAGAAAGCAAACTAAGACAACCTTTGAAATTAAGATTAAGAAAGAAGCATGGTGGTCCGCACCTTTAATCCTGCACTCAGGAACCAGAGGCAGGTGGATCTCTGTGAGTTCAAGGCCAGCTGCTGGTCTGCATAGCAAGTTCCAGGACAGTAGGAGTTACACGATGAGATCTGCCCCCTCACCCAACTACTCCTACTCCTCCCCCTCCACCCAATGAGAAAGAAAGAAAGGAAAGAACTGGGTTTTGTCTGTTTGTTATGCGGAAAGACAATGGGAAGTTTGAGAACTGGTGTTTAAAAAAAGTCTCCATTAATCATTCAGTTTGATCTTACCCTGTGAAAACTTCAAAACTTAGAGATTCCTAAGGATGACAAAAAAAATCCAAGGAGTAGAAAGAGACATTTCAACCATAAGCACAAAACAGAGAGAGAAAGGGAGGGAGGGAGGGAGGGAGGGAGGGAGGGAGGGAGGGGGGAGGGAGGGAGGAAGAAAGAGAGAATTGGAAGTAGGGCATGGCTAACCACTCCCAAAGTCTATCCTAGTGGCGTTCTTCTTCCAGCAAAGCTGCACAATCTCCCCAAACAGCTCCACCAGCTGGGGGCCAGTGCTCACGAAGCTGAACCTGTCGGGGACTCTATTGAAGCAGCAGTGACTGACAAAAACGTCTGACATCACATATGTCACTGAAGAGTACCTGAGGATAAGAAAGTCGGGCAATGTGAATTGAATTTGAAGAAAAGAATAAAAACGTGTCATAGAAGAAGGGGAAAGTGTTAGAATGTAAAGGAAATGTTCTCTTTTCTATCAAAGGATTAAATGAACATAAGAAAGTCCATCTTTAAAGAACCCTGTAGAGACACCCCCTCACAAAAATCCTCCCTCGCCCAGCATTTTTCTAAGACCAGTGCTTAAGCTGTATCAGATGTGGTACAAGCTACCAAACCCCCGTGGGATCTTAAAATCAACAACAACAAAAGCAAAACCAGTGGAGAGGGCTAGAGAAATGGCCCAAGAGTTCAGAACACTTGCTTTTCCTGCAAAGAGACTGAGTTTGGTTTTGAGCACCCGTGTCGGGTGGCTCACAACTGTCTGTAACTCCAACTCCAGGGCATCTGATGCTCTCCCTGGCCTCCATCGATGCTGCACACATGTAGCACACACTCTCCTATACACATAAATAAAAGTAAAGATAAATCTTAAAAAAGAAAGCAGTGGCCATCCCACCCCCGTCCCGAGTATGCTTGCTTGCTGAATTCATAGTGGCTACATTACCTGTCTGCAGAAGCAAACCTTTTTGCCTTGCTAAAGAACTTTGGATTGTGTGCCATCTTCCAGCAAGGGGCAATCAGGTATGTGGAAAGTGTTCCTCAATCTTTTGGTTAAACTATATTGTTTCAGTGGTCTGTGGTGCTGGGCCATACCCTTCAAAAACGTTTTCAAAGTTGGGGGAGATGGGGATCCTCCTGCCCCAGCCTCCTGAGTGCTATAGTTAAGGAACCGAGGCACCATGCCTAGCCCAACTATGATTTTCAATCCTGTGTTTCGAGGTCCTGCGGCACCTTCTTTCTATGGGCCCTCAGCTACCCTCTGCAGGTGCTGCCTACCCCACAGCCCTCCCTACCAGTGCTCTGCGGGGCAGAGACAGGTGTGTGCCACCTCCTGTCATCAGCCTAAGGCTGGACGGCAAGAGCAAGGTGTCATCTGCAGAGGTCTGCCCACAAGTCCCCACCTGGAGCTCTCTGAAGAGGATGTAACAAAGATCGTCCTGGGATAATTCTTGGCCCCACAGCTGGCACCAACTGTCTTAGCCCCCCACTTTCAAAGTAGGGCCTAGGATGGAGTTTCTAGCTATGCGTTTTGTTGGTGGGAACCAATGACCTCAGGAGCAGGCAGGGGCTATAAGAGAAGAAGGATCTGTCAGGTCGACAGGACATACCGCCTAGCACATACACTATTCCACAAGTGGTCCCGCTTGCAGGTCCCTGGCCAGCATGGCCTGGAACAAGTTGCCACAAAGGGCAATATGGGCAGTTAGCAGCCAACGTAGACCTGGACACCTAGCATGGCTAGGGCACAGATGGCATCCACCAAGGCAAAGGACTCAAAAGACTCTCAGCATTCCCATGAGGTTCCAAGGCTGGTACACCAGGAAGAGCCTCTGAGGCCTTCCGCTATACTAGGCAGCTGTTCTGTTCTTCTCTCCCAGGCTGTGAAGTAGGACAGGGCTCCACTCCCCTGGCCACGGCAGTTAGGTTCAGGTGGAGCATCTTCACACCCACAGTCTCCTAGTCCAAGTTGGCAGGCCCCAGGCACACTTGCTGCCTGGGGTGGTGTCTGTCTGAACCTGCAGGCTCGGGTGGACACGGTTGAGGACGTGTGCCTGGGCGGCTGTGGGGTTTGTTGCTGCCTGCGGGCATCCGCTGCAGGAGTGGCTGGGTGTTGCTCGATCTTGTGGGCGTGGCTGTGGGTATGGGAACCTGAGAGTGCCCAGGAGGGCTGGGCACGTGTCTCCATGCTTGTACATGCCTCTGTGTGGCCGCATGAGGCAATGCATACTTGTGTGTGACTGTGTATGACTATATTTGTCTGTGTGTGGCCATGTGTACCTGTGCACGGCTATATGTACCTGGCCCTGAGTTTCTGTCCTCAGGTTAGGCAATGCCTGCCTCTTTCTCCGTTTGGTAACAGTGGATGTCAGGCTATGATATGCAGTCACAAGACTGTGTCCAAGTCCTTGTTGGTCAGCAAGTGACAGCAAATTGGAGAAAAGAAAGGGGAGGGAGGCACAGCTTAAGACCCTAGGGAACCTTGTGGCTCATGCTGGCCACTCTACCAGAACCATTCCTGCTTTGGACTGCCCCCTCTAGGGCTTATAAAAAGGGGCCACAGTAGTCTGTGCAGCTTTCAGGCTCAGGATGTTGTCTATCGGCTTCCTTCCTTCCCCGATTGAGGCTCTGCCCTGAACATGACTTAAATTCAGCATGTTTCCCTCCAGGGGCTATCTAGAGAGGTGCTTGCCCATTGCCACTTTCTGATCCACTGATATTTACTGCGCGCTTGCTATGTGACTGAGACACAATCCTGGACCAGGAATAAATGTGGTCTCTATGGAGCTCATAATCGAAGAGGGCATCAAACACAGGCCTTACAACCTCAAGCTGATCCAAGCCCCCAGCACCTTTCTGCCTGCTGCTGAGCAGTGTGTGGCATGTGTGTGGAAGAGACTGGTGTGGAGTGTAGATCCAGAGCCTACTGGGACATCTGGGGAAGGCAACCCCAAGGAAGTGGTGAAAGAGGACCTATAGGCAGGGGTCAGATGGGATTAAGTCAGGCTGGGGTGTCTCCTGTGCAAAACCCCTGTGACTGATCAGTGCCAGGTCCTTCAGAGACAGAGCGGCTGGACATGGCTGTAACCCCTCAAATCTGGAACAGAGTCCTAGCCGGGAGATTTTTGTCTTTACTCAAGGTTGTGGGGTCTCTAAGTACAGAGGAAGTGTACACGGACATAAATGTTTGCTGAAATCGCTTGAACTTGAATTTCCAAGAGGATGGGGGGAGTCCAAAGGCTATGTTCATGGCCCTCTTCATGGCGAACGTAGTCCCCAGAGAGCAGGTGATGGCAAGCAGGAGGTAGCAGAAAACAGCTATTGGTGGGCAGTCAGAAAACCACAGCGCCACCCCAAGCTCTGGCATCTCCAGTGAGGAAGGACAAGGTAAGGTCCATAGTCGTGGAAGCCAGCCTCTGGGGTCAGGGCCGTAGAGATTCAGAGGGAACACAGCTGGGAACAGTAAGAAGTTGTAGCCAGGAGCTCTGGGAGGTAGATGAGGCTCCATCTTCCCAGGGACCTGGGGAGGCACAGCTGGAGAAGGGGGAACAGGGAGAGGAGGGGACAAATGATCACTATGCCTGGGCCAGTCACCAGACCTCAGCAGGGCCTTTATAGAAGGTTGGAGGTATGGTTGGTTGTTTGACACCATGGTGAAGCGGCAGAGATTCAAGGGTTAGGGCAGGGTGACTCTATGCTGTTTAGGGTGAAGGACAGTGGCTTGGTCCATTTGTGGTACCTAAAGTGGCTGAATACAGAAACTGTTGAGCTTCAGAAAGAACAGGACCCCTTGATGCTTTTGCTGAGTTAGACAGACAGTGTGTGTGGGTCCTCACTGTCATTGCTTGAGCTAGGAAACTAGTATGTGGGACCTGCTACACCATTCCAGGTCTAGGCAGCCACTGTGTGTTTGGGGACCTTCAATATCATTGGTAAGCTAAACAGCCAGTGTATGGGGACTCTCGGTGTCATTACTGAGCTAGGCAGTCAGTGTTTGGGGGTCCTTTGATGCTTATTGCTAAGCTAAGAAGTCAGTCACAACCAAGATCACAGCCAGATTCAACTTGGGATCTATACCACAGCCCCCATCCACAGCTTCCATTCATCTAAGTGGACCACTGGTGTTTTAAATTAAGGGAAGTTCTCACCACATGAGATTGGCTCTTTTTTAAAGTGCATGACCCAACTGCCACTGGTAGGCAATTAGTGTATTCAGGGTACACAGCCATCTGCTTCTAGAACATGCTCATCCCAGAAGGAACCAGCTTGCTATTCTCCTTCAATCCTTCACCTGGCCTTCAACTTCCTGGTGACCCCTGCTCTTTGTCTTGCCTCTGGGGACTTGCCTATTTGGCATGAAGTGCTAATGACAGTGTGTGGCCCTTTGCCTTGTGTCAGAGGCTCAGCCCAGTTGCAGCATGTGTTACAGCTTAATTCTCTCTGTGTCAGAGTCTCACTGTGTAGCCCAGGTGTCCTTAGAGTTGTGGCAACTCTCTTGACTCAGCCCCCACCACACTCAGCTCATGGAGCTTTATCCTTTACTGGGCTGAGTAATATCCCACAAGGTGGCTCTGCCTCCCATTGGCTCACGAGCACGTGGGGAATTTTTCTCTCCTGTATCTTCTGTGTAGTGCTGCTCTGAACACTGACGCACTGAAGCAAGTGTGGAAGGCTCTCTGAGACCCTGACTTTGCTTCCTGTGACTGCATCCAGAGTGGACAGATGGTGCCACTGTGCTGTCCACCATGGCAGCTGCGTGATATTGGGTTCCCACCACTGAGTGTGAGGTCTTCTTGCTAGTATTTTATTTTACTCTATATATGTGAGTCTTTTGTCTCCATTCATATATATATGCACCACAGGCATGCCTACTGCCCGTGGAGACCAGAAGAGGGGGCCGGATCCCCTGGGACTGTAGCTATGGATGGCTGTGAGTTACCATGTAGGTGCAGGAGATACAGGTCCTCTGGAGGAGCAGCCAGTGCTCTAAACCAACGACCATCTCTCTAGCCCTTTCACTGACTGTGAGTATCCACTGCTGTCCTTTGGGTTGGGGCAACTCAGCAAGTGGCTGGGCCTGAGTCAGAGCATCTTTAACTGCCCTGAGCTCATATGGACGGCAACCTGCTTTAGGAAACAAGGATACCAGGCAAGGACCAGTGTCCCCTGCTTTTAGAACAGTGGGGGAAAAAATACCTGTGTCAATGTGACCACCCATGCGGCCCCCAGCATAGGACAGCAGCGCCCTGAGCGATGAGATGAGGGCCGCTATGCCCAAGCCATGACCCCTCTTCTGGCTCCCCATCCTGGCCTCAGAGAGGGCCGTCTTCCCTGGTTTAACCATTAACAGGCAGGCCTACCACTGGGTTGCAGACAATGGCCTGTTTGTTGGGAGGCCCAAGGACTTGTAGGGCCCTGGCACAGGCATCAAAGCTCCATGATTAAGTCTATTAGGGACAGGATTTGTGCAAACAGAGACAGGTGCAGGGGCCAGGCCAGCTGCTGGGCCACAAACCGCCCTAGCTTGACTGAGCCTTCCCCACCAGTGGTCTGCCCACCAAATATGGCCCAAATCAGCTATTCACCTAAGCACAGAAGGTGTGAGGACTGGGTGTCCCCAGCTGGGGGCCTGTCTGCTCACCTCCTGGGGTTCTGCCTGTCAGGAAAACCAGCCCTGGGAGTGCAGGGAACAGGGCATGTGATGGCCATCCTCCAGGCCAGCTTTGCTTAGGAGGGGGTTCTTTGGGGGAAGCACTGGAGACTTAACCAACAAGGAGTGCCTTCATGAAGCCCCTTGGGCATACATCCTGGTTCTAGTCCCAGGAGGTTTGCAGGCAACCTCAATCTGCAGTCCTGGGAATTGCTGAGCCTTCATCCCTGCACCAAAGTCAGATGTCAGGGGGAGGGAAACACCTTGTGGCCCTGTGATCAGTGCCAATAGTGCAGTAACCATTCTCTTGTAGACAGACATCACTGCCCTGGGGCCTTGGTCCTGAAGTTTTGGGGAACACCAAGACCCATTAGTGAGTGTCATTTCTCTGTTTCCTAGATGTGTGGGGGGAAGAGTGGGCGGCTACTCTAACAGGTACACAGGCTGGCCCAGCCCATGTGGAGAAGCCTTAGGCAAACTTGGTCCCTGGCAGCTCTTAAGGGCCTTGATGTGACAAGTTGATTTGGGGCTCCGTGCAAACGCACAGCAATGGGATTGAGCAGACAGATGAGCTAGGAATTCGCTTCCCAGACCAGCCCATGTAGGCAGGCCTGGGCTCAGCATTGGGCTGTGAAAGAAAGTAGGGTACAGCTACAGTCCTTTTATGCCCTAAACTCAGAGATGATGTCATCATTTCTGCTGCATCCTATTGGCTAGCAGGCAGCAATAAATTCTGCTGCTTTCAAAGTCTGAACGTTGCTGGGGTCCTTGGAGCTAAATGGACAGCAGATGGGGAAAGCACCTGCAGTGAGGTGGCCCTCCAGCTGATATGGAAGGCTGCAGCTCGAAGGGAGTGGGCTGGGTGGATCTGGCATGCTTGCAGAAGCCAGGGGCCCAGAATGTCACCCCTTATCCTCAGGAGGTAGCAACTGCTCTCCAGCAGAACAGCTGCTGCCAGCTGTCCAGGCAGGCCACTAGAGGTCTGTAGAAGCCTCAGTTTGGGGGCCGAGTTCAGCACCCCTCCCTCAGCATGCAGCTCTCACTCCTTTGGCCCAGGAGGTATCTTGTCACGTGGAGCCTCACCCCTGTCCCTTGTCAGCTCTGATGCAGTCTTGGAAATGGAATAGAAGGAAGGCACAGGGTTATCCCTGTTGTGTAGAGACACAGGGAAGATGTTGAGGACTTGGACTCCATCCACAGGCCTGATTTGGTCAGTGTGGCATTGGGAAGGAGTGAGCACTTGGTCCCTGGGGTGCTGAGCTGAAGACTGCGCTGATTAGGACTGGTATGGGTTGGGTTTGAGTCCTGACATCAGAGGGGAAGGAAGAGAGTGGGGACAGAAGAGAACCTGCAGTTCTGGAGAGAGAGAGAAAGAGCCCGGTAGCCAGTAGTCTAGAGCTGAGTAATTTCCCCCAACTCCTCTCTGCCTTCCTTGGTAAGGCCATGTTTGCGCTGCCATGGCCAGGCTGTAGCCTTGACAAGCTACAAGGGCTGCTCAGTGAGGGGCTTGTGCCTGGGGCCAAGGGGTCCACCAGCACCTCCTCTCCTGAGTGAGGTCTACCTCTTGCCTGTCTCTCTGCACCGACAGGAGAATCTTGGTGTTCCGGCAGCTGCTCCAGGTCCGCTCAGTCCCTACCCCTCCTCAGGTCCATAGTCACACATACCTCAGTCCTTTCTCTCCCAGCTCAAATGCCCAGCCCTGACTGCCGCTCTCCCTCTGGAACCCAGCGAAGCCTTGTCCTCGGAGCCCACCTAAGGTTACCCTTTCTGCCACGACAATATTTTAGCATACCCTGTCTGTATTTCAGCCATCTCCATGCCCTGGTGGTACTCTGTCACTTTCTCTCCTGCTGTCCCCCTTCCTTCTCCGAGCCCCACTGTTCCTTCTTCTCTCTGTGGCTACTCTGCTGCTGTTGGCCTTGGCCCTGCCTCAGGCTGCTTGTGACCTATAGGTGGTCTTCCTGCCCTCCCGTTCCTCACTCCTCTCTGCTGCCTGTGGGCAATGGCTGACCTCCACGGGGAAAAGACAGGTCAGAAGGGGCCCTCCTGCATCTCTGTGTACAAGCAGAGACACGCAGCCACCGATGGCCTTCATGTCACACACAGGGCAGCCCAGGACGGGTTATTTCTGGAATGTGGGCTTGAATAGCTGCCAGTGCCCTCAGCATCCTTGTTGGCAGGGGTGTGGTGACCCCATTTTCTGCTTAGTAACCAGCTTGCTGAAGGAAAGATCCTAGAGGCAGAGCCAGGCCACCACATGGGTGCTGGAAAAGTGGTGGGGACGGAGCCCGCTGGACTTACGGGTGCCTGTACGCTCTGGGTTGGGCTATCATATTATTTCCCAGCATCCCCTCCCAACATTCTCATCTGAAGGGCTGTCCCCAGATTCTCTTGGGTTCCAGTCAGCCTGCCATTTCTGAAGCTATGTGGGTTCTTGGGAGGGTGTCATTCACTTCCTCAGGCTGGGCCACTGACTACAAGGCAGGCTGGGCCCATAATCTACACTACGATAGGCTGCAGGCACTGCTGAGAGCCGCTGGTGGGGTCTGGAGCTCTGGTGTCCCCCAACCTATTTCCTGCATGGATGTAGAGGCAGGATGTAGCAAGTGTGGGTCTCTTCCCCCTCAAGTCTAGAGGCTCCCTTCTGACCTGTTTCTTGGCCCTTCCACCCCCTCAGTCACAAGCACGCTCACTGCTGCCTCAGGGTCTTTGCACTGTGTCCCTGTGCAGAGAGACACCTGGTGTATAGACTGATTATCCCAAGGAGAGTATCCTTAGGGTGGGAAGGCTGAGGGGCTGCAAGTCTTGGGGGGGCTGGGAGCTTGAAGGGCTTGCAAGTATGGGTACTAAGAGAAGAGCCTGAGAGCTGGAGGAAGGTTAAGGAGTGGAGGCTGGCAGGTAGAGAGGCAGGGATGTAGGAGGAGGTCGGGAGCTGAGGCAGGAGGCAGAGCAGCTAGCAGAGTGCTTTTCCATGAGTCACTGGCCCCTGAGGACAGTTGGGTCAGGTGCAGTACCGCCCTAGACGCCAATTAGTGCCTCTTCACTCTCTGCCCTAGAAAGGCAGAAAGCAGGCAGCCAGAGGGTTCCTGCCCCTGGCTACAGCATCCAACCTGGCCTTGTTCCTGGTGGCAGCAAGGGGGTAATCTTCTGCTTTCGTAGCTATAGGAAGGCCCCACATCTGGACCCCTGCCCCTCAGGCCTAGCTATTGCATGGAATCATCTGGACAGCCTGCAGCTAGAGTCCACCCCGCTGGCTATTCCATCAGATATCCTAGGAATGAGCTTGGAGGAGTTGGACCTCCTGGGCCAGGGTAGAACTGAAGCAGGCGTGTCTCCTGGGCTGGGCAGGTGTGGGGCACCACCTGGGCCTTCTCCGTTTGACCCTGTAAATGTCACTAGCCCCCTGACCTCCAGCTCTAGAGTTGAATGAGAAGGTTCCTGCCCAGGGCTATGGAGAGAAGGGAACTCCGTAATGGGTCAGCCCCTGGTCTGGCCCACAGTAGAGCCCTATCAAGGGGTTCCTCTAGGGTGCTTCATAGGGAGCCCCTGTGCTGTTAGGGTTGAGTGTACCTGGACCTCATACCTTGGGAACCCCACCTCATGTTAATCAGAGGAGGCCAGTTTAGGCAGCTGATCCTTGTATTCACCTCAGGGTATGGCATTGTATTGATGGAAGTCAGCTCATTTCTGCTGCTTCTCTTCTAGGGGCAGCTGGGGACCCTTGTGGGCACTGAGAGACCCGGGGGAAGAGGCCTATGGAAGATGAACTGGTTGGCAATAGTCTTTCCCAGGGATTCCGGAGTTGACTCTGTTCTAATCTGAACTGGTGATCTTGAGGTAAGATTGGCTGGCCCTAGGAGGCCCAGCCTCTATCCTATGCCTTTTGTTCCATTGTTCCCATAAGGAACAAGGCCCTCACTCAAGAGGCAGGAACCCATCTCCAGGAGCTCCCAAGAAACCCAAGGGTTCAGTCTCAGGCCGAAGGCTTTGTGGGGGCCTCTGCTGGCCTCATGGGTGGAGTTGGCCCTTGGGGGCCTCTGCTGGCCTCATGGGTGGAGTTGGCCCTTGGGGGCCTCTGCTGGCCTCATAGGTAGAGTTGGCCCCCTGGGCCCACCCTGGCCACACCCTCTGGGTCAGAGTTCTGGGCATCCCCATGCTTGTCTGGGCTACCCGCCACTTGGGGTGGGGCCCTTTAATGTCCCGACTCTTCAGGTGTGGCCCTGCGGCTTTCTTGGCTCTTTGAAGCTGCCACTAGCCTTCGGTTCATTCACAGCTGACAAGAGCTGGCGTCCACCCTGGAGTATACTGGGTGGTTTGGGATTGTGGGCAATGAACAGCCTTCCACGGGCCTAACTATCTCGGAGGCCCACTTGCCCCCTGAGCCACAGGGCCAGCTCCATATCTATGGACAAATGCTCCTTGCTCCACCCTCCCTAAAAAAACGTTGAGATCTTTGTCTATGCTAAAAAGAACCCGTGAGTGTGCAGTGATGTCACTTGGGGGACAGGAGGGCACGGTGGGACTGTTTCTGACTCTGCAGTGCAGCAGGCAGTACCTATCATGGGTGAGTTCCCAAGAATCTCCCTGACTTGCTGATACCAGGCTCTTCAGTGAAGAAACAGCCTTGCAGACTTACAGTGCCAGAGCCTCTGCAAGTGGAGCCGTCCAGGCCAAGGGTGCAGGGAGAGAAATGGGGATCAGGAGGATGGCTCCATCACAGGCTGTTCCACGCCGCAGTCCCCCAAGGGTGTAGGAAACCCGACCGGAGAGGGACCCTAATCAAAGAGCAGCCTGTCACCCCACCCGCTCTGACTGAGATGGGGAGATGGCCATAAACTCTCTGTTCCCCCGAACAGAGAGGGATAAAAGCTTATGCCAATAAAATGATTGCCAATCAAAGCTGACTTATCTCTCCTTTTTGCTATAAAGTTACAGAATCAAAAAGGCAGGTGGTGTCTTTATGGTTTAGGGCTTCCGGGCCAGAACGGCCCCACTGGCCCACTACCCACACAGCAGTAGAGACCTTGGCTCGGGTGTGGGGAGCCTATGAGTGATTTGCCCAAGGCCACTTAATGGACATGGAAGCCGATGTCCTGGGGATTGGACAGCTCTGTGTAAGAGCCTTATGAGACAGAGTGAGGGTTATGACGTGGCCTCCTATGTTGATGGCATGGGAACCGTCCCAGGTAGAGCACTTTGGAGGTCTACTGACCCGGAGCAGTGCCCTCTAGTCTCTGTAGAAGACCCCATGTCCAGGTCCCTGGACTCTTTGACCGTTTTGGAACCTGGATGTGGAGGAAACTGGGCCTCTGGTTCTGTGGCCACACCCCCCTTCACGTAAGTTCCACGAGGATGATGGGGTGTTCTTCCTCCTAGACAGTCTCACTCCTCTTGCTTCTCAGACTCCAGCGAACACCCCTTGCTTGTGGTTGGAAATGGTTTGGTTTCTGGCCACTCTTGAAGGCCTGAGGTCTACATCAGAGGTACTTGCCCACAGGTATGGGAGCTTGCGCACATGGGCACCCTCACCTGCTAACACCTGTACACGTTAGGGCCATGAGCAAGCATATGAGGCTCAGACCTTTATGTAGCATCCTAACTGTGTGCCCCTCCCAAAATGTCCAGGTGACCTTGGACATAGACACGTGCAGGCAGTCACTCCACGCTTTTGTGATCACCTCCCCTCCTCTCTAACCCATGCCAGAGCTTACTATGTCAGCAAAAGAGAAAGCTTCCCTTCACACAGAGGGCTGTGGCTGAGGCCTCCATCCCTGCCCTGGAGGTCTCTATCCCTGTCCCTGGATGGTCCTAGGAGTTGGACCAGAATCTCTCATCTCCTGCACCCCTCACTGACTTACCTCTGCCAGTGGGATGGATATGTGAACAATACAGACCAGGTACTAGAGAATGGTGTGGCCCAGAATCATGAGAAGATTTCCCTGCTTCAATGTGAGCAAAAGCAGGGGCCCGGGGGCCTATCATTTCAGAGGACTTTACTAGAATGGTGGTGACCTTTCGAGCAGGCTTAGATGGGGACATGGACAAGTAGAGGACCCGAGCTGATGTGGGATTCCCCTCTGTATGCTATGAATATATTTTATTACCATTGGTTAATAAAGAAGTTGTTTTGGCCCATGGCAGGGCAGAATATAGGTAGGCGAGAAAACTAAACTGAATGCATAGAAAGAAGGTAGAGTCAGGGAGACACCATGTAACTGCTGAAGGAGAAAGATGCCAGAACCTTACCGGTAAACCATGAGCCTCATGGTAAAATATAAAAGAATAGAAATGGGTTAACTTAGGATGTAAGAGCTAGCTAGAAATATGCCTGAGCCATCGGCCAAACAGTGTTGTAATTAATATAGTTTTGTGTGATTATTCCAGTTTGGGTGGCCAGGAAATGAAGGTGCAATCTCAGCTTACACCCAGCATTTCTAGGTGGAGACAGCTTCATGGGTACATCGTGAAGAGCCATGCCTCCAACTGTCCACTTCTCCACTCACCAATCTATCCATCCACTCACCTACCCATCCACCATCCACCATTCATCCATCCTCCCACCTATTCACCACCTATCCATCCACTAACTCACCCGTTCTCTCACCTATCTGTCAGCCTACCCACCCATATTCATATGTTCACCTACTTACCTACCTACTGACCCCTCCATCCTTCATTCATCCACCCACCCACTCACCCACCCATCCATCTACTCACCTACCTACTCATCCTTCCATTCTCACCCTCTCACCCTATTCACCCATCTCCCTAGTGATCCATCCATCCCAACCTTTCATGCATCCACCATCCATCCATCTACCCATCCACCCATCCCTCCATCCACCCACCCACCCATCCACCCACCCACCCATCCACCCACCCACCCATCCATCCATCCATCCCCCATCTCTCCTTCTTATTCCCTTTCTCCATCAGTTCTTCCATGTGTGCAGGTATCTGCAGAATCAGTCTAGACACTGGTCTCTGATCTCTTCACTCCCTTAGCCACTCAGCCTCACTATTTATTGAGTGAGGTCATAAGATTCTCGTCAACTTTGATATTTGTGTTGTGGTCCACCGACTGCAGCCTGTAAGGGTGTACTATAGAGTTGCTTCCAGGATCTCTCTGCTCTGACCATGAAAACTCTCTAAGGCCATTGGATTGTCTTATTCATTCAGCTTCTTTGAAAATACTTAATTTCTATCTTTCTGGAGGACTAATTTTGGGGACCCCACATTTGTGTGCTCTCCACGGGGTGTTGTATGTGCATATGTAAGTACGGAAGAGAGGACAAGCGATTGTTGCTGGGGATAGGGAGTTCGGAGAACCCAGACTTGAGGCTCTTTCTCCAACTGTGTATGTGTGCGCCCAGTGTGCGCCTCTGCTCTCTGCAGCTGTACAGGGAGACATCTGCTCTGTGGGAACAACATGGGACACAAAAGGTTGTGGCAGGGCAACAGGCTGAGGTTGTCACAGAGGGGACCATGAAAACTGCATGAGGGATATGGGTGGGTCTGTGTCCTATAAGATTGCTACCCTTGTCAGAGGACATAGCAGGCAGTGCCTTCTCTGAGGGTACGCAGAGAAGAGGCCATAGCAGAAGGTAGCCCCTTGGTCATGGAAACTCTGTTCCAGAAGTAAAAGTGAGTGAATTACCTGCAGCCCCAACAGGGAATAAGGGCAGGAGAGGGGTGTGTGTGTATCTCAGTTCTGCACCCAAAGGCAAGCAGGACAGGTGCTTCATGCCCAGAGGCAACTGCAGGGGCGAGCTGAGTCATGACCGGTGTCCAGTGTCTCCCCTTCCACAGTATACATCTTCCCCCACCCCACCCCCACCTCATCCCTTATCTCCTCACAGTCCTCATACTTTGCACAGATAGTACTCTTTCACCTCCACACCTCTTCTCCCATCTTCATGGTCTGGCGGCACGGGGGCGGCAGGGGTGGGACTGGGGGACTCACTTTTTCTAAACACAATGATTACCTTATTGCCTGCTCCTTATCACGTGCTGGGGCCAGTCATGGGCCAGAATGAGGGGCTAGGAAGGATCTCCCTGCCTTCTGGATCCCCTAGAGGATCCCAGAGCCTGCTTGGTTCAGTAGGGGACACTGCTGGAAAAAAACAAAGCCGTAGAGAACGAGGGGGATCCTGACACATATTCAAGGCTCCAAGATCATATTGGCTGGGCAACCCAGGAGTGGTCAGGGAAGTGGCCGGGATCTTTATGTTGTGCTGACCAGTGCTGGTCCTGCTGTACTCAGAGTTTCACAAAGACCCACACAGGAAAAGCCCAGCAGCTCGAGGTCCCTGTTAGCATCAGTACTTCAGTGAGGAGTCCCTGGAGATTACAGTCTCCACACTCAGTCCTGGGTGCCAGTTAACCAGAGGCTCTAGCAGAACCTCTGCCATACAGAGACCTGGACAAAGAGGCAGATGGCCTGCACTTGGGGTCCCCAAGCGTGAAGATTGAGGTCCTGGTGCATCACACACCAGGAGGGGAATGTCTGTGCTTGGGCAAGTCTCAGGAGGAGTGTCTCCCTTTTCCAGATGAGAACCTTGGCCAGGCCCAGTCCCTGGGCACCAACACCCCGCCCCGGTACGTGCTGTCTGTTGCCCTCTGGGTCGCTGAGGTCAGAGGTCAGCCCCTTCAGTTGGAGGCTACCACAACAGAGAAATTTTGCTCCTCAGAGGCCAGCCACTATAGGACAGCAGAGTCAGCTGTCTCCCATACCCTCTTCTGTTCTGTCTTTATCTTGGAAGAAAAGAAGGAGCAAGGGCTCCAAGTAGGGCTGCATGGAATTGGGGCCAGGAGAGTGCATGATGGGAATGCTGGCGCCAGCCCTGGAGGCACTGACCCAGGATGAGGTGCCTTGCCTCCCTCCACCCAGTTCTGAGCTCTGGAGCAATCTCTCCCACTATGTGTGCTGTGGTGACAGGCTGCAGTAGGGTCCCTTTGCCTTGCTGTGTGTGGGGGCATGGGTATCGCTGTGCATACACACATGTGAACTGGAAAGTGTGTATTGCGGCCATTTGCCACAGCTGAGGCATTGGTTCTGAGGATTTCACGTGTGGCTAGTGTAGATGTGTGAGAAAGTCTCTGCAAGGGTGCTGGCCTGTGCATGTGTCTGGGACACCTTGTCCTCAGGCCATGCCCCGTCTACCTGCCAGACCCCAGTGGAGTCGTGGAGACCCTATAACACACTGCTTGTGCCATCCCAGCACAGGCCTTCCTTTTTGGCATTTTCTTTTTAATTTCTGAGGACCACTGCCTGACCCTAAGTCTGGCCCATCTCCTTTGTACCTCCCCTAGCCAGGTGCCTTCTGGAGTGCCTGTTCCTCCCTCTGAGGTCCCATGGGCCCATGTGTGTTCCCCAAAGGGCATCCTGATGGAACTAGCTGTTCCATTGTAGCTGACTTCACTGGCACCCCTCAGGACCCCCTTTTCCAGTGATCTATCTTCCCAGATTGAGGTCAGGGTGCCCCCATGTGGTCATGTGGCTCTACCCCAACTCATCTTGTATACATGAGACAGAGATGGAGCCAAAGATCGAAAGAGATAGACAGAGACACAGGCAGACACAGAGATGAGAGACAGATAGAGACACACTGACAGATAGAAATCAAGAGAGGCAGAGTCGGAGACAGAGAGGAAGACAGACAGACAGACGAGAAGAAAAGTGGAGACACAAGGTGAAGCAGAGAGGGGGAGATGGCTGTGGCCATGCCTCCATCCTGCTGCCCTGGGATGCCACCCAAGGCAGGGAAGCCTGTATATAATGTGTCACTGCATGCAGTTTGGAGACACAGGTGTAGATCCCAGATCTTCCTGCCCTGCCATGTCCTTAGCTCCTAAGTATTATGGGACATGGTGGTGACCCTAACTGTGTTAAGCACAGGTTTATATTACTTGGTCAGAGCTGACCACCCCAATGCCAGAGCAGACTCAGAGCCAGGCCCTAAGATTCCAAGCAGCCCCATTCCACCTGGACCAGGGGAGCTGACACCCGAGGATGGGGCCCATATGGCTCTAATGATTCAATTCCCAGGCAGGATGGATGGCACCCCTCCATCTTCCTCTTCAAGATCTCCTTGTTCTAAGGTAGCAGAGGCAGCCTGGCCCCAAGGCCTAGGTCCCCCATCCACTGTTCTCTGAGCATATGTCTTCTCTCTAGTCAAATGGGAACGTGGACAGAGGCACAGAAATGCTGGGATGTATACATGGGTGTTCTGGGCCACTGTACACATGAGCTGCTGGAACGGCTATCACAATGGACAAAGTGACCTGGCCTGCCTCAGTGGGACAAGCAGAAGCAAGGCATTGCTGAGGAGGCTTGGGGCCTGGGCAACCATGTAGCCTCTCTAAGCAGCTGTGGTAGCTGTGGGGCTTGGCGGCTGCAAATGGCTGGGCAGACTGGAAGCTGACTTTAGCTGGAACACCCATGACCCCAGGTCCCCGGAGATCCAAAGGACGAAGATCCTCTCTCTACCTGGTATCTATTGCTGACTGAAGTTCTGACTTAGAAGTTTTATTTATATGCTCCTAGAATTCCACTCCCCACCACCATCTCACCTCCTTGCCAGTAAGACCAGGGCCGTCGACGGTCCAGAGAGACCTCTAGGCCTGAGTGAAACCTGAAATCTGAGAAATTGGATTCTTCAGTGTTTGCCTCAGTCTATCAAATGTCAGTAGCCCCGAGCCCCTCAGTAGTACATCCACACAACACTCAGTAGCCCACTAATCGAACCTCCCAGCCTCTTTATTGACAACCGTCACCTAGAGAAGGTTCTACTACCGTTGGCCACATGGGGGCACTCGTGGGGCGGAGGTTATACCGCAGCCGGCCACGTGGGGGAGCCAACCAACAGGGAACTACAGAGCCTCTGTGGGCAGAGAGTCCTGTCAGAAAGAGGCAAATCAGTCAGCGCTAAGGGAAAAAACCCACCAAGCAGAGACACAGTGTGGGTGTGGGATTTCCTGGAATGCTGCTTTTTCCTGGCGGGAGCTGTGCACCCACGTTATCCCTTGGTCTCAGGCAAAGGCACTTCTAAGATCGAAGTGGACGAGGGGGTCCCAACAGGGCTATCTTCAGAGTCCTGCCTGTCCACAGTGTCCCCGTTCTAGCTCTGAGTGCCCCTTAAGACTCCCCACCTTTATCTTTCATTCTTGCCTTCGCCTGAGCCCCTACTGTGCTCATCGGATCCCACTCCTACCTCTGGGAACATCTGAACCTCTCCTAGGCCCCTGAGCTGCCTAACCCCAACTATCCCTTCCTCTTGTCTCCCAACCTCGTTGAGTCCCTGCCTGTCCCCAGTGGAGCAGATGCTTCTTCCTGTCAGAGTGACACAGACCAGGCCACCAGGAAGGAGGCGGAGCATGATGGTGCTGTGGTGCCCTGGGGAGAACACTGTGTGCTGTAGCCTTGGTATGGCCTAGGGCACAACACCCACCAGTCTCTTCCAGCTCCGTCTCTCATCCTGCCCTGGGCACCCTGCCAGCTCTCACCATTGCCAGCAGGTTTGGCCCCAGACCAGCTACTGCACAGGTTGGGACACCAGCCCATCGAGAAGTGGCATTGTGGGCCCTGGGCTTCAGCATGGCTCGTGGGATTGAGGGGCAGAACCAGGTTCCTGCTGAGCCTCTGTGGGACCCTGTGCCAGCCCCAAGAGCCTGGCAGCACTTGGCCCAGAGAGGGGAGAGCAAGGCAGCAGTGGCTCCAAGCCCCTCCCATGCAGATCAACAGGTCCTGGGTTCTGGGTTCTGCCCTCTGGGGTTCCTAAGGCTGCCACCCTTGATGACATCTTCCCCTGTCCCAGTCAAGATGTGTCTGATTCCTTCTGGGTCCTGTACCTTTCTGGGGGTGGGGTGAGAGGATTCCCAGCTGGATAGAGAGGGGGCTTGGGTAGGGGAACCTTTCCCACCTATATGGGTCTGGGGCTACACAGGCTGCTGTCTTACAGAAATGTGCATAGTCAGCTAAGAAAGCTGGGGATCTTGGGAATTCTGACTTAAAGTTTTCCTTACATTTCCCTAGAAGCTCCCTGTTCCTACCACGTGAGCATGAGGATCTGAATGCAAATTCCCAGAACCATGTAAAGCTGGTGTGTGTGTGTGTGTGTGAAACCTCCTGAAACTCAGACCCTGTGGCTGGCATCTGCCCACTCTGGAGGGTCACCCATGAGGTGTATCCCTGCTTTGTGAGAAAGGCCCTTCCATGTCTGTTCCAGGGGTAGGGATATAGAAACTGCAGCCTGCAGGCAGCACCCACCATCCAGCCTGGCACCCCTTGCCTTAAAGGATCAGAACAGTGGAACTTATGACCCTGGCCCATATTTCCTCACTGTATCCCTAGGCATGGCCTCCACCTTGAATTTGGGGTGTCCATAGAACACCCCAACTTTTCCAGGCTCTTGGAGGTATCACACACTTGATTTCTGGGGCCTCTAAGCTCTGTGTGCTAGCTCTAGGCTGTTTGGAGACCATTTATTCCTCCCTGTGCTTCCGAAGCTTTCCGCGCTCAGATGAGCAAAGGTTACTTTTATAATCAGATTATTTTTTCTAGCTACAAAGCTGTTTCTTCAATAATAAGTACAAAGCCACAGACACCCCATCCACTGATTCCAAAAGGTCATCCTGTGCCTGGTGACAAAGTCAACAGACAAAGAAAACATGGGGAAGTCAAGTCCCCATCCTCTGTGAGCTCTGAGCCTCTCCCCAGACACAAACAGAGCCTGCGTGTCACCTCGAGGAGCTTAGAGACCTCAGCGTTAATGGATAGGATACAGCTAAACACCTCTTTCCCCTGTCTTCCTCCCACCTCCATTTCTCCCTCTGTTCTTTCATCCCTCCATCCACCCCTTCTATATCCCTCTCCCTTCATTCATCCCTACCCTTTCCGTCTATCCCCACATCACACCCTCCATCCTTTCCTCCCTCCTTCATCTTTTCTTCCCCCTCATCCATCCTTCCATTCCCATTTTATCCATTCCTCTACCCATCCCTTTCTCCCTCTGTCATCCCCTTATCCATCCTTCCTGTCCATTCATCCCTCTACTCATTCCTTCTTCCATCCGCCCACCATTTCTTCTATCCGCCCCCATCCATCCTATCTTCTATCCATCTCTACATACGTTCATCCTTACATCTCCCCTTACATTCTTCCCCCTCCATCTTTCTCCGCTCTCCTTTGTTCTCCCTCCTGCTTTCCTCTGCCCTTTCTCCCTCCATCCATCTTCCCCCTCACCCCCATCCATCCCTTCATTCACTTCCCTTCCCTTCCTGGTCACGTCTTTCCACCTAGACTTTCCTGTCCCCGAGGCACTGGCAGCCAGGGCGAGCTGCACCACACAGCTGTCACATGGGGCTCTGGCTTCTGTGTTCCAGCAATTAGCCCTCTCCTGCGTGCAAGGAGTCAGCAAGCTTTAGCTCCACATGGGCCTGTGCCGATGGTGGACAGATAAAGGACCCGACAAAGGTGGCGTCTGAGCATTAATGCTTGCTGTTCCTGCAGCTATCAGATGAGGTGCACAGTGAGACAGGCAGGCGCCTTCCAGACTTGCGGGGCCTGGGCAGCTTTGCCCTCCTCAGAGGCCCCACTCTTGCTGGTTCTTTTCATCACTGAGGAGGCTGGATATAGAGACCCCAGAAGTTCCCTGAGGTACCCTTGGAAGATACAGCCACAAAGCAGTGTCTCTGCAGAGGTGATTAAGCCAGGAACTTGTAGGAGAAAGATGGCCCAGGAAGTCTCCTTGGCAGGGCGACCAGGTAGCCTCTGCCTGCACCTGTTTTCTCCATTTTGCTACATAATGAGATATAACATGCCTTAATAAGAAAATCAATAAATGGTTCTGAGGCCTTTAATGGAGAAGAAATAAACAACAACCGATCCAGATTGCAGGGCGGAGCCATTGCTGCCTGCCTCTCCGCACTGTCCAGGTTGGGATTGCTCTGGCAGACTCCAAGCTGGATAGCTGAGCTGGGCATCCTGGGTATGGGCACTGCTCCTTCTTTTTGTATCTAATATGGACGTTTTTGTGGAGGAAGCATCACAGGGTGGGGTAGACACCCACTCCTCTGCCTGTAAGATGGGGCCTACCAAAGTAGTCATGGGCTGACCTCATGCCTCAGGCAGGTCTTGCTGCTCTAAATGTGACTCCAGTTTGGGAGGAGGTCAGGGTACCCCAAGGTGCCTCTCCCTGGAATTGGTCCTCCCACTTCTCACAGCTATAGTGAAGAGGGGGTCCCTCCTGTCTGTCTGGTGGCTGTTTGTCTAGACTTTGGTTTCTTTCACTTGATGTCTTCAAGATCAGTTCTTGTAGTGAGTGTCAGATTGCACTTCCCCCTTAAGTTTGAATAATACCCCACTGTGTGGGTGGGCCACAGCTTGCTCTGTTCGTTCATTGGTCAGCAGATGCTTGAATGGCAGTTTGTGGGCTACAGAGCACATCTGGAACATTTTGAGCAACCGCATCCATGTTTTGGTGGCGCTAAATTCCTGTCTTTGGGTCCAACCCAGGTAAAAATAGATCACATCATATAGAGATCCTAGGTTTAATATTCGAGAGTCCACCAGACTGGTTTGTTTTATGGCCACCGTTTTTGTTTTTGTTTCGGTTGAAACAGGTACTCTTCTTTGTAGCCCAGGCTGGCTTTAAACTGTGATCCCCCTGCCTCAGCCTCCTGAGTGCTGGGATGACAGGCAAGCACTGCCACTCCTCTAGAAACTTGCTTCCACACAGTTGCCACCAAGAAGACCTCAGCTCTTCATGTCTTACCCAATGGTAGCTTTCCCCTGCTTTTTGGACAGTGGCCATCCTGATGGCTCCTTCCTGGAGGTGGATGACCCCTCACACGTTGGCTGTCTGCAAATTCTTGGCTTATTCAAGTCTTTTGCCCATTTAAAAATCACCCCCAGCAAAAGATTTTAATTTCTCTATAGTGTAGTCTCTAATCCTTTATCAGTTATGGGCTTTGGGAATACTTTTTCCTCCATCCTATATGAGAAACAAAGACCCTCACTTCATTAAATGAGTACTGCAGACTCAGCTCTGGCAAAGCAAAGTTGTTTATCTTATGACTTTGCAAAATGGGCTTTGGCCTAGAATGGCAGTGTGCTAATTTACCATGAAGTGGTGGTTTTAAATTTCACATGCGTACACTACATTCACGCCATTTCAATCCCCTTTCCCTCTATGCCTCATTTTCTTTAATTATTATCACTACGTGTACACACACACACACACACACACACACACACACACACACACACTCTCTCTCTCACACAAGCAAGCAACTGTTTAAATACAGCCTGTTGAGTCCATTTAGCGTTGCTCAGATGCACATGTTCAGGGAAGACCCATTCTTTCTCAGCAGCCATGAATTGCTGTATCTCTCGATCTAGGAGTGGGGCTTTGTGACATTTCCCCCAGCCATGGGGGCATACCATTTTCAGGTCTTGTTTAGGCAGCCATATTCTTTTGAGCTTCTGGCTGCGGCTTCTGTGTTACATCCTAGGATGATGGTTTGAATAGGAACAGCCCCCATGGACTCATATACATGAGTGCTTAGTCATTCGGGAGTGGTCCTACTTGACCGGGATTAGGAGGTGTGGCCTTGTTGGAGAAAGTATGTCACTGGGGGTGGACTTTGAGGTTTCAGAAGCCAAGCCAGGCCTAGAATCACTCTTTCTGTGGCCTGCTGATCCAGACATAGAACTCTGATTACCTTACCAGCACCAAGTCTGCCTGCGTGCCACCATGCTTCCAGCCATGATGGTAATGACTAAACCTCTCATCTGTAAGCCAGCCCCAGGTATACTTTCTTTTATTAGAGTTGCTGTGGTCATGGCATCTCTTTACAGCAATAGAACATTAGGACAAGCAGTGAGGACTACACCTACCTCTGGTAAAAGGATGGGTATTTAGAATGTAATTAGGAGTTATACTGGCTTGAGAAAGCGGCAGTAGTAGGTTGTGCTCTAGGATCCACGGCTTAACCAGCCATGAGTAGCTGACTAGGTGTACAGGACCAGACATTAGTTACCTCCTGCGGATGGGGCCTAAAGTTCAATTAGACGGGTTATTTTCATGAGCCCTGGCTAGGAAAGATTCCTGCCCTCTAGCACTGATATGGCTAGTCTCACTAGCCAGATTGTTCTGTGGATGGTGTCTCCACCTTCTGAGGCTGGAATTATGGGGGAGCGGGTTGCCGAGCCGAGTAGACGTTTGCTTTAGGCAGTTCTGGGCATCTGAGCTCCAGTCGCCAAGCTTGAGGTACAAGCGCCCGAATCACTAAGCCGTTCCCCTCCAAGACTGAGCTCTCTCTCTTTGAAAGAGACTCCGTGCATTTCCGCAGATTACAAAGTAAGGATTTCAGCAGACAGGATGCCCCCAACCCTACCCTTATTAGGCACTTGCTGCCCTCTCTGGATTGTGTTTGTGTGTTCACATGTGTGCATGCATGGTCTTCAGGGCACACATTGCTGTCTGGGGGGGTTCCTTCGTCTGACCACTTCCCTGCAAAGGGCTCCGTGAGTTTTCCTGGCTCCAGCCCTTTTCAGTGCAGCTTCCTGTCTAAAGTGACCTGCCTGGGGCTGTCACCATGACCTTTTGAGTTGATACTTTGCAGGAAGGAGATGCAGGTGTGATCTCTAGCCTGGGGAATGCATGCATGGGCTTTGGGTGAGTAATGCCAGGGGTTCTCTCTTGAGCTACCTGATGATGACCCTACAGTCTTGTCTGTCTGTCTGAAAAGGCTTTTTGCTCTGGCTGTTTGTGAAGTAGGTGGCCTGCATCTAAAGCAAGATAAGATCAATACTCACACAAACCATTGTCTACAAATGTCTGGAAGTTGGGTTTATGTAGTTGAAGGAGGTCCCCAGCGTAGGTTGACAGAAGGGAGTGGGTGGGGCTGGTAAGGAGGGTCTCTGTGCCAACAAGCCTTGGAGCCCTGTATTCACTGGCAAGCAGCAGGAGCCACTAAAGGTGCTGGAGTGAGTGACCAAGCGTGCATGCGCGTGGGGAGATCACAGAAGTGTGAGTCCCGGGACATGATGAGTAGGACTATCCTGGAGGAGTCCGGGGGGCTGCAGAGCATCTATAATGCTCCCCGTTATCAGTGATGATGCGGAGAATGAGGCTCTGCTAGGCCAACCCTGCAGAAGAGGCTGGCAGAGGCCAGAGAGGGGAAGGAGAGACAAGCCTCACAGTGCAGAGATCTCCACTCGAGTACAATGTGGATGCCAGGAAAAGCTGGGGACATATCCTTGCACCAGGATGGTGCACACAATGACAAGTGCCCTTTATGCCACCTGATGTAAGTTAGGGTGTTTCCATCCAGGATGGAACTCCCAAGTTCTACCCAGCATGTACCACAGGCCAATTCTCCTGGTACCTGGAGTCTCTGATCCCTCCAGTGATAGCAAAGGTGGTTCACACTTCCTTCTCTGAGGCTAGGAAAGCATTCTGACAGCATTAGGGATGTCTCTACCAGGCCAAGCCCCTAGTGTTCTCATTAGAATCCACATGGGCAGATGCACTGGCATGGACAGAGGACAGAATATGTCTTCCTATGTCTGTTTCCCAGGCATCTCCCAGATGGGAGATGTGCTTGGTGAGATCACAGGAGTGTGAATCCTGGGAGATGATGGACAAGAGAGGGGGCCGCCCTTTGCTGGGAGGGCCACCCTTTGCTGGGAGGGCCACCCATTGCTGGGAGGGCCACCCTTTGCTGGGAGGGCTGCCCTATGCTGGGAGGGTCACCCTTTGATGGGAGGGCCACCCTTTGCTGGGAGGGTCACCCATTGCTGGAGGGCCACCCTTTGCTGGGAGGGCCACCCTTTGCTGGGCTCCCTGGTATATCTCAACCCCACCTGACAGCCCCACTTAACATTAGTCACTAGAGACTCTGATGATCATGAGCTCTCTGCATCTACTGGGAGGTCATGACCCAGGAACGACCCTGCCCATGACCCTGATCTCGCTGATATGTTGGCCTGCACAGGAAAGTTCTGTGCTGCCACTCCATCTGCAGGGTGTAAAAGAGACACTCCAGCTGTTAGGTTTAGGGCAAGAGTTCCAAAGAACATGGATGTACTACTGGTAAGAGTCATTAGGACAGTTGGCAATGCTGTAGACAGACAGACAGCTAGACATCGGCATCAGAGCCAACATCATGACAGCATGGCGGATCTCTCCTAAGTGAGACTCTCTTGGGGTGGTTTTTGAGGATGGTATAGGTTTACAGGAGGAACCTGCAGGAGACTCTTAGACTTCCAGGCAGGAAGGGGTCGGGGCAGGACTGTGGCCACCAATGCCACCTTTGATGTACACTCACTTTTTCTTGTGAGAGATCCTGGCCTTAGGAGTCTTAGGAGCCCCAGAGGACGTGTCAGCAGACACCTGTCAGTGTCTGTGAGCAGCTGCTGCAGATCCTGTGGCCCGAGCAGGGGCTGGATGGGAACGTTACTTTCTTACAGTGAGTGGGGGAGGCAGAGGATTGCAGGTGGGGAACTCAGGGAGCCAGGGAGAGACGCTTACAGTCTGCCTGCTCCTGCCGCTTCAGTAGAAAATGTGATATTGCACCGAGTCACTGTGGACACCAGCAGCAGGTTCTCAGGAGTCACCAGCACACGGTGAAGGGGGAGGGGTACCGATGTATGCCTAAGGAGTATCTCTGCTCCCTTGAGGCGTCATCCCGGAGTCAGGTTGGTTGGGGGAAGGGGGCGTAAGTACCTTGTGTTTGTTTGCAAATATGCGAGTTCCGAAGGGAACCTCCTGTGAGTGAGTTTAACAATGTAGAGGCAGGATGTGTCTCAGCCCTGGGGAAAACAGGATAGCCACCCTTCGGAGATGTGCATACAACATCTCTGACCCTGCAATCCTATTTCCGTTCATGTCTTCAAAGGATAGAGAGCAGGTCTCAAGCTGGAGTCTGCACACTTCATCCAAGTAGCAAAAAGGGGGAAAACACACAAGTGCCTGTGGCAGATGGGGTGAAATATCACTCTGTTTTGAAAAGGAAGAGTGTCCTTAGTGGTGTGGACTAACCTTGAGGCCACTACATTGAACAAGGCAAGTTCAAACTCATCACAGGAGGACACGCACCATAGGGTTCTGCTCATGCAAAATTCCTAGATTCGGTCTAGGGAGTGGAACTAGGATGGGGCACAGCTGGCTGGGAAGGAGCTGACAGTGTTTCACAGGGACAGAGTTTTAGTCTGGGGAAATGGAGAGGTGAATGGTTGGGGTGGCTGCATATCACTATGAGCGAGCTAGCTTTGTGCTGCTGAGTCATGCCCTTGATTACAGCTTAGAGGGCACGTTTTGTATCTACTTTTACCGCCGTTAATCATTTTAACCCATCCTAGTCTCCTTTCCTGTCGATGTGGTAAACACCTGGACCAAAGCAACTTCAGGGAGTAAGGGGTTTACTTTACCTCACAGTTCCGGTTTACACTCTGCCATTGTGGGGAGATTGGAGGCGTCTAGTCAGACCCACAGGCAAGAGCAGGGAGAATGTGAGTCGTGCATGCTTAGGAGCTCAGCACACTCTCCCCTCTCGTACAGTCCAAACCCAAAGAATGGTGTCATTCCATAGTAGGCAAAGCCCTGCCCGCCTTAATTAAGGTAATCAAGACAATCCCCTCCAGACCTGCTCATGGGCCACCCTGATCTAGCGAATACCTCACTGAGACTCTCTCCTCAAGTGATTCTAGACTGTGTCAAATTGACAGCTAATCCTAACCCCCCCCCCCCAAATACTAAGAACCTTTGGAATGGCAGGAATAGGACTGGGTGAGAGCGGAGGCACACTGGGGCCACTTGAGATGCCTCAAGGCCCTGTGAATCCCGAGAAAGCAGCCAGGGTGGGAAACAGGCGTAATTAGAACAATTAAGGGCACTTCTCATACTTCAAACCCATGGGAAGCTGGGCAGCAGGTTCCTGGCCACCTTACCTGACTCTGGACAGAAGGGGGCTCCAGGCATAGACTACTGGTCCCTATTTCGAACCTTGCCACCTCTGAGTCAAATTTCCCACTCAACTGTGGAGCAGGATGGGTACAGACACTTGTCTGTCTCTGTCTTCAGGGATGAGATGAGCCCTAGGTGAGAAGCCGAGGTCCTGTGGTCGGAGTCAGAGTCTTGGCCATGCTTCTCCCATTCCTGTCTACCCTTATCTGCCCAGCATGCCTGGCACTGAGAGACCCTGCTGCAGGTATTCTGTGACTTCTCTTAGTCTTTGCTGAAAGGTTGACTCAGCAGGGGGAAACGCAGCCACATTCCTTGCCCTGCCCAGCCCTCCTACTGGCTCCCCATGCACACAGCTCAGTGTGCCACCTATAGAAGGCCTGCGAGAGCCAGAGGAGTACCCAGAAGCCACTGGGGCCACAGTGAAGAAGGTGCCTCCCCAAACTTGTGGCTATCACACACTGACCCCATGACCATGCCTGTTTTAGTTGCATGTCAGATGAGAAGGTGTTCTTCCCTCTCCTCATTTCCCTGCATCTTTGGGGTGCCGTGGTATGGGAATTGGCTTCCACTTGCTGTGATGGGCTTGGAAACCTCTCTGGGATTCATTTTCCTGTGGCCTCTCGCTTTGGGCTGCTGATCTTCCCCTGGAAACAGCTGTGGCTGCCTGAGGCGTGGAGGCTGCCAAGGAACTGGATCCCTCTTGCAAAAGAAAATCAAGCCTATGTGGTCCTCTCTCTTCACCCTTTCATCCAGCTCTACTGACTACTGACCACTCCTCAGAGAGCAGCGGGGTGCCATAGGTCCCCAGAGGATGCTGAGTGAGGGTAGGGGGGCACCATTAAGTTGGGCTTCAGCCATCTCCCCCAGGGATAGGAGACTCAGTTCCCAAAAATGACACCTGTATGGAGTAGGAGTCCTGCCCATGAGCTACATTCCCCACCACCCCCAAGATGCCAGAGCCACAAAGGGGCTGCCCTGTAGCTTCCTGGGGAGGGGGTGCTCTAGAGAGGCATTCTGGGGAAGGGAGGTAAAGAAGGAGGAAAAGAATAAAAATACTGTGAATGAATGAATGAACTCCTTCACAGCTCCCAAGGTGGGAACTGAGACCTCAGCCATCTTCTGACTTCAGTTCTTCATCTCCACGTAGGACCCTGAGCCTGCAGCTGCCTACACCCTGTGACACATGGAGATGATTTAAAAAGGTGGTGGGGAACACAGGCCAGCTCCAGTGTCAGACGCCTTGATCCCAACTCCAAAGTAATCGCCTGGCAAACAAGCACTGTCTAAATATCACGGTGTGTGGGTCAGGCGCACCGCAGCCTGGAAATGTCAGTGGTGGGGGCCTCCTCGGAGCCCCGGGATTAGCCCAGGCACCTGAGCCACGTGTGCTTGCCTTCAGCCCTGGCCTGGCCCTGCCCTGGGTTGGCCCAGGAATATCCAGAGAGGCCCCAGGTGTGTGCCCACTGCCAAATCAAGGGGTTGAGCCTCCTGTGGGAAGGATGTCACCTGTGGGGTCAGACTGAGCCGGAAATGACTGTGGCCTGTGGAATAACATACCTCCAACTCTTCATTAGGAACCAGAGTAGGGCAGCCCCAAGAGGAGAGAGAGAGCCTTGCTGTCCAGGCCTTCACTGTGAGACCACACACATTTGTTTCTTCCCGTCTGCCCCCTCACTTGTACAAAACCTGACCACCTGCTCAAATGGTAGTGAGTGCTGGGTAGGAACCATTGCTGCCATCAAGATAGGCTCTGGGGTGAGGTGGCCGTAGCCATAGCTGTCATAGTTGTTAAGTACAAAGTGCACCTCTCCCTCCCCACCAGTAGCAGTGCTGGGGACATTATACTAAAGAGAAGGACTTTGCCAGGTAAATAGAAGGATTGTCATTGGGTCTATCGAGTCCTAAAGGCAGGCAGGGTTCTGTTTACCAGAAGCCTTTCTTAAACCACTGAAACTGCCCTTAATCTGCCCCAAAGGTCAACAGTCTTGGGTAAGGGCATCTAGTTCGGGGTCAGTCCAAACATCCTGTATCCACTCAAAGACCCCCCTCCCCTACTTACTGTCGTATAACTCTGCTTCCTTCTCCACTTCCCCTCAAGAGAGCCCTGACAGTTGGAACCCCAATTAACCTTTCTTCCTGCTCATAGAGTGGTCTAATTTAGGGAAGTGAGCAAGTTCGGAGCTGGGTTTGGCTCTGTCACTGATGGTCCCGCTCTGTTTGTGCTAGCTGTTTTTGTCAACTTGACACAAGCTAGAGTCTTCTGAGAAGAGGAAACTTCAGTGATAAAATGCTATTTCCAGGACTGGGAAGATGGCTCAACCACTAAGAGCACTGACTGCTCTTCCAGAGGACCTGGGTTCAGTTCCAAGTACCCGCATGGTGGCTTATAACCAGTTCCAGTGGACCCAGCTCCCGCTTCCGGCTTCCAAGGACACCAGGCATGCAAGTGGTACAGACACATGTGCAGGTAAAACACTCATATACATTTTAAAGACACACCCCCAAAAGCCTGTTAAGAGAAGATGCCTACACCAGATAGGCCTCCATCAGACTAGCTTTCCACCAGATTGGCCTGTAGACATGCCTGTGAACATTTTCTTAAATAATGACGATGTGGGATGGCTCAGCCCACTAACTGTGGTAGTACCAGCCTTAGGCAGATGGTCTTTGAGTGTATAAAACTGCAAGCTGGATGAACCATAGAGAATAAGCCACTAAACAGCAGTCCTTCATGGTCTCTGCTCCTGTTGCTGCCTCCAGGCTCCTGCCCTGACTTCACTCAGTGATGGACTGGGATCAGGACATGTAAGCTAAATAAACCCTTTCCTCCCCAACCTGCTCCTGGCCATGGTTTTTATTACAGTGATAGACAGCAAGTAAGGCAGTGCTTTTCTTATTTTGTATGTGTGCATGACCAGCGGTGTGGAAGCCAGAGGTCAGCTTAGAATATTGGTTCTTTGATGCATTGGGAGAATTTTCTGTCTGGGAGAAGGGAAGAGCATGGAGGGGAAGGAGCTGGCTATCTGTCTCCTTCCTCAGAAAGTCCCAGTGACAAAGCAAAGTTCAGTTTGACCAAAGTTTCTCTGGAGTAGCTGATGGATTTACTGGGCTCTTTCTTGACTGGATAAATGGTTACTGGATAAATGGTGAACCCCAAAGCAGCCACACTGGAAAGTCTTCCCTCATCAGGGATGATAGCCTTCCCCATAGTCACATAGAAGAGCCCCAACCCTCCATTCCTCTAGTCTTCCTCAGACTATGAGCTGGAACCCTTTCCCCAAAACACCAAGGCCAAGTACACAGGGCAGATTCACAAACAGCTTGTAGAGAGGAGTAGCCTAAGGCTCCAGTGAGGGTCCTGTGACTCTCGCTACCCCCCTCCTTCTACAAGGGTCAGTCAACAAGCCCAGTTGTGAAGATTGTTCGCTAGCTTAACTCAGGCAAACTCATGAAGATGGCGGCTGTTTGGTTTGGAGAACTGTGCTGTGCCACAGACGAGGCCACTGTGTGCTTTGAGACGGTATCTCTCACTGACCTGGAGCTGGCTGGCTGAGCCCTAGGGATCCTCCTGTCTCTGCCTCCCAGTGCTGGGGTTACAGGCATGCATCCCCACATCTGGCTTTTTACATGTGTTATAGAGATCACAATTTGTTAGGTCCCCATACTTGTGTAACAAACCCTTTGTGGTCTGAGTTATCATTGCAACACCACCTCAGTTTCTTCTCTTTGAATCTCCACTTCGGTTCTGGCCTCCAACCTTGGGCTCCTCAGATCGGGGGCAGAGGCTGTGCTTAGAGCAGAAACAGGCTGACTCCTCCAGGGGTCACATGACTCTCATGTCAGCCTTACCTCAAGCAGAAGTGGGAATCACTACCGTGTAAGTCCAGAGTGGTAATGGGGTCCATTTTTGAAGTACAGCTTCTCAAAGAGGGCTCCCAGACCCAAGAATGGCAGTGCTGTAGAGGAGGCCCATGTTCAGGGGCAGAACATCGTTAGAGACCTTCAGTCTCAGGTCTAAACTTCAGTCCCCACATCCAAACTGATTACCCCAGGCTAGATGGTATAAGAGATTACAGACAGGCTGCTACTTGATGGTATAAGAGATTATAGATAGACAGGCTGCTACTAACTTCTGTCTTTGTCGTTGTTGTGTGGCTGTGAAGAGAACCATGACCCAGGCAACTCTTACAAAAGCAAGCACTCCAAGCTTTGTTGACACCCATGAGAGGCCTGACCCTCTCTGAACAAAAACAGAGGAGGAGTAGATTTGGGCTGGGGTGGGGGAGGGAGTGGAGGAAGAGGACAAAGGGGAAGCTGGGGTTCAGGATGTAAAATAAATGATAATAATAATAATAATAATAATAATAATAATAATAATAATAATAAAACATTGAATTGAGGGCTAGCTTACAGTTTCAGACTGAGTCCATTGTCTTGGTGGGACACAGCGGCACGCAGGCAGAGGCTGGAGCAGTAGCTGAGAGTTACATCCTGATCTATAGGCAGAGAGAGGGAGACAGATAAAGAGATACTGGGCTTTGGAAACCTCAAAGCCCACCCCAATGACACAGCTATTCCAAAAAGCCACACCGACTCCAATGAGGCCACATTTCCTAATCCTTCTCAAACAGTGTTGTTCCCTGGTGGCTAAGTATTCAAATGTAGAACCTATGGAGACCATTATTATTCAAGCCATCATACTAGGTAACTAAGAGGCTGTGAATCCATTGGACAGAAGCCCTCTCCACCTGGAGGAGCCTACCCTAATGACAGAGGTGACAGGGTTACTCCTGACCCCAAACTCATAGGAGTCTTTGCCCTCACCTCAGTCCAGCTGCCCCTTAGCCTCCCCTGTCAGTGCCCCCATACACACGAGGAAGCTACAGCTTCTCCCTTGGACAAATCTGCAGTCCAGAATGGGGGACCAATGCTCCAGAGTCTACTGTTGTCCCGTTTCCTGTCCCTTCCCACAGGCATCCTCCAGGGAATCAGGGCCTTAGGAAGTTTCTCTACTCTGCTAACACAGCCCAG
Source organism: Arvicola amphibius (assembly GCF_903992535.2). NCBI lineage: Eukaryota > Metazoa > Chordata > Mammalia > Rodentia > Cricetidae > Arvicola > Arvicola amphibius. Next base: position 144,669,780 of record NC_052047.1, on the reverse strand, counting down.
GGCCATGGGTCCCATGGTGTGGGGAGCAGGAGCCACCTTGTAGATAGGAAGGGAGGAATACACAGCCCCCAGTCACCACAAACCATGACGAAGAGATCATCTCATTCAGAGCAGGAACCGCTGCACGTCCCTGCCACAGGATGGGAGGGTGACCATAGCCCACAGGCTCCAGTGCTTCCGTGGGGCTGGGGTGGGCAGGCAGCCGTCTCGCAATTAGACATGATTGCTGTCACAGCACCATCGTGGTCCCTGTGAGTGACTAATGGGAACTGAATGTCACTCTTATTGCTTTTACAGGCTAATTTGTCAGACTGTCAAGTACTCTGGGAGGTGGTGTGGAGGGTGTTACGTGACTCACAGGAGGTGGGGGGTGTGGGAGGGCAAGGGAAGGGCCTTAGAGAGGGCTAGAAGGGAGCCAGGAGTACCTGGCAGAACCAGGGGTCTGAGCCATGACATTTTCTGAAGGTCTGAGGGGTATGGGAACTGTCACATATGCATGGCTGCTGAGTCCCTCCAGGCCCTACTCCAGGCCATGTATGTATATACATATACACATGCTTATATGAAAGCTTGGGGATGTGGAAAACATGCAGACCTGCCTGCATGTGCACATGGACACATTCATACGTGCACAAGGGCACTTGCTCACAGACATATATACATGTATATGAACACAAATACTTCCGTGTAGTATATTCTTACGTGTGGACCAAATACACTGAGACACAGATCATGGGTCTCCGGTCTGGCCACACATGTAGCCACCAATGCCTTCGGCATCTGGCACCTCCCTATTCAAGAGCCCCAGGATTGGTGTGTGGGTGGCCAAGTGACATGGGGTAGCTGTGAGCCTCTGCTAATGTGAGGCTAGTGCTAGGCTCTTTAGGAGGTCTGGCTATCACAGGGACTTCCTCTTGGTTAGGACTAATGGGTGGACAGTTGGCTCTGTAACGGGTCCTCTAATCATCTGTTTCCCTTCCTGCCTTGGTCACACTCTGGCTTTTGGTCCTCTCATCTGGAAGGACCACCCTGACCTAGGCCCCTCAAGTAACTCAGAGATGTCTCCCAATGAGCTCACAGAAGGGCCGGCCATCTCTCGGCAGATGCAGGGTTCTTTGGAAGGACCAGAACTCTTGAGAGCTGTCATGGTGGCTCCCAGGAACCCACTGTGAAGAAAAGGAAACTGAATCCTAAGCTATGAGGGACTGAGCTGAGCTGGGGTTCTCTTCCCTACAGACAGTGGGTCTCCAGGTCCCGCATGGTTTTTTTAATTTCATGATATTTATTGAGCTCTACATTTTTCTCTGCTCCCCTCCCTGCCTCTCCTCTCCCACCTTCAATCCTCCCCCAAGGTCTCCATGCTCCCAATTTGCTCAGGAGATTTTGTCTTTTTCTACTTCCCATGTAGATTAGATCTATGTATGTCTCTCTTAGGGTCCTCATTGTTGTCTCGGTTCTCTGGGATTGTGGTTTGTAGGCTGGCTTTCTTTGCCTTATGTTTAAAAACCAACTATGAGGGGCGAGGGGAAGGGAAAATTGTAATAATAATAATAAATGAAAAAACCACCTATGAGTGAGTACATGTGATAATTGTCTTTCTGTGTCTGGATTACCTCACTCAAAATAATGTTTTCTAGTTCCATCCATTTTTCCTGCAAAATTCAAGCTGTCGATATTTTTTTTCTGCTGTGTAGTACTCCATTGTGTAAATGTACCACATTTGTAAAAAATCTATTCTTTGATCAAGGGGCATTTAGGTTGTTTCCAGGTTCTGGCTATGACAAACAAAGCTACTATGAACATAGTTGAGCACCTGTCCTTGTGGCACGATTGAGCATCCTTTGGATATGTACCCAAAAGTGGTATTGCTGGGTCTGGAGGAAGGTTGTTTCCTAATTTTCTGAGAAATCGCCACACTGATGTCCAAAGGAGTTGTACCAGCTTGCATTCCCACCAGCAATGCAGAAGTGTTCCCTTACCAGCCAAAGGTGCCAGGCTGATGGGCTGCCTGGAGGATACTCTAGACCTGGGTGTGGGAGCGGGCAGGTGGGGGCTCCGTGGGGAGAGGCTTCACCCACAGTTGAGACACAGAGGCTGATCCGGCAGCTCTTGACTCTGGTCTGACTTCTAACTGCCCAATTATCCCTAAGTGCCTCCTATCGACCGCAGCCCGTGCTGTCCAGCACATATTCTGTGCCTACAGCCCCGAGGCTGCTGCTCCATCTGATGGCCTTGTTAGGGCTAATTGCTCTGGCATTTGGGTCTGATGAGGACTAGAATGGCTGGATCCTGCCTGATGTCAGGGAGCTTCATTCTCCTTCCAGTCAGGTACCTGAGTGGTGACAGGACACCTCCTCAGACCTCCACAAACGGACCTGCAGTCATAAAGCCCGGGCTGGCATCAGGTCCCTGCTTCACAGCTCACAACAATCTGCTGGGTGGTGGGGAAGTGTAACTTCCCTTTCCCTTCTGTCTGGGGCTCACTCTGCACAGCCCCGAGACAGTCCATGGTGATATTCCGAGCAACTTAAATCCCAGAGAGGGTCCCACTAACTTCAGGGCATGTCAGTTGGTGATTCCATATTCCTCCATCTCTGTGAGCAGGAACACAGGCCCCAGAGCCTGGTGTTGAGTTTCTCGAGACCTTGGCACCCTGTGTTCCTGCATAGAGTAATTTAGGTGGACTTGTCAAAGTGGTTGGGGTATGTGTTTGTATGTATGTGAATAGGTCTATATGTATAGTGTGTGTGTGGATGCATGAACATAATATGGATACATGTATGACTGTGTGTGCCTGTTTATATGTATGTACCTATCTCTGCACATGTGTATGTCTACACATGTGTTTGTGTGTGCATGTGGCTGCCTCTGTGTGTGTGTATTTGTATATGTGCCTGTCTCTCTGCATCCAAGTGTATTTGTGTGTCTATGTGTCTACGTGTGTAAGCACTGTGAATAACTATATATCTGTGTATGCATACGTGTTTGTGTGCATGAATGTGTGCCTGTCTATATGTCTCTATACATATACCTCTGTGTATATATATTTGTGTGTACCCATCTCTCTCTGAATGTGCATCTGTGTATGACCATATGTGTATGTCTTTATACATGTGTGTATGCCTTTATATATGTGTGTATATCCTCATATTTAGATATGTATGTACTCGTATGTGTCTCTGTGTGAACATGCATGCTTCTGTGTGTCTATGGTAGACATATGTGCATGTTTATGTATGTCTGTGTGAATATCGGTATATTTATATGAACGTGTATTTACACGTGGTCATATGCTCATATAATTTGTATCCACATGTGTGTACCTATATGTGCTAATTTCATATGTATTCACATTTGAACATTTATGTGTACTCACTTCCTATGTGTCTACATATGGATACCTGTGTGTTCTCATCTTGTGCATGTAGGCACCTGTGTGTGCTCATTTAGTGTGTTTTCACATGTGGGCACATATATGTATTCACCTCATGTGTGTCCACATGTGGATACCTGTGTGTTGTCATCTTGTGTGTCTGTTTGTAGATACCTGTGTATTCTCATCACATGAGTGTTCATGGGGATTGGCGTTGATGTATGGAATAGGTGTACACATTTGCCCAGCCTCTTGTAGAAGGCCATGATGCTGGTTGGAGGTGGCCTTTTCGCCTAGATTGTAAGAACATGTGTCCCAAAATGCACACGGGTTTCCACAGTATCCAAAGCTATATGGTAGAGTTGGGATGATTGGTGTCCTGGCCATCCCTCTGACCAGTCCCCTGCCTCTCTAATTCCTTGGTGTCCTGGGCAGGGAGACCTACATCAGCAGGGTATGTACGGGATAAAGCAGCAGCTTCCACACTGGGGGGCATCCAGCCTCACTAAAGCAGGGAGTGGGTGTGCTGTCATTATGGACAATTAAGCATCGTACTGAAAGAGGTGGTGGAGAGAGAAAGGGCCTGTGTGTTGCCCGGCTCCGCAGGCCTAATCGCTGTGGTGACAGGGGAGGATAATTATTCAGGATGACTGTAAATGGCACAGTCATTGCAGGGGCGCAGAGGGCTCAGGAAAGAAGGAGGGCTGGCTATGCCCCAGCACCCACCTGAGCCCAGAGCAGGCAAGAGCCCGCTGTACTGGCTATGCACTTCAGTCTCATCTCCTTTCCTTACTGCTAGGGGCTGCCTCCCAACCATTCCTCAGCCCTGTGGGTTTGACTTTCTCTCAAACTGTTGTGCTGTTCAGGGATCCCTCAAAATCTCACCTCAACCAATCAGAAGCCTCTTCCCAGCCCTGCCCTGCCCTCAAGTGTCTCTGCTCCCTCAAAGTGAGGCTTGGCAGCTGCAGCTGGGAGCCCTGACCCCACCGTTGCTATCTTCCTTGGATACTAAAGTGTTGGGAGCAGGGCGGGGGGCCTGAGCTGTGTGATCCAGAGAGGCTGTGTGTTTCTGGGACTCAAATCTCCCTTTTGTAGAATGAGTTTGTCTGAAGGTGGAGAGGAAGGTACTGCCCTGGTGTGAATTGTCATGATGAGGGTCTCATCCTGAAATGTGCAAGTGGCTGAACAGAACCTGCTTGGCCTTGGGTGAGCTTCGAGAGTAGGTGGGGGCTTTGAGTATGGAGCAGGGTTGAGGCCAGGAAGCCTGACCAAGAGCAGACTTGAGGGGTTCTTGAGGTCCTTCCCATCAAACTGGGGATGGGATAGGGCCAAAGTGTCCTGGGCTTCTCTGTGCCTACAGATAGATGCCTTAGACTTGGGCACAGTCTAGTCAGCCAGCCCTGGTGTGTGCGTGTGCGTGTGTGTGTCTTGTCTATGTCTGTGTGTCCATCTCTCTGTGTGTGCATGTCTGTCTGTGTGTGTCTGTGTGTATGTGTATCTGTGTATCTGTGTATGTTTCTGTCTCTGTGTGTGCACGCGTCTCTATGTGTGTCTGTGTATGTGTGTGTCTCTCTGTGTGTATTTGTGTGTGTGTCTGTGTGTATGACTCTCTCTCTCTCTCTCTCTCTCTCTCTCTCTCTCTCTGTGTGTGTGTGTGTGTGTGTGTGTGTGTGTGTCTATCCCACAAACAGTACACAGCAGCTTGGGTGTGCTACCAGGCTGGCCATGAACAGAGGCAAGAGTCGGGGCAGCAGTTACCTCCCAAGAGAGCTCAAAGACATCATGTTCTCAAGCCTCGGCCAGGTGCTACTTGGGTGAGCCCAGGCACAGACAAGGGTCTGGAGAGCACACATTTCCCCACTCCCACCTAGCTTCTATGCAAGCCCTTCCAGACAAGGTAAGGAAATGAATTAAAAAGCAATATTTGTGTCAGTGTAAGACATTTGCCGAAAGGTTAAATCCACATTCACAGAGCTGTGCAGCAGCCCCCTCTGCAGTATTGGATGCAACCCCCTCCTACCCTGTGCCACCTGAGCAAACGCCAAGCCGGGTGGGGTGGACCAGCCTGGGCTTGCCTCACTCAGGAATCCCCAGCACCCTCCAAAGGAAGGGCCTCTGGAGGGCTTGTGCAGGCCTGGGGGGAGACCTGTGCAGCCAGCTTTGCCTTCATGGTTGAAGGGTCCCCGTGGGTCCCCATTCTGAGCTGTTGAGAGCACTCTTGGGGGAGTCCTGGAACACCAGACAGGCCAGGGCTCTGATGGGCACACAGAGACAGGAGTGGGCCAAGCCAGTAGGGATGCTGACCCAAGGAGAGCTCCAGGAGGGGGATCGGACATGGTGGGGAGGGGAGGTTCATATAGTAAGAGAGAGTAGGCATTGCAGAGTAAACAGAGGCTGAACTGGGTTTTACGGGATTCACAGGGGCTTGCTCAGAGAAGGTAGATGAGAGGTAGCACGTTAAGCTGGGTATCACACAGCCCCAGACTCCCCTGGAACAGGAATGGTGTGTGTGGGCGGGGCATAAGATTTGCGAGGGCGGGGCAGACGGTTTGCGGGGCGGGGGCTGGGTCCGGGTCCGGGTCCGGGTCCGGTGAGTTAGGGAGATTTCATTTGTACTGACTCAATATCTATCTTGCTTCCAGAGGCCAGTGTCAGCCTGTGAGGGTCACAGCCCAAGGCAGTGATGTGGCAGGCTGTTTGGAGAACTCCCAGTTCCTGCTGGGAAAGAGAGGGTTGGGAAGGGCTAGGGCTGGTCTAGGTGAGCAGGGCAGGCAGCCTCTGAGAGTGCCAGCCCAGCGATGTCTAGGAGGAGGCAGAGTGCCACTGTGCAGTGATCAGCTGGAGGGGGAGCTAACGGGAACTCTTGCCATTTCCTGTGTACTGGGTCCTCAGAACCCCAGGGTGGCCATTTTCAGGGTGAGCTCTGTCCTTCTGGCAGACCTTATAGCATCCAGAGAGACAAGGGAGGTAAGAGGACACCTTTCTCAGAAGGGCTGGGGCAGTTGTCCTGAGCCATTACCCACAGGAAGAAAATGACCCCAGGGAGGTAGGACAGGTCCAGTGCAAGTTATCTGCCATCGAGAAAGGTCCCCTCCCTGGTCTCCTTGGAGACCATTTCCTTGGCTGAGGAAGGTGTGGTGGGTCTTTGTGTAAGTGGGGGTGGGTGGTAGCTGGAAAACAAAAGATCACTTGGAATGAGTCCTTGGGGTGCCACAGTAGAGATGAGCACTGAGCATGCCCTAACGGGGGGAGGGCACTGAGAATGGGGCTGCAGCTATCTCTAGACCAGGAGTCAGGGAGTGAGCCCGGGAGCTCAGAACGCTCACCACTAAAGAAGAGGTCTGCTCCCATAGGAAGGTAGGGCAGAGGGCCCTAGGGAGATGCCAGGGGCTAGGGTTGGCACCATCTCCTGGGCAATGTCTTCAAGGATATGATAATCAAAGAGATAGGAACCCTGAAAATTGGGCCAGTCTTGGAAACACTGTAAAGAATAGCCTTCTGGGACATTCTGTGTCTCACAGGACCTGAGGATCCAGCCCCAGTGCCAGCACATGCAAGACCAGGGCAGTGAGTAGACAGCACACTTCGTTACATCGGGCTGGGTGAACAGGACCTGTGCCTCGGAGGGGACCTGAAGACACCAAAAATGTCACCGAGGGGCTTCTGGACCTACCTGCAACCAGGGGCTTTAGTTTTCCTAACATTAGCCCTTAGGAATCCAGCAAGACCCATACTGGGTGCCCTGGTTTGGGTGGAGGGCCGTATCTGTCTCCTGCCCTGCAGAACACCAGCCAGCCCCTGTCCTTATGTCGTGCCTCAGGCTGAGGGTGATTCAGAGGCAGGTGCCTGTGACAGTGGATGCAATTAGATCTAATGGGACGGAGGCCTTTCTCGTAGCCCTCGCTCTGTGCCCACCCCCGCCTCCCTCAGGCGCAGCAGGCGGGGAGAGGATGCGCAGGAGGTAGGAGGTGGGGGGACCCAGAGGGGCTTTGACGTCAGCCTGGCCTTTAAGAGGCCGTCCGCCCAGCAAGGGCTGTGGAGACAGAACCCGGGACCACCAGGCTGCACTATGCCCACCCCTAGCGCCTCCTCACCACAGCCCAAGGGCTTCAGAAGAGCCGTCTCAGAGCAGGATGCCAAGCAGGTCGAGGCCATCATGGTGAGAAGGGCATGCTGTCACCCAAGGGTATCTGGAGCAGTTTCTGCACCTATGGGTGGGAGGATACCCCAGGCTTGGAGTCCACCCAGTGTCTGGCACCCAGGGTTGGAGTGGATTTCTGTCCCATTCTGTCCCATCCTGTCCCAGGGTTAGTTGGAGCCCTAGTCCTGTTAGCTATTCCTGTACTTGGGTAAGTGCCTCTGCTGTGTCCTGCTGGACTCCACGGGGGACAGTCAGTGCCTGTCGTCTGGGGCCATCCTCTCTGGGGCTTCTGTGGGCATCTGTGGGTCCTATTTAATGAACTAAGGGGATAATCTCTCTTGGGTGCTCTTGGGAGAGAGTCCTGTGACTCAGGTCAGCCTCCAGTAGTCCCCTGCTTGTCTGCCCTCTTAGGGTTCTCTAGGTTTGCCTGTCACAGGGTGTGCAGTTCCTGCAATGCACACTTCTGGGGAGAGTGGGTCAGTAAACGGCTGGTCTGCCAGCCGCTGTCCCACACAAACAGGATGTGGGCCCAGGTTCCGTTGTACTAGAAGAGATCCCTGGCACTGGGGACCTGTGCATGCGTTCACCCTTGCCACCTCCCATCACCCTGGATTTGCGTTACCTGTGTTAGGGAGGCCCAGGGATCAAGGGAGAGGTGCTGCCAAAACACCAAATAGTCCCTCTGCCAGCCTGGACACAGGGACTCCTCGGCTCATAAGAAGGGCTTTCAGATTTTCCTTGGAGCCCCATCTCACCATCGCCCTGGCCTGACAGAGACCTTAATGAGACCGGTGTGACCTTTAGAAAGGTAATTTGCAGGCTCTTCTCAAGAGGCGACTGTGGGGTCAAAGTGCCCCTTCACCCTGTCTCTGCTGGGTGGCTGTCCCCATAGCCTCCTTGGGAACTGCCCAGTCACGTGTGCTCTTCCCAGGGAGCCTGTGGCTCTGGCTGCATTCATGGTGTCTTTCTGGGAGTCAAGAGGCAGCCCCAGGGGGATGCTTTTCCATATGACTGTGGCATCCTCAAAGCCCAGGGTGGCTTATTATTTCAACTTAAAGGACCCAGAACCTTTTGGGGAGCTTAGCCCCCAGCTAAGAGTTCAGGCCCCTCCTAACTCAGGTCCAGGTAGTTCTGGGTGTTGGAGGATCGGGCACACTGGTTCACAGCTGTGGCAGACACACAGCCAGTAGAGGCCAGACGGAGGTAACCTGTACTCAGACCTCGACAAGGTAGCCAGGAGGAGGGGGTAGCAGAGGACAGTAGAAAATGGACAAGGTACCTGGAGACGTTTTCATGGGGGTATTCCCGGGTGAGAGGACAACGTGGATAGGACACCTGGCTGAGAACCCCTTATCCCAGTGATGGCGTGTGCCAGAGGCTCAGCCCCATGCCTCTCTCAGACAGTCAGGAGGGGAGGATGCTTGTTTGACTGAGTACAGTACAATGAATGGACCTGAATGGACCACCCGAGCTAGCCACTGCCCAGTGATGCCTGAGGCTTTGAGCTCTGAGTGCTGCCCGTAGACATCAGAAAAAAAAAAAACAGCCCAAGCAACAGTCCTCGATCACTAATTCAGTTAGGTCTATGCCCAGCAGGCAGGTAACAGGGTACCTCTGTTTTGGGAGATGGTGGCCAGGAGCCCTTGCCCTCCAGTTCTGCCATGGCTTCCAGGCCTACTTCCCACCATGCCCAGTCAGTCGGAACACTGTCTGGTAAGCTCTGGTGAGCTCTGTTCTCATCCCCACTTCATGCAGTGGTTTAACCAGGGCCCAGGCCCTGGAGGCAGGATCAGTGGAGACACCAGCATGGAGACATAGACATATCTCTAATCTCTCCCCCACCCCCACCAGTCCCCAAGGTTCATCGGGCGGCGGCAGAGTCTCATCGAGGATGCTCGAAAGGAGAGGGAGGCAGCAGCAGCTGCAGCAGCAGCGGCAGCAGTAGCCTCCTCAGAACCCGGGAACCCCCTGGAATCTGTGGTATTTGAGGAGCGGGATGGGATGGCTGTTCTCAACCTGCTCTTCTCCCTGAAGGGTACAAAACCCTCTTCACTGTCCCGGGCTGTCAAAGTATTTGAGGTGAGACCACTGGGCTGCTGGCTTGGTGTGCCACGGGAAGCACGCATAAGACACGTGAGAATGGCTGTGTCCTCCTCCAGGGCAGAAATATGGCTGCTCAGACCTGCAGAGGCTAGGTCTCAGGGACTACGCTTCAGCTCCACCATCCAACCTCAGTGCCCGACACCCACTGCCATACATATAGCCTCTCTTACCCACCTGCCCAGGGGCCTACAAAGCAGCTGATTACATTACGGCTTTGGCTAATGACCTGTCCCCCAGAAAAACTCTCAAATGACATTAAAGCCAGAACCTCTGCGAGTTCCCAGAGTTGACTGCATGGCCTAAGTGTTTTGTTGCTGGGCAACAGAAGGTGGAGGTGAAATCAGCCGTTGCCCACCAGTCCTGGGTATCTTAGTTGCTCCGTCCGGGCCTGGGCCTTGTGTCTTTGATATGGTGGAGTGGGGTCCAGGTCCTTGGGTGTGGTCAGTCACCCAAATGAGACCATAAGGGCATGGGATCTTCCATGAGCAGGGGAGTCAGGCTATCTGGTATGACCTCCAGACAGACAGACAGACAGGCCTGTCCAGAAAGGGGGGCCAAAAGCACAGCTGTGATGATTCCTGAATGGGTGCATGGGACGTACCCAGTCTATGAGTACACATTCCAAATCTCAGACAGGGACAAAACACTGACCAGGCCTGCTTCCTCCATCCCTCTTTCCCACCATTCTGTCTGTCCGTCTCTCTCTACCTGTCTTCATATCTCCACACCTCTCTCCATCTTTACTCCACCTCTCCATTGCTCCCTATCTGTCTCCCTCAACCTCTCTGCCGCTCCCTCCCCGTCTTTCCTTCTCTCCGTTTATCCCTACCTCTCTCCATCCCTCATTGTTTCTCTCCATTGCGTCCTCCCATCTGTCTCCGTTGCTCCCTCCCCTCCCCCTATTTTTCTGCTTTTGCTCCCAAAGACATTTGAAGCCAAAATCCACCACTTAGAGACCCGGCCTGCCCAGAGGCCACTGGCGGGAAGTCCTCACCTGGAGTACTTTGTGCGCTTCGAGGTGCCCAGTGGAGACCTGGCTGCCCTCCTCAGCTCTGTACGCCGGGTGTCTGATGATGTGCGAAGTGCCAGGGAGGACAAGGGTGAGGATGGGTTTCTGTGCAACCAAAAGACCTTGATGCTGGGGGGGGGGGGCGGGAGGAGAGAACATCCTGCCAGGGGATACCCTAAAGTGTCCGTGGAATGCTGGTCTCCCACCATAAAGTGTTGGCGGCTTCACCCCTTCTCTGGTTCTCTAGGAGAACCTCTGCCCTCTAGGAGGTCTCTAGGGGAAGCCAGACCCAGGATGGTCAAAGCTTTCCTTGGGTCCATACTCACCTGAGCTCTTTTGCCTCTATGGCCCGGGAAGTTCCCTGGTTCCCAAGGAAAGTGTCGGAACTGGACAAGTGCCACCACCTGGTCACCAAATTTGACCCTGACCTGGACCTGGACCATCCGGTAAGCCTGTTGTCTTAACTGTGTTCCATAGTTGAGGCCTGTGGGGTGGGCACAGCTAGGAACTGACCCTTGTGTGTGGAACGGGGAGAGACCAGCGTCCCCCTAACGTGTGTCCCTCGGCCATTAGGGCTTCTCTGACCAGGTGTACCGCCAGCGCCGGAAGATGATCGCAGAGATTGCCTTCCAGTACAAGCAGTAAGGAGCCTGCTCGTGGGCCAGTCCCAGCCTGTAGGGAGGGGAGGAGAGGGGGAAGAAGGCAACTGTCTTCTGTCCCACAGCTTTGCATGTCTGCTTGTCTGTCTCTTCTGTGGTGCTCTGTGTTGGGCACTGGCATCGCTCCTAGCCACAGCTGAGGAGACTGAGGCAGAGGCTAAGCAGCTGGTGGGGTCAGCGCACCCCTCCCAGTCCATTCTGTACTCCAAAGGCCTCTGCACAGCCGGTGTAACTTCAGGATAAGGGCCTCACCCCATCATTCCCGCCCTCTCTGAGATGGAGGGGGACCCTACTGACCACTGATCTCCTCCACAGGGGTGAACCAATTCCCCACGTGGAGTACACTGCGGAGGAAATCGCTACCTGGTAAGAACCTGCTGACATGTGCCTGGGGCAGAACAGGACCAGGCATGAGAAGGGCCAGAGGGAGGCAGCTCCCAGACTCCCTGTCTGTGAGGGCCACCTCTGGGAATATTGGTAATAGGAGAGACTAAAGGTAGTTAGAGGAGGGACATCTAGTAGCCCAGAATATCAGCCCATCCAGAGATGGTCCCCACTGGTCCCTTCCCAACCTCTGGGTTCCCTTCAACTACAGAAACGCCCTACAGAGGCCCACAGAGCACCCACGTGTGTGTAGGGGGGGGCAGGCTGTGAGCAGGGGCAGTCACGGGGAGAGCCCTAACAGTAGGCAATTCCCTGGGATGCTGTGGCCTACAGGAAGGAGGTCTACGCTACACTGAAGGGTCTCTACGCTACCCACGCCTGCCGGGAGCACCTGGAGGCTTTCCAGCTTCTGGAACGGTACTGCGGCTACCGAGAGGACAGCATCCCGCAGCTGGAGGACGTGTCCCGCTTCTTGAAGGGTGCGGATGCAGAGGAAGTAGGGCAGGGAGGGGCATCTCCTCTGCCTACCCTGATGTGTGACCCCTTGCAGAGCGGACCGGTTTCCAGTTGCGACCTGTGGCCGGTCTACTGTCTGCCCGTGATTTTCTGGCCAGCCTGGCCTTCCGTGTGTTTCAATGCACACAGTACATCCGCCATGCCTCCTCACCCATGCACTCACCTGAGCCGTGAGTATGCCATCTGGGGTAGGGGACTCTAAACTTGTGGTCCAGTAATACCTGTGCACAATGAGGACAGAGGTGTGGAGGGACCAAAGCCGTCTTGTCCCTGGGCAGGGACAGAGAACCTGTCCATTCCACCTTCCTTCTCTCATGGCCCGACACAGGGACTGCTGTCATGAACTGTTGGGACATGTACCAATGTTGGCTGACCGCACATTTGCCCAGTTTTCCCAGGTGTGTCTAGAGCCTCAGGGCATAAACCGGGGTGGTGGTTGGGGGGGTGGTTGAGCCAGAGATTCACAAGTTTCACTCGGTGGGGATCTCTGAAGATTTTCAGGCAAGGAAATGCTGAAATGGAGATAGTTCCGCCAACAGGGGAGTGCAGATCCCAGGGAGAGCATTTTTCATGGTTTTTCTGCCACCTGCTGGTTCATCTAGGAACTGCAGCTCCTGGGCTCTTGCATGCCCGGGATGGTACATGTAGCCTAGGTCTAAGGGACGGTACGCGCTACGGGTACCGTAGATCTAAGTTACCTCTGGAGAGGTAGCTGAAACCCTTGCTTCAAGTACAATTCCAGAGCAGTCTTTCCATACGTCAGCCTCCTTCTCTATCTACAGGACATTGGACTTGCATCTCTAGGGGCCTCGGATGAAGAAATTGAGAAACTCTCTACGGTTGGTTTTCAAAGGGCAGAGCGTTCCCAAGACCAGCCTCCCCTGTTGTGGGCGGTGGCCTGTTGTACATACCCAGAGGGGCTGTGCTTGGTATCAGGTGGTTTTAGGTGACTCTGATGACATCTGGCAGGTGTACTGGTTCACTGTGGAGTTTGGGCTGTGCAAACAGAACGGGGAGCTGAAGGCTTATGGTGCGGGACTGTTGTCCTCCTATGGAGAGCTTCTGGTGAGATTACCCCGCTCCCTGCCCTCAGCAAAGGAGACCAGGGCTGCTAGGTCAGGGTATGGAGGGCGCTGCTCCCATCAGGAGGGTCTTCTCAGCCCAGGTCCGAGATTCAGCCTCTTCTAGAGAACGTGGCCCTCTGCCCGGACCCCACTATACCCTGTGGGAGGACGGAGGCCCACCCCACTCAGCTTCCTTAAGCCCCTGGGTGTGATGCCCCTCTCTCTAGCACTCCCTGTCAGAGGAGCCCGAGGTCCGGGCCTTCGACCCAGATGCAGCAGCTGTGCAGCCCTACCAAGACCAGACCTACCAGCCGGTGTACTTTGTGTCCGAGAGCTTCAGTGACGCCAAAGACAAGCTCAGGTGGGTGAGGCTTTCAGGGGTGAGCCTCATCCCACCTCACCCGTGCAAACCAGACCTGGTCTCCGCTCAAGAGCCCATTTTGCACCCTCAGCCGCACCCCCTTGTAACAAGTGTACATGCTCCAAGAGGGAGCCTTGCAAGTCTGAGGAGGGGGAAACCAGTGGCACTGGGTCAAGGAGAGGTCAAAGTCAGGTCCAGGCCAGCCTTCTGGATCTCCACAGAGCCCGAGTTTCTCCTCCTCTGAGCACCACAGGCCCGAATGGGATGGGGACAGACAAGGGGGAACAAGAGGCATAGTGGTAGCTAGGAGTTGCCCAGGGCCGGGGGGTGGAGGAGATTATAGAGGGAGTGGGCAGTCCGAAGGTGGGGATACAGTTATACAGTGGTCTTCAGAGGGGAGAAGAGACTGGTAGGATGGTCCTCATCACCTCTCCAGGCCTGTTGTACTGCATCTGGCACGTCCACTCCAGTTTAGGGACACTCTGGGGCTCACAGTCAAGGAAGGCTTCCTGAAGGAAGAGGCCCAGCTGAGGAATGCCCTGCAGAGGCCTGCGTGCAAGAGATGCTGGGCCTTTCCTTTGACTATGGCCTCTGAGGAGGCTTTAATCACCTGGCTGTCTAGAATTGGCTTGGGGGTCTGGGAGACCCAGAAAAAACATTTTCCCATGCTCCTGGAGGTTGCAGATCCTGTCCTGACTCCACCTTGCTTTTTCATCCCCACACCCAATCTCCTGTGATTGAAGGATTCATACTGGCTTCTCTCCCCAGGAACTATGCCTCCCGTATCCAGCGCCCGTTCTCTGTGAAGTTTGATCCATACACACTGGCCATTGATGTACTGGACAATCCCCACACCATCCGGCGCTCCTTGGAGGGGGTTCAGGATGAGCTGCACACCCTGGCCCAGGCATTGAGTGTCATTAGCTAAATGCACATGGTACCACCCACAGGTACCAAGAGTTTTCCCCAAAGTCTCCAGCCCTTTCTTCAACCTTCCCCAGCACTGAGGCTTTCCCATGTGTGCAGCTGGATCATGGGTAACCCCAGAATCTGCTTGTGCCCTTCAACTGTCTCCCCGTATGGGACCTCACTGCTTCTCAATCCTGTGTCTTACTACTGCATGCACTCTAGGGTGATCCTACTCTGCCCCCCGCCCTCCATGCTGTACACCACCCTGGTGATTATCTCAATAAAGAAAGGAAAGGTCTCAAGGAGTGCTCCTGGTCTCTGCATCATCACAAAGAAAGTTCTGGGCACTCATAGTTGCTCCAGCTTCGCTGGCGGTTTAGAAGGTTCCTTCTCCCACCTCTCTCTTCCAACCCAAGCCTCCTGACCAGGCAGAAATTTCTGGTGTCGTCTCCCTGCCAATTCTGAGCTCTCAAACAGCACTTTCTCTGTGCCCAGGAGTCTTAGGCACTGAAGAAGTAGACAGAGGGATGAAGAGGGCAGGCAAGACACAGCAGCAGTGATGCCCCACCCACACTATACCTAATGAGACCCAGGGGAAGGCTCATATCCCAGGCGAACTCTGAAATGTCTTAGACTTTGGGAATCACTGAGGAAGATCTTTGATTTAAGTGAGACCCTGGGAAGCATCTTAAGTTCCAGTGAGACTCTGGGGAAGGCTTTGGGCCCTAGAGAGACCTTTGGAAAATCCTAGACTCCAAAGTGATTCTGGGGAAGGCTTTGGGCCCGAGAGAGACCTTGGAAAGTCTTTACTCCAAAGCAGCCCCAGGGAAGGCCCTAGGTCCCAAAGAGATCATTGTCTTGGGTTCCAGGAAGAACCTGAGGAAGGTCTTAGTCCCCATTGAAACCTAGAGAAGACCTTACTTTGTTATAGTATGGAAGGTGTTAGGCCTCAGTGAGATCCTAGAGAAGGCTTTTATGCCACTGAGACCCTGTCAATGTCTTAGTTTTCAGTGAGGTCCAGGGTAAGGTCATAACCCAGTGAAGGCCTTTTGCCTCCTTGAAGTCCTGGAGGGAGATTGCAGGCCACAATGCGATCTCAGGGAGGCCTTAGGTCCCAGTGAGGTCCTTGGAAGACTTTGGGTTCCAGTGAGACCCTGAGAAAGGTTATTGGCTTATGCTCTACCCCAGGGAAGACCAATGAGACCCTAGATAAGGTCTTAGGGTCCATTGAGAACCTAGGAAGGCCTTAAGACATAGAGAAATACTGTAGCAGACCTTTGGTTTTAGTGAGGTCATGGAAGAAGGATTTAGGACCCAGGGAAACTCTGTAAAGTCCTTATCCCCAGTGAGACCCTAAGGAAAGCCCTAGGCTTGCTTCTGTAAAACCCAGAGAAGGACTTAGGCTCCACTGTGATTATGAGAAATTTATTTGTCTCCCTGAGAAACTAGGATGGGCTGACACCCCCTATTAAGCCCTGGAAAAGACTTAGGCCCCAGGAAGACATGGAGAAGGCTTCATGTTCTTGTGAAATACTAGGAAGGTTTTAAGCCTCAATGAGAACACTTGTAGACTCAGTAAGACCTTAGTAAAGCAGTTCTCAACCTCTGAGTCATGACCCCTTTGGGGGTCAACTGATCCTCTCACAGGAGTCACCCACAAACACAGGAGAACACCAATATTTGCATTATGATTCATAACAGTAGCAAAATTACAGTTATGAAGTAGCAACAAAAATAATTTTGTAGTTGAGATCACCACACATGAGGAACTTATTAAAGAGATGCAGCATTAGGAAGGCTGAGAAACACTGCTTAGGGGAAGGATTTAGTCCACAATGAGAACCTAGAGAAGGTCTTAGGCCTCAATGAAAATCTGGGGACGGTCTTGGGCAATAATGGGACACTGGGGAAGACCTTAGGCCTCAATGTGACCCTGGGGAAAGCTTTAGGTGACTGAGGGACATTGGGGAAGATGCTAGGCCCCAATGAAACTCTGAGGATTGGCCTTAGGCCACAGTGGGACCCTGGGAGGCCCTAGGCCCTACTGAGATCCTTAGGTCCCAGTAAGAACCTGAGGAAAGTATCAAGCTCCAAAGAGAACTTGAGGAAGATCTTTGGCCTCAATGAGAGTCTAGAAAAGATCCAAGGCCTTAGAATGCCTGGATAAGGTACAACTGAAACCAAATGGAAGGCCTTAGGACACAGTAAGATGCTGAAAAAGACAGTTTGCCTCAGTGAAACCTTGAGAAAACTTTAGGTTGCAGCAGGACTCTAGGGAAGGCCGCAGGCCCCAGAGAGATCCTGCAAGGCCTCAGGCCACAGTGAGACTCAGGGAAGGCCATACTCTCTGCTGACATCAAGGGAGGGTCTTAGGCCCCTGTGAAACCCTGGAGGACTATATAGGTCTCAATGAGACTCCAGGGAGACCCTTAGGATTCAGCGAGAGTGAGCTGGAAAGAGGTTAGGTCACCTTCAGAGTGGGTGAAGACTGTAGGCCACAGTGAGTCTCTGGTAAAAGTCTTAGGCTCCAGGAGATCCTGGAAGTGCCTCACGCCACAGATCACAGTGAAACCCCATGGAAGGTCAAAGGCTTCAGTGATACCCCAAGGAAGATCTTTGGCAAAACCTCTGTGGTGGTTTAAATGAGAATATCCTTCATAGCTGAGGCATTTGAAGACTTGACACCCAACTGGTAGTGTTATTTGAGGAGATTTAGGAGGCAAGAACTTGCTGAAGAAAGCATGTTCTGGGGGCAGGCTTTGAAAGTAAACAGAAACAAAAACAAAAACTAAAACAACAAAAATACTTTTGCAACCTTGTCAACTTCTAGTTAATGTTCTTTACTCTTGCTTATGGTTGAGGATGTGAGTTCTCAGCTCCCTGCTCCTGCTGCCATGTGTGTTTTCTGCCATGTCTTCCTAGTGTGATGGTGATGGGCTCTTATCTCTCTGGAACCTAATCCCAAACAAATTCTTTTATTCTCTAAGTTGTCTCAGTTACAGTGTTTGTTATAGCAAGGGGAAAATAGCTAATACAGCCTTACTTCTGTTTGAGAACATATGAGGTTCTAAAGTCTCAGAGAGGGATGCTGAAGAAGGCCTCTGGACTCTGTAAGACCAGAAGGGAAGTCTTTAAAGTCAAATGGGAATCCAAAGGATTAAGTTACAGTGGGACCCTGGAAAGGACATAGGCCATAGTGAACTACTATAGATAGTCTTAGGCCAAGTGAAATTCTGAGAAAAATTTCTTGCCTAAGGGGGGCCCGCAGGAAGATCATAGGCCCCATTAAGATACTGGATAAGGCCTCAAGACCCAGTAAAAACTTGGAGAAAGTCCTAAGACCTAAACAGAACCTAGGGGCCATTATAGGCCCTGGTAAGAAAGGGGAGAAAGTCTTAGGCTCCAGTGAGACCCTATGGAAGGTCCTGAGAAAGACCTTGGACCCTTGGTGAGAATCAGGGGAAAGTCCTTAGATCACCATCAGAACCTGGAGGAGGCCTTATGCCCAGTCAGAAACTAGAAAAGATTTTAGGCTTCAGTGAGAATTTGTGGAAGGCCTAAGGCATCAAGATGACTTTGGAGAAGGCTTTATATCTCAGTAAGAACATGAAGAAATTTCTAAGGCCAGGTGAAAACATGTAGAAGATTTTAGGCCCCAGCAAGAATATAGGGAATGTCTTTAGACCCAGTGAAAACCTGATGAAGGCCATATGGGTGGGACCTGTGAGAATAAGGAAAACTTTTATGCCTCACTGTGACCTTGAGTGGTACCTTAGGCGGCAGTGAGAACCTCCATAAGGCTTAAATACCCAGTGAGAAAATTAGGATGACCTTAGACCACAGTGAGAACCCATGGAAGGCTTTAGACACCAGTGAGAAACTGGAAAGGTCTTAGGTCCCAGTGATAACCTGGGAAGAATTTATGCTCTAGTGATAACCTGTGAAAGGACTCAAGTCCCATTGAGAAACTGGGCAAGTTTTAAAACCCAGTGAGTACAAGGGAAAAACCTTAGGTCCCAGTGAGACACTGAGGAATGTCTTAAGCTCCAGTGAGAACATCCAGAAGATTTTAGACGACAGTGAGAACATGGGAATGACCTAATGCCTCATGAGAATTTGGAGAAGGCCTTAGACCCCAATGTGAAACTGGAGAAGATCTAAAGCTCCAGTCAGAAGCCGTTAGAACATAGGAACATTTTATGCTCCAGTAGGACCCTGGGTTTAATATCTTAGACACCCATGAGAACCTGGGTAAAGATTTATAGCCCATGAGAACATGGGGAAGGAAGGCCTTAGACCCCAGTTACAACCTGGGAAGTCCTTAGGCCCCAGTAAGTACCTATAGGTGATTTTAGGCCCCAAGAGAACTGAGGGAAGGCTTTTGGACTCAGTGACAGTTTGGTGGAGGCCTTAGATTTTAGTCAGAATCTAGAGGAGGCCTTATGTCCTAGTAAGAACCTGTAGAAAGTTTTAGACCCCAAAGAGTAGCCAGAGAAGGCCAAAGTCTCAATCAGATTTTATAGAAAGTCTTTGAACCTGAAAAAGTTAGAACCTGGAGAAGGCCCTGGTGAGAACATGGGGGAAGGCTTTCAGACCCAGTGAAACACTTTTCAAAGGCCTTACAGAAACTGGAAAAACTTGAGCAACATTTTAGGACCTACTGAAAACCTGGATAATGCCTTAGGCTTTAGCGAGAACCTGTGCAAGGTTTTAATAGCCTGTGAGAACATGGAGAAATCCATAAACCCTAGTGACAGCGTGGTGGGAAGGACCAAGTGAAGGCTTTAGACAGCAGTGAGAATCTGTGAAGGTCTTGGACTCCCGTGACAAACTTGGAAGGGCTTAAGCCCCATGATAAACTACAGATAAACCTTATGAGAACCCATAGAGTGTTTAGCTCCAGTGAGATCTTGGGGAAGCCCTAAAGCCACAATGATACTTTACAAATGCCTTAGGTCTCAGTATGAACCTGGAGAAGGCCTTATCCTGAGTGGAAACCTGTAGAAAGTTTTAGGCCACAGAGAGAACCTGGAGAAGGCCTTCAGAACAATTAAAAAGCTACAGATGGCTTTAGAGAATGAGTGAGAACTTGAAAAAAATTTTAGGCCCTACTCAGAACTTCCATAAAGCTTTAGGCTCCAGTAAAAATCCAGAAAATGCTTTAAGACCCATGAGAACATGGGAAAGAACTTAGAGCCCAGTGAATACTCGGGTAGAGCTTAGGCCCCAGTGGCAGCCTTCAGAAAATCTTAGATACTATTAAGAATCTTGGAGGCCTTAGGTTTCGGTGAAAACTTTGGAAGGCTTGAGGTGCCATTGATAACCTGGGAAGGGAATGGGCCCAATTGAGAACCTGGAAAAGGTCTTAGGCCTCAGTGAGACTTTTGGGAAGGACTTAGACCACAGTAAAAAAACTGGAGAAGGCCTTAAGCCCCAAGAATAAAGTTTTAGGCCACAATGAGACAACAAAGAAAGTCTTTAGACCCAGTGAAAACCCATAGAAGTACTTAAAGGACCTATGAGAATTTGGGAAAGAGTTTTAGGCCCAGTAAGAGGTTGGGTAATGCTTTAGGATACGATGAGAACCTAGGCAAGGCTTTAAGACCCAGAGAGAACATGGGAAAGTCCTTAGGCCCCATTGAGACCCTGAGGAATGCCTTAAACTTCAGCAAGAAGCTGTAGAAGGTTTTAAGTAACAGTGAGAGACTGTTGAAGGTCCAAGACCTCAATGAAACTTTGGGTGCAGTCTTAGATCACAGTGAGAACCTATAAAATCCCTTAAACCAAAATGTGAACCTGTAGAAGGTTTTACAGAAGAGGGATAACAGGGGGAAAAAGCCTTCAGATCCAGATAAAACTGGTTGCAATCAGCACAGAGACCTTGGGACCAAAATGCAGCAGCTTCTCTGAAGAGGGGAATGATAGGAAGGTGGAGAGGTCTGTGGGAGGTGGGGAGGACAGCACAGGAGCTAACTCCTGAGAAACAGGTGACATGGGCTCTGTAGATGCCTCTTTTAACTTGAGAAAATTTTAGGCAACAGAGAAGCACTTTTTAATGCACCTGATGAAGGGGTCAAGATACAGTGAGGACGTGGAGAAGGCCTTAGGTACAAGTAAGACTGGAAGGCCTAGGCCCCAGTGTCAACCATGGATGGCTTTATGCCCCAATGATAACCTTGGAAATACCTTAGTTCCCAGTGAGTACATAGGGAAGCTTTAAGATCCAATGAGAACAAGTAAAAGACTTTAGGTCCTGCTAAGACACTGAGTAATGTCTGAAACCCCAGTGAGAATCTGTAGAAGGTTTCAGATCACAGTGAGAAACAGGCAAATGTCTAGGGCCATAATGAGACTTTGGAGGATGCATTAGATCCCAGTGTGTACATGGAGAAGGCCTTAAGCCTCAGTGAGAACCTACAGAAGGCTTTAGATACCAGCAAGAATCTGGGAAGGTCTTAGCCTCCATTGACAACATGGGACAGGCCGAAGGCACCAGTGATAATCTGGGGGAAGGCCTTAGGCCTCAATCAGACTTTGGTTAAAGTCTTAGATTACAGTTAGAATCTGGAGACGGCCTTAAGACCTCGTAAGAACCTGTAGAATGCCTTAGTCTATGGAACCTGGGAAAACCCTAAGACATCAACAAAACTTTGAAGAAGGTCTTAGATCTGGGATCTAGGGTCAAAACCTGGACAATACCTTTAGTGCCTCTGAGAACATGTTCAAAGTTGTGGCTCCAGGGAGAAACTGGGAAGGCCTAAGGTCTCAATGAGACTTTGAAGAAGACCTTAGAGCATAGTATAAAACTGGAAAAATCCTTAAGTCATGGTGTGAACTTGTAGAGTGTTTAAGGCCACTGGAAGAACATGGGGAAGTCCTCAGACCTAGTGAAAATCTGTTGCAGGCCTTATACACTGTAAGAACGCAGGTAAAATGTCCTTAGAACCATGGAGACTATGTTTAAGGCTTCAGGCATCCATGAATCTCTAGGAGAAGGCCTTATATCACAGTTAGGACCTGGAGAAATATTTAAGACCCAATGAGAACCTGTAGTAGGTTTTAGTCTTGAGTAATCAACTGGGGAAGGCAGAAGTCCTCAGTGAGACTTTGGAGAAAGGCTTTAGACTCCAGGAAGAATCTTGAGAAGGCCTTTAGCCCCAGTGAGAACTTATAGAAAATTTGAGGAAAGTCATCAGAACCAGTAAAAACCTGACAAAGAACTCCTATGAGAACTTAGAAAAGTAGAGAGGCCCCAGTGAAATCCTGAGTTATGCCTTAAGCTCCATTGAGAATCTGGGAAAGGCTTTAGGACCCAGTGACAATCTGTCAAGTCTTAACTGCAGAATGTCTTAGATACCAGTAAGAATCTGGGAAGGCTTTAGACCACAGTGAGAACCAGATAAGCCCTTAGTCCACAAAGAGGCTTTGCAGAAGGTCTTAGATTACAGTGAGAAAGTGGAGAATGCCTTAGGCCACAGTGAGAACTTCCAGAATGTTCTAGGCTACAATGAGACCATGCAGAAGGCCTACAGGCCCAGGGAAAGTATAGTGAAGGACTTATAGAACTTGTGAGAACTTGGAAAACCTTTTATGCACCAGTAAGACCCTGGATAATGCCTCAGGTTCCAGTGAGGAAACTGGGGAAGTCTTTAAGAACCAGTGAGAACACGAGAGAGGCCTTATAGCCTGGTGATTACTTGGGATGGTCTTAGGTGCCAGTGAGTACCAGGAGAAGGTTTTAGACAACACTGAGAATCTGGGAAGGCCTTAGACTGCAGTGACATCTTGGAACAGCCTTATGAACCAGTAAAAAACTGAGGAATCTTTGAGACCCAGGGAGAACATGGAAAAGATCTCAGGCTCCATTGAGACACCAAGGAATGTCTTAACATCCAATGAAAACCTGGGAAAGGCCTAAGGTCTCAAGGAGATTTTGGAGAAAGCCTTATTTTGTAGTGCAAACCTGGGGAAGCCAATAATTCACATTTGGAACTTGTAAAATGTTTTAGGCCACAGGGAGAACATAGGGAAGTCTTTCAGACCCAGTGAAAACCTGTCACAAGTCTTATAGGTACTGTGAGAACTTGGGAAAATTTTAGGCACTAGGATGCCTGGGCAAGGATTTAAGAGAGAGTAAGAACACGGGAATGGCCTTAGACCCCAGGGACAACTGGGAAGGCTTTAGACGCCAGTGACAACCTTGGGAAGACTTTATGGCCCAGTGACAACCTGGGGGAGGTCTTAAGTCCCAGTGAGAAACTGCAGAAGCTTTTTTAAAACTATCTTTTTATTTATTTTTTGTGTCTTTCACATCATGCCTCTTGATCCCACCCATCTCTCCCTGCCACCACACACACAATAAAATAAAATAAAATTTAAGAGGAAAAAGGGAAATGGAAGAAAAGAAAGAGCTCATCATGGAAGCTGCAGTGTGACACAGTGAGTCACGCAGTGACCCCTTTATCCATACATTTTCACATGCAGGTGTTCATTGCAAAGAATCATGGGTCTGGTTCAGGGCCCCTGGTCTCTGCTACGCCATTCGCCATCGACACTGCCTTCACTGGGACTCTTCCTGGACATTCTGTTGCTGCCCTGTGTTGTAAAGATCCTGCAGCCCTAGGTCCACAGGACTGACCCCACCCCACCCCCATGCTCCAGCAGCTCACAGATGGGGTGGATGTTGGGCTGGGCCAACACATAACCCTGGTTCTGGACATAAGCAGTTGCAGGGTTGGTCAGCCTGCCAGCTCTTCTTTGTCCTCGCCACCAAGGTGAGCTCTCCAGCAATGCCCTGGCTCGTTCACCCCTTGCAGCAAAGAGCAAGGCAAGGGGCTAGATCTCCTGCTTTCATATCCTCAGGGTCAGCTCTTTCTTCAGGGCTCTACTGTGTTTTCCAGGGGAGGCGTAGGGTTCACACTCTCCTAAATGACACAGCTGAGAAGGGGCAGGAACAGTGCCCGGCTCTTACGACCTCAGGGTCAGCTCTTCTATCTGCCTCATGCATTGATGAGGTGGGGGACAGCATCTCTCCCTGGCCCATGCCACCACATGACAGATGAGTAATGGGGACAGCTCTCCCATGCTCACAACTTTGGGGCTGGTTCATCTGCACCTTCACCAATGGGGTTGGCTCTACTGTGCTGCCGAGTCCAGGTTCAGGGCCTGCTCTCCAGAGTGTGGCAGCTGGTGGAGGGCAGGGACAGCTCTCCCATTCTTATGACCTCAGGGCCAGCTCACCTCATGCATTGATGGGCAGGGGATGTATCACCCCCCTGCCAAAATTGGGGAAGCTTTAAGGCCCAGTAAGAACAAGGGAAAGCCTAGTGCCCACTGAGACTCTGAGGAATACCACAAGCTCCACTGAGAGCCTATAGAACGTTTTAAGCTACATTGAGAACCCAGAAAAGGCCTAAGGGCACAATGAGTCTTTGAAGAAGGCATTGGAGCTATGTGAATGCAGAGGGGTCTTAAGACCCAGTGAATACATCTAGAGCAGCAGTTCTCAACTTTTCTAATGCTGCAACCCTTTAATACAGTTCCTCATGTTATGGTGACCCCCCCAACCACACACCATAAAATTATTTTTGTTGCTACTTCGCCACTGTAAATTTGCTACTGTTATGAATCATAATGTATATGTCTGTTTTCTGATGGTCTTTTAGGAGTCGTGACCCACAGGTTGAGAACTGCTGCTCTAGAGGGTGATCAGCTCCAGTGATTACATGGAGAAGGCTGCCAGGCCTACAAAAAGCTGCCAAAGGTGTTATGGAATATGTAAGAACTTGGGAAAATTTTACACCACAGTGAGACCCAAGCTGCAAGCTCCAGTGAGAATCTGGACCAGGTCTTAACACCCAGTGAGACGGCCTTAGACCCTACTGACAACCTGGGAAGGCTTTAGGCCCCAGTGTTAACCTGAGGAAGGATGTAGGTCCCAGTGAGAAACTGCGGAAACTTTAAGACTCAGAGTGAAGAAGAGAAAAACCTTAGGTTCCAGTGAGACCCTGGGTAATGTCTTAGGCTCCAGTGAGTATCTGGGCAAGGACTTAAGATCCAATGAGAACATGGAAAAGCCATAGCCATTGACAACCTTGGAAGTCTTCAGGGCCTGTTGGGACCATTTGGAGTCCTGGCTTCCAGCTGCTCTCCCCTGCTAGTGATCTTTACTTGGCCTTCTGATTTGTGCTACTGAAAGCTGTGTCCAGCTCTGCTTCCTGAGCACGTGTTGCATTGTCCTTGATTAAGGATCAGGAGATGAGGTTTTCACCTGCTGGCCCACCTGACTGTGTTGGGTATATAAGCCTCCGTGGTGCTATTCAATAAAGGGTTTCTTTACCAGTGACGAGAGGTGTGTGTCTCCTCTGTGTGTCTTTGTGTGTTTCAATCTCCAGCCCTTTGCCCGAGGCTCATGCATGGTCCTGTAGTGCAGGCGCCACAATACAGGAGTAGTGCCGTACTGTCATGCAGTACAGGCGGGCACTACAAGGGCCCAGTGAGTGCCTGTAGAAAGCTTTAGGCCCTCTTGAAAACCTGTGGAAGGCCTTAAGCCTCAATGAGAACATGTAGAAGGTATTAGTCTCCAGTGAGATCCTGGGGATGGCAGAAGGCCTCAGCGAGACTTGGAGAAGGCCTTACATCCTCCTGAGAATGTGGAGATGGCTTTTACCCCAGTGAAAACCTGTAAGATCTTATAGGACCTGTAATGTTTTATAGTGGGAACACGGGGAAGGTTTTCAGACCCAGGGAAAAACCCGGCAAAGGCTTTTTAGTCTCTGTGAGAAGCTGGAAAAATTTAGAAGCATCTTTGAACCCCTGGGTATGCCATAGGCTCCAGAGAGAAGATGGACAAGGCTTTAAGACTGAGTGACAACCTGGGAAAGCCTTAGGCCCCAGTGAGAACCAGGTAAGTCCTTAGGCCTCAGTGAAACTTTGGAGACGTCCTTAGATAACAGTGAAAAATTTTAGAAATTCTTAAGCCCAAGAGGGAACTTGAAGAATGTTTTAGGCCCCAGTGAGAACATGGGGAAGGCCTTGAGTCTAGCGAAAACATATCAAGGCACTTATCAAATAAGTGAGAACCTGGAGGAAAATTTAGGTCCTGATGAGACCCTATGTGAGACCTTTCCTTCTCACCCACCAGTTCCCAAATATCATAAATGCTTGGCTGATAGCTCAAGCTTGTTACTACCTAACTGTTACATTTTAAATTTCTTATCTCTACCACGTGGCTCATGGCTTGTTTCCTCGTTTTTCTATACATCTCCCTCAACTCTGCCCTTCTTCCTCCCAGCATTCTCAGCTGAGCTCTCCTGCCTAACCTTATCCTGTTTAGCTATTGGCCAGTCAGCTTCTTTATTATTTATTCACACAGTGTAACAAAATACCGCACAATTTTAGGCTCCAGTGTGCACCTGGGCAAGGCTTTAAGGCCAAGTTGAATATAGAGAATGCCTTAGATACTATTGAAAACCCTAGTGAAAACCAACAATAAAACTTAGAAACCAGTGAAAATCTGGGAAGGTCTTGGACATCAGTGACAACCTGGAAAGGCTGTAGGCACCAGTGAGAACCTGTAACAGGTTTTCAGCTACAGTAAGAACCTGGGAAAGGCCTAAGGCCTTAATGAGACTTTTAAGGAAGCCTTTCATCCCAGTGAGAACTTGGAGGATGCTTTTAGCATGAGTGACAACCTGTAGAGCGATGTCTTCAGACCCAGTGAAAACCTGTCAATGGCCTATGAGAACTTCGAAAATTTTTAGGCACCAGTGAGACCATTTATCCTTAGGCTCCAATGAGAACATGAGAAAGTCCTTAATCCACAGTGACAATCTGGGAAGGAATTAGGTCCCAGTGAGACCCTAATGATGCTTTAAGATCCAGTGAAAACAATAGAAAAACTGTAGGCCCCACTGAGACATTGAGGGATGCATCGAGTTCCAATGAGAACCTGTAGAAGGTTTTAGATAACAGTGAGAACCTGGGAAAATTTAGGGTGTAAACGAGTCTTTGCAGAAGATATTAGATGCCCTTGTGAACTGTAAAAAGGCCTTAAGCCCCAGTGAGAACCTGCAGAAAGTTTTAGATCACAGTGAGAACATGGGGAATGCATTAGGAACTAATAAGAATCTGAGGAAGTCTTCTGATTGTAGTGAGAATCTGTAAAAGACCTTTAGCTACAGTCAGACCCTGTTGAAGGTTGTAGGCTCCAAAGGAAACCTGGGGAAGGCCTGAAGCCCCAGTGGGAACCTGATGAAAGCTTCAGGCCACAGGGAAAACATGGGGAAAACCTTTAGAACCAGTAAATCCTGTCAAAGAACTTGTAGAACCCATGAGAATTTGGCAAACTTTTAGGCCTTTGTAACCAGTGATAACCCTTGTAGAATCCAGTGAGAAACTTGTCAAAGCTTTAAGACCCCATGAAAGCATGGGAAAGGCCTTAGACTACAGTGAAATCTTGGGCAGGCCTTAGATCTCAACGAGAACACGCGGAAGGCCTTATACACCAGAGAGAATCCGGGGAGCCCTTAGTCCCTAGTGATAACCTAGGTGATCTATCTTAGCCTCAGATAGAACTTGGTGAAGCTTTAAGACCCAATGAGAACATGAAAAAGACTTTAGGCCCCAATTGAGAGCCTGAGAAATGTCTTAAGCTCCACTGAAAAACTGTAGAAGGTTTGGGCCACAGCGAGAACATAGAGAAATTCTACAGAACAACTGATAATCTGCCCAAGGCTTTATAGATTCTTGGTAAAGTTTTAGGCCATAGTGAGACCATGGGTAATGTCTTAGGATCCACTGAGAACCTGGGCAAAGTTTCATGACTCAGTAGGAACATGGGTGAGGTCTTAGGTCCCAGGTATAGCATGAGAAGGCCTTAGGCCCCTTTGTAAGGTTTTATAACCCATTGGAAAACTAAGGAAGGCCTTAGGCCTCTGGAGATGTCAGAGAAGGCCTTTGGTCTCACTGAGAAACTAGAGAAGGCCTTAGCCTCACTGAGGCTTTGGGGAAGGCCTTTGATTGCAGTGAGAAACTGTGAAAGGCCTTAAGCCCCATTCAGAACCTAGAAAGTTATAGGCTCCAATTTGTATTATGGAATATCTAAGGCCTCAATGAGTCTTTGGAGAAGACTTTAGATCCCAGTTAGAGCCTAGAGAAGGCCTTAAACCCTAGTGAGAACCTGCTGAAAGTTTTAGGCCACAATGATGCCATATGCAAGACCTTCAGACCCATAGAAAACCTGTTGAATTACTTATAGAAACTTTGATAACTTCAGAAATTTATTAGACACCAGTGAGACCCTGGGTGATACCTTAGCCTCCAGAGGAAGCTAGGCAAGGTTTTAGGACCCAGAGGCAACATGGGGAAAGCCTTAAACCCCAGCAACAGCCTGTGCAGGTCTTCTCAGAGAGAATCTGCAGGAAGCCTTAGACAAAGTGAGTATCTGGGAAGGACTCAGAACCCAGGGAAAACCTAGAAAGTACCCAGGGTCCTGTAATAACCTGGTATCTTTTTTAAAGATTTGTTTATTTACACTGTTCTACCTGTATGTATACATGCAGGCCAGAAGAGGGCACCAGATCTCATTATAGATGCTTGTGCGCCACCGTGTGGTTGCTGGGAGATAAACACAGGACCTCTGGAAGAACAGCCAATGCTCTTAACCTCTGAGTCATCCTCCAGCCCCATCATCTGGTGTCTTAATGAGGGTTTCTGTTGCTGTGATGAAACATCATGACCAAAAGCAAGCTGAGGAGGAAGGGTTTATTTGGCTCACACGTCCACACTGTTGTTCATCATCAAGGGAAGTCAGGCCAGGAACTCAAAAGAAGGCAGGAACCTGGAAGCAGGAGCTCAAGCAGAAGCCATGGAGGGTGCTGCCTACTGGCTTGCTCATCATGGCTTTCTCAGCTTGCTTTCTTATAGAACCCAAGACCACCAGCCCAGGGATAGCATCACCCACAATGGCCTGGGCCCTCCCCCATCAGTCACTAGTTAAGAAAATACTGTACAGGCTTTCCCATAGCCTGACAATATGGAGGCACATTCTTAGTTGAGATTCTCTGCTCTCTGATGACCTTAGATTGTGCCAAGTTGACATAGAACTATCCACCACAATTGATCCCTTGTTGACTTGATACAGGAACACACCATGTAAAGCCACAACCTTTCTTTTCTCATTCACCCCCAAGATCTTACATTAAAAACATAACTTTAAAAGTCTTACAGTCTTTACACATTTACCAATTAAAAATAAAAGATCAGTCTCTTCAGACGTTGTTGACTCCTCATGGGAGGTCTCACCCTCTCTGAGGAGTGGGTGAGGGTGGGGTGGGAGGAAGGTGAGGGGAACAGGAGGTGAGGGGAAGGGGAATTGGAATCACTATGAAAAATAAAAAAAAAGTATTATTATTTTTTTTTTTAAAAAAGAGCACATACGGCTCTTTCAGGGTCCTAAATTCAATTCCCAGCAATCAAGTCAGGGTCACTCACAAAGGCCTGTAATGCCAGCCCCAGGGAATCTGTGGCCATTCATCTTCTGGTCTCTAGAGGCACCTGCACTCACACATTCAAATACACAAACGCATGCCTAAACACAGATTTTTTTAAAATCAATATCTGTATAATAAAATATGTTCTAGAGTCAAGATTTATCATTTCAGGGGTTGAGAATTGTATAATCCTCAAAATAACATTCTAATTTTCATTGTATAAGAAACATCCTAACTTTGACTTTGAGTTATTAGCAGAATTATAAGAACTTCAATATGGTGACAGTGTTTAAATTGATATTTTCCACTATTAACATTTTAAAATTTATTTGATGTCTTATAAAAATTAGGGGAAGAGGATAATTAGCTATAATGTACTTTGTTCAAAATGATGCTATAGAACTAGTATTTTGTATGCAAGATTTAAAAATAAAATAAATTTTAAAACAGTGAGTGATGTGGGATTTCCCTCTGTATGCTGTGATTACCATTGATAAATAAAGGAAATGCTTTGGGCCTACAGCAGAGCTACAGGGGAACAGAGCTAGGCAGGGAAAACTAGGGTGGATTGGCTTAAAGGCGGAAACTGTCCACAGCCCAGAAAGTCTCCCACCCCAACCGCTTGACTTGCTTTTACCTACTAAGGTTTTTTTTTTTTTTTTTTTTTTTTTTTTTTTTTTTTTTTTTTTTTTTTTTTTTTTGTAAAATCCCGCCACAGTGTGGAGCTAACTGCCTGCAGCAACTTGGAAATTTCTCAAGCACATGCAAGCTACCAGCCCCTACTGCTGTGTTCCCTGTTGTGTGGCGACTTGCAAAACTTCTGGTTTATACTCCCAGCTCCTGAGTTCTGGGCTTTTTGCTCTGTGTACAGAATAATTGCTTTTAATTTGTCAAGCAATTCATATTTCTCAGTATTTAATCAGCATCAAGGTGGGGAAACCTAAGTGGCTCAGGACTGTTCATGGTACCAGGTTGTGCCACTAGTCGCAACTCTGCAACCACAACACCTGCTAGACAATAAAGATTATTACACCTAAAACAATTTACCAGACCTCGTACCAGATAAATATTTTATTAATTAATAAATCAATAAACTTGAATTATATAATGGCAGACAAAATTACCATGGAAAATTTTAGTAACTTTTTTGCTAATACTATGGATTGTATTCTCCAAGATTTATATGGTGATGATGATACATCCATTTACTGGATATTGGGGCTCAGTTTTTTCCTTCATATTATATTCTTAAGAAAATGGTTTGATAACAGGGCCAAGAATGAGGCACTTTTAGAAATGATACAGTTTTTACAGACTAATAATGAACAGCTAGCTGATGGGATTAATACCACTGAAAACCCAAAAGTTACCTGAAAAAATTAATACTATTGAAAAGGGTAACATTAATTTAATTTGACAGACAAAATTGAATCCATGTCAAAGGATACTGAGAAATTATCTGAAAGAATTCATAGTGTTGAATTTGACAATCAAAATTTGTTAAAAGTTATGATAGGTTAGCAGATACAGTATCTCTCCAGGATGGCAATCTGCACACTATCCAAATAATGTCCGAGGATGAGGTGTTATCTTTAAAGGAAAAACTTCAGACCTTGGAGTCACATGTGCCGAGTGAGGACCAGAGGCTAGGTGCCTCAGTGAAATCACTAGGAATATATACAGGCTAATACGGTTTGATGGACCATGACCTTCTGAAAGGTTGCCTTGAACACCTCTCAAAAAATTATTTTGCCCAATAAACAGAAGGAAGCAGTTTGGAGAACAACTATGCCCATATTCCATTTTTTTTTTTTTTTGGTTTGTCGAAGCTTTGGAGCCTGTCCTAAAATTAGCTTTTGTAGACCAGGCTGGCCTCGAACTCACAGTGATCTGCCTGCCTCTGCCTCCCCAGTGCTGGGATTAAAGGTGTGCACTACCACCGCCCAGCCCAAATATTGTTTATAAATGTGATGTGGGATTTCCCTCTGTATGCTGTGATTACCATTAATGAATAAAGAAACTGCTTTGGACCTATAACAGGGCAGAACTTAAGTAGGTGGAGAAAACTAAATTGAATGCTGGGAGGAAGAAGGTAGAGACAGGGAGAAGCCATGTAACTTCCAGAGACAGACACCCGAACTTTACCAGGTAATCCACAGCCATGTGGCGATACACAGATTAATAGAAATGGATTAAATTAATATGTAAGAGTTAGCCAATAAGACGCTAGAGCTAATGGGCCAAGCAGTGATTTAAATAATATAGTTTCTATGTGATTATTTCAGTTCTGGGTAGTGGGAACAAACAATCTCTCTCCTCCTACAAATGAGTAAAAAAAAATTCAGTCCCTTTAAAATAGCCAATCTTTTTTAAAAAATCCAAAATCTAGCTGGGCGGTGGTGGCGCACGCCTTTAATCCCAGCACTCGGGAGGCAGAGGCAGGCAAATCTCTGAGTTTGAGGCCAGCCTGGTCTACAAGAGCTAGTTCCAGGACAGGCTCTAGAAACTAAGGTGAAACCCTGTCTCGAAAAAACCAAAAAAAAATCCAAAATCTCTTAAAAAGTTCAAAGTCTTTCAGCTGAGGGTTACTGTATAAATCAAATTAAGTTAAATACTTCTTCAAGAAGAAAGAACCAGGGCACAGTCACAATCTAACAGCAAAAACAAACTCTAACAGTGCAAATAGCTCAATGCCCAGTTTCCTGGGATTCACTCATGATATTCTGGGCTCTGTTGTTTCTCTGCCAGCATAGCAGTTGCACCTGAATCCACTGCTGTTTCAGCCAGTAATTGCAGCTTCACAGTTACTGGCCTGCATATCGGGCAGCAACCGAGCAGGGCTTCTACATCCTGCTGGTCTGTCTTCTGTTGCTGTCACCAAATGTGGTTTCTAACTAAATTTCTATTATTCTATTTACCAATAAAGACTTGGGAGTCAGAGGCTGGGGTGAAAACCTGCTAGCTCAGAGAGGTTGAGGAGCAACTAGCTGACCTTCCTACTGCTATTTCAGCAAGAGAGTGTCCTGCTCTGCTAAACCAAAAAAGATCACCACACTCAAATTCTCTCCTTACTGCTTCCTGCGTGTCTCTCTATCCATCTTCCATCCCTCTGAAGCGCTATCATTACTTTCTGTCAACTAGTTGCTGGTTCCACCTCCTGACCCAAGGTTGATTTCGTTTAATTAACACAAACTTGGGGTTCACCGTGTGATTGAATATCCCACAACAGGGCTCCCTCAAGGAGCTTGGTTCACTTCTCCAGCTCTGCGCTCTACAGCACACACAATTTGTCTTCTAGGCTCCTGCTGGCTCCAGTCCACTGCTGCTGCTGTTCTTGGTGGTCATCCCACGGCATCGGCATCTCCAAAATTACTGGGGTCTCTTGATGCAATTAGAATGCACTTTCACCAGTAGGCTCTACTGGTCTATCTTGGGGACTCCAGTCCTACCACAAAGAGCCAATCCTCAGCCACTCTCCATGACTCCTTCACATCTTCAAAACCAATACTACCTGGGTGACTTTATACTACCAAATTCAGCTGACAGCACAAAGTATATGTCTGGTACACAGCTTCTGTGTGCTGTCTCCATGGAAACTTAAGGGAAAGCCTTAGATCACAGTCAGAACCCATAGAAGGCATTAAGCCCAAGTGAGAACCAGTGAGGTTTTAGGACACAGTAAGAATAAGAAAGCTGTCAGACCCAGTAGAACTGATTGAGGCTTTTATAGAACCTTTGAGAACTTAGAAAAGGTTTTAGGAGGAAGTGAAACCCTGGTAATGCCTTAGGT
The DNA here is from genome assembly GCF_903992535.2 of Arvicola amphibius. Lineage (NCBI taxonomy): Eukaryota > Metazoa > Chordata > Mammalia > Rodentia > Cricetidae > Arvicola > Arvicola amphibius. Next base: position 144,636,979 of record NC_052047.1, on the reverse strand, counting down.
TTTAGTGAGAACCTGGGCAAGGCTTAAGGCTCATTGAGAAAGGAGGGAAGGCCTTAGACTGCAGTGACAACCTGAGAAGTCTTTAAGCCCCATGTCGAACCTTTACAAGGTTTTCATAGGCCAGTAAGAACCTGAGGAAAACCTTCAGACCCAAAATATGTGGAAAGTCTTATAAAACATGAGAGAAATTAGAAAAATTTTAGACACCAATGAGACCCTGTGTAATGCCTTAGCGCAAAGTTTTAGGGTATTGCAAGAACATGAGAAAGGCCTCAGGTCCCAGTGAGATATTGAGGATGCCTTAGGATCCAGTGATAATCTGTAGGGAAGGCTTTGGCCTCAATCTGACTTGTGGGGAAGGCCTTACTTTCAATGAGAGATTGGAGAAGGCCTTAATCCAGTGAGAATCTGTAGGTTTTAAGTTCCAGTGAAACATTGGGAAAGGCCTAAGGTTTGAATGAAACATTGGAGAAGGCAATAGATCCCAGTGAGAAACTGGGAAAAGCCTTCAGCCCAGTGATAACCTATAGAAGGTTGTAGGCCACAGGGAGGACATGGGGAAAATGTTTAAACACTGTGAAAACCTGTCAAACCTTACAGACCATGCGAGAACTTGGGAAAATTTTTAGACCCCAGTGAGACCCTGGGTGATGGCTTAGACATCTGGACAAGTCTTTAAGTTCAATGAGAACATGGAGAGGACCTTAGATGCTAGGACAATCCTTGAGCCCCAGTGAAAACCTGTAGGAGACTTTAGGCCTCACTGAAAACCAGTAGAAGGCTTTGGGACTCAATGAGACTTTAGAAAGGCTTTAAATCCAAGTGAGAACCTGGAGAAGGGCTTAAGCCCATTGAGAACCTCAAGAAGGGTTTCAGTTCCTGTAATAACCTGAGAAGGCCTTACACTCTAGAGGGAACCTGTAGAAGGCTTTAGGCCCCAGTGAGAACCTGGGAAAGGACTTAGGCCTCTGCTGTGGGACAATGGTCTTTTATCCTGTCACTTGTACTATTTTTACTAAAATGCTGATTGGCCAGTAGCCAGGCAGGAAGTAGAGGTGTGGCAATGAGAATTATGGGAAGATGAACGTTTCAGTCTGCAGTTGTCACCTAGAGAGAGAGGAAGCCAGACACAGAGCAAGCAAGATGTGACTGCCTCGCCAAAAGAGGTACCAAGCCACATGCCTCGCCAAAAGAGGTACCAAGCCACATGGCTAACACAGACAAGAATTATGGGCTAATATAAGTTATAAAAGTTAATAAGAAGCATGAGCCAGTAGGCCAATCCACTTCTAATTAATGTAGGCTTCTGTGTATTTCTTTGGGACTGAACGACTGCAGGACCAGGTGGGATAGAAACCATGGTCAACAGGTCTCAATGAGACTTTGGGAAATTAAGGCATTAGATTGCACTTCAAACCTGGAGAAGGCCTTAAGCACCAGTGAAGAACATCTAGAAAGTTTTAGCCTTCTGAGAGGAAGTGGGGAAGAAGGTCTAAGGCCTCAATGAGGCTTTGGAGAAAGCCCTTGAGTGCAGTGAGGACCTGTAGATAGCTTTTGGTCACTGTGAAAGCATGGAGAAAGCCTTCAGTCTCAGTGAAAACCCATCAAAGGCCTTGTAGATCCTGGAGACCTTGGGAAATTTTTAGGCCTCAGAGAGACCCAAGATAATATCTTAGCTCCTGTGAGAACATGGACAATAATTAAAGAATCCATGAGAACATGAGGAAGGCTTTAGATCACTCTTACAACTCAGGAAGGCCTTAGGTCCAAGTGAAAACCTCGGGAAGTCCTTAATCATCATAAGAACCTGGAGAAGGTTTTAAACCCAATGAGAACAGGGGAAAGACCTTAGGCACCACTGAGATCATGAAAAATGCCTTAAGCCCCATTGAAAACCTGTAGAAATAATTTGCTCCATTGAGAAAATCTGGGGATAGCTTTCAGGAAGGCATATATGAGACTTTCAGGAAGGCCTTAGATCACAATGTGTACGTGGAAAAGGCTTTAAACCCCAGTGAGAACCTATGGAAGTTTTGAGTCATGGTAATGCTTTAAGTCTGAGGAAGGCCTTAGGCCTCAATGAGACTTGGAAGAATGTCTTATATCACAGAGAGAAACTGGAGAAAGCCTCAAATGTCAGTAAGAACATTTAGAAAGGTTTAAGGCTCCACTGATATTCTAGATACAGCCTAAGGCCTCAGGAAATTTTGGGGAAAGCCTTATAGCACAGTCAAAATCTTCAGAAGGCACTAAGCCAAAGTGAGTACCTGTAGATGGTTCTAGGCTCCAATGAGAACAAGGGAAAGGCATAAGGCTTCAAAGAGACTTTGGAGATGGAATTACTTCACAGTAGGAACCCGGAGAAGGCCTAATCCCAAGTGAGAACCTGTAGAATATTGTAGGTCCCAGAGAAAATATGAAAAAAAGCTTTGCGACCCAATGAAACTGGTCAAAGTTCTTACAGTACCTGTAATGACTTTGGAAAATATTTTAGGATCCAGTGAAATTTGGGGTAATGCCTTAGGTTCCAGTGATAACTTGGCCAAGATTTTAAGACTCATTGAGAACAAGGGGGAAAGCCTCCGATCACTGTGAAAGCCTGGGAACATTTAAAGCCCCAGTGAACACCTATAAAAGGTTTTAGGCCCCATTGCCAACCTGGTGAAACTTTAATTCCAAGTGAGAACATAGGAAATACCTTAGTCTCCAGTGAGATATTAAAGAAAGCCATAAGCTCCAGTGAAATTCTGTAGAAGGTTTCAGGCCATGGTAAGAAGCTTGAAAGTCTTTATGCCTCAATGATACTTTAAGGAAAGCTCTACACAACAATGAGAAACTGGGGAAGGACTTAAGCCCCAGTAAGAACCTGTAGAAGATTTTAGGCACCAGTGAGAGCGTGAGAAAGACCAAAGATCTAAACGAGACATCAAAGAAGGGCTTTAGATCCCAGTGAGAACCTGGAGAAGTCCTCCAGCCCTGGGGAGAACACGTACAAGGTGGTAGGCCACAGTGAGGACATGAGAAAATCTTCAGACCCAGAGAAAATGTGTTGAAGAACTTATGCACCCTGTGAGAACTTAGGAAAATTTTTAGGCCCCAGTGACACCCTGGGTAATGCCTTAAACTTAGTAAGAACCTGTACTTACTAAGTACTTAAAGCAAATATTTAAGTCCAGTGAGAACACAGGGAAGGCCTTAGACCTTAGAAAAACTTGCAAAATCCTTAGGTCCCAAGGAGGACCTATAGGAACTTTTAGGCCTCACAGAGAACCTGTAGAAGAAGTTGAGATCCCATCTTACACCTATCAGAATGGCTAAGATCAAAAACACCAATGATAGTTTATGCTGAGAGGATGCAGAGTAAGGGGAACACTCCTTCATTGCTGGTGGGAATATAAACTCATACAACCACCTTGGAAATCATTATGGCAGTTTCTTAGAAAATTGGGAATCAACCTACCTCAAGTCCCAGCAATACTACTCTTGGGAAATGCCCAAAGGATGCTCAATCATACTACCAGGACATTTGTTCAATTATGTTTATAAAAGCATTATTTGTAATAGCCAGAACCTGGAAAACAACCTATAAGTCCCTCAACCAAAGAATGGATAATGAAAATGTGGTACTTCTGCACAATGGAGTACTACTCAGTGGTAAAAAATAATGACATCTTGAAATTTGCATGCAAATGAATGAAACTAGAATAAAACCATTTTAAGTGAGGAAACCCAGATCCAGAAAAATGAGCATGGTATGTACTCACTCATAAGTGAATATTAGCTGTAAAGCAAAGGATAATGAACCTATAGTCCATGACCCTAGAGTAGCTAAATAGCAAGGTGAAGCCTAAAGGAAACATATATAGATCCCTCTGGGAATGGGAAATAGACAAGATCTCCTGAGAAAAATAGGAGTGTGGGGTGGGGAGAAGTGAGGGTGGGAGAGGAAGAGGAGAAGAGAAGGGAGGTAGATTTTCAGTGTGACTGAAAGCTTTCCCCATGTCTTCACTACTGCCTAAATATGCAGCTTCTCACTTGGGCTTAAGACTTTCTTTTGGTTTGTACTACAATCGAAGGTCTTTCCCAGGCTCTCATTGGTGCCTGAAACCTTCTACAGATTTTCTTGGTGCTTAACTCTTTTTCCAGGTTCTCATTTTACTTAAGGCATTCCCCTAAAGTATTATCAACCCCTAAGGACTTACCCAGGTTCTCATTGTGCCATTAAAGCTTCTACAGGTCCTCACAGGGGCCCAAGACCTTTGAAGGTTGTAGCTGGGGTCTAAGGTCTTCCTCATGTTCTTGTTGGGTCTTATAGCCTTGCCCAGTCACCATGGCTTACAACCATCTACAGTTTCTCACTGGATCTAAAGGCCTTGTCTTGTCCAGGTTCTCTTTGTGTTAATGCCTCCTCCATATTTTCAATGGGGCCAAGGAAGGACTTACCAGGTTCTCACAGGAGTCAAAACCCTTCAAAAGGTTCTCAAGGGGCTTAAGACTTTCTCGAGGTCCTCACTGAGATCTAAGGCTTTCCCTACAGTCTCATTGAGTCCAAGGAGCTCCTAAAGTTTTTCACTGTGGCCTAAAACCTTCTATAGGTTCTCACTGAGGCCTAAGGGCTTTCCAGGTAGTCACTGGACTCTAAGGCCTTTCATATTAAAGCTATGTCTTGGTTCTCATCCAAGCCTCAGGCATTACCTACAGTCTCACTGAGGTCTGAATATTTTTCAAAGTTTTTTCAGGGCTGATATGATTGGATCTGAAGATTTTCCTCACGTTCTCACTGTGTCCTACAACTTCCTATAGGTTCTCCCTGGGATATAAGTATCTCCCCAAAGTCTCATTGAGACATTAGTCCATCCCCAATTTCTCATCACGTCCTAAAACTTTCTACAGGCTCTCGCTGTAGTTTAAGGCATCCCTTAAACTCTCATCTCATCTCATTGGGGCCTAAGCTCTTTCCTATAATCCCAATGGGTCTTAAAGCTTCTTCATGTTCTCACTGGAACCTAAGTACTTCACAGGGTTGTCACTGGGGCCTAATCCTTGTCCAATTGTCATTGGGGCCTAATCCTTATCCAGTTGTCATTGGACCTAAGATCTTTTCCATGGTTCTCATTGTGTCGTAAAGCCTTGACTATCATTTCACTAGAGTTTATGGCCTTCACAGGGTCTAATTGGTGACTAAAAATTTCCCCAATATTTGGAGCTTTAAAAAGGCCTTCAACAGGTTTACATATTTTATGAATGCCTTCTCCAGGTTCCTAGTAGGCCCTAAAACTTCCTCTATGTGTTCACAAGGGCCTACAGACTTCCCAGATTACCTCTGGGGTCTACGATCTTTCCCATGTTTTCACAAAACCTTGCTTAACGCATAACTTGTGGTTTCACTATGATCTAATTATTTTCCTAAGTTCTCACAAGTTCTAAACGTACTTTAACAAGTTTCACAGGGTCTGAAGCTCTCTCTCACATTCTTACTGTAGCGTAAAACATTCTAGAGTTTATGCTTACTCTATCCCTGGAGATTAAGGTCTTCTTAAGATTGTAACTGGGGTCTAAGAACTTCTCCCAAAGTCTCATTAAGGCCTCATGACTTACCCAGTTTCTCACTGGGGCCGAAGTCCTTCCCAGGTTTTAATTGGTTTCTAAGACTTTGCTCAAGTTCTCCCTGGATCCTAAATTCTTGCAGGGGTTCTCACTGGAACCTAAAGCATTATCCATGGTTTCACTGGGGCCTAAAATTTTCCAAGTTCTTACAGGTTTTATAAGACTTTGAATTGGTTTCACTGTATCTGAAGGCCTCCTGTAGACTAAGGCATTGTACACAGGTTCTCACCATACCCTAAAATTTTTCTCAAGTTCCCCAGGTTCTTTAAGACCTTTTCTAGGTTCTCCCTCTTTGGGAAGATCTTTTCCAGGTTCTCACTGTGTCCTCAAACCTCCAAGTTCTTACTAAGGCTTAAGACCTTCCCCAGTGTCTCACTGTAATATACGGCTTTTTAAAAGTTTCATTGAGGCTTTAGGCTTTCCCAGGTTCTCACCAGAGCTAAAACTCTTCCACAGGTGCACAATGGTGCTATGGTCTTCTCCAGGTTTTTGCTGAGATCTAAGGTCTTTCCCAAAGTCTCATTGAGCCATAAGGCTTTTTCGAGGTTTTCCCTGGGGTGTCAATCCTTCTATAGGTTCTCCTGGGTGTCTAAGGCCTTCTGCAGGTTGCCATTTGGCCTTAAGGCCTTCCCAGATTCTCAATGGATACCAAGGCATTACCCAGGGTTTTACTTGGGTTTAAATATATTCCCAAGTTCTTGAGGTTTTATTAGCACTTAAAAAGGTTTCACTGAGTCTGAAAAAACCTCCCCCAGGTCGTCACTTGGGTCTAAACCCTTCTACAGGTTCTCACTGAGGCTTAAGGCCTTCTCCAGGCTATCACAGGGATCTATTGCCTTTCCCAAAGTTTCCTTGACGTCTTGTCACTGGATTTTAAGGACTTTGTCAAAGTTTCATTGAGATCTTAGGCATTTCTAAGTTTCTCACTGGTGACTAAAACATTCTACAGGCTTCACTGATCTTTAAGGCCTTATGCAGGTTCTTTCTTTGTGGTAGTTTGAATGAAATTGGCTCCCATATGCAAAGCAGCACTATGAGGAGGTCTCACCATATTAGAATAGGTGTGGGTCTTATTGGAGGAAGGCTTTGGGGTCTCAGATGCTCAAGCCAAACCCAGTATTGCTTTCTCTTCCTATGCCTTTGGATCTGGATGTAGAGGTCTCGGCTACTTCTCCATGTCTGCCTGCATGCCGCTATGCTTTCTGCCATGTTAACAATGGGCTAACCCTCAGAACTTTAATTCAGCCCTCAATTAAATGCTTTCCTTTATTAGAGCTGTCATGGTCAGAGTGTCTCTTCACAGTAACAAAAACCCCAACTAAGACATTCTGCAATCTAAAGTCTTCCCCCAAAATTTCGCTGAGGCTTGTGTCAGCCAGTGTTCTATTGCTATGAAGAGACACCATGACCATGGCATCTCTTATAAAAGAAAACATTTAATTAGGGCTTCCTTAGAATTTCAGAGTTTTAGTTCATTATTTCCATGATGGGAAGCATGGTGATGCACAGGCCCACAGGCCCACATGGTATCTGAGAGTTCTGTATTCAGATCTGAAGGCAACAAGCAAGGATATTTGAGCTTTTGAAACCCTCAGGGACACACTTCATCCAACAAGGCCTAATTTCTCTCAAGTAGTACCACTCTTTAATACCCAATCATTCAAATATATGAGACTATGAGGACCATTCCTGTTCAAACCAGCACAAGACCAAAGGCCTTTCCTGGTTGTAGCTGGGGTCTATGGCCTTCTCTATATTTTCACTGTGTCTTAAAATCTTAGACAGGTTCTCACTGGAGCACAAATCATTACCCAAGATCTTACTGGTGCATAAAAAGTAACAAGTTCTCACAGGGTCTATGGGACCTTCAAAATATTTCCCTGGGTTTGTAGATCTTCCCCCATGTTCTCACTGTGGTCTAAAAGCTTCAATAAGTTTTCATTGGAACTTAAAGCATTCCTCATGGTCTCAGTGGTGCCTAAGGTCTTTCCTATGTTCTCACTTGGTCTTAAAGTGTCCCCAGAGTCTCACTGGAAATCAAGACTTTCCCAATATGTCACTGTGGTCTAAGGCCTTACCCTTGTTCTCTCTGGGTCTTAGAGCCTTGCTCAGGTTCTCACTGGAGCCTAAGGCATTACCCACATACTTGCTGTTCCCTAAAATAGTTACCAAGTTCTAACATATTCTATAAGTTCTTTGACAGGTTTTGTGTGAGTTTTAAGGTCTTCCCAAAGTTCTCAATGAGGCACTACTCAGGATCTCACTGGAGCACAAACATTTTCCCAAGTTTTCACAATATCTATAAGGCCATTGACAGGCTTCACTGGGTCTATAGAACTTTCTTATGTCCCCCCTGTGGCCTAAACCTTCTACAAGTTCTCACTGGGCTGAAAAGCCTTCTTTAGACTCTTACTACAGCCTAGAACATTCTATAGGATCTAAGGGGCCTAAGGCCTTCCCAGATTGTCACCAGGGACTAAGGTCTTCTCAGATTCTCACTGGTATCTAAGGTCTTCCCTAGTTGTCACTGTGGTCTAAGACAGTACCTATGTCATCACTGGGTCTTATAAAGCATCATTACCTGGGGTCTCTCTGGGACCTAAACATTTCCCAACTTCTCTCAGGTATTGCAGGCCTTCGGTGAGTTTTCACTTCTTCTAAAGGCCTTTGCCATTTTCTTGTGGCCTGAAACCTTCCTCAGGTTCTCCCTGGGGCCTAAGTGCTTCCCATGTTCTCCCTGGGGCCTAAGTGCTTCTTCATGTTCTCACTGGGCCTTATAGCCTCACCCAGGTTCATACTGTAGGATAAGGCATTGCCCAAGTTCTCACTGTGACTTAAAACCTTCTCCAGGTTTTCACTGCTGTCTTAGGCTTTTCACAAAATCTCATTGATCCCTAAGACCTTCTGCAGATTCTCACGGGGGCTTAAAATCTTCTACAGGCTCACAGAAATCCAAGAACTTCCCAGAATTTTAAGGGGACAATGGCCCTTTCTGTGTTCTCACTGGGTATGGAAGACTTGCATAGGTTCTCAGTGGATGCTAAGTAATTACTCAGTATCATACTGGGGCCTAAAAATTTCTGAAGTTCTCACAGGGTGAGATGGGGTATCCCTGGGTCTGAAGACTTTTACCATGTTATCACTGCTTCCTACCTACAACCTTCTACAGGTTCTCATTAGGGTGAAAGGAATTCTCCTAGTTCGCAGTGGGATCTAAGGCCTTCTTCAAAATCTCACTGGGGAGCTAGGACTTTCCCAGGATCTCAGTGAAACCTAAAACTCTTACAGATTCTCACCATTGCTGAAGGTCTTTTCCAGTTTGCACAACAAAATAAGGCCTTCCTAAAAATCTCATTGATGCCTGGGGCCTTCTTTGGGTTCTCTCTATAGCCTCAAACTTTCCACAGTTTCTCACTGGAGTTTAAGGCATTCCACAGGGACTCATTGTGGCCTAAGGTCTCTCCCGTGTTTTCACTGGGTCTTAAAGCTTCTTCAGGTTCTTGCTAGGACTTAAGCCTTATCCAGGTTACCACTGAGGCTGAAAGCCTTCCCGAGATGTCACTGGGGCATAAAGCCTTTCCACATTCTCAGGGGTGTATAAGACTTTCTGCAGGTTCTCACTGGGGCCAAGGCCTTCATAGATTGTCAGTGGAGTCTACAATCTTCTTCACGTCTCACCATGGCTTAAAACCTTCAGGTTCTCACGGTAATCTAAGGCCTTCTCTAAGACTTATTGCACCCTACAACCTACCACAAGTCCTCTCATGGACCAAAAACCTTCGGCACATTCTAACTGGAGTCTGAGCATTTCCTAAGTTAGCACTGGGGCCCAAGAATTTCCCCCATTTTCTCACTGGGTCTTAAAGCTTTGCCTAGTTCTCCCTGTTGATTCTAAGGCATTACCTATGGTTCAGGTAATTACCTAGGATCTTGCTTGCACCTAAAACTTTTCCAAAGATACCAGAGGTTATATAGGTCCTTTAAGAGATTTTCACTCCTTCTGAAGGCCTTTTTCCTACACTTACTGTGACCTTAAACTTTCTATGGGTTCTCACTGGGGCTTAAGGCTTTTTTCAGATTTTCACTGTGATCTCAAGTCTTCCTTGATATCTCTTAGAGGCCTAAGGCATTTCCTAGGTTCTCACTATGCCTTAGACCTTCCCAGTTTCTTACTAGTTTCTACGACCTTTTAAAGGTAACTCACTCAGACCTAAGACCTTCCCAATTTATCACTCAGTTTTAAAACCTAGCCCAGGGTCTCACTATAACCTAAACATTGCTCAAGAATTCACTAGGTCCTAAAATATTCCAAGCTCTCATATAATCTATAAGGCTATCACCAGGTTTGTTTTGGGTCTAAAGCTATTCCCCATGTTTTCCCTGTGATCTTAAACTTTAGATAGGTTCTATAGGGGCTAAAGATATTTTGACATTCTCGCTTGAACTAAAGACTTCTTCAGCTACATGGAGGCCTTATATCTACCCCAGGTTCTCATTGTGACCTAAAACTTTTTAAAAGCTCTCATTTCAACTTAATGGGCATTCCTCAGGGTCTAAATGGGGCCTAAAATTTTCCCAATGTTTACATTGTGCCTTACAGCTTACCCTGGATGACATTGGGGCCTAGGGCCTTTTGTGTGTTATCATCGGGGTCTATGATCCTATATATGTTTCTACGCTTGTTTAAAGTATTTTTTATATTGATACAAATTTAAGGTTATTTTGTTGTACTGTATATGCTTCTACTCATATTAAGGTATTGTACCTATGCAGCTCATTTATGTAAGGTAAATTTCTAGTCCTTGAAAGTTATTATTATAAACCATTTAGGACAATTCAGAAATACAGGTTAGTAGTCATCTAACAATCCAATTTGTGGCCATGATAGGTTTGTTTTCAATATCAAACAGAGATATATATTTAGATAAACAGATGGACCTGCAAAATATGGCATTTAAGATGTTTTAAGAACATAAGGCTTTTCATGACAGTAAGACACATCTGTTCCTGGAGGTACCAATTTACTATACAAAAAGATGATGGGCATCAATAAACCTCCATGTGGAGTTTGTTTTCATTGTGGTAAAGCTAGCCACTGGGCAAGAAACTGCCCTTGACTCAACTGCTGACAGTATGCTGTCCAAATTGGACAAGTGGGACACAAAAACTTTGCCAAGGCAAGTTAGGATGGTCATTCAAAATGCCTACTTCATAGAAATGTCTGTCAGATACTCTAGACCAGTAGGCAGAGGGACTTTGGGTGACTGTCCAGGCAGCCAGATTTCTGTTGTTTCTATAGTTTTGGAAGTTGTTTTCTCTACACTTCCTGTTTACTTCAGTAATTATATCCTTCTCAGGACTTTGATGGGGTTAAGACTAGATAGTTATTCTTTATACTTTTACTTGTTACTAATTTCAAAAAACTCATGAAAGAGATACAAAGTTTATGAGAATAAGAGATATAAAAGCTTAATTTGATCATTTAAGAAAATGTTTTAAGGTCTAAAAAGATATTTTTAGGCTTCATACAAATTATGATAGAAAGTGGTTTAGGTATAAAACTTTGGACTCATTGAGATAGTATAGAAAATAGAGTAATTTCACTAAATTTGCCAAATTTAAATGGCCTGGACGTTGTAAATTATAATTATTATTATATATAGTTTTACTGTGTTAGAGCTAAGCCTTTTCCTTTTTATTTAGATAAAAGGATAAAATGTTACAGATTATCTGTTTACACTGTGATGAGACATGTCACTGTGATTGGATTGATACACAACAAAAGGGACAATAGCTAAGCAGGAGAGAATAGGTGGGACGTCCAGACAGAGAGGGGAACTCGGGATGATCCAGGCATGTGAGAAATGCCAGCAAGACACTGAAGAAGTCAGACATACGGTACAGATGATAGGTAACCGAGCCACGTGGCAGAATGTGGATATCTAGGGACAGATTAATTTAAGGTATAAGAGCTAGGTGAGGGAAGCCTAAGCTAAGGCTCCAGTGAAAACCTGTATAAGACTTTAGGCCACAGTGAGAATGCAGAGAAGGCCTGAGGCCTCGATAGGACTTCGGAGAAGGCTTTAAAATGCAGAAAAGGCCTTGAAGAGCAGTAAGGACCTGTAGAATGTTTTAGGTCACAGGGAGAACATAGAGAAAGTCTGTGGACCCGAACCGTCTAGAGCCTGGGAAAACTTTTAGGCCCAAGTGAAACACTGGGTTTAGGCAACGGTGAAACTGTCAGCAAGGGTTTCATACCCAGTGACAACTGAGAACCTATGGAAGGCCTGGCCTTAGAGACACCTGGGCAGGGTCAGACAACAGTGAGGAGGACAAGAAGGCATTAACCCCAGGGAGATTACACAGAATGTGTATGGCCACAGTGAGAACATGGGGAAGGCCTTCAGACCAGGAAAATCTGACTGAAGGCTTTATATATGATAACTTGGGAAAGTTTTTAGCCTCCAGTGAGTCCAGGTTAATCTTCTAGGCTCCAGTGAGAATTGAAGACCCAGGGAGAACCTGCAGAAAACCTTAAATACCAATGAGAATACAGGAAGACGACAGGTCAGAGAGAAAACCTTAGAACGCCTTAAGCCCCAGTAAGAACCTGTAGGGAGTTTAAGGCTCCAGTAATAACCTGGGGGCATGCCTAAGGCCTCAGTGAGAAATTGGAGAAGGCCTTTAAAGTTTTACTACATGGTAAGAATATAGGGAAGGCCTTAGGAACCAGTAAAAATTTATTTACAATCTTATAGAATGAGTGAGAACAAAGGAAAATTTTGGAGCCCAGTGAGACCCTAGGTAATGCTTCAGGATCCAGCGGGAACATGGGGAAAGGCTTTAGACTCAGTCAGAACATGGGGAAGCCTTAATCTCAGTGACTACCTTGGAAGACCTTAGACACAAGTAAAAATCTGGGATGGTCTCAGGTCTCAGTAACAACCTGGGAAGTCCTTAGGGCAAAATTATAACCTGGGAAAGTCTTTGGTCTGAATTAGAACCTGGGGAAGCTTTAAGACCCAGTGAGGAGATTGGAAAGACCTTAGGCACCACTGAGACACGAGGAAGGCCTTAAGTTCAAGTGAAAGCCTGCAGATGCTTTTAGAACATTCTGAGAACCTAGTGAAGGCCTAAGGCCTCAATGATGTTAGAGGTTTTAGATCCAAGTAAGAACATAGGGATGGCAATTATGTACAGTGACAACCTGTAGAATGTGTTAGGTCCCAGGAAGAATCAATAGAATACATTGGGCCCCAGTGAGAAACCATGGAATGTTATAGGCCCCAGTGAGAACCTGGAGAAAGAACTGGTTCCAATTAGAACCTGGGCAAGGTTTTAAGACCCACTCAAAATATTGTGATGGACTTAGAATCCATTGACAACCTGGGAAGGCCTCAGGCCCCAGTGAGAACCTGTAGAAGCCCTAATACACCACTGGGAATCTGGGAAGACCTATGCTTTAGTGATAAACTGGGAAGGCCTTAGGCACAAGTGATGACCTGTGAAGGGCTATAGGCCCCAAAGAATGCCAGAAAGTTCTAAAGCCTCACGGAACATTGGGGAAGACCTTAGATTGCTGTTAGAATCTAAAAAAAGCCTTAAACCCAGTGAGAATCTATAAAAGCTTTCCCAGTGAGAACTGACGGTATGTAGAAGGCTCTGGTGAGCTTTTAGAGGCAGCCTTAAACATCTGTAAAAATGTAGAGATGGCATTTAGCCACATTGAGTCCATGTAGAATGTTTCAGGTCACAATGACACCATAAGGAATGTTTTCAGATCCAGTAAATACCTGGTGAAGTCCTTTTAGATCCTATGAGAATGTGAGAAAATTTAGAGGTCCAAACATAGCTCTGGGCTTATGTTCCAGTGAGAACCTAGGACAGGATTAAGACCCAGTAATACCTAGGACGGGATTAAGACCCACTAACAACCTGAAAAGGACAAATGCCTCACTGAGAACTTGTGGAAACCATCAGGCATCAATGACTGTGGGGAAGGCCTTAGACAGCAGTGAGAGCCTGGAGTGTTAATAAGGCAAGGCCTTAAGTTCAATGACAACCATGGCAGGCCTTAGGCCTGGGTATAACCTGGTGAATTCTGTAAGATCCAGAGAGAACTAGGGCAAGGTTTTAAGATCAATGACAACCTAGGAAGGCCCTAGAACCCAGTGAAAATCACAACCTGTGGAATTCTCTAAACAATAATTCTCTTTGGTCAAGGCCTTAGACAGTAGTGAGAACCTGGAGAAGACCCTAAGCCACAGTGGGAACCTAGGACAACTTATGCTCTAGTGAGAGGCCACGGAAACCCTGAGGCCTGGAGGAGATATTAGAGAAGGTTTTAGGCCACAGTGGCAGAAAATAAATAAATAGAGATGGATTGGTTTAAGTTAAAGAGCTAATTAGGTACAAGCCTAAGCTATTGGCTGAGCTTTCATAACTAATAATAAGTCTCCAAGTGGCTATTTGGGAGCTGGCAGGACAGAGTTCTCACTGCAGCCTAAAACCTTCTTCAGGTTTTCACTGGCGCTTAAGACATTCCTTAGGGTCTCAATTGGGCCTAAGGTTTTACCCATGTTCTTACTGGGTGTTGATGCTTTCTCAGGATGTAACTGGAGCCTAAGGCCTTTTTCTAGGTTATCATCTGGTCCTAAAGCCCTCTAAGATTTTCATTCTGACCTGTGGTCTTCCCATTTCCTACTGAACTTCCACAGGTTCTCATTAGGGCCTAGGTAGTTTATGGAGTCTAAGGCATTCCCAATGTTCTCACTGGATCTTAAATTCTCACTGGAGCCAAAAGCACTACCCAGGAACTCAATGGGGCCCAAAATTTTTCCCAAGTTCTATAAAGTTGTTTATATGTTTTTACTGGGTCTGAAGTCTTTCCACATGTTCTCATCGTAGCCTAAAACTATTTGTACATTCTCAAGGAGGTTTAAGTTCTTCTGAAGTTTCTCATTGTGATCAAATGACTTATTTTTGAGTTTTCTTGAGGCCTCAGACCTTCCCTGGGTTCCTACTGGATCCCAAAAGTTTCCATAGGTTCTCACTGGTGCTTAGGGACGTCTCCAGGTTCTCACTGCTACCTAAGTCCTTCCCCAAAGTCTCATTGGGTCTTAAAACTTTGCCCAGGTTCTCCATGTTTCCTTAACCAGGGGTTTTGCTTATGCCTAAAAAGTTTTCCAATCATTCACAGGTTCTAGAAGGCCTTTGCAGGTTCTCCCTGAGTCTGAAGGCTTTCCCATGTTCCCACTGTGCCCTAGAACATTCTGTAGCTTTTCATTGGGGATAAAGGCCTTCTCCAAAGTCTCATTGAGCTCTTCCGACTTTTTTAGGCATTCACTGATATTTAAGACATTCTTCCCATTCTCACGGGGGCTTAAGTCTTTTTCCACATTCTAACTTCAACCTAAGGGCTTCCCAAAAGACTTAATAAGGCCTAAGTTCTTCCCAAGGTTCACACTGTCACCTAAGGCATTTCACAGGCTATCATGGGGGTCAAAGGCCTTCCTAGATTGTCACTGGAGGCTAAGACTTTCCCAGACTTTTTCTGGTGTCTTTGGGCTCCTGCAGGTTCTCACTAGGGTTGAAGGCCTTTTCAGGTTGCCAGTGGGGTCTAAGGCCTTTCCTATATTCCCAGTGGGTCTTAAAACCTTGGCCTACTTCTCACTGGCCTAAGCCTTTCCCCAGGTTCTCACTAAGGCCTTACCCATTCTACAGCTTCTCACTAGGACCTAAATTATTATACATCTTCTCCCTAGTGCCCAAAACATCCTACAGCTTCTTTCTGGGCCTAAAGGTTTCTCGAAGTTCTCACTTGGATCTAAAGCATTCTTCAAAGTCATGTTGAGGCCTTAGGTCTTCTCCACATTCTCACTCTGACCTAAATTTTAACATAGGGTTTCACTGGACTTTTTGGAATTCCTTGAGCACTCAATGGGGCTTTAGGAGTTTCCCATATTGGCACTGAGTCTTAAAGATTCACCAGGTCCTAA
The DNA here is from genome assembly GCF_903992535.2 of Arvicola amphibius. Taxonomy (NCBI): domain Eukaryota; kingdom Metazoa; phylum Chordata; class Mammalia; order Rodentia; family Cricetidae; genus Arvicola; species Arvicola amphibius. The sequence continues at coordinate 144,621,374 of NC_052047.1, read as the reverse complement.
TTGGAGCCTAAAGCCTCCTCCAGATAATCACTGGAGATTTAGTTCCCAGACAGTCACAGGTGCCTGAGACCTTCCCAGATTCTCACAGGTGTGTAAGGCCTTCTGGTTCTTAAGGTTCTCATTGAGGGCTAAGGCCTTCACAAGTTGCCACTATGGCAACTTCCTAATATTTTCACTGGTTCATAAAGACTTGCCAAAATTTTTGTTGGATTTTAAGGTATAACAAAGGGTTTCACTGATGTCTAAAAAATTTCCCAAGTTCTCACAGGCTTATAAGTCCTTCAAAAGGAATTCATTGAGTCTAAATATTTTCCCCCACCCCATATTCTCATTGTGGCTTAAACTTCCAGAAGTTTCTATCTTAGGCTTAAGGTCTTCTCCAGGTTCTCAATGAGATCTAAGGGCCTCTCTAAAGTCTCAAAGAGACTTAGGCCTTCACCAGCTTTTCTTTTTTCTGTTTTCTTTTTTTAGAACTCTGACCTCTCTTTTAAAAAAAGATTTATTTATTTATTATGTGTACAGTATTCTCAGTATTCTGTCTGCATGTATGCCTTCAGGCCAAAAGAGGGCACCAGATTTCATGTGGTTGCTGGGGATTGAGCTCAGGACCTTTGGAAGAGCAGGTACTGCTCTTAACTGCTGAGCCATCTCTCCAGCCCCCCCCCACCAGCTTTTCACTGGAGCCTAAGACTTTCAACAAGTTCTGACTGGATTAAAGGTATTTCACAGACCTCACTGGGGTCTAAGGCCTTTCACAAAGTCCCCTTGAGGCCTAAGGCCTTCTCCAGGTTTTCACTGTGATCCTCGGTGTTTTCTGATATTTCATTGTGGCATAAGGTTTTCTTCAGTTTTTCAATAGAGCCTAAAACCTACAGGTTCTTGCTGTGGCCTAAGGCTTTAGTTGTAACTGGAGTCTGTGGCCCTCCCCATGTTCTCACTAGGTCATACAGCCTTACCCAGTGTGGAGATTTGAACGAAAATGTCCACCATAGGCTCATAGGGGGTGGCAATATTAGGAAGTGCAGCCCGTTGGAGTAAATGTGACCTTGTTGACTGGAGTGTTTCGCTGGGGAGTGGGCTTTGAGGCTTCAGAAGCACAAGCCAGGCCCAGTGTCACTCTCTCTTCATGCTGCCTGCTGATATCCAGATGTGGAACTCTGCTCCTTCTCCAGCATGATGTCTGCTGGCATACCACTTTGCTTCCTGCCATGATGATAATGGACTAAACTTCTGAACCAGTAAGCTACCCCAACTGTTTTCTTTTGTAAGAGTAGCCATGGTCATGGGGTCTCTTCATAACAATAACACCCTAACTAAACCACCCAGATTCTCACTGATGCCTCAGGAATTACCCAGTGTCTGGATGGGTCTTTAAATTTTGCTCAAGCTCTCACATGCTCTAGGAGGACTGCAGGGTCTGTAGACCTTCCCTGTGTTCTCATTGTAAACTATACTGTTCTATAGTTTCTTACTGGAGCTTAAAGAATTCCTTAGGCTCTCAAAGGGGCCTATTGTCTTTCCCATCTTCTCATGCATTCTTCAAACTTTGCTAAGTTCACACTGGAGCCTTTGGCCTGCCCTAGGTTATCACTGGGTTCTAAAGTTCCAAGGTTGTCAGTGGAACCTGAGGTCTTCCCAGAGTCTCACTGGTGTATAAGACCTTCAACCAGTTTACCCTGAGGCCTAGGGCTTTCTTTCTCAGATTGTCACTGGAGTATAAGGCCTTCCCAATGTTTTCCTGGGTTGTAAAGCCTTACTAAGTTTTTCACTAGAGTCTAAGATATTCCCCAGGGTCTCACTGGTGGCCCCCAAATTTACCCTGTTCTCACAGTTTCTATAAGTCCTTTGACAGATTTTTCTCTGGGTCTAACGGCCTTCTCATTCTGGCCTAAAACCTTCCATTGTTACTCATTTGGGCCTAAGGACTTCACAGGTTGTCACGGGGTCTAAGGCCTCCCATACTTCTCTCTGGGTCTTAAAGTTTTGCTCAGGTTCTCAGTTGAGCCTAAGGCATTACCCAGGATTGAACTAGGGTCAAATTTTTTTCCAATTTCTCACAGAGTCTATAAGGCCTTTACCACATAGGCAGACTTTTCTTTTCTGCCTCCTACCACCTAAATAATTAATATAAAGACTCAATATTAATTATAAATACTCAGATGATAGCTCAGGCTTATTACTAATTAGGTCTTACAACTTAACCCATTTCTATTAATCTATGTGCTACTATGTGGCTTGGGACTTTACACGTCCTCCAGCATGTCTTGCTCCCTCTGCGTCTCTTGGTGACCTTTCTGACTCTATCCTTCTTCTTCCCAGAATTCTCCTAGTACACCTCTCCTGCCCAATCTCTTCTTTCCAGCTATCATCCAGTCAGCTCTTTACTAACCAATGATAATAATACATATTCATAGTGTACAAAGATTGTTCCACAGCACTGAAGTGTTTTCATTGGGTTTGAATACCTTCTCCATGTTCTCACTGTGGCCTAGAACTTTCTACAGGTTCTCACTGCATGTCACATATTCTCAAAGTTTTTAGTGCTATCTAAAGCTTTTCCCAAAGTCTCATGGAAGTGTAAGGCCTTCCCTAGGTTCTCACTGGGGCCTAAGACCTTTCCCAGGTTATCACTAGGGCTTTTGTCACTAGAGCACAAAACCCTCTCAGATTCTTGTGGGTGTGTAAGGCATTTGAAACCTTCTCTCTCGGAGCTAGGACCTTCCCAGCATGTCACTGGGTCCTAAGGCCTTTCCTATGTCCTCAGTAGGTCATAAAACCTTTTCCAGGTTCTCAGTAAAGCCTAAGCTTTCTCCCAAGATCTTACTGGGGACTAAAACTAAGGCTTCTCTGAAGCTAAAGACCATTTCCATGTTCTCAATGGAGTCTAGAATTTTCTTCAAAGTCTTATTGAGATCTTAGGCATTCCCCAGGTTCTCACTAAACCCTAAAATCTTCTACAGGTTTTCACATAGACTTAAGATCTTTTCTAGGCTTTAACTGCAATTCAAGGCATTTCTCAATGTCTCATTGAGGTCTAAAACATTCCTCATGTTATCACCTGGGCCTAGTGCTTCCTAGGTTGTCACTGGGGCCTTCCCACATTGACAATGGGACATTAGGGCATAAGGTCATCTCAAATTCTTATTTGTGTCTAAGGCCTTCATCAGGTTGTGACTTGGGCCTAAGGCCTTCCCAGGTAGTCACTGGGGTCTAAGGCCTCCCCATGTTCTCAATGGGTCTAAAACCTTCCCCATGTTCTTACTGGAGCCTCTGACCTTCCCCCCAGGTCCTCACTGGGCATAAAACATTTTATCTGTTCTCATTGGAGTTAGTATTCTGTAGGAAGACCTGCTGTTTGTGATTACCCACCTACTGGGGTTTGGCCTCTTCTACTATATATGTGAATGCAGAACATGCGCCTGCCCCTTTTCCTCCTTCCCCTTGCTTCTTTTCACCGATTGCTCATTTGGGTTGTTTGGATTTGATCTCCATCCATCGTTCAAGCAGAGAACCCTGATTTGTAAGTTTACCCCTAAATATCTATCTATCTATCTATCTATCTATCTATCTATCTATCTCTCAGTTCTGAGCTAGTGTGGGATTTCTTTTAAGTGTCCGTTCAAGCAGAGAACCCTGATTTGTAAGTTTACCCCTAAATATCTATCTATCATCTATCTATCATCTATCTATCTATCTATCTATCTATCTATCTATCTATCTATCATCTATCTATCTATCATCTATCTATCTATCTATCTATCATCTATCTATCTTCTATCTATCATCTATCTATCTATCTATCTATCTATCTATCTATCTATCTATCTATCTCTCAGTTCTGAGCTAGTGTGGGATTTCTTTTAAGTGTCCGTTCAAGCAGAGAACCCTGATTTGTAAGTTTACCCCTAAATATCTATCTATCATCTATCTATCATCTATCTATCTATCTATCTATCTATCTATCTATCTATCTATCTATCATCTATCTATCTATCATCTATCTTCTATCTATCATCTATCTATCTATCATCTATCTATCTATCTATCTATCTATCTATCTATCAGTTCTGAGCTAGTGTGGGATTTCTTTTAAGTGTCCCTTCACTGCTTCATCTGGCAGGATCACCACGACATTAGTAGCCTTCTCAAGATGATTCTTTGGATCTAAGGCATTCTCCAAAGTCACATTGAGGCTTTAGGGCTTCTTTGGTTCTCACTGGGGCCTAAAATGTTATATAAGCTTCTGACCAGAACTTAAGATATTTCTCAGAGTCTCATTGGTCCTAAGGACTGCCCCATGTCTTCACTGGGTTTTAAAGCTTTCCAAGATTCTAGCTGGAAACTAAGGCCTTCCCCAAGTTCTCACTGGTGCCTATGGCCTTCCCAGACTCACTTTTGTTTCTAAGGTCTTCCTCAGGTTCTCACTGAGGCCTAAAGCCTTCCAAGATTTTTACTGGTGTCTAAATCCTTCTGCAGGTTCTCACTGTGGCCTAGGACCTCCCGATGTGATCATTGGAGTCTAAGGCCTTCCCTATATTCTCACTGAATCTTAAAGGCTTGCCCAGGTTCTCATTATAGACTAAGGCATTACCCAGGTTCTCCCTGTTGTGGTGGTATATTTGAACACATTGTGTGAATTAGTTCTGATTGGGTTAATAAGGAGATGAATGGCCATTACACAGGCAAGAGAAGTTAGATAGGACTTCCAGGGAAAAGAGGAACTCTGGTCTGAAAAGAGAGAAGATGCCAGAGAGACATGGGAAGAGTTGGACATATAGAATGGAAACGAGGCAAAAAGCCACATAGCAGAATGTAGACTAATAGAAGCAGGCTAGTTTAAGTTATAAGAGCTAATTGGGAACAAAGCTAAACTGAAGGCCAAGATTTAATAATTAATACGAAGTCTCCATGTCGTCATTCGGGGGTGACAGTCCAAGGAAAAGTCTGACAAGAAAGTCCAACTACAGTTGGTGCCAAACTTGAGGCATGTATATCCACATAGGGCCTGAGAAAGCTAAAACACATGTTCTGAACACGGAGTAGAATGCAGTTTCCTGATGTCCATGTCCCTCAGTAGGCTCAGTGGATAGAGGTACAGCTCCTTTAAAAGGCTCTGCTGTATGGTGCTGGCGAGATGGCTCAGAGGTTAAGAGCACTGGCTGCTCTTCCAAAGGTCCTGAGTTCAATTCCCAGCAACCACATGGTGGCTCATAACCATCTGTGATAAGATCTGGTGCCCTCTTCTGGCCTACAGGGATATATGCAGACAGAATATTGTATATATAATAAAAATAAATAAATCTTTTAAAAAAAGAGGCCCTGCTGTACAGCCAAGCATGTTACTGCATGTTACTCGGGCTGAGAGACTAGGTTGAAATACCTGCCACAGCATGGACACAAGAACTTCCCAGAGCTAAACACACTTGGAATAGTTAGGCACAGCTGGGATGAGCTCGAAGCGGACAGAGCCAGCTGCCAGATTGATCCTAAGCAGAGCCCCATGGCAGTTTAAGGCTTGGCTCCCATAATGAGAGAGTTGATCAAAAAGTCAGGTCCAGGCAGAAGAGAAGCTCTAGACAGGTACAATATGGCTAAAAATGTGCTTAGATGCTGAAGAAAAAAAATGAGTATAGACAGTCATAGAAAAAAAATAGTTTAAAAATAATAAAGTCTTTAAAGAAAGAATAAAATAATATAAAAAGAAAAAGCCACACAAGGATGGGAAATACACAGGGCTTCTGGGTCCTGTTTGGTGCTTTGCTGACTTTAAATTGTTTGAATACTGGTGAGTGAGGTGAGGGGCAAATGCTGCAATGGTTTTATGCCACAGTGAGCATCACTGCTTGCTAAAGGCCTTGACGGCACCTCCCAAGGCCTTAGATCCAGGTGAGAAAGTGGAGGCCTTTGGTTACAGAGGGAGCTTGTGGGGGATTCAGTGTTGGTGTTTGGTTCACAGGGTTTGTGGAAGAAATAGGGTCACTCCTGGGTGAATTATGACTTTCCTGCAGCAAGGGAACCAGTTTCTGGTTAACTGAGTGTTGCTTCGCAAGAGGCTTTTTATTTTTAATGTTATACAATTTACATCTTAGCAAGCCAATGTCAGCAAACCAAGACCTCTTCTCCGATGCTTCCCAAATAAACAAATGCCAAAGCCATTCTCAGTCAGGATATCTCAGTTTTCTGTGTCCCCCTACAACCAAGTTTTGCATAGACTTCGAACCTTTCAGGATAAACTCAGGTAAGATTTGCATACTTTAAACAGAGGGTATCGAACATAAAAGCTAACAATCACAAAAGCCTATCAAAGCCTGGAAGTTAACACTCTAGAAAACAAGCCTCGGTGCTCTGTGGGAATTATTTCTTCTGTTTTGGCTATAATTAATTATGTTGGAGATTATGTAGCCTCATAGTAATTACAGCCATTTGATTGTTTCGTTTTATAATCTTACACAAGTAAGGCAAAATACATTTTAAAGCCAGTAAAGTTATTTCTGTTAGAACAGGGCTAACAATTGCTAAAGGCAGGAATATATCAAAGTGATTTCCAGGGTTGGACAAGACGAACGTGTCTGCAAGGCTTTCCACAGCATCTGTTCCTGTCACATCACGTAATCCTTTTCAAAAAGTTTCCTTAAGTTCTTGCTGTAAATCATAAATCATTTCAGAAGAATCAGGGTGAACCATCAAAAGCATCTTAATCTTTTCCCAGTCATACTTGCAATCATTGAAAGTTAAAGGTGCAAAACATTAGGATGTAATATTCCAATCACGTTTTAATTGTATCCATTCCTTCAATATTTCTAACTGACCTCCCAATAATTTAACAACTTCTCTCAAATCAGCGATTTCATTAACGATCTCACTATTTATTTGATTTTGTTGAGTCTAAAGTTCTGTAGAATGTTTATGCCAGTCTCTAATGAACTCAGCAGTTTGAATTTCTTCAGGAAGTGTGAGTCCAGCCATTGTAGTAGTAGCAGCCAATACAATAGTTCCCATTGCTACAGTAATAACCAATCCAAGCATTTGATGAGCTCTTCTTAACTCTCGTCCAGTGAGCTGATGTACTAGAATCATCACAGCTGAGTCTTGCCATGGCCTTGACTCCTTTGCCGGTATCCAGACTTCTGTCCTTGCTCCAAAAATGTGTTAACTTTCAGAGGTTACATTTAAAGACATTCTAGAATTAACAAAGATATGAAGAATGCAGCACTCACAAGTGATACTGTAATAATTATGGTGGCACTGGACAAGCCCCTCTGTAACAAATAAGGTAATGGTACACATGCCGTAAAGGGGGTGACTTTGATTTACTCTAAAAGGCAACGTATACTTATCATCCTTAATGTTTAATTTTCCTTTTCATGCTATAGGCACTTGCTGATTTCCATGGGTTAGTCTGAACTGAATTGCCAAATTTCAGGAGAGAACCTGGCATCCCAACTGTGTGCCATTGAATAGGTTCCTTAACAGTAGAACTAATTTGTACTGTTCTGTTTTTAACAATATCTGTGCAATCTTAATTCTGAGGGAGAATATTTCCATTTAGAGAACCATAAGGGCTCCAATTGATGATGTCTCCACAGGAGATATTAATTAGCACTGGAGGGTTCTCACTCTAACTTTGTTGCTAATGTACCAGTCAGATTCCCACATTTCAAAAAGTAGGTTTATGGAACTAGTAACATTAATCTCCTGTCCTCTAAATCCAGATGCATGAAGCATATAAAATTTATGGTAATCCTGCTTATTATTAACTACAGATAATCAACCTTGAGAAGTTGTAAACACTGAATTCCATTTCCCATACAAATAGGAATTCCTTGTACTGCCATCGTCTCATTTATGATTTTCTTACCTTCCTCCATAGGCTTAGCAGGTCCTCAGTTGTCATAAGGATCAGAGAGCCAAGAAGATTCATTAACCGCCACAGGGTTATCCTTATCTCCCCAACTTACTCCCATGTTAATTGGATGATTGGTCCCTATTGCCTTTACAGTTACCACAGATAGCTAAAAAGGAACAGGGTTGTAGCATTCAAAGGGTTCCCAACAAGTGGAACTACTGCCTCCCCTTGGTCACACAAACTCCTAAGCTGTCTCCACGCGGGTGAATCAGCTGTCCTCTTCAAGGGCCTTTTGCGTTCTTTCTTTCTCAGGGTCATGTTGCTCATATCAGCAGCCAAAGCATCCAAGAGACTCCTCTTGCTCATGTCAGCTTTTTACCAATTTTGATGAAATCAACAACTTTTTGTCTCCTGCAGAAACATAAGCCTGTCTTTGGCCCCATCTTAACGCTATCCCTGGTGCCCATTCTGATGTTGAAACATTCTCATAATACACAGGCTGACTCAGTTCAGCAGTTTGTTCCACAATCCAATGCCTTTCAGCAGCTGTACTCCCTGCTTCATTAGCACTTAAAATTTAAAAGTAAGTAAAGCATTAATCCACCCCTGGAGAGTCCTCATATCCCCTTCTGTTTAAAAAGTATCTCTTTTAGAGTGGTATAATATTTTTCAAAAATTGTCCTATATGATTTTACAGTATTGCTGTAGTGTGTTTTATGTTATATGTGCAAAAAATATTTTATCTTATTGGAAACATAAGCTGGGCATTATAAGTTGTAATTTATATTATAGTCATTGCCTCTAATACATGTGTAATTGTAGAATCAGCCTTTTCAGAACTTAAGCCAGATGTCCTTTGAAATCTAGAGTATATATCAGTGGTACAATAAATAAATTTTAATTTTTTAGATTCTGTTAAATGAAATACATCTGTTTGCCAAATTTCATTTTTTAATGTACCTTAAGAATTACTTTCAGCAGGTAAAAGAACTTGATTATACAAAGAACAAGCAAGATGGGTTTTTTTAATAATTTATTTAGCTTATTGCCAGGTAATGGAAATTTTTCCTTTAAGTATTATTGTGTGTGTGTGTGTTGGTACATTTTCTTTTTTTCTTTTTTTAATTGATTTTATTGAGCTCTACATTTTTCTCTGCCCTCCTCCCTGCCTTCAACTCTCTCCCATAGTTCCCATGCTCCCAATTTACTCAGGAGATCTTGTCTTTTTCTACTTCCCACGTAGATTAGATCCATGTATGTCTCTCTTAAGGTCCTCGTTTTTGTCTAGGTTCTTTTGGGATCGTGATTTGTAGGCTGGTTTTCTTTGCTTTATGCTTAAAAGCATTTATGAGTGAGTACACATGATAATTGTCTTTCTGGGTCTGGGTTACCTCACACAATATGATGTTTTCTAGCTCCATCTATTTGCCTACAAATTTTAATATGTCATTATTTTTTCTGCTGTGTAGTACTCCATTGTGTAAATGTATCACATTTTCCTTATCCATTCTTTGGTCGAGGGGCATTTAGGTTGTTTCCAGATTTTTTGCAATGATAAACAAAGCTGCTTTGAACATAGTTGAGGACATGTCCTTATGGCACGGTTGAGCATTCTTTGGATATATACCCAAAAGTGGTATTGCTGGGTCTTGAGGAAGGTTGTTTCCTATTTTTCTGAGAAATTGCCATACTGATATCCAAAGGAGCTGTACCAGCTTGCACTCCCACCAGCAATGCAGGAGTGTTTCCTTTACCCCACAATCTCTCCAGCATAAGCTGTCATCAGTGTTTTTGATTTTGGTCATTCTTACAGGTGTAAGATGGAATCTCAGAGTTGGTTTGATTTGCATTTCTCTGATGACTAAGGATATTGAGTATTTCCTTAAGTGTCTTTCAGCCATTTTAGATTCCTCTGTTGAGAGTTCTCTGTTTAGGTCTGTACTCCATTTTTTATTGGATTTTGTGGGGGTTTTTTGATGATCAATTTCTTGAGTTCTTTGTATATTTTGGAGATCAGAATTCTGTCTGATGTGAGGTTAGTGAAGATCTTTTCCCATTATGTAGGCTGTCATTTTGTCTTGTTGACTGTGTCCTTTGCTTTACAGAAGCTTTTCAATTTCAGGAGGTCCCATTTATTAATTGTTTCTCTTAGTGTCTGTGCTACTGGGGTTATATTTTGGAAGTGGTTCCCTGTGTCAATGCGTTTAAGTGTACTTCCCACTTTCTCTTCTATAAGGTTCAGTGTGGCTGGCTTTATGTTGAGGTCTTTGATCCATTTGGACTGAGTTTTATGCATGATGATAGATATGGGCCTATTTTCATTTTTCTACATGTCAATATCCAGTTATGCCAGCACCATTTGTTAAATATGATTTTTCCTTTTTATATTTTTTGCTTTTTTTTTTTTCAAAAATCAGGTGTCCAAAGGTATGTGGATTAATATCCGGGTCTTCAATTTGGTTCCATTAGTTCTCCTGTCTGTTTTTATGCCAATACCAGGTTAAGCCTTTATTATTTACATGATGGTTCTTATGAAATTCTAAAGGCTCCAACACATTTCTGATCAGTTTCTTCATTTCCTTTTGCTAATGTCCTAGACAATCCAGTATGAGACCCAATATGAGTGGTATATAGTAGATAATTTCTGTCCTGGATTGCTTGTTGTAGTTGCATGAGTAACAAAGTTAATTCTGGATTATCAGGAATAACTTCACCAGTTTCTATATGCAATACAACCCCTTTTGTATATTGAGAATCAGTGATTATATGAAGAGATTCAGTAAAGTCTAATGAAACCATTAGAATGCCATATAACTCTGGTGTTTTAACAGAAGCATATGGACTTTGCATTATTTTACTTATGTTTCTTGCTATATAACCAGCCATTTATAATTTATTTGTGTCAGTATAAAATGTGAGAGCCACAGAAATCAGTGTGTGTTTTTTTTTTTGTTGTTGTTGTTTTGTTTTTTGCTATGCAGGGAAGAGTCCATTCAGTGTTTTTTATCAATTGAAGCCACTTACTTTTCAGATATTTGTTTTTTAATTTCCCCTAAGAAATTGCTACAAGCTCTTTGCCAATCACCATTAATCACCCACAATTGCATACTTTCAGCATTAGTATAGGATACTTCAATCTCAGCTGATGAAGTCTTATTCTTCCCTTTATAATTAATTTAGAAACCTTTTCTATATAGGCTTTTAACATTTTACTCTGTTTGTGAGCTAGGAAAATCAATTCTAAAATATTATTTTCCTTTTTCATGATGAGTCCAATAGGGGAATGGGTAGAAGGTAAAACAATTGAAATATATGCAGTTGTGAGATATAATCAATTTACATAGGTATTTTGCTATTTTTGCCTACTTGGGCCAATTTCTTTTCTGCTTCAGCTATTAATTATCTTGGAGTGTTTAACTCTGAGTCACCTTAAAAAAAATCTGAGAGCTGAGCGGTGGCTCAGCGGCTAAGCGCGCCGCTTGCGCATCCAGAGGTCCGGAGTTCGATTCCCGGCTGTAACAGAGTGGCTTTCGGCCATCTGTCCCGAGTGCCTGCGCCCTCTTGTGGGGTTCGTGAAAAAAAATTGAAACAAATTGCTAAATTCTTGAGTAGTCAGTCCAATGGGAGGTTCCAATCAGTTAATATCACCCAATAAGTTTTTAAAATCATTGAGTGTGTTGTGAAATTTATCTCTTCTAATCTGTACCTTTTGTGCCTAGATTCTCTGTTCAGTTACTTTAAATATGAAATAATAAAGAGAATCTCCTCCTTGTATTTTTAGAAAAAAATTGTAATCCCCAACAGGGTAAAATTTCTTGTAGTACATTAAACATTCTTTGTAAGGTATCTATATCAGAAGCAGCCAATTAAGTATCATTCATATAATGGTAAATAATGGGTTGAGGAAATTGTTTATAAATCATTTCCAGTGGTTGATACACAAAATACTGACATGAAGTTAGACTCTTTAACATTCTTTGAGGAAGGGTTTTTCCATTGCTATCTCTTTATAGGCTGGGCATTATTATAAGAGGCATTATAAAACAATTTTTTTCTCTTTCTTGTTCTTGTAAAAGTATAGTGAAGAAACAGTTTTGTAAATCAATAACTATACTAGGCCAATCTTTAGGTAGTAAAGAAGGTAAAGGAATTCTGCCTGTAAAGATCCCATAGGTTGAATTGCTTTATTTACAGCTCTCAAATCAGGCAACACACTCCATTTTCTAGATTTCTTTTTTATTACAAAAACAGGAGAATTCCAAGGACTAGTAGTTTTCTCAATGTGCTTAGAATCTAACTGGTTTTTTTTTTTTTGCTAGTTTTTCAAGTGCCTATAATTATCTTTAGTTAAGGGCCACTGCCCCACCCATACAGGCTTATTAGGTAGCCTTTTTAAAGGCAGAGCAGTTGGGTTACCAGCAGTGGCCCCTATTCCAAATTTGAATAGCCACTTTCTATTTTGTCCTGCTGTTGGGCAACCTATATAGCCTGTGATTATCATTGATAATTCTCTCTAATACCTTTCTTAAGAATGCATCCCATATTAACATCTTTTTACGAGCTGTTTTTGAAATTGTAGGAATACCAATTGGAGCTCCCCCGTTGTTGTAACAAATCTCTCTCGCCATAAATTCATGGCTGTATTAGTCATGGAACGCTTTAATATCCCTACTTATCCTTCAGGTCCTATACATTTAATCCACTTTACACTTTGTTTCACCTGAGATAATGTCCCAGTGCCTAAAAACCAAGTAGAGATTTCTTGGAAAGGCCGATTGGGATTCCAAGGTTCTTGAGAAATTGGAAATACATTAGCTTTAGTGTCCATCAAGCCTCCAGTCTCGGTGTCATTTTCTTGAAATTTTAGCTTTGGCTTCTCATCATTAATAACAGTTTGCCAAAAATACTTTCTCTTCAGTACTTCCTAAACCTCTGTCCTACATATTGGAGCTGCTTTGCCTTTAAGATATGGGAGCAATAAGAGTTGAGCAATTCTGTCACCAGCTTCTATCTGATAGTCCTTTTTACATAAGCCATCTATAAAAGCATTAAAGCAATCTCTATAGAATTTTAAGAGGTAACTTCAGGCAACACCCTTGGAGTATCTTTATAAAACCTTAAAAAGAGCATCCTTTTATGTAGATTCCCAAGTAACATGCTAATGTGACTTACCAATTATTAACAGTGTGGAGCAAACAATTTACCTATATTTTATTTATTAGTAAAATAACTTTTGTAGGTTCTTTATCAGGAAGAGATTATTTCTGAGATCTTAGCAGCCAGATTATTAAATAAGCTAACAAACTGCTCTGTTTCAAGTAAGTGTTAACATTTTATAGAATTTAACCTAGAGTTTCCAGAAAACAACTTAAAGAGAAAAGCCAAACCCTCAATAATAATAAAGAGACAAGTGCATACCCAAAAATATAGTTTAAAATCATGAATTTTGCTCTTTTAGTTAATTTTCTATGAAAATTAAACATTAATCAGACAATCAAGAGAAGATAACATATTCCATACAATGAATGACTAAAACCCCTGTAAATTTAAATAGCATTGGTTTAGTAGTTATTATTAATATGCCTGATTGTAATTTTTTTCTAGAAGTTGGGCTTATTTTAATTTTTTCTTTCTTCCATGAAGGACCATTGATAATGAGTTATTCTCACTATTCGGGAAAAATAGCAAATATTTCCTATGAAGGGACCTTTAGTGTTGAGTTATTCCTGCTCTGAGGGAAAAACAAAAAAACATTTAAACAAAAATCAAGCAGATAAACAACAAGAAAATCTAAGTTCTTGTAAGGCCTTGCCAGCTCAGGCTGCGGCAGTGAGGCCTCCCCATCATTTTTGCATCTCAGATGCCGCTGCTCTGTGATGGTGGGCCCTTGGCTGGAGGAACTGACAGACAGTGCGCAACCAGAGAGTCCCGAGTTCCAGCTAACCCAATTTCTTTCTTTTATCGGAAAGAGCCTTATTCCTTCCTCTGTTCCTACTTGGAAGAGTTTTCTTTTCTTTATTTTTCATTTATGGGGCCTATTTATTTTTAGGCCTTAATTAAACATTTTCCCTTCTTCTACCCGGAATTTTTTTTTTATTAAACAATTCCCTTTTTTCTACCATGGAGGGACATTTTCCTTGATTTATTATTTGTCTCAGGAGTCATTTTATCGGTTGTTCCTGAGATGGGACATTTAAATTCCCCATGACCCCGCCATATCCTGGAGCCCTCTATCCTGAGAGCATGTGTTCCCTCCAATCCTGCAGCATCTGGAGCTCTTTGGTCTCCAGGCCCCGGCACATGGGCACTAAGTGCTAGTGTTCGGTTTCACATAGGTCCGTGGAAGAAATAGAGTCACTCCAGGGTGAATTTTGGTTTTGCTGCAGCAGGGGAACCAATTTCTGGTGAACTGACTGTCACTTCACCAAAGGCTTTTCTATTGTTATAAAATTCACACCTCCGCAAGTCAATTTCTGCACACCAACACCTAAAGCTCACCAAGGAAACAGACAACAAAGCAATGCTCATCAAAGGACATCTCAGTGTTTTTAGTCCTCCTACAATCAAGTTCAGTACAGATTTTGAACCTTTTAGGAAGAACTCAGATGTCGTTTGACTTTCTTTGGACTGCCAGCTCCCACATAATGACACAGAGGATTCTAATTAATTATGAAAGCTCGACCTTAGTTTAGGCTCGTTCCCAAGTAGCTCTTATGAATTAACCCATTTACATTAATCTATGTTCTGTCATGTGACTCATTACCTCTCCACAGCACAGGATGTCCGCTCCCCTCCACATCTGCCTAGCAAATTTCCCTCATCTCAGATTACTCCCAGAGTTCCTACCTCGCTCCAGAAGTTCCACCTATCCTCTCCTGACCATTCAGCTCTTTAATAAACCAATCAGAAGGTGCCTAGGCAGGCAATGTAAACCAGGATCATATTTTAACAAAATGATCAAATATCTTGCAGCACTCAGATAAGAATTACACACTTCAAACAGAGGGCAGTGAACACAAAAGCTATCAACCACAAAAGGCAGATCAAAGCCCACGTGCTGACACTCTGGAATAAAAGCAAACTGCAATACTCTGGCAACTCCTGTTCCTCTTAAGCCCCAGAGAGAAACTGGAAAAGGCCTTTCTCACTTCTAGTGAGAAATTCATTTAAGGTTTAAGACCTAGAGAGAATATGGGCAAGACCTGAGACACCTTTGAAAACTTGGGAAGGCTTTAGGACCCAGGGAAGAGCTGAAATGCCTTAGACAGCTGTGAGACCCTTTGAGCTCCTATTCAGCTACAGTGAACAACCTGGGAAGGTTTAAGATCCAAGTGATAACAAGGGGGAAGTCTTGGCTCCAGGGAAAACCTGGGGAAAGCCTTAGGTTGCAGTGAAAACCTGTCAAAGATCTTGGGCTCCAGGAAACACATGGGGAATAGACAAACCTTTCAGGAGGCCTTAGATCCCAGTGAGGACTTGGAGAAGGCCTTGGGAACAGGTGAGAATCTGCAGAAAGGTTTTTTTTATTTTTTTTTTTAAAAAAACTTTTTTTTCATTTTACATACCAATCCCAGTTCCCACTCCCTCCCCTCCTCCCCTTCCCTCCACCTACTTCCCTACCCCACTTCCCATCCACTCCTCAGAGAGGGTAAGGCACACTGCTTTGGGGAAGGTCCAAGGCCCTCCCTACTATATCTAGGATGAGCAGGGTATCCATCCAAAGAGAATAGGTTCCAAAGAAGTCAGTGTAAGCAGTAGGGATAAATCCTGGTGCCACTGCCAGTGGCCCCAGAGTCTGCCACAGTCATACAACTGTTACCCACATTCGGGGGGACTAATTTGGACCTATGCTGTTCCCTTCCCTGTCTGGCTGGAGTTGGTGAGCTCCCATTAGCTCAGGTAAACTGTTTCAGTGGTCTTGACCTCTTTGTTCATATTCTCACTCCTCCCACTCTTCAGCTGGACTTCGGGAGCTCAGTCCAGTGCTCTGCTGCAGGTCTCTGCCTCTGTTTCCATCAGTTGCTGGATGAAGATTCTATGGTGATATTTAAGATATTCATTAGTCTGACTACAGGAAAGGCCAGTTCATGCACCCTCTTCTCTATTGCTTAGGGTCTTAGCTGGGGTCATCCTTGTGGATTTCTGGGAATTCCTCTAGTGCCAGGTTTCTTGCCAGCCCCATTATGATTCCCTCAATCAAAATATCTCTTTCCTTGATCTCATCTCTGTCCTTCCTCCTTCTCGACTATCCCATTCCCTCAAGTTCTCCTCCCTGCTCTACTTCTGCCCTCCTCTTCCCCTTCCACCCTCTCTACTCTCCCCACCCCCATGCTCCCAATTTTGTCAGGAAATCTTGTCTGTTTCCCCTTTCCAAGTGGATCTATGCATGTTTTTCTTAGGGTTCAGCTTGTTACTTAGATTCTCTAGGATCATGGACTATAGGCTCAATATCCTTTGCTTTACAGCTAGTACCCACTTGTGAGTGAGTCCATACCATGTTCCTCTTTCTGGGTCTGGGTTACCTCACTCGGGATGCATTTTCCTAGTTCCTTCCATTTGCACTGCAGAAAGTTCTATGCAAGAGGGAAAACGAGGAGAAACAATACAGATACAATGAAAATCTAGCAAGGGTTTTATTAAATTCATGAAGACTTAGGATAGTTTGAAGTCACAGTGATTCTGTGGACCATGCCTTATGGATACAGAGAGAATGGGGAAAGGTGTTAAGAACAGTCAACAAATTGGGAAGACCTTAGGTCCCAGTGAGAACCTGCAGAAGACCTTAGACACTAGTAACAAGCTAGGAATGCCTAAAAGTCAGGGAGAATCTGGGAAAGGCCCCAGGCCTCAAGGAATCACTGAGGAAAGTCTTAGATTGCAGTGAGTACCTAGAGAAGGCCTCAAGTTCCAGGGAGAAGTGTAAGAAAGTGCACAGCTCCAGTGAGGAAAGGAAAAGACTTTAGGAGACATTAGAGAAGGACTCTGATGTCAGTGAGGATATGGAGAAGTACTCACACCACAGTAGAAACCAGAGTAGGAACCTGCAGAAAGTTTGAGGGTACAATGAGAACACGGGGAAAGCTGAAGCCCCACTGAACTTCTGAGAAATTCCTTGAGCTCTATTGAGGACCATTAGAAGGTTTTAAGCCACGGTGAGCATCTCAGATAGACCAAAGAGATGATGGGCCTGACTAAGGCCTTAGATCCAAGTGAAAACACAGGGAAGGCCTTTAGACACATACAGTACTTCTCAAGGGTTAAGTCCTAGTAAGAACCTGAGCGAGGCCTTAGGCACCAATGAGAATCTGGAAGGTCTTAGGCTCCAGTAACAACCAGGAAAGAATCTGGAAGGTCTTGGGCTCCAGTAACAACCAGGGAAGGCCTTAGGCCCAATTGATTACATGAGAAGGCAATAGGCTGAGGAAAACCCTAGGCTTCACTTAAGGAGATGTCCTTAAGCTGCATGAGTCTAGAAAAAAAGCTTAGGATCCAGTGAGAATCTGTTGAAAGTTTTAGACTCCTTTAAGAACCTGGGGTTGATGGAAACCCCAAGGAAACACTGAAGATGGCCTAAGACCCAAGTGAAAACCTGCAGAAGGGGCTGGAGAGATGGCTCAGAGGTTAAGAGCATTGCCTACTCTTCCAAAGATCCTGAGTTCAATTCCCAGCAACCACATGTTGGCTCACAACCATCTGTAATGAGGTCTGGTACCCTCTTCTGGCCTGCAGGCAGACACACAGACAGAATATTGTATACATAATTAATTAATTAATTAATTAATTAGTTAATTAATTAATTAATTAAAAAAGAAAACCTGCAAAAGGCCTTGGGCCCCATGGAAAATCTGGAGAAAGTTTTAGGCCACAATGAGAACAAGGAGAAAATTCTTCAGCTACGGTGAAATCCTGGCCTTGGATTTATAGAATCTGTGAGGACTTGAGGATGTATTTAGGCCACAGTGAAACTTTGAGTCATATTTAGGCTGCAGTGAGAACCTGGACAAGGTTTTAAGACCCAGCAACAAACTGGGAAGGTCTTAGGCCCAAATGAGAACATGCACAAGACCTTAGACTCCAGTAATGACCTGGGAAATTCAAAGGCCCAGTGAGATGCTTGGAAAGACCTCAGTTCTCACTGAGACTTTGGGGAAAGCCTTAGATTGCAGAGGGTATTGGAGAAGGTCTTATGGCCCAGTGAGAACATGGAGAACGTTTTGTAAACATTGAGACTATGGAGAAGGCCTCAAGTACCAATGAAAACCTGTGGAAGGACTTGTATAACCAATGAGAACTTGGGAAGCTTTTTAGACCCAGTGAAACCATTAGGAATGCTTTAGAATTGATTAAGACGTTGTATGGGGTATCAGACCCTGTGAGATTATGTGGAAAGATTTACACCCCAGAGATGACCCAAGAAGGACTTATACCCTAGCAATAATCTTGGAGGGACTTAGGTACCACTGAAATCCTGGGAAGATGTAGGCCCCCGTTAAAATATTGGGTAGGTCATAGGCCCAAGGAAAAAACTCAGGAAGCTTCCAGACTCCAAGAGAACATGGAAAAGATCACAGGCCCCATGGAAACCCTGAAATATACCTGAAACTCAAGTGAAAACCTGGACAAGTTTATAGGCCACAGCCACAACCTGCAAAGGTCCTAAGTCTGCAGTGTGACATTATAGATGGCTTTTAATCCAAGTGTGAGCCTAGAAAAACTTCTAGTCCCACTGAGAACCTTAGTATAGTTGAGGACTAAGGGAGAAGCCGAAGAATATTTTAGTCAACAGAGAGAAACCATGCCATGTTTTCGCCTCAGTGAGAACCTGTAAAAGGCCTTAGATACCAGTGAGAATCTGTAAAGACCTTAGGCTCCAGGGAATATCCTGGAAGTCTTTGGGCTCCAGAGATAACTGCTGAAGTCCCTTTGACCTCCAGTGAGAACCTGGTGAATGCCTCAGGCCTCCTTGGCTGTTTTCAGAAGGCCTTAGTTAACAGTGAGGAACTATTCTAAGCCAGAGCTCCAGTGTCAATATTTAGAAGGTTTTAGGTTCCAGTGTGAACCTGGAGAAACCGTGTAGAATGGCTTTAGTGAGATTTGAAGAGTGCCTTTAGCCCTTTGAGAACTTATAGATGACTGGAGGGTACAGTGAGAACAGAGGGGAAGTCTCTAGACCAAGCTTAAACCTCTTGAGGGAATTTTTAAGATGAGAAAACATGGGAAAATTTTAAATCCAACGGAAACCCTCGTCTTAGGACCCTAGAGAATGTGGACGAGGCTGTGACAAGCAAGCAAGGCCTTAGCCCCAGGGATAACTACAACCTGTGGAATTCTGCAACCTGCAATGCTCCTTTGGCCAGTGTTCTTTTGTCTTGATCCGAAGGCCTTCCCAGTTTTCAGAGGGTCTAAGGCATTGCCCATATTCTCTCTGTCTTAAAATGGGACCCCAGTTTCTCATTGGGGCTTAATCTTCCACGTGTTTTCTCTGTAACCTAAAGGCCTTCTCCACATTCTCACTTGGACCTAAGGCCTTAGAACGTCCCATCGAGGTCTTAGGCTAGCCAGAGATGGTCACTGTGGCATAAAACCTTCCTATGGCTCTCACTGGAGCTTAAAGGAATCCCTCAGGAACTCAGGGGGCCCTTGAGTTTCCCCTAAGTTCTCTCTGTACTTTACCGATTCTCCAGGATGTCCCTGGGACCTAAGTTCTTTCCCGGGTTATTTTTAACTGGCCCTAAGGCCTTCCAAGGCTTTCACTTTGACGTGAAGCCCTCCCTGGTTCTTACTGGTATCTGAGGACTTGTGAAGGCTCTCACTGAAGAGGAAGGCAGTCCCAAGTGGTCACTGATGTATGAGATTTCTTCCATATCCTCACTGTGCCCTTAGATATCACCAGAGATGAAATAATCGTCGGAGTCTCATTGGGCCGTCAATATTTTCTAAGTTCTCATAAATTCCTTAGGACCTGCCACAGGTTTTGACTGTGTCTTAAGGCCACTCCCATGTTCTCATGTGACCTAAACCTTTCTGCAGGATCTCACTGGAGCTTAAGACCTTTCCCAGGTTCCCACTTTGATCTAAGGCCTTCTCTAGTATCTCATTGGGGCCTTGGAGCTTTCTTGGGTTCTCACAGGAATCCAAAAATATCTACAGATTCCCACTAGGACTCAGGAATTTCTCCAGGTTGTCACTGCTATCTAAGGCCGTAGCCAAAAGAGCATTGTGAACTAGAGAATTCAACAAGTCACAGTTATCACTAATAATTAATAAACAATAAGCCATTGTTTCCTTGTCCCTGGGTCTTAAAGCCTTGTCCAGGTTCTCCCTGGATCCTAAGACAAGGCTATCAGGCTAGGCCTCAAATTTTGCCAAGTTTTCACACCATCAAAATACCTCCACCAGAGTTTCCCTTGGCCTGGAAACTTCCGTCCTGTTATCACTGAAGCCGCCAACTTTTTACCAGTCCTCAAGGGGATACAAAACTTCCTCAGATTCTCATTAAGGCTGTTCTGCCCACTTTTCCCAGGTTCACACTGAAATCTAAAGCCTACAAATTCTCCCTGGAGTTCTGGTGCTCAACAGTTTCTCACTGTAAACGAAGTCAAATACTCAGGAGAGTCTGAGGGTGTCAAAGGGACTTCACGGGTTATCTCCGGAGCCTAAAGATTTCCAGGATATCCCTGGAGCCTAAGACATCTCCAGATTCTCACAAGTGGCTGAGGTTTTATGCATGGCTTCACTCAAGCTTAAGGCCTTCCCAAGATGTTAAAGATATCTTGGGCCTCCCACATACTCTGTGTGAGTCAACAAAGATGCCTAGGTCCTCACAGAAGCCTAAGCCCTTTCTCAGGTTGTCACTGGAGCTAAAACATTCTACAGTTTCTCTCGCTTGCCTAAAACATTCCTCAGCTTCTCCCTTGGGCCTCTATAATCCTTCAGGTTCTCAATGGGACTTAGTTTTTCTAAGTTCACACTTGGATCGAAAACCATCTACAATGTCACATTGCAGACTTAGGCCTTCTGCAGGTTGTGACTCTGGCCTATAATCTTGTCCAGGTTTTCACTTGAACTTCAGGCATACTTCAGGGTCTCCATGGGGCCTATGGTCTTATCCATGCACTCTCTGGGTCTCAAGGCTTTCTGAATTTCTCCTTTGAGCCTATGTCCTACCCAACCTTGTAACTGAGGCCTATGTCTTCCCAGGATTTCAGTCATATCTAAGGCCCTCTCAGATTGCTGCTAAGGCTTTCTCAGGTCATCTCTAGGGTAGGAGTCTTAACATACATTCTCAAAGGTTCAGCTTCTCAGTGGATCCTAAAGCACTCCCAAGAGTCTCCCTGGGCCTAAAATGTTTTCCAAGTTCTCAATGGCTCTACAAGGCCCTCCATAGATTTTCATTGGATCATAAGGCCTTCCCCATCTTCTCAGTGTTTATAAAATATTCTTCATGTTCTCACTGAACCTAAGACCTTCTCTAAGTACCCTCTGCAACCAAAGTCTTCCCCTCAAAGTCTCATTGAGAAACTGAGGCTATTCCCAAATTTTAACTGGGTCTTTGCATTTTCCAGATCATTGCTCATGTCTAAGGTCTTGTGTATGCTCTAACTTGAACCTAAGAGCTTCCCAGCTCATGTCCAGGTTTGCACTGTATCCTAAGGCATGACCCAAAGATTTCCTGCAGCCTAAACACATCCCCAAGTCCTCACAGGTTCTATAAAGCCTTTGTTAGGATTTCACTGTAGATGAAGACTTTTCTCCTTGTTCTCACTATGGCCTAAAACTTCCTGCAGATTCTCCCTGGGGCCCAAGGCCTTCTGCAGGTTTTCTCTTGGGTCTGAGGTCTTCTTCAACATTTCCTGGGCTTTCCATCATCCCCAGGTACTGACAGGAGCCTAAAACTTTCACTAGATTCTCACTGGATCTTCAGGTTTTCTCCAGATTCAAATGCCTACTAAGATATCCCTAAAGTCTCAGTGAAGCCTAAGGCCGCCCTAGGTAATCACTGGGGCCTGAAAGCTTCTCCATGTTGTCAATTGGGTGTGAGGCCTTCCCAAATTGTCACTGTAGTCAGATTCTTAGAGGTATCTAAAGCCTTGCTCATGTTACTGGGCCTAATTCCTTGGCAAACACTCTGTATCTAAAGGCCTTGAATCTAAGGCCCCAACCTGTCCCATCAACATCTTAAGCCTATCAGAGATGCTCACTGTGGACGAAGAACTTCTCATGGTTCTCCCTAGATCCTAAGACATCCAGCAGGAACTCAGTGGGACCTCAGGTTTCCCCCATGCTCTCTCTGTGCCGTTCAGCTTCCCCAGAAAGTCTCAGTGGCCTAAATCATTTCCCAGTTTATCAACTTCTGTAGCCAGTCTTTCTCTGCCCTCTTGCCAGCTTCCAAATACCCACAGGCAGATGTTTTTTTTAAAATTAAGAAATCTGGACCAATAGCATAGGTTTGTTTTTAGATTGTTCTTGTAAGTTAAATCAACCATTTCTATTCATCTTTGTGTTGCCCAAGGCTCCCTTTTCTCATCTATGTGCTGCCCACCTTCTCACTCTCGGTCTCATGGCATCTCTTCAGTACTTTACCCTTCCCAGCATCCTCTCTGCCCTGAAAATCCTGCCTAACTACTTGTCATTCATGTTTTTATTAAACCGATCTTAGAGACAAATCTTCACAGAGTACATAAGGATCATTCCACAACAGTTCCCTCTTTTTGTCTAAATAAAAGGAAAGGTTTTAACTCTATCATAATAAAAAATATTAAAAATAAAAACAATTATCAGGTAAGAATTACATTTATAATGTCTTGTCCATTTGTATTGGGCAAATTTAAAGAAAATTCTCTATTATTTATCCTTCCTTGGTGAGTCCACAGTTTTGCACCTAATTTACCTTCTATCATAACTAAGGAAAAGTATAGCTATGTAGTCTTCAACTCCATCAAAGACTTCAGAAGGGTGTAATATTTCCTGAGTAAACAGGAAGCACAGTGCAAAACTCTTCCAAAATGACAGAAATATCTGTCTGCTTGGACAATCACCCATGGTTTCTCTGCAATGTTGAGGCATCCATCTTTAGCCTACAGAGTTTTCTGTGAAGTAGAAATTTTTGAAGGACTGCTCTACCCTGTCCTGGCAAAGTTCAGCCTTTGTCTTTTCCTGTGTCCTGATTGTCCCATTTGGACAGCATACTATCAGCAATTGAGGCAAGGGCAGTTTCTTGTACAAATGGCTATCTTTTGCCACAAAGGGAGCAAACTCTATATGGAATTTCTTCAATGCCCATCATCCTTTTTTGAACTAAATTGGTGCTTCCAGAAACAGACATGCCTTGCTGTCATGAACAGCCTAAAGTTATTAAACATCTTAAATGACATAATCTTTAGATCTTTCAAGTATTTGAAAATCACCTATCTATCTAAAATATAACTTTGAATGACCTTGAAAACATGACTGTTATTTTTAAATTAGCTACATAGGTACAATATCTTAAACAAGAACAGAAACATATAAATACAGTATAGCAAAATAATTTTAAATTTGTATAATATACAAAAATTCATACCAATGTAAATTATTTGAGACTAGTGGTTGTTTACAAGTAGACTCAACAGGGGCTGGAGAGGTGGCTCAGAGGTTCAGAGCCCTGGTTGCTCTTCCAGAAGCCCTGAGTTCAATTCTCAGCAACCACATGGTGGCTCACAACCATCTGTAATGAGATCTGGTGCCCTCTTCTGGCATGCAGGCAGAATACTGTATACATAATAAATAAATAAATCTTAAAAAATAACTCTATCTCAAAATAAAAAAATGTAAAAAAGTAGACTCAACAATCCACCCTTTGTCTCATCATTTCTATACTATACTTCTTTTTTTTTCTTCAGAAAGAGATCCTTAAATATAACTCTTTTGTTTAGCTTTTTTCCTGACCATGGTCAATAACAACTTGTAAATAACCCCCCTATATGATGACAAACATCTATAACCCATCAAATGACCAAACACCATCTCCCCAACTCCTGGGAATGTGGGTGTTGTGTTCTTTAGACTGCTTCCTGTTGTCTGGTGGCATCTTTAGGAGACCCTGGGAAATTTGGGATAATGGTCAAGTCCTAGGTAGGTTCACTGTGTTATTTGTTGTCTAGTCTTTGTGCAATAAAATAGTACAAGGCTTAACTGAAGTCCTGGCTGGAGTAGTCTGTGAGGCTGGACCATCTTATCCAGGGCCTTGAAGATGTTCTGGATGTAGAATGTTAAGGAAACTGAAACAGAGGCATTCTGAGAGACTGGATCACCTGGGACACCATTTTCATTGGTCCTGTTGCTCTGAAAACACACAAACTTTTAACAGTAACATACATATCTGCATTACTATAAGAATAGACAGTGCTTTGTACACAAGTCAGCCAAAGATGATTCTTGATCTATGTTTGAGCAGGTAAAATATCCATCACCTGTCCTGTAATTTTTCTAGGTTTATGTCTGTGGCCAGAATTGTTAGGGGGTCTCCCCCAATCAGACCTGATCTTCTTTAGTCTGGAATGAATCCACAGTTTTATGTAGAAACAAAAGCACAACCTCTTTGTGATGATATTTTGTTTTAACAAATAAAGCTTGTGTGAATATCAGAGTGCAGAGCTAAGCCACAAGAGGCCAGGGAATGGTGGTGGCATACACCTTTAATCCCAGGGCTTGGGAGACAGAGACAGAGGGATCTCTGTGATTCAAGGCCATCCTGGGTTACACAAGATTGAATTTGTCTAAAAAAGAAACAGAGCTCACAAAGTGATCACACACATTTAATCTCAGCACTAGAAAGGTAGAGACAGGAGTGATATGGCTGGGTAGAGAGAGGAATATAAGGCAGAAGAAGACAGGAGCTCAGTGCAGTCTGAGGTTTGGTGGAGACAGATGGAGTCTGGTGATGCAGTCTGAGGACAGGATCATCCATTTGGTTTGAGCATGGTAGAGATAAAAAAAACTTTCTAGTGGCTGGCTTCTCTGCTTCTCTGATCTCCAGCATTAACCCCTATATCTGACTCTGGGTTTTTATTACTGAGAACAACTAGAATTAGTGCTACATCTGGTGCCCAACTTTTGGGGTACAAATTCACAAAAAAGCCATTTGCCTATGGCTTTACAGCTACCAGCATAGGCTGGAGCTACACACAATTGAAGTCACCACCCTAATGGCTAGGTTTTCTTTTCTTCTCTCCTGGTAGGTTTTGGAACCCCTTCTCAGGCTGCTGCCAAACTAGGTAGCTGCCTTGAAATCTGGTCAGGCTTTTGCTGTTCTCTGCAGCAGGAGTCAGTCTCACATCTTCATCAGCACTGGTGGCAGATTCGGTGAGAAAACTGGAAACTCTTAAAGGGAGGAATAGTTAAAAGAGAGAGCTTTTCCCACATTAAAAAATGGGAAACACAATTACGGTAAAGTTACATCTCTATGTGATTATGTAATGCACAATTTTAAAATGAAATAATTAAATGAAGAAATAATTGATTTAACCAGGATTGACATATTATCATTTTGATAAACCCAGTTGGTTTATCTCTTAAAAAGATATTTGGTATGAATGCCAAGATACATGCCTTAGAAAAACTTAATAAAACAGATCATAGAGATAGTTCAAATCCAGGCAGAGAAATTTAATGGAGAACCAATTTCACCATTGAGTTATAAGAATAGAAAGGAACAGTCTAAGGCTTTCAAACAACCAACCCTAATATATCCAGTAACCTTACAGGAATTGCCAAATGATAGAGGCTCTGTAAGAGCTGAATGGACTCCTATGGCAATGTTAGATTTAAGGAGGTTTAAGGAAGTGATAGTCTCATATGGCGTGCATTTATCATTTGTGAAGCAGATGTTAAACTTGTGCCCAACTTGTAATAAAATTAGCCCTAAAGACTGGAGAGACTTGGTTACAGCAGTCTCAGAGCCTGATCCACAATTACAATGGAGGACCTGGTTGAAAGAAAAAACTAAGACCGTTGAACAATGGAGTAAAGGTTATAGGTATGGAAATCTCCCAAGGTCAAATTCTTAGAGAAGGAGATTATGCTAGTATAAAAAGGCAATGCCCATATGATGGCCACATCCTAGCTTTATGCCATGCAACAGCTTTGAATGTTTGGGACAGAACTGAAGAAGTAGGAATGAAGATTGAATCATTTACGAAAGTCATACAGGGCCTGAAAGAAGCCTTCACTGATATCTTACAAAGACTGACATCAACAGTAAATAGAATGATACCAAATTCAGAAGATAGACAAATAATAATGGAATCTCTGGCATTTGAAAATGATACTTCTCAATGCAAAAGGATAATTAAGCCTTTAAAGGCAAGGTCAGAACCCTTGGAGGAATGGATCTGAGATACAATCAATATTGAATCTCATGACCACGATGATACTTGGATAGGAAAGGTGATTTCTAGAAGATTGAAGAAAAATCAAAACATCAAGTGTTTCAATTGTGGCAAACAAGGTCACCTTTAAAAGGACTGTAAGCAGGGTGGTCCTAGAGATGATAGTTTTTCTAACCATTATCCACACAGAATACCCCTCCCTTCTGGATTATGCAGAAGGTGTGCCAAAGGCAAACATTGAACTAATAAGTGTAGCTCAACAAAGGACATTCAAGGTAATGCTTTGCCATTAGGGAAACTCCTCAAAACTCCTCAAGGCATCTCTCTGAGGCCCCTCTGCCAAATCTAATTCAGTCATTTTCTGTCATCGTAGTGGAAACTCCTTCTCAGAGCAATTAAAGAACCTAATGCCTATTTCAAGAAGCCATACTGCTCTGGATGATAGGACAGCTACAGAAGAGAGAAAAAATTCAGGAAAAAACATAAAGCAAGTATTTTGGCAAACTTCTATAAATGAAACAAGACAAAAACTAAAAATATGAATAAATGATGTCATTGAAGGTCTGGTAAGCACAGGTACGAATGTAAAAATAATTGTACCAGAATCTTGGCATTTATCACTGGGGCCTAAGGCCTTCCCAGGTTGTTTCTGGGTCTTAAAGCCTTGCCCAGGTAGTCCCTGGACACTAAGAGCAAGGTTGCCCCTGGGCCTAATGTTTTTCCCATATTATGATAGGATCAAAAGGTCTTCACCAGGTTTTATCTGTGTTTGCAGACTTTAAACCTGTTCTCCCTGTGCTCTCCAACAATCCTTAAAATAATGGGGTTAAAGGCCTCCTCAGAAGTCTCACGGACAGCCAGGCACTGGTGGCGCAGGCCTTTAATCCCAGCACTTGGGAGGCAAAGGGAGGTGAATCTCTGTGAGTTTGAGGCCAGCCTGGTCTACAGAGTGAGTTCCAGCACTGACTCCATAGCTACTGAGAAACCCTGTCTCGAAAAACAAACAAAAGTCTCACTGAGGCCATTCTGCCTGACTTCCCTAGGTGCACAATGGAACCTGAAACCTTCTGTAGATTCTCTCTGGGGCTCAGGGCTTTTTCCAGTTTCTCTTTGTGCTGTAAGGTCTTCCAGAAACGCTCAAGGAGGCCAACAGCTTTCTTGAGATTTTTCACTTGGATCTAAGTAACTTCACAGGTTATCACTAGAATGTTTTAGACAACAGTGAGAACACACAGAAAGCTTTCAGATCCAGTGAAAAACTGTCACAGTCCTCATAGACCCTGTGAGAACTTGGAAAAAATTTTATTTCCCCGGTGAGTCCTTGGATAATGCTTTAGCCTTCACTGAGAAACTGGGCAAGGCTTTAAAACCCACTGAGAACATAGATAAGGCCTTAGTCCCCAGTTTCAAAGTGAGAAGCACTTAGTCCCCAGTGAGTATATATAGAAGGCTTTAGGTCCCAGTAAGAGAGATGGGAAATGCCTAAGGCCTCAATGACACTGAGAAGAAATGCTTAGATATCACTGAGAACGTAGAGCAGCCTTAAGCCAAAATGAGAATGTGATGGAAATTCTAGGCTACAGTGAGATTGTGCGAAGGCCTTCAGACCCAGAGGGAAGTTTTCACACATCTTATAGAGCCTGTATGATCTTAGGAAAACTTTGGCTATCCTGAATACCTGGGAAATGCCTTAGGCTCCATTGAGAACCTGGGCAAGGATTTAACACCATTGACAACCTAGGGAAAGCCTTAGACCTCAGTGAGTACTATAGAAGGTTTTAGGTTCTTAGGAGAATCTGGGAATGTCTTAGTCTCCCATGACAACCTAGAAAGGCCTTAGGTCACAGTAAGCACCTGCAAAAGGACTTCAAAATTGTGAGCATCTGGGAAGACTTTAGGCCTCAGTAACAACCTGTGAAGGGCCTTAGTACCCAGTAATAATCTCACAAAGGCCTTAAATTACGCTAAGTAATTGGAGCAGACTTAAGAACCACTAAGAATGTGAGAACGACCTTAGGCCACATTTAGAACTTAAGGAATACCTTAAACTCCAGTGAGAATCTATAGGCTTTAGGCCATAATGAGAATCTAGGCAGGCCTCAATGAGGATTTAAGGAAGGTCTTAATGAAAATTTAGGGAAAACCTTATTTCATAGTGAAAAACTGGAAAACTTAATCCTCAGTGAGAACCTGTAGAAGGTTTAGGTTTAGTGAGATCTTGAGAAAGTCCTAAGACCTTAAAGAAATCTAGAGTAGGCCTTAGAACCCAGTGAGACCCTGAAGAATGCTGTTAGCCCCAGAGAGAAGCTGTAAAAGGCGGTAGACCACAGTGAGAGCCTGCCAAAAATCTTAGGGACCCTGTGAAAACTTTGGAAAATATTAGGTACCAGTGAGACCCTGGATAATGTCTTAGTACCAGTGAGAACCTCTAGAAATTTTTAGGCCACTGTGAGAACATGGGGAAGGGCTACAGACCCAGTGAAAACTTCCTGAATGCCTTATAGACTTAGTGAGAATTGTTAGGCCCCAGTAAGGCCCTGGGTAATACCTTAAGCCCCAGTGAGAACCAGAGCAAAGGTTTAAGCTTCAGCGAGAACATGTAAAAAATCTTTAGACCCAGAGAAAATACAAAAGCTCTACAGACTCTGTGAGAACTTGGAAAAGTGTTTAGGTAGTAGTGAAACACTGGGGAAAGCCTTAGGCTTCAGTGAGAATATAGGAAAGGTTTGAAGACTCATTGAGAACACGGGGAAGGACGTAGACCCCAGTGACAACCTAGAAAGATCCTAAGCCACCATAAGAACCTGTAGAATGCTTTAAGCCCCAGTGAGAACCTGGAAAAAGCTTTAGGTCTCAATAAGACATTAGGGAAGGCCTGCGATCCTAGTGAGAACCTGGGAAAGGCCTTTAGACCAAGTTAAAACCTGTAGAATGTTTTTGTCCATAGTGAGAACATTTATAGAACAAGAGGGAACTTGAGAAAAATTTTAGGTCTCAGTGAGACTCTGGGTAATACCTTAGGCTCCTGTAAGAAGCTGGGCAGGGATTTAAGACCCATTCAGAACCTGGGGAAGACCTTAAGGCCCACTGACAACCTAGGAAAGACATTAGGCCCCAGTGAGAAACTGAAAAAGCTTTAAGAGCCAGTAAGAAAAACGGAAAGACTTTCAGTGGCCATTGAGACCCTGAAGAATGCTTCACAATCCAATGAGAACCTGGGCAAAGATTTTGACTCAGTGAGTACAGGAAGAAGGCCTTATATACCAGTTAAATCCTAAGAAGACCCGGGGCCCCAGAGAGAATCTTTAGAAGGTTTCCCCAGGTTGCAGTGAATACCTGGGGAAATGAGATTTTGGTAAAGACCTTGGATACTAGTGAGTACCATAAGAAAGGCCTTAAGCGCCAGTGAGAATCTGGAAAAGGCCTTCAGACATAGTAAAAGCATGTTGAAGGTTTTATAAAATAGTGTGAAATTGAGAAAACTTTTAGGCCCCAGTGAGATCCTGGGTAATACCTTAGGCTCCTGTGAAAACCTGGGCATAGCTGAGACACACTGGGAACATGGAAAGGACTTAGACCCCAGTGAATCCCTGTAGAAAGTTTTAGGCACTAGTGAGGACCTAAGGCCTCAGTGAGACTTTGGAAAAGGCCTCAGATACCTATGAGAACCTGGGAAAGGTTTTATGCCAAAGTGAGAATGGAGAAGGTCTTTAGACGCAATGAAAGCTAGCTGAAGGGTCTCTTTAAAGACCCTGGAAGATGTAGCAAAAAATGTTGGGCACCAGTGGGACACTTCATAATGCCTTTGTCTCCAGTGAGAATGTGGGCAAGCAAGGTTTAAGACATTCTGAAACACTGATATGGCCTTAGGTTCTAGTGATAACCTTGAGAAGGCCTTAGGCTCAGTGATACCCTGTGAAAGGCCTTAGACACCAATGAGAAATAGGAAGGCCTTACTCCCAAATGGCAATCTGGGAAGGCCTTAGGATATCACTGATAACTATAGGAAAGTTTTAGGCCCCAGTGAGAAAGGTTTAAGATCCAGTGAGAACAGGAGAAAGATTTTAGGGCCCATTGAGTACCTGAAGGATACCTTAAGCTCCAATGAGAAAATATAGAAGGTTTCAGGCCATGGCGAGTACATGGGAAAGGCCGTCAGAAATAGTAAACACATGTTGAAAGCTTATAAACCTCATGAGAACATGGGGGAAACCTTTAGGTTCCTGTGAGACACTTCATAATGCCTTTGTCTCCATAATGCTTTGTCTGAGCAAGTCTTTAAAATACAGTGAGAATGTGGGGAAGGACATAGATCCCAGTTAAAACCTGGGAAGGCCTTGGGCCTCATTAAGAATCTATAGAAGGTTTTAGGCACCATTGAGAATCTGGGGAGGTCCATCGGCCTCAATGAGACTATGGAAAAGGACTTAGCTCACACTGAGAAACTAGAGAATGCCTTAAGCATCAGTGAGAACCTGTAGAAGATTTGGGCCACAATGAGAAAAAGGGAAAGTCTTCAGATAGAGGGGAAAAAAATCTGTCAAAGTCTTCTAGACCCTGTGATACCATGGAAAAAATTTTAAAGCATCCCTAGGTAATGTCTCAGGCACCAGAAAACCCTGGGCAAGGTTTTCAGACCTAGTGATAACATGGGGAAGGTCTTAGACCTCAGTTTCAACCTTAAACCACAATGATAACTTGCAGGAGGTTTTAGGCGCCAATGAGAACCAAGGGAAAACCTGTCGATGGCCTTATAAAATTTGTGAGAACTTGGAAATTTTTTTATGTATCAGTAAGACCTTGGGTAATGCCTTAAGCTCCATTGAGAACCTGGGCAAGGCTTCAAGACCCAATGGGAACTTGCATAAGATGTTAGATCCCAATGAGAAGATGGGGAAGGCTTTAGATCACAGTGACAATCTTCAGAAGACTGAAAGTTTCCATTAGAACCTATAGTAGGTTTTAGTCTCCATTGAGAACCTGGGGAAGGCCAAAGATTCGGTGAGACTTTGGAGAAGGGCTTTGATCCCATGAGAAGGTTTAGAAGGATTAAGCTCCAATAAGAACATATAGAAGATTAAAACCCACAATGAGAACATAGGGAAGGTCTTCAGGTCCAGTCAAAAATCTGTCAAAGGCCTTAGAGACCCTCTGTAAACTGGGGGAAAACTGTGGGGTCCAGTGAGATCCTGGGTAATTCCTTCAGCTCCAGAATGAGAACCTTGGGAGGCCTTAGGCCCTAATGATAACTTGGAGAAGGCCTTAGACCTTAGTAAGAACCTGAAGCTTTAATATGCCATGAGAATATGGGAAAGATCTTAAGGTCCCATTGAGACACTGAGGAATGCCTTAAACTTCAGCGAGAACCCGTAAAAGGTTTTAGGCCCCCTTTGTTCCTCAATGAGAATTTGGGAAAGCCTTAGATTCCAGTGGTAACCTATAAAAGGCCTTAAGTCCCAGTGAGAACCTGTTGAAGGTTTTAGGCCCAGATGAAAACATGGGGGAGTCATTCAGACCTAGTGAAAACATCTTGAAGGCCTTATAGCACCTGTGAGAACTTGAGATTGAGGCCCTAGAGAGACCCTAGATCCTGTGTGAACTTGGTCAGTGCTTTAAGACCCATTGAGAACATGGGGAAGGACTTAGAGCCCAGTGACAATATGGGAAGGCCTTTGGCCCCAGAATTAGCCTAGAGAAACTTTAAGACCCAGTAAGACCATGGTAAAGGCCTTAGGCTCCATTGAGACCCTGAGGAATGCCTTAGGCTGTAGTGAGAACCTAGGTGAAGATTTAAGGCCTAGTGAGAATGTGGGCAAAGTCATAGATTCCAGTTACAACTTTGGAAGTCCTTGAGCCCCAGTGAGAACCTATAGAAGGTTTTAGGCTTCAGAGAATACCTGTGGAAAGCCTAATACCTAAATGAGACTTTGGGAAATGCCTTTGATACCTGTGAGAACCTGAAGAAGGCCTTAAGCCCTTGTGAGAACCTGTAGAAGATTTTATGCCACTTTGAAAACATGGGGAAGTTCTTCGGCCCCAGTGTGTCTTAGTGTTCTGTTGCTGTGAAGAGTCTCCATGACCATGGCAACTCTTATAAAAGTTTTAATTGGAACTTGCTTACAGGTTCAGAGACTTAGTCCATTATCCTTGCAGCAGGAAGCATGACGGCACACAGGCAGATAGGATAATTAACAGTTCTACATTCAGACCTGTGGACAGAAGGAAGAGAAACCCACTGAGACTGGCTTGGACTTTTGAAAATCTCAAAGCCCACCCTCAGTGATACATCCTCCAACAAGGCCACTCCTACACTAACAAGACCATACCTCCTAATCCTTTCAATATAGTGCCACTCCATGGTGACCAAGCATTCAAGTGTGTGAGCCTATGGTGGCCATTTTTATTCAAACTACCACACAGTGAAAGTCTGTTAAATGCTTTAAAGACCCTGTGAGAAGTAGGGAAAAAATTAGGTCCAATGACACCCTGGATAATGTCTTAGTACCAGTGAGAACCTTGGCAAGGCCTTAAGACCCAGTGAGAACATGAGGAAGGCCTTAGAACCTGGTGACAACCTGGGAAGTCCTTAGGCCTCACTGAGACTTTGGGGAAGGCCTTACTTAGGTCCCAGTGAGAACCTGGATAAAGCTTTAAGCAAGAGTGAGAATATATAGAAACTTTTAGGATAAGTGAGAATATTTAGAGGATTTAGAGACCCAGTGAAAATAGTTAAAGGTTTTATTGACCCTGTAAGAATTTGGGAAATGTTTTAGATATCAGTGAGAGCCTAGGTAAGGCCTTAGGCTCCAGTAAGAACCTGGGCAAGATTTTAAGACTCACTGAGAACATGGGGAAAGCCTTACTATCCAGAGACAACCTGGGAAGGCCTTAAGCCCCAGTAGAAACCTAAAGAAAATTTTAGGTTCTACTGACAACATGAGAAGATCATTAAGACTCTAGAGACAGCCTTAGGACCTGAGGCTTAGGCCCCTGTGAGAACCAGTAGAAACCCAGTAGCAATCTTTAGAATGTTTTCAGCCACAGTGAGAACATGGAGAATGTCTTCAGACCCACTGAAAACCTGTTGAAGGCCTTATAGTCCCTGTGAGAACTTGGGAAAAATTTTAGGTCTATTGAGAGCCTGGGTAATGCCTTAGGCCCCAGTGAGACCCTGATGAGTGCTTAAGATCCAGTGGGAACTTGGGAAAGGCCTTAAGTCTCAGAGATAACTAGGAGGGTCCTTAGGCCCTGTAGGAAATCTGATGACAGCCCTAGACTCCAACAAGTACCAGGAGAAGGCCTTCAGCCCTGCTGAGAACATGGTGAAGGTGTTAGGTCCAAAGAGAAACTGAGTAAAGTCTTGGGACCCAGTGAAGGCCAAAGTGTTAGGTCCCAGTGAGAATACAGTGTAGCCCTTAAGTCATAGAGCAAACATGGGGGGTAGCCTTAGACTTCAGTGAGTTCTGGCAGAAAGCTTTAGGCTCCAGTCAGAACCTGAGAAGGTCATGGACCCCAGTGAGAATACAGGGAAATACAGTGATATCTGACATTAGATCTTAGTCCTCCATGATATCTTGGATAAGTCTTCAGTATCTGTGACATCTTGGAGACATTCTCAGTCTCCATTGTAAACCCTGGCGGTCTTGACGACCTGGGGAAGGCCTGGGTCCCAGAGAGACACTGGGAAGAGCTTAAGCCACAGAATGTCCCTGAAGAAAAACTTTTACCTCGGTGAAACCCTGGGAAGTCATCAGGTACCACTAGAACCTGGAGATAACCTTCAACCACCTTGAGACCCTGGGCAAGATTCTAGAATCCCCAAGATGTTACTCCTCTGGGAAGGCCCAGGTGAGATACTGAGGAAGGCTTTAGCTACAAATAATATTTGAAGAAGCCCTTCTGCCTCAGTGAGGAGGAAAAATTTTATGTTCCCTTTAGATTTATGTTCCATTGGGAGGCCTTAGGCACCAGTCAAGTCAGGAAGCCCTAGTGAGACCCTGGAGATGCTCCTTAAGTTCCAGAAAGACCCTACTGAATGCCTTAAGTCCCCAGAGAGACCATAGAAAGATCTTGAGTCCAGAGAGACCCTGGGAAGTCCTTATACCTTATTGAAACCCTGATATACTCTTAAGCTCAAATCAAACTTTGAAAAAGACCTTAGGCCCTAGTGAGTTCCTAGGGAAAGTATAAGACAAGTTTGAATCCTGGAGACAGCTTTATGTACCACTGAGACCCTGAGGAAGACCTGGGATCCCAGTGAGAATCTGGAGAAGACCTCAGGCCCCAGTCAGTCCCAGGCGAAGGCCTCAGGGACCTTCATAACCTAGGGAAGGCCTTCAAACTCAGTAATAAGCTAGTGAAAGCCTTAAGACCCAATGAGTAAGTACTTAGGGAAAACATTAATAAGACCCAGTGAGACTCTGAGAAGGCATTAAGACAAGCTGGATAAGGTTTCAGACCAGAGAGGACCTGCAAAAGGTCTTAGGCCTTGGTGCACATCTGGGAAGGTCTTGGACCCTAGAGCAAATCTGGGAAGGCCTTTGGCTCCGGGGATGACCTGAAGAAGGCCTTAGGCCCCGGTGAGAGTATGAAAAAAGCCTTAGGGCCCAGTGAAAACCTGGAAAAGATCTTAAACTCCTGTGAGAATCTAGGGAAAGTCTGCTACCCCAGTAAGTGCCAGGAGAATTGCTTAGGTCCTAGTCAGAACCTGAGAACATCTTAGGTCACCTGATGTAAGACCTAAGTCCTCAGTAAAAGTTTAGAGTCTGGGGTCTTACACCCTGGAGAAGTTCTCTGTTCCCATTATGGCCCTTGTAGGACTGTAGGCTCCTAGTAGAACTTGGGTAAGGCCTGTGCCCCAGCGAGACACTGGGAAGACCTTGTGCCACAGAGACCCTAGGGGAGCCTTTGGACTTAGTGAGACCCTGCTAAGTTATTAGACCCCATTTAGACCCTGGTGATAATATTTGGCCACAGTGAGACCCTGGGGTAAGCCTGTGGCTACAATAAGGCCCTAAGAAAAGAGTGTAGAGAAAATCTTAAGCCCCATTGAGACCCTGGTAAAGCCTAGTCCCGATGAGTCTCTGTGAAAGGCCTTAAATTTTTCTGAGGCATGAAGAAGCTCTTGGGTTCCCATTCAGCCACTGGACAGAACTTAGGCCCTGGTAAGTCCATCTATAGGTTTTAGGCCTAAGTGATAACCTTGGAAAGGCTTTAGGCCCTTAACAAGTACTGATATCCGAACTTAACAAGATGTCTCGGCTTGTAAAGGTGTTTGCTTCTAAGCCTGATGACCTGCGCTTATCCCAGGACTCATTTTGTAGAAAGAGGGACTCGTGCCCTATGGATTTCCATTTGATATCCACATTTGGAAGTAAACAAACTGATTAATTAGCTAGAACATAGAGGTAAAAGAAGAGCTGAGACTTCAGAAGTCTGAGTTTCACTGAGGCCATGGGACCTTGGGCCATGAAATCTAGTGAGACCCTAGTGAAGGTTTCTAGCACACAGATACTCTGGAGAAAGCCTTCTCCCCTACTGAGACACTTGAGTAGTGTTTGAGTACTGCTGAGACTCCGGAAAATTCTCATCTTCCACTGAGGCCTTAGAAAATGTTGCTAGGCTACTGAGACCCTGAGGAGGGGGGAGAGCACCTATAGGACACTGTAGAAGGGCCTCAGACCTCAGAAATTCTTGAAAAGTCCGTGAGCCCCACTGAGACCTGGAGAAGAGCGTGGAACAATGTTAAATCTTGAGAAAGGCCTTCAATCCCGTGTGATCCCAAGGGAGACTGCCTTTCCTGAGCTCCTAGGGAAGTCTTTAGCCCCACTGAGGTGCCAAGGCTTTAGTTCCTTCAGGGCCCTGGGAAACACGCTAGCAGGAATTTGGAGAGATTCATGAACCCTACTGAGTGTAGAAGACGGAGTCTTCATTAAGAATCTGGGACCCCAGGGCAGAGAATAAGACCATTTAGAACCTGGAACTGTGTTGAGACCCTACTGGAAGCAATGCACCCCCACTGAGATCCCTGGCAGGTTCTCTGTTCCTCTGAGACCTTAGGAGAAGCTGTGGGTCCCACTGCAGACATGGAGTAGGTCTTGGGACCCACTGGGTTCCTTTTGTGATGGTTTGAGTGTGAGGCTTTCCCCCCTCATACACACACACGCGCACACACACACACACACACACTCATGTGTTTGAACATTTGATCTCCAGCATGTGGTACTGTTCCTGAAGATTGTGAAACATGGGGCCTAGCTGATAGAGACAGGGTCATAAGAGTGAGCCTTAGGGTCACAGGCCCGGCTGGCATCTAGTCTGACCTCGCCTCCTGACCAGAGCCTCTGCAAGCTCCTGCTGCCAGGATCAGACCAACTCCAGCCACCATGCCTTCTGTTCCATAATGGACCATGTCCCCGCACACCCTGAGCTGAAATAAACCCCTCCTTCCCAAAGTTGCTTCTTTGGGGGATTCATTCACAGGGTTATGAAAGGAACTAATGAAGGGAGCCAATGAATTAGATCCTTTTCAGATGTTGGGAAGTCAATGAAGCCCAATGACACCTTAGGGAAGGCCTTACATCCCCTTGTGGCCTTCAGGAATATCCTGAGTTTGAATGAAAGCCAGGGAGACAATATGAACCCCACTGAGTGCCCAAGCAGACTGGGCTTCACTAACACCTGGAGAAAACCTAAGTCCCTTTAGTACCCTGGGGAAGGCTGTGAGGATTTGAAATAGCCACAATAATGTAGGACCATGGTGCTTATTAAGACTCTGAGGAAGGCGGCTGTGAGCTCCAGAAATGTCTAGAGAAGGTCATAGCACCACTGAGAAACTGGAGCTGTCTCTGGGTGTCATTATCCTTAAGGATGCTCTATAACCTCATAGAGACTTGAGGAAGGCATTTGTTCTGTTGATACTCTAGGGAAGGCCCAGAGCCACACTGACACCTTCACGGGGAGTGGATGCTGAGCCATGTGAGGCCCTAAGGAAGGCTTTAAATCACAGGGAAACCCTGAACTAGTCTGCGAACCTTGCCACAACCTTGGGGTGGGGTAAGCCCATTGCAGTGTCGGCATGTTCATGAGCTCCTTTGAGACTCAAGTCAGGTGTAATTGTCATGGAAACCCTGGAGATGTTTGAGCACCTATGATGGGCCTGTGGAGAGCTTAAAGCCCTGCAAGCATGCTCAGGGTTGTCCCTGTTTGTCACTAAAACCCCAGAAAGGGTTTAAATGTCAGAAAAACCAAGTCTTTTTAAGGTTCCAAGGAGAGCCTGAAGAGGTGATACATATCTAAGTATCAGAACTTGGAAGGATGAGACAAGAAGGTTGTGAGTTTAAGACAAACCTAGCTATACCACAGGACTCTTTTGTCAAAAGAAAATGCTCCTTGGGAAATTGGAGCCTCAGTAAGACCCTCAACAAGGCTCTCTAGCCTCTCTATGGTCCTGAGGACACCCCTTCCCCTCTGCCCCAGCCCTGTCCTTGCCTGCACTCCTCTTGAGGTACCCACATATCCCCTGCTCCAGTGAGCCCACTGGAGTGTCCCAGATACCCAGAGTATGAATGGATGCAGCATTTCTTGGGGGACAGGGAGCAGGGAGTAAGGGGTCCACAGTTCTAGTCTAGTGGCTATAAAGCCCTGCATAAGGTAGAGTTCTTGCTTACGCAGCTACACCAAGGTTTTTTGCTGGTTGGCCAGGGAACAGGACAATCCCAAATCAGGGACGGGGTGGGGGCAAGGAACCCCCAACCACTCCAAGTGGAGTCTGAGAAGGGTTTTATAGCTGGGGTAGAGCCTGCACTAAGAGATCGAGGCAGAGACTCTGAGTTCTGAAGCATGTTCTCTGGTAGGGACCTGCTGGCCTTCGGGTGCTTGTCTTGGGGTATTAGGATAGGAGGATGTACCACAGGCCTTCAGTCCAGGTAACCCCTGAGTGATCTATGGGTTTGTGAAAGGAGAGACAGAGGGGAAGGGACCAACAAGCATTGTGCTGCCTGAACTCTGCTTTCTTCCTACCTCTGTGAGTGAGCAGGGCTTCTCAGCTGAGCTAAGGACCTGGCTACCAATGGGGACTGTGAAACAGTCCAAGGGACAGAGATACCAGGCCCCCAACAGCTCCAGCTCCCTGGGGAAATGATGTGGAAATTGCTCAGTCAAGGCCAAAGAAGGCCTAAATCTAGCTGGGGCGATACCCCCTGCTGTGAAGTGGATCATTAGGCCACCCTGCCCCTTGTTAAGACTCTAATTGCCCTAGGGCTAAGTAGAGGTGTTGACGTCCAAGGAGAACTTTCTGCAGACCCAGCACCGGGAAAGTGTTTGGAAACTGCAGCTTCAGCCTCTCTGGCCATCTGCCGAGCCACCCCAGGGAGACCTTAATGGGCTGAACACCAGAGTCCAGGGGGCAGAGGGGAGGTGCTTTCAACTATAAAGCCAGTGGGGACCCAATAGCCCCCAGTCCTACTTTGACCAGCTACAATCAGAGGTCATCAGCAAGCAGGTACGTACTCTCCTTGTTTGGCCTGACTCCACGGCCAAGACTCCCGGTACTGGGCTCCTCTCTTTGATGCACCTTTTGCTAGTCTCAACCCTGCCTATCTTCTAGGTTATCGCCCCATCATGGCCCTGTGGATGCGCCTTCTGCCCCTGATGGCCCTGCTGGTCCTCTGGGAGCCCAACCCTGCCCAGGCTTTTGTCAACCAGCACCTTTGTGGTTCCCACCTTGTGGAGGCGCTCTACTTGGTATGTGGGGAGCGTGGCTTCTTCTACACACCCAAGTCACGACGTGGAGTAGAGGACCCACAAGGTGAGCTCTGCCCCTAAACTCTGTCCCCAATGCTTGCCACCCTGGTTTTCTTTACCCTCAAGACCTCACAGATTGTGTCCTGGGTGTAGAGGGTCTCAGGGTAACTGGAGTGGGGAGAAGGTGGGGTCTCAGGGTAACTAGGGGGAAGGTGGGCGCACATTTCCATGGGCAGCTGGACATAGGTAAATACGACAGCTGCCAGGAATGAATGAGAATCTTGCCTTAAGGCTCCTAGGTTCTGGAGACATATGAGTAGGACCCAGGATAAGTGCCTATTTTGGGCCCCCATAAAGCACTTCACTGATTGGGGGATGGTGGCAGGGTGTGTAGCCTTTGGAGCTCCTTGCGTCCATGCCCAGTGACTTGTCCCACATACATGCAATCCCTGCCACCTACACTGACTTAGCAGGGGACAAGGTGAGAGAAAGCCTGGGGCAGGCAGGGGGCTGCTCTGCTGCTCCTAACTGGATTGTCCTGTGTGTCTTTGCTTCTGTGCCGCTGATGCTCCGGCCTGCCCTGATACTGCCTCCCTGACAGTGGCACAGCTGGAGCTGGGTGGGGGCCCCGGAGCAGGCGACCTCCAGACCTTGGCGCTGGAGGTAGCCCAGCAGAAGCGCGGCATTGTGGATCAGTGCTGCACCAGCATCTGCTCGCTCTACCAGCTGGAGAACTACTGCAACTAGGCCCCGCCGCCACCCAGCCTGCTTCCTCACTTCCCTGCAATGAATAAAACCTCTGAAGGAGCATTACAAGTTTTGTGTGTGTGTGTGTGTGTGTGTGTGTGTGTGTGTGTGTGTGTGTAGGATGTGAGCGGGGATGTCTGGGGTGGCCCCAGCTTCACCTGCCTAGCCATGATGGCTCCTAAAGGATCTCCCCAAGACTCTCTCTTCTGGGTTCTCTGCACTCCCAGTTTCCTCTTGGCTCCCTGGGCACCCACAGGTGTCCACTGGAACATAGACAATTCCCTCCCCAAAGTGGTCAACACTTTCAGGTAACCTATAGCCCTTACTCTGCATTGTGCTGGCTGAATAGAGAAGATCTAGGCATCTTTAGACAGCACGGATGGCAGCTAAGAACTGCCTCGTAGCCCTGGAACTTCAAGGGCCCCAAAAAACTTTTAAAAGAAAGAGGACCAGAATATTCTAACAAAAGCTTCTACCTAGCTTTCCTGAGTTCTGTTTCCAGAGCTATTTTAGATGGAGGCCCCGAAGGACCAGAAACTGGGCTTGGGAACATACGGCTATGGAAACCTTTCTCACAGTTCTTAGTTCTTAGACAGAGAACATCCCCAGCCCCTCTCAGACACTCCAAGCCACCCCTAGTGCTCTGGACGGGAGAGGTATTCCACATGGATGAAAGGACATACTGAAGGATTCCCTTAGCACTGGGCAGGAGCCTCAGAATCCCAGGGCTCAGAGTGACCCAGTAGTGAGTTCTAGGCAATGTGGGCCATGAGGGAGCCAGATGATTCAGGGCCTAGGCCTGAGATCTCCTGTCACTTCTCAGCCTCTCCTTCCAGCTAAGTAGGGTCTCTCACCAGATTCCTTGAACTTGACTGTTTAGCAATCCCTCTAGGAATATCCTCGGTCCTAAGGAAAGGCCACATAACATCTCGGTCTTTGGGGAAATCTCAACACAGAGCCTCTCTCTCTCTCTTCAGCACCCACTGAACACAGATTGGGTGGCACCTGTGAGTGATCCTGATGACCCCAAGGGCTGGCTGACCTACTGGCCACCTAGCCAAACCAATCTGTGTCTCCCTGAAAGCTGGACCCAGGGCCAGGGTGACAGGGCTCTGAGCTAGACATGGAAGCTTCTTGCTGAAACTTGGTGGCTGGGAAGCCACTTAGAGCATCCCTGAGGACCCCTTCCCAGTCATCTCCTCTTTGTGACAATACCACACCCCTACCTAGAGAAATGTCATAGGCCCCTTGCAAGCCCTGCCCCTGAAAAAGAGGCCAGAACTGAACGGGAGGGTGGCTGGCTGGACACTGAGCCTGGAAGAGGAGAGAGGGAGGTGGCTGTGATCCTTCTAGGAGAACACCCCAGCGGTCAGTTAGCACAGTCTGAGATGGGCACCCTGCTTGAGTGGAAGTCTGTGAGTCTCTGCAGAGCAAGAGCAGAAACAGAAACTAGGAAGTAGACTGGTTGGGAGGGGGAATCTGTTGAGCATCCAGAAAGCCAAAGGTGCTACAAACTCTTTAGAGCACATATGAGTCAGGGATGACAGGAACAAGAATCTTAGGGTCCTTGGACCTGTGGGACAAGCCCAGTTTGTGGGACAAGTCCAATATGCAGTAGACTCTTGTTATGGGTTCTGGGAGTTCAGAGGTATGGTCCAGATATCAGAATTCCTATCTTTGGCTTCATTCCTGGGGCCTTTGACCAGGCCTCAAGGGAGGAGCAAGTTGCCCCCAAAACCCCTAACCTGCCCAGGCTGAGGCACATCCCCACCTTCCTGGTTTCCTGGGGCCTCCTGAAACTTTGGTTTGGGGCTCTCCTTCTTGGCCTTGAAGAGGAGAGGAGGCAGAATACTAGAGACAGGTGCGTGCTGCCACTCAATCCCTCCAGGGGACAAGAAGCAGTCACCCAAAGTGGCCTAGTGCCCAGGGAGCAGAAGTTGGATCAGACTCAGCCTTTGATCGGCACCACACTGAGTGCTAACCCCAGAGATGCCAGCGGAGGACTTCGGAAATTCCCATAAGCCCCTGGGTTGCCCCATGTAGGTCAGTCATAGACGTGTCTCAGGTGCTCCTGCTGACCTTGCCTCACTCAGCCCCTTCCGGGCACACAACAGTCTTGCAGCACAGAGGCTCCTGCCTGCCCTCGGAACCAGGGGCCCACAACGATAAACATTTTCTTCAAGCTATGCCTGTCACTTTGGTGTTGGAACTGGGGCTGTATGGGGACCTGCTCCCCAACCTTTCTGGGGCCCCTCATCACCTCTGCCTATCATCTGGGGGTCCAGGATCTTTTATAGTATTAGCAAGGACAGCCATTATACCTGTGTTGTACTCTTGCCTGGTCTAATGAGGTGGTTTGGCTCCATGTATGTGGGATGGAGAGACTCAAATCAATGTTACACACAGGGTGGCTGAGGCCTGGAGCCAGGGCAGCCACTCTTCTGCTGTGCACTCACAATACAGGTCTCCAGGAACCTCAAATGACCTGCCAATGTAGCTGCCTTCAGGTTGGCTCCCCAAGATCGCATTGCCTCCTGCCACAGATGAACTGGCACCTCAGCCCTGCCCCAGGGAAGGTCTTTGCCTTCTTATGTTATCAATAGATGTTTACTGTGATCATGTTCTCCAGGCCTAAAAGAGACCCCGAGTGACATGAAATGTGGGTTCAGGGATGCTAAGGTCCACTTTTTCCCTCTGAGGTCCTTATGCCTAGGTTCTGAACCAAGGGCTGGGAAGCACCACAGAATCAGGTTGCTCTTAAGTCAGCCTGCCCAGAAAAGTTGCCACTAGGCAGTCCCAAACACTGGCTTGTGGGTCTCTGGCCTAGTTGTGAGTGGAGGAGACCCCTGAGGAGTCTTCCCACAGACTCAAATCGGGTGTCCCTCAGTGTTTTGAGATAGACGTTTGTGAATTCTGGACAATATAGCCAGAAATGGCTAGTCATAGAAGTGTCCGACAGAGGGCACCAGAGCCTTGCTTTTGAGGCGCTCCAAGTCCAAAGGCCCTACCTTAATAAGCCCTTCTAGTGGCTGCAGTTTCTCCCTTTGCTCCCTTCAGTCACAGGGACAAAGGGGTTTCCCAAGGGACTGGCTGCTCTGGACTCTGGAGGGTAGGAGGCTTGAGAAGCAGAGAAGGTGTCTGATCATGCTGGGTGTGGCCTTTGAGGTCTAGGCTTCCTAGATGCCCATGGAGCAGATGAACAAATGCCCAGGTAGGTGTCTGCAGTATTCCTAGACTGTCTTACGTTACAGTTGTCTAGTGCCTGGCTAGAATTGCAGCTGCCGAGAGGAGAGTGTAGGGGTAATCCATGCAACTTCTCACACTGCGGCTAAGCAAACGGGCCAGGGATACAGATTAACTGTTTCTGGCTAGGACCTTGGTGGTAGTTCTCCAAAGCCCTAGTGGGCACTGAGAAGTGCCCTAGTGGCCAGAAGAGCCAGTGGTCTGTCCCTTGCTCTGCTTGGAGTTTTCTTAGGCACATGGGCTGGAAGGCCAAACCCTGGTTTGCACATGAAGTTGGGTCTACGGGGACCCCAGGGTGCAGGATGCCTCATGCAGAGCCCATCTGGGACAGGGTCAACCCTTTCCCATGTCTACCTTCCGCCCAGTGCTGAGAGGAAGGGAAGGTCAATTTTGAAAAGAATGCCGGGGGTGGCGTGGCCAGGGGTCTGAGAGCTGAAGAGCAGCCTGGATTCAGTGTCATTCCTCCCCCACCCCCACTATTGTTTCTGGCCTGGCCACAGAACAGCAAGGCAGATTCCTTCGAAAGTGAAGCTGTGGAGGCTGCCCTGTATGGTCTAGTCGTGCTGTGCTGGCGCCAAGTCACCCAGTGGCGTTGAGCCAGTCCAATTGGAGTCACTGGCTCACTGCCTGGCCCCCAGGTAGCCCCCCCCCACACACACACACATACATATACCTTAGTACAAACACTCCATCTGCCACCCTTCTGGTGTGGGTAGCCAGAACCCTGCCACTGAGCTGCAGACTCCTGAGGCTGACCCTTGAATCTGGGCCTGGACTAAGACATGGGGTTACCAACAAGCCTCTGACTCCAAGGAGGACCTAAACCAGGGCCCCTCAGCCTGAGAGCTGCCACAGTGTTATAACACCCATCCAGTGCTTCATCCATATGTTCAAAGTGACTAGATCCGGATTCAGGGTCAAGGTTACTGACTCGGGTTGGCTGGGCCAGTCAAGTCCCAAAGGCCATGTGTGACTCCCATCTGTGGACTATTTCCCAGACATACCTTGTACTTTTCCAGTGGCAGAAGTAGGTCTTAAAGTTGCCAAACCTAGACGTCCACAGACCCTTATGTTTCCATTAGGACTCATTCCCTGCAGTCCTGAGGAGCCTTTAGAATCCTACAGCTGACAATGACCCACATTCCACCACGACCTCCCTCTGACTCTCCCAGCTCATCTGTGTTTGTGGACAGCAGAGTGGGAGCTCTCAGCCCTGCCAGCTTGTGGCTGTTCATGCTGAGGCCCTGGCACTCCCCCTCTGCTCTTCAAAGGCCACCGTGGCTTCAGAACTGAGTCCTACTCCAGCTGGGTCTCTGGTGTCCTGTCCATCCTTAAGACCCACTGTGACCTGGGCTGCTGGGGACCTGGAAGATTCTTCATAGCATCTCTGGGACACAGGTCCTCAACATGGGTGAGCAACATCTGGGAACTCAGAAGTAGTGAGAACGGGCCTGGGGGCCAGGGGAACACTGAGGCACTCAAATTTGTCCTCTGCTGATTGCTTCTCCAGGTCTGACTTCTAAGGACCAAGAACAACTTGAGTCGTCAGAGTTAGGGAATGGGCAGAAGGTGAAATGCCTCCACCTAGACCCAGATATAGAAAAGGAGATGGGAAGGGTGGCTGAATTTGGAAGAAGAGCGGACAGAGAGTCAGCAAGGGGAAGATCCCCATATCCCAGCTCCAGCTGCATAGTCAGACCCTAAAAGCAAGGAGGAAATGAGTGGTGGGAAGGCTTTTTGAAGCGATGTCCGTGCTCTAGTCCATAGCCTTGAGGCAGATCCACTATGGCCTCCCCATAGTCCCTGGCAAGGCACAGCTAAAAGCCACTGTTGGGCTTGTGCTCTTTCCTAAGACCTAGCATATGGGCTGACCATGGCCTAAAC
This sequence comes from Arvicola amphibius, assembly GCF_903992535.2. Classification (NCBI taxonomy): domain Eukaryota; kingdom Metazoa; phylum Chordata; class Mammalia; order Rodentia; family Cricetidae; genus Arvicola; species Arvicola amphibius. The sequence goes on along the minus strand of NC_052047.1, from coordinate 144,576,542 downwards.
AAGGGGTGGCTATAGCTACAAATCATACAAAATGTGTGTGTTGTGAGTATAAGAAGAGATTCTTGTCTCCCTTTTTACCCTCAGCCTCCTTGGGTCAGTGGGCTAAATCATGAGAGCTAGTGGGTCAGAGAGATGGAAGATTATGTCTCAGATCTGGGAGTCTCTGGCTTTCATCTCCTGGAGATGACACTGGCTCCCATGTGGGTTTTGTGGAGAAAAGGAAGCTGGTGTACTTCCTGCATATGCTCCCCTCACAGCCATGGTTAGATGACTGGGAGCTTATGCAGGATCCTGTCTAGGAGACAGGAGCACCCAGGGATGGAGGTTGGATCCCTACACTCATCTTGAGTAGATCAGGGAGAAAGGGTTTAGCCGAGAGCAAGATCTTGGGAAAGACCAACAGTGCCATGGTGCAGATAAGGGATGCTCTGGTCCTGACTAGCAGGGCCACGCTGCAGACAAGGGATGCTCTGGTCCTGACCAGCAAGGCCATGCTGCAGACAAGGGATGTTCTGGTCCTGACCAGCAGGGCCATGCGGCAGATGAGGGGTGCTCTGGTCCTGACCAGCAGGGCCATGCTGCAGACGAGGGATGCTCTGGTCCTGACCAGCAGGGCCCATGCTGCAGACAAAGGATGCCCTGGTCCTGACCAGCAGGGCCACGCGGCAGACGAAGGAGTCCTGGTCCTGAACAGCAGGGCCATGCTGCAGATGAGGGATGCTCTGGTCCTGACCAGCAATTCCTTGCTGTAGACGAGGGATACTCTGGTCCTGACCAGCAGGGCCATGCTGCAAACGAAGGATGCTCTGGTCCTGACCAGCAATTCCTTGCTGCAGATGAAGGATGCTCTGGTCCTGACCAGCAGTTCCTTGCTGCAGATAAGGAATGCTCTGGTCCTGACCAGCAGGGCCATGTGGCAGATGGGGGAGTCCTCTGGTCCTGACCAGCAGGGCCATGCTGCAAATGAAGGAGTCCTCTGGTCCTGACCAGCAGGGCCATGCAGCAGACGAGGTCATGCTCTGGTCCTGACCAGCAGGGCCATGCTGCAGACGAGGGATGCTCTGGTCCCGAGGTCCACTGTGTATGTTGGGACAAGAAGGTTTTTGCAGTTTTTTTTTTTTGAAGTCCTAACTCAGTTCTTAAGGCAGCTCTAGCCAGTGTTCCACTCCAAATCCCAGAGTCCCATCTTGAGTAAAGTTTTGTCTGAACAGGTAGAAGAGCTGTTATGAACAGGTCTCTCACGGCCATGGGTCCTGGATTGTTTCAGTTATGGTTCCGCATGGTTCCAGAAACAACCTATGAGGTCAGGAGGGAAAACGGAAGCTCAAGGTAGATTGCCCAAAGTAATGAGCAGACTAGGTATTTGAACCTTGGCAGTCACCAGTCTGTTGGACCCGGTCTATTCCTGTGTGATACTCAATGGGTACATAGAATGTGCCCCTCATCCCCAAGCACAAAGTTTCCTGGATTCTCAGCTATGGCCTTGAACCTTTTGAGAAGGTGGTCCTCTTACTGCCTGTCCTCCAAGGGGAGGAAGTCAATGTGCAGGGTTAAGGACAGTTATGTGTAGGTACAATAAGAGGAGTTTTTTTCTGTGTTATGAATTGAATCATGGCCTCCTGCTTGCAAGATACTCTACCACTGAATGACATCCCCGGCCCTGACACCTGCCCTCTTTTCTCCATTCCCAAGGCTTCATAAAGCACCCTGTAATTATGATTGTGGGGAGAGAGATGTTTTCTGAAGCTTCAGTGTAATTTCTTAAATGGCCACCAGATGTCAAGCTTAAGCCAGGTTTGCAAATTCCCTTTACAGATGCAAGATGGTTGGGCTGCCAATGGGAATTAAGAACAAGATTTAGCCCACCCTAGTTCTGCCTAGGGACCCCACTTCTTATCTAGGATCCTGGGATTATACCTAGAAAGAGTCCATAATAAATTTATTTTAATATAAATATGACATAGTTTTCATAGAACTAAGTGGATGATTCAAGTTGTTTGGAGTTTATGTAATTTGGGGTGCTCCTAAGTCCTAGAACAGAATGATAAGCAAAGAAAAAAATGCCTGATAGGGTAGAGACCAAAAAAAAAAAATCCAAGTACAAGGATACAGAACTCACTTGTATCCTGATGTTACAGAAGGTCTCTTTGTAGGGTGAAAGAGTCATAGCGTCACCTATCACCAGTTCGCCTCCCGGAGTACCCCCAAATTCCTACAGTAAGAACTTTAGATTGTGCATTGTAATTTCAGATATGGCCACTAGATGTCAGCATGAGGCCACTTTAGCAGCTAAGCAAGGCCAAGTAGATGCCCGGGATTTCTAGGGGTAGCTCAGCTCTCTTTTCCATAAATGAGAGTTCAGTCAGATCCCCTGAATTAAGTTACTCTTCTCTCCCAAAATATCAAGTGAGTAGATTGTTTCTGTGCCGTGTATTCATGATTGCACCCCAATATTAGTTCTTCTTTTATGGTCCCTTCCTCTTGTGTCCCATAAATTGTGTCCCTCAACCATGGAACACCTATGAAATATAATTCTGAAAGATCATGCCCCTCAAATTGTAGCTCACTGATGCCTGGTGCCCCATTTATTTCTGCCTCGGTGGCACCATGGTTTATTTGCTCCATGGGCATTCTTCACCTGCATTCTCCTCTTCCTTAAATACTCTGTGTTCTAAGACCCTAATAAAATAAAAATAGCCCTGGGCCTAGTCAGAGGTAGGAATTCGGGGGACAGAACTTGGATTCATTTGGAAGAAGTTAAGACTGTTTCTCTGACTGTGACCTGTGGGATGTAGCTAATTTTTCATCCAGCCCCTTGGCCTTCTACTTGCTCAAAGAGTACCTCCTCTTATGGCACTTCCAAGGAATTGCTTCATGGGTTTGGAGTAAGCCTTCACCTTCCCCATGCCAACCTCTGGCTTGGTAAATTCCAGCCAAACATTCTCAGGAGGCCCTAGTAGCATCCAGGCACACAGCAGCAGACAACAGAGGGCAGCACTTGCCACATACTTCTGGTCACCAGCCCCAAAGCAGAGCTAGAATCTTCGTGAGGAAAAGACTGCCTCACCTTTGTGAAGTGTGAGGTGCCCTCTGCTATGTACCACAGATATGACTTGGGGGTCATCCACAAGCATAGTGAGAAATCCCATCTGCCCTTCTCCCATGAAAAAGGATGTCTGTATCATGTTGAGTCACCCCCATCAGATATGAATTCCCCTAAAGTTTGATTATCTTCCCCTACGGAAAGTCTCATTCTCCCCAAACATGCCTATCTCTGCCACTAAGTAAAGTTCAGGTAGGACTTGGATAACAAAGGGAGAGGGAATCATTAAATCTTATCTTGGACTGATAAGATGAGTAAGATAAAAAGATTAGCTGGGCTGCAAAAGTGCAAAGGGTAGAGACTAGTGGGTTTTGGTGGAGTACAGCTTTTTTTGTTTTTTTCTTTTCTTTACTTTTTTTTGAGTCTTTGCTCTTCCTACTCTCCCTCAAAACTGGGGGACAAACATTTCAGAGTACAAATGAAACTTTAGGCAATGCTTGTATCTGAGTCCCATACCAGCTGCTGTCAGTTCTCAGTCTGTGCCTTAAACGGAGTTGCAGCTAGGCTAAAAGGAGTGAGAACTCAGTCAATCAACATCCCAAAAAGGGTGAACAAGTGTCACTATACATGCCATCTGCATCAGTATGTTTAGTGATTGGCACTACTCACAGAGGGCAGGGGGCCAGGTCAGATGACTGATGACAGAGAAGAATTCTAAGTTGAGTAGCCATGAAACATGAAACAACAAGATGGCGCTGTACCACATAGATGCACTGGAAGCATTTTAAAAGTAATTTTAATATTTATTTTGAACCCGGCCTCTAATTTAAATAGGCCACGCCCCCTTTTTACCTGTGCCACGCCCACAGACATTCCAGGGTGTCAAGTGACTGCCGAGTGTCACTTTAGTGAAGTCCCACCCACTCTCCACCCCCTGCACATAGTCTCCACCCCCTAGCTAACAGGAAGTGCTTCAAGCTTATGTTCACGCCCACATAGATGTCTTCCCATTTGACAGGCATAGGCCAAAGCCCCACCCCTTAATGCCCCCATGCCCTAGTGTGGGAAAGTGCCATAGTCAGCTGCCCCAGAAGTCTTTGCTGCACTGTGCAAGCATATCATTTTCCAAATTTGGAGGGGCCAGGGGCTGGGCGTGGAGGAGACGAGGAGGTGAGGGGCAGAGATATAGCGTCAGTTATCATTTGAGCAGGTGCCTTGCTCCGTGGTTGAGAGCAGGACCCACTTTTAGAGGCTCTGTTATCATGCACACTCTAAAAGTTCCTTTAACCGTCTCTTCAGCCTCAGCCTCGTCCCCTTCCACCTCTTCCTCAACATCGACCCAGGTGGAGCGTCTGGCCACCACAACCGGAGCACCTCCTGCTTTGGCGGAGGCTGCTGATACTGGCCCAGCCAGCAGATCATCACCCAAGCAATTTCGGAAGAGGATCTTTGGCACCAGTGAGTCCCCGGTCCTCTTTATCCACCGTCCGGGAACTTCAGGGACTACGAGGCGACTAGAGTACAGGTAACTAACTGACTTTTCATTCCTTCTGTGTATGGGTGAAACTATAGTTTAAATTTCCTCGTAAGGGTAAGCGGGCTGGGGACCTGGGGCAATTAAGATCTTGATCTCTGAAGTGGGAAAAACAGCCGCTGGACTGGACGGATCTAAGAGTAACTTCAGCTCCTGAAGGGACAGGAGAGATAATCGGGCTGGGGACTTAGACGACTGCACAAAACTACAAGGAAAGTAACCATTCCTTCACTAATCTACCATGCAAAAGGGGAGAGGCAGGTCTCTTGCTCTTCCCAGCAGGAGTACACAGCTGTTTTCACAAAAGTGGAAGGAGTTTTTCTCTGTGAAAAATTTCCCCTTGATGCACACTCCTCTCCACTCCCCCCACCCGAACTGTGCAGACGGACAGAGATTCTGGGGCAGCGTGGGGTGTATGTGTTACATACATGCATAATATGCACATATATAATACGTGATATATATAAAATTTAAAAAGCAAAGCTTCCTTCTCTATATCTATATCTGCTGCCACCAAGAGATAAGTAGAAGAACCTGTTCCCTAGCAGGGTTTAAAAAACAAAGGCTGCTTCTCTGCTAATATGCCAGTCCCTTAATGCACTCTCCCTCTAGTGGGCCCTGTCTGCAAATATAAATTTGGGGCAGTAACAGTACTCCTGGGTGCACATTTGTTTGTGCAGAAAGTGTTTCTTTTGCGCAACTGGGATCCCAGATGCCTTAATCCACCCATGATAGCATTCATGGGGAGTGGGGCTGTTTCCTGGAGAAGCCCCTACCACCCCTTCCAGAGGCTGCCCTTCCTAAAGCAGAGCCATGTGCCCTCTTGATTTTTGTTCCCATTCAAAATGGGAGTGTGAGGACAGGAGTGGGGGGATTTCATAGCTTTAGCTGCGGCCCTTCAAAGAAAGCCAAGGCAGAAGCCCACCCCTCATTAGAAAGGGGCCAGCTTGTCCTTCCCAAAGGAGGGTCTCCTGCCTCTCCCTGAGCAGTTGTCAAACTTGGCAAAGTGACTTCTCACCAACTGCTTTCTCCTTTCTGCTTAGAAAGGGGGGAGGCAGGCAGCTGAAGGGAAGGAGTGGGGGAACAACCCTGACAAGTTGACCCACTGGCTTCTCCATCCAGCAGCAAGGGGGAAGGGGGCCAGCCTCAGCTACAGAACACTTGTTCTTGATATAATCTCAAGGACTTTTGCTTCTCCTAGGGGCCGAGTAGTCACCACCGAGCTCCAGGTCATTGTGCATGAGGAGGACCCCAGGCGATTCCGGGCTGTTGCAATTTCTAAGGCTAGAGCTCTTAACCTGCCTGCACCGAGGCCTGCGCCCAGGCCTGCGCCCAGGCCTGAGCCGAGGCCTGAGCCGAAGCCAGAGCCGAAGCCCGAGCAGGAGCCGAAGCCCGAGCAGCCACCGGCCAGAGCAGCCCGTGATCGTGATCCTAGCCCTGAGGCCAGCTGCTGTGGCCTGTGGCCCAGGAGATCCCCACGCCCCCAGAACTAAATGGAGCCGCCCACCAGCCCCAGTCCTTCCCCAGAGGTGAGTGTCCATCCGTCATCCAGCAGGGCAGAGGTCTCTAGCACAAGAGTCATATCCAGATTCCTGCACATACAGGGCTCAGCCAAGTCCCTTCCAGCCGAGGCTAGGAAGTCTATTCAGTCACACAGCTAGTATCTGGAATTCAGGTGGGCACGGGGCGCCTCTCCTTGGGAACACGAGTTGTAGGCAGAGCAGGCATCCAGCAGTCTCTATAGCCTGCAGGTCCTTGAAGCTGTGCTCCCAGAAGTGTAGGGGCAAAGGTGGCAAGGGCTGAGGGTCAGACAGCCCAAGAGGGAAAGGCAAAGGTTCCAGATCAGGAAAGAATCTGAGGAAACAAAAAGAAAATAAACCATTAATTAGAAAGAATTGGGAGACTTTGTGGAAAGCTTGGCATAGGGGACCCGCTCCCCCTTTCCCGGGCTGTGCAGTTGCTGCTGTGGTGCCTCTGCACCAGTGGCTTGACCTTTCTGTGTCTATCCCCATTTGTCAAAGTGTGTGACAGTCTCAGGCCTCCTGACTAAACTGTGAACAGAAAATGAAATAATGACCAAAGAGACATTCTGAGACCTGTGAAGGGCCTTGGGAGAGCTCGTGTCCTGATTCCATTGTGTTCTGGAGGCCGTGGGCTTCCTGTGCGTGAATAGGGATGGGAGGTAGCTAGAAAGGGCCTGGGGCCAGAAGCCCTGTGGACTCTGCCGGAGTAAGCTCTGCTGCTTGGTGACCCTGCAGTTCACTGCTCAGGTACTGGGGATCAGGAAGGCAAAGGCTCTGTGTCTGGCCCAATGTTGGAGGTTGGGGGAGGGGGCAGCGTGTGCCTCTGTGTCCTTGTGCCTTAGCCTCAAGGGCACAGGACTCCCAGAGTCAGGCGGGTGAGGTGGGGCCCAGCAGGTGAACTCCTACATCACCTCCAGGCTGCTGTGCCCATGCCAAAGGGAAGCCATAAATCTTCTTTTAAAGGATGGTTCAGACACTAAAGGAATTAACATGACCTGGCCTCTGTCCATCCCCACCCCGGCTCACCGACCTTCTCTGCTGCCCCATTTCCAAGGCCCCCACAGTAACTCTCACTCACTTTTGGGTTTGGGTGTGTTGATCAGCCAGCATGGTTGGCCGTTCCAGGGGTGACTTCCCAGGCTTGCAGGATAATACAGAGCACTGCCTGGGTCCCCCTGGTGTGGAGTCTCTGTGCAGTGGCCTCTGCAGCAATCGTCCCTCTAGCAGGGCATGGGGAAGAGCATACTAGGGACCCTCAGAGAGAAGATGGCTGTGCAATATGCTGGACTTGTTTCCAAGTCTGGGCAACAGCAGACCTGGGAAAAGACAGAGAAAATAAGGAAGGCCTGAAGGGAGATAGACAGAGCCCCTGGCTAAGGGTGCGGCCAGGCTTCAGGGGCGAATCTGAATCTTAAAGGGTATTTAGTTTTTTCAGGATTTAGGGGCGAATCTGAATCTTAAAGGGTATTTAGTTTTTTCAGGATTTTAAGACCAGAAAGACTTGGACTGTCATGGTGGTGGGGCAGAGCAGGGACTGAGGTGCGCTTAGGGCTGATGTCTAGTGGGTCAAGCCCTGCCTAGAGGAAACCACAGCCCCCTGCCCATAACATCCTAAGGCTGTAGTGTAGTGGGAGTAGGGGAAAGGAAAGGGCCTTGGAGGGAGGCTGACTCCTGTCGTTGATCCTGGCTAAGAGTGGGTAGTGTTTTGAGCCCTAGGTTGACTGGGAACTCTGCAAGCCTCTTCCATGTCCCTTGAGCCACACTTTGACTAAATAAGGCCAGGTGAAGGCTCTGTGGACAGCCACGTAGAAGAAAAAGACCATGCATGCCCCGGCCCCCTCCCTGCATGCCCTGGTGGCTCTTCAGTGGGCACTCAAGGCGACCCCAGCGTCTCCCTACCTGGCAAAATCCAGGAGTGCTCTCCAGGGGTGCTCCTGTGGTTTTCTCCAAGGCACCTCTGCAGGGTAGAAAGCGGAGATTGGGCATTGAAACGGGGTCTCTAGTGTGGTTGCTGCCTCCTCAGAGGAACAATAAAGCAGGGCTCCAGAAATGGGGCTCTGGTCCTAGTATCTTGATCATCCCCAACCTGTGCCACTTCGTGGGGGAAAGGTAGAGAGCCCCCAGCTGGCCCCTGGGAGCCAGTCTGCCGTTTCTTCCTAAAGGAGACCCTCTGGAGAGGACTTGTAGCCTGCTCTAGCTTCACAAGGACTGGGTGTTCACAGACACCTTTTTTTTTTTTTAAATGTTCCTCACTCCCCCAAAATTTACAAGACTCCTCCAGAATGGGGAGCATTATCATACCCCAGTCTTTCTAGCTGGAAGCTTCCTCAAGTCTATAGGCACACAGGCAGGCAGGCCAGAAAAGCCAGGGATAGAGGCTGGTGGGAGGGGGGCAGCATGGGGGGGGGCAGACCAGATGTTCTTGGAATAGGACACGGGGGTGATTGATGCCGACTGGAATTTGAAAGGGGAACATTCCCCACGTGCCTCATGCTCCGGGTGGAAAATGGGTGTGGGGGGCTCTCTCAATCTTGCCAAGCTAATATGAAGGCAATGCCTCACCCAGCCTGGGTCCCCGCACCTGTCCAAGGACATTAACTCCTGCCTCCCCAGTGTCAGGCTTTGAGAATCCTCTCCCCGTACTATCCTTCTATGGGTCTCTCTGTGGGTGACTATAGAGACAAGCAATGCTTTATGGTCATGGTCCCAGGGTTTCCCCCTATTCTGCTACTCCCCAGCACCTCCCCTATCTAACACCCCACCCCAACCCCCAGGTCCCGCTAGAATCGTGGCCCTTCACCTCCAGCATTGCCCAACTTTGAGGGGGTGGCCTTGTTCCCAACAACAGCACGGTGAGCCTGTGTGTGGGTTTAATATTTGCCTTTAAGAAGCTGGACTTTCCCCAGCCAGAACTGAGAGGCTAGTCGCCGAAATTTTCTGAGAAAACGAAATGAGGGCCCTGGCACCCGGCCACTGCTATCACCGTGTCATTCTGCGCCCCTTTCACCCCGCCCCCCCCCCCACTTTCTTCTCTGCTCCCCCACGGTTTACCCTCATTCCATACTGCCCAAACAAAACCGATTCCTCCGTTGTTAATTGTTAGGGAGCGGGCAAGGCCTGATCGGCGCGTTCGGGACACAGGAAGGGCAGGGGTGGCCACTGGGGGTGCTCCGGGTCCCCAAACCGAGCCAGGGACGAGCCTGCCCCCGGCGGCCGCCTGGCCGCGGCTTCGCCTAGGCTCGCGGCGCCTGAGCGCGTGGGGCGCAGGGGCGGCGGGGAGTCGAACGGGGCGCCGGGAGTCCAGGGAAGTTTCGGGGAGCAGCGCGCGGCTGCTTCCTCGATGTTCCCCTCCCTCGCCCACGTCCGTCCGGCTTTGCCTCCGCCACCCAAGCCCTCTGGGTAACTATAAGGCAAAAGAACGAAAAATGCAGCTGGCTCGGGCGCGCGCTCCGCGGCGCGGGTGCTCCCAGTCCGTTCCGCTTGCGCCCCTTTCCCGCGCCCGGGTTCCCCCGTGAGGGCGCCCCTGCTCCGTGTGAGTTCCCTGGCACCGCAAATCCTGGCGCCCCGTCCTTCGCCGCCTGGAAGTTCAGTTTCTCAAAAGCAGCTCTAATTCTCTGTAGTGTACGTGCAGCCAGAGCAACGTGCCGGCTTCTCTGCACCTCAGGCGTTGTTTCCTTGAGATCCTCAAAATTTAAGCATTGCTTTCCGGGGGCCCTCCAAAATCATTCAGTGTTTGTTCTTCTCACAAGTGAAACTTTTTTTTCTTTTTTTGACACTTGATTTCCAAACATTTCAAAAGGCGGGAATTCCGCCTCCGCTGGCTCCCCAAAATTAGATTATGTGGCCTGGGCCCCCAATTTTGCTCCTGCCTCTTAAGTTTCATATGCAAGCACCTACCTCAGTTCCCTAAAATTTAAACGTAAGTCCGGATCCTTAGTCCTTCTGACAAATTTTTCTTACTCGGGAGAGTGGACAGTTTCACAGCATTTAGGCGCTGTACCCACGGGACTGGTGGGGGTGTATTTTCCCGAGTCCCTATCATTTTATATCTGCAGCACTGATCCCGCTAACTCTCTTTTTCTGCCACCCGCCCTCCAGTTTTATTAACATGGAACATAATACACTAGATTCTGTAGTTTGTTCCCCCAAGCCCATTTTTTCAATTTTACAAGTTGAAACCCACCCAGACCTCCTTAACAATTTTCCTGGAACCCTCATAGTTCTAGCCTTCTTTCTATGTCCTTCCCTAAAAATGTAGGCACCTCAAGCAGCCTACACTCTCATTTCCCGGATTCCAGAAAATTGAGGGAGTGTTTTTAGCAATTACCCCTAAAACTCACTCAACAAGAACCCCAGCCCCCCACCCCCCCACACAAGGGTCAAGGTTGGGGTTTTCTAGGGCTCTTGGAAGCTCTCTGGCCACAGTTAAAGTTCTTTAAAATACAGACAGCTCTCTCTCAAGCCCCTAAAGCAGGCTAAGCAATGATCTAGGGCGTGTGCTCACATGTGGCAAGAGCTTTCCATGCTCTCTCAAGTCATACATGTCTCTCTGGGTCACACAAGGTACAAAATTAACGCTTGGCCAAAGCCTTTTTCTTTATACTAGAATGTGAAATGTCCCCAATCTTAAAACTCTGAGCATTTTCTCTGCATCAAGTATTAAGAGTGCCTGGGTCCTTTCAGCTTAACAATTTAATTTTTTTTCTTTTTAAATTCAAACACCAGTTGCAAAGTCCAGCACCATCCTGGACCCTTCTCCTCACTCCCCCATGTTGGCCTATGCTCAGCGTCCTCAAACATTAGGCAATGTTTTCCAGGCCCCCAAACACCTTTAGTTAGCTTTGGGTCACGAAAGGTTCTGCTATCTCCTGCTGCAGTGCCAGCCATGCACCCATACAGCCTCTTACATTTCAACTTTTTTTTTTTCAGTTACAAATCTGGGACACTGATTCTCAGGTCCTGTGATTTAGGAACTCATAATCTCTATTCCTTAAAACGTAGGAGTTGGCCCTAAAGTGTCCCAGGGATAACGGGAAACTTTAGATTCAGAAATTATTTTCCTGGGGCCAAATTCAGGTACTCCAAAACAAAATGAGATTTTTTTTCTTCCAAAGAGTTTGGATTTTTAATTAAACTTTAATGAACCTTGTTGAATTTATGACTCCTGCCAGAGTCTCCCTAAATTTGGACAATGTTTTATGGTACCCCAAAAGCATGGTGAAAAAGGTCCCAGATCCCCCAAATGCTAGGTTTTAAAGGTCTGTATCTTACAACTTTCCTAGCTACTAATTCTGCTCCCCACAATTTAGATTTCAACATCCATTGGGTAATTTTTATTGATCCCTAAAACTCGGAGTACATTTCTCCAAAAGCAAACATTGTCTAAGAAAACATACAAACTTCCCCCTTGTTCAACAAAGAGACCAACTGAAATCTTTCTAAGAAATTAAAATATTAAAAGACATTGATTTTCTGTCTTCCTCAAATGGACTGCTTGCACTCCCAACTCGCCCACATTTAAACAGCATTTCCCCATTCTCTGAAGGACTTCTTTGAGGCCACGGAAATTATAAAGGTGATTTTTCCCGGGTGCTACAAGATCTACTGGCCTTAAGGGTAAACCTTAGTCTCCACTTCTGCCCCCCAAAAGAATTGACCTAGATCCCTAAAATCCCTACTCCCCATTTTAAGCAATTAAAATGAAGTTTTCCCAAATTTCATGTTGGGAATTTTCTTAAACTCAACAGCAACTATAAACCCCCTAACTTCTACAAACTAGTATAGGATTTTGTGGGTTTCCCAAGCTTGCTGACCAAGATGTTGGGTTCCCCAAGTTAGGCCTGGATTACAATGTTCCCTATTTTTACATGGAATAATTTCCCAACTTGGATTCTAATTTTTCTGGAATCTCAAATTTGTCATTAGCCAGTTTCCCATTTGTGGAGTCTCCCTCGAGTTCCCCTACTTCGGGACACTCATTCACAGGGCTGCAAATCAAACAAGGGTCTGACTTGGGATCCCCGAAATTTGAGCATTGTTTCGGCTGGCTACTCTCGGCAGCTTCCCCTGTCCTGCGCATAACATTGGTTTCGGCCTCTTCATTTTTTTACGGTGTCCGGGCGGCGGCTCAGATTTTGGAAAAGTCTGTGTGCCCAAAACACGCTCAGGACACTGCCGACGGCCAGGACGTGGGCAGTGCTGCTCCCTCGTCCAGGAAAACGACTGGGCATTGCCCCCAGTTTCCCCCAAATTTGGGCATTGTCCCCGGGTCTTCCAACGGACTGGGCGTTGCCCCGGGACACTGGGGACTGCCTTCGGGGTCTCGCTCACCTTCAGCAGCGTCCACTGCGTTCCACAGAGCCTCTCCGGCCCTTCGCCTCGGATCCTCCTGCGCCTCCCGACGCGACCTTCGGCCTTGCGGTGAGCTCCCCATGGCGCGCTCCGCCTGTCCCAGCTCTGCGGCTGCAGGCACCCGGCTACTTCGCAGCTAGTCCCCAGGCCTGCTGCCGAGTAACGCGGGAGCGGGCTGATGGCTTCTTCCTTGGCTGCTGGGTGCCCCCGAAACACGCGCCACTTTGCATGCACTCTGCAAACAACTAGATTGTAGGGAAAGCGCCTGGCGGCCAGGAAGCGGGAAGGGCAGAGCGTTGGGCAAAGCTAGTCGGGGTGAGGCGCTGAGCTCTCCAGCGGCTTGGAGCCTCCAACCCTGCGGGTCGAAGGCTTGGCTAGGCGTGCGCAGAGCGCGGACTAAGTGATTGATGGCCCGGCCCGGAGGTTAGCCCCGGGCGCGCGGGTTTCCGCTGGTGGTAGCCCCTTCCACTCCTAGAAGTGCGCGGCGGCGCGGGGTGGTGGAAAGCAGGGTGCACCGGTTTATGAGTGGTTTTGACTCTGTAAAATCACAGTGGATTTTTACATCGTCCGAACCCTCCAGGAAATAGTTTCCTCAGACCCCCAAATTATCGTGGTGGCCCCTGGGGCCGAACCCGCGTCTACGCAAGTTCAACACACAGAGGACGGGGTAACTGTTATCCGGATATTTTGGGTGGGTCCCAAAGGTGCGCAGCTTAGACGCACTCCAATGAGTTCTAGCTTACAGGTATGGTTTTAAGCTATGTTTCCCGTCCTGTTTCTTTCGACATTGCGCTGGGCCCCACTCAGGGCCCAACTCTGGCGTAGCCAAATCAGCCTTCCCTTAGTGGCACACCTGATGGCCCCCCTAGGCTGCTCAGGTAACCTGCGCAAAGCACCGGGGGGCGCTCGGGATCTGGCTGCTACTCAAGGTGCCTTGCAGCTCGCCCGGCTTGCTTAGGCAGGTGGCGGCTGAGCGCTCCGCCCTAGCCGAACTTGGGAACCATCCACCGTCGGCAGGTAGGTCCCTGTAAGGACCCTCGAACCAGCACCCAGCTACCTGCGCCTAAACTCTGTCAGTTTGCGCCTACTTTGTAACCCCCTTACTGAGCACAGTTCCCTCACTACCACTGAGGCCTAGGGTGCCACGCACGTTGGTTCACACCATGCGCCCCTGTCGCACAAGCACAGGGCACCCCGGAAACATGACATAGGGCCTCGATTTTTTTGGAACGTGTACCCGGTATTTCGTGGGCCTGCTGGGGCTCCCAGCCCCCCACCCCAACTTCGGTACCACGCACCCCACGCACACCCCCGGCACACCCCCCGTGCCCAGGGCCCCCGGCCCTCGTTCCCCCCCCGCCTCCCCCGTGGCTCGAGTTGCGGGGGCGGTCCCGGGGCGGGGCGAGGGCCCTGCAGGCGCCCATTGGCGCGGGCGAACGGCCAGCGGGGCCCGAGCGGGCGCCCAGCCGCGGGGTGGCGCGGCTATAAGAGCCGGGCGTTGGCGCCCGGAGTTCGCCTGCTCTCCGGCGGAGCTGCGTGAGGCCAGGCCGGCCCCCGGCCCCCCCTTCCGGCCGCCCCCGCCTCTTGGCCCACGCCCGCCCGCGCTCGGCCCGCCAGCGCCTCCATCCGGGCTGGCGGCCCCGCGTCGACGCCGTCCGCCGCCTCGCTGCTAACTCCCGCGCAGGGCGCCGTCGGCGGGGCCGCGCTCCGTCGGGCCTGCGGATCTCCCCGCCGCCTCCTCCTCTATCTACCTCAACACCCCATTCCTGCTTCGCCAGAGGAGGTGGTCCCCACCGCAGGCAGTCCGGCTTGCAGGTCGCCGGCGTTGTCATCCCCCGCGCTCCCCCTCCCAGCCCTCCCCGGCGCGCGGCCCGGCCGCTCCCCTCTATTCGCTGCTGTCCCGAGTGGCCGCGGCGCCGCCACGCCTGTCCCCCCCCCAAGAGGCCCGGGCTTACGACGGTCGAGGGCTCCGTCGGCCCTAACCGAGCTGGGTGCCCGTGGCCGGGGTGACGCCTCCATTCCTCCCCCCTCATCACCGTCCTCGGCCCTTCGAAGTTGCGTCCTTTCCTCTGCTCGCGGCGCGCCCCCCGCGCACGCACTTACCCGCCACCTTTCCTAGGCTCCCCTCCTACCCCCTCCCCGCTCCTCCTTGCCTCAGACTCCCTCCCCCCTCACGTCCTCCCTCTGCCTTCGCCTACCCAAGTGGATTAATTATACGCTTTCTGTTTCTCTCCAAGCTGTCCTCTCCCGCTGTGAACCTACCCGCCTCTCGCTGTCCTCTCTTCCTCTCTCCCTCTCTGTGATCCCCCCCGTTTTACGTTCACTCTATCTCTCACACTATCTCTGCCCCCCACTATCCTTGATACAACAGCTGACCTCATTTCCCGATACCTTTACCCCCCGAAAGTACAATATCTGGCCCGCCCCAGCCCTAAGACAGCCCGTCCTCCCTAAAGAAGCAGAAGAGACGTCGTCCCCCCCCACCAAAAAAGCCATCCCCCCGTTCTGCCCCGTCGCACATTCGGCCCCCGCGACTCGGTCAGAGCGGCGCTGGCAGAGGAGTGCCCGGCAGAAGGGCCTTCGCCCGCTGTTCGGTTTGCAAACCCGCAGCAGGGAGGTGGGCGGCAGCGTCGCCGGCTTCCAGGTAAGGGCTCATGGGGGGGAGGGGGCAGGCGAGTGCGGGTGCGTGGGACCCGGCCTGGGTTTGGCGGGACTGGTGTGGTAGGGGGTGGGGGCTGGGGGCCTACTCCCTCTGCAAACTCGCGCTCCCCCTTGCGCTGTGGGGTGGGGGGAGGGGGCAGGGGGTATGGGAACTGGTGGGGAGGGGGTAAGTTGAACTCACTGGAGACTCTGGTCCTTTGGTGCGGGTTGGGGAGGGGAAGTAAGCTGCTTTAAAATGTATGACTCGTGTTGTGCAGGCACTGTCTCCCCAGGGTGCTGAGTGATGGGGGGGGGGGGACAGAGTCTCTGAAGCCCACCCTGGTATGTTGACTTGGTGCCAATGAGATTGAGAGAGGAAAAGTGAGTGGGCGGGGCAGGAGCGCCCCCAAAATTGGCAAAGGAGTCTGGCCAGACGTCGCAGTTCGCTGTTTCCCCCACACGTTGCACACCCCAACTCTGTCCCCAACATTCCCAACTTGGAATGTGGGGAGAGGGGCCAGCTTCGGGCTCAGAAGGGCAGAAATGTTAGTCTAAAGAATAACTGCCCCTGCCTTTTACTGGGTGGAACTTTCCATTGGAGGACGTAGGAAGGAGCCCCCTCCCCGCCCCCATTAGTCTGTGCAGAGAGGGCTGGGGGCGCACGATGAGGCCCCCCTCCCACTGGTGGTGCTTTGCTAAGGAATGGTCCAAGGCTAGCTGTTGGGGGTGCAGGAGAGAAGGGACTGGCTGGAAGGAGGGAGGGGGCGGGTGCAAAGGGGGCGGAGGGGGGAGTGGTCAGTAGGGAGGGGGGGTGGGTAGGGTGGAGCCGGGACTGGGAGGAGCCGACTCAGACATAAAAGCCGAGGCACTGACCAGCTCGCAAACTGGACATTAGCTTCTCCTGTGAGAGCCTTCCAGCCTTTTCCTGTCTTCCTCCTCTTCCAGCCCCAGCGGCCTCCTTATCCAACTTCAGGTAACCAGGGCCGTGGAGCCAGGACCCTACTGCCTTCCTGCTCCGGCCTGCCCCGTGGGGTGGTCAGGGCACCGGTTAGCCTGGGGCCTCTGCCCTTGCAGCCGGGCCTGCTGCCTCTTCACAAGCCTTCGTCCTCCCTCGGCCTCTGTCCTGTGCTCCCCACTACCCCCAAGCTTCCTCACCTGCTCCGTTTTCTCCTTTTCCTTCTCCTTTGCCTGCCCCTTGAAGCAAATTTGGGCCTTCTCTGGGCCCTCACCTATCCCTTACCTCTTGGTCAGTATCCTACTTGCTTCTGTTGGCCACCTGGGCAGGACCTGGAGCCAGCGTGATCTGGCTTTGGGAAGGGACTTCGAGGTCAGCTCCGTCTACCCCCACCAACCCAGGACTAACGGCTACAGCTATGGTCAGCTGATTGCAAGCGGCGGCTGTGGCGGTGGTAGCATAAAGGGTATTGGGCGGTGGGCCGGGTCTTGTAGAGGAGATGGGCAAAGGTAACTTTTAGTTACCCGAGGGAGCTCAAACAAGTTTGTTTCTATACTACTCCGCATTAGTCTCTCACGTGTTTTCTTTGCAGCAGGAAATCCTTGGGGACTGTGAAGCAGAGGCTGGGGCTGTGGTCTGGAGGGCTCTACTTTCTGCAGCGTCAAGGGTGGCTTACCGTGGGCCACTGTGGCCTCTTATCCCTAAAGAAACTAAATAGCTATTGTCCCAGCCTGTGGCCACACAATCTGTGACCTGTAGAGGGGGTGTGTCCCTCCAGACTGTGGAGTTCAACCTCCCAGGGACCCTGGGTAGATTTTAGTTTCTGTCAGAAAGACGATCCTATGGGCCATAGAGGAATTCTCTAGGGTCCCTGACCCTGGATAGTAAGGGTTGAGGCCTGTAACGGGACGTTAGGCGTTCTCTTGAGCTCTGAGGTGCCCAGGAAAGTCTGGACTTGGAGGACTGGGTGACCCTGGAGAGCAAGGCTCACAGGAGCGCCAGCAGTCCCATTGCGCTAACCATTGGTTTCTTGACCTGGGCGCTGCTCAGCATGGCCTGAGAGTGGGGGTTGGATGGGTGGTGCTGGCTCTGCTGCTTAGGGAGGGGTGGCCAGCTGGGGGGCAGGGAGGTTGGCGACTGGTCCCTTTGGATGCACATGCTCCACGGGTGGGTGGGGTAGAGCTATCTGCCATCTTGGCCAGTGCTTGGAGGCCAGAGTAGGAGTGGCAATGGTGATGTGCTCTTGAGCTGGCCCCACCCCCATGATGTCATACCATGGAAACCAAGTCCAGTGTCCAGCGCTGGCCCCTGCTGCTGTGGGTGTGGTCAAGCTGCAGTTGCGCCTATGGGTGGGTGGTCCTAGAGGGTTTCTTACAGTTCAAAGCCACCACGGGGTGCCTTCCTGAGCTCCACTGAGTTTCTCCACACTCAAATGGTTCTTGACCTCAGCAATTCAAGTGCTCCTGTTTTCGCAGGTCAAATAAATAGTGATAAAGCTGCCTTTCAAATTTCAATTGCGTTTTCAATTAAGAGTCGATAGGTATCTTTGGTGCATAGGAGCATCTTGGGACCAGGGGTGTGGCTTGGGACCTCTAACTCAAAGCCTGCATCTCTTTTTTTTTTTTTTTTTTTTCAGTTACCAATGGGGATCCCAGCGGGGAAGTCGATGTTGGTGCTTCTCATCTCTTTGGCCTTCGCCTTGTGCTGCATTGCTGCTTACCGCCCCAGCGAGACCCTGTGCGGTGGGGAGCTTGTTGACACGCTTCAGTTTGTCTGTTCGGACCGCGGCTTTTACTTCAGTAAGTAACTCCAGAGAAATGGGGAGGGGGGGAGGTCAGGCCTCCCAGGGTGGGGTAACAGTTAAGGTACACTGGTTTGGCCTTGGGCTTTCGCTTCCCCTCCCCCTTGGGCAGGGTTATGGTCTCACACCCAAAAGTCTGATCGCTTTAAAAGTTAATAAAAAGAAAGCCCAATGTGGTTGTCGGGTTTTGACCAGGTTGAGAGTGTACATGCAGATGGAAGTACAAGGGAAGAGCTTGACCATCCAAATTCAGGGGTTCTCAGAGCTACAACACAGGATGCTTATCTGCTTTCATTATTGTTCACACTTCTCTTGATTTCCCAGCCTGGGGGCGGGGACTGAGGCTTGTGCTCCCTGCTTACAGAAGACAGTGATGGGGGACACCATCACATGGGGCATGCCTGGGAGGGCAGGGGCACCAGAATGGATGACTCTCCTTGCTGGCATGGGCCATTCTATCTTCCTCACCTGGTCCTGGACTCGCGGCCTCCTCTTCTGCACCTCTACCTACCTGCCTGTGAACTGTTCTGAGTGTGCTCCCGCTTCAAATCTCTGGAAACCACTCCTGCTCTTGGGCACTCTGAAGCTTCTCTGCGCCCTCTGGCACTGCAGGGCCAGCCCTTGCTACAGGAGCCACTCCTGTACAGAGGGGCTTCCAGAATAGAGGGTCCAAGGTGAAGCCTTCAATGGCTCTACCCCCAGCCCAGCCTCGGACCTGAGTGTGTGGGGGAGAGGGGGAAGACGGGAGAAGAGAAGGGAGTTGGTTTTGGGTGCCTCACTCCTCCCCTCCCGTCTTGTTCTCTCCTGCCCTATCTTCCCTGTCTCATCTCAGTGCTGGGGGGTGGGGGTGGGCCCCTCGGGCTCAAGGTGGCACCAGGCCAGGGCCCCAAGTCCAGGGACCTCACCTGTGTCCACCATAGCTCCCTTGCGGGGCTCACCCTCTCCTCCTCCCTGTTTTCCAAACCACTCCAGTGTGGCCTCTGGTCTCCATGGAGTTTATGGGACAGAGAGGCTGTGCCATGTTAGTTGCTCAGAGGCACCAGAGGCCAGGGGCTGGTCCTGCAGCATGCACCTTCATTTCTCCTTTCTGGGCATCTTGGCCCACCTGACTCACACTTCTACCTCATCCCCGCAGAGCGCAGAGCAACCTAGTGTCAGGCCAGGACCTAGTGGGAGGGCTGGGGTAGTTCCGTTCTTCTGCAGCCTTCCCTGTGGGGTTGGGGAGGCTGCGCCAGTGGGTGCTGACCCCAGCGGGTGCTGATTAAAGCTCTCTGTCCTGTGGAACTTCCAGGCAGGCCTTCAAGCCGTGCCAACCGTCGCAGCCGTGGCATCGTGGAAGAGTGCTGCTTCCGCCGCTGCGACCTGAACCTCCTGGAGACATACTGTGCCACCCCCGCCAAGTCCGAGAGGGATGTGTCAACTCTTCAGACCATTCTTCCGGTGAGGCTTGGGAGAGGGCAGATTTTAGGTAGTGGGGTGGGGGTTGGGAGAGTGGTGGGGTGGGACAAAGACCATCAGCTTCTTGATTTGGGGTATCACAGAGTCCACTCACATATCATTGTTGGCCTCTGCCCATGAACATAGATATTTGTGGGGAGTTGCCACGAGCTGGTGTGACTCTAGTGGGGGGATGGGGGCAAATGAGCCCTGACTGGGTACTCAGGCTAACGTGATACCCTGACGCCCGCTGACCAGCGCCTCCTCTTCAGGACGACTTCCCCAGATACCCCGTGGGCAAGTTTTTCCAATACGACACCTGGAGAAAGTCCGCCCAACGCCTGCGCAGAGGCCTGCCTGCCCTCCTGCGTGCCCGCCGGGGTCGCATGCTCGCCAGAGAACTCCAAGCGTTCAGAGAGGCCAACCGTCACCGTCCCCTGATCGCCTTACCACCCAAAGATCCCGCCCACGGGGGAGCCTCTTCGGAGATGTCCAGCAGTCATCAGTGAACCAAATTGTTTGGTAATTCTGCAATGTAGCACCATCATTCTGTGACCTCCTCTTGAGCAGGGACAGTTCCATCACGTCTCACACTAAGATCTCTCTGCACTACTTCCTCCCCTAGGCTTCTCCCCCCCCCACCCCCATGCCCCGCCTCCCCACATCAGGCTGCTCCCCTGGCCCCATACCATCGGGCAACTCTTCAAAACTAAATTGATTGGCTCTAAACAACCCAAGTAACTCCACCCAAATTGTTCTAAAAGAAAAACTTTAAAACATACAGTCCCTTTAAAAAAAACAAATTGGCTTTGGATTGGCTCTAAACAACCAAGTAACCCCCCCTCCAAATTGTTCTAAAAGAAAAACTTTAAAACATACAGTCCCTTTAAAAAACAAATTGGCTTTAGATTGGCTCTAAACAACCCAGGTAACTCCCCAAAATCGTTCTAAAAGAAAAACTTTAAAACATACAGTCCCTTTAAAAAACAAATTGGCTTTTTAGAAACACCAGAACTATTAACTTAAAAATTTAATAACTAAAAAAATCAATTGGCTAAAAACATACTAAAAATTAATTGGCTTAGAAACAATTGGCACAATAAGATAATTTGGCGCCCCCCCCCCTCCTCTTCTTCCCATTTGGATCTTTAGTCAAATTGGCTTAGACTTGGATCTCAGAACCCAAGAAGAAAGGAAGGGGACCCAAAATTTTCCAGGTGGCATGTCATTACTTCAGTGCTATCTCCTTGTCACCATGCAGATAGAGTGCCTTAGCACAGCTGACTGAGAACAACAACAGCCACCCAAACTTTCGTCACTGGCTATTCCATCATAAATGTCACCGTGTCACCACAGGGCTGGGTGAAAAGAAAGAACACAAGAAGAGGAACAGAGCATGAAAACTGAAAACAAAACTTAATTGGCACAAGTCCCCCAATCCCAAAATCTTACTTTTCGGTACCTACCTAAAATGTTCTACTTATCCCTACAGACACACAGACATGCACACACACACAAACACAAGTATGCGCCATATTATGCACACACATAAGCACACTCACTTACATAGTTATACACACCCCTCACAATTAGATGAGAATATTGAAATGGCTGAATAGCTCCTATTCAGACCACATTGCCCAAACCAAGATGCATTCCCAATTCCCTGAGCAGTTTGCATGGTTTGAGTTCCCCTCCCACTCCATCTAGTTTCTGCTGCTGCTTATGGGCCCTGTGTGTGACCAGGCTGTAAGTTCTATCATTCCCAGAGAGGGAGGTGTTCCTACAAGGCTCACTTCCATCTGGGCGCCTGTCCCCAGGGTCCCCTACAGCATGAGCCCAGTGCTCCCCAGCCCCTTACCCCGTGTGGGCCAATGCCTATCCACCTGTGTGTTGGCCTCCTCCAGTGTAGAATAAGTTTGGCCTGATAAGGAGATGGCACTGCCAAGTAAGACATGTGACCCGAGTAGCCTGACCCCTGGGTGTGTTCCAGGAGGAAAGATCTGGGGGACATCCCCTGCCCTGGGCACACCTATGGGCCATCTCTGTCAGTCTCCTGGGGAGCCCCCACTTTTTAAGGGCTCCCCAGGAGACTCACACTGATGGTGGGGAGTGTGGGAAGTCTGGCGGTTGGAGGGGTGGGTGGGGGGCAGTGGGGGCTGGGTGGGGGGAGCTGTGGGTAGGAAGTGGTCCCAGAGAGGTTTTGGATGGAAGCATCAGGAGGAGGCACAGGTCAACTTGCAGAATTACAGAAGAATTAGGAGCCCAAATTTTACGCCAATTGATCTATTCCCCTCTTTTTGTTTCTTGGGGCATCTTTCCTTTTTTTTTTTTCTTTTTTTTTTTGATCCCTCCTTAGCTTTTTATGCGCTCATAATCAAATTGTACCCACTCCCTAAGTAACAGGGGAGCAGTGATGAAGTAATGAATGCTCTGAGCCGTCATCACCAACTACCACCGTGTCCTGCTCTCCGCCATTTATCGCCTTTAATTGATTTTTGTTTTTAATCTATCTCTGTCGCTTGGCCTGAGTTGGGAGTGGAGTCTCTGTGGGGTGCTGGCCACGCACCCACAGAGAAACAAAAGGAATTGAGAAGGCCGCTGTCTGGCCTGACTTCTGAGGACAGTGGCTGGTTCCCAGAAGTTCTGAGTAGTGGAGGGGGTGTGGGACGATGTCCCCTCAGGTGTTAGGAAGGTGCTCGGAGGCCACAAAGATGGGGCCCCCATCTGGTTACTGCCAGCTGGGGGGGAAGGGGATGTAGATATGAGAGTAGACAGGTTCCATCAGGCGGGAGCAAGTGGCTGCTTTCTGAGCACTTGGGGAGTCATCCCCCCGTCCCTAAGTGTCATCTTGCCCATTCCTCAGCACCCCACCTTGTCCCCAGGAGGTCTGGAGCTCTACAGACCTCCTGTGGACAGGGTGGGGTGAGGCCTGGAGCTGGGGAAGCTAGGAGGCTTAAAGCCTGCAGAGCCAGGAGAGCTGTCCACATGGGGTCACCTGGACCCCGAGGCCCGAGGGTCTGGCAAGCCATAGCAGCCACTCCATGGTGCCTAAGACTGTGGCAGGGACCAGGGCGGCTGGAGGTTTACCTCACCCCCACTTCTGCCTCCAGTGCAGTCCCCCTGCCCAACAGTCCACTAGTAGTCTAGAGGCCCGAGGCTTCTGGGCCCAGGTGACAGGACTGGCATCACCCTGGGGGCGGTGTGTGTCAGCCCGACCGTGGCATAGAGGGTTCCTTAGCAAGTGCCTGAAGAATGGGCCATTCGGAACATTGGACAGAAACTTAAAAGAGTAAATTGTTCTAATTGGAGAATGTGAATTGGCCTGATACCCAAAAGATCTCGAGGCACCCTAAATTACCTGCCCATTTGACTGGACACCCACCCACCCAGTGTTAATTTGCCTCGCTGGGATTGGTGCTCTCAGGGGCATTTGCCAACTACCCTCTGTGTCCCCAAATTTGCAGTTCTTCCCAATCATAGATCACCCTGATGCAGGCACCTCCCTGACCTCCCGTGCCTAGTGTGGCCCTCCATCTTGTCTCTTCCATGCTGTCTTCAGCGGGATCCCCTCTTGGGTCCCTCCCTTTGTCATCACCTGAAGACTTCCCACGCGTCGAACGCCATATGTCACCTGTGCCACTGTCTGTTTCATCTATCAGTGGCCCCAGGTGTTTGCCTCAACTCAGTCCCTTTAACATGCTATTTCTGGCAAAATCCAAAGGCTTGGGTTTTGTTTTTAACCTGTTAACGCTTGCAAACCTAATAAAGCATTTAAAATACTATTTTCTGAGTTCTTTGTTATTTTATTTGGGGGTGAGAAGGAGGGAAAGTTGGGTGGGAAGGAAGGAAAGAAGGGTGCCTGCCTGGGAGGCAGCAGGTGAAGAGGAAAGTATTTGGAGTATGCATCCCTCTGGGTCTGCCACAAGAAATGGGCTCAATGAGGCACTCTCTGAGGACCCCAGAGGGTTGGGGACAACCTGAGGACTTCTCAAAGATGGGGTGCTTTGTGGATAGAGGGATCCCATGATATTTTTCCAATGAATCATGTGCCATGAACGGGGGAACATTGCCTTTAGCTTTGGGGGTGGGGAGGAGGGTCTTCTGGAAATCTCTAGTTAATATTGGACAGCCCATGTCCAACTCAGGGTGACAAACACCTGGGATGGGTTCCCTGCACATGTAGTCACTGCCACTGTCCCCTCTCAGAAGGCTATGCTGGAGCCTGTCCCTAGTAGTCAGTAGATCAACCTATCCAGTGGCAATGGTCCTCAGGGTCCCTGACCCTGGGAGAAAAGTGAGGCCCACCCCTAGATGCTTGGAGCTTGTCTTGGATATCTTCTTTCCACTTCTTCATTCTTCCCTACCGTCTCCCCAACTTCTCCCAGGGCAGGTAGGCATCTGCCCTTCACCCATATGGGAGGAGCCCAAGCAAGGGCCTCTAGTGAGGCCCTGTGCCTGAGACCCTGCCCTTTTCCCAGCCAATCCTTCGCACCAGCATTTCTTTTTATTGTATATGGCTAGTTTTTTGAAATAGGGTCTCACACTCTACCCCAGACAAGCCTGGAACTGTGTATGGATGTCCATGCTGGTTAGAACTCAATGAAATCCCAATCCTCCTGCCTCAGTCCCTCAAGTGCTGAAATGACAGGTGCGAGATAGCATACCGGTTAGCATTAGCTTTTCATTTTGTGTTTACTCGAGGGTCTCTTTGCTGGCCATGCTATGGGGTGTGACCTTTGGAGGTCTGCAGCAGTATCTCCAGGAAGCATACCTATCCAAGGGCTACTTCTAAACTCAGGGTGTGCAGTGGTCGTGGGGGAATGCTTGGAAGAAGCAAGCTTATCCTTAAAGAGGAAAACTGGACAGCAGTAAGGTGGAAATAAAGGGGACTGGGCTCCTGAGACCGCCCTGGCTTGACAGTTGAGGCTAGGATGGGGCCTGATATGAACTCCACACGATGAGCAGACCACCTTCCCAGTAAGTGAGTCTTCTGAAAGCCATCAGCCTAGAGCTGGCCATTCCCCTGAGGACGGTGCAGTGTGTTCCCACCCACTAACTTCTGAAAGCCCACTGTGGGCCTGTCCACTCTCTGTCAACTCCACAGTGACCTAGGCCCCTATGGAGCAGGCATTAGGGTATCCAGGCTCCAGACTCTCATCCCCTTTGCCAGGCTGGTCCCTTCCTGACTTGCTAGCCAAGATCACCTAAACCTGGAGTTCTTGGCACCTCCTGCCATCTCCCCTTGTCCCTCGCTACACCCCTGGAGCTCCCAGGGTGGCTTCATACTCCACTGCAATTGTCCTCCACTCTCACAGTAGTGGAAAGCTGCCTTCCCTAGAGCCTACATGGCATCCTGTGACTTCCCTGAAGTCCTGGGTCTAATCAGCCACTTTGCCCAGACCTTTTGGATTAGCTCTTACCTCTCAGAAATCCCATCAAGGCTCCCTCACCCTGACCCAGGGTGTTTCAGGACAGTCTCGGGCTCTCTTTTCTCTCCTTTTCCTGCTTGACCAATTCTATTTGTCAAAGAAGCTCTTTTCTCCACAGATCCAGTTACCTGTCTGTCTGTCTGTCTGCCCAACTTTCTAACTCCCATTCATCCTCTTGCTTATCCATCCTCCAACCAGCAGTCTACCCTCCCACTCATCTATTTCATACATATATCCATATGTCTACCCAAGCATCCACCCATATGCCTACTCATACATTTAACCATTCATCCATCCATCCCTTTACCCACACATCCATTTATCTATCCACCTATTCATCTTTCCATCTAATGATCCACCCACTGATACATATCCACCCACCCATTTGTCCTCTTATCCCCCAAGCCTACCTAGTCATCCGCCATCCATCTCCCTACCTACCCACCCACTAATCTACTTATATCCATACATCCACCCACCTATCCTTTCCCATTTACCCACCCATCACCCATGCACCCGTTCATCTATTCACTCATCTATCTCCTATCCACTGATGCAGACACTCATCTACCATCCATCCATGCACACATCCATAGCATCCATACATTCATTATATACCTACCCACCCATCCATAGCATTCATACATTCATTATATCATCCATCCACCTATCCACTCATTTGTCCGACCATCTGTCTGCCCATTCGTCCCCATACCCGTTTACTCATTCACATGACCATCTACCTGTTTACTCATTCACACGACCACCCATCCACCCATCCATCTACCTGTCGATTCACCCATCCATCTACTTAACCATCATCTATCCACTCACACATCTCCCCATTCATACATTCCACCATAAATACTCACCTATTCATCTACCTAACTTCTCATCCATCAATCCATATATCTAACCACCCACCCACGATACACTAATCCACTCATCTATCCATTCGTCCACCTACTTACCCATTCATTCACCCATTTATCTATCAATTCATCCTGCACATACACCCATTCATTCACTCACACATCCACTCATCCACCAATATATCCCTCTACCTACCTACCACTCAACCGTTCATCAACCCACCCACCATTTGCCAACTCATTAACTCATTAAGACACCTATTTATTTACACATCTGCCTACCTGCTCACCCACCAACCATCCATATATCTATCCATTACCCACTCACCATCCATCCATCTACCACTTACCCCATCCACACGTGTGTGGACATCTACAATGTTCAGGGTGCCTGGGCAGGAGCTGGATGAGTAGGTCTCACCGAGAAGATGACACAGAGAATGTGGCAAGTGTAGAGAAGAACATAGAAAAGGAGGGATGCACATGACTGGACCTGGAGTATCAGAGCATCACTTTGAGTGGGGTAGGGTTGCAGCAGTAGGAGGTACAGAGGCCAGAGTTGGAACAAGGTCAATCACATGGGCCATATTGGCCATTGCTGTTCACTCAACAAATACTTATGGACATCTCTTCAGTGGTGTAAATGGTGTCCTCCAGAAAGACATATTTACCTCCTGACCTAGAGACCTATGAATGTGACCTTATTTAGAGAAAGGAAGGATCTTTGAAAAATATATAAGGATTTTTGCCATGGCATTGTGTTTAGTTTATGATAGGCCTAACTCAGATGACAGGTATCCTCAGAAGACACGAGACAGAAAATGTTACAGAAGGAATAAGATTATACAAAGACAGAGGCAGGGGCTGGAGTGATGTAGTCACAAGCTGGGGGATGCCTGAGGGCCCTGGAGGTTGGAAGAGGCAGGAAGAACCACCATCTGGATTACTGGGAGGAAGTGTGGCTTGGCCCACCTTGATAGTTGATGCTAGGCTCCTGCTCTCTAAATGAATGTGTTCCTATTGTAGAAGCTCCCAGGTTGGGGTTGTTTAGGAAAGGAATTGCACTGGAGTACCCTCACTCTGTTACAGCCCAGTTCTGGATACAGAAGGCCCCACATCAAGTAGTTTCAATAGGAACTTCTATTTGGTGGTCTGAGCCCTGTCAGGCCGCAGTCCATTGCCCCACCTGCTCCACTCGCCTCCTTGCAGCACCAAGGTAGTGGGAAGAAGACCAGACACCATCTCACTTCTGCTTAAAACACGCCAGCAGCTTCTAGGTAAGCCAACCAACTCTGGGTGACCTGAAGCCACCCTGACACACCCAGTCAGCCCCTACAGCCTGACATCTGGGGACCTCTGAGCCTTTGCAAGGGCTGCCCTGCCTGGATCAACTCCTCTAAGAGACCTGACCCATGTAGCCTTTCTTGACTGGGCCATCCTCCACAAGGCCTACCCTGAGCACCCCCTGAGGACCCTGTACACAATGGTACTCCATATGCATGTGCTCCCCAAAGGCAGGCTCCAGGAATGAAGAGAACAGGCTTCCAAATGGTACCTCCTGTGCTCATTTGTTCCCCAGGACTACAACCTAAAGACCCTTTTACCCATATTCTCCATGCCCACAAACCACAAGACAGATTCTCAGTCCCCTCTAGACATATTCCTCATGAAGCCGGAAGGATGGATCCAAAGCTTGCCACTCTCTACCTAGAATCCTCTTTGGCTCACATGAACTGTTGGGTAAAGCCCAGAGCCAGAATCGGCTTTGGGTTCTTCAGCACATGACCTCTTCTCCGTATCTCAGCTGTGGCACACCCTGCCTTCATCCCCTGGGTCCTCTCACTCAGTGTCCCCACACCCGGTCCTCTTACGCTGCCCTCTCTCCCAGACCCTTCGGTGTCTGTCATTATCCTGGTGACTTTGGCATGCCTTCTGCTATCCTGGGTATTTCTGTTCTGAACCCCTCCAAATATTTGGTCTTCTTTAGATAGCGGTCAGGCCCCTGCCCATCCAGCAGAGATGCAGTGACAACAGCACAAGATGCCTACTGTCAGATCCTCCCAGAGCTTGTCTGGAGTTCTCTGTAGCCTTATTGCAGAGCTGGCAAGGAAGGTGGTACATCTGGGGACCCCAGGGCAGTCAAGCTTCTCCATTTCCATCTTCTTCAGGGGTGAGTCCTACTCTTTGGTGACCTCTTATTCTTGGACCAGTTCTGTGGACTAGGTCATCAGATTCATCTTTAGGCACTTGCTTCCACCTGCCCCAGTACCCTGGCTCCCAGGGTCCTCAGGTCCTGAAGCCTGGTTCCTGGCAGTAGCTCTTGCCCAGGCAGAAGCAGGCTGGGGTTGGGGGTGGTCCCATGCTGACAGTCCCCCCAAGCCTGGCCTCTCTACCTGCTTTGCTGAGCACTGCCCCTGCCCCTGCCCAGCCCCCTTCTGGCCGTTGGGATGAGGCCTCAGGCCTCATTAGCGCAGCCTGCAGCCTCTCCCACTCCCAGCCCCAGCCAACCCAGGCCTCTGCCGGCCAGAAACCAAGAAGAAAATGCCTGTTTATGCCAGTTATGCCGAAAGCAAAACAGTTTGTGGTTTGTGACCCAAATTTTTTGCCCTTTTTTTTTTTTCAGAACATAACAAAGCCCAAGACAACTCCCTCCCTGCCCCCACCCTCCCCCCAGGCAGACCGAACTGATCTGTTTACACTGGCTGTTATGCACCCCCACTGGCCTCTGCTTTGGCTGTGCCCTCATCCTGGGTACTGGGAGCCCCCAGGAAGGGATTGCAGGCCTGGTGAAATAGTGGGAAAACTGAAGGAACCATAGGAGGCTCTTTCTCCCCTGGGGCAATGGAAGGATGGATCTGGAGGCTAGCAGTATTAGAATTTGGTCAGATTGGATTCATCCAGGACAGAACAAAAAGACTGTCTGGTTGTTCCCCAGGTCTGCCCTGAAGTACCAAGTGCCTACCTCTATTTCACAGGGGGCTCTTAGACCAATGGGCCCCACGTGTCTACTGGCCTCCTTCCTGCATCTCCTCATCCCTCAAGGCCCATGATGTTCTGAAACCCACAGAGCAGGGTTGTCCTCTGTCTTTGTGGCCTTGATCAGTGGGTCAACAGACGAACAGCCAGGTGTTTTGTGGCTGCTGTTGTGAAAGTATGAGCTACCCCTGGGGAGCTGGTTGGGACTGATGGCTTGGGCACTGTGGAAGTTCAGTGGTCAGGGCCCCAGCCATACAGAGGGAAGGACAGTGTCCTTGCTTCTTGCTCTTTGGGGAGTCAGGAAAGTTAAGCCTGTCTTTAGTTTGAGCCTTACCATAGCCCCCAGTTCCTATACCAACTCACTTCTCCCAGGCAATCCTGGTCTTAACTCATTTTCATTCTCCTGTCTGCACCAGTCTGGATCATAGAAGGGTCTTTTCTGAGTCTAGGGGACCCTGAGATAAGTGCCGCTTACACACCAGAGGGGTCAGAAGGATGGCACCTGGACCTGAAAAGGACGAAACTCCCCCATGAGAAATCTTCCTCCCTCGCATCTGAAGAGGGCAGAGCAGGAAGTCCTAGACATGGAGGGCTGGAAGAGTCTCTTTTTAGAAGGAACAACCAGGAGCTCAAAGCAGCCCAGAGTTGAGTCCTGGCTCCGAACCTCCACTCACCCTGCCAAGAGCTCTGAGTGGCAACAGAGAGATTTTAGGAAGAGGCCAAGGCACCCGGATGCAAGTTCAGGAAAGATGCTGTAAAGTATGAGGTGCACTGCAGCTAGGGAAGGTTCGTGGGGCTGTGATGGTTTCAACCAGAGGGGCAGGATAGGGTGGGGAGCAGGGCGGTGCTCCAGCTGGGAGGAGCACAGTATGGACCAACACCACTGGACAAACTAGGGTGGGGTGTTCTTCCCAGCCCTTCCAGTTCCATAGAGGGCAGGCCTGGGCATATCTGCTGGTGGGGTTGAGGGGCAAGCAGAGAGTACTGCCCTGAAGGCCATTGGGGGCTGCCCTTGGCCAGGCTGGCAGGCTTCCTGACTGGCCTGGAGCATTGCTTTTGGAAGGTCTGGCCAGTACCTCTACTTCCCCCTCCCCTGCCTGTCATCCCTGGCCTCCCCTCGATCAGGACCAGATGTGCCTTGGAGCAGGAATTCTAGCTATTTGGATAGCCAGCCGCTTGCCGGACTTTCTGATAAGGCAAATTGGTTCTCTATAGAGTTGGTCTTGAAAGCAAGGAGGAGGAGAGAGAAAAAGATGCCCACCTTCCCCATCTTCCTGTGTCTATGACACCCTCAGACAGGTCCTTGGACAAGCTCCAGAAGCTTCTTTCTGATCCACATTGGGATGACAGAAGGTATGCCAGTGCTCAGAAGGTGGGGGTGGGCTAAGGCTGGGGGAGCCTCCCTATTCCCTGGGTTCATAGCCCGGTGGGGGCAAAGAAATGCGGAGCAGAGCTCCTACAGTTACAGGCAGCTGCTGCCATGGCCACACTATTTCCTCAATGGTTCTACAAGCCCAGCTCCAGCTCAGCACAGGGATCATCTGTGACATCTGGGACGGAGAACTTACTGCTTCCTAGATGTGGTACCCTCCCTCTCTCCCTCCCTCCATCCTTCCCTCCCTCCCTCTCTCAGTCCCTTTCTTCCTTCTTACCTTCTTTCTTTCCTTTCCTTTCCCTATAAGTCGACATTCCTATTAGACCTCAGAGGAGCTCCTAGAACCAGGATGGAGTGATTGTTTGATGGACAGATGTGTGGATGGACCGACTCATGGATGTGCTGATGAATAGACACAAGGATGGATGGATGGGTATATGCATGAATATGTGGATGACTGGCAGATGGAAGAGTGGGGTGGAATAGATGCATGAAAGTGCATCAGTCAAGTGGATTGATGGATGGGTGAGTGGACAGATAGGTGCATAAAGTGTAGGTGGTTAGATGAATGGATAGAGGATAGGCTGGAGGTTGGATAGATGTGTGAATGATTGGATGGACAGATTCATGAATGTGTGAATAAGTTGACAGGTTTGGAAAGTGAATGGATAGGTGCATGAAGTGTAGGTGGTTAGATGAATGGATAGAGGATAGGCTGAAGGTTGGATAGATGTGTGAATGTGTGAATGGTTGGATGGATAGATACATGAATATGTGAATAAGTTGACAGATTTGGAAAGGTGAATGGATAGATGCATGAACATATGACTATATAGAAGGATAGATGGAGGGGAAAATGAATGGGAAGGTAGATGGGCGTGTCAACTGTACAGCCACAAGCATCCACCTGAGTTCTCAATGAAGAGTGAGTGGGGAGAGTAAATAAGATGCAATTTATGGAGTACCTGCTCCCATGGTGCGTGTAGATGCTCATTCTGGTTCCACCATATCCTCCTCCCATAGTGTGCCCAAGCATAGGAGTTGAGAAATATTTATTAAATAGAATGTAAGGTAAATATCTAGATTTTTCTGGAGGATCTAGAAAATCTGTACACATCATCAACTAGGCTTCTACCTAGAACTTATATTTTAAAAAGTATGATAGATTCATGGGCAGGTTTTTTTTAAGATTTATTTATTTATTTATTTATTGGTTTATTTTTTATATTTAAAAAATTTCCATCTCCTTCCCTCCCCTCCCCTCCCCCCATACCCCCTCTCTCCCTTTTCAGGCCAAGGAGCCATCGGGGTTCCCCACTCTATGTTAAGACCACTCTAACAACATCACTATGCCACACAAAGCACAAAAGATGGTTAGCAGAAAACGCTGATACCAAACTCAATCTTGGTTGCACAAAAAAAAAATAAATAAAAATGAAAATCCACAGTCTAAAGTGACATATGAAGAAAGAAAGAAAATTGCCCATCAAGGAATTAGCGAACTGAATCTGGCACTGTGCTTAAAGTATGATATGAGCAAGTAGCATCAGTTTCCAGGAAGGCAAGGGTAACTCATCACTGAAAAACCCATTTGATAGGTCAAAGGAAGACCAACTATAAATACTGAGATATCTCAGAAGCATAGTTGATAAAATCCAAAGTGCATTTGCAGTATTCCCAGCATTCCCAGTTCTAATACATGCTTAAGAGACTAGGATGCACCTGGTGTGTGTGTGTGTGTGTGTGTGTGTGTGTGTGTGTGTGTGTGTAGAGAAGAGGGGGCAGACACATTTAATCTCAGCACTCAGGAGACAGAGGCAGGCAGATCTGTGAGTTCAAGGCCAGCCTGGTCTACAGAGCAAGCTCTAGGACAGTCAGGGCTACATAGAGAAATCCCTGTCTTGAAAAATACAAACAAACTGGAGTCTCCTGATAGGCCATCACCCACCATAATGTCTTAGAGTCCTTTTCTGTGGCTGTGATAAACACCATGACCAAAAGCAGCTTATGGAGGGAAGTTTATTATAGCTCCAGAGGTTAAGAGTCCATCACAGAGTGCAGGCATGGCAGCCAGCAGTGGACAAGGTAGCCATAGTAGAGAGCCTAGAGCTCACATCCTCAACCACAAGCATGGAGCAAAGAGAGCAAACTGCAAGTAGCTCAAATTTCCTTAAGCAAGACCACACTCCCTAAGCCTCTTCAAACAGTGTCACCAACTGGGAGCTAAATTTTCAAACACCTGAGACTATGGGGGACATTTCTTTTTTTTTTTTTTTTTTTGGTTTTTCGAGACAGGGTTTCTCTGTGGCTTTGGAGCCTGTCCTGGAGCTAGCTCTTGTAGACCAGGCTGGTCTCGAACTCACAGAGATCCGCCTGCCTCTGCCTCCCGAGTGCTGGGATTAAAGGCGTGCGCCACCACCGCCCGGCGGGGGACATTTCTTATTCAAGCCACTACAACCTGAGTTCCTCGTATCCTAACACACACCCCACAAGTCTCCTTATATCCTTATATCCCATTACTTCACCATTCAAGCTGCTTGGTATCCCATCTCACCAGCCACCATGTTCATCAAGTCATTCCAAAGCTTTTTTTTTTTTAATTGATGTTAATATTCTATATGTAAAAGTGTTGGGCTGCATGTATGTCTGTATACCACATGAGTACCTGTTGCCCACACAGGCCAGACAGGTCATCAGATCACCTATAACGGAAGTTACAGACAGCTATGAGCTGTTGTGGGGCTACGGGGATCAAACCAGGGTCCTCTGGAAAAGCAGCCAGTGTTCATAACCTCTGAACCATCTCTCTAGCACACCTCCAGTTTCTTACAGCCAAATGTAATGGTTACCAGCTCAGCTGCACTTGTGGCTGCTAAATTCCCACTTGTCCTGAAATTATCTGAGTTCTACCTCCTGCACTAACTATCAAAATCCTAACCCAGCAGCACTGCCGCAGAGGGAAACTATAAGCCCTGAGCTGCAGACAGGAGATTGGAAACAGAGACGGACTATAAACAGAAAGTCTTGCCCCAAAGTGACCCATTTCCCCTATGTAGGCACTGCCTCCTGAAGACTCATACCCCACTCCACCTTCCCCAAACATCACCACAGCTGGAGACCAAGCATTCAGTCACGCAGATCTTTGGGGACTATTTCACGACTAAACTAGACAAGGCATCAACTCCACTCACATTCCACTGGGGTCAGGTTGAGGAGAACCGAGAACTGAGACGAGACAATTGACAGGTGGTGCTGGTCATGTCAATCACCTGTAACTACAGACACCTCAGTATTCTCCAGAGCAGTGCAACAATCTCTATGGGTAATGTTAAAATGCAGGGCACCGTGTCAAATCACATGACAGAGCAAGACAATACATCCAATGTGAGTATGACAAAAGAGGCAACGAAGACTCAGATGAGGACTGGAGAGATGGTCCAGCAGTCAAGAGCATTGGCTGCTCTTGCAGAGGACCTGGGTTTGGTTTCCAGCACCCACATGGTGGCTCACAACCAGCAGCTTTAGGGACCCAATGCCCTCTTCTGCCCTCCTTGGGCATCAGGTACGCATGTGGTGCATATACATACATACGTGCAGGCAAAAAAGCCCTGAATATACATAAAATAAATATTTAAAATTTGAAAATAGTAATATGAAGACTGAAAGACAAATGGATGGTGTGAGAAGTTTTAATCCTTGGTTGACTAACTGGAGCTCCAAGTAAGGAGAGAGCAGGAGGTGGTGTGTGCCATAGGACTATGGGACTGTATAACTGTTTAACTATAGTCCGAGGGCTATAACTAGAAACCTCCCACACTAGTTAAAAGCCTACACTTACCATTTCAAATAGTTCATAAAAAAAATAGGATCAGCTAAAAGAAAATTGTGCCTGAACTTACCAAAGTCAAATCAATAAAAGTAAAAACACAAAAGAAAATCTCAAGCAAAGAAAATGACATGTGCCGAGCAGCAGGCAGAGTCAGAGGATTGAAGACAGCTCGTCAGGAAACATGGCGGTCAGGAAAGAGCAGAAGCACAGAACCTTGAACCTGCTTCTATTAACTCATGCTTTGCCTGTTCTGTCCAGTTTGCCTGGCTTCCTTCTTAGCTGTAGCTGCCAACCTGACCTGGCCTAGACTCACCTGAGAAGGGAGTGCCAAAAGAGCGATTGCCCAGATCAGAGTGACCTGTGGGTGTGTCTGTGGGGGACGATTGTCTTGGTCGTTCATTGATGTAGGATGGCCCAGCCACTGTGGGTGGCACCATGCCCCAGACAGGTGATCCTGTACTATATAAGAATGCTAACTAAGCACAATCCTGTGAACAAGTCAGCAAGTGGCATTCCTCCATGGCGCCTGCCCTGACTCCCTAACCCTGATTTCCTTCCATGATAGACAATGACCTGGAAGTATAAGCCAAATAAACCCTTTCCTCCCTAAGCTGCTTTTAGAATGAAACTAGAACACCTGTTCATTTTGCTTCATTTTTGGTCCCCCTTTCACTAAAGGTCATGTGCCTAGTTCTAGCCTTTCCCTTTCTCTGACTTTCTCAGATTTACATCCCAGGGTGTGGGTCTCTGGTTTCATGGTCCTGGCTTTGAGTTCAGGTTCCCAAACCTGCCTAGTTCATCTGCCAGAGTAGCATTCTCAGGACTACCCATCCTAGTCATGCAGTTGCCCGAGCCAGGATCCTATGGTAGAATATTGTGGCATGATCCTATGGCATGACTCTTCCACTGTTATCATTGGTACTCATGAGATCCTTATGAGATTGGGCCTGTGAACATTCGTTCATAGGAGGGAGAAGGCCTGTCATCAGACACTCTCCTGAGGTTCCAGCCACTCTCCCACTCCTATTCCCTACTCCTCAGCTGTATGTAATCCCACTGACATGATCTTGGGAAGTATTCTATCCAAATCAAGGGGGTGAGGTTTTGGTGATACAGCTATTTGGTCACCCCTCACCCATGTTCCTGTAAGCAACCCCCAGGTAAACGCACTTGTTCACACAGCTGTATTTGGGTGGAATTAATGCTTCCCTTGATCTGCTGATGTTGTCCTATCTAGAGTAAATTTGTTCACATCACTCCTTCTCTCTTGCCCTTCACCTCAGGCAAAGGACCCATTCACTCTCTAGCCTTCCCATCTATAAACTAACCTTCACCCAGAAGTTTTCAGGGGCCAAAGGCTACTTGATGATACCTACGGATCATTTATCTGTTACTCCATCCTCAAAGTATAGCACACACTCCCTATTTGTTGACTGAACCATGTATAGAAAGTCAGTCAATCATTTCCTAGTTCTGGAGTGGTCCAGGCTAGGCACTGTACTGGGCATCACCACGGAGGAGCCAAGGAAGGCCAGGAATGCCACATGAGACCTGTCCCTGCAAACTCGCATCTGGAGGTGGGCGGTGATAGCTAATAAGGACTTTAATGAGCTGATTGAATAATTATGGGCTGTGGAGAACAATGATGCCTCTGGGTCTGAACGCTTCTACACTGGGGTGGTACTCAGCTTCTCTTGCCGCTGAAGTCCAAGGCCAGAGATATTTGAGGACCTCTCATCTAGACTGTCCCCAGCTTTGGCTCCCAGGCATAACCCCTTTCTTGAACTCCATCAGACACAGGCTCTGGAGGTTGAGATGGAGTGGGGCAATCATTCAAATGACTTCCATGGCTGGGAATGCATTCTACTGCATCCCCTTAGGTAATTACTCCTTGGGACGGCTCCTGGGTAAGTTCTAGGGTCGGCATAGATTTATGTGCCATCTCAAAGCTGCCTCAGGGTTCTCTGGCATCTCAGGGAAGGCCCAAGGACTTTCATGGTGTGGGTCCATTCTCATGCTCCATTTTCAGCAATTTCCTCACTGTGGACACAGAGGTGACCAGCTTCCATTGCCAAGTTCCTCCCCTCTAACTCATATGTCACATTCCCCAAGCCATATTCACTGGGAAATGCTCCTGACATCCCCAGAGGTATTCACCAGCCTCATCCCCCAGCTGGGTAGATTGCAGCTCCAATAGGAGAGCTCAAGCTTGAGGATACTTGGACTCCTGCTGATGGACACATCATCCTAGCCAACAAGCACCTCTGGATTCAGGGATAGAGAGGCACTGCCTGGAGCTTGGAAGAGCTAGAAAAGAGGGAAGAAGGCAATCTGGAAGGAAGGTTCCAAGGCCCTGTGTTCTTCTACATTATAAGAAAGCTAAGGACCTCCTGATGAGCCTATGACCTAGGCAGAAGGAGAGTGCCCTCTCCAGGGCCTATGCTGCTCAAGCCTGCTCTCATTTTGGCTGTTTGTGGCCTCCCACCAAGGGGTCTATCTGTATGCTCCATTGAAGTCAGATTTGAGAAATCCCGGAGACCTCCTACTGTTCCATGGCATCATTCATGGTGGAGTCGGGCCTTCTGTGCCTCGTTCTAGATAAACGGTGAATGGGAATATTGGCTGCCCTGGAACAAAGGTGCTGCTGGCTTAGATAAGAAGGAAGGAAGGAGCGACTGGATTGGGCATAACCCCTCCTAGCCTCCCAACTTATGAAAAGCACAGGAGCCAGACAAGAAGCCCAAGAGGGCATAGGCGGTTTAATCCTGATACGTCTTGTTCACTGCTGTTCCACAGAAACTCCTCATAGCCACTGTGGGCTACCAAACTTGCCATCTAATAATTCATGTAACCCCATGACATTCTAGGAAGCTCTTCATCATTTTCCAAGGGAAGAAGCTTGGGGCAGGCCTGTCACAGCGACGAGCCATATGCTTGCTTTGGCCACATTCCATTTGTCATTAGCAGAGGGGCAGATTTTGCTTAATAGGAGTAAAAAGTCCAGGAAACCCCAAACTCCATTGCTGCTGAATGAGCAAGGGGCCTTATGACAGGCAGTAGAGGAGCGCTGGGTAGACTGAAGAGAGCACCTCTAGCTCAGAGCAGGAGGGGATGAGCATCTGCAGAGGAGGAGATGGGGCAATGCATCCAGCGGAGGCCCAGCAGCAGAAACATTCATAGCTGGGGATAATGGAAGAAAAGGGAAAACAAGCTTGAAAATGGAAGGTGGGCCACTGGATTGCTAGGGCCAAAGTGTGAAGAGCAGTACAGGTTCACCGGGGGTAGAAGCGATGCTGAGACACTCCCACAAAGGCCCTCCAGCAAGGGCAGTATGGCTGGGGGTAGAACAAAGGAGCTAGTCTGGAGACCTCTGGGGACATCAGGTCCACTTTGAGAACTAACCTCAAGGCACTGGCCAGCTGACAGCTAGCTGAGGAATGTCCTTGATGGACATTAAATCTCAATCCTGGAGTATATCTTTTTAATATTCAATAGGTGTAGCTTTATATCAACAAAAGCTCTTTTGGGGAGCCTACATAATTTTTTTAGGAATCTAAAGTTCTGAGGCCAGAATGACTGGGAAATAGGTCATAGAACACAGGGCTCGGGAGTCACCAGTTCTGCCTAACATCTGTATAAAGGATAGTGTGTCGTCTGTATAAATTTGGGTGTGTTGTCCAGCATCTGTGTGCTTCAGTGTCCCTCTGTGTCAGAGACTACATGAGGGTGGGCCTCACACAGGATGAGTTGTGTAAATAGCCCAGGTTTTGTCTGTTTCCCCATGAAGTAAAGCTGATGACCTCAGGATCAAATACATAGTCCATCATTTAACAAGATAAAATCCTCCTTAGGGCCAGGCTAGAGAGCTGACTCAGTGCTAAGAGTACTACCGCTCTCACAGAGGACCTGGGTTTTATCTCCAGAACCCACACAGCAGCTCACAACCACTCCAGTTCCAAGGGATTCAATGCCCTCTACTGACTTCCGTGGGTACCAGGCACACAAGTGGTGCACATATATGCACACAACACACTAACAGACATAAAAAATTAAATACGCATTAAAAAATTAAAACTGTCATTAGGTCTATAGAATTGTGCAGATGTGTTCAGTTGTAGTGCATTCCCCCAGCAGGCAGGAAGTCCTGGGTTCAATGCCTAGCACGGCATAAAGAGTGTGGTAGTGCCTACCTGTTATTCCAGGGTGGCGGTTGGAGCATCAGAAGGTCAAGTTTAAGGTCTACTGGGTCTTGAATTCAAGGTCAACCTGGAAACAAGAAGAAGAACCCAGAAGCCAGCTTCCCCTGTCATTAATCACTTCCACTGGTGTGGGATTTTGGCTTCAACTGATCAATCCCTGTCACGCTTGGAATCATATAGTCTCACAGATGAGATAAGTGTGTAATGTCACATGTCCACACCTGAAAGTGTTAAACAGACTCCTTCCACCATCCTAGACATCCCCTGAGCTCCACCCTCCCAACTGCTGCCCCGAGGCCTGCCAGCCGCTGATTCTCTGACCGGACGGTGACTTTGCCCTCTGTAGAATATTACAGGATGGTGGAGTCTTTCGCACCTGGCTTCTTGTTTCCGTGTGTCTCAGTTCCACGACTGACAACTAACTTCTTGTGAGCATGGAACCACAGCCCATGGCATCTGCTTGCCTCCAGCTGTTCACCCACCCACCCTCTGAGGGATGTCTAGGCAATGATGAACCAAGCTGCTGTAAGCATTTGGGTGCAGGTTCTGTGGTAGTGAGCCATCTCAAGATGATTTGTAAGGTCAATTTCCTTAATTCCCGGGAAGAACTCTCAGGAGGTGGGGGAGTGTGCATGTCTACACAGTCTGTCCACACAGACAGAAGCCAGAGCCAATGTCTAGTATATTCTCCAGATTATTTTTTGAACCAGACTCTCTCACTGGTTTGGCTAGACTGGTGACCCTTCAGCCTAAGGAATCCTCCTGTTTCCACCTCCCCAGCTTTGGGGTTATGTGTAAGACATGCTTGTCTTTTGATATAGGGCTGGGTCCCAGAACCCAAACTCAGTGCATTTCCTTCTCTTTAGGGACGGGATCACCTTCTGGGGTTACATTTGTCTCCCCTCCAAACCAGCCGGTTGAGATGGCTCTGCTGGGATGGTTGCCCATTCCTTCTCCTCCAGGTTGCCTTTGGAGCCTCCTTGCCTCTGTCAGCCATTTCCCAGGGTCCATCCTCAACACCACTACAGAACAGGTCCACTATGACAGCCACCTCCACCAGAGGCGAGAAAGGGTAGAAAGCCATCTCCTCTCTTCTCAGATCAAATCAACAGTGGGACTTTAGGCAATAGGAGAGGCTGTTGAGAAGGAGCAGGCCCTGGAAGCCAGGCTCAGTAGCACTCCCTTCTCTTTTACTGTGGGGGCTCTACCTTTTATCTACTGGTATTTATATGCTCACCCCTTTTTAGCTCCCATTAGAGAACTACTGGTGGCCCCAGGAACGAGCCAGAAGGAGAGAGGGAGAGGGAGAGGGAGAGGGGGAGAGGGAGAGGGAGAGGGAGAGAGGGAGAGGGAGAGGGAGAGGGAGAGAGGGAGAGGGAGAGAGCATGTGCAAGCATGCCTTGGGAAGTCACTCTTCCTGGCCTTACCTGGCCATTTAGGAAGCCCCGAGGTCCCCACAGTCCTGTCTGGACATGTCCTCAGTGTCTAGGAAAGCCCCCAACCATCTGAGTTCTTGGCCCCAACACCACCATCTAGACAGTGAGTGTCTTGGAGACTCCAGCCCTCTCCTCACATTTAGAGAAAAACAGCTGTTTCCCGTTTGTGTCCAGATTTCAGTTGTTTTCCTGTGCTAAGGGTCTAAGTAACCGTGAGTTGGTTGTCCCAACTCTGCAGGGCCCGCTGCTCTGAGGAGAAACTTAATCACTTTGTTTTCTTGGTTTAGGTTTTGCTTTTTAATAAAAAAAAAAATGACCCTGCTCTGCTCCAGCCCTGGGGCCTGCAACGTTCCTTGCATAATAGGCGTCAATTTAAATGCTCTGCCCCAGCTGGCAGAGCTGGGCCATGGGCTCCCAGGGGAGGGTGGTGGGCCTCCAGTACCAGACTTGCCAGGACTACAGCCTTTGGGAGGGAAGGAATGGGCCAGAAGGAGCTCCTCATCCCCATCCTTGGCAGCAGAGCCCCAGAGAGCCCTGACCTCTCCCAGTCGTGGGTCAATGCTGAGGAAGACTCTCCATGTCATGTCAGGTCTGGGCCCCACAGGGAAGGAAGTCAGGGAAAGCAGTGTGGATGCCTTCTGGGGCCCCTGACTTCTAGCTAGCCCTGCAGCATCTCCTCCCACCCTTTCTTTCTTCTAACTCCCTCACTCCTCCCTTCTTTGCCCAAGGAAGATAGGGTGGTCTTCCTTACTGCCTCTAACTCTCTTTTCTCATGGTTGTTGTTAACTTTGCTTGGTTCATCGGTACTGGCTTACTGCACAGGGTTCCAAAGTGGGCCCCAGGGTCTATTACGCAACCCACAAAGCACCCCAGTTTCCCCTTCCTTGTCGTTAATGTATCTACCAAGTTATGGGGCCAGGAGTAGGGGAGAGTAGTGAGTACCCCTCCTCCATGCCAGCATTGTTGGGGCTCAGGGCACAGAAGATCACTCTCAGAGTGTACATACTGTTCTTCAGGTTGTTACTCAGTGTCACCTCGGGAGCGGGAAGGGGGAGCCTGCTTCCAGAATAAAGGTCAGAAAGTAACAGGGATGGTGGAGTGGTAGCCAATGGTGAACTGGGCAGTCGAGGGATGTGTGAAGCGGTACACCCTGAGAGGGCAGGAGGGACCAGAGAGGGCGATGGACAGGAAGCCAGGCCCTGAACAGTGAGTGGTAGGGCTGGGGGTAGGGGCAGGAGGATGGGAAGGGAAGTGGGTAGGAGTCCTGAGGGGGGGAAGGAAAGGGCCTGGGGTGTCAGGAGGGCAAGGCCTTTGGCATGGGAAAAGGATGAGGGATGCCAGGCTACAGCACTTGCTACTTCTCTCATTCCAATCTAAATTGCAGAAGAATCTAGTGGCCTCTGATCATGGGAGCCATCTTCCAAGATGGCCTCAGGGAGCTGAACTTCTGCCCTCTCTGCTATCAGGACAGTATAGTCAGTCAGCACTGCAAAGGGTAGGTAGGTGTCTCTAAACATTCACACAAAACAGAGATGGACCTTCCTGTCTGTCTTTGTTTCTTTCTGTGTCTGGACTCACAGGCCCTGTGCTGAGTTCTGCAAGGAAGGAACTGAGGCCTCCCACCTGTAGCCTGATACCTTGTGGAACATGACTCCATTTCAGCAGACTTCTGAGAATGAAACCTAGGTCGGTATGCTGACTCGGGACCAGGCTCTCTCTATGCCTATATCTCTGATTTTTCCCCATAAAGGGCTGAGGCGACTCAGACCTGCCTAAAAGGGAGTTTCAAGCCAGGTTTCTATAGCACCGGCGACTGGCACATTCTAGGCTCTGGAAACTTGGTGGGCTAATCTGGGTACTAATCCTAGCAACGGACTGGGCCTGCAGCTGTGACAAGGCCCCAGGGGACACTGACATGAGATCCTTCTGTCCAGGGCTGGCTCCCCACAGCCGGTCTAGTTCTGCATCTTGCCACTAGGTTATATTGGCCCCAGAAGTAAGACTTTCTTTGACCTTTCCTGGGCCCACAAATGGGTTACTGAGGACCCCATGGTGGCTCTCACCCAGAGGTTGCCAGGGATCACAGGAGATTAGCAGGTGAGGGAGGCTGTATGTGGCATGAGTCCTGTTGTGAGGTGTCAAGAACCCCTAGTGACCTTTGAGGAGGACTTAGAGACCCTGGCACATTCACGGTGGGGGAGGGCTCTAGACTGGGGCAGGCAACAGAAGAAAGTTTTCTGGGTTGCCAGAGTCCTGAGAAAGGACAGAGCTTGGAGTCTTAGACCAAGGCAGCCTTTAGTATGTACAGGCATGCATACATTCATGCACGGGTGTGGATGCATGTACATGTGTGCATGCATGAGAGGGGGAAGGAAAGGACTCCAGAGAGAGAGAGAGAGAGAGAGAGAGAGAGAGAGAGAGAGAGAGAGAGAGAGAGAGAGAGAGAGAGAGAATGTACATGGCTCACATGAAAAGAACATAAGTTTCTACACCTTCATCTTTCATGTTTCTTTGGGTCTTCCTATGTGTATCCTCCTGTGAAACTCCCTTCATCTAACAATGATCAAGAAGACACTGGCTCTGCCTTATGGGCACAGTCTATTTGCATTGACTTTGGCTGTGCCCACCTGTGTGACTGCAGCAGGCTGAAGGAATGCAGGGCCCGTTCCATGCAGCTCCCCACGAGCTTCTCCAGAACTCTTCAGGCAGGTGGGCAACCATGGCTCTGTGGCCAGATTCTACTACCAATGGCTGGAACTCCAGGTCTTGGACTGGAGCTTCTGGCTCTCCAGCAGCCTAGGTAGGAAGAGAAAAAGAGCTAGCTGGAACAGCCTTAGTTCCCTGCCTGAGACCTGAGACTATACAGCCGCAACTGTCTCATGCTAGGATGAGATAGTGAGAATCACCAAAATTCCTGGCCATGGAGGAGGCATGAGGAAGGAAAGCCACGGAGGTAGCCACAGGACAAGTCTCCTTAACCAGCCAGAGACAGACAGGGTAGGAGCAGGAGGGCAGCAGGGCCCTCTTGGCTTGCTTTACACTTGTTCTTCTGTGTTCTTCTCCAGAGAGGCCCCGGACCCACCCTGCTCCACAGCAATCCTCCTCTGAGGTCAGTGTGTGAGGCAGTATTGCATGTTCATGGGCTGTGGGTGCTGGGAGGCCTAGAGACAGGAAAAGCTCCTGGATCCATCTCTGTGTTCCTGGAAGCCCTTGAGGATTAGAATCTCTGGTCCTGGGAGTAACCCAGCTTTCCTCTGGAGACCTGGCTTCCTCTCCTCCTGCTGTCCCCAGGAATGGTACACCTAGGGGCAGAAGCTGGAGCCCAGCCTTGATGTGAGTCTCAATAGGAGGCCAAAAACTGGGACACCAGCAGGAAGTACTGGACCCAGAACCTCTGTCTTCCTCCCCAGGGTCAGCTGGGCAAGTGAGCTGAGAGGCAGAGGATGGGGTGAGGAGGGAGTACAAGGGAAGGGAAGGGAGGAGCCAGAGCAGGATGACTGTAAGGAAGAGGATGAAGGGCCTCCAGTTAGGAACTTGAAGGAAAGACAATAATAAGAAACCAGAGTGCCTCCTTGATGGGGGGTGGGGAAGGCAGAGCATCACCGCCCATTCTCCGGAGGTCTCGGTCCCAGGGGCTGCATCTCCTCACAAGAAAGCCTCAGACAGATGTGCTTCCTTGGTCTTTTCTGCTTTCCTGCTCCCAC
The DNA here is from genome assembly GCF_903992535.2 of Arvicola amphibius. Taxonomy (NCBI): domain Eukaryota; kingdom Metazoa; phylum Chordata; class Mammalia; order Rodentia; family Cricetidae; genus Arvicola; species Arvicola amphibius. Next base: position 144,533,435 of record NC_052047.1, on the reverse strand, counting down.
CCCTAGCTCCCTGAATCCCATTCTTAGGGCCCCAGCACCCCAGCAGATGAGGAGGGAGCTTGGGTGGAGCAGGGTGGAGGTGCGGCAAGGCCAGGCCAGTCCCATTGTTTAGAAAAGAAGGAACTGACTTCAGCTCCGGGAGCAGGGCCTCCCACCCCTCCCAGGCTTCCTGAGCCCTGGCTGGCCAGAGTGGGCTTTGTCCACCTTATTTGGGGATTAAGAAGCCACACAGCTATGTGGCCTGGGGGCCAAGGCATGAAACCACAGCTATGCAGTATGTGTAGAGGGGATCTCTGTAGTCATTCTCTGTGCTCAGAGCTTAGCTAAAGAAAGTACCATTGGAATATCCATTTAACACTCTATCTAGCTGACCACAGCTCTTCCTTGTACCTCCTACCCATCCATACACATCCTATTCCTCTTCCACTCACTCGCACCTTCAGTCATATCCAGACACCTATACCCAACATCAACAAATCCACCCACCTCACCTACATCCTTCACTATCCATCTATTCAATAATCTACACATCTACCTACTTACCCACCTATATATCCAGCCAGCCACCATTCATCTACTTCTATCCCTTCGTCTACCCATTCATTCATACATCTATCCACCTACCTATCACACTATCTGTCTACATATCAGCCCATCCATCCATCTATCCATCCACCCACCCATCTGTCCACAGGTCCATCTACCCATATGCCTACCACCTATCACATCCACTTATAAGTCCGTGTTTGTCCATTCATCTGCCTATAATTTATCATCCATTCATTCACCTGAACTTCATCCATACATCATCTGTCCATCCATTCATCTCCATATCCTTACGTACATCTCTGTAATGGTTTTAATGAGAATAACTCATGTGTTTGAATGCTTGGTTTCTAGTTGGTGGACTGTCTAGGGAAGGATAAGGAAGGGTGGTCTTGTTGAAGAAGGTGTGTCCCTGGGGGTGGGCTTTGAAGTTTCAAAAGCCCGTGCCAGGCCCAGCCAGTCTTGGTCTCAGTCAGTGTCTCTGTCTGTCTGTCCATCTGACTTGAGTCTTTGGATAAGATATAAGCTTACAGCAGCTACTCTAGCACCATGTCTGCTGCCATGCTCCCCACCATGGTGGTCATGGACTCACCCTCTGAAACTGTAAGCCAGCCCCCAATTAAATGCTTTCTTTGATAAGCCTCCTTGGTCATAGTATCTCCTCAAAAAGTAGAAAAGGAACTAAGACAATCTCCCAACACCATTTCTACCATTTTTGGTAGCATCTTGATTTGATTTGGCAATTGGAAGTCGTTGCTAAGAAAATGTCTTCAGTGAAGGTTTTTTTTGTTTTGTTTTGTTTCTTGTTATTGTTGTTTGTGGTGGTGGTGGTGGGGTAATGTCTTCCTCTCATGCTCCATATTGAGACTTTGTGAATGATGCCAGATACCATGCCCAGGATAAGAAACTGCCCCCAATATAGAGATGGAGATGATGTCATTGTATAGGAGACACTAAGAGGACAGGGGTTCCCAAGGCTGCCAGTGTGGAAAGGATCAATCTGAGCTCTGATAGACTATGGCAGAATGTCTTTCTCCTCTGGCCTGGCCTTCTCTGTAAAGGGAGTATAAGATTGCTGTGAGGGTTGGTAGGAGGAGTCTGCTGGGCACCTTCAATATGCTTCCTGGAGGTGAAGGCCACTCCTCTCTTTGACCTGCTCTAAAGTCCCTTGGACTGAGACTAAACTTTTAGCCCCAAATCGAATTTTGGAAATGATTTAGTGAGTTTTGTCATGGGGAAGTCTCTAGCAAGGAAAGATGGTGCATCCAGTTAGGACCACAGTAGCCCTGCTAAGATGTCTGGGCCTGACATCTTTGGTGCCATGTGTGGAGGGGCTTATGACTCTTCCTCTTTAATAGTTGGTACTTCTGAGCATGGAATCCTGGGTCTGGTTGGAGCCACTCTTTCGGACCCTGCCCCTCTGCCTCTTAGGTCATGCTGATCCTCCCTCCCAACACTCTTTTTTTTTTTTTTTTTTTTTTTTTTTTTTTTTTTTTTTTTTTTTTTTTTTTTTTTTGGTTTTTCGAGACAGGGTTTCCTTGTAGTTTCTAGAGCCTGTCCTGGAACTAGCTCTTGTAGACCAGGCTGGCCTCGAACTCAGAGATCCGCCTGCCTCTGCCTCCCGAGTGCTGGGATTAAAGGCGTGCGCCACCGCCGCCCGGCCCTCCCAACACTCTTGAATCTTCAAGGTTGGCTCTCTCTATCTTTTCCTTCCTTCTAGATTCCATCTACCTAAACCAGGGAGTACCTATATGCTGGGCAGTCTCTCATTATAGGTTCCTAAGTGTCTCCCATTTTCTCATTCAGTGGTCAGCAGGTGTCCAGATATAAAGCAACCTGTGAACTGACCCTCCTACTCCTGTCCAACCACCCTTCAAAGTGGGACTCAGGGAGATTCAGAAAGCACAGGAGACAAGTGAGATATTTGTCCTACAGGCTTTGAACTTGAAGAAAGGGTGCAGGGCTGTGAGGAACAGAAAGCAGGTCTAGGCTGGCCTGGGAAGACCAGCATGGGAGCAGAGGGCCCTAGTACCATGGACTCAGAGGGAACCTCCTTCTATGCTGGGCAGGTTTCCTGTCTGGCCTAGGGAAGTGAACCCCCCCTTCACACCCCCCACTACAGACAGTGACGTCAGTGTCTGAGATAACAAGGCGCTGTCCTGGTACACACCCCCTCCCACCACCCCCGCATAGTCCCACTGTAATCTGGGCTGTCTGGGACAAAGAGGCCACCTCAGTTCGGTAAAAGTCACCATTGGAATGGGCTTCTGGTTGGCTTGGTGCGACAGATCTGCAGGTCCCACCTAGGAAGAACTGGGTGTTTGTCACTCTGCTCATATTCTCTTTGCTGTATGTATGTTAGGACTTAGCTGCCTTTGTCAGAGGCACATGGCACCTGGATCCCAGCTAGATATGCAATGGATATTCAATAAATGTACAGATAAAAAGCGTGGCCTTAATGAACTTGGCAAAAGGGATGAGGGCCCTATTTGAGCCTCTTTGGGGACATTTTGCTCAGGCCAGCACAGGTTAGCCTTGTAGGTCTGGCCTTCCACACCTGGCCATCACAGTGGACATGTGGGGCTTAAACACTACTGATACAGACAGTCCTGTTGTGCTATTGGAGGGCCTGACTACAGGCTGCCCCTCCCTGTAGCCCACATGTGCTGCCCACGGGGAAGCAAAGCTCCAGCTGAAGCAGCAGCTGAGCTACTTCTGTCTTTAGACAGGTTATGTGTGACATCAGACTCCTCCTCTCAAAGTGCTGTGGCACAAGGCGTTGCCAGCAGATGAGTGGGCAGAACAGTACCCCGGAGGCACACAGCTCAGTTTCCTGGCACTAGCCAGTCCCTTGGCGTCCAAAGCCACACCTCACTGAGATGTCCTGTGCCAGCTGGCAGAGCCAACCTGGGGATGTTTAATTGTATTTTGCAATGAAAGCCATGGGCAGAGAAGCTATTCCTAGAATGCTAGGGCTTAGATAAGACGGCATGCGCCAGGCTGGTGAGGACCCGCCATTCCTGAGGACCTAGATGACCCCAGGTTGGAGGAAGCCAGAGTGAGGGTCTCAAGTAGAAAGTGCTAGGCACAGAGGGCCATTGGAGCCAGGTGGGACTCTATCAAACAGACTACAGATGAGCCAGGTTGGATCAGCACACCGGGCACAGACCTCACTAGGACAGGCTAACAGCAGGGAGTGGAGGCAGCCACACACCAGCTCAGTCTCTCTGTTACTGGGGTAAGTGGGAAGGGACACCTGACGTCAGATGCCCCTGAGGTGAAGAATGACTGGGGATGGTATTGGGTAGGCCCTGGGAGCAAGGTGAGGGGGCTATGATAAGGATCTTGGCAGAAAATGGTGCTACTGACTGTGAGGTAGGGACTGGCTAGAAGGGTCGAGGAGCATCCACTGTAGTCAGAGCTTGGTGCAGGCAGGGACAGTGGCGTAACTGGGGAGGGTGCTGGTCAGAATGAGGCAGAGGCCCGGGTAGGTGGGAGATGATAAACAGTGGTCACTCTATAGGGGAATAAGATCCCAAGTGTTCACCTGGTATTGGGACAAGTGATGCAGGCTGGACTTGGGGTACAGATGTTTTCTAGGATAATGATGTAGCTCTTGTTTTCACTTGAAAATGACTCTATAAGAAAGCCAATGTTTCATGGACTCTCTAGGCCTGCCTGGGCCTATTCTGGGCCCCTTGGCATACAGGGTCATGTCTTGAGGCCAGGAACTTGGCATATCTTTGACATCCTGGGTGCTTTTTGAGATGCACTGGCAGAGTGGGGCTCAGGAAGGAAGGGTGTTATCTGGCAGGGGCTTGTGCCAAAGATCCATATGATGTACCTAGGTGTGGCTGGCCTCTCAGGTCCTCAGCTATACCTGTCTGCTTGCTGGGTGGCAGGCAACTTGGTGGATCCTATTCAAGAGGAAAGGCAGAGACTGAACACCAGTGATATTGCCCTGTTAATGGCCCAGCCAAGCCTGCCTTGTGGGCAGAGCTAGGGTTGCTCTATTCTGGCCATTATCCAAGCTCCTTGGCTGACTCCCTCCAACCCCAGCATCAGTGAAAAGAAAGGCAGCCCCATTTTCTGAAGCCAGCACAGGAGTGACTATAGGATAGACTGTCCCTGCACATCCAGGGCTGGTTCTGTGGGAGGACACAAGAGGAAGGCAGGATGGGACTCAGCAAGTATAGCCACCCTGAAGGGTTAGCATGAGCCTTGTACTTGAGAGGGGGAGCCTTGGACACCCACATTTGCCTTGAGCGATGCTGTGTGTTTAGTCTCATCACTAGAGCCTTGCATAGGGAATTAATGTCCTGATGCAGTAACTATTTGAAAGGCTGAGTCTCTGTACCAGTCAAGTCCTGCAGGCCTGGATAATCTTTTGTAGAAGCCCAAAGGAAAGTGAGATTCCAGGGGCTCTGAGGGTCCATAAAGCCTCCCCTGTGAGGGAACCAGCTCATGAGGGGTTCCTCTGGGCTCCATGTTGGCCTCTTGGGTGGGCAGAGCATCATTCTATGTGGCCAGACTGTTGATTGGTAGCTATGCTATCTTAGGCCCGTGGAGCAGCCATGTGCAGGGCTTTGGGAGTTATCTTGGATACTTACAAATAAATGTGCCTAGCCAAGGAGTGGCATCTCTCAAGCTGAGGCCCCCAGGCAGCAAAGCTGACCTCTACCACCTGGCTAAGCATCTTCTGGAAGAAGAGAGGCACCAATGGGCCTTGGAGGTGTAACCTGTAGGGTGAAACTGGAGAGGCTCTTAGATAAGACTTGGATCCTTTATCAGGGGTCTGTCCTTATCTCCACCCACAGTTCCAGGTCTTCCAATGCCAGGTGCCTCTGGGAAGGTGTCCTCTGTGTTCTATAGATGGACGCTTGATCAAGGGCGGGCTTTCAAGACTGCAATGCTCATTCATTTTTTTTCTACAGTGGCCTCAGGGTTCTCAGCTCCCAGGGTCTCCTGGGTGGGTAGGGGGCACAGTGTTATTTATGTGACTGTGCTGGCTGACAAACAGAGCCTTCTGATATCTTCTGCACTGGGTTCTCCAAAGGAACTCGGAAGGTGTGGGGAAAAGGATGAGGAAACAGGCAGAGAGAGGCCAAGTGGTTGTTAAGATCCCCAGTTGGCTCCAGCACCCTGTTCCCAATCCTTCACCAGAACTTCTTCATCAGGATAAGAAACAGGTTGCCTAACTAGTATGCACATGTATACTTGTATGCGTGTATATCTCATGTACACATAAGTATGTATTATACCAGCGTACACACACAAGTATGTTTTCTGGTGAGTGTGACATGCATCTGTGTGCATAAGCGCATGTGCACCGTGGCCACAGGGAAGTTCTGTGCCCCTCACCCAGCTACATCTACAGTGCTGTGTATCTTCTTACTTGTGTTTGGCATTTCTGATGCTGAGTTGGGGGGCTGCGGTTGTAAGGGAAGGCTGGGTGGTGGGGGAGGGGCTGTTTATGCCAGACATCTACCCAGGCTACACATTCTTGTGGTCATCTCTTTAACTTGGTAAAAATTTGGGAAATTTCTAAATAAAACAAAGCAAACATTTTCAAAAGGATTTCAAAATCAATGCTGCCGTGTCTCCCAGGAATTGAATCACGTGGGGTAGGAGTGAGGGGGAAACTTCCTGCCAGTCAGTACCTTCCAGAGGGTAAGCTTCCCCATCAGGAGAGCATCTGAACTCGGGAGATGCTAGGCAAAGGGCTCTGAGACCTATCCCTCACTCCCTCTGAGAGGTGTCCATAGCGTTAAGATCTGAACAAGTCTCAGAGTCTTTGGGTTCTTATTGCCAGGTAGGAGGAGCTGGTCCCTACCCTCTCTGAGATTGCATGAAGCAGGGAAGTGTAATGGAGGGGCTAGCAGAGGGTTTGGTTACTTCAGGCAGCTGAGAGGGAAGCCTCAAGGAAAGAGAGAAAGGAAAGAAAAGGGTGATGGATGGGGCCAAGAGGCAGAAGTGTGTTCAGTGGCATAGGTCCAGGGTCACCTCACCACCTAGAGAAGTCTAGCCTAGACAAGGTGTCATGGTTCGATCCTATGTGTTCTTTGTGGTCCAGGAGGCCAGCATGTCCTCATGGCCATCTGTGGTCCAGAGTGGCACGGGGGCAGAGTTAGCACACGGGAGTGCAGCGCCCGGGAGGATGTGCCTTCCACAAGGCACTCTGTCTCAGTATTACTGTATGCTAACACGCGATGTCCTGCATGGTGACTTCTGGCTTTCTTCCGCCAGAGCAATGGGTGATTGTTTAGTGAGGACCTTTATCAGGGCTGAAAGATGGGAAGACCCCTCCAGGCGGGAGTAAACCAGAGCTGTATTACTTCTCTATGACCAACACCTGACAAAAACAGCTGACTGGAGGAAGGATTTATTTCAGTCCACAGGATGAGGGACATAGTCCATCTTGTTGGGAAGGCACGGCAGGAGGCAGCTCCAGGATGGCACAACTGTATGCGGTTTGCCTTCACCTTAGCAGACCAGGAAGCAGAGCGAGGAATGCTGGTGCTTATCTTGCTTTCTGTTGTTTCCTTTTACTCCATCCGGGATCCTAGCCCATGGGATGGTGTTGCCCACACTCCCCTCAGTTAATCCTCTCCGGAAATGCTCGCACAAACTGCTCATTAATGTTCTAGGTGTCTCAATCCAATCAGGTTGATAGTCAAGATTAAAGAGCTACCAGAAAAGTGGGGACAGGTGTGAGCGGAATCCTGGAGGTTTTGAGCTGTCCTCAGTAGACCACAGGCCCCACCTCCAAAGGCATCGGGAATTCCCAGACTGTGGCATCTCTGTGCCAATCAGTCTCTGGAAACCCACTCCCTGGGAGCCATGTGTTAGCAAATCCACTGCTTTCCTTATTCTGCTTTTGGCCCCAGACTTAGTGTGCCCACTGTGTATACATACACATATACATACATACACATATACATACACATAGGCCACCGATGTGTATCTGTGTGCTCACACTTGGGGCACGGGGGACAGCTAGGATGACTCTCCATTACTAATGGTTGTGAGTCACAGAACTGAACCCAGATCCTGTGCAAGAGCAACAAAAACTCTTAACCACTGACCCATCCCTCCAGCCCCTGACCAGTTGTTCTCTATGGAGGGGGGAGTTAAGTCATCCCACCTCAGAGGCTGTCAAGTTGTCCCTCTGCCCAGTCCTGGTTGTCTACTAACACAAAACATCAGTCAGGAGAGGAGTCTACTGCAAGTCTTACGAAAAGAGCAGGTGGTGGAAGACTGGATTCGAAGTCTCTACATCCTCCTCAGAAGAAAAGCAAAGCTCCAGGTCTTTCGGGGTGAGCTCTGCAAGAATCCTCAGCTTGGGGTGTGATGTGGGAGAAGGTCAGTGACTCCTTCTTTGTATTTTCAAGTTGTTCTGGTTGTAATTAAAGGCAAGGCATCCCACAGTCTCTCTGAAGTGCAGTGGATCTGTTTCGGAAGAAGACAGGGATGGAATGGGAGGATAGGAAGGTGTGATGAGCTGAACAGCAGGCAGGAAGTCTTCACTCCAGTGTATCTCTGCTCCACTTTGCAAGTCCCCATGGAACCTTTGGGGGATTTCTCATATTCAAACATCTTCCCAGAATCTAAAACATTCAAGATTATGAGGTGATATCTGAGTGTCAGGGCATGTCTCCCATCATGACTTCTGCTGCACCAGAAGAGGAGATACAAGAAGCCTCCAAGTAACTGTGATGGCAAGAATACTCAGGTTTCCTGTGGCTCCAAGATCTGGGATGGGTCAGGGATCTCAGGTGAAAGATCTTAGTAGGATAAGTCTTTGGCTTCTCAAGGGCTTGAGATGACCAGGAGAGGAAGGCATGGAGGAGCATGGAGGTAATTGTGAGGTTAAAAAAGGCAGGGAGGGGGCATTTCTGGAATCCCATGGGATTCCTTCAGGACCTGAAGTTCCTGGGAAGCCTTCAAAGAAGAAAGGGACATAGTAACAAATACCTGAGTCAGACCCACAGGGACCACAGCTACTCACATTATCCTGATTTTCTCCATATTGTTGAGATGCTCATACCCTTCCTTGCCTACATTGCCTTGGCCATGGAGAGCATCTGAGCTACCTTCTGGCTTCCTGGGACCATTTATTTCTTTCCAGGTCCTCCACACTCCCCAAGATGATGCCTGGAATTCACTGGCTCTCTATCTGGGTCCCAAGTTCTGTCCTGTGTGTCACAGATCACTCCCAACACTCAATAGTGGTTAATCAGGATATGCAGGTGTCTCGCCCCAGGAGGACAAGGGAAGACCATGACAGGTCAGTAGAGAGGGCCTTGGCAGAGCCAACCCCACAGAAAGATCATGCTGGTCTCTCCCTGACTTCTTGTTTGGCCCTTTCCTCACCTCCACCTCACAGTGCCAACTCAGAAGATCTGACTAAAGTCTAGCGACCTAAGAGAGCACATGGCTAGGCTGGGAATCAATTACCTCCAGCAGAGAGGAGGAGGCTGCTCAGATATACAAAGCGATGCTTGTGGTACGGGCTGGAGAGACTGCTATGGGTGAAGGACTTGCCATGCGAACATGATGACCTAAGCTTGGCTCTCCACATGTCAAAGCTAGGGTGGGGGCATCTGTAACCCAAGTGCTCAGAGCAGAAGTAGTGGGCAGAGTCAGGAGGATCCCCAGAGCTCACCGTTCAGACAGTCTAGCTAATCAGTGAGCTCCTTGTCTCAAAAGAATAAGGCAGAGAATAGTGTAAAACATCTGATGTGGGCCTCTGGTCTCCAAATGCATGTACACACATATCATCTGCATGCACGTATACATACATACACATGAACATGTGCATATACTACGCTCCCCACCTCCACCTCCCCCCAGAAACAAAACACAAAGTAGAAGTGTATAAAAAGTGACAGGAATGATCTCGGGTCAGAGAGTCCTCACTCTCCCCAGAGCCTTGGACTCCTACTTGGTCACTACCACTGTGTGCCCACCTGCCCACCCAAGGCAGTGAACAAAACCCAGCATCATAGGGAGCCATATATGGGGGAGTCAAGTTTGTCTGAGGGCTTTCTCTTTGAAAGAGGCATTAGCTGCCCTTGAGAGAGAAGCTGGATTTCAGATGCCCAGGAAGGAGCCCATTAGGTGGGCAGGAATCAGTCTACAAATGCCATCTAAGTATGGCCAGTGTTTGCTTGAGGCAGCTTTACAGGAAGCGAGAGTGAGTGGAGTTGGCAAACAGACCGACAATGGCATGTAGGTGGGCTTCATGATACCAGGTTCTAACACATAGAGGACCGAGGACCTTTCTGGCTCCAATGCTGCTATCACCCACAGCCCACCCTGTTCCATCTATCCCAGCCTTGGAGAACTCACTGCTTCTGCTTCTAGAACATTCCTGAGAACACTGGACAGATCTGTGGAGCTGCTGATGACAGCCATCCTCCTGGGGACAAAATGTGACTTACCATCACCTGCCCATGTGAGAGACTGAGGGGAGTGAACCCTCCAGCTGTGAGGGAATGGTGGAGACCGGGGAACTGGCCCCAGCCCACCAGTCTCATTCTTTCTGCTCCCAGGGAATGTCAGGTCCTTGTGAGATGACCCTAGGGCTGGCCAGGGCCCAGACCTCCTGTCTTCCTTCCCCATTCCTACACTTGATACTGGAACTGGATGACTGGAGACCCCAGAAGAAAGGGTCTACTCTGTCCCTTCTCAGTCATCACCTTTCGAAGGCCATGTCTTGGGTCATCAGGTCTGGTAGTTGCCCCTAATGGCCACAGAAGACTTAAGGTCCAGGACAAGTGTCTGATGGCTGACGGCAATGGCTGGTTCTAAGGTTGGTAAGGAGCAGTTTCTCCTGCTGGGCCTGTTCTAACAAGAGGACTCAGTTCCTCAGCTGGGCCTGTCTTCCATCCCTGCCTTGAGGGGTGGGCATGCTTCAGATGGGCACCTGCCCTGAATTATCAGCACAAGCTCATGGTGGATGGACAGCCCGGGACATAAACCAGAGCCAGATGTGAGGTGCAGGTGTGGGGGTCCCAAGAGGCTGTCTAGCTACCCTACTTCCCTCTGTGGAGGCTGGCTGGCAGCCACTGTCAACGCAGCAGCTCCCAAAACACACACACAAAAACACAAATGCACAAGGCACGTTCCAGAACCACTTTAGGACAATATTTGCTCTGAACCAGAACCCCGTGGCCACAGCTGGCTTCACCTCCTGTCACCAAACATGTGTGGGCGGTGGGACATTCTTAGAGAACGGTCTTCCTGCTCTGTGCATGCACACTACTTCCGGGCCAGTGGCATGGACACCACGTGGACAGGACTCTGCCCTCTGAACCTCTGTATGTAAGATAGGAAGTAGCTCTGCAGGGCCCAGGTGGGACCCTGAGATCTGGGGTCATCTGTTAGTTAAGGAGCCACAGACTCCATTCTGGATGTCCCTGGCCTTGTTTCAATGTTTCTGTCCCTGGGAGGTCTCACATGAGAGAAGGCTGTTGTGGTTTGTTAGTGTCCCTATGTGCTCCTAGTGTGTCTATGTCACCCCGGGTGACAGGAGGATGGAGCCTGACATCCAGTGCTTTCCACTAAGCCAAATCCAAATCCTTGAGTTTTCAGGAAGCCCCTTTCCCCATGCCTCAGTCTCCCACTCTGTAAATGGAGACACTGTTAGCACCTGTCACTTACTGAGGCTTCTCAGGCACCATGAAGGGAAGAGAAAGGATGAATGTGGTGGGCTATGGTGTGTGTGTGTGTGTGTGTGTGTGTGTGTGTGTGTGTGAAAGAGAGAGAGAGAGAGAGAGAGAGAGAGAGAGAGAGGGACCTCTGTTTGACTGAAGATGTAATGGAGGATTCTTATTGGCTAATAAACAAACTGCCTTGGCTTTTTGATAGGGCAAGATTTAAATAGGTGGAGTAGACAGAACAGGAAAAAGGAAGTGAGGTAGATGGCTCAGACAATTGCCCCGCCTCTCCTCTCTGGCACAGACTGCCATGCCTCTCCTTAGGGAGAGAGATGCGATGAAGCCAGCCTCCAGGTCAGACATGCTGAATCTTTTCCGGTAAGACACCACTTTGGGGTGTTACATAGATTATTAGATATGAGTTAATCAAGATGTGAGTAAGAGGCTGAAATTAATGGGCCAGGCAGTGTTTAAAAGAATACAATTTGTGTGTTGTTATTTCGGGTTTTAAACTAGCCGGTGGCCGAGAGCAGGGCGGCGGGAAGCCGCCTGCAGCTCCTCACTACAAAGATGTGTCTGTAATGACATTTGAGTACAGGTGTGAGTGTCCATAGTGCTTATGACTGTGTATCTGGTGAGTGTACTTATGTGTTCCAGTGTGAATCCATCCTGTACTTGCGGGTTTCAGTGAATGTGTTTATGTGTGTGAGATATTAGTAGGCATACATATAAGTGTGGATCAGTGTGAATAAGGGTTATGGGGCACAGGCATGATAAACTTCAGGGACCTGCCCCTTCTACATGCGCCCATGCACCCTTCTTGGCTGTGGGGCTTGTGTCTCTGCACTGAGAGGCTCCTTGTCCTGCTTCCAGCTCTATGTTGTACCATGTACCAGGCCTCCTCTCCTCAGCCCTCTCTTTTCAGCCTCCCCTGAACTTCAGGCTCTGCAAGGCTCTGTTCTAATGCTCAGCTCAACATCTACGACCTCCTTGACATCCTCCTGCTTCCTATCTGGAGTGACCTGGTGTTGGGCCGCCCTGACAGAGAAATGCATCAGACATCGATACCAAAAGTGTGCCAGTGGAAGCCCATGGGACAAATCAGAAAGAACTGCTTCTAAGAAACTATCATCCTAGAAGAGAACAGATTCACAGATTCATTATTTGGAGCAAAAGGTCAGTAAGCAGGAAGAGGCAGGGGGATTGGCTCCACAGTGAGGAGCACCAGTGGGGACCGGCAGAGGCTCCATGATCACAAGTAACATGCAATCTGCCTTACCCAACCCACCTCACAGCAGTTTCCATGTCTCTGGGAGGCCAGACCCTTGGAAAGTGAGTGTTAAGCCGGGAATTTATAACTCTCCACTTTCAATCCCATTTCACCCAAGAAAAATTTTATATGACCTCAACTATATAGGAATATAAGGTGGGTATGTAAATCAAACATTTACTCATCATAAACTATAAATAAATTTATTTCAAAGCAATTGCTTGATATACATATAACTTCCCCATTCATTAAAGATGAAAGAAATTCACACACTAATGAGATGGACATGCTCGTTTTTTACATAAAGAATGAAACATTGCCTGAGGGTTTGATACCACAGGGTGACGTCTTCAGTGTTTTTCATAGTTGTCCAATATTTTGATTTTCTGATGATTAGGGCTGGGAACACTAATTTGGAAAAAAAGACATAGTACAAAGAATCAGGAGAAAGTTTAGAGCCTTTTCAGACATTATTAGAAATTCTGTCACAATCCTAAACCCAAAATTTTATTCCCAAAATTTCCATTGTTTGGGCTCATTGTAAATATTAATGATTCCTCATCATTAATATTCAACTATTTCATTTATATAGAGCTGAACCAATTGGCCCAAAGGTCTTCATAATATTTTCTTGTTATCCTTTAACTATCTATAGTACATAGAATTTTGTTACCTTCTTGTTTCTATATGGAATTCTCTTCCTCCCCACCCTCTCACATGCACACATGCACACACACAATTTTAGTTGATGGAGTGTGGAGTATGAAGCTGGTGAAAGGAAATAACTAGACAATAAAGTATTAAATATACATAATGGAATATAAACTATGGAAAGTGGAGAAATAACTGGATAGACTAGAGAAAGTAGGGAGTATCAAGTGAAAGTAGGGGCATAGATGGGATGGCATCAAGAACACCATGTGAGGTACAGAGTCTGAGTGTATAGAATGAAATATGGAGATTAGGAAGGAACAAAGTCTGGAGCAGCAGAATGGGGTCTTAGAGTTTCTATTGCTCAGAAGAGACACCATGACCATGGCAACTCTTATAAAGAAAACATTTAATTGGGGTGGCTTGCTTATAGTTTCAGAGGTTCAGTCCATTATCAGGGAACATGGTGGCATGCAGATAGATGTGGTGCTGGAGCAGAGAGTGCTACATCTTGCAGGCAACAGGAAGTAGACTGATAGTCACACTGAGGGAAGCTTGAGCAAATGAGACCTCAAAGCCCACCCCACAGTGACACACTTCCTCCAACAAGGCCACACCTCCTAATAGTGCCACTCCCTAAGAGATTATGGGGACGAAAGACATTCAAGCTACCACAAATGGGAAATGGAGGGAAAACATGAACAGCAAATGAGTCATGGAGAACAGAGAGCATAGAATGAAGTCTAGTTAAAGGGCTGAGAATGAAGAATGGAGGGGGGAAAGGGTAAACTAACAAAATGATTTCTTTTACTTTTATTATAAAACAAGCTCCATGCACAAATAATAAAGAACAAAAAAGAAACCTGAGCTGAGTCCCAAGCCACCACGAACACCTGTCACTGCTCACTTCCCAGCTCCTAAAGGGTTCCAGGCCACCTTGGGTTCCCATCTCTTCCCCTTGGGTCTCCTTCTCCCCTCCCCATCTCTCCTGGGTCCTCCAAGGCTGGCTGATCCATTCTGGCCCACTGAATGGAAACTCTGCCTCTTTCCAATTGAACAACAGATCTGCGACATAAACAGGAATCCCGGAGTGCTGTAGCAGAGGCTGGCATGAGGAACTAACTGGCAAACAGAGGAAAATGTGGTGAGTGAAGGAAAGAGTAGGAGTATAGAGTAGCAAAAACGAAATATGGAAACAGAGTGTGGAGTGGGAACGAGAAACAGGAGAATGTGTGAATGCAGCATAAGATGGCGACTATGGGGTGTTAAATGAAGTGTGACGAAGAGCAGAGTGTGAAGCAAGAAGACTTGAGACTGGAAGGGAGAGCACAGTGCACAGAGCATGTGACGTGGAGAAAACAATTTAGATGGAGGCTGGAGCATGGCAGCATGATATGGCGTGAGGAGATGGCCAGCCTAAGGCTGAGCACGGTGAGCGCAGCAAGAGGTGCACAAGGTAGAGCATGAAGAATGGGGAGAGGGAGCGGATTGACAAGAGTGGCATGTGGGGTGTGTAATACAGTGAGGAACAGACAATAAGCAGGACAGAGCGTGGAGAGAAATGCCTGGAGCCTCATGTTCAAAGGCTAGCACGTGCAGGTTGAAGTATGCGATGCGGTGGGAAGAGGAGAGATGGAGAGGAGAACTTCGTACATGGAGTGTGGGGTATGGAGAAGAGATGGAATATGGTGTCAGGAGACTGGCAAGCAGAGGGGATGCTGTGGAACATGCAGCATGATGCATGGAAAGGTGTGCGTATGAGAACACAGTGTGAGGAGAATGGCGGATGGGGGCTCAGTCAGTGGGGTGTAGAGTGTGGTGATTAGACTGTGTGGAAAGACGTATAAAGGGAGGAGACGAAGGAGAAGGCAGGGGAGATGGTGGTGACCGGGGCACGACGTGTGAAGAGAATGCATGTGGAGAGAAGTGTGGAAGAGACTCCAAAGTGGGAAGAATGGAAGACAGAGGGGCGACTTGGCAAGCGGTGTGTGTGAAATAGAAAATCGACTATGCAGAACGTCTTGTATGGAATACAAGACAGAAGTACGGACAGTGGGGGAGAGCTCAGTTAATGGACAGTGAAGTCCACAGCAATGTCCAATGATGCATGCATTATGGAGTGAGGAGAACGGGGGCAGCTGGGGTGACTGGTGCCTGAGGATAACACTGTAGAACGAGCATAGCGACAGTGTGCTATGAGCACTGGGAACGGGAACGAGAATACAGCGAACAGAGCACAATGTACAGAGTGAAAACCGAGAAGACTGAGACAGGGACTGTGGGAACAGAGTACGGAGGGAAGAACGGCTAAAGTGGGGGACGGCGGTGAACAGAGCATGTGGCATACATTATAGAGAATACAGAATGAACTACACAGGAAGTATGGAGGGAAGAGAGTGGGAACCTGAGGATATTCCATGGTGGATACGTGTGAGGCACAGAGAGTAAGAGTGTAGAAGGAATTACAGTATGTGGAGGAAGAGTTTGCAGGAGAAGACAGCATGGTGGATGGAGCACTGGTCAGAAAAACAGAGGATGCAGGATGCTGTGTGCAGGGTGTGAAGCATTTTGTGTAAGACAACTAGAGAGTGTAACGGAGAAGCTCGTGTGAAGCACGGGAAATAGAGCTTGCTCAAAGGATAGGCAATATTGTAATATCTAGTCAAGAGGATGGCGAACACAGAAGAGGATAAACTGGTGGCTGAACATACGAATAGCAGAGTACACAATATGAAGTATGGAGGATCACGTGAAGCAGTTAGGAACAGACGGAGAAACGCGGCAAGCGGACTGTGTTGTGTGGAGATGGGAGTGTGTGAGGTAAGACGTGGAGTACAGGAACAGGGAAGAGAAAGGACAGTGGAGCGGAGAACACAGGATGAAGTGTGAGGAGTGGAGAAACCATGTGCAGAATTACATATGAAGTCAGGAAACAGCAGACAGCCTAAGGAGAACGGAGAGGGGACAGCTGTGATGGAGCAGGGTGCATGTAGAACCACTTAAGGAAAACAGGAAGTGTGTGAACGAAGTGAGGGTGATGGAGAACGGAGAGGAGAACCTGGCCAATGGAGTGCATGATGTGAGAATCACGGAGGAGAGAGAGTGAAATGGAGCACAAAGTAGGACAACAACATCTGAAAGAAGTATGGGAACCAGCCATGGAGTGAGGAGACTAGAGAAGGGGCCATGAGGACGGAGGTGATGGGCACTGATGTGTGGAGACCACTGTGTAGACTCTGACAGCACCGGGTGCTGTGAGGAAGATGGGAAATGGGGAATATGGTAGATGGAGCGTTAGACAGGCAGGATAGAGCACGTAGGGTGAAGTAGGGGACATAGAGGGAAGAGAATGGAAACCGCAGGGATAAAGTGGTCATGAGAGTGGACGAACACGGCGAATGAGCATGAGGTGTGCAGCAGCAGAAGTATCAGAACAGTATATGGTGAGAACAAAACGAGGTAGATAACATGACCGATATGGTATGAGGTACAGAGGCTAGAGCATGTAGCATGAAGTGTGGTATACAGGAACAGGGTGAGGAGAAAGGAGAATTTAGACTGGAAGGGAGCACATGATGAACAAACTAGGAAGTTTAGAAGGAACTGGTAGATTAATGTGGAAGATGGGGGCAGAATACAGAGTGGGGGAAAATAGAGGTGGGAGATGCAGAATGGAGGGGAGATGGTGAATGGAGCAAGATGTATGGAGAATGAAGTGGTAGACGGCAGATGGAAACAGACCACGGGTGACAAGAACGGAGAACACAGGATGCGCTGGGCCAATGAAGTGTGAGGTATGGAGGTGAGACCCTGAAGAATAAAGTGGAGTGTGGGTGAGGAGGATGGAGGGGGACGCTGTAGAGAATGGGCAATGATACTGAGGCTACGTGGAGGTGTGTGGGCAGGACGAGAAGAGCGTGTGGAGCAAGGAGAACAGAAGGTGGGACAGGCTGAGTGGTGAATCTAGTATGGCGATAAATACAGAGAATGTTGTGTGCTGTGTAACAGCAGAATGTGGTGTTACGACGTGGGGGAACTGGGAGGAAGACGGCAGAAGGAGCTTTCGCTGTGCAGGACATGCACAGTGAGCATGGGAACAGAGTGAGGATAACAGAAAACAGAGATGAAGCAGTGAGCACAGCAGGAGGCGTGGAGAGCACAGCTGAAGCACAGAAGATGGGAACAGAGCGTGGAGAGAGGAGACAGTCAGGAAGGCCACGGGAAATGCAGAGTGAGGGGTTCAGACACATGGAGCGTGAGGAGAGGACGTGGGGTGAGCACATGACAAGCACATGGAGAACACGGGAAATGACACACATGGTGCGCAATAGAGGGTGACAGAAAACAGGGAAAGCACGGTGGCTGCAGGGTGAGGCATCAGCCACGGACTACTAGAATGGAGCACAGTGTGTGGCCACAGAGTAAGAAATGGTGCCTGAAGGGATTGGGCAATGGGAGGGAGAAGGCAGTGAGAGCTGAGAACGATGTACGGAGATCAGGAAGTGCGTAGTGGAAGAAGGAGAAGAGTGAGGGGATGGGGGAAGGAGAGAGAAGAGCGTGGATGCACTGCGATGTGTGGAAGATAAGACACGCAGCATTGTGTGTGGACAATGGAACAAAGGTTTGAATGGAGAGAATGGAGAGGAGGCCATGGTAAACAGAGTAAAATATACACAGAAAAAAAGTAGGTGGAAAGAAGTAATGTGAACAAACTCTGGAGAGAAGTTAGTCCGTGGAGTGTGACGTATGGAGACTGGACTTTGAAGAATGGAGTTTGGAGGAAGGAGATGGAAGCGAGGGGAGACCATGGTCAGTGAAGCATAATGTAGAGGGAGGAAGCAGGCACAAGAAACGATGGAAGCAGACTACCGTGAGGATTGGGACTGAGGAGAGGAACCTGGTTAACTGGAGAGGGGAGGTAGGGAGATCCAATTATGTAGAGTGAAATACAGAGTGGGGAGTGGGGAGAATGGAGGAGAGACCGCGGCGAACAGGGCCTGGGGTAGAGAGTGAAATATGTAGAAAGATGTGAACAGAATATGGAGTCAGGGATTGGAGATGAGGGAAGAACACGGTGGTTGGAGAGAACAGGCTATAGAGAATGACATGTGGCCCAGGAGACCAGAGTACAGAGCGCAGACAATGGACAGGAGATGGTAAAACTTGGTCAAGAGATTGCAGAAATGAGATTGCACAGAATGAAGTGTTGGGAGCGAGGAGAATGCAGAGGTGAACATGGCTCGTGGTGCATGATGCACAGAGATGGGTGCGTATGGGTGAGTACAGCAACAGAACTGAGAAACGGCTGGGAGAACATGACACGGGAAGCATTAGGCATGCAGTGCTGTGGAACAGATTATTGGTTTAACCGTGCAAAATGTGTTGATTTGTTTGTGTTGCAGAATAATTGTTTAGCTATGTAAAGATGTGTTGCTATTGCATCTTGTTTGTCTAAAGCATCTGATTGGTCTAATAAAAAGCTGAATGGCCAATAGTTGGGCAGAGGAGTGATAGGCAAGGCTGGGGGAGCAGAGTGAAAAGGGGAGCCAGCAAGCCAGCCAGGGGCCAGACAGACAGACATAAATGAAGCAGGAAAGCAGAATGAACAATATGTAGATGATGTAAACAAACCTCAGGGCAGGACATAGATTAATAGAAATGGGTTAATTTAAGTTAAACAAAAAAAGCTAGCTAAAAACAAGCTTAAGCTAAGGCAGAGCATTCATAATTAATAATAAGTCCCTGTGTCATGATTTGGCAGCAGGCAGTCCAAGAAAACACCCAATGTGGAGCGTGTATTTCTACATAATGCCTGAGAAAGCTGGGGAGGGGGAGAAAGAAACACACACACACACACACACACAAAACCAGACATGACTTCTTAGTAGCCCAGTGCTCGTAGCGTACAGAGGCACAGCTCTGCCGTACAGTGAGCACTTGAGCAGCCAGCACGTTAAGTAGAAATAACAAGCTAAGTAAAAACACCTGCAAGCTAAGAGTGGACACCAGCTTCCTAGAGCTGTGGCAGTGTCGAGGGAGAGAGGCTTCTGGGGATGCCAGCAAAGAGAGAAAGTTAACCAGTTGCTGCTCTTGGCTCTCTGAGCTCTCAGGTTTTCACCTTGAATCTCAAGCTTTATTAGAACGATAGAGATTTAGTTAAAGCTACATTTAACAAGAGCAGCAGAGCCACAGTCTGCGGGAACAGAAATCCCCCAAGGCCACATCCTGAACAGCCTGGCGCTGGTATTTGAAAGCACAGTCACTGTGACGAGGGGGAAACAGCAGGGCAGTGTGGAACACGCAGAAGCTTGGGAGCAGAACATGGGTTAAAGAGGATGGAAACCAGGAGATAACACGGCTGTTGCAGCATGACGTATGGAGAATAGTGTATAGACGAGGCATGGACCATGGGGAAAAAGCACATAGAGAGGATGGAAAGTACAAGGGAGAGCAGAACAAACGGAGACTGGAATACAGAGAAAACACCGCGTTAAAGGAGACACGGAGTATGGGTATAGAATATGGGATGGAGAGAAGGGAAAGGGAGTAGATAACATGCTGAATATAGTGTGAGGCATGAAGAACTGACTGTGTAAAATGAGGTATGGCATACGGGAACACTGCAGGAGAAGGGAGAGTAGAGGGTATGGCCTGTGAGTGTGGCTTTGGGCACAGAGAACAGAATCTTCTACAATGTGTGAACAGTGTGCTGTGTGAGAAGAGGAGAGACTCAGTGACTGGAGTGTGAGTTACGCAGAGAAAGACCGTGCGCCGCGTGTGCCGTGAAGTATGGGGAGAGGAGGGGGGGCGGAAGAGAGAGGAGGATACGTTGACCAGAGCGTGCGGCAATCAGGTTAGAGCATACGGTGTGAAGAGTAGAGTGAAATCATAAAGAAAATACGGCGAGCGGGGTGAGATGTGTAACTGGAGCGCACAGAACGACGTACGGAGCGTGAGAAAGGTGAGGAGAAGGGATCACGGAGGGAGAACGGTGTGAACGGAATACAGGGCATGGAGACTGGAGAGTGGAAACAGGATGGAGACTGAGGAAAGGGGCACGCCCAAGAGAGCATGACAGACAAAGATTAAGGTAGAAGAAATGCATGAACCAACCTGAGTGAGGAGAATGGGCAGGAGAGAGGTTGGTCAGTGGTGTGTGATGTAGCATGGAACTGAAGTGTGGGGCATGGACTGAGAACCGAGGAAGGTCCATGGTGAAGAGTCGTGATGTATGGAGATAAACAGAAGGAAGTTTGGGGACACAGTGCAGAGTGAGGTGAACAGAGACTGGTTGCCAGGACCTGGTGAGTGGCGTGTGAGATGACAAGAACAAACTGTGTACAGTGATATTTTATGTATGAAAACAAAGTATGGAGTGAGGAGAACAGAGAAGGGAGGGGAGAATGTAGCCAACGGAGGACCGGAGTATGAAGATTAATCTATGTAGAATGAAGCAGGCAGCATAGAGCAAAGGATGTATAATGGAGGGGGGACCCCTCAGTGGTCCATGATGTACAGAAGTGAGGGTGTGGGAAAATGTGTGGAGGGGTAGCCACACTGTACAACACGAAGAAGCTGAAAACAAGGAAGAGAACAGGGTGAAGAGAGAAATACATATACATTATGGAGTATGCAGGTTGAAGTAAGGGCACAGAACATGACGTTAGGAGGACAGAAAACTGGGGCTGTAGCTGGTATATACAGCATGAGACACGGGGAATAGCGTGCAGCATGAGCTTTGGAGGGTGAGGAAAGGGCATGGAGGGAGGAGACTGGGCAGTGGAAAAACCATGGTGAATTAAGTGGGAGTGGAGGACATGAAGCAGGATGAGGCACTGATTGTGGAGTTAGTACCAAGTTAGGCAATGGTGAGGTGGGAGAACCCGGCAAACGCTGCATGAGGCATGCGGTACAGAGGGTGAAGAATTGGGTATGAGGAGAAAGGACAGAGTGAGAAGAATGGAAAATGGGTTAATAACACGCTGAGGGGAGTACGTGGTACAGACAATGGCCTCGGAGAGCAAAGCATGAGACACCAGAACAGAATGTGTGCAGAATGGAGAACTGAGGGGGAGCTGAGGGAATAGCACCCGAAGTATGAAAGATGATGGACGGGATCAAGTACGTGGTGTGAGGCCAGTGTGCTCGTAAGAAGAGTAGAGCATGCCGGGGACAAGGTGAACACACTGTGAGGTGCAGTGAAGACACTACGCACCACCAAGTGCAGAGTCTGGAGTAAGGAGGATGGAAAGAGAGGGCCTAACAGGGGGATGCAGCAGGAGCCATGGAGACTAGGGGTGGCCTAGGGGGTAGAGGATGGAGGATGCCATGTAAGAACAGAGTACACGTCAAGGGAATGGTGAACGCAGAGGAGAACAAGGTGAGTGGATCGAGAGGCAGGCGGTACTCAGCATCTGAACACACAACGGGAACAAAGCGTGGTGCGAGGAGGACAGAAATGAAGCAGAGAACGCGGCGAGGAGAGTATAATGAGCAGAGAGTAGACGATATCAAATGACGTAGACCATATAGCGAGAGGAAAGCAGAACGGATGGGAGAGCACGAGTTCCAGAGAGTAGAGAATGCAGAGTGGAATGTGCAATGTGGGAACGGTACTGTGTGTGATTAATGTAGCCTGTGTAAGGCAGAAGCTAGAGAAGAGAGTGTGAGCTATGGAGGAGAGATCATACACAATGAAGCAGGCGTGTGAAGTGAGATTAGTGAACGGCAGAGAAGAGAATGCCGTGGCCGGAGTAAGGTGTAGCAACTGTATTAATTTTAGAGCACACGGTATATGGAGTGTGGCATGAGGAAGTTGGGAATGGAAGGGAGACTATCATGGGTGGACTGTGATGTACGGAGGTTAGAAAGTACAGAATGCAGTAGGGAGAATGGGAACCGTGAGGAGAACAGAGAAAGGAGGTCAGCAAGGCGGTGTGAACAGAGCATGAGGTGAGAACAGAGCATGAGGTGTGAAGGATAGAATACATAGAACTACGTATGAAGAGTGGAGGCAGAGTGGCGTCGGGAGAACGGAGGAGAGACCATGGGAAAATGAAGCATGACGTATGGAAAATAGAGTCAGTGGAAAGACTATAAACTGTGGCTGAGGAGGAAGGAGGATGGAGGACGGAGGGGATGCGGTCGGCAAGGAGCTGTGATGCATGGAGAATGGACTATGCTGATGGAGGTACGGAGTGTGAGAACCGAGTAGTCAGGAGAATGGCGGGAAGAGAGTGGTTAGTGAGGCATGGAGCAAAGAGCACAGTGTGCAGGAAGAGTTAGGAGAAGAGAACTGGGTGAAGAGAATGGAGGGTGGAGGGAAGAACTCTGCAAACGAAGTCTCGCGCGCGCGCAGAGATTATCCTAAGGATAATAAGGTGTGTAGTGTAGTGAGGTGAATACGCAAGAAGAGAACATGGTGAATGGGTTGTGATGCATGGAGATGAATGTACAGAACGATATATAAAGTATGTTGACAAAGTATGCTGGAAACTCGAAAACTGGGGAGAAGGGTGTGAAATTGAGAATCAGGTATATGGGTAGGATATGTAGAAGGAAGAACAGAATAATGAGTGAGGGGAATAGAGAACATAGGGGTAACACAAGGCACAGAGGACAGAGTGTGCCTGGGGCACAGGAGCAGTGTGGAATAAGGGGGAATATATCATGGATGGAGAGTGTGGGAAAGCACAGAGTATAGAACAGTGAGAGGGGGAGGAAGGAGGGGAGAGCGGGTGAATGGCATGTGAGGTATGGATGACAACGGTTAGAGGACTCTATACGGCAGATGGGAGTGACAGATAGAGGAGAATGTGAGGGAGACCAGCATGAATGGGGCATGATGTGTGTAGAATAAAGTAACTAGAAAGAAGCGTGTTAACGGACTATAGAACACGGAGCACGGAGAGGAGAAGCTGGTCAATCAGGTGTCAGGTAGGGGACAGACGATCTAGAACGAAGTGGAAAATACCAAGAGAGAAGAACAGGGACTGGAAGGCAGAGTTTCATCACCGGAGTCTGCGATACTGAGCAGAGACTCTGTATAAAACAAGCATGAAGTACGAGAACAGAGGGTGGAGTAAGGTGAAGGACAGACAAGCCGACCGTGAGGTACTAACGTAGTGCATAAAATGAAATGGAGGCAGGAGACTGGCAGATGGGGGAGAGCATAGTGAACGTGCATGATGTATGTAGACTATGGCATGGAGTACAGCAGAGTATGTAGAACGAGGCATGAAGTATAGCAACACAGTGGTCTGAGGAGCCTGAAACGGTTAGAACATGGTAAGTCGTGCATTAGATATGTAGCAGGGAATGTGTGGGCTTAAGTATGGGAGCAAAGTATGGGGTGGGGAGAATTGCAAACAGAGAAGATAATACGGCGAATACAGCGTGAGAGGCATGGGCTGTAGAGTCTGTAGAATGAAACAGAACACGGTTAGAAGTGAGGGGATGGGAGGGAGAACATAGTAAATGGAGTATAAGGGTGGAGAAAATGCCATGCAGAAGGATGTGTTCATATGGTGGCAAAGCACTAAGTGAGGAGAATGGAAAGTGGGAAAGCCAGCACTGTACAGATGTGAGGTGTAGATAATGGACAGACTGAACTCGGGCATGCAGAATCAAAAGTAAGGAGAGCAAGCAGAGGAAATGCACCGGGAATGGGGCACAGAGTACAGAGAACAGAGCGGAATGAAAGACACGACATGGAATCGGTGTTTTATGTGAGAAGACAGAAATGAAGAGAGAACACGGGGAATGAAGAACGAGGTGTGGAGAAAGGAGTTGGCCGTAGCACACAGTGTAGACAGAGGAGAATGGGGAGCATGATGAATTGGTGCTGCTACAGCGTGGTGTGTACTACACTGTTTAAGCTGTCTTCTTCGGGGAGAAGCTGCCTCTATAAGTGGGGTTGCCCCCATCCCAGACCCAAGTGTGTTTATGTCAAGTGTCTTCTAAACACCCTGTCCTGGGTCCAGTGGCTCCCTGGCTCTGCAGCAGAGAGAGGGGAAAGCAGCCACAGCTAAGGGCATAAAACCATTGTGCATTTGAGAACATCTAGAAAGTAAACTATTTTGACAGAGGTTGTGATTATTTAATCCCATGACATAAAAAATGTCTGCAGTGAAAGAGAAGCCAGAAGCTCATCTATGGAGAGAACGCTTTGCTCTGCCGGAGCACTCGTCCAGAATTCCAGCATGATTATTTCAGCTTGACGGCCTCTGGAAGTTCCTGCTGGATGTTGTGAACACACAACTTGGAGGTGTCGCCTATCTGGTATTATTTGTTCTTTTACTTGAAAACCTTGCCTTAGGGGACTCTCTGCTGTGCCCAGGATTCTCATTGGAAACCCCAGATGGTTGCCTCAATGGGGCTTCCCCAGTGGTCTCTGCTGGATGATCATAAATGCCCAATCTGATGCTGTTACTTTTGTTTGCTCTCTCAATCAGACTACTCCAGTCATCTCTGCTGGATGTTGTAAGGGTCTAATTTGATGTTTTACTCTCTTTCTGAAAATATGGATATTGTTATTCATTGTCCATAACTTATAAAACATGTGACAGTGGACAGCAGAAAACATAGGTTGGCGTATGGAGTACAAGGGCAATACATAGAGCAAAGAGGGCGGAGAAAGGAGCATCAGGCTGGGAGATTAGAGTGTTTCCGGGGAGTATAGTGCTGGATATAGGATATGGAATGGGAAGAAAGTAGACTGGAAGGAAGCACATGATGGATGAACCATGAAGGGCAGAGAAGAGAACACACTCGATGAAGTATGAATGATAAACGATGAGGCTGAGGAACGGGTGGGAGACTATCATGAATGGCATGGAAGGCAAGGAGATTTAAGTGTGTAGAACCTAGCATGGAGTATGGGAATGGAGCCTGGTGTGAGAAGAAGCAGAAGGATGGGAGAATGTGGTAAATGGAGAACTGACGACACAGAATGAACTAAGGCGGAGGAGACCTGATTATGGAGCAAAGAGAAGAGAAAATAGAAGGGAGAACATGGTGTGTGTGTGTGTGTGTGTGTGTGTGTGTGTGTGTGTGTGTGTGATGAAGAACAGGTTATATGGAGCATGGGGTAAAGATATGTAGGATTGTAGGGAGAGATGGCGAATGATGGATGGGGATTACAGCATGGAGAATAACGTGTAGGCTATCACAATACAGTAGAGAATGGAGGGAAACACGGTGAACGGTCCGTGAAGTATACAGCAAAGAATACGCGGAGTGAAGCATTGGAACAGACTTCGGAGTGAAGAAGATGAAGAAGAAAGGGAATAACACAGTGAATAAAACACGAAGAATGGGAACTAGACCATGCATGATGAATCATGTAGTGCGGGAACAGCACATGAAGTAAGAAGGATAGAGAGCGGAGGGGATAGTGCTGGGAGGATAGAGAACAGGGCATGCAGATTGAAGTGTACATAGGGAGTCAGGGGAGGAAGACATCACAAATGAATCATCAGGTATGCGGATTAGAATATATAATACGAGGGATGGAATACACATGATATGACAAACGGTATGTGAAAGATGGAGCTGAGCATTCGCGGAATTTAAGTGTGAAGTTTGGAAACAGAGTATGGAGTCAGGAGAAGATGAACATAGACAAGAACACAGTGAACGGTGCACGAGGTGTGCAGTACAGCATAAGCAGCGTGAAGTTTGGAAACAGAGCGTGAAATGAAAAGAACCAAAAATAGAATAGATAACACGGTGAATGCAGTGTGAAATCTGGAGAATGGACTATCCAGTAATGGAGGAGGGAGGACAGGGAGGGAGAGGCTACAGAGAACGTAATGGGTAGAGTGAAGTTCACAGGGTGGAAGAGTGTTCTATGCAAAATGTAGAGAAGCAAGGGAGAACTTAGTAAAGAGAGTGTGGGCTATGGAGAAGCGAGGGTGGAGACTGAGGTATGGATTATGAGGGGAGGAATCCGTAAAACAGAGAGGAGAAGACTGTGAGGGTAACTTATGGCATATATGTTAGAATAGATATCATAAGCTATGAAGACAGGGGAAGGGTGGAGAACGAGTTGGGGAATATGGCGAATGTACAGTGAGAGTATGCAGAATGAAGGATGGGGATTTGGAACAGTGAGAAGGATGGAGGATGACTTGTGGCAGGTGGAATCAGGCACGGAGACTCTGAGCAGAGGATGAGGGAGAAGAACGGAGCAGAGACCACGCTAAATGATGGTAAGATGAAGAACAGGGTCAGGAGAAAGAAGTGTGTGAAGTGTGGAGTTGGGGACAGAATACAGAGTGAGGACGATGGAGAATAAAACGGAGAACATGGGGACTAGATCATGGGGTACAGAGAACAGAGCTCACAGAAGGACCCCCAGTGGAGAGTGTGGTAAATGAAGGACTGGGTATGCAGGTTTGAGCGTGTAGGATAGGAGATCGGAAGCACTGATCGGAAGCAGGATGAGGAAAGGAGGGGAGAACACGGGGAATGGAGGGTCAGGATAGGGGAAAGAATTTGTAGATGAAGTATGGAGTAGAGGAGAGTGGGAGAAAGGTGGTGAGATGGGCATGGGTCATAAAGAACAGGGGGTGAAGAATGCAGTGTGGTTGAAGGCATGTAGAACGGTAGGGATGGTGCATTACATATGGCAACCAGAGTGGGCAGAATAATATATGGAGTATAGCAACAGCGTCTGAGATGCAGAGAGTGGCGGACAGAGGGGGTGACATGGTGACTGGAGCATGAGGTGTGCTTTACACACCATGTAGACTAAAGTGTGGGGGCAAAGTGTGTAATGTGGGAATACGGTGGGAAGTGAGGAGACCGGAGAGTGGGAGGGACAGTGCTGAGAATGAGCATGAGGGACAGAGACTGGGGAATGGCAAAGGAATCACACAGGGTGGGAACAGTGAGTTCAGTGAGAACAGAGATCAAAGGGCAGACTTGGTGAATCAGGAGTGAGTTACTGAGAACAGGCTATGTAAAATGAAGCATACGGCACTGAATGAGGAGGAGGAAGGATATACAGAGGAGGACATGGTGAGTGGAGCATGCTCTATGCAGGATAGGGGATGTAGCATGAAGTACAGCACACGCGGGGAGGGAGGATGGTGAGTGGAAGGGAGAATAGAGAGAACAAAAAACTCTGGGGTACAGAGTGCACAGTTTGTAGGGTGTAGCACAGTGTGGAGACAGTGAGGACAGAGGGGACAGCACAGAGTGTGGGGACAGTGAGGACAGAGGGGACAACAGCACAGAGTGTGGGGACAGTGAGGACAGAGGGGACAGCACAGAGTGTGGGGACAGTGGGACAAAGGACAACAGCACAGAGTGTGAGGACAGTGGAGGACAGAGGGGACAGCAGCACAGAGTGTGGGGACCGTGAGGACAGAGGACAGCAGCACAGAGTGTGGGGACAGTGGAGGACAGAGGGGACAGCAGCACAGAGTGTGGGGACAGTGAGGACAGAGGACAACAGCACAGAGTGTGGGGACCGTGAGGACAGAGGACAGCAGCACAGAGTGTGGGGACAGTGGAGGACAGAGGACAACAGCACAGAGTGTGGGGACAGAGGACAACAGCACAGAGTGTGGGGACAGTGAGGACAGAGGTGACAGCTGTATGACTAGTGTCAAGGATGGGAAACTGAAAATGCAGAATGCAGTAGAGTGTAAGAGAACAGAATATAAAGTGAAGCAAACAGCATGGGTGAGAGAACATGGTGAGTGGCGTGTTGGGTTACGTGGTATATGACATGCTTAAAGAAGTATGGAAATGGAGTACAGAGTGATGAGAATGGAAAATGGAGTGGATAACAGAGAGGGAAGTATGGAGAACAGACTGTGCATAATGAGGTGTGGCTTATGGGAACAACGGGTAGAGTGAGGGGGGCAGAAGGTAGAGGTATGGACCTGTGAAGGTAGCATGAGGTGTAACATGAGTGCCAGGCTCGTTGGGGTTTCTGTCCCGCCCAGTTCCCCCAGCCGTTTAGTCCCAGAGAAAATCACACAGAAATCTCCATAAGTTATAAAACTGATTGGCCCATTAGCTCAGGCTACTTATTAGCTCTTATCACTTATATTAACTCATTATTCTTATCTATGTTAGCCACATGGCTCGGTACCTTTCTCACCCGGGCAGGTTACATCTTGCTTCTTGGTGGTCTAGTAGGAATGGGAGAAATGGCTTCCTCCTTCCTAGAATTCTCCTGTTCTCATCGCCCTGCCTCTACTTCCTGTCTGATTGACCCACCTATACTTCCTGGCTGGCCAATCAGTGTTTATTTAAAATACGATTGACAGAATACAGACAATTCTCCTGTACCAATGAGGCCTGAAGAATAGAGTGTATAGCATGATGTTTACAATGTATGTACATTGTTGTATGAGAATAACAGAACTTAATGAAGAATGCAGCAAATAGCATGAGTCATGGAGAGCAGATGATATACAGTGGAGTGTGGAATATGGAGACGGTGCACAATGGAGTGTGGAATATGAGAGGAGAATGGAGAATAGCGAGTAGAGAAGAGAATACAGACGTGAGAGAACTACGAAGTACACAGGTTAGAGTGCACAGTATGAGGTAAGGAGAATGGCATGGAGAACACTGTGACTGGTGTATGTATTATGCGGGATAGAGTATGTAGAACCACATACGGAGGATGGGACTAGCAGGTGGAGCTCAGAGGTGGAGGGGAGAGCATCGTGAGTGAGCATGACGCTCAGAGAACAGAGACAGCGGAAAGGTATGTGAACCGAATACGGAATGAGGAAGATAGTGAGAAGGGGGGGGGAACTCGGTGACTCAGTTGTGAGGTGCTGAGGTTGGATGGTTTAGAGTGAACCGGGTATGGAATGAGGAGAACGGAGAAACAAGAAGAAACACAGTGAGTGCATGGAGCATAGGGAATAAAACACGCAGAGAGGAGTCTGAGAAGAGATGGCACGGAATGGAGAGCGGAGAGGAGAACACAGAGAACGGGGCACTGGGATTGGGTACAGAGCGTACGGAATGATGGATGAAAGCCGAGTGTGGAGTGGGAACTGTGAAGGACAGGGAACAGAGGAGATGACGTGGGAAGTGGAGCATGGCCTGTGGGAAATAAAACATATAAAGAAGAACGGCGGGTGAGGGCAGAGGATGGCAGGAGGAGGATGCAGGGTGGGAGAGAATATGGTGTGCACATAGCGATGTGGAATGTAGTTATGGGAACAAAGGACGCATTGGGAAAGATGGAGACTGGAAAGGGGAACATGTCAAACAGAGTATGAGGTACTGAGGAACGTCTGTGCAAAATGACATTTGACGTGTGGCAGAGAATGTGGAGTGAGTCGTGCACATGTGAGAGACTATGATTAATGCTTCATTTTACATGCAGTGTAGAATATGCAGCATGAAGTATGACGACAGAGCATAGAATGAGGAGAACAGGACAGAGTAGGTAAAATGGTCAACAGGGTATGAGAAATGGGTGACAGACTGCGTGGGATGAACGGTGGAGGATGGGAAGACAGGACACACAGAGGGGCGTATACGCAACGCCCCACTGTGACAGCGAGGAGGCATGCGGAATGGAGGGCACAGAACGAAGGACACTGCGTGGGGGCAGTGTGTCGTCTGAGTAAAGAATGTAAGGGAGAACTCCGTTTAGCGACTGAGAGGCACAGGAACTATATAGTACATACAGTGACATTGAATATGAGAACGGTGAGGGGGATGGAGAAAGAGCAGGAGAACAGTAAATGCAGCCTCAGGTATAGAGGATAGAACGTGCAGGAATACACGTGGAGTGCGGGAGTAGGCAGCAGAGAGAGGAGGATGCGGTGAGTCCATGGTTCATGGAGCACAGTGTTTGGAGAAACACAGTACACAGAAGTGTGGGGATGGAGCACAGAGAGAGGTACTGGAGAATGGGAGGGGAGAACGGGGTGAATGGGCAAGAGGTATACAGGGTGCAATATGCAGAATGAGCTGGGAGGGAGGGGGACAGTGGAGATCAACAGAATGGAGGAGAGAGAGCGCAGTGAAGGCGTTGCGCTGTGTGGATAATAAAGACGCAGAAAGCACTGAAACAGACTGCAAGGTGGTGAATGGAGAAAAGAGGGAATTATGGACAATAAAATACAATACGGACTGCAGAGTGTGGAGAATGGAGAAGAAGAGAGA
This sequence comes from Arvicola amphibius, assembly GCF_903992535.2. Taxonomy (NCBI): domain Eukaryota; kingdom Metazoa; phylum Chordata; class Mammalia; order Rodentia; family Cricetidae; genus Arvicola; species Arvicola amphibius. The sequence continues at coordinate 144,503,156 of NC_052047.1, read as the reverse complement.
ACATACCAAAAGAACGATAGTATGAAGAGCGTGGGAACGGGGAGCAGAGGGCAGAATACGGCTATAGCATGACAGTGTGGAAACCAGAGCGCGCAGAATCAAGTACATGGGCACGGACTGAGGACACAGCAAAAGTCAGTCAGAAACCGGTGCGTCGGACATGAGAGGCATGCGGAATAGAACATACGGACTGAGGCATGGAAGTTAGGAGAATGGAACTCAAGGATAGCATGGTGGATGTGGCGTGAGACGTGGAGAACACCGCGTGAGTTGAAGTACAGAGTAGGAGAAAGAGTATGCAACATAGGGAAAGGGAACGGGGTGGGGGGAAACATGGTCAATTGCATAAGGCACACAGGACAGACCACGTAAGAATGAAGTATGGGAACAGAGGCAGGAGTAGGGGAATAGGAGGGAGAATGTGGTAAGCAGAACATAAAGGATGCAGAACAGACTATGTAGAATCAAGTCTTTAAAATGAGAACAAGGGGCTGGAGATGGGGGGCACTGTGTGATGGGTGGCAGGTAAGCTATAGAGAATAGGGTTGTATAATGAAGCATACAACACAGGGTGTGTGCTGGGTTAGGAGAATGGGGAATGGAGGGGAACTATAGTGAACGGAATATGAGGTGTGGAGAACAAACGGTGCGGAGGAAGTGAGGAGAGCAGAGGGGAGGGGACGGAGGACGGGATGGAGAACACTGTGAACGGAGCACGTGGGACGAAGGTGAGGATGCACAGCGTGTATCGGGTGAACGGAGGACGGGATGGAGAACACTGTGAACGGAGCACGTGGGACGAAGGTGAGGATGCACAGTGTGTATCGGGTGAACGGAGGACGGGATGGAGAACACTGTCGACGGAGCACGTGGGACGAAGGTGAGGATGCAGTGTGTATGGGGCGTGAAATGCAGAGGGGATGAGGAGGGAACGCAGGGAGGGGACTCCGAGCTAGGGAGATGAGTGTATATGAAAGAGAATGAAGCACAGGAATGGAGGAAAGGGAAAATGGAGGGGAGAACTAGGCGATGGAGTGTGAGCTGTGGAGAACAGAGCACGTACCATATAGTAGGAAGTAAGAGAACAGAGCATGGAGTAGAGAGACTGGAGACTGGAGAGAGTGGAAATAACTGCATACTGAACAAGAGTGATGACGAATACAGTATGTAAGATGGGGTGCGGCATGTGAGAACAAAGTATGGAATGAGGAAATGGAGAACAGAGGTGAGAACTTGGTGAACGGAGCACGAGACATGGAGACAGAATTTGTCGATTTCCCATGTGCCACTGTACATAGCTTGTGCTCCATACTCTTGCTCATTTCTGTTCCTCATGCTCCTCATTCCACCCTCTGACCTAATCCTCTACACACTTTATTCTGAATATTCTGGTCCCCATACCCCTCGCTCCTCCACCACTAACCCTCTCTGTATTCCATTCCCCTTACCCCATAATCCGTTATGCTCCGTACCTCATTGTCCATTCCCCTACGTCAGGTTCTGTCCATCATATTCCCCCGCGTGCTCTATGTGGCCCTAACTCAGACCGCACGCTACCTTCACCGTGTTCTGTTCTCAGAATACCCTGAATTCAGCATATTCTCACTTCTGCTCTCCATTCTCTCCTCCGTAGCCTGATGTGGAATGAAGCAGGGGAACAGAATATGACGTGGGGAGAACGGGAAACAGAGAGGATGAGACAAACGCAGTGTGGGTTGTGGAGAAGAGAGGAGACAATGAAGTATCATGGGAGAAGAATGGAGAGTAGGGGAGAATGAAGCAGAGACGAACAGTGTGGTGCGGAAGGCAGACAAGCAGGGGACATGCAATTTGTGTAATGAAGGATGGAAGCATAATGTAGGGTTAGGTGAAGGGACAAAGGAAGGGAGAATGTAACAGTGAAGGAGCCTGCGTTATGCGGCGGTGGGGGCTCGGGAGTGAGCATGGAGTGTGGATTGAAGGGAATGGGGAGTGAAGGGGGCACCAGGTGAACCGACTGTGAAATGTGGAGGACAGCGTGTACAGCAACTACGGTACATGTCGTCAGTGCAGCAGGTGAAGAGAATGGTAACATGGAGTCTGTTACAAAGAATAGAGCCTGAACATCAAAGCCCAGAGCATGGGAACAATGTAGGAGCTAAGAGGGTGGGCCTATGGGATACAACATGGTAAAGGGAGGCTGTTACAGGGAATCCAGTGCACAGGATGAAGTCTGGGCACAGCAGACGGGTTGAAGAAATAGAGCGGGTAGGGGAGAGCACCTGTGACTGCCGATGAGGTGCGGAAGAGGCCGGCGTGGCACATGGAGTTACAGAGAATAGAGAGCCGTTTCAGGCAGAGAATGAGTTACGGAGAGACTGGAGAACAGATTATAGCATATGGTGTGACAGGGGTGTGGAGAATGAAGCGTGAGCTTTAAAGAATGGTGTGTAGCCGGGCGGTGGTGGCGCACGCCTTTAATCCCAGCACTCGGGAGGCAGATCTCTGTGAGTTCGAGACCAGCCTGGTCTACAAGAGCTAGTTCCAGGATAGGCTCCAAAGCTACAGAGAAACCCTGTCTCGAAAAACCAAAAAAAAATAAATAAATAAAGAATGGTGTGTGCAGCCTATGAAGTACAGCTTCAGGAATAGAAGGCGGCATGGGCAATGTGACGCGTGAGAGATGGGGTACGCAATGTAAATCCTACGTGGTGGGAGGGGTGCAAGAATGTAGTAAAACAGAGCAGATATGGAGGGTCTGAAAGGTGGCATTCGGAGAACGGAGCAGAGAGTGGCATAGCACAGAGTGGGTGTGGGAAAAGGGCCCGGTGCACACCCGGTATGGAGGATGGCAAGGGGTACACTGGCTGTGGAGGACAGCATCTGGAGCACGGACTCTGGGAAATGGGTATAATGATGAGATGTAAGGTGGAAACAGTGTATGGACAATGGATACAGCATATTATAGCTGACAATGGAGAATGAAGCATGGAGCATAAATATCGAGAATAGACTATTCGTGTGGAGCATGGAATGTGTAGATTACGGTGACTGCATCGCGAGGAAAAGGGAATGGGAAAGGGGTGTAGAACGTGTGGATTATGGAGCTGCAGAGAATCAGGACGGGTATGTAGAGAAGGCAGAGAGGACTGAGTGTAGGACGTGGATATTTTATATTCCATACAGGGTGTGGAGAACGGGAGATGGGCCATGGCAAATGAAGGGTTGGAGACCACTGTGGTGGGCAGGCAAGGGAAAGGGGGGACCCCAGAGGCTTGTTTGCTGTCCCAGCTGGGCTGGCTGCACAGCCCCCTTCCTCTGTCCTGGCTCTGGACCCATCAGATCTGAGAACACGGACATCCTTCCATGGGGGCCATCAGCAGTCTGGTCTGGAGAGGAGGGACATGGAGGGACAGAGATTCTTTCCTGACAAGGGGATGTGGCTTCCAGTTCTAGCTCTTCATTGAGGATACCTGGGACCATATGGGCTCCGGAGTATGATTTCAGCCCTCCTCAGCCTTCCTTCTCAGCACCATGTCTGTCTGTGTGCTGCCACACTTCCTGCCAGGAGGATAAGGGACTAAATCTCCCATACTATAAGCCAGCCACAGTTAAAAGTTTTTCTTTATACAAGTTGCCGTAGCTATGGTATCTCTTCACAGCAACAGAAACCCTAACTAAGGCATGTGTGCATGATGGAGTCTGAAGATGCGGAATGAAGATACAGGGAGGAGGAAGAGGAGTGGAGGGTAGCATGCGGGTGACAGAGAAGAGGGAAGGATGGGGATGTAAATGAGGAGCCGTGAGGAAGCACAGTGTGCAGCAATGGCATTGTTGACAGCAGAGTCGGAAGGATCCACTGTGGTGTAGATGGGAGGCTTGGCCTGGAGTATGATAAGAATACGTGGAATGAGGAGACCTGAATAAATGGACATTGGGAAGTGAGGGATGGACTTCATCCCGCCAGATTCTGGGCTGACATCAGCCGTGTTACCTTAATGTCTGTGGGTTCTCATGAGCTGGGCCCTAGCTCTCCATTGTGAGAGGTGCTGGGGACACACAGCATACAGAGGACAGGCGCTTGCTGTGTGATGCAGCAGGGCACACTCACCATCGGTACTTCCAGGCATTGGTCAAGGCACCTTGCTTGTTCTTCTGGATGTGTTCTGTGTCCTTTCATGCTGTTCCCACGGGGGCTGATCACCACCGCGTGCCATATGAGACTCCAGCATGCCTAAACTCCTGCGGAGGGTAAGCAAAGGAAGGCTTCAGTTCCCCACTGTTTCTGGGAAAAGAGGCACGCCACCTATCAGGGCGCTGGATATCTCAGGAGAGCCCCAGGAGAAGGCTGCAAAAAGTCAGGGAGACACCGAGGAAACGGTACATATTTTGGAAGCTGGAGGGCACCGAGATCCTGGTGCCAGGCTCCCTGCCCAGCACCTCATTTTGGAGGCCTTGTCTGAAAACACAAGGGCATGGAGCTTCAAGGTTGTGCTTCTGCACAGCAGGACCCCCAGGGAGGCCTGAGGACGACGTGCTGCCTTGGTGGCACCCCTTGGGTACCCCAGTGGCCTGGTGCTCCATGTATCTCCTATTTCACAGTCGCCTCGGAGCCTTCAGTTGTGGATTTAAGAGTCTCCTGGCTACTCTGCCCTTGAGGCAGCCATCTTCATGGTTCACCTCCCTCACCTGGGGCCTCCTCCTTCCCAGGCCTCTCCATCACCTGTGCCTCCTCATTTCAAGCTCCAAGTGCCTCTGGGTGTTTCTACAAACCTAACCCTGCTGGAGAGGCCAGAGATTTGTCTATTTAAAAAGTTTAAGAAACGTCTGAAGTGGCCCAGTTAGCAAAGAGCAAACAGGACAGGACGACCCTCATCAGCCCCTCCCCCAACCCACAGACCTTCCCCCACCACCCTACACACACACACACACACACACACACACACACACAGCCCACCAACACGTGGTCTGGCCCCAGCCCCAGCCTCCAGGAGCAAGCAGACAAAAAGACCCCTGCAGGACTTGTTAACGCCCACCCTTCCCACTTGCACTGCCTGCTGGGATCAGGTGGCAGTCTGGGGTTAAGTGACAGACACGGGCAGGTGGCTACACTGGGCTCCTACCCTCACACAGCTCCAGAGAGGGGTTTCAAGCCCCCCTCCAGCTCCCCTTGCTGGAGGTAGCCAGTAAAGAGGCTCCTGGGAAGCCTGGCTCCCAGGCAAAGATGAAGGCCCCTACACACACACTGGGAAGCAAAGGCTAAAGAACAAATTGGTTAAAACCACATTTTGGGTTCTTTCAGACTTGAAGGTCCTGTTCTTGTCCACAGACCTCATAGCCAGCAGCGAGGTCCACCAAGCCTGCCAGACAACCTAAACATGGGGCCTTTCTGTTCCCAATATGCTCCATGTGGTCCCCTCATCTTGGGACCACTTTACTCCTAGTTCCCTGAGGCTTCTCTGCCACTTCTAGGCTCTATCAACTCTCCTCCGTGCAGCAGAGGTGAAAACAGAAAGGACTGGGCTGTGCTGGAGCCAGACCCAAGCTACTAATCTCAAAAAGAGTCTAAGATTACAGGATCAGCTTCCTGCTTGTCTGGCCAGGAGCTGAGTGCACAAGGGGAAACTGAGGTTTGAGAGAGCTGACCCAGCAGTGGCCACGAGGGTCCTTCAGCCTCAGTTTCTCCCTGACACAATTGCCCTACAGAGAAACGCTATCACAAAGGGCAAGTGTGGGCTTTTCCAGACAAGCCAGACACGCCTGGCTTCTCAACTTCCTCCAACTGGCCTCCTTGCTCCTGACTGGACAAACTTCCATGGCTCCATAAATCTGTAAAAAGGAGCCCTGCCCCAGTAACCCCAGATTTTGTTTGGGACATGGACAGCTGAGGCCACTATCTACCCTGCATTCCTCACCCCTCATGATTTCCCCACCATACCCTCCACCCAGAATCTAAACTGGAAGAAAAAAGAAACCCGCCATTCTCCAACCAAGTATGCTCACAGGCTCCTGGGAGGCCTCAGGACGGGCACCTCAATCTAGAGTACAGCCCGTGCTGGAAAAAAGAGGCATCAGCCTGGGGACACGTGGAAGGACACACAAAAGCCAGGGACACAGCAGCAATGGTAATGAGCGGTCCCGGAAAGGGCAGGCTAAGGAGTATGCTGCCGAACTCTTCTTGGAGGCCCGAGGCCAGGGAGTAACTTCCACCCTCCCAAACAGCTCGGGCCTCCATCGCTTTCGGTCAGAAATCTTTTAAGGCCCTTCACTCTCTGTTCCTTGCGTCCACCAGTCCACACCAAAGAGTAGCTCCCTAGCTGGCCCAAGACAACTTCCCTTAACCTCTCTCAAGACCCCCAAACAAAACTGGGAATGGCACCCCCCACTCAGCTTCTGCCTAAAGCTGGGCATCCCTTCCCCCACACTCCCCAGAAACAACCCTCCTTGGAATCCGGCCAGCCTTCCTGTCCCCACCCTATTCGCCCCTCCCTCTGCTATCAGGTATCTTACCACCCAGCTCTCCGCCCAGAGCCCCTATCCAGAGCCTTAGCCCAGCTCTATCTCCTCCCATTCTCTCTCAGGCCACGCCCCCTTCCAGCCTGTCCCTGAGCTTCAGCTTCCCTTTGCAGTCCCGCACCTAAGGTCATTAGAGTTCCAGCTACCACCCCTCCCTCCCTGCGCCTATTGCCAGCCCTGCAGCTCTGAAACTGCACGGAGAGGCTGGGCCTGCCTGTTTTGGGGAGTTGAGGTGTCGGGGAGGGGGACGCAGGGTGGTCACTGTGTAAGCCTAGGGTAAGCTGAACAGAATCCTCTTCCACTGCCTGTCCCCTGAGAAGCAGGAAGGAGAAAGACAGGGGTGAGGAGGTGGGAGAGAGACTTGAGGAAGGCAGGAGGAAGAAAGGGAGAAGGGGAGTGGGCAGAAGGAAGTTAGAGCCCCGAGAATCTGCAGAGGCAGAATGCCTATCAGGAAGCTACCCAGGAGTGGGTGGTCTTTGGCAGAGGTGGTCGAACCCCGTTAGGCAGGCTCGGCCCTGGAGGTTCTGACCACAATCGGACTTCACCTCCAAAGTGGCTGAAATTTTGTTGTCTCTTGCGCCCCCGTGAGGTCAATGGTCATCATGACATCCATTTGGCGACTGAGGTGGGGTTCCTGGGGGGGTGCGGGAAGGGAAGTGCCCCCAGCCCATGCTCGCTGCCCTCAAACATGGGATTCATGCTTCTTCTCAGGTCCTCTAGGGGCTCTGGAGACATCAGGCCTTTCCACATGGATTCAGTTTCTCAGGGTCTCTTCAGAGGAGAAATGGATTGCCAGCCCTGTCTCCTTTTGTTCTGTCTTATATGGAACTTTCATCCTAGCTGGTCAAGCCCTGGGCCCATTCAACCCCTCCAGCCCTGGGTCCATTCCTTCCAGGGTTCCCTAGTCTGGCCTATAATTGACCTTCCAGCTTCTTCCTGGGCCTTCCCTGGGCTTTCACCAGTCCTCCCCTCGGATGTCACATTTGTTAAAGGTTTTGGGGTTACAGGGTGCTATAACAAGCATAACTAAAGCAGAGCCCCTAAAGTTAAGGCTCTAGTAGAGGGCTGGGCTGTGCCTCTCAGGAAAATGACACCCCCTCAGGCAGCAGCAGCCCCCAGCATGGCTGCAGGTCTACCAGTGATAACAAGCTGTTAGAAAAAGGAACCCCAACCTCCTTGGCAGCCTGATGGTTCAGAGTTCCCCGTATCTCTTGGTCTTTGGGGCCTCTCACCCTATGAGGAAGACATAACCTCCAGATCCCAAGAGTTTGAGGATAGCTCCTGCAGGCCCATACCTAAAGACCCTGTAAAATGCCAGCTAGTGTAACTAGACAGTGAATCGCCATTGGACAAACGATAAAGAACCACGTCTGGATGAACGCCGTGGGCACTTGTGCTAGTGAGGTGCATATCATGGACACTGTGACACCACAGAGTTCTCCAGCCCATCATGAGGGACACAGGGACTCTTGATGGATGTGGAGGGGACCCTGAAAGTGTAGGGAAACACAAATGAGGCTCTCTATATCCAGGTTGGGGCTATCCTGTCCCCATCTGGGAAGGAGGGTTCCATCACTCTCAAAGGAAAAAGCTAAATGCTCCCACCCCAATCAGGATCAAAACATCCAGTGATAGAGACTGTAGGTTCAAGTGAGCAAGTCTCAGGTAGACTGAGGAGGCTGGGATCACACCTTGTGGCCCACACGGTCCCAGGTATCCTCAATGAAGAGCTAGAGCTGGAAGCCACATCCCCTTGTCAGAAAAGAATCTCTGTCCCTCCATGTCCCTCCTCTCCGGACCAGACTGCTGATGGCCCCCATGGAAGGATGTCCGTGTTCTCAGATCTGATGGGGCCAGAGCCAGGACAGAGGAAGGGGGCTGTGCAGCCAGCCCAGCTGGGACAGCAAACAAGCCTCTGGGGTCTCCCCTTTCCCTTGCCTGCCCACCACAGGGGTCTGGCTGGGGCCAGGACTGGGGGAGACTTCCTCGATTTATCTCTGCAGCCAGTGGCCAGCCCCAAGCCTGGAATCCCGGGTCAAGCTAAGGTTTGCCTGCCCTGCTGTGAGCAGCTTGGAGCTGGTCAGAAGGCCCAGGCTGAGCAGGGGGATGGGATAGAAAGAATTCTGGGAAAGATTGCTTGGGGCCTGTGTTTGGGGACCCAGGAAAGGCAGTGGTCATATCTTTCTTGTAGTCAGAGTCTAGTGAGAAAGGTCTGGCCCTGCACAATGTTGTCGTGGCCTAGTCTGCAGTGGAAGGTGTTGGGCTAGGGGCATGGTTGATTTGGCTGCAGTCCCATGCAGAAGGCAGAATAAGCAAGAAGGGCTGTGCCCATAGCAAAAGAGAAACCAGAAGGCTTCCAGAACCTTCAGGCTAAGCAAGGGGCAGAGAGGAGGGCTTTAATACCTATAAGGTTTCAGTGATAGGCAGTGGCCAAAGCAAGACCACCCCAGGAACAAGGAAGAGACAGGCATGTTGACATGGAGGTCATATGGCCTCTGGACCTCAGGAGTGGTCCTCCTCCTACCCTATCCAGGAGGCTAAGGGTCCCTCGACATTGCCCATTAATGCTAATGGTGACCCTGGGTCCTTGTACAGGCACCCATGGCTAAGAAGCTGGTTGACAAGCTGAGCTCACCAGACTCCTCCATCATAAAGGGCTAGAGGGAACAAGGGACCACACTGAGGGTCATGTATGAGTCCCTGGCCTTAATGACTAGGAATCTTGGGGGAGGTGGTATCTGTGGGCTTTTAGAGAGCCCAGAGGTTCAAAGGCTCAGCAGGTATAGCAAGCCCCAGAGCATCCCAGAGGGAAGGGCCCTGGGCCACTATCTAGACCACCATCTCTCAATGTGTTCATGATACCAAGTTCCTCCTGCCCTATCAGCTATCGTCCCCACCACAGACCTGCTCCATACCACTTCTGTAGCCCCACGCATATCCCTGACCATGAGTCACTTTCTTCATGGCCTGCGGGGAGGCTCCTGCAGAATCATAGGACACAGAGCCAGAAAATAAGGGTGTGATGGACCCACCTAAGAAAAACCTCTCTAGGACTAGAGTCAGAATGCCTATCCCTAAGAAGGTTGTCACCCCACTTGGCCCCAGATGCCAAAACAGTTCATGAGCCAGAATGGCTCATGTCACACCCAACACCATATACTCCAGCTGCAGTGCCTGCTGAGGCCAGTGGACTCCACCTTCCAGGGCCCCTCCTTGCCCTGGATCCTGATACAGCTGCAAACACACAGGCCTTGAGAACTAGTCTGCCTTGGGGGACAGGTCCCGCTCGAATAGGACATGTGTACATATGTCTACATGTATACTCATCTCAGGGAGTGAGATGCGCCTCCCTGGTGGGCACTTGCCTACCATGCTAGAAGCTCTGGTTCATCCCCCAGCACCCCTAAAACAGGCAAAGGAAAACATGATCTTGGCGGAGGCCGAGGAATGAAGCCCACTCCTGACTGAGCAGCAGGTACTGTCTAGGAGGTAGCTCCAAGTCATTGGGCAGACATTCATCACAGGGAAGACCCAATGTGAAGCATCAGGATCCTGGGGGTTAAGAAGTAACCAGGAGGTCTAGAGAGATGGCTCAGCAGCTGAGAGACTGACTGCTCTTCCAAAAGACCTGGGATCAAGTCTTAGCACCCACATGACATCTAACAACTATCTATAAATCCAGGACCTGACACCCTCATACAGACATACATGCAGGCAAAACGCCAATGCACATAAAATAAAAATAAATAAATAATTTTTTTAAAAAAGTAAGCAGGGTGTTTCCTTCCACCAGCTTGTTAAGTTCTGTAAGTACCTGGCCTGAGCACCTCTCCACACAGCCACAGTTCTACCTGGACGTGGTGTCCACTGAGCCACTCCAGAACCTTAGCTCTTGATCCTGTGCTCAGGCTCCTACTTCCTTGACAATGCTGCCAGTAACATGGGCTCAAGTTGTATAGTAGTGACCCTCACTTCATGTAGCTGTCCCTTGCCTTCTAGACTTCGGGAGAGGGAATCCTGGAGACCAGAGCTAAAGATGCCTCTCCAGCTCTGAGCTTGCATTTGGACAGGAGGGACTGTGGCCTACATTAGATCCTAAAGTCCCTGCATCATCTGCATAGTCCCTTCCTTGGTGGACCTAAAGTGCTGAGTAGCTTAGCCACCCTGACCAGTGGCAGCCCCATCAAGCAGCCTTCACCTTAGATAAGGCTCTCCCCATCAGAGGAAGCCTGGGGGGATTTTAGGGGTTGTCTTTAGAACCTGAAGTACCTCTAGATGGGCTCCAATGGAGATATTGGGTCCTATGGGTGGTGGTAGGAGGTCTCTCTCATCTATCCCAAGGAAGACTGTAACCCAGGTCCTGAGTAGAAGTCATGAGTGCCTACATTTCTACCCTCTCTGGTGATCTTGTGGGCATGGGGCATCCCTTCGGCTGGGAGACTAAGGAGCCTCAGGTGTGACTGCAGCTGGTCTCAGGTAGGCAGTCAGCAGTCCCTAGGCCACACTGCTCACTCCTCAGATCACCCCAAGGGCTTCTGTGGTCAGAACAGCATTCCCCACATTCCTGAGGAGCAGAGACTCACAGCAGCCCAGCCTCTCCTTTCCTCTCCGTCCATCTTGGCCCATCCCTTATCCATGCAGGACTTCCAGACCTCCGTTCTTTTTACTTGCCTTTTCATGAGGGTCTCTCCACTCATTGGTCATGACAGACATTTGAGTCACCTCTCAAAGTGTTATCAACCTCTTCCAGAGACTCTGGTGACCCCTAGGAAGTGGGTCTGTTCCACAATATTCCTGTAGGTCCCTGATCAAGAACCACCCTTCCTTCAGGCACCTAGAGAAGCTCTTATCGGACATAGGGCCAGAGAGAAAGGGGATATTGGGCCCAACTAGGGTCAAGAAGCCTGTCTTCACCAAAGACATCTGAGCCCATACTGGAGTGTTAGAACACAGGTGACCAAATGCAAGGTGGAGACACCCAGAAGCAACACATACTGGGACAAGTGGTATTGGGGACTTTGAGGGCCCTAGGTATCCTGCCATGGAGACACAAAATCAAGGTCAAAGGGAAGACTTGGAGATGCATGGGTGATAATTTCAGGGCAGAGGAACAGGATGGGCTGTCTCTCCCAACAGTCAGCAGATGCAAGCACACAGATTCTACAGGCAGGACTGACCCCGGAAACCTCCCTACAGGGAATTGTTCAGGCTATGTGGGAAGCTCCTGAGGTCTGGAGGCAGGAAGTGCTACACAAGGCCCTCCCAGGGTGAGGGTACAGTTCCCTCTTGCTCTGTGCCCAGTACACAGAATTCAAGCATCCCGCAGCCATCACTGGCCTTATTCCTAAGGAAGTCCAGCTGTTCTCCCTACATCTTCTCCATGAAGAGATAACTATTTCCTAGTCCACAGCAGTAGACTCGTTCTTCCAAGGACTGTTATAGCACCAGCAGGCCTTGGCCCAGGCCTCAGTACTTCTGCACCCCACCTCCAATCCTGCACTGCCATCCTATCTGTCTCTCCAGACTGCAAGAGCCTTTGGGAAGGGAGGCCAGAACTCCTGTGAGTCGCCCTTGAAGATAGGTGTTCCTGGTGACCCACAGGAGGGGAAGTCTGCCCTGCTGTTCTCTCCTGACCCCCCCACACACAAATATCCTCATATATCCCATATAAACCTCAAATATCCCTTGCCAAAGGTGGTCCTAGGCCAGGGGGTACAGGATATGGACTATTAATAGAACTGTGGGCAAGGCTATCTCTGGTCTCCTGGGACTCCCCGAAACTCCAGGCATAGCCCCTCCACCCTACTCAGGTCTTAGGGTACTGTCCTGTCCTCACTGAGGCTGCACGAAGATGGCCAGGCAGGCTCCAGGGCTCCATGCCTGTACCCGACGGGGATGGGGACAGCTCTGCTCAGCCCGACTCATGCTTTCCACTGGCCCTGCAGGCCAGCGAGGCTCTGGTGGGTAAACACGTGTGTGTGGGCATCATGGACATGTGGCGGCTCTGTCTCCTGCCCGCCCACCCGTCACTTTTTCCTTCTCCCTTAATGCCAGCCAGGCTGCTCAAGCCCTGTGGCCCACCCAGACAGGGCGGGTCCGGCAAGTGAGGGAGGAAAAGAAGCCACTGCGGAGGAGGGATTTGGGGTACCAGTGGCCAAAATCTGGAATTTGGGGTCCCAGAAAACACATTTCTGGAGATGATTTCTGAACTCTATGCCAAGCTGAAAGCCTCTCTGCATTCCCCAAACCCAACCTGTTCACACACCAGTGGCCTGGAAGAGGCCCCTGGCCCACTCTTCCTAGGCCTTGCCTTCCTGAGAAAAGACTTTGAGGGATTTCTTAGAAAGAGTAATTAGAGAGCCGCAGGCCCTGTGAGGTCCAAGAGGCTCCATGGTAGGCCCAGCCCGCTTCCTCCCTGGCCCAGTAGCGCATAGGGTCCCATGGAGCCAAAGACACAGGCGGCCAGCCTACCCAAACCACTGTGGCTGCCCAATACCAGGCCTCCTTGTTCTCCATTTCCAAGGGTTCTGTGTGAGGATGAGTGCAAACTAAAGACTATGGGAGAGCCACAGGCTGAGAAAGCCATGGGCTGGGAGAGCCACGGGCTGAGAGAGCCACTGGCTGGGAGAGACACAGGCTGGGAGAGCCACGGGCTGGGAGAGCCACGGGCTGAGAGAGCCACAGGCTGGGAGAGCCACAGGCTGAGAGAGCCACTGGCTGGGAGAGCCACAGGTTGGGAGAGCCACAGGCTGAGAGAGCCACAGGCTGGGAGAGCCACGGGCTTGGAGAGCCACAGGTTGGGAGAGCCACGGGCTGAGAGAGCCACAGGCTGGGAGAGCCACAGGCTGAGAGAGCCACGGGCTGGGAGAGCCACAGGCTGAGAGAGCCACAGGCCCTGGCAAAAGGGGCTTCCCAGCTCACCCCCAGCCACCAGTAGTCTGAATGGTGCCTGGGTCTCCTTGTGCCAGCGAAGCCCAGGGCTCTGCCACCTGGTGCTGGTGGGAAAAAAGGAGCTACTACTACAGGCCCTCTACTACAGCAGTGAGGACAATGGTGTGGTTTCCCTAGGACCTTTTGTATGTCTGAGCCAGTAAGAGAGTGGCAGAGACCAATATGGGATGTGTTTCAGATCCAGAAGGACAGGGAGGAATCCTGGAAAAGGTGAGAAAGGGGAACCCCTCACCCTCAATATGCTGAGGGAAGCATAACCTGGCCCCTAGCTTTCCCTGGACGTGGTATGAATGGCCACATAGTGCCCTGGACCATGAGGACCAGGAATGTGGTAAAAGCTAAGGGGTTAGAATTTGGGAGTGGGGCAGGCACATTTGGTGGTTAGACTACCCGCCAGACTGCTATAGATACCTCCTGAGTACCATGGCTTCAAGGACTGGGGGACAGGACCAGAGAGAGATCTCTGCACACTATCAGCCATCAAGAAGAAATTACCCGCTTGTCCTTCACCATTCAGCCAGGACCCCACAGACTTGGGGCCAGCAAAAACCCAGCAGAGTTCTGTTTACTGGTTAGTTAGCCTCAAGAGAGGGCCAGGGCTCCACTGTATGGTTGGAGCTTAGACCTCCCAGGTCTATAGGACCCCAGGCTTCTAGCCTGAAGCTTGTTTGTTCCCCAGAGCTGGGCTTCCTACCCTGGCCTGGCAGGGCCCCCTGGAAGCCTCTTGTGCCCCAATACCAGTTCTACACATACAACCCCACCAGCAGCAACACCCCCTAAGTCACCGCCCTGTTCATCCACAAAGATTCCCTGTTACAAGGCCCTCACTGGGCCTCAGGGTCAACAAGACTGAATTCCAAGGCCTAAGGCCCTGGCAGAGCTGCTCATCTCTGAGGGAAGCCATTTATCACTCTGAGCCCTGGCCCACCCATCCGCTCTGCCACCCTTGACTAGGACCCCACAACCCTACCGCCAACTTGCTCAGCTGCCCCTTGGCCAGAGCTCCTTCACCATCATCTGCCAGCATTGCTGTCTGCTTGGACGTCCAGGCCCCTCTGTCCCAACCTAAACTCTCTAGATCCACCCTGCTCTTCTCCCAGCTGCCCAGAGTACTGTGGAAAGGATAGCAGAGGGAAGGGTTCCTGCGAGCACAGCAGTCAAAGCATGAGCCATGTTTTAGGATTCTCGGGGCTCTTCTGCCTCCCCCTCGAGCCCCTGTACATTTCCAATGAGGTCTTATTGGCTTGGCTTTGCAGGCACAAACCTGGATCAGACACTGGTCTGGTGTGCTTGTTTTGGATACCTTGCTGACACAGTGGGCTATTTCAGCAGCCGCCAGGGCAGGCTCTCAGTCTGGGTATCTCTGGCAGAGAGTTCACTTCGTGGAAGGGGCCAGTGGGCAGCAGGCATCTCCGGGTCCTTGGGGCCCACAGGAGCTTAGGTAACCAAATGGACTTGCCTAAAACTTCAGGCCCCCAGGTAGGGTGCTAGGCCCCTTGCCCTGCTTCAGCCTGATTGGGCTTCAGCCTGATTGTATCCATCTGGGACTCACCTGCTCCAGGCAGGCCTTCACTAAGGGCAAGGGTTTTTGGTATCTAGTATCTGCCCATGATTCTACATTGTGGTGCCCTATGATGATCTGAGACACCTCTATACACTAGGCCTGGCATAATGGAAATGGCAGGAAGGGCCCTTTAGCGATTGGCAGAGTCCCTGGGTGGTTTTGGAAACTCGAGTATGATCTCTCTTGCTTGGGAGAAGAAGGTAGGGGGTAGGAGTTCCCAAAACCCTAAGATGTTCTAGTCACTGGACACACACTTTTTGGGAATATGGTCAGCTCTGATGTGTGGGTAGCTCCTGTTCCTGCACAGGACCTGGACTGCTGGCAATGTCTGGAGTCCAGACATGGTGGTCACAGGTCTGGACACTGAGTACCCAAGACCCCAGACTACTTTCCTGGCCTTGTAGAGAGAAATGTAAGACTTGTTATCCAACGCTCTCTCCTAGACTAAGAGCTGGACCTCAAGCCTGAGTCCCTCCTAACGAAGGGTTCGTTTCCATTTTCAGCCCTGGTCCTCTTTGCTTTCACGATCCTCGTGTCTGCCCTAAGAGACTGTAAGCTGTATGTGACAGAGTTCTGCTGCTCAAACCCAGGTATTTCCCTCCCAAGAGCTTCCTACTGCCTTCTGTGCATAGCGTCCTCCACCCAACTCCCAAGACTCTTCTACAGTTCAGGCTTGATGGAAGACTATGCTGTCTCCAGCTCTAAGAGCGTGGTCACACAGAAACTACAGAACCCCAAGACTGAGCTAGCTTTAGCTTAGTTGCTGGAGCAGCTGGTCCCCACAGCCACCACCATTGCAGGAAGAGCTAGTAGTGCATTAATTCATGGTCTCTTGTTCCCAATGGAGGGAGATAGTAGGTATAGACAGGTGAGGATCTCTGAGGCATTCTGGGACAACTTTGACAGAGCAGGCTTGTTCTGAAGGTGTTCACGCTAGGGTCCAGAGTCTTCAAAGGTCCCAAGATCCCTCCTGCCTGGCACCCTATTGCTCTAGATATGACTGTCTCCATGCTCTGAGTGCCAGCTTCACTCGGTTCCCCAGAAAGAGCACACACCACCTATGACTGACTTTCTGGACATCTCTAGTCATGTGAAATACCAACCAGGGTGTCCCCTCAGGGAATATGGCCTTCCAGTGAGATCAGACATTTCTAGACGCTCAGGGGCAGACACAGTGATGCTAGTTGACATCCTAGGCTTCCCCTTGCTTGCTTTGGTGCCCATTCTTGACCACGTCTCTTGGGATGAGGTAGGGACATTCTGGTTGTTACCAGTCCTTCTCATCCTGATACTGTGGAAAAGAACCCATGGAGGATGGCTGGTTTCTCAGGCTGTGTAGGGTTAGTGAGGGGAAATGAAAGCAAAGACACCCAGCTGCAAAGGAATCCATTTATTCCATCCACCCTCTGGGAGTCCCACAGAGCACTGGAGAGCACACCTTCTTAGCAGTTGTGATTGTGAATGCCCTGCCTCACCCTCCTGGACCAGCTTCAACGTAAAACATTCTGTGGTTCAGTCTCAATCTCTGTCAGCCCTACCATCCAGGAGATGGCAAGTGAGAAGAGTCTTCATTTGTCATTTGAGACCTGGAGAACCTGGCCCCATCATGGTGGAGGCATCAAGACCAGGTGGGCCAGAGATAGCAATGGTTGCCTGATGAGTCTGGATAACGAAGGTCATCCATAGCTGGGGTCCTCTGTTTCCCCAGAGCAGAAAGTTACAAGATGAAATGAAGTCATGGTAGTCGGGATCACCCTTGCAACTGGAGAAGAGAGATGGGCTCCCTGACAGCTGTAACCAAACCTGGGGTGAGGGGCTGCCAGAGTAGCTCATAAGCAGAAAGGAGAATTGGGAAAGCCAGAGTTGATCTCTATTCCCGTCTTTGTCCTCTTTTGGGGGTCTTTGAGTGCCTGGCTGGAGCCTATTAGGCAGTGTCTACATTCTCTCCCTCTTTAGGACAGAACAGGAAAATCCATCCCAGGGCTAAGCGATAGCTGCTCATCCATGGCCAGCGTGCCTGTGCATATGGCGGTGCTGATTGGTCGGCTCTCTGTGGCACATGTGGCCCCTGCAGCAAGCAGGCCCAAACAAGGGCAACAGCCTGTCCAAATGTCCCCATGCCCTGAAAGGATGAGATTGGCAGTGGTACCTGCCAGTGGGTCCCAGGCCAAGCAGGCATAGCAGCTGAGGCTGCCGTTCTCCACCTGTCAGGACCAATGGAGACGGGAGAAGACAGCTGGGCAGGAAGGGACAATGGAGACATCCTCCTGGTGAAGCAGGATTTGGGGTCCAGCGAGGGGAGCAAAGAGAGGCTGTCCAGCCCATAATGACCAGTTCCCAATGCGTCTTGCCTTCCAGTTCCCTCTGTCCTGGAGCTCCCGAGCAGATTCAGTGGTCTCCTTGGCTAGCCAACTATTCTGTCTCCAGAGAGGGTCTCCAAGTCCTGTCTTTGGGCAGGGTCCCCAAGTCCTGTCTTTGTGCACAGCCAGGGCTGAGAACCCAACGCTGGAGCTGATGGCACCTTCCTCTCTCGAGCCCATAAACGGATCTGGGGGTAAGGGCAGCTGAGGGGGGGCACCAGGAGAGAAAGGGAGAGCTGAAGGGGGAAATCCGAGAAGGCCAGCTGCTCTGCCATTTTTACATCCTGTCAGCTCAGCAGCTCATGCCCTTTTTGGGGTCTCTCAGAGCCTGGCCATCCCAGCTGTCTCTCATGCATGCCCACATTCCCTACCTCTTGAGGAAGAGTGCTGATCTCTGAGGCTGGAAATAGCTGTGCCTTGTGTCCTAACGAGATTCCCCCAGGGACATCAGGAGAGTCAGGGGCAGCAATGCCTCCGCAGAGGGGCAGCTGGGAGGGGTACTTCGGAAAGGTTCCCTGTGATCACTCACACTGCCTCAACTGGCTTGGGTCTGCCTGCCTCTGGCCTTCTCCCCTTGACAGGGGTCCTTGAACCTGGACTTGTAGGGAGCAAGGCGGGTGGGCTGGAGGAAAGAGCCCAGAGCAGGGGCCTGGAGCAGCTGTCTTGGGACGGAAAGAACGTGCACGGCGGGCGGCCCAGCAGGGGCAGCGGCCCTGTGCCATGTTTTGCGCGTGATGTTTCTTTCCTGGAGGCCCTGGCCTCAAGCACCCTCACTTGCTGAAGTTTCTTTCTTTCAACTGCATCCCGCTGCCCGTGTTTGCTTTCCTTGGTCTGGGATGGGCAGCCGGGGAGTCGGCTCTGTGCGACTTGGCTTCTTCCGAAGACCGCTTCCTGGAACACTTGGCAGGGCTTGCCCTGGGAACCGAACCGTCCTCTCCCTCCTCCCAGTCTCGTTCTCCACTCCCAGGCAAGACACCCAAGACCTAACTGAGGGTTCTGAACTGTGCAAGGAAAGTGGGGATGGTACAGAGATCCGGGCTCAGCACTGTCCCTTATGCTTAGACTTGGGGAGTCCAGGTGGAAATACCATGTCCTCAGACTCTAAGCTCAACCCCTCAAGTCCATGCACTATTCTCAGTTTCCCCATGTGTCGAAGGAGGAACAGCCCCACCAGCTCTAACCGGCCCTAGGGTACAGACTATACCGCAGCTACTCACCCTCCTCTAAGAGCCCCACCCTTCTCTCAACCTAAGCACCTAACTTTGTATCCATTTTTTTAAAGTGCCCATTTTTTTTTTAAAGTTTAAACCCACACCAGAGTTCAGAGTTTCTGTCCCTATGGGCCCCTTCCTGGACTTGCCCCTGGCAGGATGTGGTAGACATGTAGTAGGGATCTGTGTGAGAGTCAGACTTAACCTAGTCCTTTAAACAAAGAAGAAATGACATCAGTGAGTGGACACTGTTTTTGTCTACTAGGGGTCTTCCTGAGGCCACGTGCCAGCTGGGCTCTGGACCAGCTTGCAGGAACCTCCCAACGGCTTCCCAGTATGGCCATCCTTCTGGAGAGGCCAGGGTCCTGTCCAACAGCATCCTTCCTCTTTAGCATCCACTTGGGATAGTGGAAGGGGCGGGGGGGGGGGGTCCCAGGAGCCAGAAGACTATGTGTTAAAAGTCAGACTGGAAGAGGGGTATTGGGGGTCTCCTTTTCACAGGCTCCCCCACAGTGATGTGGTTGTCTGTACCCATCTGCTGGCAAGAACTGGGCAGGGGAGAGAGACTGGGACGCCGAGAATTATCTATTCCTCAGGACCTCCTAGCCCCTGGCAGGTGTCCATGTGGAAGTTGTCTGTTCCCATGGCCTTTCTGTGGACTTCCTGAGTCTCCACTCTGTGGAGGATCCTCTTTAAAGTGACTGGGTTTCCTATCTGTAACTCAGAATGAGATGTTTTCCAGAGCAGGCAAGGCCGGTGGGCAGCATTGGCAAGCCAGGCAGGCCCACGTCCTAATCATACAGGAGCTGACAGGATACTCTAAGGCCTGGACCTTAACCATTTACAGATCAGCCCCAAAATACACACCTCAAGGCAGGGTGGCTGGAAACCTGAACAAAAGGAGCTGCTAACTTCCGGGAGACCACGACGACGGTATGACTGGACATAGTAGGGCCTCCAACACATGCGTCAGGGTTGCTGACTTCGCGTGCTCAATGATATATCTGAGGAAGTCATTTTCTGTGTGGAACAGATTCACCCATCACCAGGCGAACCCTAGGACCCCAACTCTGAGTAAATACCTGTGGTACGCAGCACTCCTACAAGGTGGTCCCTGCGTGCCTCTTCCACAGCTTCTCGGTCCCTCCGCAGAAGAACCCTGCACTGCCCCTGCCTCATTGGTCAGCTCTACAGGAGCCTGGGCACAGAAGGTGAGGTTCACAGAGTCCCATGGACACCCCACCCCGTGAGGGACACACAGCCCCAGGTCACCCTGTAAGGCAGGGGACGAGTCCCAAATAGTTGCCAGGGACTGGCCTGTTCCATGGCTCTGGTGGTCTAGTCTGGCTCTGGGAGGGGGCTCCCTGCCTGGAACGCACATGCAGAAAGATGGCGCCTGGAATTTTTTCCTTGGGGAGGTGGGGAGAAAGAAAATTTGTTTTTAAAGGGGAAAGATTGATGTTCGCTTTGCTTTCCCACACTTGGTTTGGAGCCAACGAGGTGGTTTGAGAAAGAAATTCTCCTGTCCGCTATTAAGTGTAACCAAACACGGGCTCCATGTACGAAATCACACGGGGCCTCAGACATGAAGTTCAGGAATCTTCTCTCCCCACTGCAGGCGAGACATACACTCCTCATCCGTGCCAGATGGCTGGGCAGGGGCTGGGGGTGGAGGGGCTGAAAGGTGTCTGGAGAAGAAGGTGGAGTAGACAGCCTGTAGCCAGGAGCTGCTCACGACTGACTTGCCAGGCCAAGGTCCTCAAAGCTGCCCAGGGTGATGGGTCAGTCAGCCTTGACTCAGAGGATACTTAGGCTCCAAACTTCTTGATGCATTCTGCAGGAGAAAGATGGGGGTGCTTGGGACCTTCACGGAGTCCCCTGTGTCCCAGGCCAAATGCCCCACTGTGTCCCGGGCCAAATGCCCCACTGTGTCTTGGGTCCAGGTGAATTCCCCAGCAGTGGATTCCTGCAAGGGCAGCCCACTGCCTACTACTGATAGCATTCTGCCTCCAACAGAGGAGAGGATTAGGACCAACTTTGCCCCCAAATGGAGCCCAGGTCTGGTCTCAAACTCTGTGGATCTGTTTTCCCCTGGCTGGGAAGAGTAGCAGGTGGGCAGAGATAGCACAAGGTGGTGTCTGCTGAATGCTGGCCTTGCCTCCAGGGCTGTCTGGCCCCATCCCTCTCTCCCCTCTGAAAGCACACCTGTGCACACAAATGCACAAAGGCCAGAGCCTCCCAAGCCTAGTCTTTACAGATACTCCACCTTGCCGCTAGTAAAAAAAAAAAACAAATGTTTGGGGTTCACCACCTCCTTGAACCTCACTCTCAAATATACATACTCCCTAGAGCTGCTCCGACAGAAGGGGTAAGAGAGGTCACTTCCTTGGTGCTCCCAGCTGGAGGGAGGACTGGGTGGCAGGGGGCCACTTTTGGGAACCTAGAGAGTCGGTGGGGGACATAAAACAAATCCAGAAACTGGTTCCTCTTTAGATACTTGTTAGTGTTGCTACCCAGGGGTTCCTCCACCTGTCTGCCCATCTGCACAGGGCCAATGATGATCATAAGACATCAAGGGGCTCGGTCCCCTGTGCCTTCCATACGACATGATGAGACACATCTGCCTAGATGTTCCCCGTGGTGCTTCCCAGCTTTGATGGTTGCTGAAGGAAGGCAGAGCCGAGATGAGATTCTTCCGTTGCAACTTTGCTTCTATCTCGCTCAGATACAGCACTCATCTTCTGAAGGGCCAGGACATTGTGCTGGCTCCAGGACAGCCAGAGCATGCAGGTATACTGCTACCCACGGGCTCAGCCAAGAATTCATTTGCCCTTAAATGAATGGGTAGCTTTCTGCCAACTGTACAGATTCCCCATTGTATGGCTAGACTTGATAGAGGCTGTCCTATAAGGTAGTGTATCAAAAGCACCCAGCATGGCAAACAAATCCACTGATGAAATAAAAGATGCTTGTAAAATATATATCCAGATCAAGAACATGTGCTATTTAGTGTCCAACCTCTTGACTTCTCTGTACCACAGTGGAGCAAGTGGAATTGCCTTGGACCACATCTAGAAGACGTGTGTGCCCAACCATTGTGAGGCATAGATCACACTGAAATGTTCTCTGTTGACCTGAGATCCAAGTCTAGCCAGTACGCTGCTCCTTATCTAGTGACCCTACACCCAGAGTAGAATGAGTACTCACTGGAACAAGTCAGGTCCTCTAACCATTCCCGCAATGGCCTCTCTGCTCGAACAACAGAGGCCATGATATCCCACCACCAAATTAGAGTTAAATTATCAACACCTCAGGGGCTCTGTAGTTAGTCTCCTGACTGGCTAATGATGCTCTGGAATGCCCTGTCACTGGAAGCTTCTCTTTTGGTTGCTTTAATAGAAGCATCCAGATGTCACCCTAGATGGCCCTGGGTGGCTAGGGTTTCCAGTTATCACAAGTTAGGTTTTTGCCCGGGATCTCCTCATGAACGTCCCTACTCCTAAACCCATGGTTACTGTTTCTTTTACCTTATGAATGAACTGACTCTCTCAGTGCTGTGATACCTGGCCTCTGAAGGATCAGAAGTTCATTCATCCTTGGCTATGGAGTGAGTTTGAGGCCAGCCTGAGCTACATATGACCCTATCTTTAAAAAACAAAACAAACAAACCAACAAAAATTTGACAATAAACCAGAAAGCTCAAATTGAAGTTGTCTGATAAAACTGATAAAAGGATAGTAGTTAGCAGAGACCTCTAGGCCTGCAAGTCACTGGGCCTGGTTTTACCTGCCTGATACTATCTCCTGTGATTCTTCTTAAACACACAGGTTGGTTGTTTTGTTTTGTGGGGTATGCCATCCTCCTGAATGGTGGCTCAGGACTTTTACTAAGAGCAGGTCCCTATGAACACACGACAGCTGAGTGTGTAGCCCTGGGCTCCCAGACTCTCCATCTCAGGAACTGGGGCTCTCGGAGCATTTCAGTGTACAGAAGAGGCCTACTGTGTACAGAGCCCAGCACGAGCCAGGGCCAGACAGGCAGGGCTGCTACAATAGTCCAGGTGTAAGGTATTGAGAACGGGGTGTGGAGGTGGCAGGAAGGGAGGAGGGGGCTTCAGCCAAACTGGGAAGGCTGCCAGCATGGATGTCAGGCCAGCTGCTTCCTTCTAGCACCCCAGCTCAGAGCTGCTTTTCCTTGCAGGGGGACCCTGTGTCCCTGCTCTCCTGATACCTCTGCCCTACCAGGACATGCAAGCGTCCATTAACAGGAGTCTATGGTAGGCCCTATGCAGATTGACAAAAGCCTGAAGTACCCCAGAGCAGTCCAGACCCCACCCATATTAAAGACCATTCAAGCCCTGAGTCTGACTGAAGGTTAGAAGCCACTGGGGGAGAGAGCGGTGTACGTTAGCCCCAGATCTCTCACTCTACCCCTTTGAAGCCTATGGAGGGACACAGATGACAACAGGTAATGCTCAGAGTCAGACTGGGCCAGAGCCTCACAGGGAACTCTTGGGGGCCTGGCCCTGAAGCTGTTCAGAACCACAATAGCCCATTCCAAAAGTCCATTGAAAACATGAATTCCCAGAATTCCCAGCATCCCTTCCCCAGTATTCCTTCAGGGTACATTTTTGGCCTTGGGGAAGGGAGCATATGGGCCACCTGGGAGGAGCCCACTAAGTATAAGGGCTGAGGTGGAAGGACTAGCGGGGTCCTGAGAGAGGGAAGAAAGAAGCTGGACCCACACACAACCTCATGCAGTCCTACTGTCAACTCTGCAACTTGTTACTCGCACAGGCTCTGCGGTAGCACAGGATCCCATGGCGGTTCTCACCTATCCTGAGTGACCCTAGGCTGTGACACCTTGAAAGGTGGCTGTGATGGAATCTTTACACCGCGGTAATTAGTGGACAGACAAATGGAGGCCCTTTTTTCCTAAAAGCCCCTTGTTTTAGCTTCCCCATTCTGTGGCATGGCTAGGGCCAGGTCCTTCTACAAAAGACAGCCATTAGCAATGTTTCCCAAAGATCTTGCAAAGAGGAAAGTATTCTGTCTATTTAAACAAGGGCAAATATGACACAGGAGAGGCCTTTTGCCCTGTCATGGATGCATGGGGACACAGAACACTCCATAAAAGTCCTTCATGAGGCTTACTGCCTCAGGCGGGTCCCTTCTACTTGTCTCTCTCACGGTGAAGGGCCGGCGCCTGCTGGCTTGGTTGGGTGGGATTAGCCCACAGTACATTCCATCTGGCATTCTCCAAACAGAAGAATCTTAATAGGAAATTAGCCTTAAAAGGTGATGGGGGTCCTCCCAGGGCCACCTTCTGCAAGAAGCAGCATGTCACAGAGGAGGAAAACAGGAGTTAATCCCCATAGCCTTCCTGAGAGCTCTGCTGAAGAGGCTGTCACAGCTCATGATCCAGCCTGGGCCTCCCACCTCCCACGCCGTCCATGGCCTGGGGGCCTGACACCCTATGCTGGTGTGGCAGTGGTGGGGGGAGCATAGGGCCTTTGACAGCCAAACCCAAGGAGCTCAGTGAGAAAGGGGTATAAACTAGAACTCCAGGCTTTCTTGGGTTCTATAGGACTAGAGAGCCAGCTGGGGAAACTGAGCCTCTGGGTTCAAGAGAACACCAGAAAATGAAAGGGCAAGGACCACAGTGCATCTCAGTCTCCCTCAGGAGGATGACACCATCTCAAACCCAGCTCTATGTGGAAGAAACATGTATGCCCACAGTGGTGAAGACCTGAGGCGCGACTTTACATAAAGGGTTCTTTCTTGCTCAGCCCCCATTGGCCCTACAAAGAGAGGAGTGTAGAGGGGGTGCACCTGAGTCCAGCAGTCTGTCCCTGGGTGGGCCAGATGCTGCATAGGGCAGGTTCCCCTCCTCCCTGAGCACGCCTGGCCAAAGAGTACTGCTGCAGATGTCATTATTACCAGGACCCATTTACAGGGTGCACTTTGTACACGCACGGGTTTTACAATCCCTTTTATTAGCCATAAAAAGGGACAAGAGGAGAGACGGCAGCATGTTGGGGCTGGAGCCCAGCTGCTGCCCTGGCTGAAGAAAAAGGCCCAGGGCTGTGTGATAGCCTTCAAAAAGAACCCCAGCCAGATTTGCTCCTGGGATCTAGGGTCAGGGGATGGATGGACTTCAAGTCAGGGCAGGGTCCCTTGGACCCTTGTATATATTGGGTAGAGGGCAACCAGGGGCTCCAGAGAACCCAACACTCAGGGCTTTGTGGAACGGGGTAAGGGTAATGTGAAGGGTGGGAATTCATGAGTGTCTATACTGTTGTCTCAGTGGCATCCCCACTTCTGAGCTCTCTTTTAAGCACATGGGAGGGTCTAGGCTGTGCAGACCTGCCATCTCTTGGATGCCAGCTTCATGTGTCACTTCTTTGTCCCTCCATGAATCCCAGGATTTTCCATGACCTCTAACTATACCCCAAATCACAAGTGACCTCCAAGCTCATCTCCTTAATGCTGTTTCCAGTTTTCCGGAGTCCCAGGTAGCTGATTCAAGACATCAGAGCTATAGAAGGTACCCACCCAAGCCCTGGGTTGAGAAACAAGCATTTAAGATAGACTGAAAGCAAGACAAAACACTGGGAAGAACAGCCCCCAGTTCCGTGTCTGTAGCAGGGGACCTGTGTCTGTAGCCCTGATCTCTCCTACCCCATGCTCAGCTACTCCACACCTTAGCTTTCCCCATGAACCCGGACATTTTAACTGCCTAGAATTCCAGGTCTGGTTTGCTCAGGATGCCATGGAAATGTCTCCTGGGGTGCAAGAAGGTAGCTATCTAGGTGAGGCCTTGATATCCCAGGGAGCCCAGTTAGCCTGTTTCTGAGCTCTATGACCAAGGCCATCCCTGGGAATTAGTACGGTTGGCAAGCAGGTGATGCCGCCACCCCCTCCCCACCCTCACTGCCCTTCCATCAGGAGAAGAAACATTCCTGATGCTGAAGAGAAAGAGGCTCTTCAAGGACGAAGAGGCTGTTCCTGTCTGGTGAGGTTCCCTCTCTCACTGCCTCCCTTCCTTTCTCAACACAGGAGTAGGAGGGCACATGGGAGAAGCCAAACCCCACATAGGTTCTGGGTAGAGAGCTGGTGGGCACTTTCAGGAGGCTACGTTGTAATCTAGGTCTCTCAGAATAGCCAGTACCAGAGGCAGGACCCCAGCACCTCTGAGGAGGCTGGGGCTATTGGGTTCATTGAAGAATTGATATGGAGTCCTCAAAGTGCTGGTTCTGGGCCAAGTATCTCCCATCCCTGCTGACAAGCCTGGCGCTAACCCAGCTCTCTGGGCAGCCTCTCAGGACTTTTACAGCCCCCTTTCCCAACTTGTCTCTTGACAGTTGTAAGGTCAGATCAGCAAGTTGGTTCTGGATCCACACAGGTCCAAAGCCTAGGCATTATGTTGCCAGCACACCAGGGTCCGTATTAGAGGTTTGGTGGCTACTGGAGGCTCTGTTCAGTCTTCCTGGAGGGGGCCGCCCCCTCCCACAATAGGTGCTTTCCCGAGGCTAGGGGTTGCCCCTCCCATAACAGAAATTTTCCCTAAGGTAGGGGCTGCCTCCTCCTGCCAACACCCATCAGACAGGGCCTCCTTCAGAGGAGAAGAAAGACCTGAGTCTTTGGGGTCTGTCCAGAGGCACTCTGCAGGCTGTGGCCCCCCTCCCGGGCCTGAGATTCCTGGAGGCCCAGGCATGGCCTCCCCCACCACCATGGAAAGCTGGCCCTAATCAATAAGGCCACATGTTAAATAAATCACTCAGAGGCTTAGTGCTTGTTCCTGCAGTGGCTGTAATAATAGTATTAACAACAATGTCCCTCAGAAGCCTGGCAGAGGCTCTACTTGTGGGTAGAGATGGGGCGGCGGTGGGGGGGGGGGGGACAGGGGGCTATCTGGCGTCCAGGGCTGGGGCCCTGCCTCCAGCTTCTGCCCACCCGCTGGGCCCACAGCAGCCCATAGCCACAGTCCAACCCTGGGGCTCTTTCTGTTCAGGGCAGTCTGCAAGGCTCAGACCCAAGCCCACTGAGACAGGACTGAAACTCGGTGTGACCTAGCCCCACCCCAGGATACACCCTAGGAATAGACAATTCTGTTCCGTGTGATTTCGAGGCACTCCTGAATAGGACTGCAGAAAAATGGGGGGGGGGGGACTGAGAGATCCCAGTCTGAGAAAGAAATGGCAAAGTCAACAAGGAGAACAGATTAGGAACAGGTACAAATTTACCCCTTGTTTCACAAGGACGTCTTCTTTCTTAATTTCACCCCTAAACTATCTCCAAAAAGTCAGGAGGGATCTGTGGCTACCCAACCTCACAAGGAAGTAGTCTGGGCCTGTGGGCCTAGCACTCCCTGCCCCTATCTCTCCAGAGGGGACTGGCTAGTGGGATCTGGGGAACAACCACTATCTCCCTATCCCTTTGTAACGTGCCTAGTGAGTAAGCCATACCCCAGGATGTGAGGGCTGCAAGCTGCTAAGGGAACAGAGGGGCTTATCTCTTCTGAAGACCTGTTCTGTGAAAAGTGTGCCTCAGAATCATGACTAGACCTAACTCAGAGCCCAGGAGGTGCCAAGTGGCAGTGGAGTTGGCAGGAGGCCTACAGAGGCAAAGGGTGGTGGTTTGTTTCACCACACAAACTAGCTCTCTACCACCCAGAGGCTCCAGTCCTGTCTGGAGCATGGAGAGAGACAAACAGGACCCTCTCTCAGTGTCTGACAGACATGCAGGGTATTCAATGAGGGAGAGGCACAACCATTGTGAGGCCGGAGAACCTGCTTTCTCTCCCTCAGTGGGGGAGACTGCAAGGCCCACAGATGACCAAGGATCAGCGAGGAAGCCCTGACTTTGGAGAAAGACATGAAGGCCAGAAGGGAACCTGGCACCCCATCTGCGTACCTTTGCATAGCTCAGGGCTAGTGCCAACACTGTCTGATGAGGACTGACGAGAGGGTCCTTAACTTCACTGTGGTTTCCTAGAGGCTTAGTCAAGAGTCACTCTCCCAAGCCTGATCCCATGCCATGGTTTGGGGAAAGCTCAGTGAATGTTGAGACATCAAAAACTATTGAGTTCAAAGGGCAAAGGTCACGCGTTCCAGTTACCCCTGGTTTCACTTCAGACCCTAAAAGGAAGGGTAGTGAGGGAGAAGAACACAGGCCTTTGCACTAGGCTTTTTCTTCCATGCCTTACACAGGGTTGGGAGCAGAAGAGGGACCCAGGGCAGCTTGCACATACCCAGGGCCTGCTCTTTTTTTTCAGAAGCAATAAAAAACAAATACTTTGCTCTTTGCCAAGTCCCCACATCCCTCTAAAATAAAACTGAAGGATCAGCATCCAGAGAAGAAGAAGAAGGAGAAGGAGAAGAAGAAGGCAGCTAGTAGGTTGTTTGCTTGTAGCCCCCAATGAGATGAGGAGCTGGGAGGGTTCTTGGGGGTTCTTTTCTTCTTTTTTACCCCTGAGGCCCTTGAGCCCAAGTAAGTAATTTTTCTACCCCAGCCTTGCCCCAGTGCCCACCCTGAGCCTAGGACAGCAACTACATGAAGGAGTCCAGGAAGAGGAAGAAGGAGGGGAGGGAGGGAGGCCACAAGGGGTGAAATTCAAACTGTTTGTTGGCCCAACCACCAACTTAAAACAATGAAGTCAGAGGAAGTCCCATAGGAAAGAGAAACAGGCTAGGGGCCAGGTGGTCAGGGGAGCAGCTCCAAGGGGCCAGGGTCACCCTCAGAGACCTAGCTCTTTGCAGAAAACCCAGTCAATAGCATGGAATCTTCCTGCTAGATTGAGTCTGTTCAACACTCGCTCCGAAGCGGGGCTCCAAGAGAACCAGAGAGATAGTCCCTTGAGGGTGTTTCAGATAGATCAGGTATTGGCTGGATTTGTCAAGGGGTTCCATGGCCTGAGGAGTCTCTTAGACACAACTGTCACCGAGGCTTGATAGCGCAGAGAGCTGTGGCCCCTAAAGAAGCAATGGTTCCTCATGACCTTCACAGTGTTTCACGTCACTTGCTTGGCAGGCATTCTCCAAAGGGACAGGGAAATGGAGGACCCACACCCGGCACAGCTTGCTCAGCACTGGAAGATGGTGTCTGGAGAGGTGCTGAGCAAAGAGGCCTGACAGCTCTCCTGCCTGGAGACTCCAAGTTCCCCAAACCAGGAGACTCCAGCAACTTAGTTCACAGCAATCCAAGTTAAGCCAGCACTCACATCCCAGGTTTCCCCCAAGGTGTTTCTAAATCCAAAGCCCTTCTGCTCTGGTCCGAGTGTGGACCCTTGGATATTCACATGGATACTGACACCACAGGAAGGTACTTCTCCCAGGGCCTGCAGAGCAGAGTTAAACTAGCGCCCAGTTCTAAGGCAAAGGGAGCTGGATACCTGGGCCGCTCCGCCTGGGGTCTAAGGCAGAATGGGGTTTTGGATTCCTCACCCTATCTGTCCCCTCTTCTGTCCTCCACCTTCTATGAGGCTGAAGGAGTCCTTCCTGTCCTGGTGTTCCATGGAAGCCTGAGGCCTGCCTAGACACAAACTCGAACTGGCTTCTCCTAGGCCTTCATGCCCTAGCAAAGGTACCAATCTGTGTCCCACTATAGCCAAGGCAGGAATATGATATTCAGGGACAGTCAGGACCACTGAGGAGAAAACTGTTGCCTTGGCTGCAGGTCCCCATGGAAAAATCCTGAATCCAGGAGCAGAAGATTCAGGAATCAGGCCTGGAGACAGGGGCCCAGTGTTGGAGCATGGACAGGCCCTGAGAGTGTGAGGAATACTTTGGTCACTCAGAGGCAAGACGAGTGGGGGCTGGGGACAAGAGTGTATGAGGAGAGTCCTTGCTAGGAAGGAGGGATGTGGAGCTAAGAAAGAAAGGAGGCAAGAGATAGTGGGGAAACTGAGGCAGACCAAGAGTGTAGTGGTTTTAATTGGCTCAGACTACCATATAAACCAGTGCAGAGGAAGCAGTTTAAACAGCAGCTACTAGCTGAGTCATAGAAGCTTCTTAGAAGCCCACGTTTGAGGGGCTGCTGGCTTGGCTCTTCTGAGGCTGGT
Organism: Arvicola amphibius; assembly: GCF_903992535.2. Classification (NCBI taxonomy): domain Eukaryota; kingdom Metazoa; phylum Chordata; class Mammalia; order Rodentia; family Cricetidae; genus Arvicola; species Arvicola amphibius. The sequence continues at coordinate 144,473,514 of NC_052047.1, read as the reverse complement.
AAGATGGTACCTTCCCCTGGTCCTGGTGTAGTTGCTCCCTACAAATCTGTGCCATGTTCTCTCCTGGTAATGAGAATCGGTAGTGTGAATCGGTGCCCACTCTAGAGACGTCATATTAACTTACTCTGCAAAGACTGCCAACACCAACAACAGTCATACCCTAAAGAACTGAGGGCTCGAGTTTCACCTTATCAGTTTGAGGATGGAGGGAACATAATTTATCTCAGGATTTTTTCTTTTTTGCTCCAAGAAATACCACATTAGGAGGAGGCTAGGGCAGGACACCCACAGACACTCAGGAAGTAACGAGCAGAGAGGGCAACAAATGTGTGTCACAGGGACCACTGAGGAAGAAACCAGTCTGGAGCTGAGTAAGCTAGGCCACGAAAGGAGCAGGCAATGGAAGCTCCCTCCTCTCCAGGGCCCCAAGGGTGAGGCCCAGGGCGGGGAGTGCGGGGGCCTTGGTGGGAAGACAGGCAGTCAGTCATCTCCTCAGCCAGGGGAAGGAGGGAGCTGAGTGTGGGCTGAGCACTTGGAAGCCACAGTGTGGGAAACAGCCTCGCCAGAGCAGGATGTGAGGGGGACCCAGGAGAGGGGTGGAAGGCCATCGAACTGGTTGCACGTGCAGAGACATGGCCCCTCTGCCCGGATCCTGATGGTCTCCTGGGGGGATCCAGACCCCTGACTCATAGTCATACCACCAGCCAGGTGGAGACCCGCCCAGGAAGGGACTGGAGCCATCAGCTGCCTCCAAGGTCTGAGGGGCTCCCAGGCACCATGGGTTCCCTGCCTCCCCTCCCAGTCCCCACATGAGGCTCCGATGAGGGAAGTGAGTGAACGCATAAGTTCCTTCCAACTAGCTCATCAGCAGAGCCCAGATGGAAAAATCCGCCTCCATGGAGCCTTTGAAATTGGAAATGATTTCTCTGGAAATATGTAGCGTGAGGGGTGAGATAAAGGACAGGCCTGTGTGTTCCCTAAGACAGACACTGTTAGCTCCACATGCCATGAAACCCCTTCCCAGGGCCCCTGCTATCACCTTTCTCCACTCTCTTCTTGTCCCCTATTCCTGATTGTCCCAACTCCTGGTGACACAGGAGGGTCTGGATCAGCCAGATACATGATCCAAGGTTCGAGGCAGGAATGGGAACTGTGAGCTTGTGAGTTAGCTTGCTTTCCCCCATGTCAACAAGGCCATAAGGATGGTGGTCTCCCATTAGAGTCCTCCCTCCCCAACCTTGCCCAGCCCTTGCCTGTTCACACCAACAGAAATTCCCCTGTGATGATTTAGACACCCCAGTGCACCCAAGCCATATATCACCCTTGTCTATGGCTTGTCCCTGTTTGTAAAGGAGCCCGATGCCCCTTTGTCTTCTTGAACCCCCCAAATCTCCTTTCCTTATTCCTCGATGAGACACCCCCATGAGCATACTTCTCTGTAGTCATCACTAGAGAGTAGTAGTATGCAAAAAAGTCCCAGGTTCCTGCCATCTTGTGGCTCTGCAGCTCTGGGATCCTAGGACAATGTGCCCTTTCTTCTGGGGGCAGAGGGGAGAATGGGGAAGATCCCCTGGAAACCTTTAGAGGCCAGAGCAAAAGTGACTGTGTTGCCACTTGTGAGTCAGGCACCATGCCTACAGTCAGGGAGACATATCCACAGAGTGGGTCCTTGCTAACCTCTCATGTCCTTGCCTTCCACTTCTAAGACTTTGTCTCTCCTCTATCCCAAGGGCTGTTCTTTGAGATTCACAATAATGGCTTTGCAGGTGGAGCTGCTCTGCTTAGGATGGTAAGTAACCTTGGCTTATGGCAACAGGACCTGTAGCTGGGCCATACTATGCTTGTGGGAAAGGAAGAGGTTGAGAGGAGAAAGTTTGTGCTCTGAAAGCTTTCAACCAGGTGGTTCAAGTGCAGCCCAGACCCATGAAAAGGGAAGGGAAAGAGAGAGTCTACCCACAAGAGGGCATGTGGGCACGGGTGTAGCCAGCCCAAATAGATACCTATGGACAGTGGATGGTAACAGAGAGTAAAGACCAGATGAGCCCCTAACATAGACTTCAGGAAGGGAAACAGGGGAAATGTCCTACTTCCTGATGAGTCCCCAAGCCATGAAGAGAGTGTGGGAAAGTGGAAGAGCCAGGGAACAGCAAGGGCCCCAGGGTGACAGTGGACCTTCCTCTGGCCTTTCTAACAGCAGCCCCCAGTGCACAGCCTCAGCCTTCAGGAATGTCCTGTCGATGGCAAAAGCTGCCAAAGAGAATGGACAGGACCCAGGAGTGAGGTCCAGGCAGGTGGCTGGCGGCTCTGACACTTTCCTGGCCATAGTCTCCATCCCCCATGGACACTGCTGAGGTTTGGGGGGCTTAAGCATCTGGGTGTAGGGGAGAGTTTCCAGGCCTTTTGGCCCATCTGCTCAGCTCTCACTTGGAGGGCTTGTGTTGTTGAGATGTCTGAAATATTTGTTTTCCAAAGGATTAACTTCCAGATGATTCCAGGAGGGCCAGGAACAATCCACAAGGCTAGAGGAAGGAGGCCCTTGTTCCCTCTTGAATGCAAACCAGGACAGCATCCTCCACCTAGATGAACCGGGTGACCTTATTTTTCTTGCTCTAAGAGTCATGTGATTCACTCAGTCCATCACTAGTCCCTTTATTAAAAGCATTTTAAAGCTGGGGTATTCAAATCCCTTTGCCAGTACCCTTCTTTGCTAAGTAGTGAGTGAAGTGGTCCCCCACTTCTCAAGAGGTCACTGTCACAAGATTGGACTTGGCCTAGCCTTTCTTCATTGCCTGATCTGCCAACTTCTCCCCTCATGTACTAAAGCCTCTTCTCTTCCATTACTATCCTCATACAGATGTGGGTCAGCACCCACTCTGTCCCTGGAAATCAAGGTGATGAGTTACTAACTGCCCTAAAAGCCTTCTTCACATTCCTGGTCTCACCCACCTCATATCGTAGATCATGGGATAGTGGTGGTCCTATGATGTAGGGAACATGGATGATAGCCTGACCTACCTGGTAAGGCCATGGCATGGGAAGTTCTTCTATATATGTGTCGCTTTTATTGGTTAAAGAATAAAGCTATTTTGGTCTACAAAAGTGAGAGAGGACCCCTGAAAACACATAGTTTATCTTTGAGGTCAGAGTCTGTGTACTTTTGCTCAGTCCCTGAATAAGAACTTAGGTTCTTACAGATGGTGACATCACTGGGTCAAAGATGATGCTCATATGTCTTTTGCAGCCAGAGCAGAAACAATGAGCAGAGGGCTGATGCTCTGGAAATGAACTGTAATGGATATATTAGAGCAAGGAAGAAACCAGAGGTCATAAGAGGCCAGAGGAAGGCTGAAGGTAGAGAAAGAAAGCATCCAGGGTTGCCAAAACAGTGGAGACACCATGTATAGGTGGCCTCAAAGTGGTAATCTCAAAACTCAGTCAGACTCAGCACATATACAGGGACCACAAAGGACAGTACCTCAGACATGCTCGGCTCCTTCTTCTCTCTCTCTCCTCATCTTTCCAGAACTCTTGTTTGGAAATAGATATCATGCTTTGTGTTTACCCACTCTGTTGTAGAAGACCCAGTATGCCTACCAGGATTCATCCAGAGATGCCCATAATGGCTGTAGTGCATGGCACTGTGCTCAGGGGTTAAACCAGAAATGAGGGAGCCATAGTGCTTAGCTGTTTATAGTGCCTGCTGCTCAGGTTCTGAGATGAAGCAGTCAAGAATGAGATGGGCAAAAAGCAAAAGAGGGTACAGGCCATGTGGACATCACAAGGATATGAGGGAACCCAAGTGTGATGTAGGAGAGTCTTCTGTTTGTGTTGATTTCATTCGTTAATAAAGAAACTGCCTTGGCCCATTTAATAGGCCAGCCCTTAGGTGGGTGGAGTAGACAGAACAGGAAGAAGGAAGTGAGGTAGATGGCTCAGATAATTGCCCCACCTCTCCTCTCTGGGACAGTCGCCATGAAGCCAGCCACCAAGTCAGACATGCTGAATCTTTCCTGGTAAGACACCACTTCGTGGTGCTACACAGATTATTAGAAATGGGGCCGGGCGGTGGTGGCGCACGTCTTTAATCCCAGCACTCGAGAGGCAAAGGCAGGCGGATCTCTGTGAGTTCGAGACCAGCCTGATATACAAGAGCTAGTTCCAGGACAGGCTCTAAAAGCTGCAGAGAAACCCTGTCTCGAAAAACCAAAAAAAAAAAAAAAAAAAAAAGAGTTAATCAAGATGTGAAAATTAGACAATAAGAGGCTGGAACTAATGGGCCAAGCAGTGTTTAAATGAATACAGTTTGTGTGTTGTTATTTCGGGTTTTAAGCTAGCCGTGTGGGAGCCAGGCAGGATGAAAAGCAGGCCTGCCCTTAGCTCATCACTACACAAGAGGACAGTCAAACTATGTTTGCCCCTTGCAATTTTGGATTGCATTGAAATGCTACTCCCCAATTCAGGTCTGTTCTCACCTGAACAGGTGTACCTCAATGATCCTTTCTGTTCCACAAAGGATGACAGTGCCCTAGATCCGATAATGGTGTCTATCCTGCAGAGGAAAAAGGTTGGACACAGACACAGTCACACAGGGAAGCTTCCACACACAGGAAAGAAGCAGAGACCTAGGGAATCCTAGTGACCTAGAATCTAAGGACACCTAGTGTTTCCAGAGCCTGGAATGGACAGGAAGGATCCTCTCCAGAAGCCTTCTGAAAGTACACCTTGATCCTGAATTTGTAGTCTCCAGAACTGTGCTAGAATAAATTCCTGCTTTTTCAGTCCCAGTTTGTGATAATGTGGGGGAAATCTCAAGATACTCACACACACTCCAAAACCAGGGTGAGGGGTTGCCAAGACAAGCTAGCACCTTTCATGAGGAAGCTGCAGTACGATCAGCTCAGTACCCACACCACCAGCTTGAGGACAAACCTGAGATAATGCATTGGTTAGAGTAGCTAGGGGCTGGCACTGCAAGTACAGACTGCAGTAACATCTAAAGACCACCTTCAATGCACAATTAGCTGTTGCTCTCTGTCTTAGTCGGTGTTCTATTGCTATGAAGAGACACTGTGACCATGACAACTCTTATAAGAGAAAGCATTTATTTGGGGCTTGATTACCATCTCAGAGATCTAGTCCATTTTCCTCATGGTGGAGCATGGCAGCACGCAGGCAGACATGGTAGCTGAGAGTTCTACATCTGAATCTGTAGTCATCAGGAAGAGAGAACCATAGGGCCTGGCTCCAGTCCTTAAAACCTCAAAGCCCACCTCTCACCCCGCCCAGTGACACACTTCCTCCAACAAAGTCACACCTCCTGGTTCTTTCAAATAGTGTCACTCCCTGGTGACTGAGCAATCAAATCTATGAACCTATGTGAAACATTCTTATTTAAACCACCACACTCTTCCACCCTCCAGGTTAATCTTAGCCAGGCTAGTTGACTAGGAGCTGTAAGAAATGGTAAGAACTGAGCGTTCTGGAAAGCAGAATCATTATCTAGACATGATGAGGCACACCTATAATCCCAAGGCTCAGGAGTTGGAGGCAGGAAGATCAGAAGTTCAAGGTCATCTTTGGTACATAGCTGGTTTGAGGTTAGCATGGGCTACAAGAGACCCTGTATTCTCACACAAAAATCAGTTCTCTTGTACACTAAGATTTCAAGGCCAAAGTTAAGATATCCATGTCTGTAGAGCTGCTTTCTCCTTAGGTTTTTTTGGCTTATAGATGGCATCTTCAATCCACTTTGAGTGACACACTATATCTTGTCCCCGTCCTTAGACAGGGATGTGCTTATGTTTTCATGCTGATAACACTGGGCCCATGTCCCATCCAGGTGACACCTCTGTGCCCATGTCCTATCCAGATAACATCTTTGTTTCATTGTCCCCTCAAGATGACACCTATGAACATGTCACATCCAAGAGGCAGTTGTATTTGTGTCCTATCCTGGTAACACCTCTGTGCTCATGTCTCATCCAGGTGACACCTATCTTTGTATTCCAACCAGGAGACACTTCCATGCCATTATCCAAACAAGGTGACAGCTCTGTTGGTGTCCTGTGGAATCCGCATGGCATGTTCTATTCAGGAAACACCTCTGTGCCTATGTCCTATGGAACCCCTATGCCCATGTCCCATCCAAAAGACACCTCTGTGCGTCTATCCTATCCAGGTAATACAGGTGATACCTCTGTGCACAAGTCCCATCCAGGTGACACCTCTATGCCATGTCCCATATAGATAACATCTCTGTACCCATGTCCCATCTAAGAGATACCTCTGTGCCTGTGTCTCACACAGGTGACACTTTGTGCCTGTGTCCCATCTAAGTGGTACCACTATGTCCATGTTCCTTCTAAAGGCATCTATATACCCATGTCCTTTTCAGGTAATACCTCTGAGCCTGTATCCTATCCAAGTGACACTCTGTGTCTATGTCCTATGTAGATAATACTCTTGCATATATGTTCTATCCAGATGACACCTCTGTGCCCACAATGCCTCCAGGTGCCACATTAGTGACCAGGTCCTATCTAGGTGATTCTCTGCTGTCCCTATCATAGCTATGTGACACCTCTGTGCCCATGCCCTCTCTAGGTGACATCTGTGCCCATGTCCCACCTATGGGACACCTCTGTACCATTTTCCCATCTAGGTCACCAGTGTTATGCTCATGTAGCTATCCAAATACCAGCACCATACACATGTTCTTGTCCAAGTGACAACACTCTGTCCAGATGTTACATGGTACCACCATGCTCACAGTGTCTGAGAGACACATTGTGGGGGTTGGTTCTTTATGGGGATAGTGTCCAGAAATGAACAATGTGAGCTGGCTCTCAACTAAGAAGGCTCATAATTTGAGCTTAGGACCTAGGAGATGGCCACGTCCTTAGAAGAGACTGGGGCTTCCCAGGATGTCTCACATCTACCCTCTCTGTCCTCAACTTCTTGGAGAGTCAGTAAAAAGGAATCTAACTCCTGTCTCGATGAAGCTGGACTCTCTCCGCCACCAGACCAAGTTCTATATCCAACATCAGGGCTCAGATTAGACTGCCATGGGGTACTGACTCTCATTAAAGTACCATGCTTCAGTTAGGTCTGTTTGCCCACCAGCTGCTAGTCATTGACTAGTCGCTAAGCTAATCTCACGCATTATTACTATGACCAGAGCAGGCCAGACTTGGCTCCATGAGTCCCCAAAATCTCCATTCATTGTGCAAGCCCCAGCAGTCTCCGAATTGACGAATTGACAAAGACACATTAAGCAGGTACCAGAAAGTAGAGAGCTCTGCTTCCATCCAATAGGTATGCAAATGCAGCTTTAGGCTCTTAATCCACCAAGGAGTCCTGCTCTCCCTTAAAAGCCTCCTCACCTCAGTAGTTGGATGTGATGCAGTCAACCCCAACCATCTTTGACGATTCCAGGAGGAACACAGCAGAGGAGCGCAGCCATGGTGCCACGAAAAATATGTGTTCTGGTGATCAGAGAACACTGGGTCTGCCCAGAGCCCGAGTAATGCTAAAAAGACAGCCACCACCTATGGCTCCTGCAATGACCACAGAAAAGGTAAAGGTTGACAAGCAAGGAAAGATTCGATTCCCATGTCCTCAGGTTGAGTATGCAGGGCTCTTAAACCCAGGATCCCAAGGGGCACCCCAAAACATATATGGGCTTCCATCAGACAATGGGAATTTTGCAAGGAGACTGCCCTATTCTTGGGTGCCCGCTGAACCCATTGCGAGTTTTAGAGACTGAAGTTGCCGCGTGGTGGCAGCACCATCTCTTGCTCCAAACGTAAAGAACCCCGGCATTAGGACCCACAAGTAGCAATGTCATGGGTCACCCAGATCCTGTGCCTCAGTAGATCATGAAAGTAATTAGGAAGACAGGACTCACGTGTTTTTAGGCTGGTTCCCATGGTCTTGGACCCCCACCCCAAATCAACAAAATCGGCTAACTATTGGTGTGCGTAAAGACTGGGGTTGCTGCACGATGGCAGCGAAGTTTCATACTCACGCATCGCAGTCCCGAGGCGGACTGCGACTGAGATCGGGGTTCACTCATAGCAGTATCTATGATCCCCCCTGGCCTGGGCTTCATGAGGCCAGAAATTCACAAGAGTCCTTAATAGAACTTTCTTGTGAGCCATACCAGGCATCTTACCTATAGGGCTCTGAGGCTGTCGGTGTTGTGGTATGGAAATCAAGGCATTTTTACTATGTGTGGGGATCATGGAATGTGTTGCAGGTATCATAGTGCCAACCCCACTCAGTATTGTCCTCACGGTACAGACACCTAACATCTCCGGTCAAGGAACCACTTAAAGAAAACACTTTACTTCGGCCCTGGTCGCCCCAGACTCTTTAAGCAATAACAAAGCCAGTCAATCTGGGCTTTGAGATGCTGATTAGGGAGTTCAGATGTTAAGCAGCCAAGAAGAGCACAGCTGCGAATTGTTCGGCAATCTGAGGATTCTCCTAACAAGTCTCAACCTTACCTAGGGAGCTGCAAACCCTGTTTCAATCCTTGGGTGCAAGCTCGGCCCTAAATCAGCTGTAGGTGTGGCGGGGCCCCAAAGTTGCCATTTGTGGCAGCATCATTTTACACAAGTAACAGCTTAGAGGTGGCAAACGGTTTTACTGTCCCCGAGAGCCTCCATATGAGAGTCATCAGAAGGCAGGACACTTGCGCATTTTTAGAAGGGACTCCTTTGGTCTCATATCCCATAAACCAGTGCATGTAGCTCAGTACCAGATGGCACAGAAGCCATTGTGGGTGGAAAGACCTAAATTACCATTCTGGTAACAGCATAGTCTTAAACATTGTAGCCCAGAAGCACCAAAGATAGGGTTTGCCCGCGGCAAGGTCCGGGGCCAAATTTAGCGTTCACCTGTGGCAATATCCAAAGACCCAGTGTCTCAGTGTTTAAAAATATAATAAAAGGGTGGAATACTTGTGTTCCTGGAGGGATCTGTTTGGTCTCTGAACCCCAAAACCAGCCAGAGTGGCTTACTATCTCAAGCCATAGAAGCCGCTGTAAGCGTAGGGAAATGGCCGTTGCCGCGCGGTGGCAGCATACTCCTATGTATTATTGTCGAAATACAGCTTACTTGGGGGGGGGGGGATTCACTCCCAGGAGTGTCCTGGGACACCCAAACCTGATGCAGTTCACGGAGATTGTAAGATGTGTGCACCTCTAGAGTGGTGCCCTTGCACCTTGAAACCAGAGAACTTCGCTCATTCCCTACACAGCACGGGATCGGCTGTGGTTTGCAAGTTGCCGTGCGGCGACAGTATGGTCGGTCCTAAACATCTCGGCACGAAAATGTCAAAAATCAGGGTTCACCTCTGGCATTGTCCTAGGGCACTCGGCTCAGTCCTAGCATTCAAGGATGCATGAGGGCCATGGGATGGTAGGACACGCACATTTCTTGAGTAGTTCTCTTCGGTCTGGCACTCTTCGGTCGGCTCACTCTCCATACAGTGCGGAATTGGTTATGGCTGGCGAGAAAGACATTGCCGCGCGGTGGCAGCACATCCCTACACATTTCGGCACAAGGCGCTGGGATTGGGGTTCACCTTTGGCACTGTCCTAGGGCACTTGGCTCAGTCCTAGCATTCAATGATGCATGAGGGCCATGGGATGGTAGGACACGCACATTTCTTGAGTAGTTCTCTTCGGTCTTGCACCCTTCGGTCGGCTCACTCTCCATACAGCGCGGATATGGTTGTGGCTAGAGAGACAGTCATTGCTGCACGGTGGCAGCACATCCTTACATGTTTTGGCACAAGGCGATGGGATTGGGGTTCACCTCTGGCACTGTCCTAGGGCACTCGGCTCAGTCCTAGCATTCAAGGGCATGAGGGCATGGATGGTAGGACACGCACGTTTATTTCTTCATAGCTCTCTTCAGTCTTGCACCCTTCGGTCGGCTCACACAGCACGGAATTGGTTACGGCTAGAGAGACAGACATTGCCGCGCGGTGGCAGCACATCCCTACACATTTCAGCACAGGGCGATGGAATTGGGGTTCACCTCTGGCAGTGTCCTAGGGCACTTGGCTCAGTCCTAGCATTCAAGGATGCGTGAGGGGATGGATGGCAGGACACGCACGTTTATTTCTTCATAGCTCTCTTCGGTCTTGCACCCTTCGGTTGGCTCACTCTCCATACAGCGCGGAATTGGTTATGGCTAAAAAGACAGACATTGCCGCGCGGTGGCAGCACATCCCTACACATTTCGGCACAAGGAGATGGAACTGGGGTTCACCTCTGGCACTGTCCTAGGGCATTTGACTCAGTCCTAGCATTCAATGATGCATTGAGGGCGTGGGATGCTAGAACACACACATTTCTTGATCTCTTCGGTCTAGGACCCTTCCAGTCAGCTCATTCTCCAAAAAGGGAGAAATGTCGTGTGGTGGCAGTGTAGTCCTACACAATGCTAGGCAGAGGCGGCAAAGGTTGGGGTTCGCTCGTACCAATATCCAGGCTCTGTGCTTCAACGATTACCAAGAGTCATAGCGGTCAGACATTTGTGCACTTATGAAGTTGTCTCCTATGTCTTGGGACCACCAAAACTAGCCGGATCTGCTCAATCCCTAAATGGCAAAGAATCGGTTATGGTCGGGAGGCTCACATACTGCAAGCTGCCTCAAGTCTCACACACGGAAACCCCAATAGTCATGAAAGCAGAGGCTGAGATTCAACCACGGCAATGTCCCAGGTCACCTAGAAACCATAGTGAGAAGTGGCAGAGGTGTATGTGGAGGGCTCAGCTTGGTTTGAAGCAATGGAGGGCAGGAGGTGCCAACTGCTGCCTGGCCAGTGAATAGCCAGCCCGCGGGTAGTTAACCCTCAGCCTTTGTTATGCTGATGCTGCCAGGATTATTAAGGTTCATGGTGGTGGGGGGGGAGACGGGATACTTAAGGGAGTTGCTTGAGCTTTTAGACCCAGCGTAGAATGATTTCTCTCCCATCTTACATACCGATCTTTGAAAAGGATCATTTGTTTAAGAGCATAGGGATAGACGCAACTGCGAGGCGACAGCAGACTCACACACTACAGCTTTAAGATAAGAGAGGCTGGGGTCTAATTATGACCAAATTGGCGGTGTCTGTCAGTATCATAACCCAGAGTCCACCCATGAGATGACAGGAGCTGTCGCAGAGTAAAAATGGGATGGGGGGGGGGGCGCGTTAGCCAGAACAAGAGCCAGAAACTAGTTCTCAACTGGCATGCAGCAACTTGGCTGAGGGTCTGTCAAGGCACTATTGCATCCGAGGACCTGCTGAGTTGTCGTGCCAGGTCAGCCCAGGGGTCCTCCTCACACCTGGCGTTCCAGTCACTTCTGTTTAGGGCTGTCCTACTCTCTGTGGATGCTGACCCTATGGGTTAGAGCCGCAGAACTGAACAGAGGCCAAGAGCAATGGCAAGAGGGACCGGGCATCTCTCCTGTCTTCATTCTGTCAGTAGGATGAGGAGACCACGTTGCATCCCTGGTTAACTGGGGAGACGGGGGCTAGGCAGTGAAGTCGCTAATAGGATTAAAGGGTACTGGTAAACCTGATGGCCAGGAAAGGGGTAGTGAGGAGCACCCAAATTAGTTGCTTCGTTTAAGCCACTGTGGAAAGACAAAGTCAGTCAAGCAAAAAGGGAAAAAGACCGAGGGTTGGCCACCGGTAGATTGTTCACCCGTCCTGTGGCAGTATGAGACTTCTGCCCCCATACTCCTGCCGTGGTCGCCTTACAAGCTGAGTGGAGAACAGCTCCAGCATGGCAAGGTGCCCGGGGCACCACTGTTCCATGAAAGGCGCCAGTGGGCTAAGAGGCTATAAGTTCTCGACCCAAAGGGAGACACTTGGGGACAATGCCAGGCCCTGTCTAAGGAATTCAAAGTGCGAGTTATGGCGAAGCTGTCTTTGGAGAATTTTCAGGACGGGTGCGGGTGAGGGGTGAGGCGAACGTGCGCTGGAACGATCCAGGGTGGAGGTGGGCCCTGCGGGGGCCCCGGCGGGACCTTGCACTGATTGGCTGACTGAGTAGGGGCGGGAATTCTGGGCGGGGCCACACCAGTTAGAAAAAGCCCGGGCTAGAGGGGCCGAAGTACCGGGTGCGGGAGGGGGGTGGGGGGTGGGGGTGGGGGGTGATGGGGGAAACTGGGGAAGTTGGGGTGCTGGAGGAGAGGTGTGTGGGGCCGAGGAGCACCTCGGCATCTGGAGTCTGGCAGGAGTGGTGAAGGGCAGAGGGGCTAGCTCAGGCAGTGCAGAGGCCGCGGGACCTGAGAGCCTGGGAGGAGCGTGGTGTAGCTCCCAGGCATTGCAGAGACTGGAAGACATCGGTGTGGGGCTGAAGGGCCTGAACTAGGGTTAGTGAGGAATGGGGAGCCAGACATTCATCCCGGTCATTTTTGGTTACAGGACGTGGCGGCTGGTCGGATAAAGGGGAGCTGATGGGAAGGGTTCGACCCCAGACCTGGCAGTGGAGGTGTAGCTGGCAGCAGTGGGCAGGTGAGGACCGCCGTCTGCTGGGCAGGTGAGTCTCCTTCTTCTCTCTGGGCCTCGCTACGCTGACCTTCTAAAAGAAGGTTTAGAAAGCAGGCCGGTGAGAAGAAGTGGCTGGCCTCCCAGCAGAGTGGCACAGGAGAGGCAGAGCAGTTAGCAAAGGAGACATCGGTCTCGGGGGGAGCCGAGACAGAACAAAGCTGGGGGACCATTGGCCACCCCGGAGTGGACAGAGCATTTAGAGGGAAGGAAGAAGAGGACGCAGGGCTGCCAGTAAAGACTGAGGCTGCTGACTCCAGGGAGGTGATAGGTGACCTTGGAGACAGTGGCAGAGGCCGTGGAATCCAGCAAGAATAGAAGCATTCCAGGCTGGGGTCAAACAGGGCAGGGTGGGGTCACGAGACACAGATGGGTCCCCAGCCGCCACCACATCCCACCCACTGTAATTCATTTAGAAGCAGGTTCAAGAGTGGCTCTGGCAGGGCCTTCCGAAGCCTTTGCCAGAGCTTCGAAGGCCGGAGAGCGGGAAAGAAAGGCAGTGCGCAGGCAACATAGCAGGGTGTCATCAGGAGGGGAGTGGGGGGCTGCAGGTGTTGGACTCCAGGGGGATTTCAACAGCAAGGAGGCTGCAGTGGGTTCAGCCTGCAGACCCACCATTCCCATGTGGCACTGCGGCCCAGGGACTGGCGCGGAAAGGGCCCACAGTGGACTTGGTGCACTGTATGCCCTAACCGCTCAGCCCCTGGGTCTGGCATGACAGACAGAACATTTCCAGGGGAGTCAAGGGCACAGGATGAAGCCAGACAAGGCGAGGCAGGCAGGGCAGAATGGGTGAGCTTTCTAGGGAGGGGAGATTGGGGCGTAGGCAGAGCGGGGCAAAGCACCTGGGGTGGTGAGCCAGCGAGGCACTGGCCTCCAGAGTCCGTGGCCAAGGAGGGCCTTGCGGGCAGCGACGGAGCAGTGATCGGTGCCCCTGAGAGCGCGACTGGAGACTAGGGTAAGTGTCCATCTCACCTGTGGTCACCAGGCTCCTCCCACTCAGGTCCACTCTACTCATGTCTTCTTTTCTTCCCCACAGCCAGGTCTCCAGCCAGAGGTGGGTGTGCCTGCCAGTCACTGAAGGCCAGGATGACAGGTGTGGTCAATCCTGACAGAAAGATATTACATGGTCCGGTGTGACGGAGAGGACAGGAGGACAGTCATCCAGCCTTCCTGGTGAGCATCCTCCCTGCCACAGGGCCAGCACCCTCAACCCCCTAGCCGCCCACCCACTCACACCAGATTCTGTCATTTGCAGAACACCATGGGCTGGCGCCGTGGGGCACTGCCACAGAAGCCGTCTGTTCTTTTACTTTTCCCAAAGAGCTAACGCATCTTTGCTGCTCTCTGGATCCTCCCCCTACCTAGAACCCACAAGATGAAAGGTAAGGACACTTTTGCCCCATGCGGGTGGGGCATGGCAGGTTGCCAAGCCCAGGGATATCATTCTTTCCCACCCACAGAAATGGTGCTACCCAGCTCATGTCTGGGCCTTTGAATCCTGGGACTCTTAAGTCCGTCTAGCTCTTCAAGAATATGGCACTTAGAACCACTACACAACCTGCCTCAGGAATCGGCTCGAAGGTGAGCCAGGGCACCCTTCTGGAAGCTTGCCAAGTCCTCCCCACTCCTGGCCCCCACTCATTTCTCTGTTTTTCTCTATGCAGGTGAAGCTGAAGGAACAGACGGTGTTGACACCTTGAAAGAGCAGACCTACAGCACCCACCCACCCACCACTAAAATTCCATCTTCATGGCCAACTCTGCCCTCGCCTGGGAGACCACCACCCACATCATCCCGGAACCAAGCCTCTACCCCGGGATGGACCCATCACCATCATCTCCCTCCTGTCTTCTTCATCATCCTTTCCTGCAACCTTTTGTTTCTTTCCTTTTGTTTTTTCTTTGCTTGAGAGACTCAAAGCGTCCGTGACTCTGTTTCCCCACCCACCCCCTTTGAATTCAATTTGCACTAAGTCGTTTGCACTGGTTGGAGTTGCGGAGACCGCCTTGTGTCTCTCCGTGTGAATGTGTACAGGGAATGTGCGGGGGCCCCTTTGGCCATGCTACCCCAGTGCCTCCCTGTCACCCACTTCTGTCTGGGGGCAACTGGGTGTGGCCGTGTGCTTGAGGCCTTGCCTTCCCCTTGCCTAGTCTGGAAGCAATTCCATCATAAAGTGTTCAACAAGCCCTACTTCATCCTTTGTCCCTCCCCACCAGGGCCTCACCAGAGGTCTTGGGTCCATCAATAAATACAGTTACAGTCATTGGTCTCAGGGAATCATGATGTCTGCGACTCACTTTGGGGAGTATTGGGAGAAATGAGGGAGGGAAGAGGGATAAAAGAAGGGGCCGGTAAAGCACCCAGAATGAAGAAGATTATGAAATGGCCTCTAGAATGGAATGGGAAATAATGGATAGGAGGGGCTTATAAAAAAGAGTGGGACATTGGGATGGGGGACAGGAGGCACACAGGGAGGGGGCTCATGATGGGGTATAGCACCCAGAATGAAGATCATGGAATGGGGAAGGCCTCTAGTGTGGAATGGGAAATAATGGATAGGAGGGGCTTATGAAAAAGTGGGACATTGGGATGGGGGGATATGAGGCATACAGGGAGGGGCTCATGAGATGCCAAGAAGTTATGGTCTGGAAGGGGCCTGTGACTATGAAGGGGTCCCCGAGGAATGGGCAGAGGATATCACAAGTGGAGAGTGGCACAGTGGCATGTAAAGACAGAGGCAGGACTGTGGGGAGGCTCCCTAAAGAGAGGGGGCTGGGAGGTGAAGGGCATCCTTCGCAATGAGAGAAATGCTGGACCCCAACCAGAAACCTCTGGATTCCACACTGCTGCTCAGCCTTGCTTGGATAACTCCCTGAGTTCTCGTACTAGCCCCAAATCCAGCGGCATAATATAGGTTGTAAAGTGAATCTGACTTGCAGTGGGGCTCATAAGGGGTAGACAGCCATACTTGAGGCTGGGGAGGCCACAGCCACATAAAGAGGCCCATGGTTTGCCCGCTGAGCTCTGTGCTGGAGCCCAGGTAGATGCATGCAGTGGTATCTTCCCTTGCTGTCTGCTGTGAGTAGGAGCTGAAGTGCCACAGCAGAGATGTAGGGACATGCACAGGTCTGTGCGTAACTGCAGTGTAGAACATGGGGTACAATGAATACCCAAGGACACTAGGAGGTCAGAGTGTAAGGCCGGTAGATGGAGGGCTGTTCTTGGGGCCTTGCTTCCTAGGGTGTAAGCGTAGCACCCCATCGGGTTGTGACTAGTGTCCTCATAGACAGCAACGGGCTGAGCTGACCCCTCTGTCTCTGAGCCTCCTACCAACCTTCTAGCTCCTAGACTCTTAGCTGTACAAATACAGGGAAGGGACTTGAAGAACAGCTCTTAGAAATGAGGCTGGGGTCCTAGGCCCTCATCCCCCTCCCCCAGTTCCACTGCTTACAACAGTCAAGAAAATCTTCTCTGGCTGACAAAGACCAGACAGGACTGACGGTCAGGAACACCCATCCTCTCTACCCCATACCCTCTCTGGGCAGTGGGCCAGCTCCTCCCCACCCTTACCACATGCCTGGTCTCTCTTCTGCACCCTCCACAACCCTTTTTCTCATCATCATTTGGCCCTCGAATTTGCTGGGAGGGGGACCTCTGTGGTCTCCCTGTGCTAGGACAGGGTGGTTGGGACCCACTGGACATAATTACATGTGGGTGTTTCTCTGTTCATATCCATAGAGGATTTCAAAATCTTCCAGTCAGATGATGTCCATCTTCCTAAGAACCTCCCCCGTGACTTGCCCCAGTGACAAAGTAGCCGTCTACTGTGTCATGGATGGTGGTATCTACAGCCTTTAATATCAACATCTGACCATCCAATGCTGCAAAAGCCAGGCTCAGAACAAAAGCTACCTTACCAGAAACGTCAGCTGGAATAGCTGGTCAGTGTGGCAGGCAGCCCAGGAGATGGACGTTGACCATTGGGGTAAGAGCACCCAAGAAGGCCCAGAGTCTGTCTAGAGACACAGAAAAAGAGTCACAGAGTACAAAGGGGGTTCAGAAATGACATGAGCTGCCTCCTCTAGGCCCTGCTTTCCTGGTCACCTGGAAAGTCTAGCGTGCTAAAACTGAGTTGTACCCAGACTTTGAGGTGTGGGGTGCTGGAATCACATGTTACCATTCTGGAATTCTACCCAGAAGATGTTAAGACAAATCTGGGGAAATGGGGGTGCCAGTATGGCAAGAGAGGAATTGTCCGCAGTGGACACTGTCATGCACCCGTCCTGTCATTGCGGCAGATGGAGAGGATGTTGCAGGCCAGGATCTGTCATGGGTTTATCCACACCTCCTTTATTTAATGCAGAAAGTTCTGAAGCTGGTGTCTGAAGCCAGGAGCTCCCCTCAAGAGAATTGGTTGGAATGGGGATGTATGAGAACAGGACCTCAAGGTACAGGCCCCCAAATCACCATAGCTCTGCAAACAGGTGTGCCTGTGAGTCTTGGGCCTCAAGAGCCTCGCCCAGGGGTGGGGGCTGGGAAAACAGAGGTGGCCCAGCCCCCCACGCCCCCAGCCAGCACAGCCCCTCCATCAGCCCACGGTTTGGAATGTGTTTACCTTTAGCCCAACCCGATTTCCTGCTTTTTAGAAAAGGGGCTTAGAGAGGGCTGCTAGACAGGCTCCAAGCCTGCCACCCAAAGGCACTTTCAACCCACCCCCCCACCCCCCGTGCTGAGAAGCTAACAGGGGTTTGAATTTCATCCCCAAACCCCAGCCAGGGTGGGTAGTGGGGAGGGTGGGGAGGGGCTGGCTGCTCCACACAGCACGGCCTGGGAGGAGATGTTTCAAATCTTCATGGGGCCCAGGGTCCCCAGCACAACCCCCACCCTGCAGGCACAGAACTACAAGGGTCCTCACACACCCAACCCCCCTCCCCAGCTATGTTTCAGTGACAAGTTTAGGTTGGACAGAGACTGGAGTAGCTCATTAGAGAGTCCTTATCAAGTAGTGTGGCCACAGTTTGTCTCAGGGTTTGTCCCTGGAGCCCCACGTGCTGTGTGGATTAGTGTGTCTGTGTGTCTGAGGGCCACGTGGCCTCACCTATACCCCGGTCTGTGTGCTGACCAGTTGGCCAGAGGTTGGTTCTGAGGCTGAAGCTTAGGCTGAGGTTCCGTCCTTTTTCAGGATTCTCTGTGGGGTGAGTGTGGTCAAGACCCCGTGTGTGGGAACACTTCCTCCAGGAAAGTACACCCTTGAGTCTGACTGTATTGAGCGTCTGTGGTTTCATGTCTCAGGTTGAACTGAGTAACCCAAGAGCACGTTTCAGGCAGGAATCATGGCCATGGGGGAGGGACAGCAGTCAGAATATTTGCTATCCCACTGAGTAGAGAACATTCCAATACTGTGCAGTGAAGGAGGCCTCTTAGGCCCCGAGAGGGGAGGGCGGGGGGGAGCTGCAGGTCTGACTGCAGTACACCCTGTAGAATCTCAAACATGGTGTGGGACTGCAGAGGCTGGCCTCCCCCTAGCCAAACTGCACAAGGAGGGTCTCCTTTCCAGAGAAGCCACAAGGCTGGGAGTCCAGTCCAGTCGAGAGATTTATGTTGCCCTCTCCAGCCCTGCAGACCAGCACCTAACGAGAACCAGAAACTGGGCTTGAAGGCAGTCTGTCCGTCCCCTTCCAGCCTGATCCTAGCTCTTCACAGAAGACTTATCATTTGCATGTGCGTGCTGCGTAAGTGTGCGTGCGTGCGTAAGTGTGCGGACACATGCGTGTGCATGAGTGTGCGTGCGTGCGTGCGCGTGTGTGTGTGTGTAAGATGGGGAACTAGGGCTTTCTCTAAGATTGTATGAATCTCCAGAAAGGGGAACAGAAGGTTCTGGAAGGAGTTGTGGTCAGTTCTGGCCTCCCCTCAGGCTGTTGTAGCCAGGCTGGCTCAGCAAGACTACCCACCCTCTTTCTTTTCCTTTCCTTCCCGCCCCTCTCCTCTCCTCTCCTTTCTCCTCCTCCCCCCTCTCCTGGTGACATTGTTGGCCCCTTTCCAGGGCTGAGGGGAGCCGGCGGGGGCCCTTCCTGGAAGCCCACCTGCAAAGGCTTGCTGGGAAGGGGCCTGCTCTCCCTCAGGCTCCCACCCGCCCGCAGCCGTTTCCTGGAAGCAGTCACTGTGGGTATTCTGTTCCTTGTCAGCGCGAGCCTGCAAAATAAAGCAGACACTGTGCTCCTTGTCCTTAGGGAGCCCAGCTCCATCACCCCACACCTGGCAAGACAGCAGGCGGGCAGTCGGGCCACGGGGAGCAGTGTGAGGCGGGGGCTGGACCCATAAACAAGCACAGGCGCCAAGTACAGGAGGCTCCTGCCCCCACCCTCTGTGCAACACCTCTGAGATGAGTACATGCCAAACCCCAAAACAGCTATAGGTGCAAAAGGGAGGTCCCCAAGGATGGGACACCACGCGGACACCAGGGAGAGGCTGGTAGCGGGTCCATGGAGAGCTCAGTCCTGGGCTTCTGGCTTTGTAGATATCTTCTGCCTGAACAGGAGATCCCAAGGATCTGGGGTCACATGAGAGAAGCATCACAGTAAGGAAGAGAAGGGGCTTGGTAAAAACCATCGCCTTGAGCCAGGGAAAAAGGCAGTAGAGAGCTATGGAGAGTCAGAGTGGGGGCCTTGTGGGCACCGATCTGGGAGAAAGCCTAGACTCCCATCTTTCTAGGGAGAGAAATGAAAGGAAGGATGGTGAGAGATCTGAGAACAGGGGAACCTCCGAACACATACAGAGTTCTGGACAAGAGCGTAGAACCAGCACTGGGGACGTGCATCAGGCCAGGCCGCCAGGCGCCAGGCCGAGGCCAAGGGGTAGATGGAAGAAGATGACTCCCAGGGCTGATCATGGGGTACAGTGCTCGCTAGGTAGGGCCACAAACGACAAGAAAGTGACTGGTAGGGTTATGGAGCCTGGTGTCAGACTCTGGGGTCCATGCGTCTGAGAAAGAACAGGCTCAGAATATAAGTTCTCACTGTACACTGTGTCCCGACCTCACATGGGCGGAGGGCTTGGGGTAGTGCTGCCAGGGATGGGGCCTGGGGGAACAGTGGGGCCCCATGAAAGGCTGGGAAAGACTGGTTTATTCAGGTGGCTTTCAGGTTGTGCGCGTGCGTGGTGGAGCCCATGGGACTAAGGGAGGTGTACACAGAGCCCTGAACAGGCTCCCCATTGGCTGCCGGTGACTTCACTCCTGTGTCAACACCACCATGTCTGCAGCTTCCCGGCTGGCCAGGGTTTATGGAGCGGGACGCGACCCTCCCTGGGCCCCCACCTCATTCGGCCCACACAGTGGCCCACTGTTAGGGTCTTGGGGGTGGAGGCTGCTCTGTAACATCCT
The DNA here is from genome assembly GCF_903992535.2 of Arvicola amphibius. Taxonomy (NCBI): domain Eukaryota; kingdom Metazoa; phylum Chordata; class Mammalia; order Rodentia; family Cricetidae; genus Arvicola; species Arvicola amphibius. The sequence continues at coordinate 144,453,576 of NC_052047.1, read as the reverse complement.
GGTGCCTCCTACTCTTTCACCCACCTCTGAGCTCCTGGGACAGCTCTTTCCCTCTAGGCGTCCCTGGCCAGAGGGTGTGCAGACCCTTCCTCCCTCTCCCTCCGGAAAGCAGCTTGAGGCCCTAGGGCCATAGAGGCCTGCAGCCTGCGCCTATGGTTATGGAGTCAAAAGTACAGCACAGAGCAGAACCAGGTTGGATGAGAACTCTAGAGGGACTGACTGTAGGGAGGGGCTCTCTCTTAGGCGCCAGCCTCACAAACTTGCCTTCTCTGACCCTAACTAAGTTCTTGCAGGGTGGCCATTGGTCAGAGAGTAGTCAGAAAAGCCATTGTGATGACCACCCCTGCCCACACGGCCTTGGGATTCCCCTTGAAGCAGGACACACTTCCTCGGCAGTTATAAGGGCACTTCTGATGACCTGAGCCCTGCTTTTCTCTCCTAGAGGCTAACGGCCCACCCCATCCCAGGAACCAGGACAGAGGGGAGTTGAAGTTCTTGATTCCCAGTGTCCACTTGAATAATGGTGACCCAGAAGGAAGCCTCTCCTCCCCAGAGAAGCTATAATCCCCAAAGTGGTAGCCAACCCTAGGAATAAGTGTATTTCTCACTGAACCAGTAGCCCAGGACAGCTGAGTGGAATCTCTTTGCCTTTGTAAACTATGCTAATCCCTGCTACCACCACCATGGGAGCAGTCTGTTGAGGTTCTGATTTGCTGTGTTTTCCCAGGAGTCTTCTGGGACCTGGACAGAATGAGTCAGCCTGGGCAAAGAGCCCTGGTCTACCTGAAGCTAGGACACTTTCATAGGGAGGTAGAGATACATGGGGTTCCCTGAAAAGCAACAGGGTCCGTAGACCTGAGCAACCCTGCTGGCTAAGGAGCAAGAGAAAAGAGAGAGAGAGAAGGCTCAGATGACCTCTGTCCTGCCTCCTCCAGAGTTCCATGTCCAATGGCCTCCATCACCCGTGAGCCATACCCAGGAACACTTGACGTTTATGCATTTAAATACGGTCAAAACTGAAGACAAAATGGAGGGGATCACTGAGGGTGAAAGGCAAGGAGGGAGGCAGAGTTGGCGTGGCAAACTGCAAGAGAGAGCCTTCTGGGGACACTAGGAAGGAACCTACCAACTGCCACTAAATTCCAACTCCCATTGGCTGTCTTTCTGTCCCCGTGAGCAGGCCTTGGATACAATTCCTGTCCCTTCACGTCCCTCCCCGCCCCCACCCCGCTGAGTGGTCTCTATTGGTGAGAGCTGTAACCTGGCTCTGCCCTGCTACGAACCCCTCCCCTCACCAGGCAGCACTGTCCCCTGGTAGAGGGTGAATGGCCTCCCTCTCCCTCAGGTCGTGGGGCAGAGTACATGTGTGCCAAGAGGGGCCCTGTGGTCCACGTGGCTGTTTGCAGTTCATGAGAAGCAGATGAGATAGAAAGCTGTTTTCCCAGTGGGCATGGGGCCAGAGGGGGCTGAGGGGGCCGCGGGAGTCAAGGCCAGGCTGTAGGGCTTTGTGCAACCTTGGCCTCCCCCTCCTATGTGTTTGTACCTGCAGGAGGGGGTGCAGCTGCCCAGCAGGCTCCACACGAGGCTAGAGGTGATCCGTTCCACTAGCTCCCTAGACTTTCCCTGGGTGCCTGGGAGTCCTAGATATTATCCTTCCCCAATGTGAGGCTTCGCCATCTAACTGCTTAACTAGGACTACGTGTGGTCTGTGATTTGGGTGGGCATAGCCCTGTCTAAGGGGCTGCCAACCTATGATCAAGGCGGGGCAACAGGCGTCAGAGATATGTGGACCATAACTTGGTGGATGTGGAGAGAGTTGAGATAATAAGATTAAGGGTTTATATTATTCTCAAATCAAGGGTAGATGCTCACAGAGAGGTACTGGAAACTAGTCTTCAGGAAATGGGACTTCAAAACTTCCACCCCACCTGCCTAGGTGGGCCTTGGGGTAACCTCTTTGGGTGACCAAAATGCCTTAGGATTGGCAGAAGACACCCCCCATCTCCTGTCACCTGGTCTTACTAGGCATAGAAGGGTAGTCCTCCAAGAGATCTCTTGTCAATCTGGGACCCCCTTGACCCAGCCCAGCTCATCCTAGTAAGGCTTCTGGTGGGAATCAGGGTGGGCCCTAGAAATAGACTGGCAAGAAGGACCTTGGCCACCAATCTCTTGAGTATGATCCCTGGGTCTGTTCCTTGGGGGAGTGGGCTTTTAAGTCCCCTTGTAAAGCTAGGAATCCGTGTGGCCTCTTCATATAGGACCTGTGAGTCCATAAACTCATGCCTTATCTATATCTGAGTCCCTCCCCTCCATGGCCAGTGCCTCCCTGGTGTCTTAAGAAGGGTGTATATCCACGTCTGCCTGATTCCTGCTTGAGATCTACGACAGCTTCCAAACAGTAATCTGGGTATAGCAGTGACTATCTCAAAAATGGGTTGCCTAGAATGTTCAGCATGCTGGTGGCTAGTGTTACCAGTGAGTAGATACTCCTCTGATGCCGTTTGACGTTCCCACCTCCAGGGAGGACAGCTCATCCTTCTCCCACCTGAACTTTTAAAATGGCAGCAGAGTCTATGGGGTCCAGACTCCCATGGGCCTCAGCGTGTACAGTCAAGACTAGTGTTCACTGAGACAGAGATGAGCGTAAGGACTCAGCCTCCCCTAAAGCCAGGGAAGGAGGTGAGACAGTGGTGGAAGAACACATTGTCCTTTAAAGGCAGGGTTTCCTTCCCATCCAGGAAACTTGCAGAAAATAGGGAAGAGGTAAACAGGGTGTCTGTAAACTCTGGGGAAAGTTCCAGAAAAGAAAGGCTGTGTCAGAAAAGCCACATGCTTCACACCAGCCCTTACCTCCAGTTGATGAACCCTGACAGTCATCAGCCCATGGAGTATGAGCCATGTTTCCTGGTTTTATTTTTCTTTAGAGCCCCAAGCGCTCACCTTCCTCACTCCACTAGCACAGATGTGTTCTTATTTAGTTAGTTTGATTTTTGAGGCAGTCTCATGTAGCCCAGGATAGCCCTAGAACTCACTAAGTAGCTGAAGATGCCCGTGAACCCCTATTCCTCCTGCCTCTATCTCCCAAGTGTTGGGGTTACAGGCATGCACCTCCACATCCGGTTTACATGGTGCTGAGGATTGAATCCAAGACTTGGTACAATGCTAAAGCAAGCATTCCATCAACTGAGTTTCATTCTGGTCCTATTTTTAAATTTTAAAACTGAGTATCCCGGCAAGATCAAGCAGCTCCCACAGGACAGCCATGACCTATTTAACAACTGTTGTCCACGTAGGTAGCCCATGCAGGGAAGTCCAGTTGGTGTGCTTTGGCAGCTCTGTGCCTCTTGGCTTTGAGACTTCCATTCCAGACTGGGCATGTCCACCCATGAAAGACTTCCAGAAGGTTACCTGGGGTGCCATGGGTGAGAGGACCAGCCAGGGACACCAAGGAAGCTCTGCAGAGGAGAACTTAGGGTATGGCAGTCTTCAGGGTCAGGAAGAAGGAACTCTGGTTGTTGGATTCTCACCACTAGGACATAGAAATGAGGCAAACTGGCACACTGGACATTGATGGATAGATCTCTGACAAAAGGGACTTAGGTGGCAAGTTTGGCATACCAGCTTTGCTGTGTACCTCGGTCCCTTCCCAGATCTATAGGCCCAACTACCCTCTAATATCACTAACATGCAGCCAACAGAGGTCTCTAAACTTCATGGGGCAGCCAAAAGATAGTTCCTGAGGATCAGCTATGGAGCATAGAGAAACAAACAGGAACTTCCTAGAACGTAAAATGGTCCCACTGCTAAGGCCAGCAGAAATCCAGCCCACGGTCCATCCCTAGTCAGGCAGTGCAAGCAGGATTGAAAGGGGCAAAGTCCTAGGACACTGACCGCACAACTCAAACAGGACAAAGACCCGACCCCCTGGACAGGCAGTTGGGTCACGGTGCAAACTTAGGCAGGACAAGAGAGCCCCTCAGCGTTGTGAGTGCGGTCCTACACTGCTGTCTTTGCCACACTCCACAGCCTCTCTGGAGAGGTAACCAGGAGCTTCTGAGACCAGGGAGCACATGCCAGGCCTACTACCCTCACAGTGAGGCAGCAGTACCCAGCCTCTGTGGAGAGGAGCCCCACTTTCCCTAGAACATGAATCCTTCCTGGGGGACCAAGATCTCAAGGTACCCTCTGTCAGCCAGCTCCTCCAGTTCCAACCCCACGGACCCAATTCCAGACCTTCCTTGTCAGCCCCAGGAAGCAATGTCCCATTTCTACTTCTGGGGGCCCTTTGCGAATCATGGTACAAGGGATATCTCCCCCATTCCTGTCCCTGTTGAACCCAGGGCTGGAAAAGGCAGAGAAAGTGTCTGTTTTCCACACAGTGCTGGCAGTGAAGAAAGGCCCCAGAGAGGGAACACTGATTTCCCTGAGACAGTGAAGGTGGGGAAGAGAAGGGACATACAGAGAGGTGGGGGGCAATCCTAGACCAGCCTTATTTTTTCCGACAGCTACCATCAAAGCTCTTAGCCCTCAGGCTGCAGGGATACCCTCCCCAAGTATACCCCAGGCTCCTGCTCATAAAATTCCACAAGTACCTCTGGCACATTCTGGGGGCTAAACACTGGATAGGGCAAAAAGCAATGGTTCTGTGAAATGGCTGTGGCCATTATGGATCAGACCCACAAGAGGGTGGAAAGGACGGGCTGACTTTTGCTCAAAAGGAGACAGAATCACAGTGCCCTGAAAGAGGTCTTAGAGGGATGGGAGGACCCACAATCAAGGTCTTGCTATATCCAGAAAGTCTCTTAAGAGCTCAGGCTGCAGAGTTAAAATGGAGGCTATAAAAGCCCTGCACACTCAAGAAAAGGAAGGGTGTCTACAGGTCTCAGAGCCTCAGGTATGCAGAGAAGACTGCTGTATCAAGGACTGGCCAGGGAGGGGGTGTGAGCTCCTACATCACCCCCAGGGACTCTGCACAGTCCTTCTTTTAGAGGCGAGTCCCCCTGGACCTAGAGCTGTAGCTATGGATGACTTATGAGCAAAAGCCCACCTCCTGGACCCCCTGCCCAGGCAAAGCAGCCTTTCTTCTGGTGACAAATGGGGCAGGAGGGGGATGCCCAGCTGCCAGAGCCATCTGGTTGAGGAAGACACTAGCCCAGAGGGTGTGGTGTGGCCTGTTCAGGAAGGTCAGAGGCCATGCTGGCCCGGAAGAGCCTCCAGCCACCTGGGCAATTGCAGTTCGGCTGGTCCCCACCCGCCCCTCTCCACAGGATCAGAGGAAATCACAGCAGTGCAGGCAAAGTGTTTATTTTCAAATGACATTTCTAAGAAAAATGGCCTCCCCCAAACGCTTGACCCTATGCCTGGAATGTGGGGAGACAAACAGCTGTCTCGACTCCCAGGCCCCATGAAGACCCTGGTTGGGGGCAGGGGCTATGAGATACCTCCTGGGGATACACCAGCCACAGTGGTCAGGGCACAGGATCCTGGCTCTGGGCTCCATTCCCAGGCTTGCTGTGTCCCCAGCAGGATGCCCACACCCCCATGGCCCTGGGGTCACATGCATGCAGGGACAGCTTGTCTTGACCAGCAGGGCCTAGCACCCCTAGTGTGGAGTTCACAGCATTAGCCTCCCAGCACACGCGCCATACCACAGGCTGCCTTAGTGCCGCTGCTCCTGCTGGGCTTCTGGCCACCCAGACTTGCCCCAGCCCTCCTCTGAGCTCCCCACTCTGGGAAGTACACAGGGTACCCAATGCTCAGTCCACAGAATGGTCCCAAGTCCTCTGTCCCGTAGTTCCCGCAGGCAGATACCAGGCTCGAGGAGCTGAAGACCCTGTTTCCTCCTTGGATGATTCTCTCTGGCCTAGCCATCAGTGCCCCACTGCCTGATCCCCATCCACTCTCTGGGCCTGGGGAGAGATTTTGGTGGGTGGGTGGAGAGTCAGGAAGGCATTCCAGAGCCGTCCCTGCTGACTGAGTTCTGACTCAAGCCCCATAGCTGGTTTTTTAATCTTTCTTGCTTCCACTTTGCCCTCTTCTGGTCTCAGGGTATCTTAGGGGGGTTCTTGGAAGCTGCCTTTGTGTGCTCATTGTGAGGATACTGAGCCCCAGCAGTGCTGAACACAGTGAGGTGCAGAGGAACCTCACCTGTTCCTCTCTCAGGAGTTCCCTTCTCAACTCTCCCAGGAGCAGAGCTCAGGGAGCCATAGACTCCCTTTTCCAGGAGCAGGGGGTGTGCCCCAGAGCTCTGATGGCCCGTACTTAGACAGGAGTAGACTGCTGAAGAGTGGAGGGGCTGCTTCTCTGCCCCTGAGCCCCAGCTTCCTGCCTCACAGCCCACAAAGCACTAAAGGCCACAGGTCCTGGCAACATCAAAGGTCCAGGAAGCTCCTTGTACTGAATTAAGTGTAAATGGGTCCAAGGCATGTGGCCTGCATCTCCCACAATTACCCTTGCTTGCTGCAGGATGAGATGAGGACGTGGTGGGAGGGAGACTCTTGGAAAGGCCAGGTTGGGGACAAAGAAGCGCACAAGGACACCCCTCTGTACCCCACAAATAATAGCTGGAGGAATTGCACTGAGTAGCAGTGTTCTCTGCCTACTTCATGGGGCCCATGCTGAAACCCTTTATAGGAGCATCTAACACAATCCATCGACAAAATAGGACCCTGAGGGGTCCTCACATCTCAGGGCCCTGATCCTATGCCTAGACACAAAGGAAACAGATACAGGGCCCTGTAAAGTCCACCAGTGGGGAAGTCTCATGGAGCTGCAGGACCCAAATTCCGGAGGATGTAGTAAATAGGGGGAGGAGGTTATGTGGGAGTCCCAGGGCACCCCAGAGTCCAAGGGGGAAATGCTGATTCTCCTCTGGCCTCAGGAATAAGGGTGCTAAACACACCTACATGGTAGGAAATGACAAGCATGTCCCAGAGATCTGAGAATGTTCCAGAAGAGTGAGACAACAATTGGGAGGGGCAGGGGGCTGTGGGTGGGTAGGGACCTGAGTCCAGTGAGGGTCATAGAACAGACGTCAATGACCTGGAATCCTTATCACCTGGGCCTCTCTTTACATACAGTGTCCCCTCTGCAAACTTAACTGAGCAGAGGCCAGGCCAAGGGTCAGGGGCCAGCCATGCCCCCTCTGCCGGTCTCTGTCAAGCTCTGCTGCTCTCCTGGCCAAAAGCCAGCTAAGCATCTGCCCATTTGGTCCCAACTGAGACAGGCCCCTCTCCCCAGGGACACTTGCAGTGTCCTTCATCCTGGGGCACTTGGAGCCTCTGTACATGATCAGCCTGTCTGGTCCTGGCAGCATGATTTGCGATTTTCCGCCTCCACACTGTTGCTAATTGCCCTGGACCTGGGAAGAATGGATGGGGGAGGGGGCTCTGTAATCCCATCATCCCCAAGCAGGGGATCAGGCTGCCAGGAGATGACTCCATTTACCCAACTAACGTCATCAGAGCATCGGGCCTAACCTACCCTTGAGGAGGGGTAGGTGTAGGAGGACGCACTGCACTGAGAGGGCAGAGAGGCACATTACAGGCAGTGGGAGAAGGAGGGTGGCTGATGGAATGGGGGAGGTGCCCCCAGCCCCTGTGGCCCCTCAGTTCCTTAGAGCAGCTGCTAGGCTTCTTGGAGCCCATGTTCCTTGGTGTGGATAACCACTGTAATCCACCGTGGAGGGCTTAGCCCAGGGGGCAGACTGGACCTGTCAGCCGTCTCCAAGAGGCAAGGACAGCTGCTGTTCCTCCAGGGTTCCCAAGGACCAGACTCACCAGCCATCAGGGGGTAACCCCCAATGTCACATATTCTTGTTCCCAAACCATTCCCTTGCAAGAGTCGAGTCAAACTCGGAGAGACTCAGGTATCACAAACGTAGGTGGCAGAGAAGATGGGGCTGGTACCAAAGGTACCTCTTGGTATCAGAGGACTTGCCCCTGGGCCCCACTTTGCAAACGAGAATTTGAAGCCTAGCAAGAAGTTTGTCGCAGTTCACCGGCAAGGTGTGGCAAACTATGGAATCTGGCTCAACAGGGGACTTGAAGGTCTTTGATGAGTTGCTGGAAGTAGGCAAGAGAGTCTGAAGGATGAGGACAGCTGCCGGCCTTCAGGGAGAGGTGCCTTTCTCTTACTGGACACTCAGCCCCCACCAATCATAGCCCACCCAAGGACAATGCTGTCCCCCACTCCTAATCCTCCTGTCTGCTTCTTCCCAAGAGCCCAGGCAATTGGACACATTTTCAAAATTCTCAGGCTGCTGCTATTTCCTCCTCAAATTCCTCCTTGCCCCAGCCACCCCAAATCCCAGCCATGGGAAAGAGACGCCACTGCCTCAATACAGACAGCATCTCCAGGCGGGGCTTCATCTAGCACAGGGTAGATGGAGCAGCAGCTGGCTGTGCCTGGGCAGCTGTGAGGTGTAGGGGTGCCAGGGAGAAGAGCCCCGATTACCAGGCCGTCGTGGGAAAGCTGTAAAGGAAAGATACCCAGAGGCCTTTTTGCCTGTGTCCCCATTCCACTCGGCCTGGATTTCTGGCCTCCAAGTGCCCTAGGGAGAGGCAGGTGGGAGTCCCAGCTGGGGACACTTATGTCCTGCAGGCTACAGGCTCTACCAAGAATGTCCATCTGCCTGTGCTGGAGTTACCTGGCTCTAAGTGTGGGTACCAGTTCATCAGACCAGGCTTTGCTTAATACATCATTACAACAGAGCCAGTCCACCACTGAGAGGCTCTGGGCAGCCCAGTCACCATACAAGTACCCTGTATGTTCTACAGGAAGAGCTTAGCACAAGAATAATGCCTTCCTGGACCTGGATACCAGCTGGCTACCAGGCCACAACCCTGAGGCAAGAAAGGCCTGGTGGGTAACCTAGCCAGGTGCGCATGAACATTTGTGTGGTTGATGGATTCCCAGCCCCCATTGCCCACGTGTCCAGGAGGACTTTGCGGAGGACACATTCTGGGCTCTGTGAGAAGTGGCCAAGGGGCCACGTGGTGACCGCCTGGAGAGACAAGAGAGGTTTACTGAAGATAACGGGAGGAGGGAGTGGTAGGCACAACTAGACCCTGGACCCCAACCTTTCCTGGATTCTCTTGGGCGGGCTGGCGTCTCTGGGGTCGCTCCCAGTCAGCCTGTAACTGTGTAACCAGTGCCTTATCACTAGGTGTAGAAATGCTTAAGAGCCTGGTGGGCTGTAGGGGCTGGGCTGCCCTCCTGCCCTCCCGCCCGCCCCACATGTCATTATCGGCAAGTATTCTAGCGGTCTCAGCCTTTGTTCTTCCCACCACCGGCCCAGCCTTGATCCCTAGCTGCCCCCCACGCCTGCTGTCTGCCCTTTGCTCCCCCCGCTCACTGCAGCCAGATCGAACCCCCACCCTGGCCCTTCCTGCCCGAGGCCCTGACATCCCGTCAAAGGTATCCATCTTTGCTTTCCTCTTTCTCCACTCCATTTTATGAGAGAAAGCAGAAAATTTCCTCTGCGTGCCACAGTGGAACCCCCCAAGTAATGTAGCCAAAAGGTCTTCTTGAGCTGGGATCACTGGGCCTTCAGATCACTCACTGAACTACCCTCTCTCCCTATGGGCCTTTTCCCTAGGGTTTTGAATTCTAAATGAGATTCTGCAGTGTCTCTGCCCTGCCTGGGCTTTCCCTCAGGAAGAACTGATGTTCCCCCACCCCCAGAGAGGATCATTAACAGAGCCAAACATACTAGAGACATTGGGCCCATATGCTCAAGGGACACACAGCCTTTATACACCACACATTTCCACATCTTGCCAAGATGTCCACCGCTGGCCTATTTAGGGCAGGATAGCTTCCTTTACTCAGGAAACCGGAAGCTAACGCTAACACAGGTGAAAGCAGAACGATCATGTCTCCTGGAAGAAAGTGAGGGACTACCAGAACACCTAGAGGCCCTGCTTCTCCCAGGCAGAGACAGAGAGAAGATTCTTGGTCTCGGTGAACTCACTCCTTCATAGTGCACTGTAGGCCTTTTGTTTTATTCTGGTATGATATATAACCGACTAGGCCACGCAAGCACACAGCTTAGTGGTATTAAGCATGCGCCCAGTACTGGGCAGTATCCGGCTGTTTTAGTTTCCTTCCCTGGTTGCTCCAAGGCCTCTCAGCTTGTTTGCACTCCTAAGTTCAGAGTGGATACAAAGGTGGTCCTGCGTGGTGAAGGAGCTGGATGTCCGTTTACCTCCAGGCAGAGAGGCAGGGCAGAAGGGGCCCAGGCCCAGCAGAACCTAGGGCTATGTCCTGGAGATTGAACACAGAGGAGGCCCTGCAACCTGACCCAGGCCTGCCCTGGGTCCCACCTGCCGGCCAGGGTTCCTGCACAACCCTGACAGCTGAAGACTCACACCTTCCCAACTCTGGTTATCATTAGCTGCTCCTGGCGGGAGGTGGAGGGGTGGAGGTTTGGCCCCGCAGCCAGCAAGGATCGAGACTCACGTGGGGCCACCTGGACCTCATTATTCTTAAGTGGTCCAGTCTGAGTTTGAGGAGAGAGAGAAAGCTGCCCCACCCCCACACTTCAGCCAGCACACTGGGGCCTTCTGCCATGATGGAGTGCTGAACCCAGAAAGAAATCCATAGAGGACTTGGCCCCAGAAGAAATAGACTGAAGGACTTTGCTGGGCATGGGCTGAGCAAGACAAAAGAAGTTTGGAGCTGAGGTGGGACAGAAGTGAGACTCTGTTCCTTCCCTGTCACTTAAGGTTCCCCTGTTCTTCCCAAAGGTGACCTGGGATGTTTAAGAACAAGGCCACCATCATCACCCTGTTACTGACAGGTAGGAAAGTGTTTGGAGCATTTTCTGCATGGGACCACCTAAGAAAGACCCCCCCCCCCTTATCCCTGATGAACCCCTGTCCACAAGCAGAAGGATGCCTTCCAGGAGGTCTCTAACCAATGATGGAGCTCAAATGGTACAAGGGGGCCAGCAAAGGGGTGGTACAACATAGAACCCAAGACCCTAGTTCTATCTGTTCTCTGACTCAGGGTATATCCTCAAGATACCCCACCAGCATCCAAGGACAACCTCAGTCTACAAGAGAAAAACTTGCTTTCCCTGTAGAAAGGATGAACTTGGCTCTCAGACCAGTTCCCAGCCAAAGCTTCCACACTGATCAAGCAGTAGCTATCAGGAGGGTGGGAAAGGGGACATCTATCAGCATGATAGTTAAGCAGAACCCTTGGATCTTGACTCAAACCTGCTATTCTTTTGAGACTATCTTGGACATCCATATTAAGAGTCCCTGTATACCTCCATGTACGCAGAATCTGGGACCAGGCTCTCTGTCCCCTCCTGTGCAGCCACAGGAATCTGCAAGGGGCTGCTGGAGGGAAAGCAAGGAAGAAAGCAATGGGTAGGGCAGGGTGGGGCAGGGCGGAGCTGGGCATCTGTGGGAGGCTGACCTGAGCAAGCGGATACTGGCGGACCGCTGGCATCATCACCTTCATGTTTTGACCCACTGGGTGAATATACACTAAATGAAGCACAAATTAGCACAGCCAAGGGAGAGTCAATTGTGTCCCTTCTTCTTAATCCCTTTGGCTTAGGGTTTCCCCAGCCTGGACAGACTGTCCGAGGGGAAGGCTGCCCAAGGGCATTCGGGCATCCGTCCGGGGACATTCAGGCAGTGACCAATCCCAGGCCGCCCTGCTGTGTGCCCTGAACCGTGGGCCTTTTCCCAGCCAGCCACTGTGGGGGAGCAGCCACTGTGGGTCCCCAGGTCTTAGAGAGATGATCAAGGATGGGGCAGGGATGGGGATCAGCACGAAGCCATGTCATGACTAGAAGGACATGAAGGCCAAGCCGAAGGACATTTATCTCTCAGAACCAGCCCTCCTCTCTCAACTCGAAGCACCAAAGCCGAAGACTACTACAGTCCATAGCCCAGCACAGCCACCATCACATCTTGGCTGACCAGCTCAGAACAGGTCAGTATCAAGATGTTCAGGATGGATCTCTGGGAGCTGATGACAGGAAGCCCACAATGAATTTTGGGGACTGGCCCTAGCACTGGAGGGCCAGGTAGGGGCCCAATGGGGGTCTCTGAGGACTTGAGAACTCACCTAGGGGCCAATCAAGGCTGAGCATCCTGTAGGAGACTATTGCCTCCTTGTGATGACTACACAGGAGGCAGTTACCAGCATCTAGCTCTGTCGGCTGCGGGTACCAGCAACCTCTCCTGCAGAGGCGGTACCCTCCCCAGCAGCCCCTAGCATATCTGGGTCTGAAGGATCTTGTCCTGGCCCTAGGGGTTCCTTCAATATCAGGATGCATCCCCAGCCCCATCTAATTCCATCTCTTCCCTTCCTCCTGACTTGTCTAGAGATACAGAACAGAGGGGCCGCTCCCAGCCCCCAGTCTCAGAAGGGTGCCCCTCTGAGCAGATAAGCCTGCCTGAACCCTGGACAAGTTAGCCGGCCCCACTGTTCTGCTCTGAAGGCCAATTGGCCTTGGGATAAGCAGATCTCATCCGGAAAGAGCCTTGTGCCCCTCACCCTAATCCCCTGGCCCCTCGAGCCCAGCGGGCTGGGAGCTTTGACCTAAGCAAATAATTAGTCCAGAGACTGGAAGGCTCAAGGGGATGGAAGTCAGGAATCTGATCTTTGTTCCCTGCCTTTATCCTTCCTCCCCTTCCCCTTTTAGGTCTTGAGATAACCAACAGGCCCTTAACCAACAGGCCTTTTTTTTTTCTTCCTTTTTTGGTGCTTTTTTCACTCTTCAGCCCAACCCAGCAGAGTTGGGCAGAGATGGGTGAGCTGGCACCTCCGTCCACATCAGAACCAATGTCCAGAGGACAGAGAGACTATGGGATATAGGATCAGCCAGGGGGACAAGATGGGGTTCTCATCACCTGAGGGAGTACTGGGACTACCTTGTGTGCAAGGTACCTCCCAGATCATGGCAGGGAAAAGGGACCAGTCTAGGTTCCTGGATCCTCTTCATACCTCATCTTGATCAGGGCTCTTGAGAAAGGCCTCCTTCATCCAAGCAGGATTCTTCCACGTCTCAGTCAGTCATGGGCAGACCCAATCCCTAGAACTTAGCCAGTTCTGGAGACAAATCTCCCTGTGTCTACTACCTTGGGAACCCTTTTCCTTCTCCTCTCCCTAAGCTTCTTAAGTGGAATTTCTAGGAGAGGAAAGTGGGTCCCCAGATCCCCCAGCTCAGGTCCATCTATCCCACCTTACCCCACACCAGCACACAGATTCCCTTCTATCACCCCCCCTCCCCACAAGACACAGAAATACCTTTTCTTCCTGAACTTGTTAGCCTTGTGCATGGGCACTCTGGCTACTGACTGCTCAGCATTCTAGGTCCCAGGCCGGCTGAGAGTCCCTGCTACCTCTAGCCCTGAAGAACACATGCTCAGAAAAAGAAAAAAAAATGGGGCCCATCTTGATGGTGGCTTTGGCGGGGACAGAACACTTTCCCCTCTGAACAAATTTAGGAATTCTCTCCGTCTTGATGATCTTTTCTTCCGTCCTTCCTTCTATCAGAATGTCACTCCCCCTAAAGCTGTCAGCTGGGACCGGGGATGGCACCACACTCAGCAACCTACTTATTTCCCTTAGTCTGTTTCTCCTTTCACTCTTCCCAAAACCCTCCTCTGAAGTGTTCACTTGGCTCCTGCAAAGCCCATCCACCTTCCCCAAGTACTCTCACCTGCTGGGCCAGCCCTGGCCCCATCAATGCAGCAGCCCCTCCATCCCTTCTTCCTGGAATTCTTCTTCCTGGAATTTCCCCTTTCCTCTTGGTCCCTTCTTACATGATAGTCAGAAGGAAGATGATGGTCCAGGAGACTCTGGGTCAGAATATAATGGCTTGGAGCCTTTTTTGAGGGGATGGACTCAGAGAAAGGGAAAAGGGTGCTTTGCCATGTGAAAAGCTTATGAAAGGGCTTCATCCGGGGCCACAGGAGCTCAAGAGAGCTGGGAAAGATCTTGCCTTGGAACTGGGCAGGGCTAGTACATGGGTTCTCTGGTGCTGGGCTCACTGTGAGCAGAGGGAGAACCATGCGCCACCCTGTGCTGATTACTGGGAACGGATAGGCATTGCTTCACCTTGAAGGCCACTGTGTTGCAGGGTCAGACAAGTAACACCATTGTTCTTTCTACAGCATGGCACAGAGTCCCACTGTACCCCAAAGACCTGCAATAGTACTGAACTTTAGGCTTGCAGCTGGCCATGGCCATTCTTTAATGCAGCAAGGGAGATAGATTTGGGGTCTAGAGTCAACTCAAACACCACACCAGAATATCAAGGTCTTACTTGAACAAGAGACTCCCATCCTAAGAGGTGCTGCTGCCAGGCTCCAGATCCCACCTCTGGGGCCGGGGGCCACCATATCTAGGGTGCCCGTCTCCTTTGGCGTGCCTGCCCCTGCTGGAAGAGAGTGTACACAAGCTGCTCCTGGAGAGCCCGTGCTCCAGCCATCCTGCCCTTCCCTGGCCTTCAGGAGGGTTGTGTGGGTAAGAAGGTCAGGGGGAGGCGGAGGAGAAGGTGAAGGAGTCTCCAAGCACAGAGGGGAGGCCGGATGCTGCAAAGGTGTGGAGGAAGCACGGACAAACATGGCTGAGTCTGGCACACAGTGGCCTGGGTAGTTGCTGGCCTTGGCCAACTCTGCCTCTGAAGGAGCGCTGTGCCTCACTGGCCAACCTATGACTGCTACACATGAGGTTTGTGCACGGTGCTGACCAGCTAAGCCCCATGGGCCAAGCCAGGCACCAAGGGACAGGAAGGAGCTCAATGCTCAGTGCCTGGCCTTGGGCGCTGTTGAGCCGTCTCCCATTTCCAGGGCACCTAGGGACGGGCGAGGCCTGGATGCTCAGCAGGGCCACTGACTGTCACTGGGGGAGGAGGTTAAACATCTACCCTCCTCTCCCATGCCTCCAGCCTGATCACTTGAAGAACACACCTCTTAGCAACTGACAGGACAAATCCTCCACCTTACACTCCAGCCCCTGCAGTACCCTCCAGTCCTCACTCATGGAAGAAAGCTGGATTTCAGGGCCAACTAGCTCCTTCCAGGAGAACAAGGGTGGGACGAGGCAATCCAACTCACCCCAGTCTGGAAGGGAAGGGGACTATGTGGTAGCTGAAGCACTGAGAGGTGGCAGGTAACAGGCAGATGGGAAAGCCATGCTTGTGCTCTTAGCTGCCTTCTCTGGCCATAGATATCACATCATCCTCTGGGGCTCAGAAGCACAGATGGACAAGACGTGCGAGTCCTGGGTTAGGGGACAGCCAGATTGGGCATGGATGTGTTTTAGAGACTCAGAGAAAGGGAGTCACCCTGAGAGGAGGGAGGCCAGAAGGAATCATAGTTCTGCTAATTTAGAGGTATCTTTTCCCCAAGTCTGCACCTCTCTCCTGGTGGGGAGGGTGCTGCTGGGTTGGGGGGGGGGCTGGACCTGATTTCAGTAATCCCCCCAAGGAAATTATAATGTGGAACAGAAGGGGACCCTCCAGGTGCTCATCAAATTGCTGAAAACAACAGACAAGCTGAGCAAGGGACTGGGTGTCTTGAAGTGTTGTTCACTTGGCTGGGTGGGCAAATCCCTGCAGTCCTATGTAGGGGCTGCCAAGGGGTCCACGAGGGCTTTAAGGAGCTGGGAAGTTGTCAAGGTGCTTGCAAGAGGACTAGGGGCCTATGAACTAGGACAAAGGCAGCTAGCTCCTCATTCAATAGCAGTGGGGAAGAAGGTAAGAACAGATGTGAGAGACTGGATGGGGCAAGGCCCTTCCAAGAGCCTGAAAGTCAGGACAAGAGGCAGGTAGGTGCCTGACGTCCAGGGGCAACCTGTCAGGACCCACACAGCCCAGACCTGAGGTGCCAAGGCTGAGGGAGACTGGGAGGCAGCTTTGCTCAGAACTGGGGTGAGCTGGACCCGGTGCACAGCCTGAAGAGTGCCCTGCCCCCACGCCTCAGCCTCCTGCCTGCCTGCCCTCCCACTGGCTTAGGCCTTCTGGATTCCATCAGGTACCACAGCAATCTGGCTGTGACATAATGAGGCAGGCTGGGGTCAGCAGGGTGACCTTTCATGGCCACAATGTTTGGAAATCCCCAAATCAAAATGACCCAACAGACAAGCTTGAGAGTAGATTTCCCAAGTGGCCCCTTCAATTACCAAGAGAGGAAAACAGCAGGCCCCAGCCATTACTACGCTTTGCAGACGGGGGTAACTCAGGCCCAGAGAAGTCCGAAGCAGGCACGCCCAGCTTTAAGCAAAGGTGAACCAGGAGGCCTGGAGCCTGCACACACCAAGCAAAAGGCCAGTGGGGAGGCACATGATTGAGGGGTCCAGCGCCCATGATTCTGTAGGCAGATAAGAGTTTGGGGCAGAATGAAGGCCATGACAGGGTTAACTTATACTAGCTCATGGCAGGGGACACTAAGGGCTGAGTGAGGCAGGGTTGCAGGACGGCCACCCCCAACCTAGAGTTTGTGAGCCAACATTCTTCTTTTGTGTGCTTCCTCTCCAGGTGTTATTTGAAAGAAAAAAAAAACACTTCAAACTTCATACAAAAAAGCTTCACGCTGAAAATTTAATGTAGAAACCCTGTAATCGCTTTTCCAGAGATAAGACACGGCCAGGAGGGAACCCGATCCCTGTAACACAGAAAGCAGTCTGGGAGGCAGGGCCTGAGGCTGTGAGGCACAGGCTGCAGGGTTGGGAGTGGGGAGAGGGGGAGGCAACTGCAGGAAGGCTGCCTTGGGGGCACATCCACAAAAGGGACACTTGAGCCTTCTAGAAGGCTATTGGTCTTCTGTGGACACAGTCTTCCCTTCTTTGGACAGGACCCTTCTGCCCCCAGGAAGCTCAGGTTTCGCAATGACGCCATGGCCTCTTGACCAGCAGCCTCAGAGACTAATTTGGGGTCCTGGAAGGCTCAGGTTGGGAACAGCTAAGCTGCGAAGGGCAGCTAGGCCAGGAGGGTGTACGACCTCTCATGCCAATGTCCTGTTGCCTCCTGGTCAGCAGCGCCACCATTGGTAAAAACTTGAGGACACCATGCTCCCACTGCCCCTACCCACCACATGGCCTGGGGTACACACAGCCCTCAGAGCCACCAAGGCTTGGATGTAAACGTTGGAGATCAAAAACTGCCTCGTCCCTAGGCATGAGCCTCCAAAGACAAAGAACCTAAAACTCCTGACTCTTGCCTCAGCTCTCTATCTCCTATGAGCAGACCCAACTCGTCTAGGTTGTTCCCCACCCAGAAAAAACATATCAGAAAACAGGCTAGCAGAGCACAGAGCCTGAGACCTCCCTGCCGGGAAGGTATGGGGTGGGGGTGGGCTGCCCTGGCGGGGCCCTGGGTGTGTTTGCGCCAGACCTGCAGTTCTGCAGCGGCATTCCATGGGTGGGGGTGGAGGAAGGCGCCATGTGGAACCAACTGGCCTGGCTTGGGGGCAGGAGGCCCCCCAAGCAGTAAGCCCAGCTGGGCAAGCCTGCACCTTTACTGCCCCCTTCAGGTGGCCCAAGGCTCAGGACCAGCTTCTCTAGAGACCCTGCTGCACACACTTGATTGAGACTCAGCTACCCCAACAAGGGGGATCCTACGTTTAACAGAAAGAATCAGGACACAGAGACCTATGGGGCAGGAGGATCCCAGATCCTCCAGAATTCAGTGGGCAGGGGCTGGGGATACACTCTGCAGGTAGAATGATTGCCTAGTATATATGAAACCCTAAGTTTGATCTCCTGCATTGCAGAAACTGGACATGGTGGCACATGCCTGTAATCTCTGAACTAGAGGCAAGAGAGTGTGATGTTCAAAGTTGTCCTCAGCTATGTAACAAGTTTAAGCCTGTCAAAAAAATGAAACAAACAACAAAACCCAAAAATCTTGGGGTGGGGAGAGATACCACATAGCTCTCTATATGACCCTAAGATCTTGGGACCCCAGACCTTTACCTTGGGGACAAGGCCACACTCACCCAAGCCCCACAATGACTCTCCCATAACTCTACATGACAATACTAACTTGGGCGGGTTAGGTAGGAAAAGGCAGGGCGCCCATGACCAAGCAGGACTTGCACAAAGCCAGCATACACTTCTCTTACACTTAGCCATGTCTCTCTTGTCACCCACCCCACCAAGAAGACACCACAGGCCTGAGGCTACTGTTTGCCTGTCCCTCCCAGTGTTGCCAGGACAATGATACAGAGGCCCAAGAAAGAGTCCTATCTCAGAAGTAACCGAATGGTGCTGGGGGCCCAGCGCCAACATCAGGTGCCCTGTACCCTCTTAGGACTCTCATACCCTGCCCCAGCCCTTCCAGACCCACCAAGAATATTCCATGAGCTCCATAGGCAAGCACGCGGCTCAGTATGCCAGACTAAGTCCGACAGACTGGCGCCAGCTCTTAAGCTCCATGTCCCCACCTGGTCACCCTGTCCCTCTTTGGAGCCTCAGGCCACTTAACTCGCAGGTCCAGTTTCCCAAATGGAAGCACCCTGACCTTTGCACTATATCTCCGCAACGCTACAAAGAAAGCGTTTGTATTTGGCACCCCTTTCTACAACGTTTCTCTACATCCTGGGGTCGTCCCTGTCTTTAGGCCCCATGGTTGTTCATTGCAGTCAGTGGGTAGGGACCCTAGGGTGTGGAGAAGAGCTTGTGAGGAAGCAGGAACACGTAAGGCACATGGCCCTGTTTCCTATCCAGGTTATGTGTGAGACAGCAGACCTGGAGAGCTAGGTGGCCCCTCTCGGTCCTTTCGGGGGGGGGGGCCCTGAAGGTTTTATAGCATGGGGGTCCCAAAAAACAGTCCCTGAAACCTCCCAAGATCTGGCAGTAGGAAGCACCATTCTGACTGGGGCCATATTGACGGACAGGAGCAACTGGGAACACTCTAAGAGACATGCCTATGTCAGCAGAGAATGGCTGGGGAGGGCTTCCCGCCATCTCAAGGGCCATCCGATATTTTCGGATAAAGGACATTCCTGGCATCCTTCATTACCCTCCTTGGGCAGCTGTTGGCTCCTTTTATCCCAGCACAAGTGGCCATGTCCTCCTCAAACCCCAAAGGAGGCTCGGAACACATACTTTTCCCGTTATGTACCGGCCGAGGGGCCAAGGAGGATTTAGCTAGGGTGAGGCCCAGGGCCCAGCAGTCCAGGGATGTTCTGGGAGGTGAAGACAGGCCAAAATGGGGAGAACAGCTGCTCCTAACCCCAGAGGGCCTGCAGAACCTGGAGCCTGGGATTTATTTTTAGGAGGCCCCTTCCAGAATGTAGGCTGCCTCAATCCAAAGACAGAGACAAACCCAGAATGTTCACACATCAGGGTACCCCAGTATCTGAATGACCCCTCAAATACAAGAGCGCCCAATGGGTCATCTGGTTCTGGTCTCTGGGACAAGTGGGCCCAATCTTTGGGCACAGTTTTCAGTGGCACATTCATTCACAACTGCACCTTAGCATGAGCCCCAGTGTCCCCCAGACCCTTAGAGCCAGGCCAGTTGCTCCTTCCCCTGTGATGTGCATAAACCACTCACTTAAGGCCACTCAGCTGAGTTGGGGCACAGGGAAAGTCAGAGCTCTGCAGTCAGGGTATGTGGGTATGTGTGTCCCAACGATAGGAACTCTGGAGGCCGAGGAGGAAGACACCTTTTAGGAGACAGTCAAGTGACAGCAGTGTGGAGAACATCCGGTTGAAGCCCCACAGCCACACAAGAGATCCAGCAGGACCCTAAGACCTCCATAGAGTCTCTGCCAGCTTCACAACAGTGATGTCGCTTCAACACAGGGCCCTTCCGGTTACTTCCAGCCCAGTGAGAGATTGCTTTTGGGGCTGGGCATAGTGTCATGGAATACCTTAAGACCCGGGAGCCTCCTTCAGGGAGCAGGATGTACCAGGGGTCTGAACAGGTCTTAAGGATTGGATTTTACAGCTCTTCTAAAGCCGTGGCCATCCTGGAAATAGAATCACTCCAGCTGGCATGACAGCTGGTCTTGGTGACTGGGCAGGCTGGCCACGCCACCTCGTGGTCGGGGTCTGGGCCGGCACAAAGGGAGGCTCCCTTTCCATGCCAGCAGGAGCCGTGCCAGCTCTGAGGAGTAGTTTGTCCATGAGGTGCCCATGCCTGGCCACATTCTGCCACACCGTGGCCACTGGAAGGAAGGGACAGGGACCAGGACCAGGCTAGACAGGGAGGCATTGAGGCTTTGCCTAACTCCTGGATTCACTGGGACAGAAGACAGGGGATAGGCATTAGGGGAAGGGGAATCCCCTAACCTAATCCCAGGGAATCCTGGGAATAGATCACCCTATTATTGTTCTGCCAGCCAGGGCCTCATGTGACTGGCATTATAACACCACATGTTTTGTTTTATTTTGGTTCCAACAAAACCAGGGATTGAACCCAAGGCCTGTTATATGTCAGGCAAGTGATCTACTAACTGAGCTACATGTCCAGCTTATAACATGCTCTTTTGTAATTACTGTTGTCCGTTGTTTTAAGACAGGATCTCATGTCTTTGAAGCTGGCTTTGAAATCACTATGAAGATGAGGCTGGCCTCGAACTCTTGATTCTCACATCCATCTACTAGGTGCTGGGATTACTGACCTACCTCACCATATCTGGCCTTAATGACACTTCTTTTTTTTTTTTTAATTGTTGGGGGTTGTTTCCAAGACAAGGTTTCTCTATATAACAGTAGTCCTGGCTGTCCTGGAACTCAATTTGTAGATCAGGCTGGCCTCAAACTCACAGAGATCCGCCTGCCTCTGCCTGGGATTAAAGGTATGCACCATCACTGCCTGGCTGTGACACATTTTATACAAATAAGGACCTCACAGTCCCAAGGCCAGCAGCTTAGAGGGGAAACTGAACCCTTGACTTAGGCCATGTTTCCCTCCTAGAAGCAACCTTGTCTACTTTTGACCCCCAACAGCTCAAATGTTCCCTGAAGCAATGAGGGCTCCCTGCCTAGATTTTGACTCTTGTCTGTCTTGCTTTCTTTAGCTTTTTTGAGGTGGCCGGCTCACTATGTAGCCTGGGCTGGACTTGACTTCCTAAGTGTGGGGTTCACAGTTGTGTCAAATGCTCAGTTTGTGACTGCTGTCTGCTAGACCCTAGAAGCAAGGTCAGGAGTGGGGGAGTAGAAGGGGTGTCATTACCATCCTTGTGGTCACCTAGGGTGTTCCATAAACTTTCATAAGGGCCTTTAGGTCAGGTCCCAGACGTATCCTCAGAAACTGAGAGAGGACAGCTGAGGGGTAGTAAGATAGGAGCCCAGAGGGCCACCCTGAACTCCTCAAAACTCCAGGAGGTAATCTGTGGCCCTAGGGAATGGTCCAGTGGGGAGATGGGGGAAGGGTTGGGCTTTCTCATCCAGCAAAGGCAAAGCGCAGAAACAGCAGACCCTGTCTGTGCCTGCCGCCTGGCCGGCTTTCCTAATGAGCTGTTTCCAGGCCCTTTGATCTGGGGCTTTAACGACACCCCCTACCCAGGAGCCTCTCATCCTGCCTGCAGCCTGCACAAGGCTTATTATCCAGACCCGATGACCTGACCGGCCTGGGACCAGCCTGGCTGCCACCTGGGGTGGACACTAAGGGCTCTTGTTCCCTTGTGGGGGAGGATGTTCCCTTTGAGTTCAGGGGATGGTCTGTGAGGGTAGCTTGTCCCCAGAGTCACCTGGGCATCTCTGTGCCTGAGGTTGGATCCTCTTTACTTCTCATCATTTAGGGCTTGTTGGGAATTTTCACAAACATATATGCTGTAGCCCAGGTCTGAGGGCTCTTCACTTACTTGAACAGGACACTGCCTTGGAGCTTGGGGGCTAGAGGCCCAATCCCCAGATTCCTACAGGCCAGCCCCTTGTTTTCTCTTGGAGCTGATTCAGAGTAACTGCTGGAGCGGCAGCCCCTTGTCCATTTCCCAAGACTGTTCATCCATCGGGCAGAAGCTTCCCTCTTTATCATGCCGCTTCCTAGGCAGATTGTCATTCTGGTGGACTCCTTTGATCTTTGCAGCCATCTTGATTTCCTCTGACTATGGCTGTGCCTCATGAAGCAGTGAGCCACCCCAGGCTAGACAAAGTAAGCCTTTGGGACTCATGGGGACTGAGCAGGACCAGCTGTCCCTGATGGGGGTGGTAAACACAGAGGGAGACCTGAGCTGAAGGGTCTCACTGTTTGAGGTGATCCTCCCCCCAGGGCATCCCTCAGTCACTTGTGAACACACTTATACACACACTGGCAGGCAATGAGGCCTCTGTGCGCTGGTCTCAACCCTCCCCCTTTCTGGCAGCAGGCTTGGAGTTTTATGAGCGCCACAAATCAGGTGTCACACAGTTTGGGGCTGACATGGTTTTTATAAGAATTATTTAAGGTCCTAGCCACCACTGAGGTCCCAGGGAGAACTGGGGTAGGGAGCGTCCAGCTGTTTGGCCCGTGGAATTCCAAACACTTCATAAAGTGAAGGTAGAAAGTGAAAGAGGGGGTTCCCCAAAACTGCAAGGGCCAAGCTCATACTCTCACTCCTAGAGGCCAGTCTGGAAGGCCCTGGCTCTGGACTATAGCAGGAAAGTGAGAGACATTGAGTTTGAGAAGTTGTCCCACTAGCCCCCAACAATACCCCAAAGTGTCCTACCCCTAGGGCATTCTTTGAGTTCTAGGGACAGAAGTCAGACCCCTCCTAGTGATCTTTCAGATTTCCACTGTCCCCCCAATACCTCCTAGGTTTAATGGGTAAACTCCTACAGGTCTGATCTGTGCTGGGGTCCCAATGGTGCGCCCCAATGTTTGCAGGCTTGACCTACTACTAACTCAGCAGTTCTTAGCCTGGGTTGCAACCATCGGAAGACATACATTTTCGATTCTCTTAGGAACTGGGACACTGTTCAGTAGCAAAATTGCAGTTATGAAGCAACAAGGAAAACAATTTTCTGGTTGGGGGTCAGCACAACATGAGGAACTGTATTTAACGATCACAGCATGAGGAAGGTGGAGAAGCACCTCCGTAAAGTGTTATACAATGACTGAAGATTGAACTAGCTGAGAGCAGCCCTGAAAGGCTAGCCAAAGGTCCAGCAGTTAGCAGAGGGATGGGAAGATGGACAGCCCCAGGCATCCAAGCACACATAACCCTGGGAGAGCTGCTGGCTTTGCACATGGAAGCATGAGCAGAGAAAAACAGATACAGAGACCCCCCATCACACAGAAGTTTCTGTTCTATTGTCCAGACCGCATCCCCCCCACACACGCGTGCACGTGCATACACACACACACACACACACACACACACACAGCCACTTGCCCCACTGGTGTTTGGGCGCATTCCACTGCTCCTTTCACAATCAATGCTAGCACCCACAAAGGCTAAGAGCAGACGCTCTGTCTGCAGGGCCCTGGGGACACTGCCCCCCCCCCCCATGGCTCAAAGATGCCAGTAGATCAGGGCCGGGGGCTCTCCCATGAGAAGGAAGACTGTCTGTTGCCTTAAATACAGCCAGAGAAAGGAGGGACCAATTCTGCCTTTCAGAGGCCCTGAACCAGGCCTGGTCTCAGGAAAGCTGGTAAGTTCCTGGAACTTGTGTTGTCGCTCTGAGATGCAGGGACCTAGCTGGGAAGCTGTGGCCCAGACTACTCTGTTACAGCTAGAGTCAGCAGGCTCACCACCTTCCCAGCCTCGAGCTTCCACAGAGGCAGCCTCCACTCCAGACCCCTCGTCTTTACAGAACATGTCGCGGTGGTGAGCACACACACAGCTCCAGTACTGGCAGACAGAAGCCCCACCGCACCTCACACCACTGGGTGTAGAAGCTATGAACACTTCAACATGGTATTCCTCTCGGAAAGGGAAGGTGGTGTGGTGGCTTGGTTCTAAGGGTGGGGACACTTCTGAGGGCATGGCGGGGTGAGGAGGGAGGGGTACAGTATAGCCCAGGGTGAACCTTCAGGGCCCGAACCCTACAGTAGGCTGATGCCTACTTCAGGCCACCTGATGAAGTAGGAGGATGCAGATGTACGGCGAGAGCACGGGGCAAGGACTGGTCTGGAGTGGGAAGGAGTGCGGGACCAGGACAGCTTCCCTCATCAGCCGGAACAGCAGAACTCCAGCACCCTCGGAGGCTTGAGCCAATCAAAGCCAGATGTGGCAGCAACAGAAAAACCTTATTTACAAAGAAATAATGAAGCCATTTGGGGTACTGGTGCTGGGGGTAGCTCAGACAGGGGTGACCAGTGCAGACACTAAGCAGGTTCCTCATGGGCAGGACTGGAGGTGGTATTCCCCCAAGGCTCAGGTGAAAAGGGGGTCTGTGGGTCCCTCAGCGGCCTCGCTGCTGCAAGGCTGAGCTTGTGGGAGTCAAGTAAGGTCCCTGGGGAGGCCTTCTCCCTTTGTCTCGGGAAACTCTGCATGAGGGAGGAGAAGGGGCAGAAAGTACGAGGGGGCAAACTATACCCACCCCCCAGCAAAGAAAGGCAACACAGGCTATGTCAGAAGTCCTGAAAACTGGGATGGGTAGGAGCAAAGTACAGAATAACTCTTTGTCTGTATATGTGTGGAGAGAGATAGCCAGCTATTTTTTTTGAGGGGGGGGAGTCTTTTACTGGGACCTGGGGCACTCATTAATTTAGCTGGGCAGGCCAACAGAGCTCCGGGTACCCTACTTCCTCAGCACTAGGAATACAAGCATGTCCTACCATGCCTAACTTTTTATGGGGGTCCCAGAGAGCTAACTCAGACCCTCGTGCTTGCTCAGCAAGTACTTTATTCCCACTGATGCATCTCCCCAGGCCCAGGAGACTAATACGTTACAGATGGCTGCCGCGCAGGGACTCATGTGCCCATCAGCTGCTTCTTGAACCTTGTACAGAAATCCTGCTATCTCCTGAGGCTCGAAGCTGAGAGTATTGCCTGAAGAGGCTCAAGACTGGAGCGGCACCTGGGACAGTGAACACAAGCCTAGAGACGAGGGTGGGTGTCAGGGAAGGGACCATATTCACAGGGCCGCCAGCATCCTTAGCCATGGTCTATCAGTCCCCTAGGGAGAAGCAAAAACATATGTCCACATACAAATGTGAAGAGCAACATCAGCCACAAGGACCAGATGGCTGAAACAGCTTGTGAGCCCACTAGGCCATAAACAAAATGTAGTCCACCCATACCACAGAATATCACGCAGTCCTGAAAAGGAAGGAAATCCTGCCCTCTGCCACATTATGGATGGACCTTAAAGGTACTGTTTAAAGATAGGAACCAGCCATAGGAAAGACAGGTCCTCTGTATTACCTACCACTCATGTGACGTTCCTGGAATTACCATATCCACAGGGACGGGAGAAGGTAAGATGCGGGTGCCAGTAACTGAGAGGGTGGTGGGGGCACAGCTAAGGGGTGAGAGTTTATGAAGCTGTACATAACTCTGGCAACACACTTAAAGCCACCGAATCGCACACTGATGTGCACTCTGTGCAGGAGAAAGCATACTTCTCTCTGCAAAGCTGCTTCAAAGCCAGAAATGATGGGGCTAGGGAAAATGTTCAGCAGGTAAAGCCACCTGCCAACAAGTCTGATGAGCTCAGTTCTATTCCCTGGAAGTAGAAAATGGATCCCTGAAACTTGTCCTCCGATCTCCACACCCCTTCATGCAAAATAAATAAGGAAATGTAATTTTACTTTATTTGAGGGAGTTTTAATTTTGTGTCTACGTGTGCATCTGTGTGGTGGACACAAGTGAACCCCTGAATAGCTCAGAGGCTCTGGACCCCCCTGGAGCTGGAGCTGACTGTTGTGAACAGCCTAATGTGGATGCTGGGAACCAAACCCAGGTCCTCTACAAGAGCAGTGTGTGCTCTTAAAGGCCGAGCCATTTCTCCAGTCCAATCAATAGAATTTAAAATAAAAGGCAGACACGAATGTCCCAAGGCCAGCTCTTTCCTGCCCAGGGTAACAACATGAGGGATCAGCCTCTCACCAGACCTGTGAGTTCCAGCCTCCTGCACCCACCCTCTGGCAGATAGCCACTTTCCGGGGTTCTTAGAGGTCTCTGCAGTTCCTCTCTCCTGCCCTCGCATTCAGATGAAGTAATTTAGAATCACGAGGGCTGGGCGGTGGTGGCGCAAGCCTTTAATCCCAGCACTCGGGAGGCAGAGGTAGGTGGATCTCTGTGAGTTCAAGGCCAGCCTGATCTACAAGAGCTAATTCCAGGAAAGGCACCAAAGCTACAGAGAAACCCTGTCTTGAAAGAAACAAACAAACAAACAAACAAAAAAAAAAAAAAAAAAAAAAAAAAAAAAAAAAAACACGGAGGAGGGGTATGTGTACCTTCATGGAGGGTTAAGAGAAAGGGACACTGAGTCACAGGGAAGTCAGTCCCTGGAGACCTTACCCAGGGACACAGACGAACTTGCTAAAAACACTGGTTGGTCCCTCCTCTCCTGATGCTTCAGCTGGGGAGAAGAACCTGGGGGCTGGAGAGGGGACACTCAGCCTGCTCCTCTCAGAGAACAGTGTGTGCCTGGGGTTGTAGGCAGCCTCAGACAGGGCCCTTTTCCTGACTTCTAGAACACCCCACCCCAAGCCACAACCTGTGGACTTCTCTCCTCAGGCCACATCCATGGTGTGGTAAGCAAGGCTGAGCTTTTCTGCCAGCTCTGATTAGCCAGACAAGAAGCACTCCGGGAAGATGAGCCTCACAGGCTGAGGGGCCAACAAGGCACCCGGAGAGCAGATGGAGACACAGGCTTCAGGACTCCTTGAGTGACTGGGGCAGGCTCGACCAGACTGGAAGCAAAAGTGGCTTCCGCTCTGTGGTTCATGAGGTGTGCGTGTGTATGTGCCTGCACACTTGCACACAGCCCGCTATAGTGGCCTTCTGTCGCCCTGCTATGAACATACCCTTTGGGGATGAGGCTGTGAGGTTACAGGAGTATAGAAGGGCTCTGTCCTTATGCAACCCCTCTAGAATTAGTGGGCTTATGTGCACTAAGTAGAGATGGCAAAGGGGTCTGGCAACAAGGAGATAGGTGACCCTGTCTCCATGTCCCTGGTCACTTGTCCACCTAGGCTGCCTTACCATAGGTGACTTGGCTCTATACTAGAGTGACTACTGCACCCCAGGACACCCCAACTGCCCTACCCAGGGAGCCTCCTGGGCATGGGGGAAGCAGGGACCAGCAACTGGAGGCCCCTGTCTCCTCCCCTAGCTAGGAGAGTGGACTGTAGCCTGGGCCTGTAAAGAGCATTGTGTGTGTGTGTGTGTGTGACTGGGGCAAGACTGGTGGGGGGACTGTGGCAGCCAGCAGGACATGATGAAGAGTGACCTTGGCCCCCAGGGCTGCCTGTGCCCCTGTGGAGATTGCAAAAAGTTCCTTGTGCATGCAGCGTGAAAGATGGGATTCCTCCTCCCCCAACAGTGAGGGTCCTCTGTGCCCGGGGCCCCATGAATTATTTCTCTAAGGAAAATACAGTTGTCCTGCCCACTTCCTGACCTTCCCCATCCTCTAAATCAACACTTGAAGGGTGCTTTTGCTGGCCTTCAGGCTCCGCCAGCATGCTCTCCATCCCCCACCCTTCAGCTCTGCACTCCAGCGGGCTGGGGCCCCAAGCCCTGCTCAGAACCCACAGCCCACAGCAGAGCCATGTTGCAGAGCATGGATTCCAAGTCCAGCAGACAGACACCCAGAGACAGAGGCAAGATGCCACATTGGCAGATGAGCGATGAGAATGGGCTATCCACAGCATCTGGTGATACCACAACTGCTCCCCAAATCTCTAAGCAAACTTCCTACTTAGAACTAAATTTCATACCAATATACACTCATAATCAGAAACACTGAGGCAGTCATAATTTAAATCATACACACTTAAAAGTCATTCACTCACACACACACACACACACACACACACACACACAGACTCAATCACACACCCAGAAACAGACAAACTGAGACAGTCACATATACACGGATACTCAGACACACACAATGACACAGTTTGACACACAGTGACACACAGTCATATACTCAGACCCATACACTGACAAAGTCACAGACACATACACACACCAAAACACATAGTGTTAGTGTCACACACAATGACACACAGTCATGGTCACATTCACACACACACACTGAAATAGTTTTGGACACATACATAGACACACATGCTCTGAGAAAGTCATATTCTCAGATATATTAACACATGAATACTGGACACAGGCAGAAACCCATACAGTCAGTGAATGACAGACACCTTGACACCTAGACACAGTACTATAAAGACTCATTTACAAACACAAACTAGGGCCAGCTTGGTGACTCGCTCCTTTAATCTCTGTACTTGGGAAGCAGGAGTAGACAGACCTCTGAGTTTGAGGTCAGTCTGGTCTACAAAGCAAGTTCCAGGACAGCTAGGGCTACACTGAGAAACCCTGTCATGAAAATTCAAAACCCAAACACACACACACACTCAGGAATCAAGGCTGAAAAATAATCGATAGACGCACACTCTCAAGATTCCAGCCGATGCAGCTAAAGGCACATGGCTTTTCCTTCTTTAAAATCTTAAAAGTAATTGTCCGTGTATATATGATGGGTGCGTGTGGTGGGCAGGTGTGTTACGCATATGTGTGGAAACCAGAGGACAATTTTGTGGGGTCTATTCTGCCGCACATTCACCTTCCGTGGGTTCTGGGGATCAAACTCTGGTCTCCAGACTTCCAGGCAAGTGTCTTTATCTAGCAATCAATCCTGCTGGCCCTCTGCTCCTATTATCTCGGTCCCTGTGCTCATACTGGCTCCATGCTGCTCTTTCATGTCTCACCACCTATAGCCTCTGGTCATGGTGGTCTGGTCTGGCTGTCTCCTTGCGATGACACAGGTCCTGAAGCCTGCAGATCTGCCTCTGATCTCCCTCATGCCCTTCCATATCCTTCCTGCTCACCATCCCTCTCTGGTCCTTCCTGCCATTGTATCACACCAAAACCTGTCTGGACAGGCAATTCCCTCCTCCCCCCAATGAGGGCTGCAATCTGCAACTGTTTCCTGGGGCTCAAACACATGCCTGGCAGTGGGCTTCTGCACCCACAGAGCCACCCTGAGCTCCTGAGTCCTAATCAGGCATGAACGTTCACGCTGCTGTCTGGTCCCAGAAAGCTGACCTGCCTCCACTCTACCCACTGCCAGGCCTCCTGCACCACATGTGTCAAAGACCCAGAGGCACCATCCATGACAGAAAGCAAGTGTCCACTTCTTTCTCCACAAAGGATTTTTATTTGGGTTTGTCAGAACTACTGTGCTCACTAGGTCTGTGATCCAGTCCCTGTTACCACAGGTCATAGGCCAAACCAAGAAGGGATACCAGGGTATCGGGGGTCGCTGCTCTGCCTCTGCTGCTGAGGCTCCTCTTCCAGAGAGTCTGCAGGGCTGGGCTCTTTCTCTGGAAAAAGATCTGGGAAGGTGAAGGTCTGCCCATGGGCCTGGAGAAAAAAAACAGGGGCTTAGTAGAGGGCGGGAGGCTGGCCTCCCTATCACACTGAGGGTTTCAATGCCTAGAGGCTAGCAATCCTGGACCCTGGATGAGAAAACAACAGGATGATGAGCCACCAGTGTCTCTAAGGCCAGGTTCCTGCTGGGAAAACAAACACCTAG
The DNA here is from genome assembly GCF_903992535.2 of Arvicola amphibius. Lineage (NCBI taxonomy): Eukaryota > Metazoa > Chordata > Mammalia > Rodentia > Cricetidae > Arvicola > Arvicola amphibius. The sequence goes on along the minus strand of NC_052047.1, from coordinate 144,423,945 downwards.
CAGGCCAGCCCTTCAACCTTTATCTATCAGCGGCAGGCTATTACCAGGACAATGGCCCTTTTCACGGACATTATCTCTTTACAGGGGTCTGCACCAGCCCAGGGCTCATTAAAAGTAGTCCAGCAAAGGCCCATTCACCAGGCGGCAGCCGGTGGAACTGGGGGCAGGAACTAGGAGCAGAAAAACAGGACACAAATGACGTCTGGTGCCATGCTAAAACTTTTTCCATCCAAAATATCTAAAAGCCTTCAGCCACATTAAAGGCCGCCCTCCTCCAGGCTCCGAACTTGGCAAATAAAATGCACACAACGTACAGAGAAACCTACATACGCAGCAGTCTATAAATCAAGCCTGGCTTTGCAAATTAACTGCTTTTACGTCTTTCACTAGAAGTTCAGAGTGTGTCAGCATGGCCACGTCCCAGCCTGGGGCCCCAAGCACGTGGGCCAGCACCAGTGAAGGCCCTGGGAGGGGGAATGAGCTAGTTCTGCAAGGCTCTAAGCAGATACAGGGCTGGGAGGCTCACTTGCCGCCTGCTAACATCTCCAAGATAAGAGGTTTAAGAGGGAAGGGGCACAAAAGAGTCAAGCTGGAGGCAGAGAGACCCCTCTTACCATTCCCTCTTGTCTCGTATGTGGACAAATAGAGAATTCTGAATCTGGGGCCCCTTAGTAAGCTCTGCCAGAGGTGTGCTCTTGGCCCCCAAAGACTTGCTTTGGGACTGGGTAGATAGTTTAGTTAGTAGAGTTCCTGCCTAGCATGAATGAGGCCCTGGGTTTGATCCCTAGTACCACAAAAACTTGGGGTGGCTCATGCCTGGTGCTGTAATTGGCAATTGTAATGGAGGCAAGATGATCAAAAGTTCTAGGTCATCCTTGGCTACACAAGGAGTTTCAAGGCTAGTACGGGCTACATGAGACCCTGTTTCAATTAAAAAAAAAAAAAAAGGAGGCGGTAGCTCTAAGCAGAGCTGATTGTACACTTAGAACTGACAGCTGGGTTTGGTGGCAGCTGGAGCCCAAATTGATAGCCTAAGGTCCAGAGACAAAGCTAAGACAGCCTATGCGGGCGGTATTGGGAAAGAACAGAGACAACAAGCAAGGGACCTATTTCACCATCTACGGGTGCCCGTATGACTTCTGAGGACTATCTCTAAAGATAATTACTTCATACTTTAAAAAAAATGTAGCCACCCACCCTCCAAGGAGGGAGAGCCGGTTTTGAGGGGCCCAAGGCATGAAAGGAAAAAAGGCCAAGGGAAAAAGTGGAGAAGCCAGTCCTGGCTCCAGTAATCCCAGGGCCCCGAGGGCCATTGTTGGGCTGGACCGTGCCTGCCCATAGCATTTATTCTGGAGCCTAGGGCTCAGGGCCTGTGTGCACCACTCAGTCAAACACCATTCTGTGTAAACACGGTCAATGCTCTTTTTGTTATGTGGGGACTGAGAGCTTGCTAAGGCTCCCTCCCCACCCGACTAAAAAGATGTTTATCAGGTTGTCAGAAGAGAAATGTGGACGCCCACCATGTGGGACCCGCCTTTTCCCCTTCCACACTCACAATGAACTGTCTCTCTGGTTGCCCCTTCCTGAGCCTCACAATGCAGTTACCAGAAGCCCCCCCACCCCATGCTAGAAGACAAAGACGGTCTTTGCAGATACAGCCTAGAAATCCCAAACACTAACCATTTCTAGACTGGAGCTGGGAAAGGGGGTGCATTACAAATTTTAATTCTGGTCGAGAAGCCTTGCCCAGTGGGGAGATGATGGGCCCCCATTTATCACGATTTCACAGAGGAAGATGGACATGTCTGAGGGCAGCTGCAGACACCAGATCTAAGAACGACCGAGTCCAGCTTTCATGAGCATGGCGGGCTGAGGGGGGGAATGTAGGGGCTCAGATGTCTCAAAAGCCACTTGTAACTGTAGCTGTCTCTGAAGTAACTTGTGGCAAATGCCAGCATGTGGATGTGGCCCCACGGGCCATGACAGAGACAGATGGGTGGATTCAACACCCAGTGTGCATACACACAGGCCTTCAGATGGGCCTTCTTTTCCCACCTGCATGGCTGATTTTGTGCACAGCAAATATTCGGCCCTGTTTAGAACAACTGTGACTCTTTTTTCAGCAAAGCTGCCTCCCTCACAGGGTCTTTGAACAAACAGCCATCCAGCCCAGGCGGGGTGAGAGGAGCCCATTCTTAATAGCATGACTGCCATCTAGTGGCTGGCTATAGCGGCTGGGCTCCCTGGAGGGCTGTTTACACTGAAACTAGAGAAATTGGAGGAAGCCCCCCTGTGGGGTTCAAGCAGTGGGGAGCTAGTTAATGGACCCTGCCGAGTGGAGTCTTCCCGCCAACATTCCCAGAGGTCAAAGGGGATTCTGCCTGGACACTCAGACTGAAGGGTGGTGGGTTAAAATCTGGTCTCAAAGACCTCGGGTCCAGGAAACAGGAGAGCAAAAGCAGGCTTGAAAATGCTTGATACTTCTGGAACTCTGCATCTCAGTGAATAAAGGCTCCCGCTAGAAGTCCTCTCCCTGGATCCCAGGTTTTGGTGCCTGTACTTGTGGAATCACTGCTATGCTAGGACTAACAGCGGGATGTGCAGGGCCCTTGTGCCCCAGAGATCTCGACCTCTTCACTGCATTGGGCTCCTAGGGGAGATCAACTCTGCACCAGGCCCCAGGATCTGCCCAAGGCTGGGTCTTCACAGAGCTGTGACTTTTCACATCCATCCTCTGATTTCTGTTTTCACCAAACTCAAAGCCAAGGCACTGGCCATTAACACAAAAGGAATGGATTTCCTGAGCTCTGCGGACTTGCACTAGGACCTCAGCTTCTCCCTCCCCAGGTCTCCGGGTCCAGGTCCCAGAAAGGTGGAGTGTACTGCACAAACAGCCCCGGGACCCAGCTGTGACAAGGAGCAGAAACAGGGCTGCTCCTACTCACCAGTTGCACGTAGGCCACTTTGTAGTCGGGCTTCTTGATTCTTACGTTCTTGTGGTCCCTCCTCCTGTTGGAGCCTGTGAGGGGACAACAGACCCCGCCTTAGCTCCTGGCCCCTCATCAGCCCCACAGTCTAGGAACCATTTTCAACAAGGCCTCGGATCTCATCTAGTGGTGGGTGTTTTAAAGGGCAGACTGAGCACCAGGAGGGATCTCAGACAGATCTCCCAGGATTGCCACCAAAACCAGTTTCTATGTTTAGGTAAAAATAGTCTTTGAAAATAGAAATGACAACAAAAGATTTTAAATGAATAAAAGGGACCTCTTTTCTCTCTGGAGAAATGTAGCTTCTCTAAGGAGGGTACTTCTCAGGGGGCAGTACTGCCAGCCAGCCCTGGCCACTGGTTCTGCCACTGATGGGCCACATCAGGGTCTACTACAGGAGGGGACTGTGGAGACCTACTGGAGACCAGCCTAGGCTAAGAGGGTGGTTCTGGTTGGAAGGAGCAGAGGACATTTCAGGGTCACAGCTAAAAGTGCTGGGGACCTTCAATGAACTACAAGGCAAGGGACTAGGGGCAGGCGTCTACTGACGAGCCCCATGTGACTCTGGCAAGTCACCCAAGCCCCTCATGCCTGTTTTCCCTCATGGAGAGTCTGGAGACAACATGGAGCAGACACAGGGCTGTATCCTGGAGGCAAGCCACCAACACAGGTACCCACCATGCTGTACCCGCGTGCGCACAGCAGCCACAGGAACATTGTAAATTTGCTCAAGGTAATTCCGGAGGTCCACCCTGGTCATCCTGGAGGAGACGGAAAGAAAACAAGTCTGAGCTAAGCCTAGATAAAAGATACAAAGGAAAATATTCTACTCAAGGACAAGGATGAAAGTTCAGGAGCGGCTGTGGCCAGATGGATCTGAGTCTCAGTACTGTCCTCTCTCTGGACACAGGGCTAAGTTAGGGCAATGAGAGCTTGGTTTCATCAGCTTGGTTTACTTGGTTCTCTCTTCTTGGGTCCTTGGTCCTCACCAGGAGCAAGCTGGGCTCACTCTGATAAAATGTAGAGTATCGGGCCTGAGACTAAAGACTTGTTACTGTGACCTAAGAGACATTTGCTGCTAGAAAGGGGCCTCTAGGGCAGGGGAGATGAAGCCCACATAGGCTTTCAGCACAACCCTGGCCACCACACGCTCCTGTGCATGTCTGTAAGGCTGAAGAGACCCTACCCCAGCTTATATAGGTATCTCTCCCTACCCCCTGCCTCTTCTCCCCTAGCTGAGCGGGTCCGTGAGGCTTTTAGGACTCCACCAGCAGTTGGGATTGCACTGCACCTTCCTAAAAAAGTGGCCCACTGAACTGAGCAGGAGGAGGTGAAGAACTTGGGCTAACAATCTAGAAGCTCTGCAAATCTCGGCATGCTCCAACCCAGCCTCCGGGGACTCCTTTCCTGGGAAAAGGATGGAGGCAAGAATTCAACAAATCTCAGGCTTTCTGTTAAGCTTTCCCCAGGTGGAGGGCGAGCCAGGAAAGCAGCCAAGAGCATGCTTGCTCTCTGGCTGCCTGAAGCTCTGCAAACACCAGGCCCCTCCACCATCTGCTGAGCAAGCAAAGTGGCCCCAGGTCTTTCCACCACAGGAAAAGCCTGGCCCTGGGGAGCTGAGCTAGAAAACAGGACAGGACCTACATCCTAGAGGCTGCTCCCAGCCCCCAGATTCCTTTGGGACAGACTTACTCCATGGGGATCCGGAACTGCACAGTATCTTCAGGCTGGGCAGTACCAGGCCGCACCAGCTGGATAAAGAAGTTGGTTCGGAATACACGGAGCTGGGGGCCACCCAGCTGGTAGAGGGGGTACCTGCTCAGGAGAGATTAGGGGGTTAGGGCTACATACGCGCATGCACGCGCACGAACACACACACACACACACACACACACACAGAGTGCTACAAGCTCATGTATCCACTCACACAAGTAGGGTCAAGACAGGCTGGGGGGCTGTTATACACAGGACCTGTATCAGGACATGGAGGTCACAGGGCCTGTCCCTACTGCATGGTCTGATCAGTACAGGGGTGGGTTGGGATGTGTGGGCAGGAGGGGGACAAGAAGTTTCTCAGTCCTTAGCCTCCGTTCTGGGGTGCCAGGGCTATGGACACTACAACTTGTCTAGGGAAAGGGCAAAGGGGCAGCTTAAAACACAAAACCAAAAACCAGGAGCTGAGGCTTATGGTGTGGCATGGTGGCAGAATAATGGTCATAGTCCCAGCTTGTAAAAATGCAAGAGAGCAAAGGAGGGAGGACCTCATGAGCAGAGTGGTGGTGGTACTCCACTTGAAGGTACCATGTCTTCCGAAGGCCTACCAACTCCTGCTTCTGGACAGCCCCATGGCCAGGGCGAAGGACCCCTTTGCTTTCCCCCTCAGCACAGAAGAGCCTTTGCTCCTCGAGAGGGAGACCAATGGGCCGGGGGCTGGTGAAAACAGTGTTTCCAACATGGTGCTCCAAGCTGGCAGCATCTCACTGGACTCCTAAAACTACCCAAACAGGCAGACGCTGTTAAGGATTTGGGGTAGCCACTGTTCTTCACCCTTATCAGACCCGTAGACAAAGCAGAATCTCTGCCTAGTGGTCTTGCACCCTCCCAGCCCACTGAACTGTCATGAAGTGGAGAAACTCAAGGCCTGTGGATTTACTAGAGGTGCACAGTCCATGATGCCCAGTTGGAGGGTGGGTATACAGGACTGCCTATAGTTCCCACTGATAGCCAGCAGTGTGGCATGTGGGTCAAACCTGGGAGCACAGGTACGGGTGTGTGTGTGTGTGTGTGTGTGTGTATGTTCAGGGCTGAGAAGCAGATACTTGGGTTTCAGATGACTCTGAAGGTAGCCTGGTGGGAGCCTCTGAGGCAGGACCCGTAGCTAAATGTTTGCTAAACTTGATAGCTCAAAAGCCAACCCAGTGATCAAATCTATACATTGTTGCCAGACTAGTGGCCTAGAGATTGCTGCCAATGCCCTGGCAGAAGCCTCCCTGAAAGGACCTTGAGCTCTGTGCCTACAAGAACAGGAAGCAAAGGGGTCAGGGAGAAGCTCCTGAAAGAAAAGGGGGATATGGAGCCCTAAAGTACAGGCCAATTGTGGTACTCAAGATGGCCTCATGTTATCAGTAAGGCTCAACTGTGGCATAGCATGAAGACAAAATTGGGAAGAAGACAAAATTGGGAAGACCTTCCTTAACTATGGAAAGGCGCGGGGGTGGGGTACATACAGTGCACACTAAACTTTCTAGTTTCTGAATCTTCAGGATTAGGATTTGAGAGCAGAGGACCTGAGACCACATTGGGGTCATGTGAACTATTTGCATTTCTCTGTTCTCCCTAAATCTGCCATTATCCACCAACTCTCCCCACAAACTGCCTGCTGGATTTTTCCCAAGGCTGGTGACTCCCTAGAAAAACTTGCACCCTCCTCTTGGTCCCAGCCTTGCTCCTCTTCTGACATTAGCTTTTCAGGGTCCCCCTAACTTAACTTCCTTTCTGCTATTCGTCACAAGCAACGTACCTCAAGTGAAACTCTTGGGTCTCCTCCTGGTAACTAGGCTGTGATTTGCTCTCAGTAGCTCGGGCCTTATCCCTGATCTCACTCTATCTTCACCCACCATCAACCATTCACACATGGGTCCCACTCGCTCCAGGAGGTGAGCACGTGAGCTGAACCAAACTGGCTCATACTGCCATGGTTCTGAGGGCCCTTGTCCCTCCCCAGTCTGCGAAAGAAATCACATTGGGGCCCACCAGGCAATTCCTACAGCCTCTCAGCCTACAGCTGTGTGCAGGGTTCCCCAAATCCCTTCTCCATGAGAACCCCCAAACCCACATTAATGCTCAACCCAGGGCCACCCATCCAGTGGGTCACGTGTTCACTGAACACGTGTTTCCTGCTTAGACTGTGGGAGGCCAGCCCTGCTGGCCACGTGGAGATCTGTGAATGCAGCAACTTTTGGGGGCTTGGACCAGGAATGCTGCGAGCACTAGCCGATCTCAGCCCAGCTCTGGCTATTTGCCAGAGCAGACCCGCGCCGTTGGCTGTGATTGACAGCCAGTACACTACACCGCGGTGGCTCTGCCGCGTGGGTCTTTGCGGGGAAACCAGCCGAGTGCGGGCGCCTCCTGCTTCCTGCTTCCGGTCCTCGGGACCGCCCGGGCCCCGCGCCCACCCGACCTGGCCTGTGCTGCCCGTTCAGCCCGGCGACGACATTACTCACAACACATTCCGCGCCATGGCAGCCGCACCTCCCGGGCCGGAAGGAGCGACGTCCCGCACAGTGCCCGCGTTGGCACAGCGCCCCCTCGCTTCCGGAGGCCGCGCTACCCCTGTCCCTGCACCGCAGGACCCCGCACGTTCGGTGTCCCGCAAATCCCCACCCCCACCCGTGTACCGCCAACTGCCCGGGCCCCGCCCCTGCACAGTTCACCCCGCCTCTCCGGAAGCCTGGCACGCAATGCACTGCCACGCCCCTCATCCGAACCCGCAAAAAGCCCGTGTGCACACTGCACCCATTTTTTCCACCCAGACCCATACATAGCAGAGTCCCGCGCACAACTCGGTGTACATTGTACCTTCCTGATCTTCAGCCTGTAGGCAACCTACACCCACGTGCTTTCCCATCCACAAGGGCACGGCGCTTTGCCATGAGCTACTCCGCACTTCTGCACTGCTGGCTGATAGATTCTACAAAGGGCACCTACCCACTGTCCTGCTTCCCTGTCCCAACATTGCATGGTCCCGCCAAGCACTGTCATACACCCTGCACCCCCAAATCTACCCTGTGAACCTCCTCCTCCTCCTTGCTGTAGGTAGTCCAGCACTACCTTTGTTCCTACTCCACTTTTTCTCAACTGGATTAATCCACCCCATAAGGCTCACCAAGGCCTGGTTGTCCAGCCCCCACCCTGTGTCCCACCGCCTAGCTGTATAAACATCCACACTGCCTTCCTCTATACCCACCTCTTTGTCCCTTTCCCTCCTACAAGCACATCAAGAGGCTACCCCCTCCCCCAGTCCACACAGGACCCTAGCCCTCCTCAACAATTCAGTCACAGCCTAGGCAGCAGAGATTGGGAAGGGTGGGGTGGGCTGGACCTCCTGTCTGAGGTCTAAGGCCCCTCTCCCAACCCGGACTGGGTTGTTTTTCCTCCCAGGCTAGACTCCCAGGACCCCCTCCTTTCTCCTTCCCTCCCTTTCTTGGCTGCCCAGCCACATTTGCAGCCCAGCAGCCCTGCATACTCCCTGTCCCAGGAGCCCCTGGCCACACCTCCTTCAAGAGGCCACTAGCTTTCTTAGGCCTTTCTGTTCACTGGCCTTCTGCCCTGCAGGCCAGGGACCCTCTAACCTGGCCCTTACTAAGGGACCCCTGTCTATAGCTCCTGCCCCTGGCTTGGTATTGCAGCTTTTCCCTGCTTGTGGGCCCCACTTCCCCTACACGTTCTCCTCTGCTGGTTTCCAGCTCCCCCGCCTCCCAGCTTTCTATCTTTACCCTATGGCAACATAGTTGCTTTTTGAGGCAGGTTGTGGGGAGGAGGCATGGGTGGAGATATCAGGCACTCTCTAAGTGGACCCCCAGCAGGTTCTGGTTCCCTAGCCGGGTAGTGCTCTGTGTTTCTAGAACTAGCTGGGTAGAACAGTGGTGACTCTGGGACAGTGAGTCTCAACCTTCCTAAGACTGTGACCCTTTACCATACAATTATTTTTGTTACTGCTTCATAACTGTACGTTTGCTACTCTTAGGAATCATAATATAAATATCTGTGTTTTCCACGATCTTAGGAGACCCCTGGGAAAAAGGTCACAACCCACAGGTTGAGAACCATTATTCGAGGAGCATCTGGACTACACCCTCCCCTGCCCCACCTGTTTAGTGATGAAAATGACCATTGAGGTTACCCAGGATGAAGGAACTGAAGATGAATAATAAGGTAATGAACAGAAGTCCCCTCCCATGTGCCCATTTCTAGGCCTCCTGTGTTACGATATGCACTGAGTGTGGTTATGACCCACACGAGACTGCTGGCTGGATGGGTCATTGCCTAGCAGCAGATGGTCTTCGCCTAGCCTGAGTTCTGAAGCCTCTTTCCCTACATCTCCAGGTCAGACTTTTCTCCCCCTTCCTCTCCCTTCTCTTGTTGCTCAGTCTGACTGGCCTACCACAGCCCTGTGCGCGCGTGCGTGCACACACACACATACACACACACACACACACCCCTGCACACTCCACATCTCTTCTGAGAGGCCACTGGCTAGAAGAGGAGACATGAGAACCAGAAAAGTCCAGCGTTGGTGTTTCCTTATTAAGCATTATTGGAAGCTATATTTTAAGCTGCCAGTTGATTGGTTCAAGCTTGTAGCCCAAAGCTGAGTTCAAAGCTGGCCATGCCTGCTGGGCAGCAGACTTGCTAGACCACGTGGGTCTCAGAAATTGAATTTAGGTTCTTCAGGCTTGGAAACAAGCACCTTTACCCAAACTGAATTATCCTGTTGGCCTGATCTCAAACGAGATGGCTCTGAGACGCCCCTTGGGAAGAAAGCATTCAAGTAGGAGGCAACCATATAAGTAACAGGTGGTGTATAACTCAGGGAGAAAAGACTCCCTAAAGGGCAGGAGTAGAAGGGACTAGGAATGAAGAAGGTGCAGAGCAGGGAGATGATGCCACAGCGTCTGGGAGCCGAGTACTTTATGGCTTGGAAAAGAAAGAGAGAAGTAAGGGCCTTTGGAGAGTCATGAGCAACTAATCTTGGGACACGTTGTAAACGGGAATATTATGCCACTTCAACTGCCTACCCCAAGCCTGTCCCACCAAGGTGCCACATTTCTCTTCTGATTGGAATTTTCAAATAGGGTGTCAGATGATTCTGGGACTGAAGATGGACAGTGTAGGGGACGACTTTAGGGAATACACCAGATCCTCCTAACACCAACCTCGGCTCCATTCTGGCTCAAATGTAGTGGTTGTGGCCTCTGAGCAAGCCACATCTCCAACACTGGATAAACCAGACATGGTGGGACACGCCTGTAATCCCACAATTTAGGAGGTGGAGGCAAGAGGACCAGAAGTCTGAAGTCATCCTCAGCTACACAATGTTTTGGACACCAGCCTGAACTATAAGAAACCCTGTCACACACACACACACACACACACACACACACACACACACACACACACACCTCTTTTCCAATTTGTCATTAGCCTTTTAATTTGAAGGTGGCTTTCATAATGTATAATTGGCAGGCCATATTTACGGTGGGCATTTGGATTTGTGTTAACACAAATTGCTGTCTGAGATGCCAACGAAGCATCCCTATGGTTTTGTGGTCCTTCCCACATCTCTTTGGACCCTTGCTCCCTGCCATTTTTGACGTGTCATGAAAATGAGCTTGTAGGGTGTGGTCTCTTCTGTCTGACAGCTTTCACGGTGCATTTCTGCTAGGATTCATCTCCCAGGTTCCCAGGTTGCAATACAGTCAGTGTTTATCCTCGTGATCTGTCCTCCCCAGTCTCTGCCACTTTGTCTTTCTCTTCCTCCTCCAAATCTTCCTCATATGTGTGTGTGTGTGTGTGTGTGTATGTATATACAAATAGATAGATAGATAGATAGACAGACAGACAGACAGATAGATAGATAGATAGGATGAGGATAGATGATAGATAGATAGCTAGATAGATAGACAGATAGACAGACAGATAGATAGACAGAGAGACAGACAGACAGATAGATAGATAGATAGATAGATAGATAGATAGACAGATAGATGATAGATAGACAGACAGACAGACAGACAGACAGATAGATAGATAGATAGATAATCTCATGCCATTTAGCTCACTATATAGCCAAGATGACATTTAATTCTTAACCCCCCTACCCTTACCTCTTGAGTATTAGTTCACAAGCATGCATTACCACGCTGGTTTAAGCAGTGCTAGGCATTGAACACGCTGGGCATGCTAGGCAAGCATTCTACCAGCTGAGCTACATACATTTCTAACCCTTTTTTGACTTGATTATTTATTTGTTTTTGAGACAGAATGTACTCTTGGATGACCTGGGACTCACAAAGATCCACCCGCCTCTGCCTTCCTAGTAGAATGTACTAAATTAAAAATCATGCCAGGTACCACTGCATCTGGCTCTTCTGACTTTTTGAAACAGGATCTCACTGGGTAGACAAGGCTAGCCTCAAACTATCCAAAACTGTTCTGCCCTGTTTCCACAGTGCTGAGATCACAGGCGTGAGCCGTCCTGCCAGGCTGGCCTTGGTGACCTCACTTCAGCCTGCCCTGTAGTGTCTAGTGTGACCGAGTCTCCACTTCACATCTCTCCAGCCACACATTTGCTTTACCAGCTTCTACGTGCCTCTTCCTGTCTTGCTGTTCGGATCTTGGCCGAACGTTTTGCATTTGGGGTGTTTGCTTTCTGATCATTGATTTTTGAGAGCTCCTGAAGGGTCCTGGATCAGACCTAATGAATTGCAGCTACGCAGAGAAGCTCTCTCTTGGTTCCTACCTTGTCTTCTCAGCCTCCTTGTAGTTACCATTCTTTGAATGACCCCCAACCACAAAGATTTTCTCTTATAGTCTATTCCTACTATTCCTTTGTAAAATAGACTTTACATCCAGTATAAGGTAAGAACTCTGCTATTTTTCTTTTCTTTTTCTTTTTTTTTTCCATTTTTTTTGTTTGGTTTTGGATATTCAGTTGTTCTAGCCAATTTTCTCAAATAAGTGGTTTTGCACCTAAGATGCCTTTGCATCTTGTGTTGAAAGGCAGAGACAGCTCAGTAGGTAAAGACGCTTGCTATGTGAGATGACTACCTGAACTGGATTCCCAGAACCCATGTGGAGAGAGCCAACTCCCAAGAGTTGGCCTCTGACCTCCACCTAAGCACTGTGTCGTGCATACCCTCCACATAAAATAAACAAGAACATGTAATAAAAATGTTTTGTTTTCAAGTCCCTGCGTGCACATCTCTGGACCATCTTGTTCCTTTGACCTATTCCGGTGTTTTATACCCATGCCACACTGTTATAGAGTTTTTGTTCTCAGAATATGGGCTCTTTGATTTTATTGTTCTTGTTTAAGGATGTTTGGGCTGTTTGGGACCATTTGTCCACAAAAACATTACCAGTGATGATGTTTACAGGGGATCTCATCTGCAGAACATTGTAAGGAAGCTCTGGAGCCACTGTAAAGTATGCATGCATTCAAAGGTTGGACGAACGGGAAGTTTTTAAGAGCATAAAAAGGGAGACATTTACGTAAGCTCCCTGGGAACAAAGTTCAGCGGTCAATCTTGAAGAGCCAGGGGCGGCTTTGGCGCCAGCTCCTTGGTGGAGGTACCTCCGTGGGGTTATGTGTTCTGTCCAGAGTGTCTTGTAGGCATTGCCGCAGGCTTAAAGAATGTTAAAGATAAACTTTGTTGCAAAAATCTGTGCATATGTGCAGAGCCGATGGGGGTGTGGAATGAGAAGGAATCTCTGGTGGGCCTTCAGAATGTGCCTGAGAAAGTAGTTATCTCAGCCAGTCAGGCAGGAGGTCTTTATTGCTTCCCGGCCCTCAAGTTGTTTGGGTCTGACAAGAACAATTTTATCTCAGTCTCAGCAGGTTTCTCCATCAGTTTAAATTTTACAATCGCCAGTTAATTTTTACAAATTCAGGGAGAAATGGGCTGCTTATCAACATTAGCCCTCAGCAGCCCCATTTATTCAAGGATGTCTATCCTTCAGTTCTGGTTTTTTCTTTTTCTTTTCTTTCTTCTCTTTCCTTTTTTTCTTTTCGAGGTATTGTGTCAGAACTAAGCATGGAGTATTTTTATATCGCTGGAAAGGGACATCTTGAAGATGTCAATGCCAGACCATTCCATGGAAATAAACTTGATCTTGTGTATCCATCTTGTCTCTTGCAACCTTACCAAACCCATATTTGCAATTTTGGGGGTGTAGATTTTATCACATAAGATGTCCGTGTAATCTCTAAACAAAACCACGTTCAACTTTACCTTCATATTTGTAGCCGCTTCTCCTGGATTGCCCAAGGGAGCAACCCCACTGGAGAAATGCAAGAGGGCACAGCAGGGGCCTGGGGATGTCAGCTATCCGCTATCCCAGGCCCCTTCTGGTTCTCAGCAGCAGGGAGGGCTGCCTTGGACCTCCTGGGGGAGCCGAGGGAGTTCTCTCCATACCACTGCTGAGAGCCGCTGTTCCCCCCCCCCCATGTCAGGAATGAATGTTTACTAATGCCATTCCCATACCTAATGGGATGATCATGTCAGCTGGGCCTTGTGGGTGGTTAAGAATCCCAACACTCAAGAGGTGGAGGTGGGAGGGTCAGAGGTTTGAGGTTAACCTAGGCTACATGGTTAGTGAGGGCCTGCCTGAGATTCTGTCTCAAATAACCAAAGGGCAGTTGTGTTTTTCCTCCTTGAGTTCCTCATACAATGGATCGCTTTGATTTTCCAGTGTTAGAGTAACTTTTCATTAGTTCCTTGAAGTGAACCACAGTTGATCACCATGCATTCTCTTTTTTTATGGAGTGCTGGATTCTGCTGGGGTCCATGCTTTTGGTTTCTTATAATGACATTGATTTTGTATAGGATAATCTGGCCTCATGCACTTGGGAGGTACCTCTCTCCTCTTTATTCTTTTAAGAATGTATGTAATGGCTATTCTAGCTTCTTTAAATATTTGGTCAGATTCTTCTGGAGAAGCCATGTGCCTGGGGGGTTTGGGTGGAAAGGCTTGAGTTACTTTCTGTACTGTGAGCACTCCCAGGGTCCTGCTTCTCTGACAGCTCTGGCATTTTGAGTCTTTCAAGAGATGTATCCATTTAGTTAGCTTGTCAGTCTTATTAACATAAAGTTGTTCAAAATATTTCCTTAGAGGCTGTAACGGTGCCACCTCCCTCTTTCCTGATGGTGGCTTTTTTAGGTCCCTCACCCCCACCTCATCACACTGGCCAGAGGTTGATCGATTGTACTGATTCTCTAAGAACCAGGTTTGGGGTTTCTTGATTTTTCTCATTGCTTTTTTTTTTTTTTACCCCCCCAGCTTCCACTTCCCGGCTGGACTATTTCCCTCCTCCGGCTTCCTTTGGTCCGGCTGTTTTTCTTTTTCTGTGTTCTGAGATGTGAGAGCTGAGATCCCCGGGTCAAGCCCTTTCTCAGTTTCTCACACAGGCCTTCAGGCGACAAGCGTTTCCCCTGAGTGCCTCCTGAGTGGCATTTCTTAGCCCTCAGCTCTGGGTGTTCATTTTCATCCTGTTGAGAACACTCCCCAATTTCCTTGTTGAGTTTTTTTCTTGTTTAAAAGTATGTTATTGAGTTTCCAAATACTTGGGGATTTTCCAAGGATCTTTCTGTTATTGATTTATAATTTAATTCCATTATGGTCAAAGCACATACTTTATAGGGCTTGAATCCTTCTCAACCTATTAAGGCTGATGTAAAGGCCCAGAATTCGGGCTGGTGTGTGTGGGTACTTTCTACATACTGGGAAGAGCATGCCTTGGAGGGGACACCCTGCCACTGTCAATCAGGCCGCCTAAGGTGATTGTGTGGTCAGGTCCACCCCAGGCTTGCTGGTTTTCCGCCCTCTTGTGCTGTTAATTACTGGGAGACAGTCACTAAAGTGTTAGACCACCAGCCGGAGCTTCTCACTCCTGTCTTTCTGGGAAACAATGTCTCACTCTATAATCCAAGTTGGCCTCACACTCCCAATCCTCCTGCCTTAGCCTCTCCAGTGCTGGGTTGGTCATGGCACACTGGGCACATGGCAGCCTGGCTCAGCTGGGGATTCCTTTATTCTTCCTTTCAATTCTCTGAGTTTCTGCTGGCATCATTTGAAACTTTGTTATTTCTTTTAAACCATTTGTGTCTACATTTAAAGCACTAGGGGGATGGTGTGGGACGCTGGGGGTGGGGGAGTGCGGTGAAGGGGAGAAAGGGGGTTGTCTTTTTTGTTTTGTTGTTGTTACATCCAGTCTGGCAAACTTGATTTCCCCCTTCCTTTCTTTGCCAGTATGAAACAGATTTGGATCTGTTTTAAAATTTTATTTTATTTTAAATTTATTTTTATTTTGTATGTATGAGTGTGTTCTTGTATGTATGTTTGTTCACCAAGGTGAGTGCAGTGTCCCCAGAAGGCAGAAAAAGGCATTGAATCCTCTGGGACTGGAGTTACAGATGGTTGTTAGCTGCCATGTGGCTGTTGCAGGTCTTCTGAAAAAGCAGCAAGTGCTTTTAACAACTGAGCCATCTCTCTGGTTTCTAAAAAAGATGTTTTAAATGATTTTAAGCACAAGGGTTAAAGTAAAGAAAAAAGAAGAAAGGAAAAAACACAGCCAGGCTGTTCTAAGAAAAAGGAACTGTTCTGTTTGTTTGTCACATGTAGTCTGGGATGGCAGCTGTGCCCCGCAACCCTGCATTTATGACCCCAGGGCTTCGTGCTCACTGGGTGGGTGCTCTACGGTTCTAGCTACACCCCAGCCTCAGTTTGCAGTCTGTTTCTTACCTGGGATATTTGGAACTACCACTTTGCGTTTTGGATGCCAAAGATGGAAGTCAGGGCCTTGTGCAGGCTAAGCACACGTTCTATCTGAGCGACCCTTGCCTGCCCCGCCGTTTGCTCAGGACTGTTTTCAGCCTGCGTCTTCGTAGCTGTTTGTTTTGTGCCATGGCCCCCTACCCACCTACCCCCAACTCCACTTTGTATTGATTTGAACTTATTTTCATCTCTTCATCCCGTTTTTTTTTTTTTTTCATCAGCGCCTTCCAGCTGTGCCCCCTGCAGTCTGTCTCAGTGGGTACCTTGGGGTCTCATTCAGCTTCACCCCATTTGCTTTGGCCTGGTGACCCTTGCCCCTTTCCTGCTTTGTTTCTGCTTGATGGGTTTTATGGGACCCTGGACATCCTGAGTTTTGCCTCAGCAAGTGCCTAATATCTTTACATTTCTATAAATATTTTTGAGCTTTATAGTTGATAGACTTCATGCCCAGCACACACAAAGCTCTGGGTTTGATCTCTAGCACTGTAGAAACTGAGTAAGCAGGCTGTAACCCTATCTCAAAATATACACAGAGGCAGGGGATATTTGGGCGGGGGGGAGTTGGGAGTTGGATCCTTCAGGTCTTGTTTTTATGATTTCTCACAGGCAGGTCTGGAAGAATGTTCAGCTCCGGGCCAAAGGTCCCTAAGTCTTGGGCAAAGTTTCCCAGACCCAAGACCTGTGAGCCTGCAGCCCTCTGCCCCGGCTGGTGGGAACAGCCACCATTCCTGGGCCTGGGAAGCTGCAGGGCTCAGAAGATTGTTTCCCAGGCTCGGTGTTGGCCCCAGCCATGCTTGCTATGCGATTGCAGGACCCCAGGTTCTCCCACTGTGCAAAGCTGCCCTCCCCCCTCCCCAGGCTGTCTCTTGAACTCCAGTTACCTCAGTCCCTCAGACCCTCTGCTCAGCTCTTTCACTCGAGTATCTGAGGCTCCACCTTGCTCCCTTCCTGCCTAAGGCCTGGGAATTCTCTCAGGGAAGAGAGCTGGGCAGCGAGAGGCCCCTAGACGTTTCCGTTGCGCAGGGGTCATTGTCTTTGCCAGCTGATGTGCTGGCCCTAGACACCATTGTTTCATGGCTTTGTGTCTGTTTTGTTCTGTTGTTTTGTTGGCTGCTGCAGGCAGGCGGGTAAATCCGGTTTCTGTTACTCCATTTTAGCCAGGAGTGGAAATGTGTCTTTTCATTTTGGTGGACAATGTTTTGACATATAGAAATTTAAAGTTTCCCAGCAGTGGACGCAGAAGGATCAGAGGTTCAAGGTCATGTTGAGCAACGTAATGAGTTTAAGGTCAGCCTGGGCTACACAGTGAGTTCAAGGCCAGCCTGGGCTACCTGAGACTCTTTCAAAAACACTAACTTTTAAGAAGTAGAATTTACTAACCTCCTTTTCCTCTACTATTCTGGGTGTTGTTTTTTTTTTTTTTTTTGTTTTGTTTTAAGCTGGGGAAAATGCTTCTCAGCTTGAAAACAAAAACAAACGAACAAAACCAGATTTTACTGCCTATCTGAATTTTTAGTTTTAAAATACTATTTTATTTATTCTTTGAACATTTCACACATTCAATGTACCTTGATCACAGCCACGTGGAATTGATTTTTGACAATCTTTCTTCTGCTGAACTTCCCAATTCCCTTTAGTTATTGGCATAGAGCAAAAATCTCATTCTCTTATGTTTTTCTTCCCAAATTTATATTTTGTTTTTCCATTCTTCTCTGTTAAATATATCCCCTTCTCAACTGGGCGGCCCCTACACCCCCTCCCAAAACTCTCATGTGTTCACAGTTTTATTTTGATAAACGCTGTGGGAAAAGGATGAATACTATAGTCGAGAAAAGCAGAGGGCAGGGAAGGCAAGGCCAGGTTGTTCCTGCTGAGCTTGTCACTTGGTAGCTGGGTGGTCTGGGGGCTCTGTGGGGACTGGCCTGAGCTCTGTGTGCTGCTCATTTGGGAATCCAAATGATGGTAGGGTCCACTTCCTTTGCTGTGAGAGTCACAGGAGACAAAGAGCAAGGGTGTTTTGTGCACCGCAGCAGGCAGGAAACACACCTTAGGAGACTGGACCCTGCGCTTTCTCAGCTGCATATTTCCTCTGTATTGAGTCTTAGATTTGTTACTACAAAGGCTGTCTTACCCCTGGCTCAACCTTTATTTTCAAGAAAACTCTATTCAGATTTTGCTTGATCCTGAATACTGGAGCACTAACCTACCATCCCAGCGCTTGGAAGGTGGAGGCAGGTTTGGCTACGTAATGAGTCCAAGGTCAGCTTAGTCTACATGAATCCCAACAAGCAAAATAATTTTGCTTAAAAATCAAATCGAAAATAATTTTGATTAAAAATCTGGTCAACCATACAGTATGCACTAATTTTGGAAAAATAAATGATTATTTTAAGAGTCAAGCTATCTGTGCAAAAGCATGATTTTTTTTCTGTTTTTATCTTTTCCTTAAGTTTCATTTTAGCATGTTTTAGTAGTTTGAAATTTTCTTTCTGTAGACCAGAACAGTTCTCAGGAGGATCGTGTCTAAATACTTTTATGCCTTTGGTTTCGGCCGTTGTTTTTATGATTTTTTTTTTTTAAACGGAAACTTTTTCCCCTCTTCTGTATCTTCTGGCTGGTTACTGGTGGAAAATAATAAAATATATTGATTTACAATACACACTTTGCATCTGACTGCTCCCTGAACCCCTCGTCCATCCTGAGAACTCTTCCGCTGGTTCTCTGGGGGCCGCAAGAATGTGGTATTTCGGTCTCCTCCTTTCCAGAAGTTATACATCTTATTTCCGTTGAACATCTTTTCGCATTGTCTTGGGTTTTCAGACCCGGGTAGAGCCGTAATGGCAAAAGCAGGCATCCGTGCGTGGTTCCTGCCTGAGCTGGGGGCTCAGGGCTTTACTGGCTGGACAGACAAAGATAGGGTTTATTTATGGCTTTCCCTAGTTACTGAAGTTTTTGTTCTGTTTGCTTGTGAATATAAAGATAGAGTTTTTGCGATGTCCTTCCCTCCATAGAAAATAATTATTGAACTGTTTAACTGTTGAGACGTACAGAAGGCATAATTAAAACAGGAAAAGCCTCCACCCGCCTGTCCAGTGCTGGCGCAAGACAAGGAACGTAAGGAATGCACCCCTAGGCTCTGTGTGGCCCCTTGGCCCGCATGTTCCCTCCCCTGCAGGGCTCCAGGGACCCTTCATCTGAATTCTGCCGTGCTCTGCAAGTCCAAGCACATATGATAAATTTTTTAGCTCAGTTTAGGTTTTTTTTTTTTTTTTTTTTGAGTTTCTGGGGCTCAAACCCAAGGCCTTGAGCATAATGGAGCAAGTGTGCTACCACTGACCCTTACCCAGCCCAGTCCACCTCTTCCATGTAAAATGGTTTGAGTTTGTATGGGGGATGGTATCTTGCTGCATTCCCCTTTTGCATGCTGCTCCTCTCCATCCAGCCTGTACCTTCTGGGCTTTGCCTCAGTGACTGAGTTGTGGGTCAGATGCTTCAGTGGTATGGAATTCTTTATGACCAAAGCCTGATTTTTGGCCCTTGATGGGTGGGTGTTCAGAATTCTTTCTTTCTTCTTTTCCCAGCACCCACCCTGCCCAAACTTTGGTTTTCTGAGACAGGGTCTTGCTGTGTAACCCAGGCTGGTCTTGAACTCACAGTGTTACTCAAGCTGGTCTCAAATTTGGGATTCTTTGGACTCTCCCTCCCAAGTGCTAGGACCACACACGTGTCCTACCTGCTGCCACACTCAGCAGAGACTTCTGATTTGGTTCAATTGCCACTTTTTCTTAGCACTGCCTTGAGTTTTCTGTGGATGATAAAAAATTGCTTATTTTAGCAAGATTCTCTGCTTAGCCACATTGCAGCCAGGCCCCTGCTCTTCCCCCCTGAGCCCATCCCTAGGCATTAACAAAGAATCCTGTTAGTCAAGTCTTTAGGCTCTCCATTCTGACACCTGAGCACCCCCTGGTGTCTGGTCAGGGTGCTCCTCCTCCCAGGCACCTTGCCTTGTGCCTTCTGCTACTCACAATTTACCTTGCACCAAGGCTCTGAGTCCGCTGCCCACACCCCACGGGGCTAAGCCTGTCTCTACCCACTGTTTGGACCCAATGGGTCCCTGTGGCTACCACTATGGTCTTACATGGCGTTCCCAGACTTCCTCTTTAACTGAGGATTGGAACACAAGACCAGTTAAGTAGCCCTCATCCCTTGACTATCTTTCAGTGACAGGTTTTATTTTTATACGTTCTCCAGAATGGTCCTGTGAGTCTTTTGTTGGATTAATTTTTATCATATGCTTGATTTTTTTTTTTCAATTTAAAGGCTGACAAGATGGCTCAGTGGGCAGAAATGTTTGCTATGCAAGCCCAACCACCTGAGATCTCCAAATTCCATGGGAGAAAAAGAGAGCCAACTCCCAAAAGTTGTTCTCTGGCCTTGACATGTGTAGAATGGTAAACTCACAAGCACACATTCCACTCACAATTCATTTTTAAAAATAAAAATTTCCATTTTGAATGGTATACTTTTCTTTGGGGAGGGAAGGAGGAAATAAAGTGTCACTGTAGTCCAGCCTGGCCACATGATCCTCCTGCCTCAACCTCCACAGTTGCTGGGGTTCTCAGAGCACACCACCCCAGCCAGCTCTGGACAGCATCTTCAAGCCATCATGTCTCAGCTCTGCTCTAACCCTAAGGGAGCCTCCGTGGCTCCGTCTCGAGCACTTCTGACGGCTCAGAACCCTTGGTTCAGCTGTTCATAATGATAACAGAGTTTTTCTTTGCTTGCAAATCCCTCTTCAAAACATTCCTTTATCTTGTCTCAGGCTCCGACTAGGACATCTGGTCTGTTTGAAGTACAGGCTGACGTTCTTGCTCCTTTGCTTTAGTTTTTTTATTGTTTGTTTGTTTTTGAGGCAGAGTCTCATGTAGTCCAGGCTGATCTCAAGCTCTTCACTAGATGAAGAGAATCTTGAACTTCTGATCCTCCTGCCTCGACCCCCAAGTGCTGGGGATGGAATCCAGGGCTTTGCATATGCTAGGCAAGCATTCTGCCACCTTACCCACAGCCCAGCCTTGCTTTAAATGATTTTATTTTATTTAGTTTTTGAGATACCTTCTTACTTTATAGCCAAGGCCAGACTGGAACTTGCTACATACGTGATCTAGGCTTGTCCTGAACTCACAGAATCACCCTGTTTCAGCCTCCTAAGTGCTGGGACTGCAATTGTGAGTCACTGTTCCCAGTTCTTACTCCCCTTTTTTGTTTTTAAGACATGTTCTTTGTCTGTAGCCTAGACAGATTGGCCCCAAACTCTCAGCAACCTTCTTACCCCACTCTCCCAGGTGCTGGGATCATGGATGTATTTCATGCTAGGCTCTTGTTTGGTTCTTTGTCAGGAAGAGACTGTTTCAGCCATCCACTTCCCAGGGCGAAGCTTTTCTGTAGGTTTTTGGAAGACAGCTTTCTTGACTTTCATGCTGAAACTACCATTGTTTTTGGTTTTGTTATTGTGAGCCAGGCTTTCACGGTGTAGACCTGACTAGCCTGGAACTGTACATGTAGACCAGGCTGGCCTCAGATTCCCAGAGATTCTCCCGCTTCTGCCTCCCCAGTGCTGGAACCAAAGGCAAGCGCCACCACGCCCAGCTTTCCAGAACCATGGTGTGTTTGGGGCTACTATAAAAGAGCTTTTGACCTTTGCAGCTTCAGGGGTCTCCTGCATGCGGAGCAAATGCTCTATCGCTGAGCTACGTGCCAGTCCTCAACATGTCATTGAGACTTTTACACTTTTTTTTTAATGTGGTGTACACTCAAATCCCACCACTCTGGTTTCTGATGTGAAGCCATGGTTGCTATGGGCACGATACTGTTTTTGAAAAGTGTTTTTGAAAAGAGCAGTGTTGGAGGGCATGGTTTAGCTGTGGCGTCAGCACCTTTCTAAAGAGTTGGTTTATTCAAGGTTTACTGTTCACCTTAGCCCTGTTTGCATGTCGTATTTCCCCCGGGGACTGGGCTGTTTTTCCCAGTTTTCAGACCGATTGCTGCAATGTGTTTGTGACATTCTTACAGGCAATCAAGTCTGGGCCATCTCTGCAGTTACAGACCTCTTCCGGCTTCCCATTATCTGAATCTGTCCCCTCCGGCCACTGAACTTTCCATCAGATGGCAGTTGGCGCCTCTCACCTGTCTCCCAGACCAGGTTTTGGCCTTTGTGACCCTTCCCATACAAGTCCCTACTTATTAACTTCTGTTTATCATGGTCTCCTCGCGTCTCTGTTTCTCATTTAGTTTTTGGCTGTCCTGTCGATTTCTCAAGCCCTACGTGTGACTCGTGCACCAAACCGACATGGAGGCTGTGTTCTTTTTCCTACTGTAAGCAAAAGGCCCCGTGGTTTGCCCTGGTGTCCCTCCCGTTCCACAGCACTGTAATCCATTATCCTTCAACTCTGAGTGCTTCCTGCTGCCCTCTAAGACTTCATCTTGGGTTCAGAGCTCTTCAGTTCCTTTCCAAGACATACTGAAAAAGAGGCCCCTCCTTGTTGGGCTGGGGCGTCTCTGTTCTGCTTCTGTTGGAGTGTGCTTTGGGGTCCGAGGCTGAGGTCAGCCTTTGTGTGTTTCATGTGCAGTCCTGGCTGGTAGGAACAGCTCAATAGCCTCTTGTTTCCAACCTCACACACCTTCTCCCTACCTGCTCTTTTGATCCTCAATCCACCATTACTGTGAGTGGCGTGCTCAGAACCAGGGCTTGCTGGGGCTCCCAGTTCCCCGTTCAGTTCTGAACCGCAGCCAGCTCCTGGTATATGGGGCCTTTCTGGCCAGGGTAATGAACCATTCCGCCCTCTGCTTAGCCATTCTGTCCAGGCAGTTCTTGGCTACTCAGCTGCCTTTCAGAACAAGGCAAGGAGATGAGATTGGTTCCTGGACCTATGGGGCCCAATGCTCTTTGTATTAGTTTTTCCAACCATGCATTTCTTTAAAAAAATGTAAAAAAGTTCCTGGTCACACTGGGTATATTTAAATCTACACATATAGGAGAGAGAGGGCTATAAGGGGGCGTTGGGTGTATAGGAAGGGATGAGGATTTGTGGGCCAGGGTTTCTGTTGAAGTGTACCCACACATGTGAGAGGCCATATCTGTGAGAGCGTGGATATGTGCATGTATGGAGTTTTGGACTACGTTGAAGTATGCGTACATTGGGTGTGGACAAAGATCTTGGCCACCCTTCATCCAGATTCCTGTGCTCCTGCTCTCATCCTGTCCCTGAAGTTCTCATACAAAAGAAGGAACTTTGCTAAGCCAGGTCAGTAAGCCCTTATTCTGACACCCGAGCATCCCCAGGTGTTTTTAGGGTGCTCCCCATCTGTTGAGATCAAGTTATGCCATAAGTGACTCATATTGTTCAAAACTGGTTTTTTCTTTGTTTTGTTTGTTCACTTTCTCCCCCCTCTGTGTAACAGAGCCCTAGCTGTCCTGGAACTCACTCTGTAGACCATGCTGGTCTTGAACTCAAAGAGATCTGCCTGCTTCTGCCTCCAGAGTGCTGGGATTAAAAGTGTGAGCAACCACACCCAGCTTCTTCTTTTTTTTTTTAGGCTGTGAGTTGCCCTGAGAGACTCCATTTTATAAGTAGCTTTTGACTCCATTTTGAAGATAGACGGTGACTGTGTGCCTAGGTGGACACAGGAATGATATCATCTGTCCAACACCACACAGGAAGCACATACATATTAATAAATAGACTGTAGAAGCACATGGGCATATTGAATTTATACTAGAGAAGCAGACCCAAGAACCCACCAGACATACCGGACCAAGAAAAAGATAGAAATCCCTCACCCAGCCTTCAGAAGGAGGTAGAGCTCTAGTACAGGGATGGATGGTAATGCCCGTTCCTTGCCCCAAACAGTGTGTGTGTATGTGTGTGTGTGTGTGTGTAGGGTATGTGTGTAGAGTGTGTATGTGTAGGGTGTGTGTGTGTAGGGTGTGTGTATGTAGGGTGTGTGTAGGGTGTGGGTGTGTAGGGTGTGTGTAGGGTGTGTGTGCGTGTAGGGTGTATGTATAGGGTATGTGTGTAGGGTGTGTGTGCGTGTAGGGTGTGTGTAGGGTGTGTGTATAGGGTATGTGTGTGTAGGGTGTGTGTGTAGGGTGTGTGTATGTGTGTAGGGTGTGTGTGTAGGGTGTGTGTGTATAGGGTGTGTTTGTAGGGTATGTGTGTGTAGGGTGTGTTTGTAGGGTATGTGTGTGTAGGGTATGTGTGTGTGTGTGTAGGGTGTGTGTGTATGTAGGGTGGGTGTGCGTACGGTATGTGTGTGTAGGGGGCGCGTGGGTGTGGTGAGAAGAACTGACAGAGAACATCTAGCTGTCCCAGGGGTTCCTGCTTAGCTTGGTGCCCACTGTTGATGTGGTTTATTCAACTGCCATCCTCCTGCTCTCTTGTCTGGCCCTGCCATTCATCTGTCGACCCGCTGGTTCATCTGGACCCAGCCCTGCCCTTCACTTCACCTCACTCCTGCAGCTCAGCTCTGACCATACAGCGGGCCTGACTCCACAAAAACCACTGCAGTCTCTCCAGTCTGCTCTAGCTCCACTCTGCTCTTTATCTTATCAATAATAGAGACTCTTATGGCCCTATCAATTTCCCAGCTTTGGCTTCTCAGAGACTCTTTGAAACTTCCTGCCTCTTCAAACCTTTGTAGCCATTATGTAACATACATATATAGATAGAACTATAGATAGATGTATTTACTGTGTGGTGTGTGATCTGAGAGTCAATATTGGTAATTAAGATTGGAATGAAAGAACCTGTGTTTGCCTCAGCCAGGCTATCAAAGAAAGCGGATTATCTGGCAAACGCTGCCATTGAAACAGCCTTACCTTGTGGATATACCGCTGTTAATCAATACATTCTGACATTGTGGAAAGACACAAACATGTTTGTCTCTGTTTCTCTCTTACCATATTGAAGATACCACCTGAGCAATGTCTAATCCCCTAGCAGCATCATGTGAGGTTTGCTTAGCCAAAGTCCTTTGCCCTGATGTCTCAATCACTGTCCACTCCTGCCCTTTGGATCCCTGCCCATTCCAGACTGACTGAGCCCATTTTTTTTTCCACTGTGAGGTGTGCTGCTGTCCCTGAAGCTGGCCTGGTGGCTCATAGAACCTTCTCCACTGGACTGCAGTCAGGGCCACTGAACAATTTTTTTCTTTACTACTGTGTACATGCTGTGTACATGCTGGGCACAGAGCATCCAGCTACATCGTCATACAGTGCACTTACATCCCTTTGGTAAATTAGTAAATTTAATAAATTTGCACAGTTAGTGCAAATGTGAGTGTGTGCGTGTGTGTGCATGTGTGCGTGTTTCCCAATGGAACCACAGCAATGTGTACTGTAATGCACTCACATGGGGTCTCTACCACTGTCTGTCGGGTGCACACAGAGATGGAGTCTGTACCACTGTGTGTGTTGGGGTACACACAGAGATGGAGTCTGTACCACTGTGTGTGTTGGGGTGTACACAGAGATAGAGTCTGTACACTGTGTGTGTTGGGGTGCACACAGAGATGGAGTCTATAGCACTGTGTGTTGGGGTACACACAGAGATGGAGTCTACAGCACTGGGTGTTGGGGTACACACAGAGATGGAGTCTATAGCACTGTGTGTGTTAGGGTGTGTGCACAGATGGGGCCCTCACTGCTCTCTCTTGGGGTACATGTGCTCTCTGAGGGGGTTTATGTTGCCCTCAGGGGCCTGGTAAAGGCTGACTACACTCCCTGTCTTTCATTCAGGGCACTGGCTGCGGCTGCCCTGCCTCCCTAGTCTTCCCAGAGGTGTTTGTGCATAAGCCCCTTCCTCTATGAATACCTCGCTGTGCAGGGCTCCGCGTCTTGATCCAATTTCTGTGATTTATATTTTCCATAATTCTATTTGGTCAGGACTTTCAAATTTATTGCACAGTTGTGTTCTGTGTTCCCTGTAATATAGGAGAACGCTGTTTGCCGAGCTTGCTCCCTCGTGGGAAACGTGCTTTCCTGCATTCCTCTCCCCCCTTGATGTGCTAGCTGGAGCTCCCCCTCGCCTCCCCCCTTTCGGGGTGTCTGCAATGTCTCCAGGCAGCCAGCCTTCCTCCCTAGCCCTCCCAAGGCTGGGCTGTTTCTTCTTTAAACAGTGCTTTGGGCTGCCCAGGCAGCCTTCTAACATGGAGGGCCCTGGTGCCGGGGACAAAAGGGGTACCCTAGAAGTAAAAAGCCTCTGATAAAAACAGCAAGTTCTGGAGGCACATTAGAGCAAAGCACGGTGTGCAGTTGAGCCATGGTTGTTAGTAGCAGGAAGATACCCGGAGTCTTCCAGGGCCGTTCTGGGGTATGCTCCCATAGTGCTCTTGTCCTGAAACACCACCTCCCACCCTCCTCAGGCCCCTTATACATGACAGCATATACACAGTAGAGGGGAGTCTGATAACTTTATTCCCAGACCCCGGAAGATGAGGGCATGGAGGCAGGATGGGCCCTGAGCTCCAGAGGAAGCCTGGGCGTGAGGGTTGGAGGGTGCAGAGCTGGCAGAAGTCAGGGTAGAAGGTCTCTGCTGCAGTGCACCACTCGGCTCCTTTACTTCCAGCGCCCGCCGACTTTGCCCTTGGCTGTAGCACCAGCCTTCTTGCTGCTGCAAATGGGAAGCGAGTTGCGCTTAAGGGTCAGAGTGTCCAGCCAGCCGGTGGAGACCTTTGGCTCCTGTCTCCCCAAGCAGTCGCCCCCACCTCCAGTGCACACACCTCATTCCAATCTGAGCAGTAGGAACTGACTCACCTGCAGAGGGCCTGACAGGGCCTGGACACTAGTGTGGTTAGGACAGGGTTAGCTGGTTACCTGGGCTCACCTTCTCTTCTCCTGCCTTGGCCAGGGGGAATACTGCAGACAGACCCATGCCACCCTAGCTTCAGACATTATTGTTTTTGAAAGGCCTCTGCCTTTCTGATGGTAGCTAAGGGTACCTGTCCCAAAGGACTTGGAACCCTATTATCTGAGGCCCTTTGCACCCCAGGGAGTTGGAAGCAGGATGAGCACTGTGTGAAGGTCTAGGCTGACCAGAGGCTAAAAGTGTGTGAGCTCTGAAGCCAACCCAGTGGGACCGTGGGCTGGCAATGCTGTGTCCTCACAGACCTTCCTGAGCATCCTAGCATGTGCGCACACACATTCACATGCCCGTGGCATCTCGTCAAATTACCCTGCCATGACCCTCCAACCCACCCAATAGAAATGCAAACCAACAGCCTCTTCCCTGGAGGAGTACCCGTCTTTCCCTGAGCATCATGGAGGTGTGGAAGGAAGGAGAAAATGCCCAAGAAACAGGAAATCTAAGCAGCTCCCCTCGATTCTGTCCTTGAAGTGTGACAACCCCATGTCCAGGCTAAGAATCAGAGTCCCAGTATTATATCAAACTCAGAACCTGGTGAGGGGTCACTATAGCAACAGGTCCTGGAGTCCTGTGGGACCTGATGCCTTGAGCGGAGGGGTTACCCTCCTGTGGAGTCAGTTCTCTCTCTCTCTCTCTCTCTCTCTCTCTCTCTCCCTCTCTCTCCATCTTAAATATCCCGAGTTGGCCTTAGAACTTGTTCTTCAACTAATCTTGAACCTCTTGATCCTTCTGCCCTGCCTCTGCCTCCCTCCCAAAGTGCTGGGATTTATGGATGTGCTCCAATTTAGATACTAGGGTCTAACTAAGGGCCTTGCACATGCTGGGCAAGCGCTCTTTCAACTGAACTATACCCTTCCTTTTGGTTGTTGTTAGCTGAGATAGGGTTTTATGTAGCCCAGGCTGGTCTTGAATGCCTGATCCTGCTCCCAACTCTGGAGAGGTATTGAGATTGTAAGTTTTCATGACCACATCCTGCTACAGGCTTCCTGCTGGCCAGCACATCATAGAGTTGGAAGGTATCACTAACAAACCCCTTCTGGTACCTCCTGCATGCAGAAGAGGAAGGGGCCATTGGGTCCCAGGGCCCTGTTAGTCTTGTTATTGCTCTGCTAAGGGCCAGCCACCAAAAGCCCTTGTTCAGGGACCAGCTGCTAAAATGTCTAGGCCCTAGGTAGGGTTGCAGGTGACTGGCCCTGGGGACTCTGGGTCCAGCACAGAGCAAGAACGGGCTGGATTACTTACTGCTTCTGGGCTTGGTCAATGCGGCTCCTGAGAGTAGTGATCTGTAACAACACAGGTGACTTACTGTGACAGAGACCTGGGAATCCCAGTAGGGCACTGGCCAGGGGACACATGTCTTTACCACAGGACTGGCCAGCCGTGGCCTCTCCACTGTATCCTCATGGCAGGGACAGTCTCCTGTGTCATTTTCCTTACTGTCTCATGGTTTCTTTGTGAGAAGACACTGTTGCTTTGTCCTCAGGCTGCGTCTTGACTTGCTCTCTCTAGCTACCACACACAGCAGCTCCCAACTGGCCACTTACCTTGTGGCTGTGGCAGGATGCAGGTAGGGCAAGGGACAGGGTGGAGGTGAGGCCTCCAGACCTCCCAAAGTTCCACCTCTGACTCCTGATCCCCACCTTCCTGCTCCTTGACCCATGGTGCCTGCTCCTTACTTGGTGGCCTAGAGGCCCTGGTCCCAAGTGGAGTTATGGGAAGGCAAGATCCTTCCTTTCTCATCTGCCAACAAGGGCATCGGGCCGGCCTCGTAGCCACCAGCTGAGGTCAGGAGAGAGGAGCTGTGGCAGAAGGAAAAGGCCCTTTGCCACCAGTGTCCTCAACTACCCAGATCTTTGCCATGCGAGAGGCTAGCTAAGCATTGCACACCCACAAGCCTGGCTCTGCCTACTCACAACTTGGCCAGCATCTCCACTCTGGCCCGGACAGTCATGATCTAGAAAAATCAAGATGGTTACCAGGTTGGGTGGGCAACTGAGGCTTCAAGGTCCTGATAAAAGTGAGGCCAGTCTTTTAATGGACAACCAGGCTCTGCAAACCCAGGAGACCAGACATGGGCAGAGTGCATCTGGAAGCTCTGGGCTCCTGACTTAGCTATTGTTGCTGAGAAGAGTGGTCTGGTCTCTGCTTGGTGGAGTCTTCTCTGAGCTAGCTCCCAGGGTGGCCTTGAGGCTGAGGGATGAGTATCTTTCTAGAAATGGCTAAAATTAAGGTATGGAGACCAAGGCTCTTCAAAGTTGAGCATCTAAGACCCATTTTATCTACCCAGAGGTTGCAAGAAGGAGCCAGAGCTTGTGGATTGTCTATCTTGATGGTTGTGGGAGATGCCCCTGCATGAGTTCTCACCTCTCCCTTTACCTGGCACTGGGGGACATGCGGGGAAGACAGTAGAGCTTTGCCAGTGAGACCAAGGTGTTTGCATTTGCAGTAAGCACAGTGGACACCGGGACAGGGGCCTCATCCATGGTGAGTAGGAACAAGCTTGGCTTCTAACTTGTCCCCCAAAGCCCTGCCCTATCTCTCCCCTTACCTCTCCCTCATACCTATGGGTGTTGTAACCCCATTCCAGATTCCCAGACCCCCAGAGGACGCACAGTATTAAACTCCCTTTTCCAGTTTCAGGTGAAGGTATGAGTCACCTTGCCTGCCTGCTTGCCTGCCCTGAAGATGTCATGGGAACCTCAGCAGTTTGAGAACGCATACTAGTTCTAGCTACACTGTTGGCCAATTCAGACGTAGGTCAGGCTGATAGCTCAAGTGCCTCCCCTGAAGGACAGGCTCTAGAGGTGGATCCCCGCTAGGCAGTGGAGCCGGGTCTCAAGGTGAAGGCAGACTGGGTTATGGGGAGACAGCTGACCCCCCAGGAGAGTGAGACCTTGTAGGCCCAAGAACCAGAGATTGCTTGACTCACATCGTATTTCTGGCGTTTTAGCTTCTCCCCAAACTCAAATTTGTCAGTCTCCAGTTGGTACAGTGTATCCCAGAGTTCCTTGGCCTTGTCCCTAGAAGACGGAAAAAGAGGATGTTTGATAGGATGACGTCAGAGAGGCAGGGCCTAAGACCCTACTTCCTCCTCCAGCCGCCAAAGAGAGCTGTGACTTGATTCTTCTGGGGAGGGGCCCAGCGCCATCTGGGAGGGCCACCCCACCTCAGCTTGTCATCACTGAGATGGTCGATGTTCAGAGGCTTGCGTCTCTCTGCAAGAATCTTCTTCTTCATCTCCCTGGCTGTCTGCTTCTTGCCTCTCTTCTGGTCAGCCTGGGGTGGGGGGAGAGGTGGTGAGAAGCCTAGTCTCAGGAGGTACCTGACCCAAATACCAGCCCCACTTGAAGGCCACCTTCAGGGCTCTGAGCATGTTCCTTACCTTGGCCAGGTAGCTGCTGTAGTTGGCACCCATGGAGGACAGAGCCTTCTTCTTCTTCATGTCATCCTCGGCTCTCCTCTTAGCATCTTCCTCCTCTCTTCTGGCCTTCTCCTCCTGCGGAGACCCCATCCCCAAGATCTTCAGGGGCTGCCCTTTGAGCAGCCTTCAAAGACTAGTTTTGGACTTAGCAACTTCTAGAAGGAGGTTGCTCTTCGGCAGGAGAGGGGCGCTCTGTAGCGCAAGAGGCATTAACCCAGTAGCTCTGGTTGTTGGCCCAACAGAGGGCCACAGTGAGAGGAAGGCCTAAGACCCTCTGCTTCCCTTCCCTGTCTACACAGGCTGGAGGCAGCAGGATGACATAGTCCTTACCGCCAGTCTGTTCTGGCGTTCCCGCTCCTTCTCAGCGCGGATCCTCTGCTGCTCAGCCCTCTCTGCACGACGCTTCTCCTGAAGCCAAGAGGGCAAAGAGGTCAGCCCTGCCCTGCCAGGCCCACTTCCTGCAGAAGCACCTACTGCCGCAGGACTCACAATCCTCTCCTTGAGTGCAATCAGCTCCTCTTCCTCTTTCTTCCTAGCTTCAAAATGGCTGTCAATGAGGGCCTGGAGCTCCATGAGGTCCTTGTTCTGACGCTTTTTCTGGATATCCTGGGGGGGCGAGAGAAAAGTTCCTACTCTTCCTGGCCAGCCTGGGACCCATCTGCAGCTAAGGAAGCTTTCTACCAAGTCACCACAGCTGCAGTCTTCCTGAGACCCAGAGTGACCCAGTCTAGACAGCCCGGGGTTGAGATAACGCCCTTCCTGTGGAGAAATCCAGACCCTGACTAATCATGAAGCCAGTACCATCCTTGAGGTGACCTGTCTCAGACTTGACTCCTTCATTCTCAGAGATGTCCTCTTGGGTCAAACACAGAGGAGATCGTGAGATTGACTTGCTGCATATATGGATGTGTGTTTGAACAGTTACACGGATAGATGAAGGTGTGGATGAAAACATAGTTGAGGGAAAGGCTAGGTGGATGAGTGGATGGGTGGGCGGGTACAAGAACGCATGGAGGAGAAGGGAAGGGATCTCTGTTTCCTTGGGTCTATGAGCGAATTATGGGCATGTGGATGGGCTAGAGGCCCTTTATGGCTACTTGGGAAGACATGACCTGAACCCTAGCC
The DNA here is from genome assembly GCF_903992535.2 of Arvicola amphibius. Taxonomy (NCBI): domain Eukaryota; kingdom Metazoa; phylum Chordata; class Mammalia; order Rodentia; family Cricetidae; genus Arvicola; species Arvicola amphibius. The sequence goes on along the minus strand of NC_052047.1, from coordinate 144,392,938 downwards.
TAAAGTTCAAAGACTGGAGCTTGGGGTGAGTGTGTTCTGGGCCCCATACACTTACATCGAAGTCTACTTTCTCCCCTTCTGGGATCTTAGGAGCAGTGAGTCTGGGGAAGAGACACAGAAATTGTTTCATAAGCAGGGACAACTGGAACCTTCCCACAGCAGAGGCCAGCCAGCCTCGAATCTAGGCTGGCCTCCTCTTCTTTCTTGCACCCTGGCACCCAACAGAGCATGTCTCTGCTAGAGCAGGTTTGCCTGGCTCTTTGTTCTTGGGTTTCTAACCCGTGTTCCAAGAGTAGTTTGTCCCTTCCTAGAAGGCGTCACCCTGTTTTTGTCACCTCTGTTTCGTTCACTGCTTCATGCTGCCTTTCTCAGGCACATAAACAAATGTAATTAAGCCCTGGCAGAAGGCAGGGTGGCCACCATGAGCCCTCCCGGGGCAGTGACTGGCATCAGCTTCTGGGGTGAGACCTGTCCTGTGGCTCTGGACACTCTTTTAATCTTTCTTTCTGGGCGCCCAAATGAAGGAGAGCCTGTAAGGGGAAAAGGAACCCCCAGCCCGCTGGCTGTGCGACCCCCTCCTCCTGCCAACACATTCCAGATGGAGCAGGGAGCCCAGACAACCACGGCTTTTAGAAGCAGGCCACAGAAGAAAGGGGAGCTGAATAGCGATCAAAACCTGGAGAGGGAAGGGATTTTTCTAAGCTCTGAAGCCCCAAAGTTCCCTCCAAGGGAAAGCTGTACAGATGATGTTGTGCAAATGAAAAACTTATGTATGTGGGGGGGGGGGGGGAGAAAAAGAGCAAAAATTGAAACGCAGAGGGGAAAAAAACCAGACTGAAAAAAAAACAACTTTTCAGCAAATACAGAGAAGATTTATATCCCTGAGTGAACGGACGATTAAGCAAACATGGAGACGTGTCGCCCATGAGATAAACGAGCAAGGGGCACAAGCCACTGACTCGCAAAGAAAGACGACCAGTTGACAAACACGGACAGTTCGTGGTGGTGCCATCAGAAGAATGTAAGGCAACCATGAGATGTGGTTGGCCGCTCATCAGCGGGTGAGGGGCAGACACCCGTTCCCGCCTTTGGGCACGGAGGGTGTGGGACACAAGACTGCTCACAGCCCACTTAGGAGACCGCCTTGGCTGGGTCCTGGTGGAAAGCAACTTGGCAGTGAATGTCAAAGTCTTCAGAGCACTGGTCTTCTTTGACCCAGTAATTCCAGTTCTGGGAATGTGGCCTAGGCAAACAGCCCTCAAGATGGAAAATGCTTTCTGACCAGCGTTATTTATGATTGTAAAATATTGGGGGAAGCCTGTGATCGGGGAATGGTTAGGAAAATTATGGTTTGTCCAATTGATGGAATATTATGTGGCCATTCAAAATATTTAAGAAGACTATGTAAAAACATGGAAAAATACTTATGAATAGTGCTAAATTTTTTTTAAAAACAGAATTCAAGACTGTATAGACAGTCCTGTGCTTAAAAAAACATAGTCAAGATCTTTATTTTCCAAGAACTTTGTGTAGAAAAAGAGCAGGAAGAAATAAAGACCTTTTCCCCCTCTCTGGTGCCTTCCACAGTCTGGCTGGTGGGTGGGTGGGAGAATTATGGATGGATATTTTCCCCTCTTCATTTGACTTTTATGTATTTTCCAAATTTTCTTAATGAGGTGTTTTATTTTCATATTGAGAACATAAATAATTTTTCTAAGATGAGAAACTATCTCACAGTTCTGCATTACTTTATGTGAAGTTGATTTAAAACAGCATTCAAGGGAGGAGTATGGGCCAGCTGCGCTCTTCTCTTAGCTTCTACCCTTCTCTCAAGGATGGGGAGGGAACAAGGGGCAGAGCCAAAAGTTCAACCTGCTGAGTGTGGAACAGACAGAGAGGCTTAAAGGGACAAAAGGGGGCTGTTTATGGAGGGTTGTGGACTTCCAAGTCCAAGATCCTGGGTTCAGCTACCCCCTGGCGCACTCACAAGTGAGCAAACAAGGCCAGGGTAAAACCTCTGCAGAGTGGTTCACAGGGGGCTCAGCCCCTTTTGGGATCAGGTCAATCCAGAGAGGGTTTTCACCTCAAGCAGGAAATCCTCATCCCTCAAGTCCATTTTTTTTTTTTTTAAATATCTGGAGACCTGGGTAATCTCCCAGCATAGCCAGTCATGGAAAATAGGTGACACCTTCAGTCCCACTTCTGAGCCTTAGTCCATGGCCAGTGGCCTCCTTGACTACACTGGCTGATGGGGAAGAACCAAAGCCTAATGCCTTCTTATTCCTTCCTACTCACAACCTTAGTCTCTATTATCTTCTGCCATTTGGACTTTTCTTTTAAAACAGTTCCAGGCCTCTCCCACTGCCCTATTCTGGCCTCCCCCATAGCACTGCCTGAATCCCCCACTTACTTGGGTCTTGGTTTCTCCTCTAGTCATGACAGAAAGCATGGGGAGAGAAAGAAAGAGAGGTCAGGTGAGACAGGATGGTCTTTCCTGCCACAGGAACCACCAGGCTGGGGACTTCTACTCAGCCCACCCAGACCCCTCAACTATTCAGAAGCAGGAAGCCTGCAAAATTCCCCATGGGCTCTTAGAAGGACTTAGGGTGCGGGGATGAAGGGAGAAACCACAGCAAGGCATATGTGTCCCCGGAGGACTGGGAGGGCGGGAAAGGTAGGAAGACAAGAGGCCTAGAGGACAGATTTCTGGAAAATCGGGGGAGCATTTGGTTTATCTCCACTGACCAACTAACTGCCTCTGAGTAGGCAGATGCTTGGCCCTGGCCCTCTAACTCCATGGCGGATGCACATAAAGCCTCAGCATCTTGAGGTTCCATGCCAGGGAAAAAAGGAAGACAGACAGACACATGGACAGACACAGAGTGAAAGTGCTGGAGAGTGAGCAATATAGACACTGGACCAATGGCTCCTCTTGCCTCTCACAGGCAGAACCAGAGTCCTGTGCAGGTGGAGCAAGGGGCTGCAACAGCGGCTGGCAGGCCTTACCTTCCTCGTCCTCCTCCTGCTCCTCCTCGGCGACAGCATCTTCATGGCGTGGGCGCAAGCGCACATGCAAGAAAAAAGCCGCGCAACTGCAGAAGTGCAGGGGCCACACAGCAGCAGTGGCCACATGAACAGCAGAGGCAGGCACGCACAGGGCCCCGTGCCTGAGGGTGGCAGGGAAACTCCTACACCTTCCCCAAGGCTTAGACCCCTCTGTGCATCCTTGCTATCCAGGTTGGCCTCTAAGTCTCAATATAGCTAAGGATGACTTTGGACTCTTCCTCCTCCTGCCTCTACCTTCCAAGCGCTATGATGACTGGTATGTTCTGCCACACCTTGTTTAAGCAGTCCTGGGAATTGAACTCAGGGCTTTGTGCATGCTGGGCAAGGGGTCTGGCTGTGAGTAGAGAGCATGGGGACCTGTCTTGCCCAATATGCAAGTGGTGATGGGATCTAGGTTTGGCCCTGGGAAATCCTGAGGCTGCTCTACCTTCCAGCTGTCATCGAACCTGCCATTACTCTCTACTACGTATATACTTATACTTGGGCACATACTATGGTTTTGACAGTCGTTTTATTTCAAACCCTTTGTAAAAGTCTTTGTTCATAGAGCCTGCCTGAGAACCAAAAAAATATTTTTGGCTCATTTATATCTGTGAGTTTTGACAAGTTCAGCCCTTAGGATAAGGCCTCTTGATCCTGGGAACCTGCCCTCTGACCCCTGAGAGGCTTTTTCCCATGAGTCTCGGTGGGGCCTCTCTTCTTCAGAACCTTGTCTAAGCTGGTTTGTCCTGAGGAAGGGCTGCTTCCTGAGTGTGCCCCACTCCTGCAGAGGTTGGGACTGGTGTTGACCCTAGTCAGGGCCTGCAGCTGCTCAGCCTCGCCCTTCCGTGCATGGTCCTGTAGCCCTGTTCTAGCATTAGGCAGACGCAAAACCACTGCCATGTGTGCACTCTGTCTGCCCGGAACACAGTGAGACCAGGCAAGGGGAAGCATCTGGGATTCCCAGCAACTCTGCACTTGGCCAGTAGCCAGCAGGCCCCATCCAAGGTTTGGGTGGGGGTCTTGCCTGCAGGTTCTGACCGGTGCTCTTCTGGAACACCTATTTCTCACCTCTCCAAAAGACACGGGGTGACTTAACAACCAAAGCATGTGGCAGCACTGCCTGAACAGTAGCTTAAATCTGCTGGTAAGCCTGATGCCACTCTTGCTTAACATCCTAGGAGTGCCTGACCCCGGGAGCAGTGGGGTGCTGCAGAGCTCTCTCACATGAGGTCTAGGGGAGTGGCCTGGGGAAGGAAGTTAAGGGGTTGGTGGACTCACCCTCCCCTTATGATATTCTGGGGACCAGGAAGGATGGGGTGCTCCCTAGAATTGCATGAGAGGAAGCTGCATAGTGGCAAGGTAAGGTTTCCCTGTGCTCTTTCTCCCTACCCTCCTGTCTATTTGTCCCAGTCAGTCTCAGTTCTGGCCCCAGGGAGGCCTGGTGACCTAAGATGTGTGGCCTGAGAACATCCTGGATCCTGCTCCTAGCATTATCCAGCTACTTCCTCTCAGGCCCAGCCACCAGGAGCCTGCAAGCATGAAATGGAGGGGCTGAAACGGGCTCCTTGAGATCAGCCCCTCCTCCCTTCCCCAGTGTAACCAGCTTTGCTGCTAGGCTGACAGTTGCCCCCCCCCCCCCCCCCCCCCCCTGACAACCCCTGTCAGTTCTGCTTGATGGGTGTGTCTGGCTCAGGCCCAGGCACTGGGTGGGATGCTGGGATCTGACTGATTGCCTGTTTGCATGCATGGCCCCCGGCTGTTCCAGGTCTCTGACATCCCCACCTTGGGCCTCAGCCTGACTTTCCGCTTCACCCCACTTGCCCCTCCACCCTCCCTCCAGCCTCACCCCTCCTTTCTTTCCTCCCTCTGGCTTGATATCTGGGGTAGGTTGGAGGCTGCCTATCCAACCTTTTTGCTTTGCTCTACCTATCCTGATGAGGCCCCCCCGAGAGTTCCAGGGGATCTCCAGCGCCATTTTCTTAAGGCTGGCTCTGTAGACCCAGGATAGCCCATATGCTTTACCTAATCTTCCTGATGGAGGGCTAAGAAAAGCCTTTTTGCTCCTTGCCCTTAAACACTGTGATTGGGACTGCCACTGACAGCCACCTAGGCCAGCAGATCGGGTTAGCTTCCCTAGTCTGCTCTGTCCTCAGCCCAGAGGCCAGCATGGCTTAGTTGGTGGTGGTGGGTACATTGGAAAGGGGGGGTGGGAGGCAGGCAGTTGGAGAGGGGAGGGAAAGAAGGGGAAGGCTCTTTGTGGCTGTGAGGCAGATCTGGACCTACCTTCTTGGACTTCCTCTGTGGAGCAGCACCATGGGAGAAGAGAGGAAGGAGAGAGAATGAATGAGTGGAGGGCATGTGGGAGAGGGGGAAAGGGAGGGACAGGTATACAGGGGAGATGGAGTGAGTTACACGGCACCCTCTTGTTCCTTCTTGGCTGGCTCCTGCACACATACCCCCATGGCCACATATGTCATATGGCATTGAAGTCATGTCACATACCTGGTTCAGGGGCTAAGGAGGGCCACGGAACAAGAGGCAAAACCGCGGGTCAGAGGTCAGAGGTCAGAGAAGGGATCCAGGTTAAAAGGACACAGCCGGTCACCGAGGGGTGGGATACGTGCAGGAAGCGAGCAAGATACTGTTAGAGTTAGCAGTGGTCCTGCCACCCTTGGCCCCGCACCCCAGATTCTGGGACCCACTCGGAATTTGGGAATAGGAGGGGCTGAGGCGAACCGAACTCACCCCCAATCTGTCCTTCCTCACAAGTGGGGAAACTGAGATGAGAGTTGGGAATCTGGCTCTTGCTTTTGGGACAGTGTCTCATTCGGTTTCTTCCCTCATCTACCCACCCCCTGTCTGCCCTCAGCCAGGATCAGTCTAGAGCTGCAGCCCACTTGGAGGCTCTGGTACTCAAGGGGAGCAGAACCAAGGCTTGCTCCAAACACCTCTTTTCTTGCCATCCCAGAGCTAGGTACAAAAGCCCATTCCTTGGGCCTCTCTACCTGATAGCCCCTAAGAAGGGTTGGGGGTTAGGACTGTGATCGGGTTGATGGGGGACACAGGCTAGGGGAATTGACTAGGGAGGAGGCCTTGGCCTGTCTTCACATCAGGCCCTATAGCAGGGCCTCTTGCTACTCCTGCATCTCTTCCTAAGATCTGAGCTCTTCTGACATTTGGCTTAGTGAATCTGGCCTAGCAAAGGTCTCAGTCACCACTGTGGGCTTTCACCGACTTCTCTGGGGAAAGGGACTCAGTCTACACCTGGCTCTATAGTCTCCCCCACTACTCCTGTACTAGGCTGCCTTCTCTAGTGTTGAAATCATCTGATAGAGATTGGGGCACTTATGTTGTTTGTGGGGGATTTTTGGAGTACTCATTCTCTTTGGTCAAGCATTGGCCATGGTTAGTAGGTTATGTGGGGCCACATGGGGGGCTCCTTGGTTGGCTGGCGCCTCCTTGCTTCCCTGCCCTCTTCCCCACACCACATGGCTCCAGCCAGACCCTAGGCTCCACATGGGGACCAGAAGTCCTGTATCCTCATACCTTCCTCCTGGACTTCTGCAGCCGAGGAATGCCAGGGAGTGCAGGGTGGCAGGGAGGAGAGAGGATAGGATTAGAAAGGAGCACACAGCAGGCCCTTAGAAACAGGGGCTGAGGTCACAGCCCTATAAGATGGAAGGTTACACCAATTTCATCATTAGGGCAGAGGAGGTCAAGTCCCAAGCTAACTCACCTTCTTCCTGGGCTTCCTCTGAGGGTAAGTGAAGGTGACAGAGAGATGGCATGTAGGAGAGAGAACAAACAAGGACATTAGGAAAGGGGCCTTTCTTGGGCTCTCTTGGACCAAACATGATGAGCAGGCCAGATTCCCATGCTTGGCCTATATCAGCTAGCTAGAGTGAGCAGGGGCCCTGGAGCATCAGCCGCTGCTGTTCTTGCCAGTGCACTAAGCTTATATCTTCCTCAGGCCTGGCCCTCTGCATCCTATATCCCATGTCTGGGTGTTTGTGATTCTGCTCTACAGGACACTGAAGGGCGGACCAGGACAAAGTCCACATGGTTTGGGGAAACTGCATGTGCTCAAAGCATTTCTCAAGCAGGGAATCCAATCTAGCTGTCAGGACTAAAGGCTGGCGTCAAGGTGCTTTGGGGACACAGGACCCTTCTGGCCAACCCTAGGAAAGTGCAGCCCCCCTAGGGCCACATCTCATCCAGAAACCAGCCCTTTCTGCTTCTGGCAGCAAGATATTTGCTCAGGTTGTTAAGGTAGCATGTATTTTCAAAATATTTTGAAAACACAGCACCCAGCAGCCCTTGCAGGATGGCCTGTCTGATGAGCTGCATGAAGTCTCCCTCAGCTGAGCAAGTGCCAGGAGCAGACAGCTTGTCAGGCCTGGGAACTGCTGTGCCGGGCTGCTCCCAGGTGCACTGGTACTCAGTACTTTGCCCGCCCACACCTGCCTAGGCACGACAGAGCCAGGGAGGGGTCTCCAGCAGCCCAAGGGTGCAGCGAAGAAGAGATGCTAAGAGAGACAGAGAGAGACAAAGGGATAAGGACAGAAACAGAAATGGAGAAAGATGAAGACAGAGACAAAAGAGATAGAGAGACAGATAGGGAGATGAGAAGAGAAGCCACAGTGGCTCTGAGGGGCTACACTGCATGGGTCAGGAACCTTGTTATTAATGAATTGAGAGTTTTAGAGGCCAGAACACATCCCACTTCACACACCATGGACACAGTGACCACAGAACATGTGTGAGTGGTTAATGAGTGTCTATCAACCAGTTGAAGAGATAGAGGGTTAATAGTTTAATTAATGATCGTGCCATTGACCATTAATTAAATAATGGAATTATTAATTTGATGGTTAATGGTGCATTAATGATGAGGGAAGTAGACAGTTGTCAGCTCAGGGAGGATCCCTGAAGGCCTTCCCAAGGATGGCCATGGAGAAGCCTGTGGCTTCCTGAGTTACCTTCTTCTTCGTATTGTTCTGTATTAGAATAGAACAAAAGAAAGGAGCTCAGTTAGCGGAGATGGGACTGGAGATGGTGAGGCTATTGAAGGGCCAGCCTGTTCTATCCCTGGATAGTTGGGTACCACTACTGGCTAGGGATCAGGTCTGAGATCCTCAGTCCAAAGAGGCTGTGTGGTAGCTTGGGGAGATGGTCAGTCAACAAAGTGCTTGCCACAAAAGCATAAGGACTTGAGTGTCAGTATTCAAATAAAAATCCAAGTGTGGTTACACACTCTAGAGACAGGAGGATCCTGGAGCTTGCTGGCCAGCCAGTTTAGGCTAATCGCCAAGCTCCAGGATCAGCACCCCCCAACCTCTCCCCCTCCCAACTTCCATACCCCCATCTCAAAAAAAAAAAAAAAAAAAAAAACCAAGGTGGACAGCTTCTGAGAAATGACATCCAAAGCTGACCTCTAGCCTGAACATACGAACATGTAGAGCACATCTGTACACACACACACACACACACACACACACACACATGCACGTACACACATACACACACACAGAGGCTTTGTGGCCTTTGAGGAGGAAATGTCTCAGCCATGAGGGTGACATAGGATGTCTTTAGATGCCATGTCCTGCTATGACCATGTGAGTAACCAAAGGTGACAAGGACAGAGAGGCTTCCTCTTGAGTCCCCAAGGCACCACCGACATGCAGGTATATAGGTTGGGGAAGGTCAAGGTGTGAACACCGCAGGAAAAAAAGTGTATGCCAGAGATTTGAGACAGCTTGGGAGAGGGATGTCTTTGAAGCCCAATGATTGATCTAGCTGGTCTGGGACTCTTGGACAAGGGGTCCCCAAGAGATGAGTGATGTCAATAGTCAAAGCCCTGCCCCCCACCAAGGGTGACTCTTCTATCTAGAGACAAAAGAAAAGAGAGAGAAAATAGAGAAGACACTTACCCTCGACTTGTTCACTGTCACGGTGGTTTGGCAGGGGGTAGAGAGAGAAGAAAAGTGAGATGAGCTTGAGCTTCTGATCTGGGACAGATATCTGCAGGTACCAGGGGTCCCATCCCACCAGCAAGGGAGGCTACTATACAGCAGGGTACTCACGTTTCCTCGTCAGACATGGTGGCGGTGGGTTGTGTCTGGAGAGGGAATGACAACAGATGGGGCACTTAGGACTTACCTTGGTTTAGAAGCCTCACAAGGAGGCAGGCTCTCAGAGATTGGGGCCTAGAGGGGGTGTGTATAGATTACATTTGAGGGTCACCTCTTGGTCCCCCTGATTGGCCCTTCTCCCATGACTCTGATCGCCCTTCTTCCTTCCCTGGCTGCAGCCTGGAACTTAGACTCTATAACTGACAGACTGTTGGAAGGTACATCCCACTCTGGACAGATGTCTCCTCTACAAGATTTTCATGCAAAGTCATCTAAAATGCAGAGACTTTCTCAGGTCAGGGGTAAGAACTACAGGACCCTTGGATCTGGGGACACCCTGATGATCTGAGTGGATAGACTCTGGTTAGGGAATCATCCCAAGATCACGGAGCCCAGCTCCAAGGGTACAGACATTCTCTGTTGCTAGCTCTTCTTTCCTGTGTGAACCCAAACTTCATGCTGTGCCTCATGTTTTTCTTGAGAGTCAAAGTTCCTTTTGGGGTACCCCAGATCCTCTTTTGTGCTCTCTGAAACCCTCTGAGGTATCCTTTCAAATCACAGAGCCCATAAGCGTTCAGTCTCTTTGTCTCCTTTCTCCTGAAATACACAGGAGACTGAACTCACCTGGATGGGTCTGAGAAACTTCTCTTTGGGAAGCCTGAATTTGACACACATGTGCTGATCGTATTGAGCACCTTAGATCTCCTAGCACTACGTCTGGGACTCAATGCACATGTTCAGGCGTGGTGGCTACCAGGGCAGAGAACTTGACGGTTCCTGTGAGCTGGTCACTGTACATGCCTGCAGTGCCTAGGGCCTGGGAACCTCCAAAGAACTGTATCAGAATGTTGTCTCAAGGTCCTACAAACAATATTCATAACAACACAACACAGCTGACTTGAAGACAATAGCTCTGGCGCCCCCAGGGAGGGGGCTAAAAATGCACCAGCAGCTTAATGCTGAGGTGGGAGCTGTTTCGAAGCCCTGTTGATAACATTAGCTTTCCCAGAACTATTGAAACTTCCTGCAAAATTAACCCACAGATACCTGGGAGGCTCTTGGCCAAGTACAAGGTTGAGCCCTGCCTTGTCCCCGAGCCTCTGTGTGAGAATCCATCAACCATAAATAAGCCACCCAGCCAGAGCTGACCAACCTTCTCATCCTGCTCTGATCCCTACCAGTCCTTCTAACTCCCCCTTTACTGCCCTCTGTACCCCCCAGGGACACTCTGTGGGGTGGGAAGGTCCATGGGGTAAGAGCAGTGTCACTGAGACCCCATCTCGCTTCTCCCGCCTCTAGTTTCCACTGGACCCACACACCTGTCAGCAGCAGAGGGAGGGGGGAGTGTGGGGGGTTGTGCATTTTACAAGGAGCCAGCTGAAGTGGCAGCTGAAGTGTCCAAAAATAGGCATCAAAATTAGCAAGACTCCTCTATCCTGAAACCCAAGATGGCAGGGGGGCAGGGTACTAAAAGCAACCCAGCCATTTTGGCTCCCCTCCTGGCTCTTGCAGGCATCCAGCAAGAGCTGTCTTACACCCCTCCAAAGTGGGGTAGCAGTGGCCCTCACTCTGGGTTGGGAAACTGAGGCTACTGGTTCTCTAGAGTTCCCTAAGGCCCACTTGAGCAGATCTGGATCTCTCCACCCTTATTTCAACATCCCTGTAAGTTGGGGACAGGCAGAGGTATGGTGGCAGGAATGGGACAGGGATGGCCAATCAACAACTGAGAGGAAAAGCAGTTGTTCCGTGGAGAGTTCTGGCCTTAGAAGGGATTTATGAAAATAGCCTGTGAGGTCAGGTTCCTTGGGGGTACATGCCAACCTCCGTTTCTTCAAGGGTGACAAAGCTCAAAGGGGGGCAGGAGGCCCTGCCACTCACTTGCTATGGGACCCTGATCACTTCCTGCCTTGGGCCCAGTACCCTCTGATCAACCTTGTCTGGTCCTATCTCCTCCAAGGACTCCCAAGGACTTCTAGAAAGCTCACACTCAGGAAGGTAGGGTTCCCAACCTGGAGATTTCAGCAAAGATGAGGCCTGGAGGGCTAGGGTCTCTTGGGACCACCTGTTTTCCCAGCAGTAGCAAGATCAGATAGGACCTATCTGCTTAGGCCCAGCCCATCCCATTCCCTCTGTCGTGTTTCAGCTTGGCTCCTGCCTATCCTTGATCTGAGCCTTAAGATCTGCCCTGGGGCAGGGGGGGTCCAGATATCTCTCCAGTGGCCTTCCTTCCGAGGATGACCTGAGATAAGTCCGTATCTACAAAATGGCAAGAGTAGCTTAGGGCTCAGAGCTCTGGCTCCAGGAATGAGTTGAAATTCCATTCCTTCCCTCAGGTCACTCTTATACAGCCCCAGAAAGGCTCCCACCCTGCTACATCACAGCAGGCAATCTCAGAGCTCTGGGTAATGTCCCCTGAGTGGATCCTTATCTCACTCTCTGCACTTCTCCCTAGATCCCACCTTAGGAGGGCTCCTTACCCCTGAGGCCCCCGGATCTCCCCTCCTCCCTACTCCCATGTCCTTTTCCTCTGGTTTGGCGCCAGTCATCCCGAGGCTCAGCTGCCATGTTTCTAGTCATCAATACATAACACAGTATGAGGCCCAGGACCCATTTGAGTGCCCCTTAGACGTTAGGTACCCAAACCCTGACACAGTCACCCACTCCTAGGCAGGCTGTTCACATCCATACCCACCTGCAGTTGAGTCTGAGAAAGGCTGGGGGCTCCTTGTGGACAGGACCAGCAGCAGGCACTGTCCGACAGCCTCACCCCCTCATGTTATAGTGACATCTGATCTTCCCTGGCAGCCCATTGGCCAGCAGATGGGTGGCTGGGGCATGGGGAGGGGGAGGGTGTGCCCTAGCAGGCCCCTGACCAAGTATAGGAATGCCCCAGAGGAGGAGGCCCAAGGAGGCAAGGATGGAGGAGACATGCCTGGAGGAGGAGGCAAAGTCCCCAACTGTCCTAGAAAGGTGCCAGTTGCTATTTTTACCTACACCCCCCCCCCCGGGCAATGGGCACATGCTTGATGGACTGACAGAGAGAGGAGGAATGAATTAGATGGAGCCAAAGACTGTGTTGAGCCAGGCTGGTACTGGGGAGTGGTCATCAGAGCTTGGGTTTCAAGTTCCTTGGTCCCCTGCTCCTCTGCCCAAGGTGGCTTGTAGGAGTGGGAACTTTGCTCAAGATAGGGTCTAATTCCATGTGGCACCCCTGTAGCTCGGCCCTACATCTCCATCATAGAGACAGCTCAAAACACCCACAGAATGAAGGACCTTGAATCCTTGGCCCGTATTGCACCAAGCCCCTTAGAAACCAGGCCTATTTTTCCCAAGTGGACACCATTGGAACATATAACAAGAGATATGATGACCTAAACCCTGTGGTGGTTGTCGATCTTCCCCAGTCACTGGGGAAGGCTAGGTCATGTTTGGGCCTGTTTTTGGTCCAGAGGTTCTATCCTAAGATGTTGAGACCTAGGCTCTTTTGGGTTCTGAGTAGGCCTGGCCATGTGCCTGGCCTTTCTTTCCTGAAGACTCCAGGGGGCACCATCCAACCATGGACACCTCTCCTGGGCCTTGTGTGCCTGGATAGCCCTGCCTTTAGGGAAACTAAAGCACCAAGTAGCAAGAGACCAACTTGGCACTTCCTACTCACTCCCTCAATTCTCCCAGACCCCACAGGTTGGGCATGACAGGTAAGGCCCATGGATCTGTCCAGTTCAGGGGAAAAGCCAATGTGAACCCCAGGGGACACAGACAGGGCTCCTGTTCTTGGCATCCTAGGGTTAGAGACAAGCTGGATCTTCGAGTTTCTGGAAGGTTGGGATTGACCCACCAACCACTTCCTAAGTGTTGGAGAAGGGACCATAGAGTACCAGAGACACACAAGACCCACCTTGTGGTCAAAAGCAGGGTGGAGCCAGTCTTCTAGCCTGCTGGCTCACAGAACAGGGCCTCTCTCCTGCTTTCCTCTGCTCCAAGCGCCTGCCCCTTAGAGGTCCCTCAAAGCTGGAGTTGCTGGGCTACCCCAACCTTCCACAGCCATCCTTGGATAGATAGGGTTCAGTGAACTCCAAATAACACGGATGCCCAGTTCAATCAGCCCTTGGAGGTCATGTAGAGTTTATGAAGCCCCACACTGGTGCCAAGGGGACTCTAAATCTCTTCTGTGCTAAGGCCAGCCTCCCTTTCATCAGGTTTTAACCGAAACAAAGCACATCCCTCAGTTGAGGAACACAGAGAGCAGACACGAGGGATTTGGTCCAGTCTGTAGTTTTTGAAGCCCTGTATCCAGAAGCTCTTTTGTCTGAGAAGAATGGGGGTCCTTAGAGGTCTGTAGGAGGGTATACTATTGTCTCTGTAATGGCTCCTTATGGCCAGCAGGGGAGGGTGGCTGCCCACTTCAGAAGCCTTTGGCAGGCACTCACAGTGAGGTCAGAGAGACAGGGCAGTCTTATTTTGGGTAACAGTCATCTCCTTCTCAGGGGACCAGGCCCAAGGTACAGCAGGACAGCATAGAGTGGGCACTGCTGGACCTGTTGCTGCCGGCCACTAAAGACTTGAGCAGGTAACACATGCCAGGTAATACACAACAAGTCCTACTTGGCTTGGCTGGGGCTCGGTGAGCAGGGGAGACAGAGCAAAAGGCTCCCTGGGGATCTGGGAGAAGACTGGAGACCCTAGTAGAGGTGGGGGGCAAAGTCTGTTGGATGGGTGCTGAACTTCTACCCAGGAAACTGAGAAGCAGTGGAGTTTGAGGCTTCACAGACTGGTTGTGAAGGATCCCTCAAAGTTGGTGAATGAAGAACTTAGCCTAGCGGACAGAGGAGGTTGAGAAGGGCCTGTCTTTCCAGTGTTTTGGCTCCAGTAGCCAAAATGGGTGACTCCCAGGATAGTGGGGTGCTCAGAGGCCATTCAGACTGTGAGTGTAAGAGCCCCTGGACCCTGAGCCTTACCCAGTACCCCTAGTTGACCCACTGTGGCTAGCTCTGCCAAGCCCAGGATAGGACTGGCTGACGTGGCACTTGGGACTCAGCCGCTGTGATCTGGGCAGCAGCTGCCTCCATGTATGACAGCCCCTCCTGGTTCTGAAAACACAGATTGGCTCTACAGGTATCAGGGCACTTCTGGGTTCACGGGACTTCACTTGGAGCAGGACCTGGAGGAAGAAACCCTAGCTATTGGATCCCTCAGGAGTCAGGCAGGAAGATGGAAGGGTAGTGTCCTGGTGTCTTGGGCAGGGTGGGCAGTGCTATAGCAGGGGGTAGACTCCATACCTGAGACCCACACAAGATTTAGCGGAGTTGTACTTAGCACAAGAGTGAGGCTGGGCAAGTCAGGGGAGCATGGTGCAATAAATACTTTCCCTCTGTCACTTGACATACCCATTCTGGTCCTACCCTAGTATCTTGCTCCCTGTCCCCTTAAGGACCTTGAAACAGTTTCTGCCCTTGGTCACCTCCTCATCCGAGTAGAAAGGGCAGGGAGTGTCCCATGTCCTGGGAAAAGCTTCTGGTGGAGCAGAGTGGAGCTCCACATCTACATCACGGTGAGGCTGTGAGCAGGCTGGGGCCATCAACCTGTGTGCCTCAGCAGCTCTATCTGTTGAGTGTTAATACTCCAGAGCTATGTGTCCCCACCAGTGGAGTTTGAAGCTTTCAGAAAGTCAAGATTCTGGGTGTCCAGGTGGATGCCACGGTCGAGCTTAGAGCATCATTAGTCAAGGATCTCCAGAGTCTAGGGCAATAGGGTTTAGAGTCAGGCCAAGGGGAAGGCTTGTGAAGGGTGGGAGACCCCAAGGACAACATCCCATAGCTCAGCTGTCATTTACACACTTGGTCAGCCACTATACATTCACTCATCCTCACAATCAGCTCTCACGTTTTCTACTTCCATTCCTTCCTTTTTTCCCACCATTTCTACTCCCCCACCTATCCATCCATCCACCAACCCACCGAACTACTTACCCATCAACACATCCACCTGTCTCTATTCGTCTACCCACCCCTTATCATTCACGTCTCCATCTAGCTATCCATCCATCTACCCAGCCAGCCAGTCAGCTACTCATGAATCTATCTGTCCCTCTATCTACCCATAAATTATCTATCCTTCCACTCATTCATCCATTTATCTATCTACTTACACTCTGTCCACCAATCCATCTACTTACCCATGAGCTCACTACTCATCCATCACCCATCATCCACCTGTCCATCCATCTGTCACCCACCACCTTATTCCCTGTTAGTGAGCACAGAAGAGCCAGTGCATGGGGCCATTCAAGGTGCTTTATTACACAAAAAGAGGGACTCGGAGTCCTGAACATTCAGCATGGGGACAGGGACCCCTTGGATCTGCCTGGGATGCTGGCCTTCTCTCCTCCACCTTCCTTGGGAGCTCTTGGCTCCTCTAGGGAGTGCTCCCTTTAGCTGATTGTGAGAGGCAGAGTTGGGGGCGGGGGTATTGATCAAAGAGTAAGAGGGCATAGAAGATGGAGGGTCCAGGAGCGAAAGGAGTGCGGAGTGGCAGCTGGGTTGTTGGAGGCACAAGAGCAGGCCAGACTGGCAACGGGAAGCAACTTCTTGGTCAGGGCTGGGAGTGGCTTCTGACTGGAGTCTCTCCTGGGAACATAGGCAAGGGTATGGGGTGCATTAGGCTGGGGTTGAAGAAGATGCACAACCTGTCCTTCTCTATGACCCTACCTTCCTAGTGTCTATCAGACCTTACCATACCCCTCCTTATCTGGGGAGGCTCCTGCTTACAGTGGTCAGTCACCTGGGAGACCGGCTCTCGGGCTCAAATCTATTCTGGGCCTAGGCTGGCTCAGGAGGGAATACTGACTACCCACTGGGGCAGCCCTCTTGAACCAAACCCAAAGTTGCCCCAATTCTTCAAGTCCCAATTTCCTAAAGGTAACCCAGAAGCTTGGAGCAAGTGTGGAAAGACCACCCCAGCCCCCTGCCAGTGTTTGCTTCTGCTCCAGCAGAGTTAGATTCGACTGTGGCAGCCATAGGCCTCCTTCCACCCAAAACCAGATGGCCTCCAGTTCGGCCCAGATGCCATTTGTCAGTGTCCTTGCAAACATGTGGCGCCCAGAAACCAAGACAGGCAGCTCGGCCTGGACCACCCCTGGCAGGAGGGCTGTGGGGATATCCCATTCAGCATAGCTCAGCAAAAACTGCTCCCATCTTCCTGCTAATCTACCTCTAAGGATATAGCCTCAGCTTGCCTGAGCCTTTTGGCTGCCACCCCTCACCACTCAAAGCACACGGACGCGCCTGTGGTCAAGCTGGCGACGGCATGGCGCCCCTCACGTGTCTGCAGGCAGCCTGCCCTCCACCACTGTCCGGCAGCTGGCCAGGCACAGGCAGTTTGCTTGCAGTTCATGAGTGGGTCTTTGTTCCCATCCTGTACTACTATAGGTCTGGGCCCCAGCTGGTACTTGGAGGTAAGGCCAGCTTTATGTAGGCTATCATATAGGACAGATCCCTGAAAGGCAGGTTCTAGGCTTTGTCACCCACCAAGTGACCTGGAGCCACTGTAAGTTCACCTCCACACCAGGGTATGATGAAGGCACCCACGGCGACTAATGCATAAGGCTAGAAGGTGCTTGCAGTATGGGAAAGCCTGGAAAGAAGGCTTCTAGTAGCTGACTCTGCACCTTCTCCCACTTCGGCATATGAAACCACCCAGCAGCCCCTCCTGTGGGCAGGGGAGGGGGCCCAGCCTGACCACTCTTTCTCCCCTCTACCCCAGACCAGAGATGCTCATTTCAGTTGTGTCGACACCCCCGGGAGCATGTGGCCCAAGACCTGAGGCCCCCCATGGGCCCCCACCACCCTTGCTGCCCAAACCTGGAAAAGACAACCAGAGACTTCAGAAGCTACTGAGAAAAGCCGCTCGGAAGAAGATGGTGGGAACAACCCCCGCCCCACCTGGGGCCTTCCGTACCTCCCTGTCCCCTGTGAGTGAGGCCAGTCATGACCTGGAGACCACCGTCCAGCGTCCTGCCGAAGCCCCTCACTTGGTGGTCCCCCTGCCCTGCTCACCACATATCCCCATTGTTCACCACGTGGCCTCGCCCCTACAAAAGTCCACTGTCTCTTTCAGTCTTCCTCAGCAAAGGTCTCTGGCAACTCATTTCAAGGCACCACCTAGGCTTGAAGCCCCAACCCCAGAAACTGCCTGGCCCCGCAATGGCTTTGCCCATGTATCTGCCCCTACAGCGGCTGGTACCCACATCACCCAAATGCATATCAGGCTGTCACCATCCTCACATACTGGGACTTCTGAGTCCCCCAGGGTGGCCCTGGATGGGGATAAAAGCCTGCGCAATTCTCATACCCAGCCTCTCATCCCAGTAGCACATATTCGCCCACTGCCTACCGGGGTGCAGGCAGTCAGTCCTGGGCCTGAGGAGCCCCCTGTAACAAGGCCACCACCCAGCTTTCAGGCCTCAGCATCCAGAGAGTCAGGTGCTCGAGTGGTGGTGCCCATTGCCCCTACCTACCGCTCATCTGGACCCTCACCTTATAGCCCAGCTCCCGAAGCAGAACAAATAGAGGAACTGCCCACAGCCAGGCTTGTCATGGAGCCCAAGCATGTCTCCAGCCTCCCAGCAGCCTCAGGTCCCTCGGGCCTCCACCCATGCCCTGTCCCCAAAGTTGCACCCAAGCCCTGCCTTAGTGGCTGGACACGCCTGAAGAAGCAACTGATGGAGGACACAGAGCAGCCTGCAGTTCCAGAGCCGGAGCTGAGCATGGAGTCTATGCAACTGGAGGTGCCAGCCCCCATGGGCCCACAGCCCCCTGCCTCCAGGGCTTCTAGGATGTGGGACGCAGTGCTGTACCGCATGTCACTGACTGAGTCCCGTAGAAGCCACCCTGTGGGGCCCGGAGATGGGGGACACCCCCCGGCCTGCCTCAGTCGCTTGCCTTTTCTGTGCCGACCTCGCTTCAATGCCCGGAAGCTACAGGAGGCTGTAAGGCCTGCTCCTACACTGCACCCCATTCTGGAGCTACACTCCCAGCCCAAGAACTTCAACCGGACAGCAGCAGGTTGGAGGCTCCAGTGATGTAGCCAGAATGGCCTCCCAGACTCTGGACTGGGGTGGACAGAGACTGACTGAGGCTGGGGATACAGAGAGAGGGTCTCAGTCCTCACAAGTGAACACAATGGGTCAGGATAGTACATAGCCATGGAAGCTGGCTGCTGGCTGCTCAAAGGAACCTATTGGGTAGACACAGATGAGTTGGTGTGGGAGCGGAAGTGGCAAGCGAGAGAGGTGGATGAAGCAGGGAGCATGCGGCCGGAGGCAGTTTGGGGTTGTAGAGGAGAATGCAAGTTGGAGAATATTTATGGATGGTGGGAGCCTGACCTCAGGACCAGGGTTGATTATAGAGGGCTCTAGGCCCGGTGTAAGCTGGTTTGGGTGAGGGGTATTCAGAGGTACATAGGACTGAGCAGTGGAGAAAGGATGTTCTGGGGTCTCATGTGTGTCTCTTCTGATTCCCGTCAGTAAGGGCTTACTGGGTAGGGCTACACTGAGGGCAGGGCTTAGTGCAAATCTTAACCAAGTTTCTACAGTTGGGTAAGGACAGGTCAAGCCAGAGGGTTATAAAGAGGCAGGGGCCAGGCACTAGAGGGACTCCACCCCTAAGATCTGCCCAACCCTGATAGAACATCAGCTGTAAGAGGAGGGACACAAAGGAGCCAGGAGAGGCTTTCCGTCACAGCCACCATAATGGGATTCAGCAGGGGTTGGGCTAGAAGTCCTGCTTGGAATATGATGGGTACTATGGCTGTGGACAGAGCTACCAATAAATGTATGTATACCCACACAGGCATCACCTCTGTGTTTTTCATGGAATGGGGAATGCAGCAGAGTACCTAGGGGCCTTCAGCAGGGCAGGGGGCAAGCCAAGGCCCCACCTCCTTTACTGGATAACACACACTCTTGGATGCTGTGCCACACTCAGTTTCTCCAGGGCCGACTCACACTATCGTGAGTCTCACTGGATATGGTAGGAGTTCCAAAATGGAGTTTGAGGCTCCAATGAACAGTACTGGGCCAACCTGATTCTGCTTGAGGGGAGAGAGTTCCAGGCTTCAGAGAGCCAGGAAGACAGCTGGTAGTCAGACAGAAGACATAGCAACTTTAAGACCAGGTCTTCAGTCCTCAAGACCTAAGATATGGCCCATCTATGCCAGTATGCTCCCGGGGGGCGGGGGACCCATTTGTCATGCTTTGGTTATTTGACTCACCAAGATACAAACATGATCTATGGCGCTGGGCTCTCGTCCACAAGCACTTTCTCATACTTCCCGTGTCCAGTGGCCACGAACTTGTACCTCTTTCCAGATGGGGTGCTCTGTTAGGTGAGACTAAGAGTCAAGGAGATAGCTATAGCAGGGGGATGCTGCTGTCTCCAGGAAGTCTTTGAGGATGGGATGTAGCCGCCGCCATCTTGGCTTACTAACCTTGATGGTGGATGAGGTCTTTGAGCCTCCTTTCTGCTCCCACAGGCTTTTCTTGCTCATGTCTCCAGCTACAATATCCTGGGGGTGGACACAGTGCAGGGTCCGTCACAGGACAGTTATGGGCCAAGGGGCCTTTTCTTCTGCCTGACATTAGCTGACTGGAAGGTTGAGAACCTGCCCGCCTCACTCTTGGCAGGGAGGAAAAGAGAGTCCTAATGCCTGTTTATTAGGGCAACATGGATTTTCCCTTGAGTCCTGAAGCTTCACATCCACACTTCACCTTGGCTACCCCAGGTTTGCTTTTCCAAAGGGAACCACCCACCCGCCCCCACGATGGCCAATTTCCCATGCTCTGCCTCCCCAGTTTGGTCTGCCTGGAGAGGAATCCTACCTGGCATGAGGGTGTCTTGGAAGCCGACTGAGTCTGTACCTCTCCTGTCTCCCAACGAGTCTTGGTACTGGCCACAGCCATGCTGGGCAGCTCTATGGAGGGCTGTCGGGACAGCTTGGGAGTTCGACCAGCAGACTGCAAAGGAGACAGAGCCCCAAGACAGTCACCATGGTAGGCACCAACAGCCTTTGCTCATCTTTGTGTTTGCTGGAGGTAGGGATTGTGGACAGATTGCTATCCTTCATTTGGTGCCCCCATGAGCTACCCCCACTTCTGAAGAACATAGGAGACACAATGTCATATGGTTCTGCTTCATGCTACACATTTGGGGGCTGGAAGAGCATTGTTTGGATGGAGTTTATGGGTTAGATGGAGAAGTTTTTTGGTGTGATGGGAGGTGCTGGCTAGGTGAAGGGGTATGAAATGAAGAACAGGGCTGATGGAGGGATGTTGTTGAAGTACGTGGGCTTTGTTAGACTGAGGGAGGATTGGCCGCATGAGGGTGTGTTGTATGGTGGGAGGGGCACTGGTGGAATGGGTGTGTGACAGGACAGAGGCATGCCTGCTGTAATGTGAGAGACCTAGGGTAGGTGGAAGAGCAATATGAGTTGAGGGAAGGACACTGTCCAGTAGAGAGGGGTATGATGGGATGGAGAGAGGAGCTTAGGTGAATGGCTGATGATGGCTATTGAAGAAGAGGCTTGGCCTCGGAGAACTGAGTATACTTTACCTCAGTGGCCTGGGTATACTGCTGCAAGCGCTCATCAATTGTGGAAATGGGCAAGGTTGGCTGGGACTTCTTCACACTGTTGCTGGGGGTAGAAGGATAAGTCTTATGTTCCTTTCCAGTGTCCTCCCAGCCTACCCAGAGCCCCTCCCAGGGTACCACATCCCCCGATCTGAGTCCACAGCTGCTATCCCACTGTGTCTTTGAGAATGCCAGAAAGAAGGGAGACACACCT
This sequence comes from Arvicola amphibius, assembly GCF_903992535.2. Taxonomy (NCBI): domain Eukaryota; kingdom Metazoa; phylum Chordata; class Mammalia; order Rodentia; family Cricetidae; genus Arvicola; species Arvicola amphibius. Next base: position 144,371,924 of record NC_052047.1, on the reverse strand, counting down.
CTTCTGTATGGAGCGATTCAGGGACTCCGTCCTATCTGCCAGCTGTGGAGGGTGCACAGAGTGTGGTCATGGAGAGACACACGAGGCCCAAGTTCCATCCCTCAGTGAGTCTCCCCACTGACCCAGCCCCACTTCCCTATACAGGGGTTTACCAGGGCAGCAGGGGATGGATGAAGAGAACATGAACAGTGGACACAAGCAGGGAGAAAGGGGATGCTCAGGCTTCACCTACTTTGGTGGTGGGGCTTAGGGGAGGTGAACTCAGTTCCACAGTCTCTTCCAAAGCCAAAGGGCTGGGGGTCCTGGCCTGATGACTTGTCAGGTGCTAGGGACAAAAAACACAGGCAGCTTAGATGACCTCTCCCCGTGCCCTCCTACCCCACCCAGGGCCTGTGTGAGAGACCTCCGGGGCCTCAGGCCTAGTCTGGCCCTGACACGCTACAGCTCTGGAATCCCCAGCTGCGGGGAAGAATCTCTTGGTTATCGGAGAGGAACTTGCCCAGAGGGTCACCAGCTTCGCCACCCTCCAAGAATGTGTTCTGGAAGGACTCAAGGACAGCGTCGGGGAGTGACGTCTCCTATAGGCCAGTCTAGGAGACCACAGCACCCCTGCAGTATCACAGACCTAGCCCCTCAGGGAGCCCTCATCTCTTACCTCTTCTGTCTCCCCAGAATTCCCAACAGCATCCTCTGGATTATGCTCCCCCTGGCTCAGACACAACTTCTCCAGGTGAACGTTGGTTTGGTGAGAACTGTGGAGGAAAAGAGAGGCAAACTTAGTTGTAGGAGACCGTTTGTTGCTTGGTTCTAGGCAACTTCCAGTTCCAAGCTTTAGGGGTGTCATCTGTAAAATGGGAGCAGTCCAATTGAGTTGGTCCACAAGGCTCTTAAGACCCCAGTGATTAAAAAACATTTAGGTTTATTTAAAGAGATAGGGCTGTTTCAGAGGACAACTTGGGGGAGTCGGCTCTCCTTCCTCCATGTGGGTCCTGGGCCTCTACCTCAGGATGCTAGGCTCAGTGGCAAGCACCTTTAACCATCGAACATCTCGCAGGTCTAGCCAAGGCACTTTTATAGAAGGATATGTAGGGCTTTGTTCAAAGCTAGCACTGTACTAGGAGAAGCCCTAGAAGGCTCCCTTGAAGATATTAGCTACTGCTCACTCACTGAATAGGGCTGCCCAATTGCTGAAGCTGGACACGTCCTTCAGCCCTCTCTCTGGACAAGTCCAGTTTCTGGGGGTTTTTGCCTTGCCCATATATGGGCAAATAGATCAGCAGAACACAGCATTGAGGAACGGCCACTAGGGGCCCAGGCCCAGATTGTTTGGGGGTGCTGGATTAGCGGGTGGAAGAAGCTAGGGAAGGGACTGCATTACTGAGGTGAGGGGCCTTGGGGAGGGGCAGCTAGCCAACGGGCAGCCGGGCGTGACTCTGCATTTGAGTGGCTCTGAACCTGGAGGAGAAGATAGTAAATTCTTGTATTTTCCATGATGTCAGGCCCCTTGGTGTACATGCCAGCCAAAACCCAAACCCACCGCCCAAGGTGGGCTGGGGTTGGAGCCAGCAGCAGCCACACAGAGGGGCCATTCAAGAACTGGCTCCGACCAGGCAGCCAGGAGGGTTTGAGGGTAGGGTGAAGGCTGCAAGGCCAGAGCTCTGCTTGAAGATCGAAAGTGCCCCCTGCTGTTGAGCCGGAGAAGGGAGTGCGCTGAGGGCAGGGCTGTCTGTAGCTGCCTGCCTAGAAACCCAGAATACGCACAAAACACACAGGCACACAGGGGGAAATTGAGGCTGTCAATGGGCAGACCCAGGATAGCTGGCAGTGGACAGCCTCAGCACCAGGGCCCCAGAAAAGCAGGGGTTTTGGAATGCAGAGGGTGATTGAAACTGAAGTTCATTAAATGAGAACGAGAAAGAGCTGAGCTGAGTTTTTGCTGGCCCAGGGGCCTCTGAGGGGCCAGAACGGGGCTGAATCACCGAGGAAAGACAGCTAAGCCTTTGGCTCTGGCTCATTCAAGGCAATGGGGGCTCTGGCCTCCAATTTTGGAGCTCCTTAGCAGGGCCAGAGACCCTCACTACCCAGGCCTGGTGGGATAGGCAGACTTATCTTCACACCTGGCCCTGATCTGGGGGAAGGCAAGGTGAGACGTCATCAGCAATCCTTCATCTCCGGACCCAAGGGGGCTTTGGACCCCCATTCGTCGTGATTTAGACAGGCACACACGTCCACACATCTGGAAAGCGTGTCCCCTGGGCCGCCTCACAGGCACACATCTGGAAGTACCTGCTCCCCTTCGTGGGAATGGAGCTCAGCCAGCCTGGGGAGGGCGGGCGGGCGTGGGCTGCAGCGCCTACATTACGTAAGTGGGCCGCAGCTGTGTGCTGATGTGGCAGCCCCCCACCCCTGTTGGCCGCAGCTGGTCAGGATGGGGCCCCCAGCCCTGGGGAACCCAGGAATGCAATATCTTCATTGCTCTCTCTCCCTGTAGCCCCCTCACTGGCCACCCTGCCATCTATCTCCCTTTTTTCCTACCTCCCTACCCGTTTCACAACCTCTGAGCGTTTTGGGGGCCTTTTGGGGAAGGGCAGACAGAAAGGAATTGTCTAGGCCCAGGCTGGGTTCAGAAAGAGCCAGTGCCCTGCCCGGCCTGGTCCACACTTGCCTGTCCTCTGCCTGCTTCTCCTCTGGACTCTCACTTTGAGAGGGCTCACTACCCTCTGCAGTCCCCTCGTTCCCCCAGGATTGCTGCCGCTGCTCCATCTTTTGGGACCAGTCACCAAAACCCTCATCTTCATCCAGTTCAGAGGACTTTATCCTGAGGCTGAAAGAGCAGAGGAAAAGAGGGTTAGGAAAAGACGCCACAGCCTATGCTCCTTTCCTTGTCTCTTCCCTTAGACCCGGACTCCCAGAGTGAGCCACCATCTACTTCAGAGAAGGCTCTCCACGGCTATATTCTGTCTCTTTGAGGTCAGAGAATCACCCAGGGTAAAGATGTGCCTTCTCTAGCAGCCTACAGCTTTCCAAGAACAGAGTTGTGCTTTCCCTGTCAATCTAGGGCTTCCTGAGGGCAAAGCTATGGCTCCACCACCAGTCTAGGGTTCCATGATAGCAGAGCTATAGCTCCACCATCAGTCTAGGGCTTCCTGAGGACAGAGCTATGGCTCCACCATCAGTCTCGGTTTCCATGAGGACAGAACTATGGCTTCACCAACAGTCTAATGTTCCTTAAGGGCCAGACTATGTTTTCCTCATTAGTCTAGGATTCTTTGAGAGCAGAGATGCGCCTCCTCCTTTAGTCTATGACCTCCCAGAGAGTAGGACTATGCCTCCACCATCAGTCTAGGGCTCCCTGAGGGCAGAGCTATGACTGTACCATCAGTCTAGCGCTCCTTGAGAGACAGACTATTCCTACCTCATTAATCTATGACTCCTCCAGAGCAGAGTTATACCTCCTCCTTCAGTAGAAGGTTCTCTGAGAGCAGGGCTATGCCTCCCCCATCAGTCTAGGGCTCTTTGAAGGCCAGGCTTTACTACTCATATTAGTTTAGGGTTTCCTGAAAACAGAGATATCCCTCCCCCATCAATCTAGGTCTCTCTAAGAACATATATAACTTTGCCTCTTCTTCCAAGCTAGGGCTCCCAAAGGACTAGGCAATGCCTTCTTCAACAATCTAGGGCTCCCTGAGGGAAGAACTGTGTTTCTTCATCAATCTAGGGCTCCCCAAAAGCAGAGCTCTGTTTCCTTCTTCAGTCTAGGACTGCAGGATAGAGGGTGTGCCTTCCCCCATCCATCTAGGGTTCCTTGAGGCTGCTGTGTTTCTCAGGCTGGCCCTCACAGCCTTTCTCAAGGATCAGGGTGAGCTACTGGGCAAGAAAGGGTTGGGGGCTAGCAAGGACCCAGTAACTAAAGACCTGACTGAGAGGCCATGACCCCTGCAGCACCCCACCCCGCCCAAAGCTGCTGACTTCGAGAAAATGGAACAAAACAGGGCCAGGAGGAAGGGGAGAGTTATTGGAAAAACAGCCCAGCCCAGCCGCGGAGGCCTCCTGGGCCCGAGGAGGAAACGAGCCGGCCCGTAGCCGCCAACTTGGACGTGGCCTCCGTGAGTCACTGGCAGCCAGGAGTTTGGGCGGGGGGCTTGGGGGCCAGGGCCTCATGGCTGGGGTCAGCACCAGTCCAAGCCAGGGCTGGAGACATTCAGGGTGTCCAGAGCCTGAGTCAGGGCCCCTGGAGGCTGGCTGGAAGGGGAGGGCCTCACATAACTTTACGGACCCTCTGGCTAGTCAGCATCCCACAGATGGTGTTTACTGGAGATTGCAATGACCTTTGTCCCAAGAGCTGGTCCCTTCCTCTAATTCCTACACTGTGGCTCTAAGTCCAAGGCCTGGCCCCCCAGTATGTGCTTCTTCCCAGGTCCTGTGTGGCAGTAAATAGGGGTCCAGGACCCAGCAACCTACAGTGTCTGCTGTCCTGTTTGTTCCAGGGAATGACCGCCTTCATCTTCATCTTTGTCCTGGTCCTGCAGCTGCTTCTCTCGTTCCCGTTGACGCTGTTCACGGGCAGCCTCTTCTTGGTCTTCTTCTTTCCACTGAGCTGTGAGCCTGGAGGGGCAGATCCAGAGAGACAGTCATGCCACACGACTGAGACAGTCTTGCGATGAGCAGGATGAGGGTAATGGACAAGCCTTACTGTTGGCAGGCAAGGGTAAATCCCTGGACCAGTCTGCAGGCCTCAGTTTACTCTAAGATGAAGGCTGTGCAAAGCAGTTTTTGAAAGTGCCTTTGACCAAGGGGGGTAATCCCAGGGCTCTGTACACATAGGTGAGCCTCTGCGAAGAGAGGAGACATCGGTATCCACGTAGGTTTCAGGCAACCCAATGTTGGGGCTGGTGACCAACAGTCCTATCATGCTGGCTACCTCCTATGTTAGAACATAGTTACCTTGTTCAGTGTGGGGACCAAGGTGACAATGAGTTCAGAGAGAGTCTTAGACATGGCCACCTTAGAGCACCCCATCCTCAACCCAGGGTCCTCTCCACAGAGGTCTCCCTGGGTTATTTCAAAGGTGGGGAAACTGAGGCAAGCAACATCTGCAGCCCTTAGAGTACGCTGACTCAGGCTCCTTAGAATTCCTTTCCCTAAGCCAGGCATAGTCAGAGGAATCAGGCTGGTCTGGGCCCAGGGGTCTGGAGACCCTACACAGCAAACCTGTGTTGCTGGTGTTTAGTAGATACCACAGGCCAAGGCCACTGTTTCCCCCACAACAGCCCCTCCAGCTTGTCTGGAGTTGAGAGGGGTCGGGTCCTCTGCTTTACAGTTTCCACTGCCCCAGGACCAAGGTGCCTGAGCTGCTCAGAGCTGAGTCTCCCTTCTGGGGTCTCTGTGCTTCCCGGGCAGTGTCCGCCGAATGACCCCACAGCCCGCTCCCCTCTGGGCCTCAGTCCCCTGGCCAGGAAGCCCTGCCAGCACATGATCTAATCTCTCCAGGTCTCCCCTAAGCCTCCCAGACAAAAGCCAGGCCTCTCCACAGGCTCCAGGATGAGGTTCACTCCTCCCTCATCCCCCCCCACCACCTCCCGCCCGCCAGCCACATGGGAGTCCAGCCACGCAAGCTGCCTGCCCGCCCCTACCTTGCACCCCCAAGCCGAGCTGCCTGCCTCAGCCTCAGAAGGGCCTTCAACTTCCAGCCTGAGAAAGCCCCTTAATTCCCTACACCTGGCTCCCATCACAGGCAGATGCCGAGGGCCTCCTGGTTCTCTCTGTGGCCTCAGCCAATGTGGGGGCCGCTTTTGGCCCCTCCACCCGGTGAAGTACAGCTCTGTGCTCTGAGGCCTGTGGATTGCTCCTTGCACACACGTTTACCAGCAGACCCCCCCCCCCCCAAATGTCAGAGTACAGTGTATGGAAAAAGAGGGCTTCCTACTCTGCCTGCTTTCTGAGGCAGACCATAAAGAGATACCCCCCTGGGTGGGTTTGTCCTTGTTTTCTGAATCTATGTATGTGCAGGGTAGGTGTACATGTGTTTGAGCCTACGTGCAAAGTTCTTGTGTGTGTGAAAGCACTCAAACACTTGGGTGGCTGTGTAAGACTGAGACGGGGGTACAGGACTCACTTAGCTCAGCTCTGAGTATGGATATCTTGAATCGGGGGTCTCACTCTGAACAGGACCAGAGCCTCTCCTGTTCTACCTGGTGCAACCTCCCTGCAAGCACAGTTGTGGGCAGGACCCCTTGGGGTCCTTCACTCTTGGAGCAGAGAATCCAAGCTACCATAGCTTGTCACCAACACACAAAGCCCAAGGAAAGGGGCCATGGGGGCTTGGCTTGCAGCAAGTATAGGGAGCAAACAGAGCTCTTTCCTGAGCAGGGTACAGGACACATAGACATTTCATGTGGCCACATAGGCACTCACACCCAGGCCCTCCCACGCACGTGCTCACACATGAGTACACAGGGTCACCCTCCAACATGTGCAGGCAAGGGTAGGGAACAGGGGATCACAAACAGCAGGTCCCATTCCCTCCCAAGCTCTCAGGGGGCCGCCCCTGCCTCACTATTTACTGTTTTCCTAACCATCACCCCGACAACGTGGTGCCGGCCTGAGCCTGGAGCTGGCAGGAGGCCAATGTGTATTTTCTGGGAACATCCTTTGTGGGACCCACCCCCTCCAAAGTTACCCTAACTTAGCCCTCCCTGGATAAAGTCTTGGTGACAGTGGGGTGCAGGATAGGGGTCTACCAGCATCACCCCTCCAGCCCCTTGCTGGAGAAAAGCTTGTCCCAGCTCCTGACCCTGCTCTGAAGCTGAGCAGGCCTGGGGCCCCTTTTCCCTGCCTCTTCCCTCCCGCCTGCCTCAAGCAATGAGTAATGCGCCCCCTCCCCATGACCTCACCCCGTCGCTATTCCACAGCTGGGCTCCGTTCTGGGAACTGGAAGGGGGTGGCTCTCCTGGGGTGGGGTGGGGTGGGGGCCTCTGGCCTGGGAAAGGCGCCCCCCGGCCAGCGGCCCAGACCCCTTGGCACGTTCTTCGGAGCTGTCAAGACTCTGGCGATGGCCGCCCCGCCCGTGGCCCTGGCCCCGCGCAGCTGCAAGGGATTTGGCGTTCCCGTACAAACGCAATCAGGCCATTTCCTGAGTCTGTTCTGGCTCGGGGGGCCCAGGGCTCAGCCTAGGGGCTGAGGAATGGGGCCCTGTCCCCCCACATCCTGCCCACACTGTTACAGGGCTTACCACAGGCTGGGGCTGGGGTTGGAGCTCGGCCTGGACTGGAGCCCCACCCAGGTGCACTAGGCTCTACAGACCCCCACCCGCTCCCACTCTGAATGGGGCTCTTTAACTCAAGGCAGTTGCTCCTGTCTTTTGTACCCCTACACAGTATCTTGTTCCTCTTCATCCTCTGCACCCCTGCCCCCTCTCCTGCTGCCTAAACCCCGCTGAGAGCCCAGCAGAACCCATCCTGAATCTAGCCTTCCCAGCTACCCACCCTCTTTGTCCTCCCAAGGCTACTTTCAAAAGGTTGACAGGCTTCAGTCCCTGTTGCAATTCTGCCCCCTGCAGGCTGCCCATGTGACTGCCCCTTGCAGCCAGCTAGAGCCCAGAATCTGTACTGTTCCTACACCCTTCAGGGGGATACTAGAGGGGACTGGAGAGTGGGATCATGCAAGGCTATCCCAGGTGACCTTCAGATTACAGGGGCCCCTCCCACTACTGTTTCCTGGGTACCAGAGGACTGGAAGTAGCTAGAGGACTGGGGGCAGCCACCAAGAGGGATTGATTTGATTCTCTAAGACCACCAGGGTCTCTTGCCCTCAGGGAGTAGCTTCCCCAAGGTCACAACACTGCCCATCAGGGCTTCACTTGACCTGAAAGTGACAGCATAGCGTTGGGCTAAGGGACAGAGCAAGGAAAGCCCTCCTGTTGCAGGCTCCCAAAGATAAGTGCAGAACGCTGAAGGTGGGACTCAGGGTCAGCCGTGAGTGATGGCTGTAGGCTACCAACCACATCCCACACTTCTGAGCACCAGTCCCTGTAGCTGCTATCAGCAGGACACATTGAGTGTTGGGTGTAGGGGTCCCATTCCCTGTGGACAATGTACAGTATGGTGTGGGGGTACAAATGCTCAATTGCCACCCACTCTGGAAAGAAGCACGGAGGTGGGAGTGTGGAGTGCACTCAGATCAGAGTGCAGAGCCTCTGGTCAGTAGGTGAGTGCTAGGTGGGACAGGCAGGAGAGGATAAATTCTCTCCCTGAGGCTAAGGTAGCGATAGAGGAACCTGGTCCCTACCCCTGGACACCTGGCTCCGGTCCAGTCCCCCCTTCATCATCTTTTAGCAGAGCATGGACGTGGTGGGGTTATTCTTTTCTTATTGTCAGGGTCAATGTACCCAGGGGTTATTTCACTGGGCAAGACCACGTCTCCACCGCCTAGAAAAGCACTGTAATTACTTAGTTGAAGGGAGGGGCATGGTCTTGCCCACAGCTGTAACGGATGAGTGGACCTTTAGGCCAAAGAGAAGGAGACTGACACAAAGTCACATGGCAAAGAAGCCTGTGGGCCCAGAGGGAATCGTGACCCACAGGGTGGCCCTAGAGGTGTGAGTTGATCCCACACCCAGGAAGTCCTGATTCTGTTTGAGGAGCTAGTGGGGGAGGAAGGGGGATGAGATGCAGGCCAGAAGGAAGTGGGAGGGAGAAGTCAAGCCTGGGCCAAGCTGGGAACGGGGGACAGGAAGTGGCTTTTAGAACAGCCCAGTATCCATGACATGTACAGCAAGAGCTGGGCCTCAGTTGGGAGGGACAACGAATGGGGCCTGGATTTGCAGCACGAGATGAAAGGGTCCCTGGAGACAGTCATGGCTGTAGGAAATGCCTCCCCAGGGTAGAGATCTTTAAGGAGCCCCACAGAAGCAGCCTGAGTAGGCCAGAGGTGGGGAGATGGGGTAGATGGCACAGGACAGGCTGGGTTTCCATACCTGGTCCCCAGGTCTCTCCAACCCAGGGCACTGCCCAGGTCTATATTCTGCCCACTGTGGGAAAAACACCCAAGTTAATATGGGAGGCTCAGCCCCAGTGACTCAGATTCCCAGGCTGCTGCCCTTGGTCACAGGTAATCTGGACAGCCAAACTTGCCTCTGGGATCAGTACTTCCCACTTTAAAGATTCAAGCCCTCTCTTCTGTGAGAGTACTTGGTTTGCCCTACCCTCAGAACACACAAGCAGCTCACGTTCTTGGGTCGTGGTTAGTGGTATGCGTACAAGCAACAGTTCTGAAGGTTCATGGTGGCCAAGCCTAGGAGTGGGCCTTGGGAAGATTAAAAAGTGCAGATTGGTTGGCTGGGGCTATGGGAATCACAGAAGGTTCTGGGCTGAGAGTGGAGATGCTCAGAGCCAGGAAGCTTCGACTGCCTTGAGAGTAAACGGCAGATGAGGGGGAGACATAATAAGTGGGGAGTTAGTTGCCTTCACTGGGACAGCTCATCGTGAGGACCCTGGAATGGAGTGTCACATAGAGGAAGTTGCAAAATCAGGATGGGCATACCTGTCTCCTGCCCTCAGGAAAAGAATGGCACAAACAAGCATGTAGGAGTGCATTGGGGAGGCAAGTTGGGGGAAGCCTTCGGATGCATGTCTCAGGGGAGCAAGGATAGGGGTTAGGTGGAACCCCAGTTCTGGAAGAAAGGGAGTAATGAAGGAACTCATCCACCCCACCCCACACACACATGGGGGCCAGCTGGGGTCCTAGGATTTAGACATTCTGCAGAGGGCCTCAGAGGAGGCTGTGGGCTCCAGTTCTCTTTTTCCTACCAGATGGAGGCGCTGTCCGCTCAAGGTGGGCCCGGTGGCTACCACTCTTGGTACCCTTTGAATGGAAAGGTTTTGAGGTGGGTAGGACTCATGGGCGACTGTCTTCATGAACTGACCTAGAACTGCCCACTTTCCCCTGCGACAGCTAAGGCCTTGTGCCTCTGTCATAACCTGTGCTCTCCACTGGCCATACTCCCCCCATGATTCTGCCTTTTCTCAAGGGCAGTACATTGTATTAGAAGACATCTATTTGCCTCCACCCAGGACCCTCAAACCTGCAGTCTTCCCAGATGGCCTCTGTCTGGAGTTTAGTGCCAAGGCGTCTTAGAGACGGCCATCCCCGCCTGTCAGGCCCGTCAGACCATTGCACGGGGTTTTCCTCCCAGGGAGGGAGTCTTTCTGGCTTCCTCCTCTGCCTTTGCCCCACCACCCCACATCTCACTTGATTGCTGGGTCTAAACCCCACCCAGTCAGCATCTCTTCAGTTCTGCCCCCTTTCTCTCTCTCTCTTTCTTTCTTTCTTTCTTTCTTTCTTTCTTTCTTTCTTTCTTTCTTTCTTTCTTTTTTTTCTTCCTTCCTTCCTTCCTTTCCTCCCTCTGTCCCTCCGTCCCTCCCTCCCTCCCTCCCTCTCTCCCTCCCTCCCTCCCTCCCTTCTTGCTTGCTTGCAGCTGAGGACTGAGAAAGCTGAGGTTGCACCTGGGGCTTACCTCCAGCAAGGAGAGTCAGAGAGACCAAGGCTTCCTCTGCCACCACCCCTGTCTCTGAAGGCCTGGTACTCCGCTGCAGCTCAATAACACCCCAATACCTACTCTCTGCTCTACTGCCCCTACACTAGCTGTGTTTACCTTCCTAAGATCATGACATGCCCTTTTTCTCCCACAAACCACTCCCCCCTCTTTCTTAAGCATTCCCCTTGCCCACCAGTGCCAACTATAGTAAGCTCTCCACCGCCCCAGTGCATCTTAATGGGGCTGAGAGGCTAGCCCTGACCCTTTGGACAAAGACCACAGAAACAACCACAGGCTCTCTCAGGCACATGGGGCAGTGAGTGTGGACATGCAATTGACATAGTGTACTTAAGGCAAGGTATCATCATTGCTCATTCTGCCCTGGTGGCATGGTTGGGGGGGGGCTGCTGCAGAGTGGTCAGGGCATCAAATAAACACATAGACATCTGGGAGACATTTTTAGAAGGGACCGTGGTTTGGGGGATCTGGGGAGGGGAAGGTGTCTAGTGACAAAGCTTGCTTACCTTCAGGGTGCTCCCATCTTCCTGTCCTTAGTACAGATGCAAGTACTCCTGTCCCCGTGTCCCTGAGTCTAGGTACATCCTAAGTCATCTTGTTATATCTCCCTGGCCTCTGAGGAATTTACATGGAAAGGGGGTTCTTGTATCTGTCCTCCATCCATCCTTACCCTACAAGCTGGGGCTACCCACTTAGTATCTCGCCACTTGCACGCTCCTTCCTGGGAACTGAGCACACTCAGGGGAGGCAGGCACCATCTCTCCTTTAGGGCAAAGAAGGGATGAATCTTGGAGCCATACATCAGGGAAGTGAAATGGCAACCCATCTGGAGACCACAAAACCCCTCGGAAGAGCCTGGCAAGTCAGATGTGGTCCACACCTGTCCATCACACCACCCAAGCCGCCCAAGTAGACCCCAAGTCTGCATTCCGAAAGTGGCACACTCAACGCCTCAACCTGAAGGTGTTGCGTCCTCAAAGGTGTCTACAGCTGAGTTCTGCAGAGCCTTTCTTAAAGAGCTTGAGGCTGAAAAATGGGGAATGCTGCAGGCTCCTCTATCCCACACCTCCCTAAGAGGCTGGGTTAGGGGTCTTCTATCCAAGCCTGGTTTAGAACCAAGCTGGTCATCCCACGGATAATCCTCTCTCCTTCCCTGGGTCTGGGAACCCTACCTCCTACGATGTGCTTCCCGGTCAGCCCATTGCTGGCAGCTTCTTCATTCAGGACTCCTAACTCAAACATCTCTGGCCACCTGACCCCCATGGCCTAGGGGTGGACACCAGGGCCTAGACCTCCCATCTATTACATCTTGTCATGACGGCAGCTTGTGCTGGTCTGAGCTTGCTTTCTCCCTTCACTGGCTCTGCACGCTGTGCCCTCCATGTCACTGACCAGAATTGCCACAGGGGCTAGGGCCAACTACACAGCAGCCATGAGACCTCCCTGGTGCCCGCGCTCTGCTGAGCAGAGGTGTCTTCTAGCTGACCCAATCATCATCAAACTCCCTGTGGGGACCAGGCTCAGAGAGACCGTGGCTTGCAGCAGCAGACAGCCCTGGCAGAATGCTCACAGGGCTCACGAGGCAAGGCTCTGGCACACTCTCTGACACGCGATGATGGCTGGCACTGGCTTGAGATTGCCATCCCCTCCTCTTTCCTCCCTGGCTGGTTGTACCCAGATCCACCTCGCCCTGAAGGCCTGGCTACAGCTCTCCTAATGGATGCTGCTCAAATGCCTCATCCTTCATCTGGTCACAGGTTTACACATTGTCTAACTTGTCTGCCCACCTGAACAGATGCATGGCAGGTGACTGTGTGTAGCCAAGACACTCCCCAAACCCGTTGTCCTATGCTTGGCTCTGAGTGCCCCATGTGCCTCAATTTTCCTGCTCCCCGAGTAGTCAGACAAGGAGATGGGTACCTATGATTAATTTTAATATTTTATCTGCTCCTTGATCCGAGAACACCCTGCCTGGCCCTATGGCCACATCTGAGCTCTCGGTGCTATCTAACTCCCAGGGATGGATCATTCCTGGGGTTCTCATGGAGGAAGGGGTCTATCCCAGGTTGACCTGTTTTAGCCTTCAGCCCAAGATACCCCTTACAAGCCATTGACGCTGAACCCAGCTTCAGTGCTGTAAGCAGCATGAAGCAGGCAAGAGCAAGTCTCCGTGGGCTGAGAGAGACTCATGCATCCCTATGGGTACCACATCAGCTGATGCCAGTGGGTCCTGCACTGGTCCCCAAGCCCATTTCTTGGCCAACACTTAGCGCTAAACTGAACAACCATATTTGGTTCTCACAATATCCCCACCACATATGCTGAGAGAAGAGCCACCTCCCAGACCTGGGAGACCTGTACGGTCAGTGCATGGCAGGGTGTCCTCCTCACCCTCTGTGAACCACATGTAAGGAGACAATGCAACCACAGGAATTGAGGGGCAGGACCCATGTCGGAGGATCCTGATTGAGGGGGAACACCAGCCCCTCCCTTCCCACAGCTCTTCCCATCTATTTTTTACCCTTTTCTCTCTGGCTCCCAAGCCGCTTCCCACCATCACCTTTATCCTTCCCTTTCAATACCAACCACCCCCTGCCCAGGTCAGCTAAGTGCAGACAGCAGAGACGGTACCTTCCCTCCAACGCTGGCTAGGACCCTTCCCCTCACCCGTGTATCTTGTTCACTTCCTACCTCTTTGCTCTTTCTTCTTCCTTTTCTCCTTTCCTACCTGGTAGGACATATTCTCTTAGGGAACTTTCAAAGCCCCCAGGAGCATCCAGTGTGCTACTCCCCTGGCACCAGCATCTCCAGGTCAGGCCCTCCATGTCCTGAGTGTCGTTACCAGCTGGGCTTAGTTCATTCCTTGCCCTGGGTGGATAGTAGCGGACCCTCATAGTCACATTCCTGCTCCTTGGGACAGCAACCTGCACAGCCAGCTCTATGGGCTGAGGGCCAAGTCTGGTCTCACTTGGTACCAGAGCCTGAGAACCTTTTGCTGCCCACAGAACTGCCTAATGGTTCTAACCCCAACCACTACCCAAAGCTCCTATACCTACCTGCAGCCACTTGCCCATATCATCCCCTGTGCTCAGCTGAAGCCCTTTGCCCTCCTGTAGCCCGTGTGCCCACCTGTGCTCTGGAGACCTTGGTGGTCCATCCTGGCATTGTTCTCTGGAGAGATGCTCTGGGCCTGTCGCAGTGTCCCTGGAGGCTGTACCCCTGCAGCCATCCCGAGGGTCCCAAGAGCCCCACAGTGTCCCCTCCTGGCTTCAGCAGAAGCACAGGGTGGGTGAGTCTCTGGGTGCCTTGGCGCCCTGGTTGCTGCTTGCCGCCTGATCTACCCAGCTCTGACGCACCAGCTGGGACTGGAACCGGAACCTCAGTCCTCTGGGTTCTGGCCCTGACACCCTGCCCAGGGGGCTGGGCCACTTGGTCCCTGTACCCCCTGCTGCTGGCTCGGCCAGGCTCCAGGCAGGACAAGCTCTGGCAGACAGACCACCCGGCCCGCGGGGGTGCCGCCCACCGGCCACCCGGCCTGCCAGGGTGGGGCCACCCCACCCTCGGGATCTCGGCCTCCAATGGGCCCGTGGAGCCACGCCTCCCTGGACACTGTGGTTGGAGGCCTGGCTTCCCCTCCCCCCCACTGGGCCACCCAGCAGACTGCCAGCCCCATCTGCTACCCTCTGCCACCCTGGGATCCCCAGAGGCCCAGTGGGCCACATGTGGAGTGGGAACCTGCCCGAGTAGCCTTATACCCCAGGGAAGCCATAGACTGATGCCATCCATACTATCTGCTGGCTGATGGGTGCTGGAACCTGATGAGAGAGAAGCTCACACCACCCAAAGGAGGCTTGGTTGGTGATGCCTGCCAAGGTGACTCCTGGCTCAGTCTCTTAGGCCAGCATCAACCCAAAGTACTTCTGACCAGCCCAGCTGCTCTTAAATCTAGGTCCCCGGGACTGCAGAACCAGGTAGCCAGCTGAGAGCCCAGATGGCCATCCTGAACCGTGGCCTGACCTATGGTGGACCTGGGAGGACCTGGCTCCCCTGAGGCCGAAGTGGGTATCCAAATCCCTAGCATAAGGGAGTAGACATAAGCCTGGGGGCTGCCCAGCATTATATTAAACCCTTAATTCATACCCAGACTCAGATTGAGAGAGCTGTAGAGACATGACATCTATGAATTTAAACTGGATTCAGTTTGCATCTTGGCCTCTGCTGGCACCCAGCAACCCCTTCCAGAGCTTGTCACAGAGGGGACTGGTAGGGCTCTGCTACCAGGAGAAAGCCTTGGGTTCCTGGGAAGGGGTCTGGGCAGAGACAGTGAAGGATAGGAAGTAGGTCAACTGCTGAGTGACCTTGAACAAGTCACTTGACCTCTCTGAGCCTCTTTTCCTCATCTGTCCAACAGAGACAAGGCGAAGACCTGTTCCCCAGGGTTGGGCTAAGTGGACAGTGTTGGAGGCTGCCGGCATGTGGATAGAGGGCACGATGGAGTCAGGGGTGAAGGGTACTAGATGGTAGCATGCACATGCCTACACATATGTGTATACTCAATGCACATGAGAGGTGTGTTCCATTGAAAGACCAGTCTCCCAGAGATGCAAAGTTTAGCAAATATCTACCCCGGGCATCACCTCATGACACCCATTGTGGTCCCACTCCACATGTGGACAAGTGGTTCTCCAGCATCACAAGGGACAATCCCCTGGGCCCACTCATCCACTTCATCAGAGCCCCCTTAGACCTCCGGGAGCCTGCCCTCTTGTCCTGCCCACTGGTTAACTGTTGTAGGCCTTGGTTTCTGGGTCTCCTCCCACCTCTCTTCAGCTCAAGACTTTGGTGCCAAACCTAACCCCTGCCCAAGGTCATGCCTTTCTCTATAGCTTTCATGGCCCTGTCGTCCTGCCTCTGGATTAGCAGGACGGCAGCCTGGTACAGGGTCTTGCGGCTCTTCCTGTCACCCCACAGCCACCAAGGTGCTGGAATCAGTCTCCTTCTTGTTATAGGATACTGCTGAGTTGGTAAGATTGATCAAAGGTGCTCCTAAATGCCCAGGGCACAGGGCACTATGAGGAATTGTGACAAAGGAGGTTCCATCCTTTGGAACGGGACGGGAGGAATATCTAGCCTGAGTGAGGTGGCCATGCATCAGGACCCTGAGCAGGCTGGGCTGAGCCTGAAAGACTGGCATGGGGCATGGATATGGTATCGGCTGGGAGCTAGGGTGGAAAGAGGCTGGGAGGCCAGCTTAGACCCTGGTGCTAGTTTGCTGACCTTGGTTGCCAGCTGGGACCATGATAGGGCCAGGACGTGGAGGAAGCTGTCTCCTGGCATCTGCCCACCATCCCATCTGTGCCCTGTCTCACCACTGAGAGCCAGGACCAAAACACAGAGACATAAGAAACAATGCCAGGCCCACCCTCCAGGAACATGAGGCTTAAGCAGCCAGGGAAATGGGCCAGGGAACAGGCCACCAGATGAGCGAGGAACGGAACCTTCCTGGCTAGGGAGACCATGACAGGCTTCCTGGAGGAGGTGGCACTGCAGCAGAGCTTTAAAAGCTGGAAGAGGAAAGAAAAGGAAGGGCACAGCAGGTGGCTCAGAGGGCAACAATGAGCAGTTAATCATTAGAAGTGCCTGAGGTTTGCAGGGCCTGGGCCTACAGCTGTCTATTATCTCTCACACACGCTTTACATAGGAGACAACGGGCTGAGTGAAGAAGACTTTCAAAGACCTGAGGTCCAGAGGCCAGAGAATCAGGAATCCCCAATGGTTCCAAGCCTCCCTCTCCCAGGACTGTCAGGCCAGTGGTTTCTGGGGCCTATGGCTGTAAGTCCAGTTTCATTTGTAAAGTGGGGTGGGGGTGTCACTTGTTAGTTCCCAAGGGCAGCAAGAAGGTATGATGGGGACAGGCCTTTGCTGAAGATCATTCCCTGTGGGTCCCCATAGGACCCACAGGGAGCTATGGGAGGAAGAGGTGAAGCCGCCTGGCTGACCAAGATGATGGCGTCGTGCTGGGCTTCTATCCTCCCGTAACACGTGCATAGGCAGCCTGGCACAGTCCGTGTGCCACATATCTGCCTGTCTGGGTGCAGGGGAATACCACTGTCAGCAAGGGCGCTGTGGGCACCATGCCTGGGCTGGGAGGGACCTACCTCAGCAGCTTCTCCAGGCCCCGTTTGCTAGCATTTCTCCTCAGGAGTGCGGGGCCATTCATGCTGCGGGCCTGCCCGCGACGATGCTGTTGACCTGGCCTGACCCCTGGCCCTGGGGACACCGCCTGCAGCTTCAAAGGCTCCTGGTGCTGTGGCCCAGAAACTCTGCTCTCCTCTCCTTTCTTTCCCTTTCCTTCTCCTTCTCTTTTCCCTTCCTCTCCTCTCCTCTCCTCTCCTCTCCTCTCCTCTCCTCTCCTCTCCTCTCCTCTCCTCTCCTCTCCTCTCCTCTCCTCTCCTCTCCTCTCCTCTCCTCTCCCCTGCCCTGCCCTCTCTCTCTCTTCTCCTTGTCCTTCTCTTTGTGTTCTTGTCCCTCTTCCCGTCTCCTGTCAGTCTGTCTGGTCTCTCTGTCTCTGACACCCCTTCCTTGTCTGCTCTATCTGTCTGAAGGATGTCTGTCTGTCTCAGCCCCTCCAGCCCCTGGGGACGGGGGTGTGGGGCTGGCTCCCAGATGGCAGCCCCAGGCCCTTCCACTGTCCCTGGACCCTGTCTCTGTGGGTCTCTCTCCCCTCTCCTTTCTCAGGACGCCTAGCAGCTGCTTTCCTTTTGTCCCCCAGCCCCCTTCTCCGCCCCCTTGGTCTCCTCCACCTCCACCACCTCCTCCTCCTTCCGAGACTAGTAAAAATGTCAGAGAGAAACCCTCCCAGCCCCGCAGTGTGGGGGCCTGGCTGGACCTCCACGCCCGCTTGTGGGCAGCATGGTGGTATGCCCCCCTCAGACCATCTTGGCAGCTTCTGCCACTTCCCACCTCTCTGCCCACCACTCCACTCTGGGTGACTGGCCCATAGGTCACCTCCCCATTCTCAAAGTCTCTTGCCCATCTCTGTCTGGCTGCTGGTCCTCGCTCTGAGTCCTGCTCTCACTGACCCTGGCTCTCTCCTCCCAGGTCTGGGCCTCAACTGCCCCTGACCTGGCTGACCGCCCCTCCTTGCCCTTTTCTTCTCTTCTGGTGTTTTCACTCCTATCTCAGTCCTCCCTCCTACCTTCCCTCCCCCCTTCTTTTCCCTCCCTTCTTTTCTCCCTCCTCCCCCTCCTTCTTCTCCCCCCTCTGGGTCTTCTTTTTCCCTCTGTTTATTCCCAGCTCTCTGCTCTTGTATAACCTCCAGGGGAGGCTGGGCACCCCAGGAATCTTCCCAGGTCGCCTAGCTGGGAGGCTACTGCCCTCCCCAGAACCTCAGGCAGTATTCAGAGCAGGGATGTATAGACACCACAGAGAGCATCTTCGTTGGTGTAGAGAGCCAAAGTTCAGAAAGTGGTGGAGGGTACCCGGGTGGTCGGTGCCCTCACCAGCCAGCCCCCTACCCTATCCTCTGGCTCAGACCCAGGGACAAGCAGCCCAGCCCATTGTTTTTCTGGTTGGGCTTAGTCACTGTGACTCACTGGAGAACACTGGAGGCTAGTGGCTGGGCTGGGAGGAAGTTGCCATGGGCCAGTTCTGGGCGAGTGAGCTTGCATCTGGTGGCTTCTCAGAACCCTCACACTCATAGCTGCGGACAAGCAGTAC